>NC_044386.1:98238359-99469067 GCF_006542625.1 Nomascus leucogenys
CCATAGCCTCAGGGTCCCCATCAGCAAAGAGGGAGGGGTGTCCGTTGTCAGCCACCCACAGTGCTCTCTATGTGAAAGTGGCTTGGAAATTGGCTACCATCGGGTGCAAGGAATCATTAGCAGTGAGGCCAAGTTTGGGAAGCCTGAGAGGAGCTGTGCATCAAGAGGAGGGTTTTTTTTGGAGGAGGGTGGGGGGGGTGGGGAATCCAGAGGCCCTTATTGTCTGCTTCATTTCTCAGCTGAGCCCCAGTCCCCGGCACCCCCAGCAGGGACCTCTGAGTTGGAGCAGCTACAAGATGAGGCCAAACAGCTGAGGAAGGAAGTGGAGGTACTGGAGGGAAAGCTCCAATCCCAGGTGGAAAACAACCAGGCCTTGAGTCTCCAGAGCAAGGAACAAAAGCAGAGGCTCCGAGAGCAGGAGGAGCGGATGCTGTGGGAGCGGGAGAGACTGTGCGAGACAAACAAGAAGCTTCAGGAGCAGCAGGAGATGCTACAGGAGAAGGGTGACAGGCTGCAAAAGCAGGAGCAGAGGCTGCGAAAGCAGGAGGGGTGGCTGCAAAAGGAGGAGGGGAGGCTGCGAAAGGAGGAGGGGACGCTGCGAAAGCAGGAGGGGAGGCTGCGAAAGGAGGAGAGAGGCTGCGAAAGGAGAAGGGGAGGCTGCAAAAGGAGGAGGGACGCTGCGAAAGCAGGAGGGGAGGCTGCGAAAGGAGGAGGGAGGCTGCAAAAGGAGGAGGAGAGGCTGCGAAAGGAGGAGGAGAGGCTGCGAAGAAGGAGGGGGGCTGCGAAAGGAGGGGACGCTGCGAAAGCAGGAAGAGAGGCTCACGCACTCCCAGAACCACAGGCTCGACAAGCAGCTGGCCGAGCCACAGCGCGGCTTCGAGGATCTGGTGGGTTGCCCCACCTGGGGAGCCTCCCCTCATCCCCTCCCTCCAGGCCTTTGTTTCCCCACCTGTAAAATGGGACAGCGTAGCCCTCACGTGAAATGGTACTTCTAAAGGCACCTGTGAGCCAGAGCTCATCAGGCCCTCCTCTGATGGCTGTGGGGGAGAGGGGATGATTTTTCTAACCTGCCTCCACCCTTCCCGGTGACATGGGAGGCAGACACCAAGTTCAGGGTCCCCAGCTGCAGCGGATGGCCACTGATTGCTTCTCTCTGTGCAGAACAACGAGAAGAGCGCACTGCAATTTGAGCAGGAAGCAAAGGAGTTGCAGGAGAAGCCAGGCGAGGTGAAGAAGATGGTAACCTCTGCCCATCCAAGAAGGGCTGGGAGGCGGGCACCAGCCTTGGGAGGGGAGGTGCCAGGCCAAAGGCAGCTCCAGCTGGGGGGCAGGTGACCCCAGCACCCTCCAGGGCAGCCCTATGAATGTTTCTTGCTTCCTGCCCTGTGACTTTTAGAGGTGGGTAGCCCTGGGCTCCTCCAGATCTGGACATCATCATCCCAGCTAGAGGCATGGAGCCCCCCAATCATAGGGGAAGAGACGGTGGTATAAAGAGGCTCCTTATGCGGGCACGGTGGCTCGTGCCTGTAATCCCAGCACTTTGGAGGCTGAGGCAGGAGAATCACTTGAGGTCAAGGGTTTGAGACCAGCCTAGCCAACATGGCGAAACCTCATCTCTACTAAAATTAAAACAACAAAAAGTTAGCCAGGCATGGTGGCGCATGCCTGTAATCCCAGCTACTCAGGAGGCTGCAGCATGAGAATCGCTTCAGCCCCGGAGGTGGAGGTTGCAGTGAGCTGAGATTGCACCACTGCACTCCAGCCTGGGCCACAGAGTGACACTGTCTCAAACAAAACAAAACAAAAAAGCCTCCTTAGATTCAAACTGGATTCCAGCCCTGGTTCCACTGGTCACCATTCAACTACTGTTCAACTCTTAGTCTCTGTTTCTGTAACTTCAAAAGGAAGTTAGCATTTTCCTTGCAGAGGCGCTGAGGATTGAATGAGAGAATACATGGAAAGCATTAGGCATGTAGCACACTTAGCAGATGGTGGTTGGCTCCCTCTGCTTTTCCACCAGTCTGTGGCCTACAGTTCAAATGGTGGGAAGAAGGATGTGAGATTTGAGGCTGGGGAAGGAGGCATGGGGTTCTAGGCAAGGGAGGAAGTCTCTTAGGCCTGGAGCAGGTGACAGAGCCCCACAGTGCCCTGGCTACCCTATTAATGGGCCCAGAATCTGGAAGCCAGCCACCATGTGCCCTCATGCCCAGGGCCTTCCTGCAGGTGGAGCTGAAGAGCCAAGAGTCTCAGAGTCTGCAGCAGCAGTGAGACCAGTACCTGGGTCACCTGCAGCAGTAGGTGGCCACCTATCAGCAGCTGACCTCTGAGAAGGAGGCGCTGCACAGGCAGTTACTGCTGCACACCCAGCTCATGGACCAGCTGCAGCAGCAGGAAGCTTGGGGCAAAGCGGTGGCTGAGATGGCCCGCCAAAAGTTGCAGGGGACCCAGGGGAGGGAGTTGCTGAGGACGGGCCCCCGAGGGGGATGACGTGGCAACCTCCGTGCCTTCTCATTCTGTTTCCTGCCCCCTTAGGAGCGCCTAGAAGCTGCCAGCCAGCGGAACCAGCAGCTGGAGACCCAGTTGAGCCTCATGGCTCTCCCTGGAGAAGGTACAGGAGACCACTCAGATGAAGAGGAGAGAGCCCCAGGAGGAAGGGGCACTGTTAGCAGCATAGGATTGAGGAGTTGGAAGAGACCTTTAGAACAGCTGGTCATTATGCCAACTGGGTGTCTGCACTAAGTTCAGCATCAACATGGTGACCTCCTGGGAGCAGGGGGCCACCAGGTTGCCTAAGGATGAATGAACTGGCCCAGATCACAAAGGGAACAGGTCAGGACTCCCGCACTGACAAGTAGTGGGACTGTGCCTGGGCAATGTTAGCAAGATCTTGGTTTCTTAAATGAAAAATAAAGAACAGCAGCTCATTCCCCTTTGGGGAGGGTCTGGCTCAGGGTTACACAGTAAGGGTGGGACAGTGGTGGGCTCACAGTACCACCTGAGTTGTCTGAGGACCCCTCTGGCCACCTCCCCACAGGAGATAGAGAAGACCTGGACGGTGAGGAGGAGGAGGTGCCTCGGCCCACGCCAAACATCCCGGAGGACCTGGAGAGCCGGGAGGCCACGGTGAGCCTGACTTTCCCTGCTCCTACTTTGCCGCCTTCCTCTGTGGTCCCTCCCAGACCCCCTTATGCTCTTGGTTTCCCGCCTTCTAATTGCTCTGGCCCTCACCCCTTCTGGGAGCCAGTGCTCAGACGCCATTCACCTGTAACCAACAGGTGCCTCTCTGAGGCCCAAGGGAAGGGGCTGTGCTTCACCTCCCTGCCCCATTTGTTCTGTGTATGCCCCTACAAGAATACTCACCCCTTGCCTTCAAGTGGCATTTTTCAACTCCGCTGGAGCCAGTTCCCAGGAGGAGCAGGCACGGCTATGTGGCAGCGGAAGGTGCGAAGGCTGTGCTGCCTGACCTGGCTCATCTGGTGGCCTCGGCCTGGAAGGAGCCAGAGGCAGAGGCCCCGGCCCCAGGGACTGGGGGTGAGTTTGTGTGTGGGGAGAGCTACTGGGTCCTGAAGGAGGCCATGGAGAAGGTGAAGGTGAGTGAGTCCTGGCATGGGCTTAGAAAAGTGGGGGTGGCGCAGGACAGGTCACTCCCGAGATGTGACCCCATTATTTCGGCTCCAGAGCAGCTTTATGGACCCCCCGAAGGAGAAGGCGGATGGGAAGGAGCAGGTGGAGAAACTAGAGCTTGGAGTCATCCAGCCCTCTGGAGCGACAGATGGCATGAGTGAGCGGGAGGCCAGGGCATGGCAGGGGGAGCCGCAGGGCCATTGGAGGGGCCCAGTGTCTGAGCCGTGTCCTCTCTCAGGAGAGTACATCACCATACATGAGAGCCAGGGGCAGTGCCAAACACGCGCACCAGGAGATGGAGGATGCCATCATTCTGGCCCAGAATGAGGAGGAAATGAAGGTAGGGTGTGCAACATCTTTGTGGGGGTGGGGGTTGCATGGGCGCTGGTGCCGGCTCCGGAGTGGCAGCTGAGCACCCCTCCGTTCAGGCGAATCTACTGGAGCTGTAGGAGCTGATGTTGCCACTTGTAGGCGACCACAACGAGGGGCATGACAAATTCCTCACCGCTGCCCAGAACCCTGTTGATGACCCGCTCCAGGGGCCCCAGCCCCCCAGGAACTTGGGGCTGCCAATGAGCAGAGTGCTGAGTAGAGCCCTCAGGTGGGGTGGGCAGGCAGGAGCAGGGGAGGCTGGCACTGTGCTCAGACCCCCGCCTCCCTCTCTCTGAAGATTTTGATGAGGTGAGCCTGGACAACAGCATGGAGCCTGCACCAGGAGCGGCCAGGGAGGGTTCTCCCCATGACAACCCCACTGCACAGAAGATCACGCAGCTGCTTCCTGTAATGCAGGACACCCAGGAGCACCCAGCTTGCCCAGCAAACCCTGCATGCCATTCTTTTACCGAGCAGCCAAGAACAGGGAGATAAACATCATCATCATCTAAGAGCTGGTCAAGAAATTTAAAAACAACAACAAAAAGTGATGGGGTTAATCTCCCACACAATTCTTTTACTCCGTTTGAATGTTAGAGCCACTCATATTTTTTGTTTCTAATTTACAGTTTAAATTTATTTGTAAAAAGTTAAGGGAGAGTTGGTCTTTCCCTGATGTTCACTCTGGCATCCTTTAGCATTTTTCTTTTTTGAGAATTGTAGGTCATTAGTACACATATCGAGTTTGCCCTTAGGTGGTGGGAGTTCAAACACACAAAGACCCACTATCTGCACAAAACTATTCTTGCTGGTTTGGAATAGGCTGCCATGCTTTTTTAATGTTAGTGCAGCATGTATATTCATTACAGAATTCAGATAAAATGTGCTTATGTTCTGCTGTTATGTTTGATTGAATCCTAACCACAGTGAGCTCTTCATTAGCTGAATATGTGGTTTGCCCTCAAGTGAGCACTGTTTATTACTTTGTAATATGCCACTGTGAGTACTGACCTTTAGAGTTGTTTAAAGGCTGAGAACTGGAAACAGCCTTTCTCCTATTTTCTGTGTATTGGGGATGGGAGTAATAACATTTTGGGGAGCTTTTTAAATCTCATGGAAGAGGAAAGTGGCCTGCTCTGGCAGGTGTGCGTAGGATAGAGTGTGTTTCATGTGTTCTGGTGCCAAGAATGAGCGCTGTACTATGGTGGCTCCCTTAGGATTTGTATGGGCTCTGGGCTCATGAAGATATTGCATCACGAGCTGCAGCGGTTGTACCCTTTCTTGATGACCTAAAAAGGGATGATTCTGAGGAATGAAAGGCTCCCATCATTGACTGTGGATGTGGAAAACCTTTTCTAGCTTAGAGCATTTATATCTACAATACATTTTAAAGTCAGAGTTCATGTTACCTGTTTTAGTCACATGAATATATGTCCCAGTACACAAAAGAGCACTGGTTGGCATTCTTCTTAATGTATTTAGTAAAGATCCTAAGAAATCCTTTAAGAGCTTAAATGTCCCTGGAAGAGCATACAGGCTCTAGTCAAGAATGAATTCGAGTGAAGGAAAGCTGTGTGACACTTGGCCTTCCTCTATGTTCATGGAGCTTCTTGAGGCTAGAAGATTGGTTTTTACCATCTAGACCTCTCTGGCTAATACCTATTCTTCAACCACATTGGTTACTCTGACATAGGAATTTACTTCTTTTCTTTGAATGGAAAACACTTTAAAAATAATAACCATTATTATAAACCAACATATGTGACAGTACTTAGTTGAAACAAAAAGGAGTTTTAGTAGACAGTATTATACTACATACGAAAATCAAGGTGAAGTTTATGCAACTTAAAATGTTTACAAGCCGCAGTGCAATCTACTGTTTGTGAAAGTCAAAGTATTATGAGGAAAAGTGTCTAAACAATCACAGTTATATTTCCTCACAGAGTTCTTCACAAAGTGAAATACATTTTTATACCTCTCGGTTTCAGTTAGAGACATATTTTGTGCCATATTTATGTTAATTGCTTATACATGATGAGTTATTTCAGTCATACATTGCCTACGTCATAACTTTATGATGCTTGGGAAAGAATCAACAGCTAAAACTTCCTGAAGTTCTAATGTCTGTGTTCCAAAATACGTCACATTATAGGATGCAGGGAGAGATGTATGTGTGATCTCTGGGGTGGAATTTCTAGTTACTAGACCATCTCCATTTTTAGTATTTGACAACCTCATGATACTTTTATAAATATGACATTAATAGGAGAGCAATAATATTATTTTACAGATGAAATAACAGATTTGCCTTCATTCACTGAAAGAGTGCAAATATTGGGTTATTGTGACTTCAACCGACTCTTCCAAATTGCGTGAATTTATCAATGTATTAGATAAACCCAGTTCCGGAATGATAAAGAAAAACTGTTAGACCAAATAATGTGGCTAATTAGCAGTGGTACGATTTCTAGCCTGAGGGTTTAAAATGGACTTAAGGTCCTGTTCTTGCCTTCTATTTTGTGAACTTGCCACTTTTGCATTATTTGAGTTCACTTGAAAGACAGTTACTTTAAGTCCATTTTAAACCCTTGGGCTAGAAATCGTACCACTGTTAATGAGCCACCTTATTTGGTCTAACAGTTTTTCTTTATAATTCTGAAACTGGGTTTACCTAATACATTCATAAATTATTTCAAAGGAATTTTTATAGTTCAAATCACTTCACTTTTACCCTGATAAAGATAAATGACTAGGAATGACCTTCAGATAGCGTTTAGCATCTGTAACCAATCTGACAATAATGTGTTCATCAGGTACCTATGGATTAAATCACACACTGGCATATTTAAGCTGGATGTCAATCTGGAAAATAAATGTACTATGTTAACTGAAATACCACCCTTTGTGTAGGTATTTTGTCCTGTGTTTCAGAAAAAGCTACAAAGAATGGAAATCCTGTGACAATAACTTAAGTCTTTCTTCAAAGCTCATGCGGTCCTTTGCAATACCTCATTCAGCCAAGTATTTGTTCTCTTCCTCATTCAGTATAAGGCAGCTTTCAATTTGCTTAGAAGGCAACATTAGAAGGTTAGAGTTCATCAGAAATATAGAAGTTAAAATGTGAGTTCAACGGAATAAAGTTGAATTCTGTAGGAAGTAAAGAATCAAAATACCTACTTAAAGATTGCAATATATGGTCATTATTTTTAAAGTATCTGATTAAACCTGATAGGTTTTCCAGAAATGAAAAAAATCAGTTCTAAAACCAAAGCTGATTTTTAGAAAATGTGAAAATGTAACTCAGCCCTATCCATAATACTTTCTCTAAAACTTTATCTTACAGTCACTTTAAAATAACTATTCAAAAATGTTACTGCTATATTAATGTTCTGAAATAAGTTAAAACATTTCAAAATATGAATACTGTAGTTTTAAACAAAGAAACTGGAGGAAGGAAAAGTAGAGAGAGATGCCAATTCCAGTCCAAACCTTTATTTGCCAAGTTTTCTTAGAATGACTTTTACCAATTTATGAATTCCTGTAAACAGAATGTATAATGGAAATACTGACTTTTGTCTAAAGTGGCATTATTGACTGCTACTGTGCTGCTACTGTAATGTAATAAATTATTAAATTGTTGCAAAGTGCTGTTTTTGCCTTAAAATTTATGTGTCTTGAAAACTATAGTATTAAAAGTATTGAGACTGTGCAAATGCTGGGCACACTTGGCATGAGATAATCGGTTTTTTTTTTTTTTTTTTTTGAGATGGAGTCTCACTTTTCCACCCAGGCTGGAGTGCAGTTGCTGAATCTCGGCTCACTGCAAGCTCCGCCTCCCAGGTTCACGCCATTCTCCTGCCTCAGCCTCTCCGAGTAGCTGGGACTACAGGCGTCCGCCACCACACCCGGCTAATTTTTTGTATTTTTTTTTTTAGTAGAGACGGGGTTTCACCGTGGTCTCGATCTCCTGACCTCATGACCTGCCCCCCTCGGCCTCCCAAAGTGCTGGGATTACAAGTGTGAGCCACCATGCCCGGCCGAGATAATCGGTTTTATTTTTAGAAAATTGTAACTATGCAAGTGCGTTTATTAAATGAACATAAACTAAAAAGAAGTTATGGGAATTTTAAAAAGTTGTGGGATGAAAAAGTTGTGCGATAAAAAATGCTGTGGAAAAGCTGTGGCAAAAGAAGTTGTGAAAAAAAGTAGAAAAATGTTTTATGAAAAGTATTTTAAAAAGTTATGACAAGGAAGTTATGGGATTTTTTTTAAGTCATGTGATAAAAATAAAACCAGGCTTCTGTCAGCATAAGCCTGGAGAAGTGGGACCGGAGTCTTCGCCCCCACCATGTACCAACCACCCCTTTCCAGTCACCCCTTTACCATTAGGGTAGCAAGACAAGACCCCTGTCTAATGGAGGGAGACAAACAGAACCTTTGCCACCTGACCAGGGCTGAGTCCTTACATTTCTGGATAATGATGTTTGTTATTGAAGAGCCAGAGGCTGGTGGAGTTGGTTTGTTTGTTTGGAGGAGGCCTGATGGCCTCCCTACTCTCACCAAAGCAACTTTTCCCTCAGGGGGCTCCCATCTTATTCAGAGAGGCAGCCGAGGCAGGACAGTGGGGCTAACTGTAGAGCAGGTGAGGGCTCGGGCTGCTGGGGTGGACCCCCTTCCCCAGTGTACATATAGTATTTGTGTAACATTTTGTATATTCCAGGTGGTAGGGCCACCCCTTGTATTATATGTAGCGGAGGCTGGAGCTGGCATATAAGGAGGAGGTTCTAATCATTATTTATGGCTGGGAAACTTACCTATTGATAGCACAGGACAGAGGAAGGAGGCGGGGATGAGGTCCTGGTTGCCTTGGTGATGCGACTCCTGTTTATTTTGCTTTTCATTTTGGAGTAAATGGATTTAGCCATACTGCTCAGCCTGGTGGGTTCCCGTTTCCCTCACTGGGTCCTGGAGTTTGTGCCACTGAATGAAGAGCCCCAGAGTGAGATGTCCAGCTGGGCTGTTGGGGACCTTCCAGGCCTGTTACCTGTATGCCGCCTGGTGACACCTGGTGGATTTCATGGGGACTGCCATGGCACCTATGGGGCACAGTCCAGCCCTGACAGCCAACAGGCTCAGAAGCCTGATCTAGTGGTGCCTGGGAAGGCAGATACCAGCACCCAAGGACACTGACTTCCATCCACCCCAGGCGTCTTCCGTTCCGTCCCGTTGCCTCCATCTCCTGTCTGCACCTGGTGGCCTGTTCTGTCTGTCCCTCCAGAGTGCCAGCTGCTCCGCAGGCTCCCTCCAGGCTGAGTTCATGGCCCTGCCCCCTAGTGGCCAGAGTCGGCTTCACAGGATAAGAGCTAGCTAAGCTCCAGGGGCTTTCCAGGAAAAGTGTCCCTTGGAAAGGGTGTGGCCTTTTCACCACTCCCAACAGCACCCTAGAAATGGCTTGGCCTTTTCTCTTCCCTGAGATCCACACAGAACACAGCCAGCAGAGGACACATTCCCCATCATCCAGAAATGGGTTTGATTCTCAGCCGAGGGACACCAGGACTGGTAGAGACTGTCAGGCCACACAGCTGCCTGTGCAGCACCCCCATGCTTGGTGGGTGGTGGGAGGGATGGCGGGGGCTGGCTGTCCACAGGCCGGGCATGACAGGGAGGCTCACTGGAGGTGGCGCACTTTGGAGGGGCAGTGTCAGGGGAGAGCTTCCTCTTGTTGGGCCACAAGACAAGGACAGCATGGTGACTGATTCCCAGTGCTAGAGGTGAGGTGGTCGGCCATGTTTAGGTGCATATATATATATATATATATATGAGTATTTATAGCTATTTATAGAACAAGGCAGGGACATACCACAGAGGGGCACAAGTTTTCAGCAACGGTCACACCTGGATGTGTCAGCTCACCACTACAACAGACTAAGTCACAGATGAAGGGGGCTGGCTTTGGGCTGGGGAGCCACAGTCAAGTCACAGGACGCCCGCCCAGGCAGGCTTGGAAAGGGAGGTCTCTGAGGAGAGGAAGGATCTGTTTAGAGGTCGAAGCGGGGCCTGGGGCTCTCAGGACAGGATGGACTTGTCTGACCCATTCAGCTGGCAGTTGGAGAGAAGCAGAGAGAAAAGGGGTTAAAGAAAAGCCAGAGCTGGTGAGGCAAGTGCAGAGCACCGGTGCACCGCAGTGGCTGTGGGAGGGTGGGGAGGGGCGGGTGCAGGTGTGGGTGTGGCAAAGTTCCTGGAAAAGAGGGACTGGAAGGGAAAGGGGAGGAAGATGGAGGGAGGAGCCAGAGCTTCACATGTAGTGCCTGGGGGCTGCAGCGGCCCTCCCCAGCCCACACACGCTGGCCTCTCTCATGACATCCAGGCAGTCCACCCATAGTTCAGACCAATGCTCAGCCTCCTCAGGCTTCTCTCTTCTCTGGTCACCCTGTCTTCCAACCCATGGCCCAGGGCCACCTCTTGCTTGGGGAACCCCACCCAACAGCCACCTGGCCTGGTAAGGAACACTGCTTGCACCAAAATGGTGAAGCTATAAGGGATGGACGGCTGCAGTGAGTGCCAGAGGCCCCTCTGAGAGGTCAGAAAGCCTAGGGCCCTCTGAAGGGAGCCTGGGGAAGGCAGGGAGTGCAGGTAGCCAGATGCCACTGGCCATAGACTTGTCAGTCTAAGAGGGGAGCTTCACCTGGTTGGCAGGGGGCTGCACGTTGCATAGGTGAGGCTGGCCCTTCCTGCTGGGAAAAGCAGAAGAGAGAAAGTCCGTGGCAGGAAACGCAGGCAGGCTTGCTAGGCAGAGCTCAGCTGGGCCAGCAGGCACTGTGGTCCTGTTGGCTGAATAGCACAGGCGACCTCTAGGAGCAACAGGCCAAGGTGGGTGAGCCTGCTGGCCAGCGGTAGTGCTTCAGTGGGGGCCAGGGACCCTGCCTTCAGTCACATGCTAGCAGCTATGATGGTACCTGGGAGGGAGGGAAGGGGGCTGTGTGTCTCTGCCTGGCCTGTGAAGTGTGTTGTGGGATGACCGTGTGTATGGGACTCTCACCTAGATCACCACTGGATTGCCGACAGATAGATGAGGTGGGACCTTGACTATCACCCCTGCTTTGCAGTGGATTTGGCTCTCAGCACTCCCAGGCTGGGAGCTGGATACTGGCAGCATGACTCAGACTGCACGACAGGTATGGTGTGCCCAGGATGATGTTCCTAGGCCTCTGCCCACCTCAAAGTTCAGCCCCACACACAACCCCCTCCAAGCTCCCAGCCCCTACAGCATAAACCACGAGCTTTCTGCCCGCTCTGATGGCTCCAGAGAGCACCCACATCTGCCAGCTTGGGCACGGAGCCTGTTTCAAGAGCCCCCAGGCTCAGCCATGGAGGCTGGGGGACTTCGGGGCCATGGGGGCTGGCCCTGGTACCTGCGTCCAGCGGGGACGCTCTGCACCTGCAGCCAGCAGTCATCCATGGGCCCCCGTGGGCGTGCTGACAGTGGTCGTGTTGATGTCACCGATGTTGCTGGGTGCCTCCGTCAGCACATGGTGCTTGTGCAGCATCTCGTTGCCCCACTGTGCCTTCTCTGCCGACTCCTCCATCAGTGTGTTCTGGTCCCCATGCGAGTACAGGTTGGACAGCAGCTCTGAGAAGATGAATTCCTTGATCTGAGAGTGGGCAAAGAGGGAAGGAGGTTGGGACCTGATACCTGTGCCACCCTGGCTACCCCACCGGGCTCTGCTAGGACTGTGTTCTGGACTTGGAGCCCCAAGTATGGCTTTTCAGATGCGGCTTCTACACTGCTTCAACTTGAGGATCCGCGTCCCCACTGCCTTTTCTCACTCAGATGGGGACACTGAAGTCCAGAGGAAAAGCCACCTGTCCAAGGTCACAGATCTGGAAGGGGACCCAGGACCTATCACGCCACCAGGACACCTGTCTACTCAGTTTAAAAAAAATTTTTTTGGAGATAGGGTATCGTTCTGTCACCAGGCTGGGGTACCGTGGATGAGATCACCACTCACTGCAGCCTCAACCTCCTGGGCTCAAAGTAATGCTCCAATATCAGCCTGTTGAGTAGCTAGGACTACAGGCACGTGCCACAACCACGCCCAGCTATTTTTAAAATTTTTGTGTAGAGACCAGGTCTCACTATGTTGCCCAGGCTTGTCTCAAACTCCTGGGCTCAAGTGATCCTTGACTTGGAAGAGCCCTGGGTTTCTGGCCTGGGCGGCCAAGTATTCAGGAACCCTCCCTGGCCACACGGTCATTGCCTGTTCTGGGCCACCCTCGTCCGTATGTCCCCTGGACCGCAGCTTTTGGCTGATCTGACCCTGAGAGCCGATTTGGACAGTGGGAGCTGAGGTGCTGGCTGAGGCCATGCCAGGCCTCCTGGAGGTTGTCGCTATTTTCAGTGTCTTTTGTTGGGGAGTGGGTTTGTAATAGTTTCAGGCTTACTAATAGCACCAACAACAGTGCCCTGATTTCTGCCAAATGAGGAAGGATATGGGAATCATATTTGCTGGGGAAAGTTTGATTCTGAGTCCTGGCATGAGCCTGGAGGGTTTCTGTTCATCTCGTGTTGGGTCAGGATTGCTGAGAGTGACAGGGAGTGAGCTCGCCCATGCCGACAGCTAGGGCTGTGTTGGGAAAGCCGCTGCCCTCGGTTCTGTACTGGGTCCCAGGCACTGCCAGGAGCTGAGGCGAGTGGGCGTGGCTCTGGCGAGTGCCCGCCCCTTCCCTGGCACCGCAGGCCGACCTGGTCCCGCCCATGCTGCTGGGCCTTGCATGGTCCTGCAGCACCTCCTTGTGAGCGGATCGCGGTACGGTCTCCCCTGCAGCTTGCTTTAGAAAGCGGGTTCGCCACACCAACAGGTGGTTTAAGGAGTGCCAAGGCGTGGTGGCAGGCTCCCCGCTGTTACCAAGACTGCAGGGGCCCATAACCCGCCTCTGGGCTGGAGCCTCAGTGTTTTAATGACCTCCCCAGACTAGTGGTTGCAAGGAGGCCAGTCCTGCAGCACAGCGATTGGCCTTCAGAAACACAGGGAGGGAGTTGTGTGGTCAGCTGCATTCAGGAGATGGGAGTTACACAGGATTGAACCAGGTTCTGCAGCAGGATTTCTAGGAGCCTTTTAAGGCGCTGAGCATCGTCTCCCAAATTTAGCTGACTATGGGGCACCTTCTCATCTCCTAGCGGAGCCTTCCAGGCCTGAGGCAGAGGTGGGGTCTGGCTTCCCGGGTGCCAGCCTGGGCCGAGGGGCCTCTCTCAGCTCCTGACTGAGGAACAAATGAAGAATTACACTTCGGGCTCGCGTTCTGCAGCACAGGAGGGTTGGGCACCGTAGGTTTGGGGTTTGTGGGGGCTGTGGGCTGACAGCTGTCGGGGAGAAAGGACTGGTGGTGGGGACCCTGTGCCCTGTTCACACGGAGCCTCCTCCCGCCTGCTGGGGCTGGTAGCCCAGTCTGCAGAGCCAGGCAGGAGGCGGAGCCTGAGAAATCCACACGCGGGGACCCCTGTGCTCGGGCCTTCCCTGTTCTCTGGTGTTTCCATGTTCCAGAACACACGCTGGGGAATTTGGAATATAAATAAAGCTGGCCTTTCTGACCTTAAGCCTCTGGACGAGAGTTAAGCATGTCCAGGTAGCGGGTGTTTTGAAACATAAAAGGTTGCATCCTCGTGTGTGCCTTGTGTTGAAAGGAGCCGACGCAGCCGACAGCAGCAAAAGCAAATGGCCTGCTCTGATGGGGACAGGCAGGAAGTCCTTTGGGGCATTTCTGTTTCATCACAGCTTTTCCTGGGGCTGGTGAGTCTGTTGGGCCTTTGGTTGACAGGAAAGCACATGAGCCCATGTTGCTGGATACAAAGCATCTGGGGCCTGGCAGAATCCAGAGAGCGGAAGAAGGTGGCCCCAGGAACTGGCTTATTTTGTGACCCCCCAGAGACCAGTGTGGCTGACCCATTAGTGCTTCAAATCCATAGCCAGGCCTCAGGACAGCATTTGGTTTTGTTTTTATTAAACCACTGACCAGTGGTTAGGAGCAAGTGATCACAACCTTAACATTTTTATTGTAAATTGGAGCCTTGACCTGGGGATAATGTGAAACCCATGAGCTGCACATTTCTCTGTAGACTGCATCTGGACACTTGTCACATTGCTGACTGGGTCTGACAGTCATCGCCAGGACTGCCTGGGCCTGTGTTCATTCCCAGTCAATGAGTCCTGGGACACAGATGTCCCAGACTCATGCCCGGTGCCAGGCCTCGTGCCTGCCAGAGGATGCAGACACACCCGCACCCGCCATCACCATGCAAGTGCCGGGAGCTCTTCTCAGCGCTTATGTGTGGGAACTCGAGTAATCTCACACCCTAGGAGGTGGCACTACAGTGTGCAGATGAGGAATCAGAGGCCAGAAAAGGGGGTGACTTTAGTCACACAGTCACACAGCAAGCATGTGGCAGAGCTGGAGTCCAGGCCATCATTCTGAACCTGCCCCATGCTGGGCCATTGTGCCTTGTCACCTCTCTGCAGAAGGTGGGCCTCGTCCCCTACATCAGGCCCCCAGCCTGGCCAGCGCTCTTCCCACCCTGCCCCAGGCCACCTGCTGTGCCTGTGAGGGCTGTGTGTGAGCACTCACTCGAGCCCCACTGATTCTCTTGTCTCTCCCCTGTGTCCTGCCAGGAAGCTGATCAGTATCTCCTTTGGGGACCTGAACCCTTTCCCCCTACGCCAGATCCAGAACTGACACACCTACCACTTGGAGAAATTCCAGCTGGAGCTGACTGAGCTGGAGGCCATCCGTGAGGACTTCCTGCGTGAGCGGGACACCAGCCCTGACAAGGGTGAGCTGGTCAGTGATGATGAGGAGGAGGATACCTGAGTGGGCTCCGGGACGCTGCTCTTCTTGCCTTCACAACCAAAGTGTGCCCAAAGGGTGAAAGCACGCTCAAAAGCCAGAATGTAACGTGTGTGGCCTCTGGGGATCTGCTGGGCAGATGTCCCAAGCCAGGCTGCACTTCCTCATTTCCCACTGTGCGGGGGCAGGGGTGGGAGGTCTAATTTGTTTACAGCCATTTCTGTGCCATGCTTTCGGTTACACGTATCTCAGTCACGCTTTCTGCCTGATTGGTGGATCCTCGGGCTGACCAGTGGCTATTTGCAAGAGCCTGTTTCCAGCCTCCAGTGCCCTGGAGGTCCCTGGCCTCCACTGGCTGCCATGGCAGGGGGCCCTTCTGGCAGGGGCTGCCTCACGCTGCTGTTCCTCCTCTGAACCTTCACCCCAACACCCAGCCCGTGGCCCCTGCAAGGGGGAACCTTGCCAGCTGGGAAACCCAGAGGGCTGTCCAAATGCGCACACCAGGACCGAGGGGAGCTCCCTCCCCACACCTGCTGGGAATTGCCAACTTTTAAATGGATGGGGTTTTTCATGGGTTGAACCTCTGTTCATACTTTTGTACACTTTCACTACAGTTTATATTTTTATAGGCTATTTTCTCAAGGTGTTTCTAGATTCCACGTATCTATTTTATATAACAAGTTCTTATATGTGACTCCCTTGTGTGTATCTGTGCCAGCCTCAGCCTCCGAGTTGCTCTTCCCTCTGGCCCTGACTCTCACTGACTCACCGATGTGATGTGCGGGCCCACTTCTTACCCCAGGTAGCCTCAGGCGCTGCCTGTAGTCATGCTGACAGCTGTACAGTAGCTGCCAAGACGGCTGACGGCTGGAGACGGTTCTGGTTTCAATTACGGTATGTCGATATCTGAAGTATTCTAGACGGATCCTCGGTTGGGTTTTCTAACTACATGTTTGTATTGCACAGATCCCCACCCGCCATCCTATAGTGTTGTCTTCCCGTGTGTTCCGGGGCTTCTGGGCAGCTGGGGCTTCTGGGCAGCTGGGCCTTCCCCGGGGAAGTCCTTGCAGGTGGGAGGCCATGCAGAGACCCAGTGTGTGCCACTGAGCGTCCCACCGCTGCTGGGCAACTGGAGGACTGCAGGGGGCGCCAGGTGACTCTCTCCTTTTATATCACAGCAGCTCCTGTGCTGACCTTCAAGTTACGTTTTGGAACTGTAATACTAAAGGAAGAAAGCTACTAATTTGTATAATATTCTGCTTTGAAATTCAGTCCTAGTCACTAGTGATGGGGCTCACCCCAAGGGCTTGGAGGGTGGGGCAGGGCTTATTGGTGTTGGGGGGTGAGGAGGGGCTCTCTGACCTACCAGCCTGGCGTTTCTGGGTGTCCCTGCCCTTGGCTCACCCTGGGGCGGGTGTGTCAGGATGCCTTTGCCAGCAGGGGCAGCCTTGGGAGGCCCCAAGGACCATGGCCAAGCTGCAGGTGTGGGCTGGGGGCACCGAGGTGGGAAAGCCGGAAGCTGGAGACTCCCTGTGTCCGGATAACCCCCCACCCAGCCACAAAGAACAGGCATGCCTCCTTCTGCCAGCTGTGCCATGCCCTGCCTGAGTCATAGGCTTGTCTGTCTGCTGCCCGGGCTGACAGCTCAGGCCCAGCTGCCACTGGGGACACCCCCAGCCATCAGTGGAAAACACCCAAGAATGATGACCAAAGGGGTTCCCATAGGGGTGTTTGGGGGTGGCTCCAGCAAGGATTCCCAGACAGGGCAGGCCAAGGCCTGGCAGGCTTTTCTCTTCTGGGGACATGGATTCAGCGAGGCTGGGGGTTCCTGAAGTCATGCAGCACAGCAGCGGCAGCAGAGCTGGGACAGGGACTGGCTCGGTGTGTGGGTCAGGAGCAAGTCGACAGGCCCTGCTCCCCACCCCTTGGAAGGGACTGCCACCAGGGGCCATTCTGACTAAGGCCTGGGAAGCCATGACTCAGAGTGTGGGTCCCCAGGGTCTCGTTGGGCCAGCCGGGCTGCTGCAGACAGACAGGAAGCACGCCTGATGCTCCTCCACCCTCGGGCAGCACAGTGAGGCTGGGAATCACGCTAGCGTGCCCAGCAACTTGCTTTCCTGCGTGAACTCTGGCAGGCGGACCTCTCTGTGCAAAGCCGCCACTGGGGCCTGCTCGGGGCCCTCTCCCTCTTCCACCTGCTGAGGGTGGCCTGGAACTTGGAGGTGGGCAGTCGGCGCCTAGGATGGGCCTGTGTCACCAGGGCATGTGTCCTTGGGCCAGTTACTTCCTCTCAGAGCCTTGGGTTCCTCCTCTGAGGATCGGGCTTGTTGGTGTGAAATGAGGTGAGCATGTTGAGTTGGGGAGCAGCAGGACACACACCTGCAGGCAGCTGCCGTGGCCACGCTCCCTCCCTCCCTTCTGAGTCCTGGGACAGATGCTCATCACTGAGGGGTTCGGCCTCTGATACTGTTTCTTGGTCTCAGTCCCTAAGGAGTAATTTTTTTTTTTTTTTTTTGAGATGGAGTCTCACTCTGTTGCCCAGGCTGGTGTGTAAAGGTGCGATCTCAGCTCACTGTAACCTCCGCCTCCCAGGTTCAAGCGATTCTCCTTTCTCAGCCTCCCAAGTAGCTGGGATTACAGGTGCCCATCACCACACCCAGCTAATTTTTGTATTTTTAGCAGAGATGGGGTTTTGCCACATTGGCCAGGCTGGTTTCAAACTCCTGACCTCAAGTGATCCGCCCGCCTCAGCCTCCCAAAGTGCTGGGATTACAGGTGTGAGCCACCGCGCCCAGCCAAGAGTGATTTTCAATGGTGTCCCCTCCATCTCCAGCATACACCCAGCCCTGAGTGGCCATGGCTGCCACATGCAGGCTCCAGGGCCACACTCACCTTTCGTCCAGGGATGTCACACGCTGGAGAGTAGAATGTGAGAGGTGACCCCTGTAGGCTGCAGGGTGGCCTCTCTGAACCTTAGTGTCCCCCACCTGGAGAGGGGGCGTAACAGCTTCCGGGGAGGTGGTGGGGGCTGAGGAGGAAATTGCCAATGGCTAAGTCTAAGGCTCACAGCCAGAGGCCAGGGTTGGATCCAGGGCTGGGCCTGGGCCTGGGAGGACAGTGTCTGCCCCTTCCCCAGCCTCCCACCTCTGGCCAGGCCAGGACCCTCTTCAAAGCACATTCATGCCCATCTGTTCCCTGCTGTGGGCACCACTGTCTGGCTCCATGGGACTAGATTTTATGGGAGGGGAAGGGGCTGTGGGTAGGCAGGTGCCAGGTGCTAGACCATAGATCAGCGTGGTAGGAACCTGTAGCTGGGGCTGGTGGTGGGAAAGGGGCCACCCCAAGGCAGTGGCAATTAGCCCAGCCCTATCTCTGGGCAGAAATGAAGGGACACGTGAGGACACAGTAGGGCACAGTTGGCCAGCCTGCTCTTCCCCTCTCTGCCCGCTTTTTGCAGAAGAATCAACAGATAGAACAGACAGGGCCAGGGAGGTCCCCATGGGGGCCCCAGTCCCCATCACTCCAGGGGGCAGTCCCTGCAAGTGACAAGGTGGGCTCAATCCCTGTGGAACAAGTCTCTGAGGACCACAGAGTGGGGCCCCAGGGAATGCTGGGAGCCTGAGCTGGAGGCAGGCAGCAAGTAAGGGCCAAGCTGTGCCCCTGCCCAGAAGACCTTCCTGCCCCCAGAACCCCACCCCCTGCAGACAGCCCTCCCTGGGCAGCAGCCCCTCCGGCTTCTGAGACCTTCCGTGCCTCACCAGACGCCATACTCTCATGGACTCATTTTCTACGCTGCCCCCTGCAGATCTGCCCCAGAGGAGCAGGTGAGAAGCCGTGCATGCCGAGGTGCTGCAGCGGTGGAGTTTTGGGCAGAGGGGTCGGGGGAAGAGTTTCTCACTTTTAAGATTCTCCAAATCCAAGATGAAGTCATGCTGTGCTTTGGAATGGCAGATGCTCATTTATGTAAAATCATAATAAATGTTACACGAACTGTTAGAATAAAAAAATACCTTTTTTGAGGGAGAGGAGGTCCCCAGCCTGCCACTGGGCAGTGAGAGAGGGTTAGCACCATTAGGGCGCAGGGGACGGGAGCTCGCCACAGCCCGTGGTGGGCACTGAGGTCTGTCGGTCGGTCTGTGCATCCTGGCGCAGTCAGCGACGGGCAACCCGCTGATGGCCTCGGGAGGGGGCGCCGTGGCTGGGCGGAGAGCACGAGCGGCAGCACTGGGTACGGACGGTGGGCAGCTGGCAGCGGCCCAGTAGGCGCAAAGTCTCGCAGAACCCGAAGGACAGGCGGTCCCGCTCACAGCCTGGAATGGGGGGGGCAGAGGGGCATCAGAACCAGTGGTTTGGGGTACCCAGAACCTGGCTCCCTACCCCAACCACCTTAAGGAGGCTCCAGCAGCTCCGCACTAAGCAGAGAGCCCCGGTTTCTGGAGCGGCTCCTGAACCGGAGTTGCACATCTCCAGCTGTTGCTGCTTCTGTCCCATCTGCTCATGGCCAACCCCAGGACTAGAGAACCAGCACTGCTGGGCTGAGGTTTCTGGAGGAAAGGTCCTGAGACCCCCACCCTGACCCCCCTCACATGCCTGTTAAAGAGCCTGCCCAGGGTGACACCCTGCCACCCCATCTCCATCCTTGCTCACCCCTGATGTTCCCCCGACAGATCCTGGCACAGAACTGCGGTCCCAGGGGCCTCCTGCCAGCCTGCAGCAGCCTCTGTCCCTGACTCCCACCACCGCCCCCTGCCCCAGTGCATCTGTCCTGCCAGACCTCCGTGACCACCTCCAGCCACAGGGGCTGTACACAGCCTTGAGTTCTGGGTCATAGGATCCCATCTCCCAGGCCAGCCTCCCACTTCTCAGGTGGGCCACGAAGCCTAGAGTGAGTGGGCCTTACAGGCCGTCAGCAGAAACCAGGGACTGAGCCCAGGCCCACTGGGGAGGGAGGCCAGCTGCAGGCTGTGCTTGTCAGGGCTGAGGCTTGGCTGGGCCCTCCTGCCCCGTGGTTATCAGAGCTATTTTGGGAAGTGGCTTGTTTCCAGCCTCCTGGCCTTGCTCCTGATGCCACTGCCACTGCTGACAGCCCCCAGCTGCCGCCCAGGCCCTGCTTACTCCAGCAGACCTCCCTGGGGAGGAGGAGCAGGAAGGCAGCAGCCAGCCCTGGGCCTGGGACATCCCCCAGGCCCGGCAGAGGGCATGAGGCAGCAGGCAGGCTCCTCCACTCCAGCTCCAGGCAGAGCTCCAAAGTGCACATCTGCAGGCCTGCATCTTGGTTGCCTGGGGTGACCTCAGACAAGCTGCTTCACCTCTTGGGCCTCGGTTCCTTCCCTCTGTCAACCCCACCTCCACAGCAAACGGATATGAGCATGCTGTGTCACTGCAGTGAGCACACACACGAGTTTCCCGGCTTTCCACGTGTCCCGCCAACTGTCCCACAGACCAGCAGAACATCTGGGAATTCCAGGTCTCCAAGTCCAAGATACCTCCCCAGCCGCCCCTCCACTGTTCACTGGTGGCAGAAAACTCCTCACTTAGGACAGCTTCTAGTTCAGCCACCAAACCAGCCCCCATAGCCCACTCCCTGCAGCCCACTCACACCTGCCTCTGGGAGACCTTGCAAGCCCAGAGCCTCCTGGGCCATCAGTCCTTGGTTCTAGGCCCCCAGGGGCCTCAGTTCCTGTTCTCTGCCCCATCTGGTCCTCACCCCCGCCCTGGGATCATAACCACCCCGCTCCCTGTGGCCAGCCCTAGCCATGAAGGTGAGAGACATGGTGCCAGCACCCAGCTCAGGAGGCACACAGAAGTGCTCTGAGATGCTGGCTGGGTGCGTGCTGAGGACAGGCAGGACAGGGTGGGGGCACTGCCACTGGGCCTTGAGGTAATGGGGTTTGAGGCAGGAAGGCCACCCATGCCAAAGGCAGGGTAGCAAGGCATGGCAGGGGGCCACTCTGAGCCTGAATGAGGGCTGCCCAGGGGCTGGCGCAGGTAGAGATGGCTGCATTGGACAAGGGGAGAAGGCAGACCGGGGAGATTGCAGGGGGCCCTGAATGCCAGCTTGAGGGCCCTGGCTGAGGACTCTGTCCTAGGGGCAGGGAGCAGACAGCCAATAGCACAGGGGACGCAGCTCTTCACGCCACAGCTTCTGGATTCCTTAGACTGCCAGGGTCAGCCCCAGGCCCTCTCCCCGACCTTGCAACTGGGGATGACAGTGGCTTTGGGGGAAGGGAAAAAGCCGCCTTCCCTGAGTACCACCTGGATGCCCACGCAGTGCTGTGCCCTTCATGCCCAGACCTCATTTATGCAAGGATGGGGCTTGGCAGCCTCTTTATTCAGCACAAGAAGGCCCTGAGAGGGAAATGGAGCCCAAGGTCACACAGCTGGCGAGGGGATCCCAGGTGACACTCCAGGGCCACCCCATTTCCTGCCCTCAGCACTGCTGGGAGCAGCTGGGACTGCAGGAAGGAAGTGTATGACTCTGTGTCTGTGTGTGTGTGTGTGTGTGTGTGTGTGTGTGTGTGTGTGTGTGTTGGGGGCAGGGGAGGGAGGCCCTTCCTGCGGTTCCATTGCTCACTCTAGGCAGTCCTCTGGCCAGGGAATGGACAGGCCAGGGCTAAGGACAGGGACTCACCCAGGCCCAGCTTTCACACAGCCTCAGGGCCATGCCTGGCCTCACTGTGGGAAGACTGAGACCCAGAGGAGAAAGAGCTTACCCAGGTTCACACAGCAACTCAGGGGCCAGGGCCACTCCCTCTTCTCCCCTGAGGCCAGATAGCTGCCTGTGGGGTGTTGTGTGGCTGGGACTCCCCTTGACTGACTCCCAGCACAGCCCAGCCTCCAGCATGGCATCCTGTGGCATCAGGATTTTCAGTGGCTCCTGAGCCCAGACTACAGATGGAGCTAGCCGGTGCTGTGGGTGCAATGGTTTCACGACCCCACTTCCCTGTCACCCTCCCCATCCCACCTCACTTCAGCAGGGAGCCTGGGGTCAGGGGACTCACGGGGAGGCTTGATGGGCTCACAATCCTCAGTGCCACATGGCCGGGAGCTCTCAGGCCAGGCCTCGTGGCCACACTGGTCACTGTCTTCCTCAGGCAGCCCCGTCTGGGTGTTGACACACTTGACCAGGCGACGCTGGACACCACCGCCACAGGGGGCTGAGCACTGGGGGGAGCAGGGGAGGAATGAGTGTCTCTAGGGCCAGCCCTAGCAGTGGGGGCAGGGACACCTCCTCTGGGAAGCCGTCCCTATGCCCTGTGCCTGACTGGCCTGCCCTTGCTCCCAGCTGCCCTCTCAGTGCCTCCTGGAGGATCTGGTCCCATTCCCAGAGCCCTCTTGGTGCTGGAACCCCACTCTCATTTGTGGGATCAGCTCCTGCAGAGGGGAGGGGCATGAGAATCGTGGGACAGCCCTCGGGGCTGCAGGGCAGTGAGCCCCTCACATGGGACATGCCTGAGAGGCCTGGGCAGGGGCCCCGGGATGGAGCCCTGATGCAGCAGTGGGCAGAGATGTGGACGAGACACCACTGTGCCCAAGGGACAGGGGAGAGGACCTGCCGCAGCCCATGGGCAGGAGGAGAGGAGACAGGTTTCACAGCCAGGGCCCAGCCTGCCAGGCTTCATTGTTATCAGCCATAAACGTGCACTGAGTCTGTGCCGGTGTCGTGCTGTGCCCAGCCCTGTGCTTTGTTGCATTCCTTCATTTAATCCTCCCGACCCTCCTCTCCTAAGCTGTTCCAATTTTACAGATGAGAAAACAGTGACCCAGCAAAGCAAAGCAACCTGCCCAGAGTCACTCAGCAGCCAGTGGGACAAAGACTCAAACGCTGGCCCAGCCGACTCCAGGGCCCAGCTCAGGGCCCAAATCTGAGATTTCTAAACCCCTGAGTTCCAAATAGGCCCAGCAGAAGGTGTCCTGCCCATCCGAGGCCCCTCTTCCGCCCCCTTCTGCCCCTGGCCTTTGCTGGGCTCCCTGGTCCCCCTAAGCTCATCATTCCTGCCTCAGACTTCACACCTGCTGTCCCCTCGATCCCTGTCCTTGGCATCACTGACTCCTCCCTCAGGTCTCAACCCCAGACCCCTCCTCGGAAGGCCTTCCCTGACATCACAGCACACCGCCCTTTCCTTGTCTGTTTCTCCCTGGCAGGTGTGAGCACCAGCAGGGCAGGGCCTCGTCCAGTGACAGGGCCACAAAGAGCCTGGCTCACAGCACACACTCCACAGCTCCTTCACCCAACCCAGGACTGACCAGGCGCTCCCTGCTCCTCCCCGCAGCCCGGCTCACCTGGCCCCAGGGCCCCACCACCCACTGCGTGCAGGGGTGGGTGTTGCAGGGCCGGGTGGTGTTGGGTCTCAGTGCCTCCTCGCAGAGGCCTGGCTCCGGGCAGGTTACCAGACGCTGCTGCTCACCACCGCCACAGGCCTCGGAGCACTGGGTGGGCAGGGAAGGAGTCAGGGCACAGCCAGGGTCTGAGGGCGTCCCCTCCCCCCATCTGAACCCCCAGGCCTCACCTCCCTCCAGGAAGATGTGTACCAGCTGAGGCAGGGCTGGGCCCCGCAGGGCCGGTGCGCAGGTGGCTTGGCAGGCCCGGGCTGACAATGGAAGGGCCGCAGTGGCCGGAGGTCCCGTGTGTCCACACACTGCACATCCCGCACTGAAGAACCTCCACCGCAGCTGCGGGAGCACTGGGGACCAAGAGACGTGTGTGGACACATCCCCACGTGCAGGCCCACAGGCGTGACCCCGTGAGGCATGTGGCGGGAAAGGCATCAAGCCCATGCCCCAGCCGGGGGCAAATCCCTGAAGAGCCCCAGAGAGAGGCCAAGGCTGGCAGGCCCCGGGCAAAAGGTGGCATGGCCAGGGTTTGCCATGGGCTGGGACAGACAGAGAAAGGGAGGAACAAAGGCAAGCTGGTGAAAGACAAGTCCAGATGGGGTCAAAGATACAGAGGAAAGGAGACAGGCCAAGCCAGACAAAGATGAGAAGACTCCCAAGAGATTCGGAATCCGGTGCAATCAGGCACACACACATGCAGCCTGGAGCCCTCCCCTTCCCTGCTGCTCTCGGAACACAGGCCGTGGGGAACCAGGGCTCACCCCATGCCCTGGGGATGCCTGTCCTGGCTCCATCCTCACGCACCTTACTCCAGTTGCCTGAGTGCCAGGTGGCACAGGGCCTCAGGTGGCAGCGGCGGGCAGGCTGGGGCCGGCCAGCAGGGGCGCAGTCTTCATCCCGGCCGGAGCTACAGCGCACCGGCCTCCAGACCGCACCCAGGCCACAGGTGGTGGAGCACTGCGGGACACAGACCCATGAAAGCCAGGCAGATCCCATCCCCGCCAGGCCTCCACAGCCAGGAAACTACCCACCTAGGCTAGCGAGACCTCAGCAAGACAGGGCCTCTTCCGGGCCTCAGTTTCCTTATATGCAAAATAGGCTCCTCCACCCCCCTCCCAGGAAGACCGTGAGGATGAAAAGTCAAATCCCCCCAGCAACCAGCCGCTCCTGCTCACATGGGACAAAGGGCGTGTGTTTCAGTGTCATCGGTGCAGAGGTGGGGGGAGGGGCCCCTGTGAGCACCCCTGACCAGCTATCCTGACCAGCCTCGTCACTTCCCAGAGGCACCAGGGAAGGGAAGGCTGGGTCCTGGTACCAGCAGCCAAATCGCTGGGTATCCCTGCGCAAAACAAGCTCTGTGGGCCTCAGCCTGCTCCTTCCCGCCCCAAAATTAGGGATCTGAACAGAAGCTTGCTTCTCCTGCAGTGACCATCTGGGGACCCAGGGAGGGGGCACTAGCCAGCTTCTTTCATTGCAGCTCAGACTCCTTTGGCAGGTCACTGCCAGAGGAGGGTGGAGCCACTGAGGGCGGAGCCAGGTGGCAGTGGGCTGAGCCCAGCCTGGAGGAGCTAGGTGGAGCCTCAGGGAAACCGCTGCCTGCTGGGCAGGACTGGGCCTGGCAGTCATGTAGGGACCCTCCCCACTGCACAGCTCTCTGAGCCAGCTCCATCCTGGGGCGTGCCGTGCTGCCAGAGTGTGCCTGCCCCTGCCTTCCCTGAAGCCCCCTGTGCTGCCCAGGAATGGGCTCCGGGGTCCCCTCATCCCCCAATCCTGGGAACCCCTGCCCCAGGAGAGGCTAGACAGATGGCACCTGTGTCCCACTCTGCTCATTTTCAGATGAGGAAACAGTCACCAAGGTCCCGCACAAACTCCCTGCCCGCCCAGCCCACACCACTTGCCTCGCTCCAGTTTCCCGCTTGCCAGCTGGCATTCCTGACAACCAATGGGTCCGTGGGGGGCCCCACTTCAGCCAGGCTGGGAGCCAGCGGCTGGGTCTCAGGGGCTCTGTGGCTGTTGGTGGAGCTGTCCCAAGCTGGCGTGGACAGCAGCCTAGAGCTCAGGGGCACCTCAGGGCTGAGGGACTCAGACTGGCCCTTGGGTCCTGGGTTCAGGGCAGGCTCAGGCGTGTGCCCGAGGCCAGTCGGCATTGTGGGGAGGAAGGTCCCCCACACTGCCACAGTCTGCAGGTCCCATGAGCCTGGTCCTAGGGTTGGGAAGGTGGGAGTCCCCAGCTCCAGGGGACCGTCCCTGCCCTTCATCTCTGGAAGAGGGGCTATGGGAGGAGGAGGGGGAGAAGCCACCCCAACAGTGGGCCACAGTTCACTGTCCACAGGCCCTAGGCCACCCTCCAGAGCTGGCTTCCGGGCCACTCTCCCTCCTGTCCACAGCTCCGCCACGTCAGGACTAGGAGAGGAGCGGGTGCTGCCGACCGGGGACAAAGTGGGCAGCGTGGAGTTGGGTCTTGGGGGCAGGTGGGGTGCTCCGCGGCCCTCAGGTTCCTCATCATCCTTGAAAACCTCTTTGGTCCTGTCCCGCCATGGAGGGGGCAGCTGGCTCTGGCTGTCCTTGCCAACTGGGAAGTCATTTTGGCTCTCAGGGGCGGCAGGCGTCTGCAGGCCATCAGTGGAAACCCTGGGCCGGGGCAGGCTGGGGAGCCCAAGATCTGGGGCCCCTATGGGGGCATCTTCCTCAGGCAGGAAATTGATCAAAGGGTTCCCAGGGGTCTGCTCTGAGGGTGGGGGTGGGGAGCGGCTGGCCTGGCTGGGCCAAGGGCTAGGGGACCAAGGTCCCGGTGCCCCCTCCTCCTTGGCTGCGGGAGGCTCTGTGGCAGGCACGGGGCTACCCGTGGAGGGCACAGCAGAACGGCTATGCGGTGGGGGCGTCCGATCCCCTGTCCCCGCCAGGTCTAGATTGGGCTCCTCAGAGGGCCCGTAGGACAGATCCTCGTGGAAGTTGATGAAATTGTAGTCGTAGTAGAAGTCATCCACAAACACGGGCCCCGGCAGGTCCAGCTCTGGGGTCTCCTCCTCAATGGCGTTGCCCATGGTGCCTGGCTTGGGTGATGAGGCGGGTGAAGGGTGTGGGGCCAGGTGGCGTGGGATGAAGTCAGCCTCGTTGAAGAGCTCGTGGCTGGAGGAGCCGCTGCCTGAGCCTTCAGGGCCCAGTGTGCCCAGGGACCACCGACAGAGTGGCAGAGAGCAGGTGACTTCGCTGGCTGGCTGCTGGGCCTCGTCACAGGGGACACCAGTGTCATTGATGCAGAGGACATTTCGGTGTTGAGTGCCCTCCCCACATGTCACTGAGCACTGCAGGGGAAGCCAGGGTGAGGGGCTTAGGCTGGGAGGCAGGCTGCCAGGGGACGCTGGGGCAAGGCTGGGTAACCTGTCCACTGCCCGATGTCAGAGTGGCAGAGTCCCCAGCCAGCCCTCTCTGGCCCTGCCCAGCTCAAGGCCACGGCTGTGGCCACACTTGCCAGGGGCTTCCTGATCCCTGAGGCTTTAGAGTCAGGGGCTGGACCCTGGAATGCCCAGGCTCTCTCCCACCCACAAGGGCTCCAGGAAGGCTGTCTGCCTTCCTGTAGCCGAAGACCAAGGGTGGAGCTGGAGGTGGGCCCCCTCCCATCCCACACTCACCTGAGACCAGTTCCCCACAGCCCAGGTGGCCGGACAGGGCACATGGCGGTTGCAAGGGGTTTCAGTAGGGGGCTGGGGCAGGTGTTCACAGGCGGGTGGCTCCAAGGCACTCTGCTCATCCAGCCCCACGCTGCGGATGCAGAGCACAGCCCGGCGGGAGAGGCCCCCAGACCCGCAGGAGCTGGAGCACAGCTGCCACTCACCTGCCCACCACCTGGTGAGGGCACACAGGTGGCATCAGTGTGGCATCAGACAGGTGGCCTGCAGGCTCACCAGCAGGGAGGGCCAGGCTGGGCTTCCAGGCCCTTGGGGTTTGGGTAGAGCTGGGACTGAGGCCAGTGGTTGATTCTCCAGAGCTCCAAGCCCAGGTAAGTTTCATACCCTCAAAGCCTGGTGACATGGCACAGTCCCTCCACTCCTGCCACCCTCCCCTCAGGGAAACTGAGCATGACCTGAGGCGTATTTCCACATCCAGGGACCCAATGAGCCTGGGCAGCTCATTTGGCCTCTCTGAACCTCAGCGTCCTCCTCTGTGAAGTGGGAGCAACAATCCTGCCTCCTCCAAGCCCTGGAGGGGGGACTGCGTGTATTCTTGCATGTGCAGGCTCGGCCCGTGCCCGGCACATCCTAAGAGCTCAATACCACAGGTATCCGGGCTGGCCTAGGCTGGGGTGAGGGGTGACCCGGGGTTGGGGCTTCAGCTTTGGGAAGAGAATGAGAGCCCGGCTCCCTCTGCTCCTCCCCGGAGCCTCCAGGGACCCAGATGCAGGGGCCTGTGGCAGACCCAGGATGCCTATGGGTGGGGAGTTGGCGGGGGATGGGGGCGGGCTCACCTGGCAGGGCACGGCTGCTCGCTGCACTTCCTCTGGCGGTCATCGGGCCGGCCCAGGGGGTCACAGTGCTCCTCGTCCACGGGCCCTGCCTGCTGCTCCGAGCAGTACACACTCTGCCTCTGCACACCTAGGGGCCATGGGGCTCAGCCTGGGACTGGCACCCAGGTGCCCACCGCCCAAGACCCAAAGACACCGTCTCTGCCAGAACCCTCCCAGAACAGCGCCTTACTGCCCATGTCAGGATGAAGGCAGACCTCCACCGTCGCCTCCTCGCTGTCCTCCTGGTTCTCACCCACCCCCTCTCCTATGTAGCCTCCCCTCTGACTGCCCCTGGAGGGGTGGCACAGAGTGTGGAGGTTTAGTGGGTTGGGTGCCCAGACCCTCTGCTTCCTAGCTGAGATGCCTGGGCAGCTCATTTGGCCTCTCTGAACCTCAGCGTCCTCCTCTGTAAAGTGGGAGCAACAATCCTGCCTCCTCCAAGCCCTGGAGGGGGGACTGCGTGTATTCTTGCATGTGCAGGCTCGGCCCGTGCCCGGCACATCCTAAGAGCTCAATCCATGCCAGCTGCTGCTAGCATGCAAACCTAGCCGTGGCTCCTGCCACCCTCCCCTCAGGGAAACTGAGCGTCACCTGAGGCCTATTTCCACATCCAGGGACCCAAAGAGGAGGACCACAAGTGTCCAGGCTGGCCCGGGCTGGGGTGAGGGGTGACCGGGGGCTGGGGCTTCAGCCTTGGGAGGAGAATGAAAGCCTGGCTCCCTGTGCTCCTTCCTGGGGCTGGCTTGGGTGATGAGGCAGGTGAAGGGCATGGGGCCAGGTGGCGCGGGATGAAGTCAGCCTCATTGAAGAGCTCATGGCTGGAGGAGCCGCTGCCTGAGCCCTCAGGGCCCAATGTGTCCAGGGGCCATCGACACACCATCCCACCATCCACACCGTTCCCAATGGCTCAGAGAACGGCTGGACAAGAAATGGGGCATCAAGGGGCAGCCCCTGCTCTCCATCCCCACACCAGCCTTGGCACTGCTCCTGTCCTTCACACCCTCTGCCACTGCCCACCCTGGGGACTTTGCACAGCCACGCTCCTCACCTTGGACACTCACTTCCATACTGCCCGTTGAAGCCCAGCTGCAGGACCCCCTCTGCTGGTGGCTCTCCCTTCCCTGCTCCACCCCCTGCCCTGTGGTCCCGAGCAAGTTGTCCCTCCCCTGAGCTGCCAGTCCCACATCCATCCCCCTCTTTCCTCACCAACAGATTCTGATTTTATTCAAGGCAGCAATGGGACCTGCTGAAAACACACCCCACTGCCGCTCCCTTGCAACTAGGAGGGTCTGGGACACAGTCCTGGCTCGGGAGAAAAAGACACAAGCCCCTCACTGGGAGTCAGCCCTTTCCCCTCTCCTTCTTCCTGCCCAGAACACTGCAAGAGCCCTGGAAGGGAGGACACCATCTGTGGCAAGCAGGAGTGGAGGGGAGGCTGCTATGGCAAGGACGGTGTGGCTGAGGGCCAGTCAGCTCCAGGTCCCGCCAGCTTGGACTGTGCACCTGGGACTTCCTGCCTGAGACAAAGAACCCCTGTCTGTTCCAGCCACCATGGGGCACTTGCCTCTGCAGATGATCCCAAGAGGTCCAACTGCGAAGCAGCCAATTTGCTGAAGGACAGTTCCCCAAATGTCTAGTGCTGCAAATGTATTTGTTGGTTTTCACGTTTGTCCAATTAAAGACACCTGTATTAGGCCAGGCGCAGTGGCTCACGCCTGTAATCCCAGCACTATGGGAGGCCGAGGCAGGCGAATCACCTGAGAACAGGAGTTCAAGACCAGCCTGGCCAACATGGTGAAACTCCATCTCTACTAATAACAAAAAATTAGCTGGGCATGGTGGCACGTGCCTGTAAATCCCAGCTACTCGGGAGGCTGAGGAAGGAGAATCACTGGAATCTGGGAGGCGGAGGCTGCAGTGAGCCAAGATTGCGCCATTGCACTCTAGCCTGGGCGACAGAGTGAGACTCCCTCTCAAATAAAATAAAATAAAATAAATTTAAAATAAAATAAAATAAAACAAAATAAAATAAAGACAGCTGTATTACATAAAGTGGGTTTCCTAGCTTTGGAAGGTACCTGCCCAGTTCTCCATTTTAATTTTGTCATCATAATAACAATTGAAGGAATGCTCAAATGTCTGTATGTCAGATTCCCGATTCTGAGACCCTGAGGATACTGAGTGTCAACGATGCAAAGACTAAGGGGAAAAGGGGAGGACTAAGAGACAAAGGGGGAGACTAAGGTGTGGGGAGACCAAGGAACGGCGGGGGAGATCGAGCGGGGGGAGGAAGACCGAGGGGCATGGGGGGGACTGGGGAGCTGGGGGGAGACCGAGGGAAATGGGAGGGAGACTGAGGGGTATGGGGGAGACTGAGGGGTATGGGGGGAGACTGAGGGGTATGGGAAGAGACTGAGGGGTATGGGAAGAGACTGAGAGGCAGAGGGGAGACTGAGGAGTATGGGAGGAGACAAAAACACAGAGAAAGGGGACTGAGGAGCACAGGGGGAGACAGGGAAATACAGTGAGGAAGAGTCAGAGTTAATGAAATTGCCCTTTTTATAAATAGTTCAGGGAAATAAGTCAGTGTGGTGAAGGGCCACTGGACTGGTCTCCAGGACGCAGCAGAAATGCAGGCACAAGACCTGCCAGAGCTGAGCAAGGACTAAATCAAGGGGGAGCTGTGTCCCCTGGAGGGAGAATGCCAAGAGCTGGAGCACACTGAGCACGCGCCGCGAGCCAGCACCCACCTGCCTCATCCATTTACCCTCCCAGTGGGCCTGGGACATGGGGCAGTTGCTAGCCTTATCTCGCAGATGGGGAACTGAGGCTCAGAGAAGCAAACTTCTAAACCCATGGTGGCCCAGCAGTGAGCTGGAAGCTGAAGCCAGTGTCCCTGTCCAGAGATGAAGCCCCTGCTGGCGGGGCTGTGCCTGCCCCACTTCTCACCTCTGCCGCAGGTGACTGTGCACTTGGTCCAGGGCCCATAGTGCCAGGAGAACTCGGGCGGCGGGACCTCGCCGTGGCCACCTGCCTCCCTGTGGATGGTGTACTCGTAGTGCACCCCGGGGTTGCTCTCCTGGAACAGCAGCTGGGTGGGCAGGCGGGGGCCCATGAGCACGAGGTGCCTTCTCCGTCCACCCAGTCCTAAAGGAGCTGACCGCAGCCACCTCTGTGAACTGCAGCTACACGATTGGGCCATTTTAAAGATGGGGAAACCGAGGTAGAGGCCGCAGCAGGAGGGCCTGGCTCAGAGCCAGGCTCTGTGACTGACCCAGGGCTCACTACTCCAGGACCAGGCCTGCCATGGGGGTGCTGGGCCTGGGGACTCCGCCTCTGCTCCCCCCGCCTGGGCCTCGGGAGGCAGGCACCTGGATCCAGACAGGCTCCTTGGTGGGACCTGGGGATGTGAGGTTCTCCCAGTTGCCCCTGCGTGCGTATGTGAAGGTGGTCCCTGCCACCTGGTAGTCCCCGTTCCACTGGATGGTCCAGCCACCATTGAGGAAGTACTTCTCTGGGTCCTCGCTCCGCAGTGCCAGGAAGTTGGCAGCCTCGGCCACCTCCTGGATGCGGATCTCGCGTGCGCCGGCTGGGATCAGCCCCACGTCCACATACCCTGTCAGCCAAGGGTTGTGCATAGGTTGTGCCCAGGGTGAGAAGGTTGCTTATCCCAGCCTGCTCCCCTCATGTCTCTCCCCACTTGCCTCCGCCTGCTGATGCCAAAGATTTCGCCATTAGCTTTAAAGTCTGAGCTCCCCAAATTGCTCGGATCTGTCTTGGGTCACCAAAACCTCGCAGAGGTGCCACAAATCCTGACCCTGTGGCCATGCCCCGTCACTCCTCTCTTGGGGACCTAAACTGGTCTCATCATAAGGCTGGATCCATCTCCTACTCTAAGGGCCAGCTGGCATCTTCTTTCTAAAAAAACCAAAGTGCCCAGGCCTTTCTCCTGGGACACCCTCCTCATCCCCACGCGGCCTGCTTTTATTCATTCACTTCCGTCACACCCATCATGTGCCGGGCACTACTCTCATCACCTCACGTGTGTAAGCTCATGGGTAACGGCCCTATAGCATAGGTACTGTTGTCATCCCCATTTTACAGATGAGCAAAGTGAGGCACACAGGGATAGTAATGTCATGAGCTTCCTGCTGGGATATGAGCAGCCTCCAGGGCCAGTGCTTTATCCACCACACTGCACTGCATCTCTGGGATGAAATCTAAGCTTCTCAGCCTGGCACTCAAGGCCCCATAGCTGGCCCTGCCTTCCCTTCTTGCCTCCAGGTTCTGGCACAAGCTCTTTCCTCCATTTGGAATGCCCTTTCCATCTCTTCTGAGTTTTATGATTCAGCTCAACTTCCGCCTCCTACAGGAAACCTTCCCTGACTTCCCCAGGCCAGGACCTTCTTCCTCAGTGCTCCCACAGCCCTCTGGGCCTCCCTCCACTGCACTGGTCACACCAGAAGGTTCTGTCCCTCTGCAGGACTGAGCGCTTCACCTGCATGTCCCCATCACCTAGCACACAGTCAGTACTCGAGCAACGTGTGCAAAACAGACCGGAGGTGAGGGCACGGAGCTGGGGTCTGAGAAGCTTCACGAGGAGACTACCATTCTTTGAAAGGCCCAGGGGCCACACACAAGCCGGGTCTCTGGGACAGGAGGACTCCCCATGGGGACAGGTCTCTGCACGTGGGCCAGGGGTCCCCTGACTCCTGCAAGAATCCACCCCAGCAAGGCTTCCCTGCTTAGCCATCTCTAGGCTGGGTGGGGGCCACCAGGCCAAGGACAGGGGCCCGGGGGGAGATGGGGAAGGGGCCACCAGGTGAAGAGCACACCCCTCCCCACAGCGGTCCCACCCCATACCCAGGCCCTCGGCCTCCTCGAAGGTCCCGCTCACGGTGTGGCAGGTGGACCCGTTGCCGTGGCACACGCCACAGCGATCCTCCATAGCGCCAGAGTCAATCTCGAAGTCACAGCCCACGTTCTGCAACACACGAGGAGGGGAGGCCCCTGGTGCTGGTGGCCAGCTCTCTGTGGCCACAGCCCCGGAGGCCAGCCCGCTGTGGCCACAGCCCCGGAGGCCAGCCAGGGTCAGGAGGAGGAAGCTGGGAGTGAGGATCGGGAGGCCTCTCTCTGGCCCTGCCCCACCCCAGCTGTGCCTCTGACCCAGGTGAACTTCTCTACCTCCCTAAGCCTCAGTTTCCTCAGATGTGAGACGGGGAGACCCACCCCTCCCTTAAAGGCATGTCGTGAGCATCACAAGAGACAAGAGAAGGGAAGAGTCCTGCAAAGCCCGGGGGCAGGCAGGGGATCTGACACGCCACGGGCTCCTGACCAGCGCGTGCAGGGAATTTCAACGTCAAAGGCACTGGGGGTTGGCACCTCCCTGCTGGTCCTCCTCGGAGCCCAGGCCTTGATACCCCAGAAGCTTAGAGGGCAAGAAGCAGGGACAAGTAGGTGGCTGGGGACATGGGCAAAGACGAGAGGCCATTGTTGTTATTAAAAATAATAGAAATTGTTACCAAACACTGAGGGCTACTCTTCGCGGCTCAGAGCCCTTCATGCCACCTGTGCCACCTCATTTAACCCCTTCTATCAGGGAGCAAACCACTGCCTGGGGTCAGCCAGCCAGCAAGAGGTCAAGCCACTGCCTGGGCTCCGGTTTCCTGGCTGGGGCGGTGCTGGTGCAGGCATCCAAGGAGACACAGAGGGGCAAGGCCTGACTGGGAGGGTCCCCAGTGCCAGGAGGCGTGGTAGGGGCTTTGCCTTAGAGGTCATAGAGGGTAGAGGCTGGGAAGCCTGATGGTAGAGCATGGGGAGGGTGGCCCGAGGAGGACCAGGAGGGACCCAGGAGAGAACCTGGGGCCCGCCAGTGGGGCTGGGGGCAGGCAGTGATGGGAGAGCCTCTTCCTAACCAGGCACACCTTACAGATGCCGTTGATGCAGAGGTCCCGGCTGGCCCGGACCTGGTAGCAGGGGGTGCCATCAACCACAGCGTCCCGCAGCTTCTCGGCAAAGTACTCATTCGAGGGCCGGCAGTGCAGCTCGCAGGGGTTCACTGGGGGCCCAAGTAGAAGAGCCATCAGCAACAGCTGGGGCAAGAGTATGGAGGCCACCAGGAAGACCCCTCCATGACACACATCCATAGCAGGCTGGAGGCTCCCAAGCAGCACCAACATGCTGGAGGCTCCGGCTGGGCTGGTAGCTATCTGCAAGGCTGCGGACTGGGGAGCTAGGGGTGAGCAGCAGCCCCAGGGGACAGTGGGAGCGGCCCAGGCTTAGGGTGGAGACTGGGCCTCCTGCTTGCATCACAGGGTAACCTTGGACCCACACCCCCCCGCCCTCTGAGCCTCAGTGTCTCCATGGGAGGCAGCACTCACCGTCATTGACCACGGGCACCCATGTGTGCAGCTGGCCCTTGTAGAGCATAGCGTCAAAGTGACTGCACTGGACGTGGCGGAAGGAGGGGCGGCCAGCGGGGCAGGCCTGCAGGTTGCAGAGGCGGAAGCGCTTCCGCTCACCCACACAGTATCTGCCTTTGTATTTGGGCCTGTGGGGAGAACCGGGGTGGGCCCCAGTGAGGGCCCAGTGAGTGCTGCTGCATGGCCACAGCCCAGAGCAAGCAGGTTCCTCCTGTACCCACACCCCGAGATCCCTGCCACCCAGCTTTGTGCACGCTGCTCCCCTCCCTTGGGCTGCCCACCCTCTGGCCCAGACACACCCTCCCTGTTTGTAAGGACCTGCGGGGAGGTGGCAGCAGGAGGCCTGAGCTCTGCCCCCAACCTGCTGTGTGACCGTGGGCAAGTCTTCGGCCATCCTCTGGGCCTCAGTTTCCTCATGTATAAAGTGGGGTTGGGGCTGCCTCTGCAGAGGGCTGTTGAGAAGCTGGGACAAGCTGCAGGCATGACTGGCACTGGCTGGAAGGACTGCTCCGAGTCTCCAGCCCATGACACCAGCATCCTAACAAGCCCTTGAGTCCTCAGCCTTCCTCCTGGTGGCAGTACCCCCAGCCCAGGTCTAAAGGAAGCGCCCAGGGCCCCAGCCAGCTGAAAGGTCTGACTGAGCACAGCTCCTGAAATCCTCCGCATCTAGGCCAGGGTCGCTGGCCCCCACCCAGCTCAGACCTGAAGGCCAGGAGGCAGGGAGGGGCACAGGCCAGTCTTGGGTAAGTGCAGGGCCCTGGGTGGGGCTGGCTGTGAACCCCATGCCTGCCCCGGGTGGCCTCCTGAAGTGAAGATCAGCCAGGTAGTGCCTCGGTCTACAGTACCACTGGCCTCTGCGTCTCACCAGATCTTCACACCTCCCCGTTTAGATGGGGAAACAGAGGCCCAGAAAGGTGAAGTCACTCACCTCAGGCCACCCCTTCAGTACTGTCCCATCCTCCCAGCTGCTCCGTCTCATCTCAGACCCTTGTTGTGCCTCTGAGGCCACCAAGCCACTCCTGCTGAGTGCCCACTACAGATGAGCTGCAGGGCTGAGGGCCTGGCCTACGTAAACTGTATTTGCCCCTGACTACAGCTTTACTGGATGGGCATCGCTATTATACAGATGGGGAAACGGAGGCCCAGAGAAGGGGTGAAGAGGGGATTCGAACCCTGAGCCATCTAAGGTCCGGGGCCCATGCTTTTCCCCACTGCCCTCTCCTGCCTCCTTCCAGCCAGCAACTGCTTTGCCATGTGGCCTCTGATGCGTCTCTCCAGTCTCTGGACCTCAGTGTCCCCTCTCTGCAAAGGGGTCAGCAGTGGGGATCCTGTCAGCCCCCAGAACACTCCTTGAAAGTGACTCAAGGTGGCCTGGACACTCGGACTGACCATTATCAGGACACTTCCAAGAGCCAGGGGCTGGGACAGAACCAAGCTCCTGCAATCGGCTGACTGTCTGGGTCCCTCTGTCCCATTGCCCAGGGCACTCTGGGCCCCACACTCACGTAGGCTGCGTGCACTGCCGCTCAGCACTCTGTACGCCCACGCCACAGCTCCGCGAGCAGACGGACCAGGCGCTCCAGCCAGACCAGCCACCATCCACGGCCTCGGGCCGGAAGCCCACAGGTACACACTCCCCATTGAGACACCACTACCGAGACAGATGGAGGTAGAGCCAACCCCCCACCCCAAGCCTATCCAGTCATCCTCACCCTAGTGAGAACAAGGTGGGTGGGAAGGCTGCGAAAGGCACAGAGGGGAAGGATGGAAGGTGAGAGAGGCCCCCTCGCAATCATCACAATCATCTGTGACCCAGGCCACAGGGAGGAGCTGAGCGGGGAGTAAAACAGCCCACGTGCTGACTCAGCTGAAGACACCCTGGGGAATCACGGAATCAAGTCCTGGCCCCAGTGCCTCCACTTTGCAGGCGGGGGCTTGGGCTGCAGAGAGTGCGGGGCTCTACTACAAGCACAAGCAAGACTGTGAGCCGGGGCTGACCCCAGGGCCCGGTCACAGTAGGAGGTCTGGCATCTCACACACCCACCGCCGGGACTGGGGACATCCCCTACCTTGTTCTCCCCACACCGGGTGCCGTCCACGGCTGCATCCAGCTTGGAGTGACAGGTGGTCCCCACAGAGCACCAGAGTGTGTGGCAGACATTCTGCAAGGAGGAGGGCATGGGCCATACCCTCACACCCTGCCCCGTGCTGCCACCCACCCTGCCCCCCTCCCTGTCCCCAAGGGTCCCCTGGGCACCCCTCCACATGGCAGGGGCCCACAGACCCCCAGAGGTCCCTTCTTGTGTGTCTGCTCCCACCTTCCTCCCCTGACTATGTGGTGGTGTGAGGCGCCCAGGGCTGCGCTGCTCAGAGCGGTCCCCAGCTGTCCACACCTCTCCCGACCCAGCCCCTTCTCCGGAATCACTCCCATTAGAAGATCACTTCAGGCGATCTCCGCCAGGATAAACAGACCCTCCCCACAGGGCTTCCTTTTCCCTCTTATAAGCCAGCTCCAGAGAGGTGAAGGGACTTGTCTGAAGGGTCACAGTTGGTCCATGGTTGACCCAGAATTCAGAGCTGGGTCTGTAGCCGCCCATTCCTGGCCTCTCCCACAGGCCACTTGACGTCTCACAGTGTCACTCGGGGGCGCAGCCCAGGCCAGGCGAGGTTCCTCCCAGGCTGGCATCCACGGGCTGGTGAGAGCTGTCCCCTGAGCCCTCCTGCCGGGTCCCCACACCCCCACACCCACACCGGCCCCACTCACATCCATGTCCTCGCAGAAGGCAGAGTAGGCCCCGTACTGGAGGCGGCACTGGTGGCTCACATCATAGAGGACACCAGGCGGCACCGAGGGGAAGTCGATGATGTCCTTGGCAGGAGGGTCGTCCAGGCACAGGCCCCACCCACGGCTAGAGATGGGACGGGAGGATGGAGGGGGGTGCAGCCTGTGAGACCCATCGGAGAAGCCTCGGTGGGGCCGGGAGAGGAGGAGAGGTGGGAGGGGGCACAGAGCCCTGCAACTGTAGGAAACTCCAGCCTCCCTGCTCGGCTCAGCCGATCCTCCACCTGCAGCCAGCAGCACAGGCCCTCCCGGCCTCTCTCATCTCACCTCCTAGGCACTCCAGCTGGCTAAACAACCCCAACCCCAATCCCAGGCCTCTGCACACGCTGCCAGGGCCCTTCCCTCAGAAGGCCTCCTGGAACGCCAAGCCGTCATGTGGCCCTGCTCTCTGACCCTGCAGCCTCTGTGTCTGAGCCCAGACCCTGGAGCCAGGCCCGACAAGGATCCGGAGAACATCACATCACAGTTGACACAACAGAGCCTCCAACGGCCCCACCCAGGCAGAGACCTCGGGTCATCTGTGGAAGGGCGGTCTGGAAAGTAGCCTCTCCCCTGGGAGAGAACCCAGGGCAGTTGTGCCTGTCCCGTTTCCCCTACCCCCCGACAGGGCTGGCCTCCGGCCTCTGTCATACCCTATCTACTCCTGCTTTCCTCCAGCTGGCATTCCCTGGCAGCAGTGGCAGGGAAACTGGCAGACACAAGCAGGTGCCATCTGTATCCACCACATACTCCTGCTGCTGTGGTGTGGCAAAGACAAGGCTGCCCAGACACAACACCATGAGGCAGGGAGCACGGAAGCAGGGACCCTGGGGAGGGCAGCCCAGGCCCTTCTGGCACCCGCCTCTGCCCCTGCCTCACTCTGTACAACCCTCAGGCATGCCATTGCTTCTGGGACCAGTGACCAGCCTGCTGCCCCTGCTGGACCTTAGGCGGGCACCACTATAGCTTAGCAACAGGAGTGCCCTGGCATGCTGACCACCCTGCCCATGGCTCATTGCTGTCCTGAAGGAACTGGAGGAAGGTTTGGGGCCTTCTGGGGGCAGCAGTGGCTGGGGAGAATTGAGCCACGCAGACATGCAGGGCTGGGGATGACCCAGGCAGCTACGACTTGGGCAGAAGCAATGGAGGGAGGCAGGACCTGTGGGAACTGGGGCCTCTAGCCAGGCAGAGGAGATGGGGACGCACAAACCCTCCAGTTCTCCAGTCTGGGTGGCCTGAGGGCAGGTGGCGCCAGGACAGAGGGCCAGGATGAGCATACAGTCCTGATTGGGACAGGCGGGGGGTCGCACAGGGAAAAAGGGCAAAGGTGATGGATCCTGGAGTCCAGCAGGGAGAGAAAGAGACACTCCGAGATGTGGAGAGGCTGGGAAAACACGAAAGGGTCAGGAAACAGGGCCAAGACTGCTGAAGGCAGGTGTGGAGAGAGGCTTGGAGGCTGGATCAGACCATGGAATCCCAAAGCTCAGATTTCAGAGGAGGGGGCCTGGCAGCTGGGAGACCCAGGGTGGAGTGGGTGTCTGCATGGTCTCCTAAGTCCCCTGACCAGTGACAGGCCCCTGGCCCTGCCCAGAGCTGCGGAGAAGAAAGCCAAGGTAACCAGACTTCTACTGAGAACCCTGGAATCCTCCTGGAATCACCCAGACTGCCCATGCTGGCTGGAAACAGATCCTCTAACATGGGTGTTGGCAGATGAGCAGCTGCTGGATGCAGTCCTAGTGCCCAAGATGACCACGTGCCAGGCTGGTCCAGGGTGCTGGGGGCATACCCTCTCCTTTGCTCCTCACAACATCCTGGGCAGACTCTACCATCATCTCCCCTCATGCACTCAGGGCCCATAGGTCACTGGCCCCGGGTCGCATAAGAGAGATGTGATGGCCAGGATCTGAAGCCAGGCCCAGGTTGCCTGCACCAGGCTGTGTCTACTCACTGGGCTGCCCCCAGTGCAGGGCTCCTCCCACTCAACCACGAGCCTGGCCTCAAATACTTCACCCCAAATACAAGTTCAAAACCATGGCAGCCGAGGCCTGGCGGGGAGAAAGGAGTGTCCCAAGTGCTCCTGTGGCTTGGGGCTCCCTGAGCCTCCCTGGGCCTTTACCCGGGGCTGAGTGTCAGCGGGGGGTGGTGGGTTCAGCTGGCCCTGGGCTCCCTCCTTCCCGCTAGCATTCCGTGGCCCGAGGAGGTAGACTGGGGGCTCACACATCCCAGCCAGGGGGTCCTCTGACCCAGGGGCTGAGGGGTCCCATGCGCCTCATCCCAGCACCAACAGTCCCTGGGCTGCAGCCCAGCCCTTCTGCTTCCTGGCTGACCCAGTGCTGACTTGCTGCTCATGTGGCTCCTGAGGGCCTGCTGTTGGGCGGCTGAAGCCACAACAACCTCTCAGCCCACCCTGGGTGTGTGGGAGAAGTCGGGAGCATGAGGCGACCCTCACAGAATCCACTGCCAGAAACAGGCCGCGGTGCTGTCTTGGGAGTCAGAAACCCAAGTTCTACTCTTTGCCTGGCTGTAGATGCTGTGTGGCCTTGGGCCTTCACATCCTCATCTACAAGAGGCTGATCCCAAGCTACAGGGGTATAAATAGCAGTGTCTTCTTGGGAAAAATCATGCAGGCGGCCGGCAGCCAGCCCTTCCTTCCTTTGGCAGGCTCACTGCCAGGTCCTCTGCGCTGCTGACACACCCGGATCCCCAAAGCCGCCAGCCCTTCCCCTCCACGCCCCTCCTTAAGCTAATTATAGCGGGGCTGGGCAGTCCCACAAGAGGTCAAAGCAGACAGTGGGTGACTCCGGTCAGAAGCCTCACTCTCACCTTGAGACTGCAAATAACTGCCCACCACTGACAGGAGAGACCTGTGGGCCCGCTCCCCTGGCCACCCCGGGATCTGGTCATGGAGTCACTGAATGGGGGGTCCATGGGGTGAAGGACCCCACATGTGACCCAGCCTGCCTCTCTCCCTGTAGAAAAGCTGGCTTTGAGGAAAGCAGGGACCAGGGCCTCCCCTCCTCCCCACCCGGGTTCAAGTTGACACTGGTGAAATGCTGTGACCTCTCCCCAGAGTCCCTTAAAGCACCTGTCAGCCCGGAAAGGTTCTTAGAGTTCTTCAGGTCAACCCTCTTGGACAAGCTCCAGAAGCTACCCTCCAGCACTCCCCCACCACCTCCTGAGGGTGCTTCTGCCCCACCCTACACTCGCATGGCCCCGGCCTCTGCCCAGCCTGCCCTCCACTTACAGCAGCACCCTTCTTCCTCGGGGTGGAAGTCGGCCTTTAGAAGGCAGGCTCCTTCTCCGAATCACTGTTCCTGACCCCAGGAGGGCTTGTTGGCTCTCTCCCCATTCCTACAGACCCACGAGGACTGCGTGCCTCAGTCCCAATCATCCCCAACTGTCATCTGTCCATCTCCCCCCGGTGTGAGGGCCTGGAGGACAGGCACCTGGAGGTCTGTCTCCTTTACCACGGTCCCCACACACAGGGCCTGATGGACATGGAGTCTGTGGACACAGCAAGAACGAGTTTGGATTCAGCCCCATGGGTCTGCCTGGCTGGATAAGCATCTATATGCAGGAAGCCAAGGGAATTCAGGACCAGCCAGGATGAGAGGGTGGTCTGTGAGTGCCTCTGAGACGCCCCCAAGTCCTAGAAACACTGCCTGACCGTTTGGCACTTTTGGTGAATCTCACTCATTCTGTCCCCCAGCCTGCTTGGGTGGGGCCCATCCTCTCTCTCCTGTCCCACCCCCAGCAAGGAGGCCAAATGCTGCAGGCTGGGAGACAGGCTGCTGCCACCCTCCCCACCTCTGCACACCCTCTTCCTTCCACCTCCTGGGCTTTGGGAGTGCCCTGTTGCCTGACTCCCAGGATGCAAAGGTGAAAGTGTGAAAGGACCTTGGGAAGAAGGGATTCTTCTTCCCCCCAAACACCCCTCCGTTGGGGAGGCACGTATTGCTCTGCTTCTGTCTGGCTCTCCCCAGTGCCAAGGCTCTGGGAGGCCCCGGCTGGCTCTGACTCTCACCCTGTCCTCCCACCCTCACCCCAGGCCCCGAGCCAAGTCCCTCAAGCATTCCAGCAGCTGAATGAGGACAGAGACTTGTCTGTCTGTCCGTCTGTCCTAATGCCAGGGTGTTGGGCGGCACCCTGGGTCAGGGCAGCTGGGAACAAGCCCTGGGGGTGCTGCAGGGGCAGCTACTATTCTGATTTTCTGAAGCCATTCTCTCATTCTCTGCCTCTCTCTGGAAGGAGACACACCCTCCTCCCCACCTTCAGGCCACTTCCCTGGTTCAAGTCCATCCCATCTATCACTTGGTAACAGTGGAAGGAATAGTAATGAGCGTGTGTGAAATGCTTACTGTGTGGCAGGCACTGCGCTAACCACTGCACATGTTTTCTCACTTATTCCTCATATCACATGCACAAGGCAGGCCCATCATCATGTCCATTTTTTGAGGCTTAAGGGATAATATAACTTGTCTGCCAACACAGGTGGAAGCCTGGGCCACAGTCTAGGTTCTTTTTTTTTCCCCCAGGATGGTCTTGCTCTGTTGCACAAGCTGAACTGCAATGGCGTGATCTTGGCTCACTGCAACCTCCGCCTCCCAGGTTCAAGCAATTCTCCTGCCTCAGCCTCCCGAGTAGCTGGGATTATAGGCATGCACCACCATGCCCAGCTAATTTTTGTATTTTTAGTAGAGACGGGGTTTCACCATGTTGGCCAGGCTGGTCTCGAACTCCTGACCTCAAGGGATCCGCCTGCTTCAGTCTCCCAAAGTGCTGGGATTACAGGCATGAGCCACTGTGCATGGCCAGTCTAACCACCAAAGAAAACTCTTCTCTGCTTTCAATCCCACTCCCCACCCCAGTAATCCCTCTTCCACTGGAGGCCAGCATTCTTGCTCTTACATCCCTAATGGACCTGGTCACATCCCTGATTAAACCCCACAGTGAGTGGACTTCTAGAAAAACATGGCACATTGAGCAGACAGATTTATCGATGCTCCCTTCCAAGACTCCACTATGATGACAGTAGAGGAAATAAACAAGGCATAAATCCATAACGGCTGATGATGGGTAATGAAGGATGTCAACAAGATTCTGGAAGCTGGGAAGCAGATGGCCAGGCAGTAGCTGACTTGGTAGAGTGATGAAAGCTGAGAGTCAGATGCCTGCAGGGAGGAACCACCCAGAAGGAGAAGCCCGGAAAGGCTCAGGAATGGAGTTTCCAGGGACCCCTCAGGGCCTTAGGGCCAGGAGGGCTGAAGACAGTGGGGCTGAAAGTCTGTAAGAACTGATCAGACCCTAGATTCCCTCCCCAACCCTGAGTAGCCAAGTGACAGCCACCTGCCACCCAGCAGAGGGCTGGGGATCATTCCCTGGAGAGGGTGAACCAGGAGGCTCTGGCCCAGGAATGCTGGACATACATGAAGGCCCAAGGCAGAAGGACCTACAGAGGAAAGGGGACAAGCAAAAGTCTACACATTGAAGGGTAAGAAACATGCCACGCCCCTTCCCCACTTGGATGCTGGAATGCTGCAGCCAGACATACTCTCCCAGGAAAAGTCAAGAAGATCCCTTTCGGGAAACTGAATCACTCAGAAAAATGACCTCAGATACTGACATTAGAGGATCTTCCCGAAATAGCCCCGTCCAAACCAGTCCTTCAGCAGTGACCTGGAAAAAGTCCTGCCCAAGTCCACAAACTGCACAATGAGTATCTCTGCATCTCCTTGCTATACATGAAATACAGCCAATGCATTTTAAGAAAACTTTTTTTTGAGACAGAGTCTCTCTCTGTTGCCCAGGCTGGAGTACAGTGTCACAATCTCGGTTCACTGCAGCCTCGGCCTCCCGGGTTCAAGCGATTCTCCTGCCTCAGCCTCCTGAGTAACTGCGATTACAGGCACCAGCCACCATGCCTGGCTAACTTTTTGTATCTTTTTTTTAGTAGAGACAGGGTTTCACCATGTTGGCCAGGCTGGTCTCGAACTACTGACCTCAAGATATCTGCCTGCCTCGGCCTCCCAAAGTGCGGGGATTACAGGTGTGAGCCACTGTGCCTGGCCAAGGAAACTGTTAACATGAAACAAATATATTTTTTAAAAATAACCCAAAGGAAAGAAAAACATTTCAGGGAACAGAAGAAAAAAGTCAAATCTATGTAAGTAATAACCTCACAGAGATAAGAGAACATACTGTACCCATGAAACAAGAATAGGATCAAAAGGTGCACAGGTTGAGCATCTCCAATCCCAAAATCCAAATGCTCCAAAATCCAAAACTTTTGAGCACTAACGTGACGCTCAGAGGAAATGATCTTTGGAGCACTTCAGATTTTGGACTTTCAGACTGGGGATTCTGAACTGCTAAGTATAATGCAAATACTCAAACAAAAAAAATCCAAAATCTAAAACACTTCTGGCCCTAAGTATTTCAGATATGAGACACGCAATGTGTATTTAGTGAATGAGAAAGTTTAAGAAATTAAAAGTACAATAAAAAAATGAAAATGTTAATAGAAAGATTATAAAGTAAAGATAAATCAGATGCCTCCTAGAAAATAAAAAGAGGTGGCTGGGCACACTGGCTCACGACGGTAATCCCAGAACTTTGGGAGGCTGAGGGAGGAGTCCAGAAGTTCAAGCCCAGCCTGAGCAACACGGCAAAACCCCATCTCTAGAAAAAATTAAAAATTAAAAAATTAGCTGGGTGTGGTGGCACACACCTGTTGTCCCAGCTACTCGGGATGCTGAGGCAAGAGGATCATTTGCGCCTGGGAGCTCGAGGCTGCAGTGAGCCATGATTGTGGCACTGACTCCAGCCTGGGCAACAAAGCGAGACTCAAAGAAAGAAAGAAAGATGAGAGAGAGAGAGAGAGAGAAAGGGAGGGAGGGAGGGAGAGAGAGGGGAGGTAGGGAGGAAGGGAGGATAGAAAAGAAAAGAAAATAGAGATGAAAAAGTGTAAAATGTTTAAAAATAAGAAAGTGAGAGAATAGCTGAATATTAAGGGTTCCAGAAAGAGAAAATGTGAGAAAGTTATCAAATAAATAATACAACAACAGTTCAAGAACTGAAGGGTACAAGTTTCTAGATTAAAACAGTCCAATGAGTGCTCCCTCAAATTAAAATAGACCAAGGCATATATTGTAAAATTTAAAATCACCAAAAAGAGAAAGACAGAGAGTCCTAAAAGCTTCCAGATTTTTTAAAAGGTCACATTCAAATCACAATGGTATGGGACCTCTTCAGAGCAATGTTGGAAACTAGAAGACAACAGAAAAATGCCTTCAACATTCTGAAGAAGAGTCACTTCCAACCCAGAAGTTGATAGCAAATCAAAATATCAATCAGATGTGAGGGAAGAATAAAGACACTTTGAGACAGGCAAACCATTTACCTCCATGCACTCTTTCTCAGAAAGCTGCTTGAGGATGTGCTCCACCAAAACAAATTAAAAAAAAAAAAAAGGTACCTCCCCATAAAAAAAGTAGCATGGGATCCAAGAAACAGGAAGACCCTCCATGAATACTTTGGGGCAGGCCTAGAAAGCATCCAGTCTAAACTGGAGGACAGAGGGAAGTTTGGAGGAGGGTCCAAGAAAGAAGGGAACTGCTGGATTATCTGGTAGGGATTACCTTTGGGAAAACTGGATTAAGAGACAACTTTTAAAACTATTAAAGGATCTGGAAGGCCTGGAGAAGCAATGAAAACCAAGCAAATAAAAAACTTGTTCTTAAAAAGAAATGCCATCTAGATGGGGTGCGGTGGCTCTCACCTGTAATCCCAGCACTTTGGGAGGCCAAGGTGGTGAATCACTTGAGGTCATGAGTTCGAGACCAGCCTGGCCAACATGCAAACCCCATCTCTACTAAAAATACAAACACTAGCTGGGCAGGGGTGGCAGGTGCCTGTAACCCCAGCTACTTGGGAGGCTGAGGCATGAGAATCACTTGAACCCGGGAGGCAGAGGCTGCAGTGAGCCGAGATTGCGCCACTGTACTCCAGCTGGGGCAACATAGTGAGACTCCCTCTCAAAAAAAAAAAAAGAAAGAAAGAAATGCCATCTTATGATAACACTTAGTTCAGCCATCAAGATTTATAGCCATAATAATGAAAATGAGGAATATGGACTTAATCCAAATATGTTAACACTAAATTGGGATGAAAGGTGAGGGGACAGATGTATGTACAGGAAGTGATGCAAGGGTGCTAAATCCCAACCTTCCAGATAATATCTAAACTGGAAAATCAATAAATGAGAGTCTAGCAATACTTTTTGGAAATAGGAAAGTAAATACAAGAAAAAGCTAACAGTGTTAAGTTTGAAGGTGGTTGCCTAGAAAAAAGCAATGGAGGGTGGGGAGAAGTGGGGCAGGTGTACAATGCTCTGCTGTTGCCATCTTCTATTTTTTTTTTTTTTTTTTGAGAGGGAGCTTTTTTTGCTCTTGTTGCCCAGGCTGGAGTGCAGTGGCACGATCTTGGCTCACTGCAGCCTCCACCTCCCGGGTTCAAGCAATTCTCCTGCCTCAGGCTCTTGAATAGCTGGGATTACAGGCGTCTGCCACCATGCCCAGCTAATTTTTTGTATTTTTAGTAAAGAGGGGGTTTCATCATGTTGGCCAGGCTGGTCTTGAACTCCTGATCTCAGGTGATCCACCCACCTCGGCCTCCCAAAGAAATGGGATCATAGGCATGAGCCACTGTGTCCGGCTCGCCATCTTGAATTCTTCATATCTTTGACCTTGTGCCTTGTAAGCAAGGTCTATTTATTTTATGATTATTATTATTTTTTGAGACGGAGTCTCACTCTGGCACAGGCTGGAGTGCAGTGGTGCAATTTCGGCTCACTGCAACCTCTGCCTCCTGGGTTCAAGTGATTCTCCTGCCTTAGCCTCCCGAGTAGCTGGGATTACAGGCACCCGCCACCACACCCGGCTAATTTTTGTATTTTCAGTAGAGAAGGGGTTTCACCATGTTGGCCAGGCTGGTCTCGAACTCCTGACCTCAAGTGATCCACCCGCCTCAGCCTCCCAAAGTGCTGGGATTACAGGTGTGAGCCACCACGCCTGGCCAGTAAGCACGGTCTGATGGGACAAAGGAGCCTGTATCTGAGCAGAGGAGACACAGGCAATGTCTGTGTCCACCGTTCCTTGCTGCCCTACTTGCATCTCACATTTACTTTGGTCCATGAGCTCAGAATCTATAATGTGTAGGAGTTCGGTGAGACTTAAAGCAATCAGATGATAAACATGTTATGTCAACAACTGAGTAAGGGACAGGGGGACACTGACAGGCCCAGAGGCTGCATTTTCCATTTGAACCAGACTTACTTCAAACGCAGAAAGAAGACAATGACCAAGGAGCCCCATCATCCTTTCTTACCCATGTTAACACCCCTGTATTAGCCAATCGCTATGCAGAAAATGAAGACATGGGAAGAAAGAGAGCCCCATAGTTCCTTCTCCTTTCAGTCTTTCCTTCCTCACTGGCAAGAAAAGGTAGACAGCCTGGGTAGAATGTGCACATACCAAGGAGTGAGATGAAAACAGTTGAGATAATTTTATTCTATCTCATCCTCTGGTAAATATGAGCTACAAAAGACGAATTGCATAATTTCAGTGACTCTGCATACAAGTTAATACAGCTGACCTTTGAACAACATGGATTTGAACTGCACAGGTCCACTTATATGTGGATTTTTTTTCACCTCTGCCACCCCTGAGATCATCCCCTGCCTTTCTCCTCCCTCCTCAGCCTACTCAACATGAAGAGGATGAGGATCCTCTTCCACTTAATGAACAGTGAACATATTTTCTCTTCCTTATGATTTCAATAACATTTGCTTCTCTCTAGCTTACTTTATTGTAAGAATACAGTATATATTATATATAACATACAAAATAGGTATTAACTGTTTATGTTATCAGTAAGGCTTCCAGTCAACAGTAGGCTATTAGTAGTTTTGGGCAAGTTGAAAGTTATACGTGGATTTTCAATTGCACAGGAGTCAGCACCCCTGACCCCTGAGTTGTTCTGGGGTCAGCTATACTCTTCTATTTGCATTTAAAACTGGCACTGCACAAAATAAAGATGAATGGTACAATTTATGCCAATAATTTAAATTTAAAACTTTTTCTTACTTAGAATATTAAATAGCAAATTTGAAAAAAAAAAAAAACCACCAGAACAGGCTGGGCATGGTGGCTCATGCCTGTAATTCCAGCACTTTGGGAGGCCAAGGTGGGTGGATCACCTGAGGTCACGAGTTCAAGACCAGTCTGGCCAACATGGCAAAACCTCGTTTCTACTAAAAACACAAAAAGTAGCCAGCCATTGTGGCACACGCCTGTAGTCCCAGCTACTCAGGAGGCTGAGGCAGGAGAATCGCTTGAACCCGGGAGGTGGAGGTTGCAGTGAGCCAAGATCATGCCATTGCACTCCATCCTGGGCAACAGAACGAGACTCTGTCTCAAAAAACAAACAAACAAAAACAACAAAAACACCAGAACAAATGAAGAGAACATGAAAAAAAGGAGAAAACTTCGTATTTCAGTTCCTTTAATGGCCCCTTCTTCCTGCCTCTCACTGGACACTGTGGCCGGCCCTCGCCTTCTCCAGCCTTATTTCCTACTCAGCCTTGGCTCCCATAGCCTTGCTCAGGGTTCTGCTCTTCCCTGAAAGCTCTCCCGCTCCTTTACGGCTGCAGGCCTTTCTCAGGCTTCCTCTACCGACAACACCATTCTTCTCCCTTCTGCACATGTGTGAATTCTCGCTCCTCCTCCAAGTTCAAGCCTCATTCCAGGAGGACATTTGGGACGCCAGCACCACATCTTTGCCAGGTGCCCCTCTGCTTCCCTCTACCCCTGCCCTGCAGTATGACTGTCTGCATCTCTCCCAGTAGACCTTCACCTCATGGATCAAGGCATAGGGGCCCAGGGCTGGGGGACTTACTCAAGGAACCTGGTGATGTACTGGCGGCTGCAGCGGGACCAGGTGAGGGGAGCGGCGTCGTACAGGAGCTGTGGAGACATGATGAAAGGTCGTTTCCCAACGGGCTCACAGTCATTGCCGCTTCCGTCATGCTGAATGCCAAAACTGTGTGAGAGCACAGGCCCCAGGGGCGGGTGAGCCGGCGGGAGGCTGCCAGCCTGCCCTCCCCTGGACACCCACGAGGTGCACAGTCCTAGTTCCCAGGGCTGGTTCTGCCACCCAATGGCTACACCCAATGGCCGCAGAAAGTCACATTCCCCTCTCTGAGCCTCAGTTTCCTGAATGTAAAATGAGGGTATGACAGCTAGTATCCCAAGGGCTCCTGCTCCAGCCTGAAATGAGGGCCAGGGAACCAGAGCAGCCTTGCCCCTGCCTGGGGGCCGGCCAGCAATGGCAAATCAGGTGGCACAGATGTGGGCCCGTGATGGCCCCTGCAAGCTCACTGGCCTCAAGAATAGTTTGACAGCGGTTCCCACTCACAGGTCCTTGTCCCAAGGCTGTGCACTTGAGTTAAGGGATCTGAGCTGCTGTATCACAGAAAGGTCTCCAGAGACCATCCTTGGGAAGGACACGAGAAAAATTATTTCCTGAGCATCTGCTATGTGCCAGGGGCCATGCTAAGCACTTTTCAGAAACACAATCTCACTCAGTTCTCATTATTACCCACAGGGAGGCTCAGAGAGTCTAAGGAACTAGCCAGAGTAACACAGCCAGGAAATTGCAGTACTGTGGCAGGCTATTCTTTCTGCAGCCATAAGCAGCTTCAAGGTCCTGCAGGCACGGCCATCACCCACGAAACCCGGACGTCTGAATGGATGACCCCAATAGCTCTGACCCACAGAACCCTCTGGGAGCCTGCCTTTGATGGCTTGCTGGACAATCTAAGATGCTGCCATATTCGCCAGCTCAACAGCCCAGGCACAGGTGGCTGGAGGCCCGTGAAGACAGGAGCCTCAGGCAGCAGTGTCAGATGGAGGGAGACTTGGACATCACTGAATCCAAACCCCTCAATCTATGGGAAGCACACAGGGGCCCAGAGAGGGCAGGCACTGGCCCAGGCCACAGAGCAAACAGGAACAGGGACGGGGATCGAGAGTAAAAAATACAGCACTGAGGGCATTGGGGAGGGACAGCCAAAGACCTACAATGACTTTCTGGCCCATCACAACTCCCCTTTAAATAAGACTCCCTCCAGGCCAGTCCTAGAGATGCCCAGGCAGGCCTCTCTCCTGCTTTACAGGGAAGCAGCCTGGTTGTGGGGAGCGGACAGTGCAGGGGCAGCACATGGCCAGACAGTCAGGGCTCCTTTTCCAGAGAGCTTCCTTTCCCCTGGACTTTGTGACCCACAGGCTGGATACCCGGTGCCCCCAGGCTGCAAGGGTGAAGCTCAGCTCTCAGTGTAGCAATGGGGGCAGGCACAGTACCTGTGCCCGAGCTCGTGGGCTACAGTGAAGGCCAGCGGCAGGCCCGTGTCCTCGTTGATGCTGCAGCTGCGGTGCGGCTGGCACATGCCCGCCACGTGGGACAGGCCCAGGGTCTCACAGGGCCGGTTCATGGCTGCACACAGGTCCTTCCTGCACAGGCAAAGAAGCGGCCTTCAGGCTAACCTGGCCCAGTGCCAGGCCCACCTGAGCTAAGGCCAGGGAAGGGACCCCCCGAATTGATCCCAAGCGAAAAGGATGTCCCTCCCACCATTCTATGACATGAGGCCAGCACAGTGGCCGCTTGGGAAGCAGATGCTCTCATTCACACACAACCCGCTGGGCATTTCTTTGGCCCTGGGGAGCACAGACCTGCACAGAATAATTTTGGTTACTATCCAGCAGGGGTGCTGACAGACGCTGCCAGAGTCCAGCAGAGGGAAAATAACTGCCTCTGGACAGATCAGCAGTTGCCGGAGGTTAGGTGAGGAGGCAGGAAGGTGGCTGTGACTATAAATGGGTAGCACGAGACATCCTGCTGATGGGACAGATCTGTATCTAGACTGTGGGGGTGGGTAGGTGAACCCACAGTGATGAAACTGCAAAGAACTGAATACACACACACACACACACACACACACACACACACACACACACACAAAGGGAAGTACGTGTGGAACTGATGAGATCTGAGTAAGTCTGTGGATGGTATCAGTGTCAGTTTCCTGGTTGGGATACTGTGCTCTAATCATGCAAGATGTTACCACTGGGGGAAAAGGATGAAAGCCATACAGGCCCTCTCTCTGTTATTTCTGACAATAGCATGAAAATCTACAATTATTTCAAAATAAAAAGACCTCCCCAAGTGCGGACAGAATCCAGCCTTGGGCCAAAGGTGAGCAAACTCTCCTCAATGGGGCTCCCTGACAGCACGGCCCCCTCCTCCACCAGGGCTTCTTCCGCAGGGCGGGGAAGCACCTCCCTGAGATGCAGGCTCCCATCCTCCTGCAGCTGGCGGTACCTGGTGAGCAGGATGGCGGTGTCGTGGTGCAGGGGGTGGGTGTCTCCCTTCATGTTGATGCTTTTCTGCCACTTGCAGAAGCTCTTCAGGGTGTTGTCTGCATGGTGCGTGATCTTTAGGTCCTCCTGGGGGCAGAGAGAGTGACTGCTCATGCCTCCCCTGAGTTCCAAGAAGGTCAGGCCCAATTCTCCCTCATACAAAGGCAGGAGACAGAGGCCCAGCAGGGCAGTGGGAGGCCCGCAGGCACCAATCCAGCTTCCAGCCTGACCACCCCTCCTGTAGGAACCTCCTGCAGGGGACCTGGGAGCTGAGAGAGAGTCAGTCAGGAACCAGGGGGTGGCAGGGGACACGGTCCAGGCCAAGGAGGCCTTCACTGTGGCCTTCCATACAGAGCAGCACAGGTCATGGGGCAGGAGGGCTCTGGGAGCCGAAGCCATTGCGGGGCAGCGTGGGACCACATGACCGCTCACCTCCTCATCTTCCAGCAGGACCAGGCGCACAATGGTGATGTGGATGGGGTTCCCAATGCTGGGGTCATGAAACAGGCCAGCCACCTGCCCAAGAGATGGGGGGGTCAGGCTGTCACCAGGATGAAGGATACAAGCAGCCAATGCCCACCCCAACCCACCCGCCCACCCAGGGCAATGCACACCCATGCTCACACACAGGGACATTCACACTGGTGCACACAGGCTGCACAGTGGACAGGCGATGCATGTACACCAATGCATGAGTGTCCCCACACCTCACACACACTGCCCCAATGCGGCAGCAGCAGAACCTAGAGAGGACAACAGGCCTCTAAGGCCCCTTCCCAGAGTTGCAGCCTCTCCTGAGCATCAGTTTGGGATCTGCTTCCAAGTACCAACTCCATGCCCACCCAGCACAAGTGACGGCAGCTTAGACCTCCAAATGCTGGTTTCTTGGCCTGTCTCAGGGCCCTAGTCCTCCAGCTGCCACTGGGCTATGACAGCAATGCCCTCCTGACCTGGGGATGCCAGGATCAGCATCCAGGAGTGCACCCTCCAAACAGGCATAGACCTGGGCAGGGCCCAGAGGGTAGAGTGAGGGTAGGCATGGGCCTATGGAGCCTCCCCACTGCTCTGCTATTCCATCTCCCGGGGCTGACAGCCATGGGGCCAAGGAGGCAGGTGTGCACATCTATCAGAGTCCCCATGGCTACATGGGGCTCCCTACTGAGCCCCAGGATACGGGGCTATCCCCAAAGATGGAAGATAAGCCAAGGTGAGGGGAAATGGGTGGGGAAAGCCATCTGCTCTTTTAAAATTCCCTCAGAACTAAAAAGAGGCCAGCCCATGACTGGGGACAGCTGGCAGGTTCCCAGAGGGCAGGGATGGCAGAACAGGCCAGTTGTGAGTTGGCTTCTAGCAATGCATCAAGAAAAAGAATATTCAAATAGGAAGGGACCAAACAAACACTGTTAAGAGGGCACCAAAGCCCCTGATTATGGGGATGAATGACACTCTCAGAACCCAAGGTCAGAAATGGGGAAGATAAACAGCAATATCATGTGCCACCATCACCTCCACACACAGGCTGGGAGCCCGGGAGCCCTGAACCACCTTTCTCCAATACAACCAACCAATTTTGCCTCCCAAGTTTTGCCTGACTCTGTCTCTTCTCTCCATCTCCAACACCACTGCCTCGTCCAGGTTGCCATCATCATTTTGTCTGCTCAGTTGCTGAGGTCTCCTACGAGTGTCCCCATATTCTGCGGCCCCTCCAGACCACCTGCAGCCTAGTGGCTCCACCATCGATCTTTGAAATGCAAACCCCATCATGACATGCCCTTGCCTAAAGCAGTAAGTGGCTCTTCACTGTCCAGGAAAAGGACAGAAGTCCCCAGCCTAGCCAACAGGCCTCTTGGATCTGGTCCCTGCCTTCCTCTCTGACCTCCCTTTGCCTCCCTCTCACTCTCTGGCTCCAACCACTCTGTCCTTCTCTTAGAATCCCATGATTCTTCCTAACACAGGGCCTTTGCAGATGCTGTGGCCTCAGCCTGGAACATCTTCCCATCTGTATTCCCCAAGTTACCTCCTATCGTCTCTCCTGCCCTCAACCCCTCGTCATGTCCTTTGGGGAGCTTTTATTTGATCTAACATTCCCAAAGCACTATGAACTTGTCTTTCCTAGCACCTCCCTCCATTGCTCCTTCATAGGCAACAAGGTAATGGTTTCATTAACTAATGTCTGTCTCCCTCACAGGACCACAAGCTCCATGAGGACAGGGTCCAGGTCTATGTGAACTTCCTCTTACAGCCCCAGTGACACATCTTGTACCTGGCACATGATGGGCACTCAAGACGTATTTGTTGAATGAATGAATGTGCCTTGGGTACTTGCTCAGTATTTCCAATGTATTATCTCATTAAAAATAAACAGTGGAGGCTGGGTGTGGTGGCTCACGCCTGTAGTCCCAACACTTTGGGAGGCCAAGGCGGGTGGATCACCTGAGGTCAGGAGTTCGAGACCAGCCTGGCCAAATGGTGAAACCCATCTCTACTAAAAATACAAAAATTAGCTCGGCATAGTGGCGCATGCCTGTAATCCCAGCCCCCAGGGAGGCTGAGGCAGGAGAATCTCTGGGACCCAGGGAGGCAGAGGCTGCAGTGAGCTGAGATTGTGCCACTGCACTCTGACCTGGGTGACAGAGCAAGACTCCATCTCCAAAAGAAAGAAAGAAAGAGAGAAAGAGAGAGAGAGAAAGAAGAAAGAAAATGGGGTGAAAAGGGACCTGTCTTGCTATCCTTGGGACAGACCCACCCAAGCTCTAGGACTCAGGTCTGAGTCTAGCATGGAGAGAACACTGATAAATTGGGGTCTGTAGGTAGCATTGGTAAAGAAAGATGAGGCTGTCCTGAAGGTGGCTGTGGGTCAGATACTGCAGCAGCCAAAAAAATTGCCACAGCCAACCTTGATCGAGCTTCACATGTACAGTCCCTGTGCTGGGGGCTTAGCAGGCATTATCTCATTTAATCTTCTTACTTCTAAGGTAGGCACAATTATCCTTGTTTTACAAATGAAGTAACCGAAGCTCAAAGAGAGCATAAAGCTGGGCTCGGAACCCAGGTTTCGCTGCTTCAAAGCCCCTGCTTATTTCCTAAATTTGGGGAATGCTGCCTGCCTATTCTGTTAGGGATTCTCAATGCATATTTACTTTGAAGGTTCTGAGAAGTCCTGTAGTAACGAAGTCTGTTTTACCGTTTTTTTTTTTCTTTTGAGACAGAGTCTCACTTTGTCACCCAAGATGGAGTACAGCTGCAAGATCTCGGCTCACTGCAGCCGCTGCAGCCTCGACCTCCTGGGCTCACGCAATCCTCCCACCTCAGCCCCTCAAGTAGCTGGGACTACAGGTGTGCACCACCATGCCTGGCCCGTTTTACTTTTTTTAACCCTGTGTGGCCAAACTTATTCAACAGCAGCATCTTTTTTCCACAGTGCACTACTGGCATTCTTTGGAACACACTCCCTGAAATATTCCTTGGGAAATGCTACAATGAGACAGAGTCCCCAAGTGTAGGATCGTGCTCTTCCACATCCATCACCTTATCCCAGGTAGAGCGATGGCTCTCAACAAATCAGTCTTAAATAAACATCTGATCCCGAGGGAACATTTTTTCCCCATCCTTCTGGCCCACCCTGGCCACCGTGGCTTCCCAGCTGCCCCTCTCCAGGGCAGGTTTAGGGGCACAGAGGACAGAATGGGGCTTTGGAGACAGACAGACCTGAGCTCCAGTCCCAGCTGTACCACTTACTAGCTGCGTGACCTTGAGCGAGCCCCTTGACCTCTCTGAATCTTTGTTCCCTCAACCTGAAAATGGGGATGAGGGCCAGGAGTGGTGGCTCACGCCTGTAATCCCAGCACTTTGGGAGGACGAGGCGGGCAGAAGAGCCTGGCCAACGTGGTGAAACCCCCTCTCTACTAAAAATACAAAAACTAGCAAGGCATGCTGGGGCACGCCTGTAATCCCAACTACTCGGGAGACTGAGGCAGGAGAATCACTTAAACCCAGGAGGCGGAGGTGGCAGTGAGCCGAGATCGTGCCATTGCACTCCAGCCTGGGTGACAAGAGTGAAACTCCATCTCTAAATAAGTAAATAAATAATAAAATGGGGGTGAGGCTTAGATGAGGTGGTAGGTGTTGAACACTGGACAAAAGGTAGACAGATATTCACAAGGCTCCAGCCCTAACCCACTAGGGCCTCAGGCCACGGCTCCACAGTCCAGCCTTCCTCAGAGGCTGGCCATATGGGTTCCCATGTCCCTGCCATCCCTGCAGCCTCCTAGGGGGTCCAGCACTGTCAGGCTCACAGGTGCCCCCATCCTGTCCTGACCAATGCTGGGCTCACCAGCTCAGAAAAGCTTGATATTGTCAGAGCAGGTGAGTGTGAGAACCAGTCCTACCCTCTCCCCAAGGATGGGGCTCACCAAGTGAATGCGTGGGTCTTCTGAGCCAGGGCAAGGCAGCCAGGAAGGGGCCAGGCCCTGGGGCAAAAACACCTGAATCCTGTCACCCAGGTTAAGTTATGGGGGACCTGTTGGGTTGGGCAGGTCTTTTTTTGTTTTTGTTTTTGTTTTTGTTTTTGTTTTTTTTGAGACGGAGTCTCGCTCTGTCACCTAGGCGGGAGTGCAGTGGCATGATCTCAGCTCACTGCAACCTTTGCCTCCCAGGCTCAAGCAGTCCTCCCACCTCAGCCTCCCAAGTGGCTAGGACTACAGGTATGCACAACCACACCCAACTATTTTTTGTATTTTGGTAGAAATGGGGTTTCACCATGTTGGCCAGGCTGGTCTCCAACTCCTGACCTCAAGTGATCTGCCCACCTCGGCCTCTCAAAGTGCTGGGATTATAACCATGAACCACAACACCCAGTCGGGTGCGTCTTACTCTGCCCAGAATCTGAAGCATAGGGGACACTCAGAAAAGTGGGGGTGAAATGAACCCAGTCAACCATCGGTGGCTCCAGCCAGCCTCCTGGGTCTTTCAGGCTGAGCCCCCAAAGTGCTGAGAATGAGAAGGAGGGAACCTCAGGGCCTGAGAACTTGGCCTTGCCCCTTGCTCCACCCCTATAGCCCAGGGGCTGGGCCCTGCTGTCCACCAATAGCCCTGCTGAACCCTGGCTGTTAGTGGCTCCCCTCCCTGGGCAGATGAGGCTTGATCTGGGCCTTCAAGGCCTCAAATGCCAGGCAGAAGGCTGTGACTTTTATTCCATATGGAACAGGGAGCCAATGAGGGTGTCCCAGTGAGGGAAGAACTGGCCCAGAGCTGCACTCGCTGATGAGGACTCAAGTAGTGGGGACGTGGTGGCCAGCAGGTAGAGATAACAGCCCGGGACGCAGCCCCTTCCTCTCTCTGAGCCTCAGGTTTCACAGCGATAAACTAGGGGACCAGACACTGGATGATCTCAGAGGGTACTTCCTTTAGGGTTGCAGGAGGTGAGGGGCTGGCAGGGGGAAGCAGCAGCATAGGATCCTGGCCCCAGGGCTCCTTTAGATATCATCCTGTTCACAGCACACACACTTACCTTGCCCCCAACCACCCAGCCCAGGAGAGAAACAGGGTTATATGGTGGCCTGCCCACCAGGTGGCTGCTAAGAATGCCAGGGGCAGAGATCTTTCCTCCCAGGGGCTGCAGGAAGCAGCTTGGAGCCTAAGGCCTCCACCGGCACCCACAGGGCAGGAGCAGGGAGTGGCAGCTCTGCTGTAGTCGGCTCCAGGAATCAGCAGCTGCAATCAGCCACAGTGCCCCCAGTGGGACTTAGGACACCTGAGCTCCCATCTGGCTCTGCCCTGCCTGGTTGTGTGACCTGGGCAAGTCACTCGCCCTCTCAAGGCCTCTGATATCTCATCCATCATGTGGGGTCAAGAGCAGTTTGCCCACCCCACAAGATACTGTCGTCATGCCCAGTTCACAGATGAGCAGGCTGAGACTCAGATAGGGCAAGTGACTTGCCCAAGGCTGCCAGCTAGTGACCACAGAACTGCACAGATTCTTCTAACTGTAATGTGTGCTGATGTCTCAGGCAGAGTCTCAGGCAGAGTGTGGTCTGATCAGGCATTTCTGTGTTTCCAGCATCTAGCACAGGTCTGACACAAAGGAGGGAAGTATCTGTGCAGGGAAGCATGAATAAACCAACTAGTCCACAAGCCCCCCAGGCAAGCACAAGGTTGTGGCTGCCTCAGTTTCCCACTCCTGCTCCCCCTCCTAGTGGCATGACACCCTATGGTGTCCCCACAGCAGCCCTCTGCCCAGGCTCTCTCATAGTGACTAGCTGCCAAAACCCTCACCCCTTCCTGGCCTCAGGAGCTTGGATACCCTTCTTCCTACTCGGGGCCTGGACCTGGGTCTGGGGTCCAGCCTGACAGCCTTCCTGCCCTGCACCCACTCTTTGCACCCCACCCCCCAACACCATCCCCGCCACCCGCTCCTGGCCCACACAGACTCACCATGTTCATGATGGTCAGCACATAGCTCTCAACCTGCGGCTGTCCATGGTACTCCACCATTTTGGCATCAGCTACCACCAGGGTCTCCACCCACTTCTCTTTGCTGACTGACCGCTGGTGTAGACGCCTCAGCCGTGGCCGCCGCCACTGCTGCCGCTGCTCCCAACGCTCCCGTCGAGGCTCCAGCTCCAGGTACACTGGAGGCCCAGATGGGGTGGGGTTAGCTGCCAGTGGACAGGCCCAGGGCACACGTCTCCAGGGCCTCTCCTCAGTGAGCTCTCTCTGGGGCACTGGGAACCACACAGGGATCAGAGGCGAGGGGCCTGAATTCCCCTCCTGGCTCTGCCCCAGATCTGTGCTGTGTGGCTCTGCCTGGTCGCTTTCCTTCTCTGCTCTTGAGATTCCCTGACTAAAAATAGGAATAAGTTGCCTTACAGGGGGACCTCAAAGGGCAAATGAAATGGCGGATATAAACACGGTAAAGTACTGTGTCCATGGGAGGGGAACTCCTGGGCCTGACAAAACTGGCAACTGGGCCCCTATCTCCCCGTGTCACTTCCTCCCACCCTGGGGGGTTAGTGCATCCCAACACAGGCTGACCCCACCCTCTAAACCCCAGCCTGGGGAGGCTGGCCAAGACCCAGCCCAGCTTGCCCTACTGGGCCTGCTCCTCTGACCCAGGCTGCTCCAGATCAGAAGAGAAGGAACATCTATGAAGCTGGGGAAACTGAGGCCAAGAAGCATGCCTCTGTGGATATGTGCTCCAGCAAATGGAGTAACACAGCTGTGGGCAGCCTGAGATTGGCTTGCCAGCCAAGCATTTCCCAAACCCCAGCAACCCTTAGCAGGCAGCTCCTCACCTGGACTGGCCGGCACTACTGCTGCTCTGCAGAGGAGGCACTGGGTAGCACACTCCAGGTCCCAGTAATAGAGGTTAGTTATTCTAGGGTGGGAGCAGGGTGGTGGGGGGAGGGAAGTTCCTGGCTAGTGGCCCTGTTGGAGCTGGGCACAGCTCACCCGGCCTGGGCACTGGAGGAAGAACGGCTGGCAGAGCCAGGTACCATAGGCTGTGGGGGGGAGGGAGCAGAGGGAGGCTGAGCCCCAACGTGGGAGAAGTAGGTGAGATGGAGCGAGGGAGGTCAGTCTAGGGGATTGACTGGGGCAGGCCCGAAAGGCAGAGGACACAGTCTTGTGGCACAATTAAGGGCACAGGCTATGGTGATATATCCATCTGTCTGTCTGTGTCCTCTGGTCTAAGGCGCACTGGGCATGGGGATGTTAAAGGGGGGCTTCTAGAAAGGCCCCTTCATGTCCCCAGGCCCAGCACCCACCCAAGAACTGGGAGCAGAAGAGCATACCTTGCACTCCACAGGTGCTTGGAGCACTGGAATCACCCCGCTGTGCCAGCCTCTCTGGGGCCTGACGCTTGTACACCACATGGGGCTGGGCGTGGCCAGGCCGGGCCGGGGCACCATCCAGGGGCTCAATGAAGTAGTCCTCGTTGGAGAGCTGGAACACACCTTTCTGGGGAAGAAGCACCAGGGTCACACAGGGAGGGCTGGCCCTCAGCTGCTCTTCTTGGATGTCCCAGAGGCCCATCCTGCTCAGCTGAGCCCCCACTGTCCACACCACCTGTGACTGCCCACGGACACACTGCACTTTCCTCCTGCTGGGCCTTTGCTCACTCTGTAGCCTCCATCTGGAAAGCCCTTCTCTGCCATTTCACACAAAGCCAAACCTTCAAAGCGGAGCTCAGAAGCATCCATCCCTGGGGATGCTGCCCCACACACCCACCCCATTAGGAGAGGGAAATGTGTCTACATCCAAATCTGACAAAACGGTGTCTTAGTCCCAGACAGCCATCCTGAGCGGGGCAGCTTCTGCCCAGCCCTCTAGGCTATTCTCCATCTCTTCTGCATGCCAGCCATTTCCAGCACTGTGCTCCCTCCCAGCTGGCCAGTGCTTCTGACCTTCCCTCTATCTCCCTAAGGCAATGAATCACTCCCAAAGCATCCACACCCACACCCGAGCGGAGGAGATGCCCACGGCCACCAGGACACCCTGTTCTCTGGGCCCAGGACTGCCCAGAGAAGGGAAGCTGGCAGGAGTGTCTTGGACATGTCCGCCAGCATTCAGAGTCCAGGGAGGGGAGGGGCCCTGGGAAGCATCTTTGATGCCCACTACCTCCTGAGGAAGCTCAGGGCTCCAACAGGGAAGAAGGTTTTATGTCCCTCGGATTTCCCCTCATAGGCACCAATTCTGCCCCTTGGGTCACACAGGACCAGGGAGCCTGGAGGGAGGGCTGGAGAGTACATCTGCTCTTGGGTCTGGAGACCTGGGTATGAATGCGGAGTCCCCCCCTCCCGCCCACCACTCACTGAATGACTAGGTGACCCTGGGCAAGGTCCCCTCTGAGCCTGTTTCCTCATCTGTGAAATGGGAATGATGCCCCATGTGCACAGCTGCTGCACAGGCTCAACAAGATCAATTGTACATTAAGGGACAGGCACAGGCTCCATAAATGAGAATACTGTGCAGGGCAGATGGGCCTTCAAAGGTCCAGACGTTGTGCAGCTTGTGTTGTGGGCTGCCCTGTCATTAGGCCCTGTGCGGCCACAGCCCATGGTTTTTGCCTGAGCAATCTAAGCTGAGGGCCTCCTGGGAACAGTGGACGCTGAGAGTGTGCACACATACCCTACTCCTCTCAAACCCCCACCCTCCAGAGCTGGGAGAGTGGGGCTGGTCACCTGAACACGAAGAGAAAGGGGCCCTACTCTGCCTGGAGTGGAAGCTGCTCTAATCAGCACCCAATCAGGGAGCAATTAGGGCTGCAGGCAGTAGCCAGCACCACCCTTCAGCCAGAGGAAGCCAGGAAGCTGAGGCCTGCTTTTCCCGGAGTTCCGATCCGAGCAGAGGGGCTGAAAGGGGTTCCTCACCACACCCTGCAGAATGGCTACAGGGTGAGGGGTGGCTTTCCTGGAGAAGAGCAGCCTAAAGGGACCTATGAAGGAACAGTCATAACTGATGCCCCAAGGAAGAGAAGTCAACTGCTTTTTCAGTTACTTAGTCCAGTCAAACGGAGGTTCTCAAAATGGGATCTCTGGACCTGCATCTTCAATATTACCTGAGACGTTTTCAGAAATCCAAGTGTTTGGGCGCTATCCCAGACCTATCCTGCAAAAATTCTGTTTAAACAGGGCCTGCAGGTGATTTGAGCTCATATTAAACTTTTTTTTCTTTTTCTTTTTCTTTTTTTTTTTTTTTTTCTTTTTTTGAGAGTGCCTAGGGTCTGGCTGTGTCTCCAGCTAAGCGCAATCATCACACCCTACATCCTTGAACTCCTGGGCTCAAGTGATCCTTTCGCCTCAGCCTCCCAAATAGCTGGGACTACAGGTGCACCACCACCCGGCTTTCACATTAAACTTTGAGAACCGTTGTCCTAGAAATCAACGAGGCCTGCGTTGTCACTCCCACTTTACAGGCGTGAATACCGAGGCTGGCAGAGAAAAAGTGTACTGGGCAAAGCCACCAGACAAGTGCGTTGCAAGGTTAGAGCCAATATCCACATCCCACCACCCGAGACTGCCCCAAGTATACATGTCCCAGCGCACTCACCAGGCCGTCGCAGGCGCTGATGGCCGCCAGGCCACCCTCGAGCTCAGGGTCCTGCACCTCGCCAAGCAGATGGCAGGCCGGGCTGTGGGCCCGGATGTGCGCGCGACCCAGGCCGCCGCGCCGCCGCGTCTCGCTCACAAAGCCGGGCGCCAGCAGGTGCTGATTGGCGGTCAGGTTGAAGCGCAGCTCGCGCCCGCGGTATTGTAGCTCGTAGAAGGCGGGCGCGTCTCGGCGCACAGACACATCCCGCTTGCGCAGTGCGCGGGGCCACAGCTCGTAGGACAGGAAGGAGCCCCCCGCGTCGACGCGAACCGGGTGCACGATGTCCAGTGCCGCCCGGCCCTCGGTTGCACGTCCTGCAGGGAGAGAACCACAACCCCTAGGCCCAGGGCAGACCCGGATCTTTGCTGGTGGCCGGGGACCAGAAGGGAGCGGCCAAGAGGGGGCTGCTGGAGTCAGAGTATATGGATTCAAATCCTCGCTGGGCTATCTACTAACTCTGCTATTTCATCTTTCCGTGCCTCAGTTTCTCCATCTGGATCGTTGCAGTAATTTGTTGTTGTTGTTTGTGTTTTTTGTTTGTTTGTTTTGAGACAGTCTCGCTCTGTCGCCCGGGCTGGAGTGCGTGGCGCGATCTCAGCTCACTGCAACCTCCGCCTCCTGGGTTCAAGCGATTCTCCTGCCTCAGGAGTAGCTGGGACTACAGGCACACGCGACCACGCCCAGCTATTTTTTGTATTTTTAGCAGACACAGGATTTCACCATGTTGGCCAGGCTGGCCTCAAACTCCTGAACTCAGGTGATATGCTCGCCTCAGCCTCCTAAAGTGTAGCAATTACAGGCGTCAGCCACTGCGCCCGGCCTGGATTGCTGCGGTAACTTCTTAACAGGTCTCTCTGTTTTCACTATTGCCTACCCCAGGTGCCCCTCCCCTCGTGTTTTCACGAAGGGAAAGCAGCCAGAAAGATTCATTCAAAACCAGCGCGATCATCGTCTTACTCTGCTGAAAATCCTGCAATGGCGCCCATCTCAGAGCAAAAGACAAAGTTCTGGCCTGTGTGAGGCCCTAGGCAAGGTAACCTCTCCAATCTCATTTCCAGCTACACCGCCTTAGTTCCCTCCACTCCACCCACTGGCCTCCTTGCAGTTCCTCCACAGGCCAGACATGTCCTGCTTCAGGATTTTGCATTGCTGTTCCCTACACCTGGAACACTCTTCTCTCTGTTTTCCACGTGGCTAAACCATTCACTTTTGGGTTCTTGCTCAAATGTCTCCTTCTCAATGAGGCCTCCTCTAATGACTTTATTTTAAAATTGCAATTCCCTGGCTCTCTCTTTCCCCCTTCCTTGCTTTATTTTTCCCCATAGCACTTCTGACATACCATATCACTTAGCATTTTCATTATTTTTTCTATTTATTTGTTTTCTCCCTTCCCTCCCAGTGCAGTCTAGGAAGGCAAGAGTCTATATTTTTTGCCCCTCCCCCCTTTTTTTTGAAATGGGGTCTTGCTCTGTCACCCAGACAGGAGTGCAGGTGGGCAATCATAGCTCACTGCAGCCTGCAACTCCTGAGCTCGAGCCATCCTCCCATCTCAGCCTCCCAAGTAGCTGGGACTACAGGTGGGTGCCACCACACTTGGCTAATTTTTTTTTATTTTTAATTTTTTTAATAGAGATGGGATCTCACTATGTTACCCAGGCTGGTCTCAAACAAACTCCGAGGCTCAAGTGATCCTTCTACCTCAGCCTCCCATAGTGCTGGGATTACAGGTGTGAGGCACCGAGGCTGGCCCTGGATAATTTTTTTTTTTTTTTTTTTTTTTGTAGAGATGGGAGTTTTGCTATGTTGCCCGGGCTGGTCTCGAACCCCTGGCCTCAAGCAATCCTCCCACCTCAGCCTCCTAAATTGTTGGGATTACAGGTGTGAGCCACCACACTTGGCCCTTTATATTCTTTGTTGAAGATTTAAGTGTCAGAGGAAGTGTCCAGAACTTAGTCCTTTTTTGGTATTTGTTGAATGACTCTGTAGAATGCGGATAACCACAGCACTTACACTCTCGATGCTGTGGTGAGGATTAAACCTGGTGAGCTACTCCCTTTAGCAGTGTCTGAGCCACTGGTTGAATATGATGGCAATTATGATTGTTATGACTATTATTAGCTTGATGGATTTAAAAATGTGCTCTCAGGTGGTGAGCATTCTGCAAGTGTCTCCAGGCCTCCTGGATTGGGGAGACAGAGAAAGACCACCCCATTGGGGCTCCCTGGCCCCTAACCGCCACTTCAACAGGGTAGCTCTGGTTTCTTTCTTTCACATAGAAGAATTCATTTAAAGAAAGGTTCCAGGGATGGAAAAAATTGGCAGACCTCTGCTCAGGCCCTTGCAGTGTAAAAACCCCTCTCTGTTGCTCTGTCCTCCTGGATTTCCTAGTAAGGCCTGGATTCTTACTCTTTTTTGCCACAAACTCCTTCTCCTCAGAACAATGTTTTGAAATGCGTAAAATAAAATACACAGGAGTGGTTGGGCACAGTGGCTCACGCCTGTAATACTAGCACTTTGGGAGGCCGAGGCAGCGAATCACTTGAGCTCAGGAGTTTGAGACCAGCCTGGCCAACATAGTGAAACCCCACCTCTACTAAACATGCAAAAATTAGCCAGGCTTGGTGGCGCATGCCTGTAATCCCAGCTACTCAGGAGACTGAGGCAGGAGAATCGCTTGAACCCAGGAGGTGGAGGTTGTAGTGAGCCGAGACCACATCACTGCACTCCAGCCTGGGCGACAGAGTGAGACCCTGCCACAACAAAAAAATAAATAAAATAAAATATGCAGGAGTACCAAGGAAACTGATTGAAATACAGTTATCAAAATAATTTAAGGCCAGGCATAGTCGTTCATACCTGTAGTCCCAGAACTTTGGAAGAATGAGGTGGGAGGATCTCTTGAGCCTAGGAGTTCAAGACCAACGGGGCAACATAATGGGAACTTGTCGCTACAAAAAAAAAAAAAAATTAGCCAGGCATGATGGTGCACACCTGCAGTCCCAGGTCTTGGAATGCTGAGGTGGGAGGCTCTCTTGAGCCCAGGAGGTCGAGGCTGCAGTGAGCCATGATGGCGCCAATGCACTCCAGCCTGGGTGACAGAGTGAGACATTATCTCAAAAACAAAATGTAACAAAACAAAAAATAATTTAAAAAGTAGGGTGTGGAATTATACTTTAAACAAGATTTTGTGGCAAATTTAACAACTATGGTCTTTTTTTTTTATTTGAGACAGAGTCTCTCTCTGTCACCCAGGGTGCAGTGCAGTAGCTCAATCTTGGCTCACTGCAACCTCTGCCTCCCAGGTTCAAGCAATTCTTGTCTCTTAGCCTTTCAAATAGCTGGGACTACAGGTGCATGCCACCACACCCAGCGAGTTTTTGTATTTTTAGTAGAGACTGGGTTTTGCCATGTTGGCAAGGCTGGTCTTGAACTCCTGGCCTTTAGTGATCCACTTACCTCAGCCTCCAAAAGTGCTGGGACTACAGGCATGAGCCACTGTGCCCAGCAACTATGGAAATTTTGAAGTAGTGATGAACGTAAACCTTATTTCAAGATACGTGCAACAACTGTAATGAGATGGAAAAATATTTGGTTTGCTGTATTGGTAACAAAACCACAGGTGCTGTTGGGATTTGCTAATAATATTCATAATTGAGGGAAATGCTAAATTTCATTGAGAGGTTACAAAAAGTAAATATGTAATATTTTCCCATTCAAGTTCATGGATCCCCTCAGTTCATAGTCCTTTAGGCTGTGGACCCCAGGTTAGGACACCTGCAGTAGGGTGTCCAGACTGCTTCCTAGGTGAGAGAGCAAAGGGAGGCTCAGAGAGGTGGAGAGACTGGCCTAGAGCCACACAGTGACAGTGAGAGTGGCAGTGCTGAGACTGGGACTCCAGTCCCCCAAATGGTTTCAGTCTCTTCAGTAACATTGCTCTATATTCTCAACAGTCCATCCCTTGCTGGGCCTCAGTTTCCCCATCATTAATGTGAAAGAGTTGAATTAGATCACGTTTCTCAAATCTCTTTGGCCACCAGGTCTAGTCTCAAAAGAAATCTCATGTGCCGGGCGTTGGGGGAGCCCCGGCATCCATGCTTCCCCCCCCCGCCCGCCACCTTTTCCCTCTCTGCAGTTCCCAGGCTCTAAAGAGCACAGTTAGGGAACTTGGCAATCTGGAGTTTCTGGATTGAGTTTATACCCAGCTCCCAGGATCCTGGCTGTTCACGACAATAGACTCTTCAGGCTCGCATGAATGCCTGAGTGCCCTGCTGACATCCCACCAGGGTTCCTTCTGCTGCTGCCCAGCCCGAAGCTCCATCCCAGCAGGCTGCGGAAACCAAACTTGCCCTCCAGTCTGTCCTCTGCCAAACTGCACGTAGAGTGCCCTGCACATGCCAGTGCTGTGCCCCTGCTGAGAGCATCTCCCTCTGCTCACAACCGCCCCAGCAATGCCGGCCTCAAAGAGCTTTCTCTGAGAGTCAAGAGACTGGGTAGGCTGGGGCAACGTGCTGTGTGGCTCTGAGCTAATCTTCCCCGTCATTGAGCTTCAGCGGGCCACTAGTGCAAGGATTTTGCAGACCTCACAGAGAAGTTTCTTAAAAAAAATTCCCAGGCCCCATCCCAGACTCACTAAATCAGCATTTCCAGGAAACTAGGACTAGGGACTAGGAAGCTATGTTTTTACCAAGAGCCTCCGGGAACTGTGATCCTCAGGAAAGTTAGGATAATCCCCCACTGGGAGTGAACCTGGCTGGTCATCAGCAGTACCTGGAGAGCTCTGAAAAACTGCAGATGCCCAGGACCCAGCCCAGAGATTCTGGTTCCACAGATCCAGGGCTCTGGGGGCCCTAGAATGTGTATTTTCTGTATTTTTCTAGACCTTCCCAGGGATTCTGATCTAGCCAATTCAGAGGCTGGCATTCAGAAGCCACCGGACTGGATGATTTAAGGCGACTTCTTGCTCTGACATCCTAATAAGGGCATATGGGACTACAACTCCTCAACCACAGCGTGCAGATTTGCTTGTGTTGATCAGTTATTGATTTTTTGGTTTGTTTTGGCTGACACAAATATTGAAAAATGTTTTAGTCAATTGCCAATGTTTAAGAATCACATGATCTTGTACAAAAATCTCAATTTTCAGCTTTTCTTGAAAAGTCTTATCATCCATCCATGTCAGGCTTAAATTGCTCCCTGGCAGAAGTGGCTGGGGTGGAGCAGTGAGTTCCCTTTAGGAAGGGCCTATGCTCCCCGGTCCTCAGTCCCCACCACTCCCTATTCATTCCCAGTACTGTGGCTGCAAGTAGGCTCCCTTTCCCATCATGCTTGTGTTTCCTTTCACTCAGTAAAGAACTGAGTCTCTAACAAAAGTGGGAAAACAAGAGATGGGCCAAGAAGCCCCATGTTTCAGGAAAAATCTGTCTCCCTACCCACCTTGTTTGCTCATTTACGTTACCTGCCTACTCCATGGCATTCGGTATGTGACCCTTGGCTACTAACTGTGAGGGGGCACTAGGTGCTCCAAAGTCCAGGAAAGTGGGTAAGACACCATCCTTGCCTTCAAATGGAGAAATGGCCGGACCCAGTGGCTCACACCTGTAATCGCAGCATTTTGGAAGACGGAGGAGGGCAGATTGCTTGAGTTGAGTTCGAGACCGGCCTAGGCAACATGGTGAAATCCCATCTCTACAAAAAATACAAAAATTAGCCAGGCGTGGTGGTGTATGCCTTTAGTCTCAGCTACTCTGGGGGCTGAGGTGGGAGGATCACTTGAGCCTGGGAGGCGGAGGTTGCAGTGAGCAGAAATTGTACCACTGTACTCCAGCCGGGATGACAGAGCAAGAATGACTCCCCCCAAAAAAAAAACAAAAAACAAAACAGAAAAATGGGCGTAGTAGACCCAAGACCCCCACTCTGGCACAGTGCTGACAAGGTCCAAGCAAGGGGAGAGGATGACACCTTATGGATGCATTGGAATGAAGAAAAGATTCATCAAGGAGGATGCATTTGAGATGTCCCTTAATATATGTTAATTCAACAGTGAAGACAAGGAGGGCCTCTTGGTGGTAGGGGCACTGTGTGGTAAACTCTCCAAGAAGTGGGGAAAAGCCAGAAGTAAGAATGGGCAACAAGTTTAATCTTGGTCCAGGCATGTGTTTTGTAAAATGGGAGGCAATGGAGGGACGAAATAATGCACTATAGAGCATGGGCTTTGAAAGTAACAAGACCCAGGGCAGGCCCAAGTGGGCCACTTAATAGTTGTATAATCTGAGTCACTGCATATCCCTGGGTTTGTTTCCTCATATGCTTGGAGAATCCAGGCCAGAAAACATAAGGAGGGGAGCCCAGGTCAAGGAGACGACAATGACAGAGATAGGGAAGAACTGCTTCCCAGGTTCACTCCCAGTGGGGGATTTCCTAACTTTCCCAAGGATCACAGTTCGTGGAGGCTACAACTCCAAGGCTTGTTTTTGTTTTGTTTTTGTTTTTGTTTTTTTGAGAGAGAGTTTCGTTCTTGTCCCCGAGGCTGGAGTACAATTGCACGATCTTGGCTCACTGCAACCTCTGGCTGCTGGTTTCAAGCAATTCTCCTGCCTCAGCCTCCCAAGTAGCTGTAATTACAGGTGTGAGCCACCACGCCCAGATAATTTTTGTATTTTTAGTAGAGATGGGGTTTTGCCATGTTGGCCAGGCTGGTTTCAAACTCCTGACCTCAGGAGTTTGATCCACCCGATCCTGATCCACCTGCCTCGGCCTCCCAAAGTACTGGGATTTCAGGCATAAGCCACCATGCCCACCCTCCAAGACTTGTTTTAAGTGAGTATTAATGTTGGTTCCCAGAGCAAGGACAATCCCAGCCAAGGCAGCTAAAGATGAGTTGAAGGTCGGGGGGCACTGATGCCAACCAGCTCTAAAGTTCTCAACTGGAGGAAGTACATGACACTCTTTTAGGCAAGTTTTGTCCTCAAATACATGTGGTTGGGAAACGGAAGCAGGTATGTAACTGAGGAATCAACCACTGGGGAGAAAAGGCCCCAAAAGCTTAAAAAAAATAAAGTGTCTCTGGGGAAGGACCCATGCCCCAGGGGATGTACAGTCCTGTTGAGAATATCTGCTGTAGATCCTGGGCAAATATTGCAAGACAGAAATTCCAGATGAGTTACAAAGAAGCATCCTATTAAGTTCAAAAATGTGGACAGGGCTAAGTAGAGCTATGCTGCAGGTAAAAATCATTCGGATTAGTGAGCTCTAGAGCCAGACAGGCTGTGTTTGAATCCCAGCTCTGCTACCCATATCTGTGAGACCATGGGTAAATTACTCAACCGCTCAGAATCTCTGTTTCTCCATCTGTAAAATGGGGATGATAATAATTACAGCTGCTCTCTTTGGTTGTGTAAGAATTAAATGAGTTAGTATGCAAGTGCTTACAACAATAGCTGGCACATAGCAAATGTGAGCTAAGTTATGATTGAAAATTAGCAAGAGAACTTCTAAAGTATACTTAGCATTTTCTTTTAAACACTTGTTATTTTATCTGTTTGCCTAATGGCTTAAAAACAAACAAAACAAAACAAAAAACATGTTTTTATTTATTTCTTTTCTTTTCTTTGTTTTTTTTTTTTTTTTGAGAAAGGGTCTCGCCCTGTCTCCCAGGCTGGAGTGCAGTGATGCAATCGTGGTTTACTGCAGCCTTGACCTCCTGGGCTCATGCAATCCTCCCACCTCAGCCTCCCAAGTAGCTGGGACTACAGGCGTGGACTACCAGGCCTGGATAATTTTTTAATTTTTTTGTAGAGATAGGGTCTCATTATGCTGCCCAGGCTGGTCTGGAATTCCTGGGCTCAAACGATCTGCCTACCTTGGCCTCCCAAAGTGCTGGAATTACAGGTGTGAATCACTGTGTCCGGTCTAAAACATGTTTTTCAATCAATAAGAAAAGAATAGACTTACAGGATGTTGCCACTTTTATTGCAATAATTTTTTTCTTGTTTTGTTCAGATTTTTTTTTTTTTTTTTTGAGACAAGAGTCTCCCTGTGTCACCCAGGCTGGAATGCAGTGGTACGATCTCGGCCCACCGCAACCTCTGCCTCCTGGGTTCAAGCAATTCTCATGCCTCAGCCTTCTGAGGAGCTGGGATTACAGGCATGCACCACCATGCCCAGCTAATTTTTGTATTTTAATAGAGACGGAGTTTCACCATGTTGGCCAGGCTGGTTTCGAACTCCTGGCCTCAAGTGATCCGCCAGCCTCAGCCTCCCAAAGTGCTGGGATTACAGGCATGAGCCACTGCACCCCGCCAGCATTAATTTTTTTATAGTGAACTTGTATTGTTTTGCCATTAAAATATTTTTAAAGAGTGCAGGGGTAAATTTAAAAATAAGTAACTCACTGTAGCCTAGTTGACCCCAGTAGAGATGTTGGTGGCTGAAACTAGCACCACCCAGTGCCAGCAAGGAGTAATTGCAGGTTCCAGTCTCGAACGGTTATGTGCTTGCATCAAAGCTGAGCCTGCAGAGCTCAAGTGACAGTAGGATGGCAACAGGCACCATTCAGGAGGATTGCCAGAGATTCATGGCCAAATCTATTCTGCCAAGTCAGGAGGTATGTTCTAATTGGACCAAGCTCCTGCCACACTGGGTGTTAAATACTTTTAATATCTCCCCTGGGTGACAGAACTGTCACTTTGGAGCTTCTACCAAAGAAATGCCAAGATGGTGTTTACCCTCACCTCCCTATCAAGAACCTGAGTTACAATCCAGCCCTTCAAATGACCCACAGCTCATGCCAAGGAGGAAAAATAACCGGCAGGGTGGGGGATGGTATGTGAATGCCCTCCTCTGTGAGTCCTGGTATGCACAGAAACACATGCACACAGGGTTCACATGTGCCATACAGCATGAGGAGGAGACATGACTGGGCTCCAGCCTCAGAAACCCTAGCAGGTGCCTGGGTTAGTCACAAGTGGGGAAAAGGGATATATTTTCCTAAAAGTGAGCCCAGGATGGGCCCTTTGGTCTTAAGGTAACATTCAGCAGTAGGAGGAGCCCCAGGCTTAGGTCCTGGGCTCCAAAGAAAATGACAAACAGGCCAGCAGCCTCAGAGTCACCAATCCTGAGGGAGTGCAGAACGGGGAGGACCCCATGCTCTGTATCTATGGGAACACTAGAGACAGACTCCACCCTTGGAGTGTTTGTGCCCAGGTTAGGTAGGGGAGAGTGCCTGGCCTGCCTCCACCCCCAAACAGCAAGTCCAGGTCATCTGGGGAGTCCTGGGTCGGCCTGGCAGATTAATAAAAATAATGACCACTACATTGTAGTCACTGTGTCCTGTCTGAGCAACTGACATATTCAGTATCTCATTTAATTCTCAAAAGAATCCCTCGAGGTTGACCGCACCCAACTCTTCCCACAGCTGCCAGGGGGCCAGGACCCAAGTCCTGAGGGAAGCATTTTCCTGCTCTCTCATTCCCATCGTCCGGTTCATCCTCCTCAGCCCCCAGCTCTGGACAGTGGAAAACACAAGCCTCATTCAGGAAGCTCAGGAGTCCAACCCCACAGGTCGCTCTACTCTGAGCCTGTTTGCTGGTCCATAAAAGGACTTTCCATCACTTGCTTTGCAGGGTTGTTGTGGAGATGATGAGAAATAAGAACCCGCGAGGCTGGCACACAGTAGGTGCTCATTAAATGTTCGCTCCCTCTGCCCTCTGCACATGGCTGCTAGACCAAATCTTCCCAAAACACTGCTTTCATCAGCTGCTCCCCTCAACGGCTTCCCAAACCTCTGAGATCAAAAGTAAATGTCCCCATCCTTCCCGCCCAGACTACTTTCTAGTCACAATCCCTCCAGTGGGGAGGCAGGTCGACCCCTTCCCAGCAAGCAACCCTAATCCAGTCCCCCGACTGATGCTCCCCAGGGGAGGGCCCCACTCCCTCCACGCCCTTCCAGCCCATCCAGAATCCATCCACCCTTCCAGTCTCTCCAACCTCATGCCCCTCCTCTCCTACAAAGCCTGCCGATCGGCTCTATTGCAGGACTCCCCCCCCTATCCACTGGCTCCCCTGACTGGGAGCTCCCTGAGCACCAGGCCTGGGGTCTCCTACATCCTCGGTTACTGAGTTCCCAGGCCGGCTGCGTCGGACGCGCCAGCAGCGCGGCCGCCCGGCAGGTCGCCGCCAAACAAGAGTCTGGACGCAGGCCAGAGGCTCGTCGGAGGCCGGCCCGGCGGGGCGGGGAGAGTTAACCCATGGCCGGGAAAAGAAGCTCCTGCTCCCCGCTCCACTCCCGGCGTCTTCACACTTGGGGAAGGGAGAGGCAGGAAGTGCAAGGACCGCGCAAGACCCGGCCCCCCGAGCCGCCAGGGGCCGCGCCAGCAGCCCAGATGCAGTGGGCGGGAGCTGGGGGGGCGGCGGGGTCCCGCGGAGACCTGCGACCTGGCGCCCTCGCCGGCGGTGTCCGGCCAGCCCGCTTTCCAGGCGAGCCCCGCTAAGGAGTGTGAGAAACCAAATCCTCAGTGGGTAAACCGCGCTCCGTCCAGCCCACTCGGACGAGAGCTCTCCCGGGAGCGAGGCACGTTGCTGCACCCGAGGTGGGGAAACCGGAGCCCGAAGAGCAGAAGGGGCTTATTCCAGGCGACAGGCAGTGTCAGTAACTGAATCAGGGGCTGAGGAAGTTTCCCCAGAGGCGCGGCTTCGCTCCCCGGCCGGCCCGACCCCGACCACTGTCCCCTAATACCCGGGGAGCGGAAGACGCGACCAACTCCAGGCACAGCGGGGCCGGCGCGGGGTCCACAAAGGTGAGGAGGGACTAAACCGAGACTGGGGGAGCGGGAAGGGGTGGCAGGGCCGGCTGGCCGGGGAGGGGCGGACACCCACCTGGTGCGGGTCCGGGGGCGCCGGGAGCCAGAGCGCAGAGGAGCAAGAGGAGGGCGCGCAGCAACGGCGCGGGGCTGCGGGGACTCGGGCCGCCGGGCATGGCAGGGACCGGGCGGCCGCCGGGTGACCCCGTGCGCACGCTCTCGTCCGTCCCGTCCGGTCGCTGCCTGGTCCCAGGTCCGGCTCAGGACATGCCCGGCCGGCGTGCAGCTCCCGGCGACCCGGCCCCGACTCAGTTCGGCTGCGCTCGGTCCGCGGGCAACAAAGGCTGCAGGGCCCGCCCCCTTGGCCGGCTGCAGAGGCAAAGAAAAGACAAGAGAGCGAGAAGGAGAGAAAGAAAGAAAGAAAGGGAGGGAGGGTGAGGGAGGGCGACTGCCGGCCCCCGCCCCGCCCCTCGGGCTCCTTCCCCCGCCCCCGGCCCCACCCCGCCCCCGCCGGCCCCGGCTTCATCCGCTCCGCAGGCCGCGCTCGCCTCAAGGGCTGGCCGGGCCCCGCGCAGACAGCGCTCCGCAACGGATGTACGCCCCCCTCGCCCCCCCTGTCCCGAGCGCCCCCTGCCGGCGGAGCCCGGCCAGGCCTTCCCGACCCCGGCCGGTTGAGGCCCCCTCCAAAGAATCTGGAATTTCCAGAATTAATGTGTTGTCCCTAAACTGGGCTCCACGAGGTGCCCTTCGCTGTGTTCCCCAGGCCAAGCAGGGCAGCCCCTCAAAAGGGGACACGGGAGGCCTCGCGAGGGTCCAGGGTCACACAGAGGGGCAGCGGGGGCCCTGCTTCAAAGCTATCTGCGGAGACAGGCCTGGGCCCTCCCTGGACGGACAGCGGTTGCCCGCGCGAGGTGGGGCCCCGCAGTTCCTCGTCTCCTGACTCCTCTCCTAGTGCGTTTGCTTGAAACAGAGCGCAGAGTTGAGCCCACAGGCGGGGGACCGCGGCTTCGCCCAGGCCGGCGCCCACAGACTTTCAGCAGGGGCCCCCGAGGAGCCTGGAGGCCGGCCAACCCCAGCCTCACATCCCAGGCCAGCCTCCGCCCCTAACACCGGCTGTCTGTCCTTCGTGGCCCCAGCCCTGGCTCTGGCTTCCGGCTCCCCTTCCCCCTGTGCTCCCAGGAGCTTCCTCTCTCCCTTCTGCCGTCACTAAACATGGCCCTGTCCCGAGGACGCCCGTCTTGTCCTCAGGGCGCTTGCGGTCAGCTTCCTCCCCTTGGTTAGTCTTTGTGTGCCCCCTGCCCTCTGAGGCCCGCACACCTCCTCATTGTCCAATCTCCTGGGTCCTTTCCTTCAATTCCTGGAAGCTCACGTCTGTCTTCCTCTCCACCCTCAACCCGTCTGTCCTCTAGGGAATTCGTGTAGCACAGGGTCACTTACTTCCTCTACCTCATCTCCAATGACCTTCACTCCACCTCAGCCATCAGGTCTCAGGGCCACAGCCTGGGCTGTGTCATCCCTCAGAACTGCTCCGTCTTGGAAATCCGAAGCTCAGGTGCCCCCTTCTCAGACCCGACCCTGCAGTCCTTTCCACCTTCACAATCCCACTATGTATTACTCTTCCTCCAGTCCCTTGATACCTTCCTCTTTGCCCCACCTACCAGCCCCTCCTGGCTTCACCTACTTCCCTCCCTAGCTACATCCACTGCTTGACTCCTGGCCCCTACCCAACCACCTTCCATTTTTTCCCCACTGCTTACACCAGCTGATCTTGCTGCTCAGTGACAGGGACAATTCAGACCACCACATCCTACCATGCACACTGCATACAATGAGCCTTTGTAGCTGGCACCCACTCACTTCTCCCTCCATCTGGACACAGTGAAACAGGTGCCCTCCAGCAGTCAGAGACAATGCTTCCACCAGGGCTCTGTGGCTCCCTCCCCTCCTGTCTCCTCAAAGGTCCTGCTCCAGGTGTCCCCCGCTTTCCTTGGTCTCCTTGGGCTGGTGACTGTGAGTCTAAAAACATTCTTGTCTTCCTCCTATTAAAGATACTGATAATAGCTGGGCACAGTGGCACAGGCCTATAGTCCCAGTGATAGGAGGCTGAGGAGCGAGGATTACTTGAACCCAGAAGTTCCAGGCCAGTCTGGGAGACATACTGAGACACTGTCTCTAGGGAAAAACAAGCAAACAAACAGAAAACAGGCAAGGTGCCTCACACCTATAATCCCAACACTTTGGGAGGCCGAGGTGGGAGGGTGACTTGAGCCCCGAGTTTGGGACCAGCCTAGGCAACATAGTGAAACACCTTCTCTATAAAAAAATTAAAAATTAGCCCAGCATGGTGGCGTATGCCTGTGATCCCAGCTACTTGGGGGTCTGAGGTGGGAGGATCACTTGAGTCCAGGAGGTTGAGGCTGGGCCAGGCCTGGCCCCACCCATGAGCAGTAGCCAAGATCACACCACCGCATTCCAGCCTGTGCAACAAAGTGAGGCCCTGTCTCAAAAAAAAAAAAAGTACTGATAATACCCCTCCATGGACTGGGTGTCCCCTCTAGTTCCCACCCCACATATGTCCTCCCTGTCTTAGTCAAACTTCTCCCTCAAGGTTGTCTAGATTCCCCCTTTTCCCATTTGTACCTCAGGCTAAGCCTCTTGTCCATCCCCATCTTGGTGTCAAAACCAAATTCCTTCTCCACCTTGACCTGCGCAGTGCATTTTAGAGACACCCTCCCTGTTCACATGCCTCCACTCTGCCCTCATCACCTGGCACATCTCTTCTTCACTCCATAAGATCAAGTATGCACTGCAGATCCAGGGCACTGGGGACACAGCTGTGAACAGATGGACAAGGTCTCCGTTCCCTGGAGCTCCCACTCTGGAGGAGGCCATGGACAGCAAGCAAATAGACAGATGGATAAACAATTCAGACCACCATATAAACAAGACCAGCTACAGAGAGGTGCTTTGAAGAAAATAAAACTGGAAGTGACTAGAGAGTCTACTTTCCATGGGGTGGTCAGGGAAGGCCTTCCTAAAAAGGTGACATTTAAGCTGTGATACCAGAATGACAAAAAGGAGCCAGTCATGTGAAGGTGAAAGGGAGAAGATGTGAGCCAGGCATGGGATGCATGCCTGTTGTCCTACCTGCTCAGGAGAATGTGGAGGGAGGATCCCTTGAACCCAGGAGATAGAGGCTGCAGTGAGCTCTGATCACACCACTGCACTCCAGCCTAGGCGAGAGAATGAGAGACCCTGTCTCTAGAAATAAAAATAAATCTTAAAAAGCTGGACACTGGCCAGGCGCAGTGGCTTACACCTGTAATCCCAGCACTTTGGGAGGCCAAGGAGGGCGGATCACTTGAGGTCAGGAGTTCGAGACCAACCTGGCCAACATGGTGAAACCCCTTCTCTAATAAAAATGCAAAAAAAATTATCTGGGCATGGTGGCAGACAGATGCCTGTAATCCCAGCTACTCAGGAGGCTGAGGCAGGAGAATTGCTTGAACCAGGAAAGCAGAGGTTACTCTGAGCTGAGATCCTGCCACTGCACTCCAGCCAGTGACAGAGCGAGACTCAGTCTCAAAAAATAAAAAATAAATAAAAGATGGGCATAAACTTGATGTCCCTGAGACTTGTCCTTTCAGACCTAGGCTGTACGTCACCCCTTCCAGAACGTCCCCCCTGACCTCTAAGGTTCCCCGGAGCACCCTTTGCCGTCACCGTTGACAGCTCACTAGACTGCTATTGTCTGGTGATGGGTCTGTCAACCCCGACACACCGTGAGATGCTAAGGTCATGTCTTGGTCTTTGTGATCCCTGACACAAGCACAACAAACCCTAGAGATCAGGAAGATCTGCAGGGGGGACACACAGCCCTCCCTGGCCAACGCCACAAACTGCCTCCATGCTGCCAAGGCCCAACAGTAGATTGGAGGCTTTTCTGAAATGCAGCCTTGGAGTTTGTGTTTTCAAATCCCACGGCTGATGACAGTCCCTGCCTGCTTCCTCCTCTGTCCCAGGTCCTGGTCTTTACTCCATCCACACCCTGCTGGGTGCCTTCATTTTAAAGCTTCTCGGAAACCATAGGATACAAAAAAAGGATACAAAAAATGATAAGCCTTAGTCATGCCCTCATGATGCAAAAATAATTCAACTGGAAAAACAGGAACAGCCAACTCCAAATTTTGAGGAGTAAAGTGTACATTTTGTTTTTGTTTTTTGGGTTTTGTTGTTGTTGTTGTTTGAGATAGTCTCGCTCTGTTGCCCAGGCTGGAGTGTAGTGGCACCATCTTGGCTCACTACAGCCTCTGCCTGCTGGGTTCAAGCAATTCTCCTGCCTCGGTCTCCCGAGTAGTTGGGACTACAGGCATTCGCCACCTCGCCCAGCTAATTTTTGTATTTTTAGTAGAGACAGGGTTTCACCATATTGGCGAGGCTGGCCTCAAACTCCTGACCTCAAGTGATCCGCCCAACTTGGCCTCTCAAAATGCTGGGATTATAGGCATGAGCCACCATGCCTACCCCAAAGTGTACATTTTAAACAAAGCAAGAGATTTGATATTTCAACACATATTTTATGTCATTGTTCAGAGTGTCAAGTATTCAGTTAGTGAGCTTACCCCCATATCTTGATATAAATTATTTCATTTATTGTTTAAATGATTATCATGCTATATGACCCACCATCTCCAGTAAGCTTTAACATAGCTAAAACATTACCGGAAACTGATCAAAATTTTAAAAGAAACTATATTTATTCTGCTTCCATATATCCATTTATATATTGATAGATTGCTTAAAAAGTAGGAAAGGGCTGTGTGTGGTGGCTTTTGGGAGGTTGAGGCAGGAGGATTGCTTGAGCTCAGGAGTTGGAGACCAGCCTGAGCAACATGGCAAAACCTTGTCTCTACAAAAAATTAGCTGGGTGTTGTGGCACACACCTGTAGTCCCAACTAATCGGGAGGCTGAGGTGAGAGGAATGCTTGAGCCCGGGAGGTCGAGGCTGTAGTAAGCTGTGATTTTGCCACTGCACTCCAGCCTGGGGAACAGAGTGAGACCCTGTCTCAAAATAATAAATAAATAATAATAAATAAAAAGTAGGAAAGTATAGCAAAACACTGTCCATTTAAAATTATATATGAATAAGTAACAAAGAAAATGAGGCACACAATTTTTTTTTTCTTTTTGAGACAGGGTCTTGCTCTGTCACCAAGGCTGGAGTGCAGTGGCATGCTCAGGGCTGACTGCCTGACTGCAGTCGTGAACTCCGCAGGCTCAGGTGATCCTCCCACCTCAGCCTCTCGAGTAGCTGGGGCTACAGGCGTGTGCCTCATGCCCAACTAATTTTTGTATTTTTTGTAGAGATGAGGTTTCGTTCTGTTGTCCAGGCTGGTCTCAAACTCCTGGGCTTAAGCGATCTGCCCTCCTCAGTTTCCCAAAGTGCTAGGATTCCGGGCATAAGCCATGGCACCTGGCCAAGGCACACAATTCTTAAAAACAAAATAAAACCTCTTTGGGCCTCAACTTTCTTATCTATCTAGTGGAGACAGTGACCCTACACCCCTATTTCATGTGTTATCTAGAGCAGTGGTTCTCAAGCAGGGGTGATTCTGCCTCCATGGAATTTGCAATGTTTGGAGACGTTTTTGGTTGTCACAACCAGGGAGAGGGTGCTACTGGCGTCTAATGGGTAGAGGCCAGGGATGTGGCTAAATGACAACCCCCTGCAACAAAGAATTCTTCAGCCCCAAGTGTCAATAGTACCAAGGTTGAGAAACCCTGCTCTAGAGCAGTAAAGAAAGAGTTTGAGGCATTTGGCAAAAGTAAAAGCCTTTATGTTTTATTTTGTATTTTGTGGTAAGACAGCATAGAATTAAAAATGTAAACTTCACAAACATTGAAAAGTAATTATTCCCTTCCAAACCTGACCCCTGGTCCCTCAGTGCTCCTTCCCAGGGGCCATTACTTGTTTCAGTTTCTCATGCATCCTTCCAGAAAAATGCATTGCAAACACAAAGATATATTTTACACACATGCTAGCATATATCCTCTCTATGTTTACCTGGCTTTTAAAAAAAATTTAACACTATAACTTGGAGGCTGGGTGCCCTAGTTCATACCTGTAATCCCAGCACTTTGAGAGGGTAAGGTGGGAGGATTGCTCAAGCCCAGGACTTCAAGACAAGCCTGGGCCACACAGTAAGACTACAAAAAATAAAAAATTAGCCAGAGAGGCTGTGGTGAGCTATAATCATGCCACTGTACTCCAGCCTGGGCAACAGAGCAAGACCCTGTCTAAAAAATATATATACATAGGCCAGGCGCAGTGGCTCATGCCTGTAATCCCAGCACTTTAGGAGGCCGAGGCAGGCAGATTACGAGGTCAAGAGATCCAGACCATCCTGACTAACATGGTGAAACCCCGTCTCTACTAAAAATACAAAAAGTAGCTGGGCATGGTGGCGGGTGCCCGTAGTCCCAGCTACTGGGGAGGCTGAGGCAGGAGAATGGTGTGAACCCAGGAGGCAGAGCTTGCAGTGAGCTGAGATCGTGCCACTGCACTCCAGCCTGGGTGACAGAGTGAGACTCCGTCTCAAAAAAAAAAAAAAAAAATATATATATATATATATATATACACACACACACACACACACACATACATACATAGGTATATAAACTTGGAGATGGCTTCATATCCTTGGTTGTGGAGCTTGTGGCATATAAGCCACAATATGAGATCTATGAGAACAGGGAATCTTTATTTTGCTCTCTAATGTGTCCTAAGTACTTTGAACAGTGGCTGGCATATAGTATGTGTTCAATAGCTATTTTCAACATTTAAATAAATGTTACATGATTGATATTCCATTATGTGCATATGCCATTATCCTCATCTCCTACTGAAGGATATTTAGATTGTTTGCAATCTCTTTCTGGCCATGTCCACGATGCACCCCTGTGAGTACATCTGTAGGATAAAGTCCTTGAACTGAGATTGCTGTCAGAAACGTGTGCATTTGTAACTTTGATAGACAGGTATTGCCAAATTAAAGACATTATTTGTGGTGGGTCCCTTCCACCCCAGTAAGTTGCAAGGATTGCAAAATAATCGAAAATCCCAGTTTAGGTTGCAGATTTCTAAACAAGGATGCTCAAAAAAGCTCCCTCATAAGACAGAACTGGGCGGAGTATGAGCTGGCCTTGAAAATGTATGGGATGATTGACTTGGAAAGGGATGCTGAGCTGCCACTGTGGGCCTGATTAGTCATTGTTCTGGAAGCCCTGGAGACATAGATGTTTTCAATCTATCCCCATTCTCTAGAGCACTGCGGCCTTCACCTGCCAACGCCATGACCACAGCTGCCTCTGCAGCTTCGGAGTGTGTTCTGCCCCCACACCATGGGGGAGAAATGCCACAGGAAGAGTCATGAAAATTATCCACATTGAGATTTCGGAGCCATCAGTTAGCTGATGGGAAAAAGGCTCATGATTGGCTTCTACTGCCTTTGAGCTGCCACTTGGGCAGTGAGAATGATGATTTGATGGAGGCAAATTGAGATAGTGAAGGAGTGCTGTATCCTATCTTCTGGCACTGTGCCTTACACACAATGTCTCATGTACTCTTTCCAACATGAAGCAGATATTATTTTGCTCATTTTAGAGATGAAGAAACTGGGGCATGGAAAGGTTAAGTAACTTGCCCAATGTCCCACATTTGGAAGTGTTGGGGCCAGGACTGGCCTAATTCCAGTGCCTGGATTTCTAATCACTCCATATCACTGCCTCTCCAAATTACGAATTTCGGCTTCTATCATTAAAGGATCTGTTTCTTCGGGACTCCTCCTTTTAGAGTTGTTTCTAAGTCTGTCAGACAGCTCGATATGTGGGAGGCTGCCACATCCCCTTCACCAGAGACTCATTGATGAACACCTACTAAGTGCTAATTGCCAAGAGCCATGCTGATTTCCAAAGGGACCCTTAATGATAGCTATCACGTTCTTTCCTGCAGTCAAATCTTATCTTCACTTCTAGCTCATGAACACGGAGAGGGTACGGGCCATGTCTGATGGGCTGGTGCTTAGTAGGATCTTAGAAGACTGTTGTCTGAAAGTCTAACCAGCACTGGAAGTGTGAGCCAGTGCACCCTACCTGACCCAGCCTTGTCCTGGCACAAACCCAAGCATCTTTGGGTTTCTTTACCGCCTTGATGCTATCTTACTTATTGCCTTGGCTGTCTTCTTCTTCTTCTTCTTTCTTCTTCTTCTTCTTCTTCTTCTTTTTTTTTTTTTTTTTTCTTTTTTTTTTTTTTTTTTTTTTTTTTTTTGACTGAGTCTCTCGCTCTATCGCCCAGGCTGGAGTGCGGTGGCGTGATCTCGGCTCACTGCAACCTCTGCCTCCCAGGTTCAAGCAATTCTCCTGCCTCAGCCTCTTGAGTAGCTGGGATTACAGGCGCCCGCCACCATGCCCGGTTAATTTTGGTATTTTTAGTAGAGATGGGGTTTCACCATGTTGGCCAGGTTGGTCTCGAACTCCTGACCTCAAGTGATCCACCCACCTCAGCCTTCCAAAGTGCTAGGATTACAGGTGTGAGCCACTGTGCCCAGCCTCCTCTTCTTTTTAAAATTGTGTTTTTCTTCTTTTTTCACACTATTGTTTCAGCAATGGATGTTCCATATTTTTGTGTCTGGAAATAATTTGAAAACTTTAATGTTTTTCTATTGTGTTTACTGAATATTTAGGAGCTCTTTCTGCTCATTATTTATCTTTTATTTTTTCATGCATTTTACTAACTTTTGTAAAGAAAATATTTGTTTTCACATTTAAAAATTAGAGCCAGGCGCGGTGGCTCACACCTGTAATCCCAGCACTTTGGGAGGCTGAGGCAGGCGGATCACAAGGTCAGGAGATCGAGACCATCCTGGCTAACATGGTGAAACCCCGTCTCTACTAAAAATACAAAAAATTTAGCAGGGCATGGTGGCTGGCCCCTGTAGTCCCAGCTACTCAGGAAGCTGAAGCAGGAGAGTGGTGTGAACCTGGGAGGCGGAGCTTGCAGTGAGCCGAGATCGCACCACTGCACTCCAGCCTGGGCGACAGAGCGAGACTCCGTCTCAAAAAAAAAAAAAAAAAAAAAAAAAAATTAGAATCCCAGCCGGGCAGGGTGGCTTACACCTGTAATCCCAGCACTTTGGGAGGCCGAGGCAGGTGGATCACCAGAGGTCAGGCGTTTGAGACCAGCCTGGCCAACATGGTGAAATTCCGTCTCTACTGAAAATACAAAAATTAGCCAGGTGTGGTGGCAGGCGCCTGTAATCCCAGCTACTCAGGAGGCTGAGGCAGGAGAATCGCTTGAACCCAGGAGGCAGAGCCTGCAGTGAGTTCAGATCTCGCTACTGCACTCCAGCCTGGGTGACAAGTGAGACTCCGTCTCAAAAATAAATAATAAAAAAAATTTTTTTAATAAAAAATAAAAATCAGAATCCCTGCTGACAATAAGATGCTAGATAAAATGAATTACATGGAATATCTTTGTTTTTCTTTTTTTAAATCAATAAATCATTTCACTCCTTTATCCAACAAATACTCACTCACTTCTGCTGCCTGCAGTAGAGCTTAGACAAGAAAAACAGCATGAACCTTATTTTGAAACTGCTATTGCCAACATGAAAAGTGAAGTTGGTTATATAATTTTGGGGTTGGGAAGGATATTTTAAAGATGAAATCAACAGCAAAATCTGTAGAAAAACAGTTTATAGATATGCCTGTATGAAAAGTAAAAACTTGTCCATATCTTAAAACTCCATAAATCCAACATCCAAAAAATAGGAAACCTAGCAAGATCAGAGGAAACAGAGGAAAGACTATCAAATAAATAATACAAGAATTTTCTCAGAATTGAAGCACATGAATTTCTAGATGGGTTTACTGGCTTCCAGCACACACACAAAAAGACCCACACCAAGACATGACATCTTGGAGTACCATAACTCTTGGATATTAGAGAAAATTGTTTCCAGATTTTCCAGAGAAGGAAGAAAAATAGACCCAAAGACTCTGTAATTGGAGTGGCAACAGAATTCTCCTCCAGCAATGCTACGGATTAGAGGTCAACAGAGCAATGCCTTCAAAATTCTAGGGAGAATGGTTTCCAACATAGGATTCAACTCCCAGACTTGATCAAGTGTAAGAAAGTGGAATAAGAACATTTTAAGACATACAAGGTCAAACTTTTTTTGTTTTGTTTTGTTTTTGTTTTTGAGTCAGAGTCTTGCTCTGTCACCCAGGCTGGAGTGCAGTGGTGTGATCTCAGTTCACTGCAACCTTCACCTCCCAGGTTCAAGCAATTCTCCTGCCTCAGCCTCCCAAGTAGCTGGGATTACAGGCGCCCGCCACCATGCCCGGCTAATTTTTGTATTTTTAGTAGAGGCAGGTTTTTGCAATGTTGGCCAGGCTGGTCTCAAACTCCTGACCTCAGGTGATCTGCCTGCCTCAGCCTCCTAAACTGCTGGAATTATAGGCGTGAGCCACCGCACCGGGTTCAAAATATTTGCCTTCTATGCACCCTTTTTCCAAAAGTTACTAGAGGTTGTGCTCCACCAAAATGAAGAAGTAAGCCAAGAAAGAGAAAGGCTGAGGCCCTAAGGAACAGATCCAACACAAACATAAGGTGATGGGAGCCTCCAGAATAATAGTAAAGGTAGATTCCAGGATCACAGATGGTTAGTAGGCCAGAAGAGACACCAGTCCAGACAGAAACAGGAAGGCAGAGACCCAGAAGGAGGCTTCACAAGAAAGGAACAAAACCCAAAGAAATAGAGATTATTGGCTCTATGTACAGGAACCCACAAAGGCTTAATTGCAAACCATCTGAATGACCAATTGTGTCACCTCATGGTAGAGATAAGACCCACAGGCCTGGCTCAGCTCAGCTGCCTCCCTCCAGGCTAGATTCAGGATCTGGATGTTCTTAAGGTGAGCTGCACATAATGATGGAATGGGTGGCAGGCTCTGGAGTTAAATATAGTTGGGTTCAAGTCCCAGCTCTGCTATGTGTTTTTTGTTTGTTTGTTTTTGAGATGGAGTCTCACTCTGTCACCAGGCTGGAGTGCAGTGGCACAATCTCAGCTCACTGCAACCTCCACCTCCTGGGTTCAAGCAATTCTCTTGCCTCAGCCTCCTGAGTAGCTGGGACTACAGGCGCTTGCCACAATGCCCAGCTAATTTTTGTATTTTTAGTAGAGACGGGGTTTCACCATGTTGGCCAAGATGGTCTCGATCTCCTGACCTCGTGATCCGCCTGCCTCGGCCTCCCAAGGTGCTAGGATTACAGGCATGAGCACTGTGCCCAGCCTTTTTTTTGTTTTTGTTTTTCAGACAGGGTCTTGCTCTGTTGACCAGGCTGGAGTGCAGTGGCGTGATCTCGGCTCACTGCAACCTCCACCTCCCAGGTTCAAGCAATTCTCCTGCCTCAGACCCCCTAGTAGCTGGGATTACAAGCTTGCACCACCATACCCGGCTAATTTTTGTATTTTTGGTAGAGATAGGGTTTCACCATGTTGGCCAGTTTGGTCTCAAACTCCTGGCCTCAAGTAATCCACCCGCCTCAGCCTCCCAAAGTGCTGGGATTACAGGTGTGAGCCACTGCACCTGACTAATCCTTCTGAGTCTTAAATCCTTAGTATAAAAAAAGAGCTGGTGGCTGGGTCCAGTGGCTCATGCCTGTAATCCCAGCACTTTGAGAGGCCAAGGCAGGAGGATCACTTGAGCCCAGGAGTTCGAGGCTGCAGTGAGCTATGATCACACCACTTCACTACAGCCTGGGCATAAGAGCTAGACTCCAACCAAAAAAAAGGACAGGGGATTAAAATAACGACCCATGATATAATAATTATTACAGTAACACCCTATGGCATTAAAATAATGCCCCAAATGAGATGATATATGTGAAAGTACTTTGTAAACTAGTGTGAGTCACAGTGGAAGTTCCTTAGCAACCTCTGCCAACCTAGCTCACCACAACACCACCAATCTCCCAGTAAAACATAGAGACTAATGCCCAGCCATGCTAGCCCATTGCTACTAGTAGAATATAGTTTCCTTCCCTACATTAAATGTGGCCCTTTGGACCAACAGCAGAGCATCACCTAGGAGTTTGTTAGAAATAAAGCATCTGGGCCAGGCACAGTGGCTCACACCTGTAATCCCAGCACTTTGGGAGGCTGAGGCAGGCAGATAATGAGGTCACGAGTTTGAGACCAGCCTGGCCAATATGGTGAAACCCCATCTCTACTAAAAATACAAAAATTAGCCGGGTGTGGTGGCACGCACCTGTAGTCCCAGCTACTTGGGAGGCTGAGGCAGAAGAATTGCTTGAACTTGGGAGGCAGAGGATGCAGTGAGCTGAGATCATGCCACTGCACTCCAGCCTAGGTGACAAAGTGAGCCTCCGTCTCAAAAAAAAAAGAAAAAGAAAAGAAAAGAAATACAGCATCTGGCTGGGTATGGTGGCTCATTCCTGTAATCTCAGCACTTTGGGAGGCTGAGGCCAGAGGATTGCTTGAGACCAGGAGTTCAAGACCAGCCTGGGCAACAGAGCAAGACCCTGTCTCTACACAAAATCAAAAATTAGCCAGGTGTGGTGGTGCATGCCTGTAGTCCCAACTACTTGAGAGGCTGAGGCAGGAGGATCACTTGAACCTGGGAGCTGGAGGTTACAGTGAGCTGTGATTGTGCCACTGCACTCCAGCCTACGTGACAGAGTGTGATAGTGTCTCAAAAAACAAACATACAAACAAACAACAGATATACTATGTCCTTCTGAAGGGAAGAAGGAAAATTAATAGAATACAGGCCAGGCGCGGTGGCTCACACCTGTAGTCCCAGCACTTTGGAAGGCCAAGGGGGGCAGATTGCCTGAGCTCAGGAGTTTGAGACCAACCTTGGCAACATGGCAAAATTCCATCACTTCAAAAAATACAAAAATGAGCCAGGGTGTCAGGGAGAGGCAAGTGGAGATAGCTTGAGCCTGGGAGGCAGAGGTTGCAGTGAGCCAAGATCGGGCCACTACACTCCAGCCTGGGTGACAAAGCAAGATCCTGTCTCAAAATAAAATAAAACAAAATACAGCATTTAAAAACATTATTTTATTTTTCATTTTTATTTACTTATTTTTTTATACCAAGTTATGAGACTGGCTAATTTTTTAATTTTTGGTAGAGGGTTTCACCATGTTGCATTATGTTAATTTTCTAGCTAAAAGTTGAGCAACCCTATGAGGTAAACTTACTACAGGTTGAGCATCCCTAATCCAAAAATCCAAAATCTGAAATGCTCCTTTTGAGCACTGACATCATGCCACAGGTGAAAATTCCATACCCGACACCTTTGCTTTCTAATGGTTCAATGTACCTGGACTTAGTTTCATGCACAAAATTATTTTTTAAAAATTTATTTCTGTAAACTGTTTGAGTGCAGAGATGTTCTTCACAATCTCAGTACAGTACAAATTTCTTCCCCAAAACAAAATGAGCAAGGAAAAGAAAAAGAGCTATATAAAATGTGCCCATGAAAAACCAAGGCGATCTCATCTTTCTTTAAAAACAAAACAAAACGATCCTTTTGAATGTGTCGTGCAGGCCTAGGATTGAGGCCGCAGGCTTTTGGGGCACCATGAGCCCAGGGCTTTGCTCAACTCACAGCTAGTGTGGCAGGCGGAGTAGCCCCCTAGCCCCAGCCATCCTCACTGCTTGCACAGAAGCTTCTTGAACCTAAGGGATCTGTTCCCAGCTTTCCTTAAATTCCCAGTCCCCACCCTGGGCCTCTCTTCCTAACACCCTTGTTGTTTTAGGAGTCCCAGAATTGAACCCTGAAATACTCCCTCCATCAACTCTGGGCTCAGACCTTTGTCCTTCTCTGTGTCACAAGGAAATTTCAGTCGAGAGGGCAGGAACGGGTGTTTTCAGACCGTGCAGCAAAGCCATTGCCAGGCAAGTTTTAAGGCAAATTTTATCTCTTCTTATTCGGTCTGAGCCAGACCTAACCTTCTCACCACCAAGCAATCCTGCCTCTGCTGGACCTGCAACTTAGGCAACTCTGGATGGAGGTGGGATGAGGGAGCCCAGGACAGATTTCAAGAGGTCTAGGAATGGATGTGTGCAGGCACAAAATTATTTAAAATAATGTATAGGCCGGGCATGGTGGCTCACGCCTATAATCCCAGCACTTTGGGAGGCCGAGGCGGGCGGATCACCTGAGGTCAGGAGTTCGAGACCAGCCTGCCCAACATGGTGAAACGCTGTCTCTACTAAAAATGCAAAAATTAGCCAGGCATGGTGCCCATCTATAGTCCCAGCTACTCAGGAGGCTGAGGCAGGAGAATTGCTTGAACCCAGGAGGTGGAGGTTGCAATGTGCCGAGATCACACCACTGTACTCCAGCCTGGGTGACAGAGGGAGACTCCATCTCAAAAGAAAAAAATAAATAAATAAAATAAAACAATGTATAAAATTACCTTCATGCTATGTATATAAGGCGTATATGAAACATAAATGCATTCCATGTTTACACGTAGACTCCATCCCCAATATTTGCATTATACATATGCAAATATTCCAAAATCCAAAAAAATCCAAAATCTAAAACACTTCTGATCCCAAGCATTTTGAATAAGGGAAACCCAACCTTTATCTCCAAAGTACAGACAAGAAAAAATGGAGATTAAGTCCCTTGCCAGTAACTGGTAGAGCCAGGACTTGTAGGTAGATCTGTCTGCCTCCAGGTGCCAGACCCCACAGCCATTACTCTATTCCCTGGCGGGAAATGCCAAAAGTGTAGAGAAAATACAGATGGTGCAGAAACATTTGAGAAATGTACAGCCTTGCCAGAAATTAAAGGAATGCAAATCCAAGGAACCATGGAGCATTTACCACCTATCAAATTTGCAAAGGTTTTTGTGCTTCTGCTATTTAATTTGCTTTATATCCAAGTAATATATGATCATGGTTTAAAAGAGTCAAGTCGTATTACAGAAATACAAGATGAAAACCAGCCCACTCTGCCCTAGCCCATCAAACACAGACACACACACACACACACACACACACTCACACACACACACACACTCAGGCAGTGGGAGGAGGGGAAGGCCCCTGAGCCTGGCCTGTCTCCCTGCCATGGCCTTGACCTACTGTCTGTTGCTTCCGGACCTCCCCACTTCCTCTGGGCTCTCCAGGGATTCCGGGAATACTGCCCTGATGTTTCTGTGATCTTCCCAGTGCAGCAAAGCTAGGGGCCTAGTGGCCTATTGTGGAGATGGGAATGGGGAATCAGAGGGGTTATGCAGCAAGACACCAAAACTTGACACAGTCACCGATAATCTCATGGTGGGAAATTTTCTCAAGGGAAAAATCAACACTGGCCACATAATTTGTACAAAACTACATGTGGAAATGCTATATTTTCATTGCAGTAATAATATAAAGAGTTTTGTGTTTTAGGGTTTTTTTTTTTTTTTCGAGACAGGGTCTTGCCCTGTCACCCAGGCTGGAATGCAGTGGCATGAACATGGCCCACTGCAGCCTCAACCTCCTCTGCTCAAGTGATCTTCCCACCTCAGCCTCCCAAAGTGTTGGGATTACAGGGGTGAGCCACTGCACCTGGCCATAAAGGGATTTTTTTTTTTTGAAACAGGGTCTCCCTCTGTTGCCCCAGCTGGAGTGCAGTAGCACAAGCATGGCTCACTGCAGCCTCCAACTCTTGGACTCAAGTGATCCTCCTACCTCAGCCTCTTGAGTAGCTAGGACCACAGGCACATACCACCACACCCAGCTAATTTTTTTTTTTTGGTGGTGGTAGAGAAAGGGTCTCACTATGTTGCCCAGGCTGGTCTTGAACTCCTGAGCTCAAGTGTTCCTCTTGCCTTAGCCTCCCAAGGTGCTAAAATTACAGGTGTAAGCCACTGTGCCCGACCATAAAGATACTTTTTTAAAAGAAAAATAAATGCATCCGGCCAGGCACAGTGGCTCACACCTGTAATCCCAGCACTTTGGGAGGCCGAGGTGGGCAGATCACTTGAGGTCAGGAGTTCGAGATCAGCCTGGCCAATATGGTGAAACCCTATCTCTACTAAAAATACAAAAATTAACCAGGTGTGGTGGCACACACCTGTAGTCCCAGCTAATCGGGAGGCTGAGGCAGGAGAATCGCTTGAACCTGGGAGGTGGAGGTTGTAGTGAGCCAAGTTGGAGCCACTGCACTACAGCCTGGGCAACACAGCAAGGCTCTGTCTCATAAATAAATAAATAAGAGGCCGGGCACGGTGGCTCAAGCCTGTAATACCAGCACTTTGGGAGGCCGAGGCGGGCGGATCACGAGGTCAGGAGATTGAGACCACAGTGAAACCCCGTCTCTACTAAAAATACAAAAAATTAGCCCAGCGAGGTGATGGGTGCCTGTAGTCCCAGCTACTTAGGAGGCTAAGGCAGGAGAATGGCATGAACCCGGGAGGCGGAGCTTGCAGTGAGCCAAGATTGTGCCACTGCACTCCAGCCTGGGAAATTGAGCAAGACTCCATCTCAAATAAATAAATAAATAAGAAAAAGAAATATATCCCCAACTTGTGACCCTCTCTCACCAATAACTGTTTCTCTTGGGAGACTCCCCTGGTGTGCAGATTTTAGGAGTGTTGTCAGCAGAGCACCTCAGGGAAAACTGGACAGGCTCTTCAGAGGGAGGCTTCTGTTCACCTGCTGGGTGGGCCTTTGGGCAAGTCCCCTCTCTGAGCCTACTTCCTCCTGTGTAAGTCAGGATCACATTCCCTGTCTCACAGAGCAGTCATGGGGACCGGAGGAGATGATCCTTGTAAAACACCTGGCACTGGGCCAGGCACATAGTAAATGCTCAGCCAATGCGAAGAAGCTGCAGTGAGCTATGATCAGGCCATTGCACTCCAGCCTGGGTGACACAGCGAGACCTTGTCTCTAAAAACACTCTTAGAATTAGAAGGTGTCTCATTTTACAAATGAGAAAACAGACCGGAATGAGACAGTCACTTCATTTTACACAGAGCGTTAGGGCACAGAGACTAGAACCCAGGCCACTTGACATTCAGTGACAACTTCCACTGAAGGAAGAAAAAGTCCCGGCATCAGGCCCTGCTGGGAGCAAACCCTGGGAAAGCATGATCTAATTTTGCAAACTTTCGATCAGAGTCCCAGTTCATCCAGGCTCTGGCCTAGTCTATGTCTTGGGAAGTAGGTTAATCTCCCCTTTCCTAACCGCTGGGGAGAGAATGTCACTTACTGCAGATTCCCTGTCTCCTGGGCAAGCAAGGCAGAGGCCTGGGAGTGATGGGGAGGCTCTGGTGGTGGTGATTGATTGAGGGCAGGAGACATGAGGGAGATCTGCCCTCTAGGGACCACCTCCCAGCTTCTGGTGGCATGTTGTGCCTGTGTTCTTTTTTTTTTTTTTTTTTTTTTTTGAGACAGAGTCTCGCTCTGTTGCCCAGGCTGGAGTGCAATGGCGTGATCTTGGCTCACTGCAAGCTCCGCCTCCCGGGTTCACGCCATTCTCCTCCCTCAGCCTCCCGAGTAGCTGGGACTACAGGCGCCCGCCACCATGCCTGGCTAATTTTTTGTATTTTTTAGTAGAGACAGGGTTTCAATGTGTTAGCCAGGATGGTCTCGATCTCCTGACCTCGTGATCCACCTGCCACAGCCTCCCAAAGTGCTGGGATTACAGGTGTGCGCCCAGCCTGTGCCTGTGTTCTTGATGGAGGTAGGAAAGAAGGAAAAGGCAAGTGCACGGTATGCCAGGGTTGACATACAGTGGGAGCTCCAGACTAAAGTTGGCAGAGAAGGTCCAGAGAGGGCCTTCAGCAAAACGGGAGGTCACTCTAGCCTCTCAATAATAATCACAAAAAGAAGAGTTCCATACCAGGCACAGAGCTGAAGGCTTTCCTTTCTCTCATGAGGTTGGTTAATTCTCCTATGACCCTGACAAGGGGTTATCAGCATCTTCCTTTACAGATAGGCAAGATTAATTGGTTAACCCCCAGCCAGAGGTGATGGCTCACGCCTGTAATCCCAGCACTTTGGGAGGCCGAGATGGGTGGATCACCTTAGGTCAGGAGTTCAAGACTAGCCTGGCCAACATGGTGAAACCCTGACTCTACTAAAAAAATACAAAAATTAGCCAGGTGTGGTAGCAGGCACGTGTAATCCCAGCTACTTGGGAGGCTGAGGCATGAGAATTGCTTGAATCTGGGAGGCAGAGATTGCAATGAGCCAAGATTCCACCACTGCACTCCATCCTGGGTAAAAGAGCGAGACTCCATCTCAAAAATAAAATAAAATAAAATGAAAAATAAAAACTGGTTATTCCCAAGACACACACCTGGCAAGTGGCATAAATGGGACCATGGTCTCCTCCTCCCCTGGGAGCCCTCCCATCCCTAAAATCATACCCTTTCCTTGAGCCTCCTGCCCTGCCCCTCAGTCTCTGTCTTGTTACCCTGCTTTGTTTCATTGTCACTCTTTCCCCCATAAGTTCATCTCATTTACTTGTTTGTCTTTATCCCCCCAGTAGAAGACACACTCCAGGCTGCATCCTGGGTGCTTAGCAAGGTGCTTGGCGCATAGTGGGCATGCAATGAATGTTTTTGGAAGTAAACAGAGTGGTGGCAGAGGAAAGTCTTTTCTGAGGAAGTGATATTTGGGCTGAGGCCTGAGTGCTGAGAAGGAGCAGCCACACGGTAATCTGGGTGAAGGGCATTCTTGGCAAAGCGAACAGCAAAGGCAAAGGCCTGAGGCAGGCCAGAGTGGTGTATTTGGGGAAGGGCCTGTGTATCTGCAGTGAAGTGAGCAAGGCTCAGAGTAGTAGGTGACAAGGTCTAGGAGATGGGCAGAGAGACCACAGACAGAGGACTTGTCAACCCTGGCATACAGTGGGATTGCCTAGGCACTTTTAAAAATACCAGGGCTGATACCCCATTCACCATGATATGCATATTTCACATTGCATGCCTGTATCAAAATACCTTATGTACCCCATTAAAAATATACACTTTTGTACCCATAAGTATTGAAAATCTAAAATTAAAAATTAAAAAAAAAATACCAGGGCTGGCTGGGCACGGTGCCTCACACTTGTAAACCCAGCACTTTGGAAGGCCGAAGTGGGTGGATCACCTGAGGTCAGGAATTTAAGACCAGTCTGGCCAACAAAATGAAACCCCATCTCTACTAAAAACATAAAAATTAGCTGGGTGTGGCGACGAATGCCTGTAGTCCCAGCTACTGAGGAGGCTGAGGCAGAAGGATCGCTTGAACCCAGGAGGTGGAGGTTGCAGTGAGCCAAGATCATGCCACTGCACTCCAGCCTGGGCAACACAGTGAGACTCTGACTCAAAAAAAAAAAAAAAAAATGCTGTAGTTGAGTGCCTCTGTCATGAGGCCTTGTAGTCCAAAGCAGGAAATCTGGATTTTATTCTAACTATAGGAGGAAGTCACTGGAATTGGAAGCCAAGGCAGTATTGAGATCAGCTCAAAAATCACCTCCTCCAAGAAGCCTTTCCGGATTCCCCAGGCTTTAGGCCCCTTCTGTGTGCACGCTGAGCATGAGTGCTGACCCAGTCTTGGTCTCCCAACACTGGATTTTTTTTTTTTTTTTTTTTTGAGATGGAGTCTTGCTCTGTCGCCCAGGCTGGAGTGCAAAGGCCTGCCATCTCGGCTCACTGCAAACTCCACCTCCTAGATTCAAGCAATTGTCCTGCCTCAGCCTCCCAAGTAGCTGGGATTACAGGCACATGCCACCATGCCCAGCTAATTTTTGTATTTTAGGTAGAGACGGGGTTTTACCATGTTGGCCAGGCTGGTCTCAAACTCCTGACCTCAGGTGATCCGCCGCCTTGGCCACCCAAAGTGCTGGGATTACAGGCGTGAGCCTTTGTGCCTGGCCCAGCACTGGTCTTTTAAACCTGTTTGCATGTCTCTTCCTCTGACTGCTCCTAGATTAGTTGCTTCTCCGTCTTCAGCCCAGTTGTAAGCAGCACGGCTGACCTTGGGAAGAAGGTCACGGATACTTGCAGAGCAGACCACAGTGAAGGTGGGGATGAAGGGTACCCATGGCTAAAGCAGGGGAGGAGAAATGCCTTATCAGGAGCAGGGGTTCAAGGAAGCAGGGTTGGCGGGCAGGGGGCTGCCAGGCCCCACTGGTCGGACTTGGGCAACCCTCCTTGGTCTTCAGTTGGCTATCTCGGGGCCCACACGGGAGGTGGAGGGGTGCACTGCCTCCACAGGAAGAATTTATATGACCTCCCTTCTCTGCCCCCCGAGTATCACAGTCCCTCTGGGAGGCACTGGGAAGCTGGAGCTGTGTCCTCGGGCGGGAACCGGCAGCTGCGGACCCACACTTTGGGTGAATTGCAGACGCTGTTTCCTCCGGTTCGGGCTTCCGTCCCCCGCGTCTCAGTTCACCGGCAAAGGGTCCCCAGTTCAACGCGAATTCAAGGGTGAAGAGGCAGCTAATGGAAATACAGCTCGGAGGCCTTTGGGGTGGGCCACGGGTGCAGCTGGCCAATCGCAGGCTAGCAGGCGGTTCCCCAGTTTTTTAAAGGTGCTGCCGCGAGGCACTGCAGACCCCCTAGTTTTCTCCCAGCGGCTGCCGGTGTTGGAGTGGATCTGAGCGGATCCCTGCATCGCCATCTACCGCGATGGTGTCCGCCAGAGGCAGGGTCGAATCGCCCGCGCTGTCTGGGCCGTGCTTCCCTTCAGCTGGCTGGAAGAGGCGTCGTCGCGGCTGCTCCCTAACAGCTCCCTGGGCAACGGATCGGAGAACACTATCCTGGCCCGGAGTCCCCACAGCCTGCATGGCCTGGACGGGGTGGCGGGGGCCACACGGCGCTGGCGCTGCGGGCGCTGATTGCGGGCGCCTACTGGGCCCTGTGCGCTGTAGGCCTGGTGGGCAACTTGCTGGTGCTAGTCCTGGTGCGGTCCCAGCAGCGGCGCCGCCACTGGCTGCTCAATTGCTTCCTCCTCAACCTGCCAGCCACTGACCTGCAGTTTGTGCTAACGCTGCCCTTTTGGGCCGTGGACACGGCGCGCGACTTTAGCTGGCCCTTCGGGGGTGCCATCTGCAAGGTGATGCTGACGCTCACCGTGCTCAACATGTATGCCAGCATCTTCCTCCTCAGTGCCATGAGCGTGGCACGCTATTGCATTATGACGGGCGAGCTGCCTCCGAGCCATCGGGGCGCATCACGGGCCAGCTGTGTGTGCTGCCTGCTCTGGGCTATGGCCGTCCTGGCTACGGCGCCCACCGCCCTGTTCGCCACGGCAGCCAGGGTCGGGGGAAAGCACTCGTGCCTGCTGCGCTTCCCCGCCGGCAGCCCCAACTGGCAGGTGCTCTACCACCTGCAGAAGATCGCGGTGGCCTTCGTGCTGCCGTTGGCCACGCTGGGCACCTGCTCGCTGCTGCTGCTGCTGCGCTTCCTGCGACTGTGATGCGCACGCTGGCCGTCGAGGGTCAGGCGCCGACTGCGTTCCCGAGTCACCTGTGTGCTGGCCTGCGTGCTACTGGCCTTCGTGCTCTGCTGGCTGCCCAACCAAGCGTTCACACTCTGAGGGGCGCCGATCAAACTGAACGCCATGCCCTTGGACCGCGCTTACTTCCTGGCTCAGGCCTACCTCTTCCCGGTCTCCATCTGCCTGGGGCACTGCAACAACAGCCTCAACCCGCTGCTTTACTGCCTGCTGCGGCACCACTTCCGACAGGGCCTTCGAGAGCTGTGTAGCTGAGCCCAGCAGCCGGTGCCCCTCCAAGCAAACTCCCACGGCAGCGCCCCAGCGGCTGCACTCTCCCAGTGAGGGCCGCTTGTCGCTGCGTCAGTACCAAGGGCATGGGGTAAACTGGCTCATTTCGGGTTGGGGCGATGACGTCAAGAAGCAGGGTCTGACGTCAAGGCCGGTATTCTGGGGTCTCTCAGAAGGTCAGGGTTGGTCCATTGGTGGAGATTACTTAAGATTGAGAGTTCACTATTAACCTGTGTGTCCTAAGGTGAGTCCCATCTTCCCTGGCTTCAGTTTCCCCATTCGAAAAGTTTGGGGATGAGATGAATCCTGGGGACTCTGCCAGGTCTGGCACTTTGATCCTCCTAGCACAGCCTCGGCAAACAGTATGAGCTCCTTTCATTGCATTTTAAGGGACTTAACTGTCCTGGCTTCTGTTTTGTTTCCTTTTTATTTTTAGGAGGGAGCTCCCAGGGAGAGGTCTGGGCCATTTTTGGAAACCTACAATGGAGGAACATCAGGCTCAAAGCCCTCAATGGCTGAAGATTTCTGAGCTTTCATCTTTAAGACCTTCCTGTTACATGTCCTCTTAAGATCCTGGGGACTTGGCTGACCCCAAGCAGCACTGATTCATCAGTATGCTGACTCTGAGTGCTAGATGTTGCATGAAAAGGGTCTGCAAGAAGCAGCCAGAGGGCTGGAGCTGTGCAGTTTGGAGAAGGGGACAGGGTAGTCACCCTTTCCCACCCCCAGGCTGGGTGAAGCAGCAGTGGCCCAGGTGGCCACAGAGGGCAGAACTGGGACCAGTGGTAGAAAAGTCATAGGAAGCAGATTTCAATCCTAATTATGACAGACTTTTTCCATTTTTGAGCAACTGAGCCTCATGAGCTCCCCGTCTTTGGAGGTATTCCAGCAGAGACTAGCTGATCACTTACCAAGAATGTTGGAGACAGAATTTGTGCATCTAGTGGGGCTGTGGAGTGACTAGATGATTTCTGCAATTCCTTTTAGCCTAGAGACCCTGTACCTGATACAGGACCAGGCAGGAGTATAACTTCAGTGTTTGCATGATGTAAGCCTTAGCAGTCAGCATCCTGTCTTCCCCTGCTCCCCAAAAGCACCTGAAGGTTAATCTAAAGACAGCCAAGTTAAATCCTTTCTCTGGTAGGCAGCACTTAAGTCTCATATTGATGCAGAGCCACCATAAAGCAGCATTCTCAATACACATCACTTGAGATTAGATGGCCAGGTCAGAATTTATATTTGCATACTTGCAAAAAGACCTGCTCATAAATTTCATGCCTGATGTGTTGAATGGACAAAAGACTTGATGCTTGAACATAGAGGGAAAAACACATTCCACAATGCCTGCTGTCCAAGCGAGGAGCCTACACAAGACCTTGTGTCAACCCAAATGTCTACAGATGTATCATCCCAGAGCAGCCCGAATTGGGGGCAATGCCTGTAGCTAGTGCCTGATGGAATAAGAGTGCCTGAACCGACTGGTGTGGGTGATACTCTTTTTCCTTCAAAGTACTCCAGATGGAAGAATCTTAGCTCCTATTGTAGTGGTTGTCTTAAAAGGAAAGTTACATTTTTGGAAAGAAGAAAACACAGTGTCAGTTCTAGGAGTCAGGAAACATTTAAAAAATAAAGAAAGAAGAGAATGCAGGGGTTCAGAGGTAGCTCTAAACCTTGATTATTTTTCTTGGTGTTCTTTTTTTTGAGACAGAGTCTCACCCGGTTGCCAGGCTGGAGTGCAGTGGCGCGATCTCGGCTCACTACAACCTCTACCTCCTGGATTCAAGCAATTCTCCTGCCTCAGCCTCCCGAGTAGCTAGGACTACACTACTGGCATGTGCCACCATGCCCAGCTAATTTTTGTATTTTTAGTAGGGACGGGGTTTCTCCATGTTGGCTGGGATAGTCTCGATCTCTTGATCTCGTGATCCACCCGCCTCGGCCTCCCAAAGTGCTGGGATTCCAGGTGTCTGAGCCACCGCGCCCAGCCTTTCTTGGTGTTCTTTTTAAAGTGGGTCATGGCTGGGCGTGGTGGCTCACACCTATAATTCCAGCCCTTTGGGAGGCTGAGGCCGGCAGATTACCTGAGGTCAGGAGTTCAAGACCAGCTTGGCCAACAGGGTGAAACTCCGTCTCTACTAAAAACAAATATATATATACAAAACTTAGCCAGGCATGGTGGCACCTGCCTGTAATGCCAGCTACTAGGGAGGCTGAGGCAGGAGAATCACTTGAACCTGGGAGTAGAGGTTTCAGTGAGCCAAGATCATGCCACTGCATTCCAGCCTGGGTGACAAAGTGAGACCCTGTCCCCCACTCTCCAAAAAAGAAAGAATACCTTATTAAATAGAACCCCAGGGCAACAGTCACTTTTTTTTCTTTTTTTTTTTTTTTTTTGAAATGGAGTTTCACTCTTGTTGCCCAAGCAGGAGTGCAATGGTGTGATCTGGAACCTCCACCTCCCAGGTTCAAGCGATTCTCCTGCCTTGGCCTCCTAAGTAGCTGGGATTGCAAGTGCCCACCACACCCAGCTAATCTTTTCTTTTTCTTTGACAGAGTCTTGCTCTGTCACCAGGTTGGAGTGCAGTGGTGCAATCTTGGCTCACTGCAACCTCCACCTCCGGGGTTCAAGTGATTCTCCTGCCTCAGCCTCCCAAGTAGCTGGGACTACAGGCGCCTACCACCACGACTGGCTAATTTTTAGTAGAAACGAGGTTTCACCATGTTAGCCAGGATGGTCTCGATCTCCTGACCTCGTGATCTGCCCACTTTGGCCTCCCAAAGTCTTGGGATTACAGGCGTAAGCCACTGCTCCTGGCCTACGCCCAGCTAATTTTTGTATTTTTAGTAGGGACGGGGTTTCACCATGTTGCCCGGGCTGGTCTCAAACTCCTGACCTCAAGTAATCTGCCCACCTTAGCCTCCCAAAGTGCTAGGATTACAGGTGTGAGCCACTGATCCTGGCCAACAGTCACTTCTAAAACCATTCTCTTTAAAGAATATTGCAGAAAGCTACACTAGTTACTCCATAAACACCATATAGTGGACAGCAGGGTGTGGAGGCAAAGGCATTCAACTTGGAGTCAGCCTGGTCAGAAGCCCCTACTCTGCCTTGCCCTGTGACCTTAAGCAAGTAACTTTACCTCTCTGACCCCAGTTTTCTCATCTATAAAATGAGAAAAGTTGAGAATTCCTTGTGCATTTTTCAGATCAGTGGTTAATTTTTACCCACTCTGTATTCTTTTCTAATTACTCTTTATGCACAAATTGTTTTTGGGTCATTTCTTGCCACAAAGTTGAGATCCTGGAAAATAGTGAACTTTTAGTTTCTGAATGTTTTCTTTTATCAAGGTCAGGGTGAAATTTTATTGCCTTTTGTTATAAAAGCATCAGTTGCTCACCCAGAAGAGGACTGGCTCTTAAGAGGGGAAGATCAAATAAATACACATATTGCTAGTACTGACTGTGCGCCCAGCTCTGAGCTGTGCTCTTGAGTCCTCTGGGAACTGTGCTACAGTGTGGACATGGGTCTCTGGTGTGCCTCCAAAGGAAGGCATGGGATTACATGGAGAAGATGGTCTGGATAGGGTGGCTGGAAGAATGAGTAGTTAATGAATGCAGAGAAGAGAGGCACAAAGGAAATGCATGCAGAGAAATGCAGAGTATGTGAGATTTCTGAAGGAAAGAACAAACCCCAGACCTTGTAAAAGAGCCGTGAGCTGGCATTTATTGAGCACTTGACAATGAGGCAGGTGCAGCACTTTGTATATGTTTAACCTTCACAAACGTTTTGAGTGCATCATATTATTTATGCTGTATGGAAGAAACTGAGGCTCAGAGAGGTTATGAAATTGCCCATGGTCACACAGCTTATAAGGTGGCATAGCAAGTGTTTCAGTTCACAGCTCCCTGATTCTGGAGTCCATACTCTTGGGGTTTTTCATCTGTTTTGTTTTGTTTTGTTTTTGTTTTTGTCCTTGAGGCAGGGCATCTATTGCCCAGATTGGAGTACAGTGGTACAATCACGGCTAACTGCAACCTAGACCTTCTGGGCTCAAGTGATCCTTCCACCTCAGCTTCCCTAGTAGCTGGGACCACAGGCACATGACACCATGCCCAGCTTTTATTTTATTTATTTTTATCTCATTTATTTATTTATTTTTGAGACAGAATTTTGCTCTTGTTGCCCAGGCTGGAGTGCAACAGTGTGATATTGGCTCACTGCAACCTCCGTCTCCCAGGTTCAAGTGATTCTCCTGCTTTAGCCTCCCTAGTAGCTGGGAGTACAGGAATGCACCACAACGTTGGGCTAATTTTGTATTTTCAGTAGAGACGAGGTTTCACCATGTTAGTCAGGCTGGTCTTGAACTCCTGACCTCAGGCGATCCATCCGCCTCGGCCTCCCAAAGTGCTGAGATTACAGGGGTGAGCCAATGCACTGGCCTTATTTTACCTTATTTTATTTTATTTTGTACTGAGACAGAGTCTCACTATGTTTCCCAGACTGGTCTTGAACTTCTGGGCTCAAGCAACCCTCCCACCTTGGCCTCAAAAAGTGCTGAGATTACAGGTATGAGCCATTGTGCCCGGCTTCAAACTCATAATCACTAATGGCTCATCTGCCAGGTGCCAAGAAGGGGAGCAAAGTGCTCTAAAAGGCCAAATAAGAACTTATATCCTGTGCACAGAGGCAACAAAGGAGCCAGGCGCCTGGGAAAAGGGTAGGTGCTCTGGGTGAGTAAATGAATAGTGGCTGGGTTGGTGTTGGTGTCAGATGCTGCAGAGGAGGGGAGGAGGGTGAGAAGTGATGTCCTGAGTAAATCATAAGCATGTCTGATATTGCCATTCATCCCAGCACATCCCAGTCCCCTCAGCAGCAAATGGGGGAGGGGTGTGAGGGGCAGCCCTCCAACTCTTGCACTCCTTCCAAGAGGGCAAAGTGGGTGGGTAGCTGAAAGAGCATCTTCAGCTCACAGAGGTGTCCCCCGCCTCTCACAGCAGCCTGGCTTCTGCAGGCTAGGCCCTGTCAAGCTTTCCGTGCTGAATTCTCTCCTGAAGAGGGCAGGCTGCTTCTCTGAGCTCCACACCCTAAGTCACACAGTCCCGCTGGTGTGGAGCCCCTCCTGACTCTGGCCACCTTTGTCTTTTCCCTTTTAGACAGGACAGCGGCTGAGCCTTTCTTTCTCTTCTATTCCACCTCACTCCTCCCCCTCCATGGAATCTTCCAGGTGTTGGAACCTCAGGCAGAAATGTTCTATTCCTGGCCAGGCGCGGTGGCTCACGCCTGTAATCCCAGCACTTTGGGAGGCCAAGGTGGGTGGATCACCTGAGGTCAGGAATTCGAGACCAGCTGGCCAACATGGTGAAACCCCGTCTCTACTAAAAATACAAAAATTAGCTGGGCGTGGTGGCAGGCGCCTGTAACCCCAGCTACACCAGAGGCTAAGACACGAGAATCACTTGAACACAGGAGGCGGAGGCTGCAGTGAGCTGAGATCGGCACTCCAGCCTGGGCGATGGAGGGAAACTCTGTCTCAAAAAAAAAAAAAAAAAAAAGAAAAGAAAAAACTATTCTAGTCTTTTCCTCAGCCCCAGCCTGTTCTCTTGGGGGCCCTTGTATTCCCACTTCGTGCCCTCTGCTCCACTCCCATGTGCCCTGTACCCTATCTCTGTCTGTATTGTGGCTCTCACTCTCCAATCCCGGGCACCCTGCACTTCCTCTGGCCTACCTGGCTCCCTCAGCACAGTGCTTTGCCTGTGAAGTATAGAAACCTGAATGCTGAGTATGTTTTCCTGTCTTCTCTTCAATTACGAACTGTCAATGTCTGTGTCTGACTTTTGCTTGAATTGCTTATACAGTAGGTTCTCAATGAATAACCAATATATGTGTGCACTCTGCATGGTACATCCTCAGTCTCCAGTTCGCCCGTGTATGATGCTGTCTTTGGTCTCTTTCCTCATTCCCTTAGCCTGAGCAGAGTCTGCCAAACCTCACATAGATTCCAGAAGGCTGCTTCTAAAATCCAAGCTCTTGAGGAATGGGCCAGCTGGCCTGAGTCTTCTCTGGCACTCACATTTGTTCAGCCTGCCACATTCCCCCTTATGTCATTATCTCAGTTAATCCTCATAGCATCTTTGGGAGATGGACCTCATTATTGTTCCCATCTCCTGGAGGAGCAAATTGAGGCTTCAAGCAGAGGAGTGGCATACAGCTGCTCCTGTATGCCACAGAGCTGTAACAACAGAGCTGAGAGACAATCCCAGGTCCCCCACTCCGCACTGCCTTTAATAAGAGTTGTCAGACAGGAGTTACTCAAGACAGAAATGATCCGAGTAAATGTGGAGGTGACTGATGGCTTGCTACTTTCTATAGCTGTTTTATTTTATTATTTATTTATTTATTTATTTATTTATTTATTTATTTTTGAGACAGAGTCTCACTCTGTTGCCCAGGCTGGAGAGCAGTGGTGCTATCTTGGCTCACTGCAACCTCCGCCTCCTGGGCTCAAGCAATTCTCCTGCCTCCTAAGTAGCTGGGACTACAGGCACACCTGGCTAATTTTTGTATTTTTAGTATAGGTGGAGTTTCACCATGTTGGCCAGGCTGGTCTTAAACTCCTGACTTCAGGAGATCCTCCTGCCTCGGCCTCCCAAAGTGCCAAGATTACAGGTGTGAGCCACCACGTCCGGCCAACAGTTGTTTTATCTTAATAGAGGCTGTCCTAGAGGCTTTGGATTTGTGGGGGTTGCTTGAGGAGAGTGGACTTGGGTATGCAGCAGAGGCTTCGAGATACTGTCTGAGAAACGGAGTCTTGACCACTGACTGATATAAGGCCACTCCTGGCTAAATTCCAACCTCCCAGGACAGGACGGGAGAGAAGCAGGGCAGGGAAAACCAGATCACAGCAGCTGGAGGAATAGGTGGGAGGTAAGGAGAAGAGTCTGTGATGTCAGCACATGGGAGGCAAGGAGCTGAGACTGCAAATGCAGACAGCCCTTTCAACATGACCTGGGATGGAGAAAGAGAATGGGAAGTTGCTGTAGGTTTGTGAGAGAAGCAGGTGGCTCTTTAGGTACTAGTGGGAAGGAGCCAGTAGAACAGAAGAGGCTGAGAACAGAAGAGAGAGGAGACCATGGAAGAGTGAGCACTTGCGGGGGATGAGGACACCTGGAGTTATTAAGGGGGCTAGAGGAGGTAATTGTAGATAGCATGAACCCCAAGATTGACAAACATATTTGAAAGAAGATGCTATTGTGCATTGAATTGTGTCCCCCGCCACCTCCAAAAAAATATGTTGAAGTCCAGCCCAAGATTAGAAGTATGGGAGTGGCCCCACATGGTCTAACAGGGAGCCACAGCAGAGGTTTTGGGCTCAAGGAGGCTAGTTGAGTGGGAAGGACAGACAGCGTGAAAGTGAAGGTGGCTCTGGTTGCAGTACACGTAGTGTGGCACGGAGGAGAAAGCATGAGCACAGTCACTTCCGGGCTGTGCATTCGGTTGTGAGTGAAGCATGCCTTTAAAAAAAAATTTTTTTTCCTTTTTTTTTGAGGCAGAGTCTTGGTCTGTCGCCCACACTGGAGTGCAGTGGCACAATCTCAGCTCACTGCAACCTCCGCCTCCCGGTCTCAAGCGATTCTCTTGCCTCAGCCTCCCGAGTAGCTGGGATTATGGGTGAGCACCACCATGCCCAGCTAATTTTTTTAGTTTTAGTAGATATGGGATTTCACCATGTTGGCCAGACTGGTCTCGAACTCCTGACCTCAAGTGATCCGCCCACCTTGGCCTCCCAACATGCTGGGATTATAGGCATGAGCCATCATGCCCGGCCAAAATCTTGAGTTTTGTCTTCAAAAGTAGTCTAGTTGGTTGTCTGCTGCCTACTGTATACAAGTTTATTTTACAGCCAAAAAAATGATCCCCTTCCCCCATCCTCAAGTGACTGACGCTCTTGGAAGATACTCCAACTATATCCTCAGTAGCACTGTGGAGAGCCCCAGTCTGAGAAGCATGAACTTTGAGAAGCAAGGTAAAGCCCAGAATCCTTTGTCTCCCCCATGGCCTTGGCGCGGCCCAGGCTCCCTCTCCAGTCTTCTCTGGCTACGCCCCTCATGCCTGTGCCCTGAGCAAATCCACTTCCCGCTGTTCCTTCTGCCTGGAGTGCCAGTCCTGCCCTGCCCTGCTGGGTGGGAGGTGTTCTCAGGCTCCCACAGTCCCTTGTGTATCTGGTACTGTGGTGCTCCGTTGTCGTGGCTGCTGATCCCCAAACTCAGCACCCTGAGTCAGAACCAGCTTCCTTTTTTGGCCTTCTTGCCTCTCAAAGCATTTTTTATCCCCTTTTTTAAAGCACTCAGGTTGCACAGACAGTGATTTGGGCCTGATGGAGTTAATGTTTTAGACCCCCAGATACTGCAGGTTTGTACTAAGTCATGCACTTGTTCAGGCTTCCTCTGGTTCCTGGGGGCCCTAAAGAGCACCTGCCACAGGGTACTTCTGGATCCATCCCTTGTGGGCATGGCCCCGCTTCCTGGGCTGAGCAGGAGCTTCTGGAAGCTGGGACCGTGCTTCTGCTGTCTGTGTGTGTCTCCCCCACAACAGCCCCTGGCCTGGAGTGGGCTGTGGAATATTCCTTGCTGAAATGGAAATGTGTGTGGCCCTGGCTCTTGACCTTTCCCCTTTAAGTTTCTCTGCTCTTAACTCCTTGATTAAAATGTCAAGTAAGCAGGGATCTGTAAACCCATTTTTAATTCCGTGGGGAGTGGAACAGGGCTCCATTTTAAATGCCCTTCTGCTGTGACTGGCATGAATAATCATCTCCTAAATGACACCCTTTGAGAATGGAAAAAGTAAGACTCTGTGCAGGGAGTGGGGGAGGCCACCCCTGCAGGGATCTAGTGGTCATTGTGGTTTTTCAGCACTGCCCCAGGGAGTTGGCAATATAGGCAAGGGACCAAAAAATGCTATTAATCAACAAAACATTGGTTCAGAAACTGTGGAACGTGTAAGCTAGAAGCATCCTCAGAGGTGCTTTCGAATGCCTCCCGCCAACCTTTTTTTGTTGTTGTTGTCGAGATGGAGTCTTGCTCTGTTGCCCAGGCTGTAGTGCAGTGGTGTGATCTCGGCTCACTGCAACCTCTGCCTCCCAGTTCAATGATTCTCCCACCTCAACCTCCCGAGTAGCTGGAACTACAGGTGTGCGCCACCATGCCCGGCTAATTTTTGTATTTTTAGTAGAGACAGGGTTTCACCATGTTGGCCAGGCTGATCTCGAACTCCTGACCTCAGGCAATCCGCCCGCCTCGGCCTCCCACAGTGCTGGGATTACAGGCATGAGCCACCACGCCCGGCCTAAATGCCCCTATTTTAGAGATAGGGAAATTGAGGTCCAGGGAGGGAGGCTGTTGTCCGAGGATACACCAGGAAGAGATGTCACAGCCTGCCTCTCTCAGTCTGACAGAGTCCCAGGAGGAAGCCAGGCCACCCAGGACAGGGTGACCAAGCATCCAGCTTGCTTGGGACTGAGGGAATTCCTGGCACCTGGAACTTTCATTGCTAACACTGAGACAGCCTCAGGCAAACCCCAATGGTGGGTCATGGTTTCTCTCTCTGGCTATAAAGCCTTCCAGACGAGTTCTAAAAGAGTGAAAAGGCAGAGGTATCTGAGGCCCAGTCTGGCACTTGGACCCAGCAGGACCAATGGTCCAGCTGGCAGTGAGGTGGGCCGCAAGAGTGACTCTGTTTAGCCCAGGATGCTCAGGGCCCTGATGGCAAGAATGACCTGGACAAAAGAGCAGCTCAGAAGCTCTGCTGTTCTTAGAACAGATGGGGTGGACTCGCCTTCCAGCTCAGGCTTCCCTGTGGGAGCTCTTACATAAACTCACTGCACTTAAACTCTTTGCAACTGTTCCAAATCAAAAGGCGAGGTTCTCAATTCATACAGCAAAAGTTAGATGATGACAGTCAGTGTTTCCATTGGGAAGAAATGGGATTATCCATCCTCATTCACTGGCCACAGCCAGTCTTCTTTCTGTTTCTCCTTCTATGATCAGCTCTTCCCCCATTTGGGGCTTTCACTCTTGAAGTTGGTTCTGTCTCTCCAGGACATTCTGCCCCTCATCTCCTGCCTCAGGTGACAGCCTTCGGGTCTCAGCTGAAATGGCACTTCTTCAGAAAGATCTTCCCTGACCTCTAGTCTAAAATAGGTGTCTCTACCACAGTTTTCCTTTGAGTTCTCTGTGCTTTTCTAAAATAATACTCACTGGCGTTGGTATTTCTTTTTTTGTTTGTGTGTGTCTATTCCAAGTTTCCCCTACTATAGTCAATGCTTATGGGGCAATACCTTGTCTTCTTCATCACTACATCCCTAATATCTGGTCATCTTTTCATTTCTTACAATCTCTTTTGTTCCCTTGTTTTGTATTAATATAGTCTCACCAGCTTTTTTGTCTTTTTCTTTCCTTTTCTTATTTTACTTTTTTGGAGACCAGGTCTCACTCTGTTGCTCAGGCTGCAGTGGTGTGATCATAGGTGCCTCAAACTCCTGGGCTCAAAACAATCCTCCCACCTCAGCCTCCCCAGTAGCTGGGACTACAGGTGCATGCCACCAAGCCCAGCTAATTTTCTTTTCTTTGTTTTTTTTTTTTTTTTTGGAGATGGAGTCTCACTCTGTCACCCAGGCTGGAGTGCAGTAGGGAGATCTCAACTCACTGCAAGCTCCGCCTCCTGGGTTCAAGCGATTCTCCTGCCTCAGCCTCCCGAGTAGCTGGGATTACAGGCACCTGCCACCACGCCTGCCTAATTTTCGTATTTTTAGTACAGACGGGGTTTCACCACGTTGTTCAGGCTGTTCTCGAACTCCTGACCTTGTGATCCGCCCTCCTTGGCCTTCCAAAGTCCTGGGATTACAGGAGTGAGCCACTGCCCCTGGCCTTGTTTTTTTGTTTGTTTGTTTGTTTTGTTTGTTTTGTTTGAGATGGAGTCTTGCTCTGTTGCCTCGGTGGGAGTGCAGTGGCACAATCTTGGCTCACTGCAACCACTCACCTCCCAGGTTCAAGCGATTCTCCTGCCTCAGCCTCCTGAGTAACTGGGATTACAGGTGTACACCACCACACCCGGCTAATTTTGTATTTAATTTTCTTATTTTAATTTTTTTTTTGTAGATATGGGGTCTTACTATGTTGCCCAAGGTAACCAGCCAGCTTTCTTTTAGTTAGACGTTGTTAGCCATATTTTTATCTGTTACTATTTTAGGTGTTTCTCTTATAAACTTGGTTTTGTTTTGCTTTTAATCCAGCTTGACAATTTTTGTCTTTTACCTTCCTAATTTAGTTCATTCACATTTATTATGGTTTTCACTGTAATGGCTAGATATGTTTCTATAATATTTGATGCTTTATCATTATCTTTGTTTTTCTATGTTTTAATTTCCTCTCTTTTCATTTGGATTTAATTATTTTTCTCATTTCATTTTTTCCCTCTAGTAGTTTGAGAGTAGTGCACTCTACGTTTAGTCTTTTAATAACTATCCCATAATGTTCAACATTTCTTCTTGTATCTCAAACTTATCTGAGGCTCATTTTCTCTTTTTCTGAGCTATTTCCTTTAAACATGTCTTTAGTGAAGGTTTGTTGATAAACTTAATTTTTCTTTGTCTGAAAATGATCTGATTTTCTTATCATTCTTGAAATATAGCTTCATTAGTTTAATTGTAACTTGATTGTTCTTTTTATTCCAGCTCTTTGAAGACATTATTCTACTGTCTTCTGGTTTTCCATCCTTGCTTTTGAGAAGTCTGCTATCGATGTAATTGTTTTTTTGTTTTGTTTTGTTTCGAGACAGCGTTTCACCCTTGTTGCTCAGGCTGGAGTGCAATGGTATGGTCTCCACTCATTGCACCCTCCACCTGCCGGGTTCAAGCAATTCTCCTGTCTCAGCCTCCCGGGTAGCTGGGATTACAGGCATGTGCCACCATGCCTGGCTAATTTTTGTATTTTTAGTAGAGACAGGGTTTCACCAGGTTGGTCAGGCTGGTCTCAAACTCCTGACCTCAGGTGATCGATCCACCCACCTCGGCCTCCCAAAGTGCTGGGATTACAGGTGTGAGCCACTGCGCCCGGCTGATTTAATTGTTGATTTATTTTAGGTAATCTGTCTTTTCCCTCTCGCTGCTTTAAGTTTTTGTTTGTTTGTTTTTTAAGAGACATGGTCTTGCTCTGTCATCCAAGCTGGAGTACAGTGGCCCAGTCATAGATCATAGCTCACTGCAGCCTCGAACTCCTGAGCTGAAGTGATCCTCTCAATTCAGCTTCTCGAAGAGCTGGGACTGTGAGTGCACACCACCTCATCTGGCTAATTTATTTTATTTTATTTATTTTTTTTAGGCAGAGTCTCGCTCTGTCGTCCAGGCTGGAGTGCAGTGGCGCGATCTCCACTCACTGCAACCTCCACCTCCCGGGTTCACGCCATTCTCCTGCCTCAGCCTCCTGAGTAGCTGGGACTACAGGCACCTGCCACGACGCCCAGGTAATTTTTTTGTATTTTTAGTAGAAACAGGGTTTCACCGTGTTAGTCAGGATGGTCCTGATCTCCTGACCTCGTGATCCGCCTGCCTCGGCCTCCCAAAGTGCTGGGATTACAGGCGTGAGCCACCGCGCCCAGCTATTTATTTTATTTTATAGAAACAAGGTCTTGCTTTGTTGCTTACGTTGGCCTTGAACTTCTGGGCTCAAGTGCCCCTCTTGCCTTGACCTCCCAAAGCACTGGGATTGCAAGTGTGAGCCACAACACCTGGCTCCTTCCCATTTTTGTTAGTCTTTTGTTTCTTATTCATGTTTTCAAGTAGATCTTTTATTTCTTTAAACTAAATGTTATTATAGTCTAATCATAGTAGTTTAAGTTTTTATGGGCATAATTCTGTTGTCAGTCGTGTCTGTTGATGTCACTTCTGATTGTGAGGTCATGTTTATACACACTTCATACCTAGGAATTCTTTGCCATCTGGATTGAAGGTAGTCTTCACCAGAGAGATTTTCATTTACTTCTGCTACTTTTAATTAAGATACAGCTTGGGCAGGGCACAGTGACTCATGCCTGTAATCCTAGCACTTTGGAAGGCAGAGGTGGGCAGATCACTCGAGGTCAGGAGTTCAAGACCAGCCTGCCCAACATGGTGAATGAAACCCTGTCTCTACTAAAAATACAAAAATTAGCCAGGCGTGGTGGTGTGCACCTGTAGCCCCAGCTACTCAGGAGGCTGAGGCAGGAGAATTGCTTGAACCTGGGAGGCAGATGTTGCAGTGAGCCAAGATGATGCCATTGCACTCCAGCCTGCGTGACAGAGCAAGACTCGGTCTCAAAAACAAAAACAGAACAGCTTGTATTGTTTTGGACCACCTCTTAGTACATGAAGTATATGCTTTAGGCCCTAAAACCATAAACCAAAGCCACACTATAGTTATGAATTCTCAGCAGGAGACTTTTTTGCCCTGGTTGCCAGGGGCTGAGAGGAGGGATGAAGAAAATGGCATAAAATTAGATAGTGGTGATGATTACACACACACACATACACACACACACACACATATATACTAAAAACCATTGAATTATACAATTTAATTAAACAATTTATTCAATCTAATCCTTGAAACTGTCTCGGCCTCCCAAAGTGCTGGAATTACAGGCATAAGCCACCGTGCCTGGCCTTTTTTTTTTTTTTTTTTTTTTTAAGACAAGGTCTTGCTTTGTCACCCAAGCTGGAGTGCAGTGGTGTGATCTCGACAGGTGGATCACTTGAGTCCAGGAGTTCGAGATCAGCCTTGACAACATGGGGAAACCCTGTCTCTGCAAAAAATACAAAAAATTAGCTGGGTGTGGTGGTGTGCACCTGTAGTTCCAACTACTCAGCAGGTGACGTTGGGAGGATCGCTTGAACCTGGGAGGCAGAGATTGCAGTAAGCTGAGGTCACACCACTGTACTCCAGCCTGGGTGAGAGAGTGAGACCCTGTCCCCCAACCACCCAAAAACATGTTAGTTGCCAACATTTAAAAATCAGGAGTTGTCCGGGTGTGGTGGCTCATGCTTATAATCCCAGCACTTTGGGAGGCCGAGGCAGGCAGATCACCTAAGGTCGGGAGTTCAAGACCAGCCTGACCAACACAGAGAAACCCCGTCTCTACTAAAAATACAAAATTCCCCGGGCGTGGTGGTGCATGCTAGTATTCCCAGCTATTTGGGAGGCTGAGGCAGGAGAATTGCTTGAACCCAGGAGGCGGAGGTTGCAGTAAGCAGAGATCGCGCCATTGCACTCCAGCCTGGGGAACAAGAGTGAAACTCCATCTCAAAAAAAACCACAAAAAATCAGAAGTTTTAACTTAAAATCCAGATTTCCAGTTCCTTTCTAAATCAAGTCAGCAGAACCAGTGATCTTGGGCCAACACATCCAGCAGTGGCTGCCCCTTTAGATGAGACATTTAAAAAAACCAGTCTCACAGGCACCTCTGGCCCTTCACTCATCCAGTCAATGCTAGACCTGGGCACCAGAGCTCTTACAACTGTATGTAAATCTCTATTCAGCCAATCAAGAAATTCTTCATAAGTCTCTCAAAGTGAAAGGTCACATTCAAGAACTCTTCAGCTGTCTGGTACATAATGGTAAGAGTGTGGACTTTGGAGCCTGACTGCTTTATCCAAGTTCCAGCTCTGCCATTTATTAGCTGTGTGACCTTGAGCAAGTTACCTAACCACTCTGTGCCTCAGTCTCTTTATCCTTGTGAGGATGACAACACTCCCTCCTTCCAGGATTGTTATGAGGCTTACATGAGTTAACATACATGAAGTCTTAGGAAGGTCTCTGGGACATGCAAAATGAGAAGAGGTACAGAAGGAAATGACTGTGGCATTGGTAACTGGAGGCTTTGAAGGTGTCCAGGACTGTGTGTGAAGCCCAGCACTGCCACTAGCTAGCTGTGAGGTATTGGACAGTCATTTAGCCTTGCTGAGGTCCTTTTAGTACTTGAAGGGCCTCCACAAAGGGAGACTCCACAAATGGCTACTATGTTCATTAAGTGCCTGCTAAATCCTCTTGGCTTAATTCTGTAGCGTTCACTAGCCCTGCTGCCCACCCCTTCCAGAGCTGGGGAATGGATATTGATCTGAAAGAGGGCTGAAAAGAACAAAGAGGCTCTGCCGGGCACAACGGCACCATTGTGAGCTCACAGGGCTCACATTTTCCTTTCTGTCCTTTCAACCTGAAGGGATGCCATTTGGGGCCTGGGTGGGAACGCGTGGGGGTCCATGCAGAATTCCACCAGCCAACTTCAGGGAAGGTCAAAGTTGTGCAGGATGCCAGAGAAGGGACAGCCTGCAGGATCCTGTGTAGCAGTCTCCTTGTTATGTAAATGGAGAGCCTGGAACTCTAGTGGGAAGGAGACTTGCCTGGCACCACAGGGCAAATCAGCAGCAGACTTGGGGCTGGAACCAGAGCCTCACATGGGGGGCAGCAGGGAGCCCTGCTGCTCCAGGCCGTACATTCCCAAAGGACATTTGAGACATTTTGACTCTAGACATTTGACCTTTTCTCCTTACAGAGTTGTCTATTCTATCATTAAACACACTGACAAGATGCAGCAAAGCAGACATTTATCTTGCAACTTAAATAAATATTTAGAAAATATCTAAACCCTGATAATCTTGTTTTGTCATGTTTTCCCTTCCTTTTAAAATAATAGCTTATTAAGATATAATTTACATACCACAAAGTTTGCCCTGTTAAATTGTACAATTCAATGGTTTTTAATGTATATATGTGTGCAATCATCATCATTATCTAATTTTATACCATTTTCTTCATCCTTCCTCCCAACCCCTGGCAACCATTAATCTACTTTCTTTTTTTTTTTTTTTTTAAACGGAGTCTTGCTCTGTTGCCCAGGCTGGAGTGCAATGGCGTGATCTGGCTCACTGCAACCTCCACCTCCTGGGTTCAAGTGATCCTCCTGCCTTAGCCTCCCGAGTAGCTGGCATTATAGGCACCCACCACCATGCCCGGCTAATTTTTTGTATTTTTAGTAGAGATAGGGTTTCACCATGTTGGCCAGGCTGGTCTTGAACTCCTGACCTCAGGTGATCCACCCACCTCGACCTCCTAAAGTGCTGGGATTACAGACATGAACCACCGCGCCTGGCCATTAATCTAGTTTCTGTCTCTGTGGATCTGACTCCTACATGGCATCATACAATATGTAGTCTTTCGTGACTGGCTTTTCATCACAGAGTAGAATGTTTTCAGAGTAGAATGCTGTAGCACGTATTAGTACTTCATTTACTCTGTGGTTGAATAATATTCCATTATATAGAATATAATATTACAGAAGATTGTATGTCTCTATTCACGAATTGATGGACATATGGTTTGTTTTCACTTTTTGGCAATTTTGAATAATGCTCCTATGAACATTTGTGTACAAGTTTTAGTGTGGACACATTTTCATTTCTCTTGGGTCTCTACCTAGGAGTGGAGTTGCTGGGTCATATGGTAACTCTATGCATAACCTTTTAAAGAACTGCCATACAATTTTCCAAATACACCATTTGACATTCCTACCAACAATGTATGAAGGTTCCAATTTCTCCCAATCTCTCCAACACTCCTTAGGATCTGTCTTTTTCATGCCAGCAGCTTGGCAGCAGTGTGGCCTCTCCTTGCCTTTCAGGCTGCTCCCTTGTCCCCATCCCCACAATTCCCCTGAATCCGCCTTGGTTGCCCCCTCCCTTACAATCCAACCTTATGTGAACTACAATACCATCTCCTCAATGTGAATGAGATAACTGGAGAGCACATGACACCAAGTCCCTAATTTAATGGGCATCCCAGGCACGGTGGCTCATGCCTGTGATCCCAGCACTTTGGGAGGCCAAGGCAGATGGATCCCTTGAGACCAAGGGTTCCAGACCAGCCTGGACAACGTAGGGAGACCCCATCTCTACTGAAATAAACAAATAAATAAAAAATAAAAATTAGCCAGGTATAGTGGTGGGGGCCTGTAGCCCTAGTCACTCTGTAGTTCCAGCTACTAGGGAGGCTGATGAGGAAAGATCTCTTGAGCCCAGGAGTGCAAGGCTTCAGTGAGCTATTATCATGCTACTGCACTCCAACCTGGGTGATAGAGTGAGACCCTGACGCTAAAATAAAAATAAATAAATGAATGAAAGAAAGAAAAAAAAGGGCACCCATTAAGGATAGAGCCCAAGGTCCGGCTGAGTTCACAGATTGATGGGAGGAAGCCAAGTGCTCTACATGTCAGGCACCACATACCACACATATTTGTTCATCCAGTCCTCACAGTGCTCCTACGAGGTAGGTCGGCAATTTTCAATGTCCTATGGTTTTATGAGTGGCCTGGTCAGGATTTGAACCTAGGTGGTATCACTGGGTGCTTCCTCTCTGCACTAGCCATGGCAGAGGGACTGTGTTGAGTCAAAAGGGAGTATAGTCAAGTGTGGGTGCACGAGAGAGCACATTTGCCTTCCTGGTAAGCTGTAAGGCCTTCCTGGAGGAGGTGCTTCCTGATAGAGGTCTTCCAGGATAGAGTTGAGAAAGCAGAGTGGGGAGCAACTATTCCAAGGTAAGGGAGGAGAGCGCTTGGCATCCTGGAAGCTTAAAGTGTGTGACTTGGCCAGGCACAGTGGCTCATGCCTGTAATTCCAGCACTTTGGGAGCCTGAGGTGGGAGGATGGCTTGAGGCCAGGAGTTTGAGAACAGCCTGGGCAGCATAGCAAGACCCCATCTGTATAATTTTTTTTTTTTTGGTGGGAGGAGACAGAGTCTTGTTCTGTCACTGAGGCTGGAGTGCAGTGGTGCAATCTTGGCTCACTGCAGCCTCCACCTCTGGTTCAAGCAATTCTTGTGCCTCCGCCTCCCAAGTAGCTGGGACTACAGGTGTGCACCACCATGCACGGCTAATTTTTGTGTTTTTAGTAGAGACAGGGTTTCTCCATTTTGACCAGGCTGGTCTCAAACTCCTGACCTCAAGTGATCCGTCCGCCTTGGTTGGCCTCCCAAAGTGCTGGAATTACAGACGTGAGCAACCATGCCCGGCCAAATTTTTTTTTTTTTTAGACAGAGTCTTGCTCTGTGGCCAGGCTGGAGTGCAGTGGTGTGATCTCCACTCACTGCAACCTCCGCCTCCTGGGTTCAAGCAATTCTCCTGCCTCTGCCTCCTGAGTAGCTGGGACTACAGACATGCGCCAACATGCCCAGCTAATTTTGTATTTTTAGTAGAGACCAGGTTTCACCATGTTGGCCACGATGGTCTTGATCTTTTGGTCTTGTGATCCGCCCGCCTCGGCCTCCCAGAGTGCTGGGATTACAGGCGTGAACCACCGCACCCAGCCTTTTTTTTTTTTTAATTAATTTAAAAAAATTGGCTGGGCGCGGTGGCTCACGCCTGTAATCCCAGCACTCTGGGAGGCCGAGGCGGGCGGATCACAAAGTCAGGAGTTCCAGACCAGCCTGGTCAATATGGTGAAACCCCATCTCTACTAAAAATACAAAAAAATTAGTCGGGCGTGGTGCCTCAGGCCGGTAATCCCAGCTACTTGGGAGGCTGAGACAGGAGAATTGTGTGAAGTTGGGAGGCAGAGGTTGTTGCAGTGAGCCAAGATTGAGGCATTGCACTCCAGCCTGGACGACACAGCATGACTCCGTCTAAAAAAAAAAAAAAAAAGAAAGAAAAGAAAAGAAAGTGCCTGGCTTTGCCCTTTCCAGCAGCTCCACATGGCTGGAACATCCCGTATGGGTTAGCTGAAGCTAGACTATGCAAGATGTGGTAGGCCTTGTTAAGGAGTTTGGACTTTGTACTTCATCCTGAAGCAGTGGATAATTTTTCAGAGTTTCAGGGAAGTATCAGAATGATTGTGCTGGCTGCAGAGGTCTCCACAAATCACTGAGGAGTCTGGTTTAGCTGCAGCTGATATACAGGGGGAGAAGGGAAGGAGACTGGAGTCCAAGGGTTTTCATGAGTCTCATCTCAGCCGTCACCATGGTGACACTGGAAGATGGTACAGTTCCTTCTAATGAAATTTCCTTGCTGAAATTTCAAGTGTTTTGTTTCATGCTGGCCTAGACCTTGGCTTCACCCCCTTCTCTCCGACACACAGAGTCAAACTGAGTAAGTGAGGGGGTGGGGAAAGAAATACTGGGATGAGATGGGGAGAAGTGGAGGGGCCCTGTGGTGCCACCAGCCTGTGCAACCTTGGCCACCCATCCTCCGTTCTCCAGCCCCAGGCCCCTCCAGAACCAGCACCAAGTAAAAATCAAGTTGTGCCTCTTGGGAAGAAGAGCCTTTCTTCTTGTACTTACTCACAGAGACTCTAAAGAGGGGACCAGCACTTTTGTCCAGGGTTCTGAGTGATCATCAATTCATGAGCTGCAAGGCTGGGAGGCTCTTTAGAGATCTCCTAAAGCCCTCCCTTGGCTTAGCCCTCCCTCTGCCTCTCACTCTGCCTTTTTATTTGTAGATGAAGAAACAGAGGCCTGCATTATGGAAGTGACTTTCATAAAGGTTAAAATTCCAAAGGGGCCGGGCGCGGTGGCTCAAGCCTGTAATCCCAGCACTTTGGAAGGCTGAGGCGGGCGGATCACTTGAGGTCAGGAGTTTGAGACCAGCCTGGCCAACATGGTGAAACCCCAACTCTACTAAAAAAAAAAAAAAAAAGAAGACGGGCATGGTGGTGCGTGTCTGTAGTCCCAGCTACTCAGGAGGCTGAGGCAGGAGAATTGCTTGAGCCCGGGAGGCAGAGGTTGCAGTGAGCCAAGATTGCACCACTGTACTCCAGCCTGGATGGCAGAGCAAGACTCCATCTCAGAAAAAAAAAAAAAAATTCCAGAGGAACTCTCAAAAAATTAAAAATAGAATTACATGATTCAACAATTCCACTTCTGAGTATATACCCAAAAGAATTGAAAGCACGAGCTCAAACGGATATTTCCATACCAATGTTCATAACAACATTAGTCACAATAGCCAAAAGGTGGAAGCAACCCAAACGTTCATCAACCGATGAATGGGTAAACAAAAATTCCCTGATATATACATATAAGGGAATGTTATTCAGCATTCAAAAGAGATGAAATTCTGATACATGCTACCATATGGATGGACCTTGAAGACATTATGTGAAATAAAATAAGCCTGACACAAAAAGACAAAAATTGTATGAGTCCACCTATATGAGTACCTAGAGTAGTCAAATTCATAGAGACAGTAGAATGGTGGTTACATGTAAAAATTAGCTGGGTGTCGGCCTGGTGCCTTGGCTCAAGCCTGTAATCCCAGCACTTTGGGAGGCCGAGGCGGGCGGATAATGAGGTCAGGAGATCGAGACCATCCTGGCTAACACAGTGAAACCCTGTGTCTACTAAAAATACAAAAATTAGCCAGGCGTGGTGGCAGGCGCCTGTAGTCCCAGCTACTCGGGAGGCTGAGGGAGGAGAATGGCGTGAACTTGGGAGGTGGAGTTTGCAGTGAGTCGAGATCACGCTACTGGACTCCAGCCTGGGCGACAGAGCGAGACTCCATCTCAAAAAAAAAAAAAAAAATAGCCAGGTGTGGTGGGGCGCACCTGTAATCCCAGCTACTTAGGAGGCTGAGGCAGGAGAATCACTTGAACCCAGGAGGCGGAGGTTGCAGTGAGCGGAGATCACACCACTGCACTCCAGCCTGGACACAGAGTGAGACTCCGTCTCAAAAAAAAAAAATAAAGAAAGAAACAATAAAAAAAATGGCAGTTGCAGGAGCTGAGGTGGGGAGAGGGCAATGTGAAGTTACAGTTTGCTAAGCATGGAATTTCAGTTTGGGGTGATGAAAGTTCTGGTGATGGATGGTGGTGATAGTTACATAATAATGTGAATGTACCTAATGCCATTGAACTGTGCACTTAAAAATGGTTAAGACGGTAAATTTTATGTTATGTATATTTTGCCACAATTTAAAAAAAAAAAAAAAAGGCTGGGCGTGGTGGCTCATGCCTGTAATCCCAGCACTTTGGGAGGCCAAGGCAGGTGGATTACAAGGTCAGGAGTTCGAGATCAGCCTGGCCAATATGGTGAAACCCCGTCTCTACTAAAAACATACAAAAATTAGCTGGGCATGGTGGCGGGTGCCTGTACTCCCAGCTACTTGGGAGGCTGAGACAGGAGAATTGCTTGAACCCAAGAGGCAGAGATTGCAGTGAGCCAGAGACTGCAGTGAGCCAAGGTAACACCACTGCTCTCCAGCCTGGGCGACAGCGTAAGACTCTGTCTAAGAAAAAAAAAGAAAAAGAAAAAGAAAGAAACGCAGACACACACATACAAAAGGAACAAGGATCCAGATATCTTAGGTTTAGCAGCATTTATTTCTGAATAACAGGATCTATATACTCCTCTCTCTTTTTGATCTAAGTAACCAAGGAGTTGATTTGGTTTAAATGGCTTCGTTGTGAGGACCCTATGAATTGTGTAACTGATCAGCTTTCCTTTTCCACCATGACTGCTAGAAAGCTTTCGATGAGATTTGTAGTCTACTTATACAAAAGAAGTATCCAGAACCTCTGAGTCTCTTTTTTTTTTTTTTTTTGAGACAAGGTTTCTTACTGTCACCCACTGAAGTACACTGGAGTACAATGACGTGACCAAGGCTCACTGCAGTCTTGACCTCCCAAGAGAGGCTGAGATGGGAGGCTCAAGCTATCCTCCCACCTCAGCCTCTCAAGTAGCTGGGGCTACAGGTGTGTGTCACCATGCTGGGTGTGGGGGGTCTTGCTATGTTGTTAGGGCTGGTCTAGAACTACTGGGCTCAAGTGATCCTCTTACCTTGGCCTCCCAAAGTAGTAGGATCCCAGGTGAGCCACCTCGCCTGGCCTGGGTCTCATTTCTGTAAGTCTAATTGTTGGCCACATTTTAAAGTTTTATCTTTGCTTTCCTTTCTTTCTTCTTTCTCATGTACTTTTAAAAAATAACCCTTTTAATATTACAGAAGTATACATATGCATTTTAGAAAATTTGAAAATAAAGACAAGCAAAAAATTAAAAAAGTAAAACGTTTAGATTCCCACTACCCAAATAATAGTATTAATATCTTAGTAAATGGCCTTCTTTTTACCAAAATGAGTGATTACATTTATTCTGTAGCTTGCTTTTTTCAACCAAGCATCTCCACTTTCCATTACAGCAAATTTTCATTTCATCCAATATTCAAACTATATGCAAGTTTCTCCAGTTGACTCCAAAATCTCTTTATAACTAGTTTTTCCAGAACAGTATCCAATCTAGGATCACCTATTGCATCTGACTATTATGGCCCTTTTGTCTCTTTTAATTTAGCAAAAGTCGACCAGGCGTGGTGGCTCACACATGTAATCCCAGTACTTTTGGAGGCCGAGGCGGGTGGATCATCTGAGCTCAGGAGTTCGAGACCATGGCCAACATGGTGAAACCCTGTCCAACATGGTGAAATCCTGTCTCCACTAAAAATACAAAAATTAGTTGGGTGTGGTGGCACGCACCTGTAATCCCAGCTACTCGGGAGGCTGAGGCTGAGGCAAGAGAATCACTTGAACCCAGGAGGCAGAGATTGCAGTGAGCCGAGAGTGCACCACTGCACTCTAGCCTGGGCCACAAGAGCAAAACTCGGTCTCAAAAACAAAAACAAAAAAAAACAGCAAAAGTCGTTAAAAAATATATAATACTTATTGAAGGTTAGTTGTCCTGGAGAATTTCCCACCCTCTGACTTTGTGTTATTGGCTCCTTATGGTGTCATTCATCTTGTTCCTCTATCCTTTATATTCCTTGTAAACTGGAATTAATATCAAAAGGCCTATGGACCTTTAGATACTAATTAATCAAAAAAATTTTTGGCTAGAATAAATAGTTACCATTGATTTTGTGTTGTATCACTGCTAAAGATACACTATCTTGTTGAAGATTAGTAAAGCACTAGCAAAACTCAGATTAATTTCTGGATTAAGGTAATAACAACCGGAACCCACCATCATTCATTGAGATTGTCCTCCTTGCATCTAGTAACCTGTGTGGTGTTACTTCGACCCTGTAAATATCCAGTTCTCCACCAACTATTAACATATAAAATTAACATAATGGTTTAACCACAATTGATAACCCTTGTTTAAAAGGATTTGCCACTGCTGGGTGTGGTGGCTCACTCCTGTAATCCCAGCACTTCGGGAGGCCGAAGCGAGTGGATCACTTGAGGTCAGGAATTTGAGGCCAGTCTGGCCAACATGGTGAAACTACATCTCTACTAAAAATACAACAATTAGCCAGGCGTGGTGGTGCACGCCTGTAATCTCAGCTACTCGGGGGCTGAGACAGGAGTGATCACTTGAACCTGGAGGTGGAGGTTGCAGTGAGCTGAGATCGCCCCATTGCACTTCAGCCTGGGCAACAGAGCAAGACTCTGTGTCAATAATAATACTAATAAATGAATTTGCCAAAGTATGCTTTTCTAATCCTGCTTTTTTTTTTTTTTTTTTTTGAGACAGAGTATTACTCGGTGACCAGGCTGGAGTGCAGCGGCATGATCTCGGCTCACTGCAACCTCCGCCTCCTGGGTTCAAGCGATTCTCCTGCCTCAGACCTCCCAAGTAGCTGGGATTACAGGCGCGCGCCACCACGCCTGATTGTATTTTTAGTAGAAACGTGGTTTCACCATGTTGGCCAGGATGGTCTTGATCTCTTGACCTCGTGATCCGCCAGTCTCTGTCTCCCAAAGTGCTGGGATTACAGGCGTGAGCCACCGCGCCCAGCCTTTGTTTTTTTCTTACAAAGTAGTTTCCCTCATTAACTGGGACTGTTTGGCTACTGTGAAATCGTTTATTCTGGAAAACAGAATAAATCTTTTTTTTTTTGTTTTTGTTTTTGTAGGGAGAGGCTTGGAATAATGGTCCCTTCCCACACTGAGGTTCTATCAGTCTATGGAATAAATGTTTTCACTTTTTAGTTTTGAGTGTGAGCAAACTCTCTACGGTATTTTCAATTACTCGCTGAGACTGCTTTAGCTTTCTAATCTCTCGTGTAAACACCATGGTATGTCTTAGTTGAACCACTGTCGTGCCAAAGAAAAGAATTCCGAAAATCTCTAAGTCACACGATCCCGAGAGGCAAGCCAGCTCTGCAGCTGGGCTTTCAGTTCCAATTGTTTCTAGAGAGTGTGCAGGACATTTCTCCCGAGCCGTCTTTTGCAGTGGGCCACGCGGGTGCTGAGAACATCTGTGGTCCCCGTGCTTCAAGGGGTGGGCGCTCTGCCGGCGGGAATCTTTAGGATGAACTGGAAGCACCCCCATACTCACTCCTATTCTCTGGGCTGGAGTCGGCATCGCCCTCCTTGGCCCGCCTTACCTTTAAGGAAACGGAAAGGTGCTGACCACTAGAGGGCTGTTTATACATTTTTGTTAAACAACAGAAGTTTGTGCGCACAGAATCAGACATGAAACACAAGTTTTAAAAGTCATGAAAAACTTTACCAAAAAAAAAAGTATATATATATATATATATAAAATGGAAAGATCATTTAATACGAAATGTAATTCTTGGAGCAAATCAAAACAATCTTATTCCTTTGAAAAGATCTAGACACAACCCTTTCCTCCAACTGCCCGGCTAGCTCAGTCGGTAGAGCATGGGACTCTTAATCCCAGGGTCGTGGGTTCGAGCCCCACGTTGGGCGACGTTCGTTTTGCTTTCATTTGACCAACTTCAGGTCTCATCAACGGTACTAATTTCACCAGTTTCAGCTCTCATCAACGGTAATAACAGACTTCAGCCTGGATGGTCTTATTTTAAAATAATCCAATACATACAAAACTACTAAGACTAAAAAAGGAGCAATGGGCCTGGTGCGGCGGCTCACACCTGTAATCCCAACACTTTGGGAGGCGAGGAGGGTGAATCACGAGGTCGGGAGTTCGAGACCAGCCTGGCCAATATGGTGAGACCACCCCACCCCCTGTCCCTGACCCCGTCTCTACTAAAAATACAAAAATTAGTTGGGCGTGGTGGCGCGTGCCTGTAGTCTCAGTTGCTCGGGAGGCTGTGGCAGGAGAATCGGAGGCTGTGGCAGGAGAATCGCTTGAACCTAGGAGGTGGAGTTTGCAGTGAGCTGAGACCCGGCCATTGCACTCCAGCCTGGGCGACAGGGCAAGACTCCCTCTCAAAAAAAAAAAAAAAAGGAACAATGAAACCAGTAAATTTCATCTTGTAAATTACATACTTAAAGGCTATCTGCCCTAAAAAAGTATTTGTTGCTGAGTGGCCTGTTTGAAGGGCCGCCAAACACCAAAAGTTAGGAGATAAGAAGACATTAAAACTCATGAAATTGTAGAGTTCATAATATTGCCCAAGTAATCTGTTAAAATGTTTGAAATGTTTATTTTTTACTTAATATTATGTGATATTGAAGATTAGTTTGGAGAACAATTCTGTGTATTTTTAAACCACTGTTAAGATTGTTCTAGTGATGAACGAATATGGTGGTTATTGTGAACAGAGCCTTAGAACATTTTTTATCCTTTTTTTTTTTTTTCTGAGTGCTTTTATGTAGATACCCTTTTTTCTTTTCTTTTTTTGAGATGGAGTCTCGCTTTGTCACCCAGGTTGGAGTGCAGTGGCTCAATCTTGGCTCACTGCAACCTCCACCTCCCGGGTTCAAGCGATTCTCCTGCCTCAACCTCCTGAGCAGCTGGGACTACAGGTGCACGCCACCACACCTGGCTAATTTTTGTATTTTAGTGGAGATGGGGTTTCACCATGTTTGTCAGGCTGGTCTTGAACTCCTAACCTTGTGGTCCACCTGTCTTGGCCTCTCAAAGTGCTGGGATTACAGGCGTGAGCCACTGCGCCCGGCCAGAAGCTCACTTTCTTTGAGCAAAACTATTATATGTTGACAGCTGCAAGTTTTTTCCTCATCCTAAATATTTTTAGTCATTCCCAGCAATTCTCAAATGTTCTCCACAATTACTATGTTAGCTCATCAATTCGAAATACAATTTCAGACCTTGTTAGAAAGATATTAAAAAATTTCAGCATCAGAAATGAAGATACCCAAACACCCCCATTATTACAGATGCATAATTAATCTCTAGGTGATGGGAGGTGAGGTGAATTAATTAATTAATTAACTAATTTATTTATTTTTCTGAGACAGAGTCTCGTTCTGTTGCCAGGCTGGAGTGCAGTGGCGCAATCTTGGCTCACTGCAACCTCTGCCTCCCAGATTCAAGCGATTCCCCTGCCTCAGCCTCCTGAGTAGCTGGGACTACAGGCCCGCAACACCACACTGGGCGAGCTTTTTGTATTTTAGTGTAGATGGAGTTTCACTATGTTGGCCAGGATGACCTCGAACTCCTGACCTTGTGATCTGCCTGCCTTGGCCTTCCCAAGTGCTGGAATTACAGGCATAAGCCACTGCGCCTGGCCCGGATTTTTTCCAGAGAAGTAAACCAGGTGGGAAAAAAAGCAAATTGGTAAATTGATGAAAGGTCAATGAAAATGTCATACATTAATTTAAAATAGAAGAGCGGGCTTACTTGTGTTCTCCAAAAATTCGTATGTTAAAATCCTAACCCTCAGAGCCTCAGAATGAGATCTTATTTGGAAAAAGCTCTGCCGCAGATGTAATTAGTTAAGATAAGATGAGGTAATACCAGAGTAAGGTGGCCTCCTAATCCATTATAACTGGTATCTTTATTAAAAAAGGGGAAATTTGGAAAAAGACACACAAACCCAGACACCAATATACATCTGGAAACCTGGGAGAAAGCCATGTGCAGATGAAGGCAGAAACTGGGGTAATGCTTCTACAAGCTAAGGAACACCAATGCTCCCGCAAGCTAAGGAACGCCAAAGATTGCCAGCAAACCACCAGAAGCTAGGGGAGAGGAATGGCACAGATTCTTCCTCACAGTCCTCAGAAGGAACCAAACCTACCAACACCTTTATATGGGATGTCTAGCCTCTAGAATTGTAAAATAATTTATGTTTGGCAGTCCCGAGAAACTAATACAATCAGTATTCCAGTTGGGAGGTAATTTTGATTTTAAATTTTATTATTTATTATTTTATTATACCTTATATTAAGTAATTGTCATCACCTTCATTCTCAAAAAGTCTGTGAGAAGCAATAGATTTTTCTGATGCAGTCCTAAACTAAGGTCAAGGGGGGAAGTTAGGATCACCGAGCCTTCAGAAGTAGCATTTTAACAAGCTTAATCTTTTTTTTTTTTTAACAGCCCAGAGTTTTTTTATTTATTTATTTTTTAACACCTATTATGCCATGAATTCATAGGGAATAGGTTCCATCAGCTCAGGCTCCTTCCCACTGGCTCTCACAAAGTATGCTTCTCTGGCTGGAGCAGGCTGGCGCTTCCGTTGAACCCAGGTAGCTTTCTCTTTGGCTTCTTTCTTTTTCTGATCATTTTCCTTCATGCGTTTCAGGAAGCTATCTCGGCTCTTAGAGTGCTTAATGTGCTCAATACGCACATTAATTATCTTGGCAAGAATCTTGCCCTTAACTTGTTTACAACAATGCCAACAGCATGCTGGGGAACAATATAGACTCTTCCAGTTTTGCCATGCTAACACTTGTGGGGCATTCCTTTTTGAACAGTACCCATTCCCTTGATGTCTACAATATCACCTTTCTTATAGATTCGCATATATGTGGCGAAAGCAACAACTCCATGTTTTCTAAAAGGCCTAGAGAAAATATATCGGGTGCCTCTCCTCTTTCCCTTTGTGTTCGTCATTTTGGCGAATTACTGGAAGATGGCAGTTCCGGCCGAAAGGAACAAGCTTAATCTTAATGGATATTTTTTCTTATTGTTGGCTGATGACTCATAATGTTGAGTAGTGACTTATTACTATTTGTACTAAAAAATGCAAAGATATACCACGTCGAATACATTTTATTCTCCCATGGAACTCATATTCGAAGATTTTATGTTCAATTAGTCTATAAATGAACACTTTAACACAGTGTGCTAATTTAATGCAGTCCAGTTTCTTCACCAAGTAAGTGGCAAAAAAAGAGAGAGACAGAGATATCTTAATGGAATGAAATGTGTGGACTTTGTTTCCATCTTGATTTGAACCAGTCATAAAGAAACATGTATGAGACAATCAGGGAATCTGAACACAGGCTGGGTACTTGAAGATAAGGAGTTATTTGCAATTAAATGCAATAACGCCATTTAGAGATACATACTAAATTGTTTATGAATAAAATAGACATGATCTCTGGAATCTGTGTATATGCATTTTTCGGGGGGAGAGGAATGAAGACATATCAACGAAACAAGATTGGCCGCATGTTAATAACTGTAGAAGCTGAGTGACCCATACAACACAGTTCATTACACTATCACCTCTGCTATTGTATATGTTTACATTTTTCCATAAATTTAAATATCATTAGATTATGCAAAAACAAAAGTGTCTTAACCTCTGTAGCTCAGTGATCACACTTAGCATCACTAACAGTGGGACAACCAGATATCATGTACCTGCTTACGTAATGCAATGAGAACTGCACAGCATCACCTTTAAAATAATCTTGTCAAAACACTCAACTTGGATCTAATCAAGTCTTTAGACCTAACTTTACATTTATAGGAAATGTAAGTAACAAGTAACACCGTGAGTAAATAATCAGGTGAATCCAGAATGTCAGACATTCAACAAACGCCTGGGCTCTTCAGAAAGCAAATACTAATACTAAACAAAGACTAATACCACTACTAATAAAGGCTATGTGTGTGGGGGCAGACTGTATTTGAGCCAAAGGCTTCCCCTCCAGCCCCATTGACAGTCTGGTGAAGCCAATGAATTCTTTTCTCAGAATGTCTTAAATGCATAAAATAAAAAACAGGATTATTAAAAAATACGGGGTTTTTTTGTTTTTTTTTTGAGACGGAGTTTTGCTGTTGTTGCCCAGGCTGCAGTGCAATGGTGCGATCTCGGCTCACTGCAACCTCCGCCTCCCAGGTTCAAGCGATTCTCCTGTCTCAGCCTCCCAAGTAGCTGGGATTACAGGCATGTGTCACCATGCCTGGCTAATTTTGTATTTTTAGTAGAGACGGGGTTTCTCCATGTTGGTCAGGCTGGTCTCGAACTCCTGACCTCAGGTGATCCTCCCGCCTCGGCCTCCCAAAGTGCTGGGATTACAGGCGTGAGCCACCGTGCCCAGAGAAATATAGTTATCAAAATATTTTAAAGTACAATATGGAATACACATGTTCCATTATTAATGCATTAAATAACAAGATCTAACTACAATAGTTTTATTTTATTTATTTATTTAGAAACAGGGTCTTGCTCTGTCACCCAGGCTGGAGTGCAGTGGTGCAATCTCAGCTCACTGCAGCCTCCACCTCCTGAGTTCAAGCTATTCTCCTGCCTCAGCATCCCGAGTAGATGGGATTACAGGCATGCACCACTACACCCAGCTAATTTTTGTATTTTTTGGTAGAGACAGGATTTCACCATGTTGGCCAGGCTGGTCTTGAACTCCTGACCTCGTGACCCGCCTGCCTCAGCTTCCCAAAGTGCTGGGATAACAAGCGTGAGCCACTGCGCCCAGCCAACTATAATAGTTTTAAAGTAGTGATGAATATAAATTATATTTCTGAGATATTTTCAATAGCCATAATGTGATATGAAAACATCTGTAATTTATATTGATGACAAAGCCACAGCTCATAGTATTGTAGTTTGTTATCTTCATTTGTAATGGAAGGAAATGCTAAATTTTTTTTTTTTGAGACGGAGTCTTGCTCTGTCGCCCAGGTTGGAGTGCAGTGGCGCAATCTCAGCTCACTGGAAGCTCTGCCTTCCAGGTTCACAGCATTCTCCTGCCTCAGCCTCCAGACTAGCTGGGACTACAGGCGCCCACCACCACGCCTGGCTAATTTTTTGTGTTTTTAGTAGAGATGGGGTTTCACTGTGTTCGCCATGATGGTGATGGTGTCGATCTCCTGACCTTGTGGTCCGCCCGCCTCGGCCTCCCAAAGTGCTGGGATTACAGGCGTTAGCCACTGCACCCGGCCTAGGAAATGCTAAATTTTAATTAGAATTTGGTGAAAATAAAAATGTAATTTTTGCCTCATCCAACTTCATGGACCCTTTGAATTGTATCCACAGACTCCTAGCTTAAGAACTTCTGCTCTAGGTTTAAAAAGACAAGAGATTTGGCCAGGCACAGTGGCTCATGCCTGTAATTCCAGCACTTTGGGAGGCTGGGGGAGGTGGATCACTTGAGGTCAGGAGTTTAAGACCAGCCTGGCCAACATGGGGAAATCCCGCCTCTGCTAAAACAAAAATTAGCTGGGCATGGTGGTGTGTGTCCCAGCTACTCTGAGGCAGGAGAATGGCTTGAACCCAGGAGGCGGAGGTTACAGTGAGCCGAGATTTGAGACTCTGTCTCAAAAAAACCAAAACAAACAAACAAAAACAAGAGATTGTTCAGTTCTGGGGCATAATTAAAAAAAAAAAAAAAGATATTTTATCCGGGAGTGGTGGCTCACACCCGTGACCCCAGCACTTTGGGAGGCTGAGGCGGACAGATCATCTGAGGTTGGGAGTTCGAGACCAGCCTGACCAACATGGAGAAATCCCATCTCTACTAAAAATACAAAAATTAGCCAGGCATAGTGGTGCATGCCTGTAATCTCAGCTACTCAGGAGGCTGAGGCAGGAGAATTGCTTGAACCCGGGAGGCCAAGGTTGCCGTGAGCCGAGATCATGCCATTGCACTCCAGCCTGAGTAACAAGAGCGAAGCTCCGTTTCAAAAAAAAAAAAAAAAAGATTAAACAATCAAATGTAATACATTGTTATTTAATAGGTCTTGTTTTGAAAAAAGGAGGACACAAACAAGTGAGGAAATCTGGAGTGAGTACTGCATAATTTTAGGAAACTATTGTTATTCCCTATTGACATAGGTTTCTAATAGCAACAAGTTGAAAGCAGACTGCATGTTATTGTGCTGGATGTGATATGGTATTGTGGCATGTAGAAAATGCTTATTTTGAAAGTACATACTAAGGAAACCAGGTGTGAATGATTATGTGTTTACACACATACACGCCCCACATAAATATATGTCAATATAAGGCACACACGGGGAAATGTTCACAGTTGTTTAATGGAGGTGATATAAAACGTCTTTTTCTTCTTCTTCTTTTTTTTCTTTTTTTCTGAGATGGAGTCTTGCTCTGTCGCCCAGGCTGGAGTGCAGTGGCACAATCTCGGCTCACTGCAACCTCCGCCTCCCGGGTTCAAACGATTCTCCTGCCTCAGCCTCCTGAGTAGCTGGGACTACAAGCATGTGCCACAGTGCCCGGCTAATTTTTACATTTTTAGTAGCGACGGGATTTCACCATGTTGGCCAGGCTGGTCTCAAACTCTTGACCTGGTGACCCACCCGCCTCGGCCTCCCAAAGTGTTGGGATTACAGGCGTGAGCCACTGCACCTGGCTAAAATGTATTATTCTTTCTACTTTTCTGTGTGTTTGAACTTCTTATAATAAAATCTTTAAAAAGTGACTTTAAAAATATTTTTATTGAGGTATAATGTAGGTTTGTTAAGGTGCATTACTAGGAAGTGTACAGCTTGATGAATTTTTACATGTGTGAAACATGTAACACCATCTAACCACACCGGATTAAGATACAGAACATTTCTGTCACTGTTCTGTAGTTTCCTAGTGCCCCTAATTTCTAACACTATTGATAAAGTATATACTCTTTCATGTCTGGTTTCTTTTGTACAACACGAGTTCCTGTTATATTAAAGCCAGTTTTCATGCAGGGCGCAGTGGCTCACACATGTAATCCTGGCACTTTTGGAGGCCAAGGTGGGTGGATGGCCTGAGCTCCGGAGTTCGAGACCAGCCTGGGTAACACAGTGAAACCCCGCCTCTACTAAAATACAAAATGTTAGCTGGGCATGGCAGCGTGCACCTGTAATCCTGCTACTCAGGAGGCTGAGATAGGAGAATTGCTTGAACCCGGGAGGTGGAGTTTGCAGTGAGTTGAGATCATGCCATTACACTCCAGCCTGGGTGACACAGCGAGGCTCCATGTCAAAACAAAAACAGGCTGGGCACAGTGGCTCACGCCTGTAATCCCAACACTTTGGGAGGCCGAGGCGGGTGGATCATGAGGTCATGAGTTCAAGACCAGCCTGGTCAAGGTGGTGAAACCCTGTCTCTACTAAAACTACAAATACTAGCTGGGCGCGGTAGCAGGTGCCTGTAATCCTAGCTACTAGGGAGGCTGAGGCAGGGGAATCGCTTGAACCCAGGTGGCGGAGGCTGCGGTGAGCCAAGATTGTGCCACTGCACTCCAGCCTGGGCGACAGAGTGAGACTCCATCTCAAAAAAAAGAAACACCAGTTTTCAGAGACTCCATGATGCTGTGTTTGTCAAGAATGTGGAAAAACAAGCCTTTTCTTAAATTGCTACTTGAAATGTAAAATGATGAAACCTTTCACAAGGCAATTTAAAATGCCCACATTCTTTGACCTAGTAATTCTACTTCTTGGGTCCTAAAAAAATAAAAGCAAAGTGCAGAAGGCAGGCATGGTGGCATGATCTGTATTCCCAGCTACTCTGGAAGCTGAGGCGTGAGGACTGCTTGAGCCTAGGATTCCAGGCTGGACACTCTAGCCAGGACAACATAGCCTGGCTATGTTGACGCCCTATTCTGGACAACATAGTGAGACCCTGTCTCTTAAAAAAAAAAGAAAAGAAAAAGCAACGTGCACAAAGATTAGATAAATCTTGAAATATTTATACTGTGGTATGTTGAAAGCTATTGAAAATCTGAGGTACTCATGTTTGTAATCCCAGCACTTTGGGAGGCAGAGGTGGAAGGATTACTTGAGGCTAGGAGTTGGAAACCAGCCCGGTCAACACAGCGAGAGCACATCTCTGCAAAAATAAAAGTATTAGTTGGGTGTGGTGGCATCCACCTGTAGTCCCAGCTACTGGGGAGGCTGAGGCAGGAGGATCACTTGAACCCAGGAGCTGCAAGCTGCAGTGAGCCATGATCATGCCACTGTGCTCCAGCCTGGGAGACAGAGCAAGACCCTGTTTCAAAAAAAAAAAAAAAAAAAGGTGAGATAGACCTGTATGTAATTTGAACAATCTCCAGGATATATTATTATGTTAAAAAAGAATACAACTGGGCCAGGTGTGGTGGCTCAGGCCTGTAATCCCAGCACTTTGGGAGGTCGAGGCGGGCGGATCACAAGGTCAATAGATCGAGACCATCCTGGCCAACTTGGTGAAACCCCGTCTCTACTAAAAATACAAAAATTAGCCGGGAGTGGTGGCAGGCGCCTGTAATCCCAGCTACTCAGGAGGCTGAGGCAGGAGAATCGCTGGAATCCAGGAGGCAGAGGTTGCAGTGAGCCGAGATCACACCAGCCTGGTGACAGAGACTCTGTCCCAAAAAAAAAAAAAAAGAATGCAACTGAACAATATGTACAGACCATTTATGGTAAAAAAAAAAAAAAAATGGAGAAAAATGCACACGCCAAATGGTGGGAAGGTAAATAGGGGGGGAAATAAACATGTTCCTTAAGTTTTGCCCTGTATTTTATATTTCTCAATTGTTGCATCATGAGCCCAAATATTTGAATATTACCTGTGTAATTAACACATAAAGGCAAATAAGTTAACCTCAATACAAAAGCAGAAATAACACAGAGGGTTCTAGGAGAAAAGAACTCCTCATGGATTCCCAAACAACTCATAACAGTGGGGGAACTGGGCAGATGAGGGGTGGAGGTGGGAAAGAGACTTTCACTATTTTCTTTTTTTCTTTTTTTTTTTTTTTGAGATGGAGCCTCACTCTGTCGCCCAGTCTGGAGTGCAGTGGCGCAATCTCGGCTCACTGCAAGCTCCGCCTCTTGGGTTCACGCCATGCTCCTGCCTCAGCCTCCTGAGTAGCTAGGACTACAGGCGCCCACCACCATGCCCAGCTAATTTTTTGTATTTTTAGTAGAGACGGGGTTTCACCGTGTTAGCCAGGATGGTCTCGATTTCCTGACCTCGTGAGCTGCCTGCCTTGGCTGCCCAAAGTGCTGGGATTACAGGCGTGAGCCACCGCGCCCAGCCCACTATTTTCATTTTTGTATTTTTAAACGTTTGGATTAAAAAAGTATGTGCAGGCTGGGCGCAGTGGCTCACGTCTGTAATCCCACAACTTTGAGAGGCCGAGGCGGGTGGATCACCTGAGGTCAGGAGTTCGAGAACAACCTGACCAACATGGTGAACCCCCATCCCTACTAAATATACAAAAATTAGCCGGCCATAGTGGTATGCGCCTGTAATCTCAGCTACTTGGGAGGCTGAGGCAGAAGAATCGCTTCAATCTAGGAGGTGAGGCTGCAGTGAGCTGAGACTGCGCCAATGCACTCTAGCCTGGGCGACAGAGTGAGACTTGGTCTCCTAACAACAACAACAAAAAAATTGGCCGGGCGCAGTGGCTCACGCCTGTAATCCCAGCACTTTGGGAGGCCGAGGCAGCAGGATCAAAAGGTCAGGAGATCGAGACCATCCTGGCCAACATGGTGAAACCCCATCTCCACTAAGATACAAAAAATTAGCCAGGCGTGGTGGTGCGCGCCCGTAGTCCCAGCTACTCAGGAGGCTGAGGCAGGGGAATCGCTTGAACCCAGGAGGCAGAGGTTGCAGTGAGCTGAGATTGTGCCACTGCACTCCAGCCTGGCTACAGAGCGAGACTGTCTCAAAAAAATTTTTAAAAAAGTATGTATTTTATATTCAATAAAAAATTTAAAAGTGTACAGGACAGTTTCGGTGGGGTGGGGTCCAAAGAAGCCCTTGTCCCTTTTTACAATTTAGCAGTGGTGTCCAAGGGAGTGAATACAGTCATGGGTTCTTAGTTTCTGAAGTAAAGCCCCTTCCTCATCCCTCTTTTCCACTTATCACTAGAGACTGAAACTAAAAACCATGGCTTCAGGGTGCTAAAAGCCTAAACAAAACAAAACAACAACAAAATAAGGCAGGTTGGACAAGCTTGCAAGAAGTAGTCGTGACAAGATGGTGTATATTCAACTGAAATAAGGAAGGTTTTTGTGGGTTTCTGTTGTCAGAGAAGGGGTTGTGTTAAAAAGACCGAAGGAGAAATGGAAGTCAGATAAATGGAGAGGGGCCCGGAATTGGCGGGGTGTGGAACCCGGGCAGGGGAGGGCTTAGAAAAGCCATGGAGACAGGCTGGGCGCAGTGGCTCACGCCTGTAATCTCAGCACTCTGGGAGGCCGAGGCGGGCGGGTCACCTAAGGTCGGGAGTTCAAAACCAGTCTGACCAACATGGAGAAACCCCATCTCTACAAAAATACAAAAATTAGCCCGGTGTGGTGTCACATGCCTGTAATCCCAGCTACTCGGGAGGCTGAGACAGGAGAATCGCTTGAACCTGGGAGGCAGAGGTTGCAGTGAGCTGAGATCGCGCCATTGCACTACAGCCTGGTTAATAAGAGGGAAACTCCGTCTCAGAAAGAAAAAAAAAATAGAAAAGCCATGGAGACAAAGGTTTGCAGAGGAGGACAAAGGTTTGCATAGGGAATGCAGGTAGGCTAAGGGCTGTTTGTGGAAGGATTTAAATACCAGGCTAAGGACTTTGAGATTTATCGTCTGAAGTTCATTGAGCACTTATTCATTGTTGGGCACCGCGCTAAGCCCGTATATGTAATTCTCACAATAAACTGACGTAAATGGTGCTATTTTGCAGCTTAGCCAAAGAAGTTGTTTTTAAATAGGGAACGACATAAAGAAATCATTTGTTTAGGCCAGGCACGGTGGCTCACGCCTGTAATCCCAGAACTTTGGGAGGCCAAGCCGGGCGGATCACGAGGTCAGGAGTTCCACACCAGCCTGGCCAACATGGTGAAACCCAGTATCTACTAAAAATACAAAAATTAGCAGGGCGTGGTGGCACGTGCCTGTAATCCCAGCTACTCCGGAGGCTGAGGCAGGAGAATCGCTTGAACCTGGGAGGCGAAGGCTGCAGTGAGCCGAGATCGCGCCACTGCACTCCAGTCTGGGCAATGGAGCGAGACTCTTATCTCAGAAAAAAAAAAAAAGGTATAATATTGAAATCCGTTTGTTTAGAGTGACCAAAAGCACAAACAGGGCAGGTACGGAATACAGACGTTGACATATTCACACTAGCCTTTTTCAGAAAGCAGAGCTCCGTTATCTCAAAAAGCTAAAGCCTGACTAGTGTTCCCACGTCATCTTCCTCACTTCCGCAAGGCTGGGCTGGAGAAGAGGAGGTAGACCTGGGTGTCTTATGAGAAAACAAATGGCTATCAATCCCACCAAATAGGCTCCGTTGCTAAACAACGAAGCTTCCAGAAGCGGACCCCACTTCCCACCCTCTTGTGGCCAGATTGCTGATCCTAAAGCCTTTCTATGCAAAAACCAGCGGAATGCTATTGAATGTATGTTTCCGAGTCAGCCCTATTCTCTCCGGCTACTTCAACATCAACAGGGGCTTATTTGCCCAAGGGAGGTCGCAACTGGGCCTTTCCCATTCTATTATCACTGGTGGCTCACCATCCCCACTGTCCTCCATCGCCAGCTCTGCCTTAACCTCCCACGAAATCAAATCCCCGCTTTACCAACCCGCAGCAGCTGGGGGGGATGGAGAGAGAAGCCGGGTAGGGTAGGGTGGGGTGCGGTGGGGTAGCCGGCCCCTCCCCCACCCGGGGGGGGGGGGGCGCCTCCACCGACTCCGAACTACCAGTCCCGGGGTGCCCTGGGGCGGCGCGGGCGCAGGGGCGCGTGCGCGGCGGGCTGTCGTTGGCTGGAGCAGCGGCTGCGCGGGTCGCGGTGCTGTGAGGTCTGCGGGCGCTGGCAAATCCGGCCCAGGATGTAGAGCTGGCAGTGCCTGACGGCGCGTCTGACGCGGAGTTGGGTGGGGTAGAGAGTAGGGGGCGGTAGTCGGGGGTGGTGGGAGAAGGAGGAGGCGGCGAATCACTTATAAATGGCGCCGAAGCAGGACCCGAAGCCTAAATTCCAGGAGGGTGAGTGTGCGCCTTTGGGAAAAAGGCACCTAACAGCGCAGGAGATGGAGGCGGGCTCGAGGTGGTTGAGGCTTGAGGGCCGGGGGCGGCGCGGGCTGCGCCCTGAGAAGGCGGCGGACAGTGCTTTGTGGGGAGAAAGCGCATTGCGGATGGCAATTCCGATGCGTCATTGTGAGAAAGCGCTTTGTGAAGCGAGAGTGCCACGCAGGCGTTAGAGTGGGAGAGAGAGCGTTTGGCGCGTGGCACACCCTCGTCAAGTGTTTGTTATTGTTCTGAGGAAGAGGGCGCGGAGAGAGCAGCCTATTGTAGGGAGGCGACGGGAGCGCCATGGCGGCGGTTAGGGGAAGTGATGTGGCGGCGGCGGTGGGGGCAGGGGCGGCGGCTGTTTCGGGCGGTCCTGTGGCGCGCCCGGCCGCTTGGGCAGCCACGACGGGCAGTTCGGTGCTTCCTGGAGCCCCGAGGAGGTTGCGTTCGGTGGAAACTCTGAGCTGCGGATGGGGGTGGGTTTGGCGCCACGGGGCGGGAGAAGTGCGTTGTAAAATGGCCGTTGCAAGATGGCGGCGCGATCATGGCCGCCGGCGTCTCGGTCCCATATGCAGGCACAGCTTACGGGCAGATGCAGCGCCCCCTTCCACGACGACCGCAAGGTTGCCGGGGCCCTCCGCTTACCTCAGTGGTGGGTGGGGACAGAAAAAAAAAAAAAAGGATCAGTGGGATGAGCGTTTTCCTCCGCTTTGTGTTGCCTGGAGGCATCACTCTGCTATTCTTAGGCGCAGTGCCAAGATCCTATGGTAATGTGAGTGCGCTCTCGCTTTGCAGTTGCTCGTTAAAAGTAAATAAAAATGATCTGAATGTAGTGTTAAAGCCGTTTGCGTTTGTAAGTCCCATTGCCTCGACGTCATTTTTTAAATGCAGTAATTGTTTGATTAGTTGCAGTGTTTAAGAATGACTTGAAAGTTGAGTTTATTTTTATTGTTTTCTATTGACGTGAGTTTTGGGTAAGGTTAGACTGACTCCCAGTGGAAGGCAACTCTTTAAATTTTCACAACCCTTCAATTAACGTATAATAAGGTGGAGGTCTAATAGCTAAAAAGGAAGTAAAATCCTGTTGAAAAGGAGGAACACTTTAACATTCCTTTTCATTGCTATGGAAATTTAGGCTAGTTACCGTAAATACGATGTCTACATGCGTACGATTTTTGTTCTAGGGAATTTTAGACTTGCATTAGAATTCCTTTTAGAGCCGTAAACCTCAAACCGTAGTACTGCGTATTTTAAGTTTATGGGATATTTAAGGAGGTTTTAGGGGTATTTTGTTAATGAGTGACTTTTTTTGTTTCTATTTTTGAGACGATGTCTCTGTCACCCAGGCTGTAGTGCAGTGACGCTATCTCGGCTCACCTCTGCCCCCCCGGGCTAAAGCGAGCCTCCCAAGTAGCTGGGATCACAGACGCGCGCCATCACGCCCGGCTAAGTTTTGTTTTGTTCTGTTTTGTTTTTTAGGGTTTTTTTTTTTCTTTTTTTATTTTTGGTAGAGACGGGGTTTCATGTTGCCCAGACTGGTCTCGAACTCCTGGGCTTAAGCGATCCACCCGCCTCGGCCTCCCAAAGTGGGGGGGCGCGGGTTACGGGCGTGAGGCGTCGCTCTCGGCCGTGTGACTTTTAATACCCGTCTCCCACCTTGAGAAGCTGTTGACTCTACCTCCTATGGATTCATTATTTTACTAGACATTTTAGAGCAGATATTCTTAATCTAGAGTCAGTGCATTAATTCAGAGGGTGCGTGAAATTGAATGAGGAAGATTTTTTTTTTCTATCTACCCAAGTTTAGTATTTCAATTAACAGTGTAATTGCTCCCCCTAAACCCCGAAAAAAACCACCACATTAGCATTTTCAGTATATTTTCATATCTCAACATTAGAGTTATGGAAGATGTTTTCAGTTATCGCAATCATTCTCATTTCTTCAAAATTAGGGTAGTTATTGGATTAGCAGCCAAGTCTTGTTTGTCCTGTAAGGTCATAGAACGTGACATTTAAAGTGTTTTGTTTCAGTACAGTTGGTTTCCTTCGTACTAGTGCGTGTTTTATGTATTTATGAAATTCGGCTCGTAGGCTTTATCAGACTGTCCAGACACAAAAAGTTAATCGCTGCTGTGGGAACAACCTAAGGATGGCTGTTCTGGAGGAAGCGCTTTAGTTCTAGAGGGTTGCTAGTTAAGAGATGAATAGCAGCAGAGGAGAATTCCTTGTGCTGTTTTAAGTGGTGTAATTGGAGAAGAGTAGGAACCAAGGTATCCCCAGGTAAGGTTTTGAAAGCTGTGTAAGACAGTCTGTACTTAACATTACTTTCCAGGTGTGTTTTCTATTTGTGTTTAAAATGGAATTGTATAACCACCTTCTAAAAATGATTTTAGTGGGCGGGGCGCGGTGGCTCACGCCTCTAATCCCAGCACTTTGGGAGGCCGAGGTGGGTGGGGGCGGTGGATCACCTGAGGTCAGGAGTTCGAGACCAGCCTGGCCAGCCTGGTGAAACCCAGTCTCTACTAAAAATACAAAAATTAGCAGGGGGTGGTGTTAGGCTCCTGTAATCCCAGCTACTGGGGCAGCTGAGACAGGAAATCGCTTGAACCCGGGAGTCGGGAGTTGCAGTAGGCCGAGATCGTGCCATCGCACTCCAGCCTGGGCCACACAGTGAGACTCCATTTCAAAAAAAAAAAAAGAGTTTATTATAAGATGATCGGAGAATATCTTGCAAGGGAAAAGGACTATTTGATGAGTGCTAACAGAATCGTCTTGAAACACTGCAGAGTTTAATGGTAGAAAAAAGAGTGGCGAGAAGTAGTGTTTTTTTTGTTTGTTTTGTTTTTTTCTTTTTGAGACAGCCTTGCTCTGTCTCCCAGGCTGGAGTCCAGTGGTGCGATCTCGGGTCACTGCAGTCTCCGCCTCCTGGGTTCAAGCGATTCTCCTGCCTCAGCCTCCTGAGTAGCTGGGATTATAGGCAGGCGCCACCACGTCCAGCTGATTTTTGTATTTTTAGTAGAGACGGGGTTTCACCATGTTGGCCAGGATGGTCTCGATCTGCTGACCTCCTGATCCGCCTAGTTCGGTGTCGCAAAGTTCTGGGATTACAGGTGCGAGCCACCGCGCCTGGCCGAGAAATAGAGTTTTTAATGATCCTTGTAAACTTGTTTAAAAAAAAAAAACTCGTGAACTTGTAAAAAAGTTTTTTTTTTATTTGATAATGGCGTGCGATATATGTTGTATAAGCAATTCTTAAGGCATAGTGATTGCTTTGCACTGGACTTGGTTTTCCATTGGAAATTCTTTTTTGTTTTGTTTTGATTTTGAGACGGAGCATTTGCTGTCCTGGGTCATACTCCTCAGCTAGCTGTATATTTTTTTAACAGAATACTAGGGCCTCGTAGCTAGAATGGAGGTCACAGGGCCTCGGTTTCAGTGCACTTTTTTCCGGCAGCAGCAGCCAAGGGGAAAAAAATGGTAGACCATTTTCAGAGTGCCTTTAAAATGTACCAGGAGAGTGAAATTAGGAAACACAGATCTGATCTGATCTTTGGCGCTGTTTATTAGCAGTATAGTTTACCCATTTTAGTTCTTGTTCCTGGGACTTTGGAGAAGTCTTTGATTTCCCTGTCTTCCAATCTCCGTCTTTAATTCAGAAATGCTATGCATAGGTCCAGCAGTCTCTAGCAGTGATTCTTTATAGAGTGAACCACTTACAAGAATTATAGAACTGATTTAAAAATAAAGTTAATAGGTCGTGCTCTGGGAGAATCTCATAATATGGGTCTCTGGTGAGGCTTGAAAATACGTAGTTTTAAAAAATATTTTAAATTTTAATTTTTTTTTTTGAGGTGGAGTGTTGCTCTCCTATCCGGGCTGGAGTGCAGTGGTGTGATCGCTGCTCACTGCGACCTCCAGCTCCTGGGTTCAAGCGATTCTCATGTCTCAGCCTCCTGAGTAGCTGGGACTATAGGTGCGCACCACCATGCCCGGCTGATTTTTTTTTTTTTTTTTTTTTTTGAGAGGGCGTCTCCTCACCCAGGCTGGAGTGCGGTGGCGCGATCTTAGTTCAGTGCAACCTCCACCTCCCGGGTTCAAGCGATTCTCGTGCCTCAGTCTCCCGAATAGCTGGGATTACAGGCACACACCACCATGCCTGGCTGATTTTTGTATTTTTAGAAGAGACAGGGTTTCGCCTGTTGGCCAGGCTGGTCTCAAACTCCTGACCTCAGGTGATCCAGCCACCTCGGCCTCCCTAAGTGGTGGGATTACAGGCGTGAGCCACCTCGGCCTCCCTAAGTGGTGGGATTACAGGCGTGAGCCACGTCGCCCCTCCTGCTCTTTTAATTTTAGAGCTAAAAAAGAGCTGACATTCTTGGATATTTCAGTTGTCCATGGGTCTGTTGAAATCAAGTGGACTGAAAATAATGTGTGCAAAATCTTTCAAGCTACAGTCAAATGTAATCTGAGGTACTGCCTAGAATTGCTTCCAAGACTTCCAGGTCCTGACATTTTGTTTAGTCTTGAAGTAGGCTCAACATAGACTGTTAAGTTCCAAAGGTTAGGCTTTATTGTCTCATTTCTTTGTTCATTGAAGCAGCTTAGCATCTAGAACATCATTCCACATTTGAGGAATGAACATAGTGAGACCCCTTAATCCAGCCAATCTCTGATGCATGTTGGTATTTTAATTTGTAGGATATTTCACTGAGTAAAAGGGTTGGAAGCAGAGATACAAGTGGAGAGTAAAGGTCCTCAACTTAGAAAAACAGATGAGGAAAGCATTTAAAAAACTGTATTTTCAGATATATAGTTAAAACCAACCAACCAACCTTGACAGCTTTGCAGGAGAGTCCGCTTATGTGCTTAACAGGTGACAGATGATTTGATTATTTAAGTAGATTGACCTGCTAATAAATTGTTTTTGTTTTTACCATCGGATACCAACGTGTTTTTGTTGTAGGGTATGGTTGAAGTTTGAGCCAAAGTGGTGCTCTGTATAGCCGTCCTCATTTTTCCTAATTTGGCTAGGAATACCCTAATAAAAGTGTGATGACTCTCTAAGATGTGACTCTTCTTATGTATGAGAAGAAATTACAATTAATCCAGTACTTTTTCTCCCTTTACAGGTGAGCGAGTGCTGTGCTTTCATGGGCCTCTTCTTTATGAAGCAAAGGTATGAAACTTGTTTTCTTTTGAGAAGTTGGCCAAAACTACTGGTTAGATCTGACCATATAATATACAAGTACAGTATTTTGTCGTTGCCTCAGTAAGAGAGTTGCCTTTTTTAGGTTCATAGTTAATAAATTTCTTAATCTTTCTGAGATTCTTACTGTTTTGCTTAGTGGCTCAAATGAATTAAAACATTGCTACTCTCCCGCTTTTCTTACTGATCTGGAAGTAGCATTTGAGGGGAATCTTAGAAGGGGAAGATGGGTTGTGGGAACAAAGAGCATTTTGTAGTTAATGACTTGGTGAGAAGACATTGCCGAAGTTACTTTTAAAAGTAAATATGTGCTGAGTAAGCATTGAGCTAATTATGTTAGGTTAAAGGTAAAAGCTAATATTAAAAATAAGTACATTTAACTTTTGGTTGTTTGGCAAAGTTTGTATTCTGGGAGGCTCCCTTTGTATCAGGGTGCGCTCAAGTTATAAAAACTGATTTTACGTTTAGCTGAAGGTAAGCAGGAGAAGGCATTCCAAAGTCAAAAAAAGTTTTAGTATTTTGTTTCTGATAACTTTTTTAGTACAAATATTTAAGACTTGACTATACCTTAAACAGTTGTAGCTCTAAAAATGAACCCGTAAAATACAAAACAGTATGTTTAATTTATGCAATTTCTGCATAAATTCTTGGTGAATAATTTTATGCTATATGTGTCTGAAAAAAGCCTTAAAGTGTCAGACAATTCTGACTAAATATTAGCCATTTTCACTACTTTTTTTTTCTGTGTTCTAAATACACAGAAGTGTATTTTTAAAGTTCTAAAGAGCCAAACGCGGTGGCACATGCATGTAGTTTCAGCTACTCAGAAGGCTGAGGCTAGAGGATTGCTTGAGCCCAGGAGTTCAAGGCCAGTCTGGGCAACCAAGCACCAAGCGAGACTGTCTCTCTATTTTTATCCCCCCCCCCACCTCCCACCGCCCGAGACAGTATTGCTCTGTCGCCCAGGCTGGAGTGCAGTGGTGCAATCTCAGCTCACTGTGACCTCCCCTTCCCGGGTTGAAGCAATTCTCCTGCCTCAGCCTCCCAAGTAGCTGGGATTACAGGCGCCAGCCACCAGGCCCAGCTAATTTTTATAGTTTTAGTAGAGACAGGTTTCACCATGTTGACCAGGCTGGTCTTGAACTCCTGACCTTGTGATCCACCTGCCTCTGCCTCCCAAAGTGTTGGGCTTAGAGGTGTGAGCCATCGCACCTTGGGAGACTGTCTCTTAAAAAAGAAATCCTAAAATGGCTGAATTTGGATGTATGGAGATGGTCAGGAATTTCTAAGTATATGTATATGTACATACATCTTAATGATATAATGTTTATAAGTGCTAAATTACGACTCATGGCCGGGTGCCTGTAATCCCAGGGCTTTGGGGAGCCAAGGCAGGAGGATCGCTTGAGGTCAGGAGTTTGAGATCAGTCTGGGCAAGATAGCAAGACTGTCTCTACCAAAAAAAAAACAAAAATTATGTCCTGTTAATCATTTTTATCCCTGAATGTTGTTATTGTTGTATCAACTTTTGGCAAACTCTACTAAACTGGCTGATTTTTCTCCTGGCAGCTGACGCCCTGGTGAACAATTTTTGAATTGAAGCGATTGAAACAAATTAAACTGTTGTGGTTATTTTGGTTTTCTTTTAAAGACTTTTAAATCCAAAACCAGATAGTCATCACTTGTCATAGTTAATGACTTGCCTCTAGTAATTCCTTTTGTCTGGCTGCTTTTAAGAAAAGTGAAATATTTTGAATTCATTGCTTTACAAGTTGTTTAAACTAATTTTTCGGAAACAGGTCCGTTTACTGCTTTTCATAAGCTAATTAGGTTCTTTTATAATATAAAGACTTTGCTTTATAAAGAGGAATTTGCTTTTGAAATAAATATGGCTCCTGGCTAATTAGACTGAGAAAACACAAGCATAGCTTTCATTAGCTGTCTTTGGATAGCTTTTGTAATCCATTGATTAAAGATTTAAGGTGACCTGTTATGCTTGTGGTTCTCAGCTTTGTTGGACCTTTTGTGACTAATCTGCAGTTTTGTAACTTGAGTATTCTACAAGCTTAGTGTTCTTAGTCATTTTGTTTAGGCCACCATAAAGCTTTTGTAGAGTGCCTTTGAAGGATGATTTGAAAAGGTAGTGTCTCTTTAGAAAATTTCTAAGTGAATTATTATTATTTTTTTTTAATTTCAGTGTGTAAAGGTTGCCATAAAGGACAAACAAGTGAAATACTTTATACATTACAGTGGTTGGAATAAAAAGTGAGTATTAGATCTTACAATTTTATTTATAATAAGATAGCTTGTGTCACTGACTGGCTTAACAAGCATATGCTTTTCAATTCTTCTGCAGTTTTAATGTAATATAGTACATATTGAAGCAAAGGTGAATCATTTGTAGTATGACAAAACTATTAGAAATTAGGGTACTGAGCCATTTTAATTTAAATATACTTGGTTCTTGGGAGTATTTATTATGTTCTAGTGTAATATCTAATGGTCATATAGTCAGTCAATTATTCTGGTTGAATGTGGCAATCACATTTTTCTGTTTTTTTTTTTTTCCCTGGTTTGGTACATTTTTAGGATGGCCTGAATTTTTTGGCCTTACCACAAACATGTTGACTGTATATGTTATTTCAAGCAGCTGTGCTAAAAACTAGTTGGGTTTTCTGTCTAGAAAAGGGGAAAGGATAAAGGTTGCTTGATTGGGAAATAAAGACAGAATTTACCAATCCATTTTCTGAACTTTGGAAACATTATTTAGTGTTGACAGAAAATGACTTCATGTGACTCACTTTTTAGTATGATTTAACACAGAAACAAATTCAATTATGGAGTCTTAAAGTCTTAATTTCTCACCCCTAAGAGTTAAGACTTTTTTTTTTTCTTTTGAGAAATGGAGTTTCGCTTTTGTTGCCCAGGCTGGAGTGCAATGGTGTGAGCTCGGCTCACTGCAACCTCCTCCTCGGGGGTTCAAGTGATTCTCCTGCCTCAGCCTCCTGAGTAGCTGGGATTACAGGCACCCACCACCATGCCCAGCTAATTTTTTGTATTTTTAGTAGAGACGGAGTTTCACCACATTGCCCAGGCTGTCTTGAACTCTTGACCTCAGGTGATCCGCCCGCCTCAGCCTCCCAAAGTGCTGGGATTACAGGTGTGAGCCACTGTCCGGCCTTTTTGTGTGTGTGTGTGGATGTAAGGCACCGATGTTATTGATCTTGTTCCAGGAATGGACAGTGGGTATAGATTGAACACATTCTAGAATGTCCATCCAGTGGAGCTGTTTTTCAGTGATGGGACTTTTCTCCTTGGGCCTCACAAATAACCCTGTCTAAAAATTTACCCAAGTCTCCTATTTGGTGATTGTAATTAAAAGATTTGTAATTTTTACTATGGGAGGTTTTACATTTTATTAATGATGCTTTGTCTTTCAAAGATAGCACTGCCATTGCTATTTAGTATTGTTCTTGCAGAATTGTCCTCTAGTAACTTAAGGCTTTGTGTCACCTGACTCAGGCTCTTTTACCTGGTTTACCATGGGAGCAGTGCCATCTGATTTGATGAGTATTCTGTTACTGTGGAAGGAGTTTATTTTTCCTATGAAGTTCACTGGCCCTGTGACTTTGGTCTTGTTTCATCTAGTACTCTATCCAGGTGACCAATCCAGTTAATTTTATTTGTTTGTTAGGAAGTTGTTTTCACATATCAGATGTTTTCAGCTGAGAATTTATCAGACCTTTCACTTCCGTTAATATAAATGTGGAAAGGTAGAAATCTGAAATGCATAGAAGAGCATCCTGACAACTTGTGGGTTTTTTTCCCCAGTTAATGATAATTAAAGTATTTCTAATCAGTGAGGTGTGGTGGTGTGCACCTGTAGCCTCAGCTACTTGGAAGTCTGAGGCAGGAGGATTACTTGAGCCCAGGAGTTTGGGGCTACAGTGAGCTATGATGTGCCACTGCACTCTAGCCTGAGTGACAGAACAAGACCTGGACTCCTTTAAAAACAAACAACAACATGTATTTCTAATAATGATAGATAACTCTAACCTCATGGACTTGTATTTTAAATATTGAGAAATTGGGAAAATAATGGAGAAAACTGTCTTGGTAGAAGTAAACTGTGCTTTTAGTACTAAATGGATTCTAATATCTAGGAAACAGGAAAATAGTGACTCCTAGTGTATCTCATAACTTTTTATTACTAAACAATGCCTTGCTAAAACTGCATTTCAATCTTTATTAGACTTATGTGTTGATACTCTGACAATATCCAGATAAAGTTGAGAGTGTTAGGAGAATTTCATTTCTCTACAGGAAAGATAGCATCTTAATTTTATGCATACTATGAGTGGGAAAGACCATGTAGGATATCAAAGAAAAACACAAAGCAAATTTATGGTTTAGGCTTACTCTTCTCCACCTCCTGCATTTTAAAGGAATTGTTTTAGAGCCAGTATGGTGGTGCCTATAGTTTTAGCTTTTTGGGAGGCTGAGGTTGAGCCCAGGAGTTTGAGGCCAGCCTAGGCAACATAGCTAGACACCCCTCTTATAATTAAGCAAATAAAAATTTTAAAAAAGTGTTTGAGGCTGGGTGTGGTGGCTCACCCCTGTAATCTCAGCACTTTGGGAGGCCAAAACGGTTGGATCATTTGAGGTCAGGAGTTCGAGTCCAGCCTGGCCAACATGGGGAAACCCCATGTCTACTAAAAATAAAAAAATTAGCCAGGTGTGGTGGCACACGCCTGTAGTCCCAGCTGCTCGGGAGGCTGAGGCAGGAGAATCGCTTGAACCCGGGAGGCGAAGGTTGCAGTGAGCTGAGATTGCACCACTGTATTCTAGCCTAGGCGACAGAGCGAGACTCAGGGAAAAAAAAAAAAAAAAGCGATTGAACACATAAAAAACTAAGGGAAACTACGAAAAGGGAATAGAATAAAGGAGATATTTTTAAAAACCTTAAAAAATTAATTTAGAATTTCTCCTTAGTAACTGTGAATACAGCTTTTGTGCTTAGTTCTTTTTCACATATAATAGATAACCCTGTATAAAATTGCACACATAGATGTGTACAGTGCAAAAACTGGATTTTAAGTGGCATTTGTAGCTTGTCACAAATGTGAAAATACCAAATGCTTGTATTTTCTGATTTTATTGCTTCGAAAAATAATGGACATTTTCCTCTTTGGTGTATTGTAGTCCAGTAACTCAAAGAAATGATAGGTTTGTGTAGATTTTTTTTTTTTTTTTTTTGAGACGGAGTCTAGCTCTGTCGCCCAGGCTGGAGTGCAGTGGCGCAATCTCGGCTCACTGCAAGCTCCGCCTCCCGGGTTCATGCCATTCTCCTGCCTCAGCCTCTCCGAGTAGCTGGGACTACAGGCGCCCACCACCACGCCCGGCTAATTTTTTGTATTTTTAGTAGAGACGGGGTTTCACCGTGGTCTCGATCTCCTGACCTCGTGATCCGCCCACCTCGGCCTCCCAAAGTGCTGGGATTACAAGCGTGAGCCACCGCGCCCGGCCGGTTTGTGTAGATTTTTTTGTTCTCAACTAATTTGACACATATTAATTACTGTTGGGGAAAGTTAAGAAAAAATAGCATCAAATATTAGAGATCTGTTACTATCTTCGTAGATGTATTGAGGAATATTAATATATCAGAAATGTCTTTGGTTGACTTGGCATGTAGATAAATGTATGCAATATTGAAAGAATGATCTTAGCTTTGGAAAGTCTTTAAAGAAACCTTTAAATTCATTTTGAAAGGGGGAGGAGTTACTCAGATACCTAGTGTGTTGTGTATTTAGTCTATGTAAGTAATGCCCATGGATCATTGTGACTCTGGGAATTAGTCACATTACCGTTAGAAAACTACAAAATTCTGGGCCAGGCGCGGTGGCTCACACCTGTAATCCCAGCACTTTGGGAGGCTGAGGTGGGCGGATCACAAGGTCAGGAGTTCTAGACCAGCTGGGCCAACATGATGAAATCCCGTCTCTAGTAAAAATACAAAAATTAGCCAGGTGTGGTGGCTCATGCCTGTAATCCCAGCTACTTGGTAGGCTGAAGCAGGAGAACCGCATGAACCTGGGTGGCAGAGGTTGCAGTGAGCCGAGATCGTGCCACTGCACTCCAGCCTGGGCGACAGAGCAAGACTCCGTCTCAAAAAAAAAAAAACAACCTGAAATTCTTGCCAGGCGCGATGGCTCATGCCTGTAATCCCAGCACTTTGGGAGGCCTAGGCAGGTGGATCACGAGGTCAGGAGTTCAAAACCAGCCTGGCCAACGTGGTGAAACTCCATCTCTACTAAAAATTAGCTGGGTGTAGTGGCACGCACCTGTAGTCCCAGCACTTTGGGAAGCTGAGGTGGGCGGATCACCTGAGGCTAGGAGTTCGAGACAAGCCTGACCAACATGGAGAAACCCCGTCTGTACTAAAAATACAAAATTAGCTGGGCGTGGTGGCGCATGCCTGTAATCCCAGTTACTCAGGAGGCTGGGGCAGGAGAATCGCTAGAACCCAGGAGGCAGAGGTTGTGGTGAGCCAAGATCACGCCATTGCACTCCAGCCTGGGCAACAAGAGCGCAACTCTGTCTCAAAAAAAAAATTATATATATATATATACACACACACACACATAAATATCTCAAAAATAATCTCATTTTGAAAATGGCTTGTGCAGGGTACTTTTTAAAATTCGCACAACAAAACCTTAATCCCTAAATTGGAATTTTCTTAAACTTCAGTTAATCTTTTTTCAAAAACATAATAAATGATTGAGATTTCTAAATTTTCAAACTTCATTGGAATTTGTTGACACAGACACTTAAATACTCCATTTGTAAATGAATCTTAATAAAGCTGAAGCTAAATTCTGCACCTGGTCACTGAGATTACTTTGTACTATGCTGTCTGTATCAGAAGTGCTGTGAGGCCCAGGCGCTCTGAAAAATCTTTGAAGACACATGAGGATATTGTAGCCCTTTTTCCTGTTCCTGAAGGAGCTCCCTCAGTACACCACCCCCTCCTGACCTCTAGGTAAATGCATGTTTTGAAATTTTCTCTAGGAAATCATGTTCAGGATTGCTTTTTATTAATTTCCTTTTGGCTGTATTATATAAGAGGTCAGAGGTGGGAAATCATTAAACAAAAGAAAGTCTTAATTTTTTTTTGTAATTGGGTGCCTTGAGAGTACACCTAATTGTGTCACTAAAGGAGCTCCATCAGCAGGAGAAAAGATTTGCTGCTCAAAAAAAGTTAGCATTCCCTAAGAAATAACATTGTTTTTGTTTGCCATTTTTGGGGAAAAAACACATAATCAGAAATTGTGTTTTGAACAAGCTCTTTGAAGTGCCAGAATGCCTTAACATTTTTAAGAGAGTTGGTTCTGCCTTCTGATATTTAGAAAGCCAGCTTTCTGATCAGCCTTGAAAGTTAGTGTGTGTTCATTTGTGACTGAATGAAGGTGAAGAATGGTGTCAAATCATTTTAATACTTTACAAACTTAACTAAGTCAATCTAGTTGGTGTTTGAGTATTGTAGACTTCCTTATATGTTTCTGACATACCTTTAGTGTTGTTTTGTGTCAGGGATTCTCAGGTGTTTTACGTGTATTCTCATAACAGTTATTTGAGATAAGTACTGTTGTTATCCTCATTTCATAGATAATGAAATGAAAACACAAAGAGCTATATGGAACTTTGTCATTACACACAGCTGGTTTTAATTTTTAAAAATAACAGTTTTTGACTCCTATGCTTTATTTTTGACAATAAAAGTCTTTAAGATAATGTAAGACTAATCACTTAGTGAATCTTACATTAAGTGCCAAACTCTTAAGCCATTTCTAAAAATGATTTGAATTATCTGCTTTTGGACTCTGGCAGCTTAGATTTGGAATGCTGCTTTTTGAAAATAAAAAGTTTTCCTTTTTACAGAACAGACTTCCATTAGATTTTCATTTTAGTTGAGAATATGTCTGTAGTGCCAGTTCATCAAATTTTACTTAAGAGAAATCCAGTCTTGCCTCTTGGATCTCAGAAAATTAGTTGGAGAACAGAGTATTTTTGAGTTAAATTTTAACTTTCCTCTTTTTCAGTTGGGATGAGTGGGTTCCGGAGAGCAGAGTACTCAAATACGTGGACACCAATTTGCAGAAACAGCGAGAACTTCAAAAAGCCAATCAGTAAGTTTGTTTTGTGAACTGAATATTAAGGAGAAATGCCTGTAGATTAATTTTGGACATGGAATGAACAATGGAGATCATGTTGGCTGCCCTGCGTATAAAATGATTCCTGGTACCTCTCTCAGCTGCTGTTACAGCTTTGACTTCAAGTGATCAAGCCATATCTAGGTAAAGGAAGTAGCATACCTGCCATTACTTGAGCTTATCTTAGACCCAGGTAGAAAACAGCAGAATGTTGTTGGAAATTGCTATAGGTATGAACTCACTGATAAAAATCTTCCGTATTTTTGGGGCTCTGGAAGACAAATTTGGTGGGGGAGACAAGAAAGCAAACGAGGCATTTCCTATTCTGTTTTTCATCTCTGAAAGCACAGGAAAAGGGACCCTGAAAGACTGTATGATCTATAGGGTAATTTCAAAGTCGAATGTGTATTTAAAAAAATTAAAATGATGGCTGGGCGCAGTGGCTCACGCCTGTAATCCCAGCATTTTGGGAGGCCAAGGCGGGTGGATCACGAGGTCAGGAGATCGAGACCATCCTGGCTAACATGGTGAAACCCTGTCTCTACTAAAAATTCAAAAAATTAGCCGGGCGCGGTGGCGGGTGCCTGTAGTCCCAGCTACTCCGGAGGCTGAGACAGGAGAATGGCGTGAACCCCAGAGGCAGAGCTTGCAGTGAGCGGAGATCGCGCCACTGCACTGTAGCCTGGGCAACACAGAGAAACTCTGTCTCAAAAAAAAAAAAAAAAAAAAAAAAAAAAAAATTAAAATGGTAATGGGAACAAATAAAACACTGGGATTAGTGAATTCCAAAACAAATGGAATTTTCAATGCTATGAGAACAGTCTATTACAGTCACTTTTTATTACATTGATTTTTATTGAGCCTTTTGCTGTTTCTTGAGTGTTTTTTTTTTTTTTTTTTGGAAATATCTCTGTCCAACTTGTTAAAAACTTGGTGCCAGAATTTGAATATAAATTCCTAATGGAATCAGGATGACATAATTTTTTTTCACATAAATGCTCATTTTATGTTGACATTACTGAAATTATTTTTGAAGGGAGCAGTATGCAGAGGGGAAGATGAGAGGGGCTGCCCCAGGAAAGAAGACATCTGGTCTGCAACAGAAAAACGTTGAAGTGTAAGAAGCTCTTTGTTTTGATTTTGCATACTATATGTGAAGATAATATTTTATATTCATTGTGTGTTAGACTGTGTTGAAATGGAAACTTTGGAACATTGTTGGAACCAGTAAGAATCCCATTCCTCAGGTATCAGATCGTTAAAGTAGTTTAAAATACATATTCCTTCCTCAGCACGTTCCCCCTCCCTTTAACTTGTGTGTATAAATATATGTGTGTGTGATGTTTTATCTCACAAAGATAGTATTAGTGGTTATAAGTTTTGAGATAACTTTTGGCAAGCCTTCTCAAACCTAAAAAGCAAGTGCTAAAAATACATACGAATTAACCCCCACTTTGGTGAAACTCATGGTAAGAATATGTGAGAAGTTAAGGTTTCAAATAACTGCCCTCCCCGTCCCCACCCCCAAGAAAACTATTGCTTTTTTTTGAGACAGAGTTTCCCTCTTGTTGCCCAGACTGGAGTGCAGTGGTGTGATCTGTGCTCACTGCAACCTCTGCCTCCTGGGTTCAAGTGATTTTCCTGCCTCAGCCTCCCAAGTAGCTGGGATTACAGGCATGCGCCACCACGCCTGGGTGATTTTTGTATTTTTAGTAGAGATAGGGTTTCACCATGTTGGTCAGGCTGACCTCTTGACCTCAGGTGATCCACCTGCCTTGGCCTCCCAGAGTGCTGGGATTACAGGCGTGAGCCACTGCTCCCGGCACAAAACCATTACTTCTTGTTAACTCTAGATGTTAGAACATCTGATAAGAAACCTAGAGTGAGAAAGTCATGTGCATGCATACATTTTGTATGTTTAAAGTTTATGTAGGATGTAGGATGGTGCGGTGGCTCAACCTGTAATCCCCCTACTTTGGGAGGCTGAGGCAGGAGGATGGTTTGAGCCCAGGAGTTTGAGACCAACTTGGGCAACATCGGGAGCCTCTGGTTCTACAGAAAAATAAAAAAATTAGCTCGGGGGGTGGTGGCACATGTTTGTAGTCCCACCTATTCAGGAGGCCGATGTGGGAGGATCACTTGAGCCCAGGCGGTCAAGGCTGCACTTTAGTCTTGGCGACTGAGATCCTGTCTTTTAAAAAGAAAAAAAAAAAAAGTTGATGTACCTGCAAGTGGATGACAAGAGTGGTAACTTAATAAGTATTCTTAAGTATTTGTAATAATAAAAACAAAGATTATAACTTTTATTAAGAGGTCATTTTATTTCCTACCAGACTTACTGATCTGACTTTTCTACTTAAAAGTAAGGTGTTATACCCAGTGCTTTGGGAGGCTAAGGCGGGAGAGATTGCTTGAGGCCAGGAGTTCTAGGCTGCAGTTATCTGTGATTGCACCACTGCACTCTAGCCTCTTAAAAAAAGTAAGGTGTTACTAATGAAGGTATTTAGTATTTAATGCATTGGAGATGTTTGAAGCTTTTTTTTTTTAAACTCTTTTTGGTGAGGAGATAAATGGTTTGGCAAGGATTAAGTGTGTTACTATTTGAGGATTGTTCATAGTTTTAATAAGTGGTAACATGTTTTCATGATCTGGTTCTTTGGAAAACTGTAGTGTAGTATTTCATTAGGATTTAATAGTAATTACATCTTAAAAGGCAGTAATTTTCTATTTATATAGAAAAGAGATTTTTATCAAAAGTAATAGTTTATAACTAATTCTGTGTCACTGCTAAGTTATTATATAGAAATCCAAGTGGTAGTATGCCCATAAGTTATTTGCATTTGAATACAGCATTGTGCAGTCTCAACTACAAAAATAATGGCTGAGTAAATATATGAAGTAAAGCTTTAAAATTTAAATTTCCCATTCTTGGACAGTAGAAGCCTCTTCAAACTGGCTTCTGAGTCTTTTGAAGGATCCTGAGTCTAGATGTTTGAAGCATGAATGTCAGGCTCTTACTACTGGGACTTACTGAAGTGTATGGGTTGAATATCCCTTATCTGAAGTGTTTGGGACCAGAAGCGTTTCAGATTCCAGACATTTTTTGGATTTTGAAATGTTTGCGTTATACTTACCTGTTGAACATCCCAAATCCCAAATCCCAAATTCTTTTAATGAGCATTTCGTTTGAATGTCATGTTGGCTCAAAAAATTGGGATTTTTGGAGCATTTTGGCTTTGGGATGCTGAACCCATCTGTGTTTTATAGATCTTTTACTTCAGAGTTGAGATCACCTGTCAGTATTTTAGTTTTATATTACAGAGTTGAGTGGGTAAAGGATTGACTGTGAGGACTCTTGGTTTCTCTTGGTCTCCACATATTGACACGTGCAAGTAAAGTTCATGGTTGACTTTGACCAAGAAATACAGTCCAACAGATTTTTACAAAACTAACAGACAAGAGAAAACCTATACTTCAGATTGGCCAGATTTTTGTGTTTATATCCAACATAAGTTAATTTGAATCGTCAAACCTTAAGACCTAAATTAAAGGAATATATTTAATTAATAACATTTATAAGGATTATTTAAAGCTACAGAAAAGTAAAAAATCCAGGTGTTATAGTATCTTTCCGTCGAAAGTAATCCATAATCATGGGCTTTATAAACTGTTTCCCTTGTGGTCTAGAAATAATAATGTAAAAAAGCAAAATTAGGCCAGGCATGGTGGCACACGCCTGTAATAGCAGCATTTTGGAAGGCCGAGGTATGTGAATCACTTGAGGTGAGGAGTTCGAGACCAGTCTGGCCAACATGGTGAAATCCCGTCTCTATTAAAATACAAAAACTAGCTGGGAGTGGTGGTGGGTGCCTATAGTCCCAGCTACTTGGAAGGCTGAGGCAGGAGAATTGCTTGAACCCGGGAGGAGGAGGTTGCAGTGAGCCGAGATCACCCAACAGACAGAGCAAGACTCCGTCTCAAAATAAATAAATAAATAAAGCAAAATTAGCAATTTACCATTTGGCAGTATATAAGTAGACATGAGGTAAGTTGCTGTTAGAGATGACAATCAAGATGAGGAGACTTAAAACAACAACAAAAAATACGCAAATCTAAAAATATTTTGGGGAACAAAAATAATTGGAAAAAAAATTTTAACCTTTGACACTTTTTTTTTTGGTGGGCCTAATAATGTGGTATATACTATAACATATATTAATATAACCCTGGAAGAACGAAGTTGTTTACTACTGTGTTCTTGGTTTGCTTTTCTGTTTTTTTTTTTGTCTTTGAGACAGGGTCTCACTCTGTCACCAAGACTGGAGTGCAGTGGTGCAGTCGAGGCTCACTGCAGCCTTGGTCTCCTGGGCTCAAGCAATCCTCTCACCTCAGCTTCCCAAGTAGCTGGGACTATAGGCGTTTGTCAGTATGCCCAGTTAATTTTTGTATTTTTTATAGAGAACAGGATTTGCCATGTTGCCCAGGCTGGTCTCGAATTTTGAGCTCTAGAGATCCACCCCCCTTTACCTCCCAAAATGCTGGGATTACAGGCATATGCCACTGCGCCTGGCTTGGTTTATTTTTTTCTATTATGTGGAGAGAGATGGGAATTTAACCAACTATCAATAAAAATCCTTGTGTCTGAGTAGGACACATATTTACCACCTGATCTTTTATCCAAGTTAGTATTTCTCTGTGAACTTAACCCTGATAAAGGGAGTTGAAACAAAGGCAGTTTTACTGGAAATAATTATTTTTCTTTTTTTTTCTCCTTTTAGGAAAACAAAAAAGAACAAACAGAAAAGTAAGAATACTAACTTTCTTAACGTTAATTTATGTTACGTCTATGACACTGACATTTTTATTTTGAAAGCTATGAAATTTTGGAGTAAGCTTATGTTTATTGATTATCTCAAATAGGAGTCTCACAGCAGTGTTATAAAATAGGTACATGGTGGTAGAGACCTCTTTTTACCAAGGAGAAACTTGTGAGCATTTATTTTCATCTGCTTTAGTCTTAATGTCTCCCACTGAGAAGATAACATTTATAAATAAGTGGAAGATGGTGATACTAAATGTTTATACTGAATGTTTGGTAGAGCTCTTCAGGGAAAGTTGTATTTTTGGTAGCAATATGATTCTTTAACTTAGATTGAGGTAACAGCTGTGTAATGGAGAAATAATGAAAAGGGATAATGTGTCGAGACTGTTTTCCTTATAGAGTTTGTTAAATTAGCTAAATGAGACCCCTCCCCGCCAACATTTACAGCACCTGGAAATGGAGATGGTGGCAGTACCAGTGAGACCCCTCAGCCTCCTCGGAAGAAAAGGGCTCGGGTAGATCCTACTGTTGAAAATGTGAGTTTTTCTTGAGTTTATGAATAGCATGTTAGGATTTTTAGTCTCGGTTACATGACATAACCATGGGAGCTTTGATTCTCTACAAGATTTGCTTACATGGTTAATTCCTGAAATTAAAAATTTTCTCTTTTGGGGGTAAAGGATAAATTTCTGTACATCTTTATTTCACCTGTAGCTCCAGATTTACCTACCCAATTGATCATTTGTTGTTTAAGCTTCATGTTCACCTACAAGACTATTTCTTTGGTGTTAGATATTTATTTTTATGAGTTAAAGATGTACCTTTAAGATGGTTGTGTTTGAAATAGTTTTGATATCAGTGGTAAATAAGAAAATATTAAGTTAAAATGTATCAAGTCAGGGTGTTTCATTTCCTGAACAAGAGGAACCTTACTGAAGAATTTTTACCTTTACAAGAAAATGCACTAAATAGACTATAGGTTAGGTCAGATTCTTTTCTCCCAACAGCTACTTCGTATGGTCTTTTTCATTAATGATTTTAAAAAATGACAGTACAGCTGTATGCTTGGCTACTTTAAGATTTATCCCTAGTGCCTCTAAAGGTCAGCTCCCCTCCATGTTTGGTATTTAGCAAGAAAGGTTAGGTTTTTAATACTCTTCCTGTTTCTATTTAGGAGGAAACATTCATGAACAGAGTTGAAGTTAAAGTAAAGATTCCCGAAGAGCTAAAACCATGGCTTGTTGATGACTGGGACTTAATTACCAGGCAAAAACAGGTAACTTAAAAAGCTACCCAGATTATTAAGCTATATGATACATTCTTGCTAGCAAAAAAAGTTTTTAAAGGAAAGTGTTATATTGACTTGAATTATTAAGGTATGACTGATAAAATATTTTAATTTAGAGGCTGAACACTTTAGAACTACTACCAGAAAGAGTAACTTAGAAGAATAAAAGTTGACATATAAATTTTATGAGATTGTAATGATAAAGGTGGAAATAACTCATTTTTGGAGATTGCTAGGGCAGGAACTCGTTCTGAAAATTCATAAAGGCGAAGAAGCATGTGTCTTACTGTCATTGCTAATGGTAGGCCATAGAAAGCACACACCACCACCTGCAAGGTATTCATGACCCTGAAAAGAACCTGAATCTTACTAAGCGCCTGGATCTATCATTAGTTTGCAGGAAATAGGATGTTTAATGGAGTGACATGTTTGTCAATCATTGAACTCTATACTTGAGAATTTTATAGGACAAATGAAGCTATTTAAACAAATGGCATAGGTAGGGTTAGGGATAGTTGGGGGAGATGATTAGGGACTGTTTGAGGATTATGAGACTTAAGAGACCTATCAGTCATATACAGTATGTGGATATAGTTTGAATTCTGATTTGAATCCTTTGGAGGATTATGCAATTACAGCTAAACTGCGAAGATTCAAGCATGGCTGTATCACTTATTATTTGTGAGTTTGGACAAGTTTCATAGCCTTTTTGTGCTTCTGTTTCTGCATTTAATGGAATAATAGTTTGTGTTTGACAATGCTGATGAGAGGATGAAAAGATAATTATGTTAATGCTTTAGACTAGATCTAGCAAATAACATGCATAACAGTAAATGATGACTTGGTAGTACCACAAAGGCACATTCATGTCTGTTATGTGTGTCTAGCAGATTGACATTTTTAAAAGCTGTGCTGTTCTGTCTAGTAGAGTCTCATTTGGCTGTTTAAATGTATAGATGCTCCATAACACCCAGCAGAGTTGGAAAATTAAGTTAAACCATTGTAAGTTGGGAACTGTCTGTAACTACATTTTTAGTTTCTCAGCTACATTATCCATGTTTTAAGTGCTGAATAGTATCTTTCCTAATTTGAAATACTGTTACCTGATCTTTGTATAAAAACTTGCCTGGTATGATTTTTCTTTAAAAAAGAGAGTGCTTATATTTAAGCATGTTTTTGTCTTCATAGCTCTTTTATCTTCCTGCCAAGAAGAATGTGGATTCCATTCTTGAGGATTATGCAAATTACAAGAAATCTCGTGGAAACACAGATAATAAGTAAGAATATACATTTTTCAGATAGACTCAAAGACATTTAAAAAAGTTTCTGAATAAGTCATCTGAAACTTGTACTGACTCCGAAACATTAATACCACCAGAAACTAGCAAAATAGAATTTCACTGCTTTGGCACAGGAGTTGGCTGGCTGACTTTTTCTTAAAGGGCCAGATAGTAAATATTTTAGGTAAAATTTAAGCTATCATGTAGGTATTTGCATAACCATTTAAAATTTAACCATCTGAAAATGTAAGAATCATCTTAATTGCTTTAGTTTGTCAAACCCTGCTTTCATATGCCCTTTAAAAAAATCTCAGCTATGGTTCATTATTATTAGCTCAGCTTTTAATTCTTTAAATTGGTTGAATTATTCTCTATCTCAGTTATTTTCATTGACCAGTTTTGGAATGTTTTTGTTCATTTATCAGGGAGTATGCGGTTAATGAAGTTGTGGCAGGGATAAAAGAATACTTCAACGTAATGTTGGGCACCCAGCTACTCTACAAATTTGAGAGACCACAGTATGCCGAAATTCTTGCAGATCATCCCGATGCACCCATGTCCCAGGTGTATGGAGCGCCACATCTCCTGAGATTATTTGGTAATATGTCATGTAGAAAATAATGGATTTTACTTTTTGGGAGGTCTTCTCTAAATGAAGTAAAGTAATTAACTTTCCAAAACATGACTCCATTTTAATTTGAACTTTTATCTAGAATGTTAATAAATAGCAAAATCTCTTTAGGAGCAAGAGTTTTAAAAATCGTGTATTTTATTTTATAATTTTTTTTTGAGACAGAGTCTCACTGTGTTGCCCAGGCTGTAGTGCAGTGGTGCGATCTTGGCTCACTGCAACCTCCGCTTTCTGGGTTCAAGCAGTTCTGCCTCAGCCTCCCAAGTAGCTGGGATTACAGGTGTGCGCCACCATACCTGTGGCAATTTTTGTATTTTCAGTAGAGATGGGGTTTCACCACTTTGGCCAGCGTGGTCTTGAATTCCTGACCTCAAGTGATCGCCTACCTTGGCCTCCCAAAGTGCTGGGATTACAGGCGTGAGCCACCACGCCCGGCCTAAAATCATGTATTTTAAATAAATTGGTGGTGTTTGCTCGCATAATTAAAATACATGGTTGTAGTGCCCCTGCTTTCGATGTAACTTTGGATAAATTCTCTTGTTTAAACAGTACGAATTGGAGCAATGTTGGCCTATACACCTCTGGATGAGAAGAGCCTTGCTTTATTACTCAATTATCTTCACGATTTCCTAAAGTAAGTCTGTGCTTGAAATTAGAAACATGAATTTGAAAATTCAGTGTGTAATGATTGGCAGTATAGATGCTAAAACATTAAACTTTGTATTGGTACAGGCATAGATAGATGGTAATGGAGCAATACAAATAAGTGCAAATACATGGGAGTCTCAGAAATGATAGATGGTATATAGATGGTATATTGGTGCAGTAGGGGAAAGCAGTGGAGTCTGGTAGATTGGTGGTAAGACAGCTGACAGTTTGGAAGAAAACAAAGCCACACTTGTCATGTACCAAAATTCTAGATGAGTCTGGTTTAAAATTAAATTGTTAAGATAATGAAAGGACAAATGTAATATTTTCATAGTTCTGTAGTGTTCCATTTATGATAAATGGCTGGTACCTTTAATACAGAGTTCTTCGGTAAGAAATGAACAAACCAGTGAAAAGTAGGACAGGAAATTTACAGCAATGTCAGCACAAAGGACCATTAAAAATATGTCAAAAATAATGATAAAAGTATAAACTGTCAGTAAAGTAGCACTTGTCAGATTGGCTAAGGTTTAAATGTTTGAAGAAATGGAGAAAAGGGCAATCCTGGTTTCTATAAGTTTTTGGAGGGCATTTTTATAATAGTGAAGAATTTGAAACAAGCACTTATTAAAAGGATGAGGTCACTCTAAACATACTGATAAAGATGTCCATGTTTTCAATTGAAAAACAGCCAAGTTGTAGTAGAGGAATATGGTGTAATTGTTACTTGTAGGGAAGCATTATTTTAATCTTTGCATAAGATCTGGCTTTCCAATGTGGATCTTAGTTAATACTGGGTTATTTCTTGGGCATGGTGTTGGGGGGAAGGGTGGGAGTTTTCAGTTTCTACTTTGTATATTTCTGTATATGAATTTTCTCATTACAATCATTTTACAGTAAACTTAAAACTGCAACGTGGACTTGAGAATCTAGGCAAAATTTATCGTCTTTGCTTTACTAATGATAAATACCTTCTTTGGACCACAGTTTTCTTTATGGAATGTGCTTTACTACTTGACATTTCACGTTCCCTTTTATATAATGATTTAAAAAAAAAAAAAGTTTATTCATTTAGACATGGAGTCTTGCTCTGTTGCCCAGACTGGAGTGCAGTGATGCGATCACGGCTCACTACAACCTCCTCCTCCTGGGTTCAAGCGATTCTTGTGCCTCAGCCTCCCAAGTAGCTGGGATTACAGGTGTACACCACCATGCCTGACTGATGTTTGTGTTTTTAGTAGAGATGGGGTTTTGCCATGTTGGCCAGGCTGGTCTTGAACTCCTGGCCTCAAATTTTTCTTCCGCTGCCCCCCAAAGTGCTATGATTACAGTGCTAGGTCTGATAGGATTTTTTTTCTTTTTTCTTTTCTTTCTTTTTTTTTTTTTTGAGATGGAGTTTCGTGCTTGTCCATGCTGGAGTACAGTGGTGTGATCTCAGCTCACCACAACCTCTGCCTCCAGGTTCAAGCAATTCTCCTGCCTCAGCCTCCCGAGTATCTGGGATTACAGGCATGCGCTACCACGTCCAGCTAATTTTGTGTCTTTAGTAGAGACGGGTTTCTCCACATTGGTCAGGCTGGTCTTGAACCCCAACCTCAGGTGATCGGCCTGCCTTGGCGTCCCAAAGTGCTGGGATTACAGGCGTGAGCCACCACTCCCGGCTGATACAATTTTTTTCTAAAGAAAATGTCTAGATGTTCTTTTAGGGTAATGCTGTCATGTAATAGGATAATAACTGTCTCTTAAAGATAGTTCAAGCTCCCAAGTTGGTATTCTGAAGACATAACTGTTCTTTGCTGTTTATAAATAGGGGAGTAACTCCAGAGTTCATTCCTTTGTATATGCATAGTGTTGTTCATTGTATAACCTTACCTATTTACGTGAATTGTCATTATGTATGGTTTTACTGTGAGAGAATGTCTTGGTTAACATATTTTAGGAAAGTGTTTTCTGTGGCTTAGGTATATAATATATAGGAAGAGATTTGGATCAAGATAATGACCTTTAAAAATTTTTGTAATGAATATTTTATTTTTAGGTACCTGGCAAAGAATTCTGCAACTTTGTTTAGTGCCAGCGATTATGAAGTGGCTCCTCCTGAGTACCATCGGAAAGCTGTGTGAGAGGCACTCTCACTCACATATGTTTGGATCTCCGTAAACACATTTTTGTTCTTAGTCTATCTCTTGTACAAACAATGTGCTTTGAAGATGTTAGTGTATAACAGTTGATGTTTGTTTTCTGTTTGATTTTAAACAGAGAAAATAAAAGGGGTAATAGCTCCTTTTTTCTTTTCTTTCTTTTTTTTTTTTTTTTTTCATTTCAAAGTTGCTGCCAGTGTTTTCAATGATGGACAACAGAGGGATATGCTGTAGAGTGTTTTATTGCCTAGTTGACAAAGCTGCTTTTGAATGCTGGTGGTTCTATTCCTTTGACACTACGCACTTTTATAATACGTGTTAATGCTATATGACAAAATGCTCTGATTCCTAGTGCCAAAGGTTCAATTCAGTGTATATAACTGAACACACTCATCCATTTGTGCTCCTTTTTTTTTTTTTTATGGTGCTTAAAGTAAAGAGCCCATCCTTTGCAAGTCATCCATGTTGTTACTTAGGCATTTTATCTTGGCTCAAATTGTTGAAGAATGGTGGCTTATTTCATGGTTTTTGTATTTGTGTCTAATGCACGTTTTAACATGATAGACGCAATGCATTGTGTAGCTAGTTTTCTGGAAAAGTCAATCTTTTAGGAATTGTTTTTCAGATCTTCAATAAATTTTTTCTTTAAATTTCAAAGAACAATGTGCTTGTGTTGATGCCTTACAAAAACCATTGTATATTTGTGTATTCCTTCTTGTATTCAGACAGTGGTTTTTCAGGTGCGTGCTTTGTTTCTGGTATGGCCTTTATGGAATGAGACACTTTAGCGTTGGTACGTAGCGCTAATCCATAGCAGCTTTGGCAGTTTGCTGTCTTGAGTCTTAGCTAAAAAGTTAGAAGTTTACATGACTGTTTTTTTTTTACTTTCCCCAAATTGTTACTTACTCTGAGCATTAATTAAGGGCATTTTCACCTGTGTAAAATTATGGTCAGCTTTTTTCTGTCTATAATTGTTTATTTTTGTGGGTTTACTCTAGAAACAGCCAAAAATGTCAATAGACAACACAGTATTAAAATAACACAAAAGTTGTAAAGGGCAACGTTTCTCCCCTTTGATAGAGACACTAAAGTGTTCTGTACTTGGGTGGAAGATGGCAGATGTTAAGAATTAAAATGCGGCTGGGTGCAGTGGCTCACGCTTGTAATCCCAGCACTTTGGGAGGCTGAGGTGGGCGGATCACCTGAGGTCAGGAGTTTGACACCAGCCTGACGAACATGGAGAAACCCCATCTCTACTAAAAATACAAATATTAGCCGGGCGTTGTGGCGCATGCCTGTAATCCCAGCGACTCAGGAGGCTGAGGCAGGAGAATTGCTTGAACTCAGGAGGCGGAGGTTGCAGTGAGCCGAGATCGCGCCATTGCACTCCAGCCTGGGCAACAAGAGTGAAACTCTGTCTCAAAAAAAAAAAAAAACAACCTCAAAAAACAGAATTAAAATGCAAAGCAGCAGATAAGTTCAGATGGCAAGAGTTACAGCAGCAGTTCAAGAGGGATAATGAGTGCAGGAGGGAAATAGGAGTAAGTTCCAAAGAAGCAGAATTTGCTTGAGTTGTTTGAAGGGAACTGCTTCTACCCATAGTTGTCTTCCTGCCGCCTCCTTCATTCGGCTTACTTGTTTTCTTTTTCTTTACCCTTTCCTTTTTGTCACAACTATACTGATTTAGTTAGACTTCTAACAAATAGGGATTGTTGTTGCCTGGGGTCTTTTCAGCTGTTGAATGTTCTTGTTTATCTAGATGTGACTTAAAAAAATGAAACACTTCAAGAATTTACGTGTCATTCTTGGCACGGGGCCATGCTAATCTTGATTGTTTGTATTTTTAATATTTTTGCTAACAAAATGAGCCCTAGATGTGAATTTTTTTTTTTTTTTTTAATGTGTACTCATGGTCCCTTGAACATTAGTGTTACTGGTTAGGTATTTAAAGATTTGCTTACCGAGTGTGGTGGCTCACACCTGTAATCTCAGCACTTTGGGAGGCTGAAGTGGGAGGATTACTTGAGCCCAGGAGTTTGAAAGTAGCATGGGCAACATAGGGAGGAGACCTTGTCTCTACAAATTTTTTTTTTTTTTTTGAGGCAGAGTCTCTCTCTGTTGCCCAGGCTGGAGTGCAGTGGTGCGGTCTCGGCTCACTGCAAGCTCCACGTCCCGGGCTCACGCCATTCTCCAGACTTAGCCTCCCTAGTAGCTGGGACTACAGGCACCCGCCACCACGCCTGGCTAATTTTTTGTATTTTTAGTAGAGATGGGGTTTCGCCATGTTAGCCAGAATGGTCTCGATCTCCTGACCTCATGATCTGCCTGCTTCGGCCTCCCAAAGTGCTGGGATTACAGGCGTGAGCCACTGCACCTGGCCTCTACAAATAATTTTAAAAGTAGCCTGGCATGGTGGCGTGTGCCCATGGTCTCAGCTACCTGAGAGGCTGAGGCAGGAGAATCACCTGACCCCAAGATACCAAGGTTGCAGTGAGCTGTGGTTGTACCATTGTGTTCCAGCCTGGGTGACAGAGCGAGACCCTGTCTCCTAAAAAAAAGTTGAGGACTCGATCTTTTCGTTTATATTATCAGTATTTACTATGCTAGAAATTAAAACTTTAAAACTTAAAATATAAAAATACGTGTGTTCATTAGTCATCAGAATGATACCGTCACACATCATGTAACCTCAGGAAAATTTCATGTACACTCGAGAAAAAGGCAATGATTTAAAATAGCTTTAACCTCATAGGCTGCATGAAAATATCTCAGGTACTGCAGAGATCTCTGGACCTCTCGTTGAGAACTGCTGCTATAGATATTTGTGTCCTGAGGATTATAACAATCTTAGGGTTCTGTATTCAGAAATTTAAACGTTCCTTCACAAAACCTGAAAGTCAGGATTTTCTTCATTATTCATTAAGCCTCCTCCCTCCATTTAAATATAGCATTAGAAAAGAGCATTGATAGGTTTACCTGATGACAGTAAAAGAGGCAGTAATCATTGGATATTAAATCTACAGAGTATTTTGAATATGTTTTCATTTACTAGTAATTTTAATGTCGCTCCAGAATATCTTACGTAGTAGTAGTAAGTAGCTGGAATTATGTAATAAAAATCATACTGATCAATAATTGCTTACCAAAACATGAAATTAGATGAATATTAATATTAGTACCATTAGGTTTTAATACGGTTTTTTCTTTATTTTTTATTTTTGGAGACAGAGTCTTGCACTGTTGCCCAAGCTCTAGAGTACAGTGGTGCGATCTCAGCTCACTGCAACCTCTGCCTCCCAAGTTGAAGCAATTCTCCTGCCTCAGCCTTCCAGGTAGCTGGGATTACAGGCATATGCCACCATGCCCAGCTAATTTTTGTGTTTTTAGTAGAGACGGGGTTTCACTGTGTTGGCCAGGTGTGCGTGCGCGCGCGTGTGTGTGTGTTGCCCAGGCTGGAGTGCAGTGGTGTGATTCTGGCTCACTGCAGCCTCCGCCTCCTGGGTTCAAGCGATTCTCCTGCCTCAGCCTCCCAAGTAGCTGGGGCTACAGGTATGAGCCACCGCGCCCAGCTAATTTTTGTATTTTTAGTAGAGATGGGGTTTCTCCGTGGTCGCCAGGCTGGCCTCGAACTCCTGACCTCAACTGATCCACTCATCTCAGCCTCCCAAAGTGCTGGGATTACAAGCGTGAGCCACCATGCCCGGCATGTTTCCAGGTATTTTTACTCTCTAGTGCTTATTAAACTTAACCCAGGCAGATTGAGTCTCAGCCATGTTAGAGATTTTCCTGGATTAGCAGCCTTGTAGTACAATCTAGAATTTTTAGTGTTCAATTTATTTCTTGAACTAATCATTCAAGTAGATTGAAGGAAGAGTTACTGGAAGGGTAGGAAGAAGCATGGCTTATGATGAAGGGTGCATTTTGACAAGTATTCTTCTGGCTCTTTGCCATCCTCTCCTTTTCCTGTTACTGCTTCTAATTAAAGGTTCTGGTCTATATCTAAGTAATACATAGGTTTTGTGTTTTTTTCTTTTCTTTTTTTTTTTTTTTTTTTTTTTGAGACCGAGTCTTGCTCTAGAGTGTAGTGGCTTGATCTCAGATCACTGTAACCTCCACCTCCCTGGTTCAAGTGATTCTCCTGCCTCAGCCTCCTGATTAGCTGGGATTACAGGCACCCGTTGCCACGCCCTGCTAATATTTTTGTATTTTTAGTAGAGACGGGGTTTTCACCATGTTGGCCAGGCTGGTCTTGAACTCCTGACCTCAAGTGATCTGCCGCCTTGGCCTCCCAAAGTGCTGGGATTATAGGCGTGAGCCACTGCGCCCGGCCGATACATAGTTTTTTTTTGTTTTTTTGAGAAGGAGTTTTGCTCTTTTTGCCTAGGCCTGAGTGCAATGGCGCAATCTTGGCTCACTGCAACCTCCGCCTCCTAGGTTTAAGTTATTCTCCTGCCTCAGCCTCCCGAGTAGCTGGCATTACAGGCATGTGCCACCATGCCTGTCCAATTTTGTATTTTTAGTGGAAACAGGGTTTCTCCACGTTGGTCAGGCTGGTCTCGAACTCCTGACCTCAGGTGATCTGCCTGCCTCGGCCTCCCAAAGTGCTGTGATTATAGGCGTGAGCCACGATACCCGGCCTCAATACATAGTTTTTTAAAGTTTACTCTTTCTTTTTTTTCTTTTTTGAGATGGAGTCTTGCTCTGTTGCCCAGGCTGGAAGTGCAATGGTGTGATTTCTGCTCGCTGCAACCTCCTCCTCCCGGGTTCAAGCGATTCTCCTGCCTCAGCCTCCTGAGTAGCTGGGATTACAGGTGCGTGCTACCCCACTGGTTAATTTTTGTATTTTTAGTAGAGACGGGATTTCACCATGTTGGCCAGGCTGGTCACAAACCCCGGTTTTTTATTTCTTTTTTAAAAAATTTGTTAATTTCCAATGAGCACAAGCCAGGTACTTCTGTTTTTATAGTTTCTCCCATTAATCAGTTGTGGTATTTTCTAAGTTTTGAAATTATTTCCTCAAAATCGAGGTAACTGGCCCTTGATTCTCCTTTCTTGGGCATCCTTATAACTGCCATGTCTTATGGGTATTTGTTGTAGTAATATCTGCTGTCATTTTTGCAGTGTATATTTCAAACAAAGTTAGTTACAGAGGTTTAGTAACCCTGCCTATGGTCTGGTCATGTAGCTAAGAAGTGACAGAGCTGAGTTGAACACCACCCTGTTTCCCAGCCACACACATATCCATTAAATTCCTGAGTCTTACGAATTACCAAATACTTTTGTCTGTCCCATCTGCCTCTTAAATGTCTACAGTGGAGAATGTATTGTAATAGTTTTCTGGATTAAAATAATCATACTCCTTTCTCCTTTAAAACAAATGGTTTCCTGTATGATAGTGTTTTGAATCATGGGAGTAAAGGCCAAGTTAGGTTAAGGTACAAACTCCGAAGCTAAACACAGCTTCTGTAGGGTCCAGCCCTATGGGGCTTAGCGGGTGTTCTCCCCGTGTGCAGAGACGAGAGATTGTAAGAAATAAAGACACAAGACAAAGAGATAAAGAGAAAACAGGTGGGCCCGGGGGACCACTGGGCGTGCTGATATTAATTGCATGCAAGACAAGGGGGCAGGATAAGGAAGGTGAGCCCTCCAAGTGATTGATAAAGTCAAGCAAGTCATGTGATCACGAGACGGGGGGCTCTTCCCTTTTAGGTAGCCGAAGCAGAGAGGGAAGGCAGCATATGTCAGCATTTTCTTCTATGCACTTATCAGAAAGATTAAAGAGTAAGACTTCCACTATTCTACCGCTATCTTCTAAGAACTTCCAAGACGAACCAGGAATACGGGAGGAACATGAAAGTGGACAAGGAGTGTGACCATTGAAGCATGGCACCACAGGGAGAGGTTTAGGCCTCCGGATGACTGTGGACAGGCCTGGATAATATCCAGCTTCCCACAGGAAGCTGGTGGAGCAGAGTGTTCCCTGACTCCTCCAAGGAAAGGGAGACTCCCTTTCGCGGTCTGCTAAGTAATGGGTGCCTTCCAGGCACTGGCGTTACCGCTTGACCAAGGAACCCTCAACTGGCCTTTATGCAGGCGTGACAGAAGGCTCACCTCTTGCTGCCTTTGTCACTTCTCACAATGTCCCTTCAGCACCTGACCCAATACCTGCTGGTTATTCCTTGGTTATATTAGTAGTACAATAAAGAGTAATATTAAAAGCCAATGATTAATAATGTTTATACTAAGGACTGATAATGTCCATGATAATCTCTATATCGAATTTGTATTTTAACTATTCTTATTCTAACTATTTTCTTTATTATACTGAAACAGTTTGTGCCTTCAGTCTCTTGCCTCGGCACCTGAGTAATCCTTTGCCCACAAGCTTCCCCAGTCTTCACATCACCATGCTGTGTTTCAGTCAGTTCTCCTTTGCTTTTTGCTTCTAAGCTTGCTTTCACATGCTGTTGAATGGAAAAAGCAAGTTGGAGAACAATAATACAGTATATGAAAAAATACCATATTTCCTAGGGTATATACATACGTGGGTTGGTTTTTTTTTTTTTTTTTTGAGACGGGGTCTGTCTCTGTCGCCCAGGCTGTGCAGTGGCACGATCTCGGCTCACTGCAACCTTCACCTCCTGGGTTGAAGGGATTCTCCTGCCTCAGCCTCCTGAGTAGCTGGGACTACAGGCGCCTGCCACCATGCCTGGCTAATTTTTGTATTTTTCGTAGAGACGAGGTTTCACCATATTTGGCTAGGCTGGTCTCCAACTTCTGACCTTGTAATCTGCCTGCCTCGGCTTCCCAAAGTGCTGGGATTACAGGGGTGAGCCACCGCGCCCAGCTGGGTTTGTTTTTTTAAGGTCTGGAGATTTGTTCTGGGGAGCTAGACTACAGAATACCTGGAAATATAAGATAAAATATAACTTTTTTTTTTTTTTTTTTTTTTGAGACGAAGTCACACTCTGTCACCCGGGCTGGAGTGCAGTGCCACGATCTCGGTTATCTTGGTTCACTGCAGCCTTCACCTCCTGAGATCAAGTGATTCTCGTGCCTCAGCCTCTCAGGCGTGTGCCACCACACCTAGGTAATTTCTTTCTTTATTTATTTTTTTTTCTGAGACGGAGCTTCGTTCTTGTGTCCCAGGCTGGAGTGCAGTGGTGCAATCTCGGCTCACTGCAACCTCCGTCTCCCAGGTTCAAGCGATTCTCCTGCCTCAGCCTCCCGAGTAGCTGGTATTACAGGCACCCACTACCACGCCTGGCTAATTTTTTGTATTTTTTAGTAGAGGTGGGGCTTTGTCATGTTGGGCAGGCTGGTCTCAAACTCCTGACATCAGGTAATCCGCCCACCTCGGCCTCGCAAAGTGCTGGGATTACAGGTGTGAGCCACTGTACCTGGCCAAATACAATTTCCTTTTAAATGCATAAATGAGCAAAAAAAGGGAAGAGACTAAAACTGAAAACCCCAAAATTTTGCCTGCCTTCAATCTAGGTAATACAGAGATACTGCATACAAAGTATCTTTAAAATATATAAAAAGAATTGAAAATGTGAGAAAAGGGAACAAGATAGACTTAACCAAGACCAGCATAAAGTAATGGCATACTTTGTAAATAATTCAGAGCAATCTTCCACTGAAGACTAGAAAATAAGCAGAGATATAAAACATCTGCTTGAGGGTATTGGAGACCTAAGAAAATGGCGAAGACTTAATGGGCCAGCATTTGGTAGAGAATTGAGTTTCAGGACTGTAAGTCCATATTCAGTGTGGCTTTTATTTTGCAGTTGTTTGCAAAGGTCAGAGAGGCTTATGGTCTGGTTCTTTTGATAGTCTCACTTGGGCTAAAGGACATGATTTGGAGTCTGATATCTGCCAAGAAATTAGGACCCCAAAAGGATATACCCCAGGAATAAAGATGAACCAAATTTAATTATTTCTTCAAACAATTTTACAAATATATGCAGCGAATAGCTAGTTTTGCGTGAGACAAAACTACATGAAGTCAGGTGTGGTGGTGTGTGCCTGTAGTCCCAACTACGTGGGAGGCTGATGTGGGGGGATTGCTTGAGCCCAGGAAGGCTGCAGTGAGCTGATTGCCTCACTGCACTCCAGCCCGAGCAACAGAGAGACCTTGTCTCAAAAAAGAAATAGAAGTACTTGGAGAAAACATCAAGAAACTCATTTGAGAAACAGACAGGATATAGGCTGTTATAGATCCAATTTACTTTCAGAAATAAGTGCTGGTGGGGTATAATGTCTCACGCCTATGATCTTAGCACTTTGGGAGGCTGAGGCAGGAAGATCACTTGAGCCTAGGAGTTGATGATCAGCCTGGGCAGCATGGCAAAACCTCATTTACAAAAAAAACACAAAAATGAACTGGGCATGGTGACGCACACCTGTGGCCCCAGCTACTCTGGAGGCTGAGGTGGGAGAATCACTTGAGCTCAGGAGGTTGAGGTTGCAGTGAGCTGATATTGCACCACTGCACTCCAACCTGGGCAACAGAGTAAGACCCTGTCTCAAAAACAAAGTGCCCTACGTCATTCTTTAAGTAAGGAAAGTCAGATATTGACATTGTAAGACATTTAAAAAACTATGCTTACTATATTTAGAGAGATGAGATAAAAACTTAAACAGCAAACTTTAAAAAGCATATCAGAATTCCACATGCAAAACACAGTAGCTAAAATAGGAACTCAATAGGTTTAACAGTGGGAATATAGGTCAGGAAACAAATATGCATATTGAGGGATAGAGACATTAAGGATAGACAATGCAGTGGTAAACCTAACTGAAAATATAATTATTGCAGGAGCGAATGGGGCAATAATCGAGATTGATGACTTTGCAGAACTGTTAATAAAGTGTTAACTTTAAGCATGACAAAAATAAAAACCAGTTAAAGATATTAAGACTAGGCACTGCAGCTTAATTAGTGTAATCCTAGCACTTTGGGAGGCAGAGGTGGGAGGACTGCTTGAGTCCAGGAGTTCAAGGCTGCACTTCAGCCTGGGTAACAGAGCCAAGACGTCTTTAAAAAAAAAAAAAAAAAAAAGCGTATATAATTAAAACCTAAAGACAATTTTAAAGGTATCCCAATTAAAAAGACTTGACAGTGCAAATAATGGAAGCCAGGAGGCAATGGAGTATGTTTGGAAAACTGAAACAAAACTGCAATTTAAAATTCTAAACTCAGTAAAAACCCTTCAAGAAAACATTTTCAGACAAAACTCAAAAAATGTGTTAGAAAACTTACCAGCAAACCCAAACTGGAGAAAAAGTTACTTTGTTTTTTTGTTGTTTGAGATGGAGTCTCGCTGTCACCCAAGCTGGAATACAGTGGTGCAATCTCGGTTCACTGCAACCTCCACCTGCCGGGTTTAAGCAATGCTCCTGCCTCAGCCTCCCAAGTAGCAGAGACTACAGGCACGTGCCATCACGCCCAGTTAATTTTTTTGTGTTTTTAATTTTTAGTTAGCCAGGATGGTCTCGATCTCCTGACCTCGTGATCCGCCCGCCTCGGCCTCCCAAAGTGCTGGGATTACAGTTAGTTTCTTAAATGTTCATTGCAAGGTGGACTGTGAAAGCATACCACAATTAAAAAAAATTGTTACATTAGAATTGTTACATTAGAATCATTTAGTGTTTGCATGGATATTTTGCTCATACATGGTTTTGTAAGATTTTTGCATTGGTCATTTGGAAAATACTTACTGAGTTATGCAAATTTTTCAAATATTGACCTGTCTTATACAATATGGAAGATTGACGCAAGGATTTCTGAGGAGGAGTTTATGTAGATCCAGAGTGAAGATACTAGTGTCTTGTATGAAAGTTCACCAGAGGGCATTCATGATAGACAAGGCTTCCGTGTGTCATCTTGTATAAGAAGAATTATAGGTGTTTTAACCACGTCCCCAGCTAGGGTCTCATCGTTGCCAGACGTGAGTGAGCCTTCTGATGATTATAGCTCCCAGTCCTTGAGCCCTCCCAGCTGATGCAGAATGGGACAGAGATGAGCTGTCCCCTCCAGCTCCTACCCAAATGGCAGACTTGTGAGTCAGATAAATAATGTTCCAAGCTACTAAGTTTTGGAGTGGTTTGTTATGTAGTAGTGGGTGACCTGAACACTTGGCTACTTGCCATTGCGATTGCCAAATCTGCCATCCCCTGATATGGTACATTTCCTGAGGTTACAAGCCAGCCACCTGGTGACAGGTTAATTACGTTGGACCCCTTCCATCATCAAAGGGATGCCAGTTTTTCCTCCCTGGAATAGACATGCATTCTGGATATCTGGATTTATTAATATAATATTAATACTTTCCCTGTCTAATGCTTTTGCTAACACCATCATCTGTGGACCCAGAAACCTTTATTCATGGTATTCCATGTAACATTGCTTCTGGCATACCCTATCAGCCTGAGAAAATGGTGGAATGAGCTATTGAGGAGTCAGTTTTGGTGCCAGTTGGGAGACCTGAAAAGTTGAGGTTCTTAATTAAAGGATGCAGTATATGCTATGAATATGGCCCATATATAGTGATCTCTCATGGAATGCACAGGTTTGGAAATTAATAGGAGTGGCTTCTCACTATCACAAACCAATTACAGAATGTGTGCTTCCCATTCCTGTAACTTTGGGTTCAGTTGGTATAGAGGTTTTGGTTCCCAAGGAGAAATTCTGTCATCCAGGCAACATGATGGGTCAATTGGATTGGAAGTTAGATAGCTATTTTGGTTGTCTCATACCACCGAGCCAACAGGCAAAGAAGAGAAGTCCTGTACTGGCTGAGATGATCGGCTCTGATTACCAAGAAGAAATTTGGGTGCTGCTATACAATGAGGGGAGAAAGGACCATGTCTGGAACCCAGAGGATTCTCTGGGATAGGTGTTAGTACTTCTGTGTTCCTAGGTAAGTTTAATAGAAAAGTACATAAATTAAAAAACACAAGACCACTGAAGTTTCAGATTCTTCTAGGAATGAGTTTTGAAGTCACCCTATCTGGTGACAAAACAAGACCAAAACCAAAAACAGCTGAGGTGCTGGCTGAGAGCAAAGGAAACGTGGAACAGGCAGGCAGAAGAAGAAATAACAACTACATAGGGTCTTACGACCAATTATGAAGACAAGATGAAGACAAGGACTGTAACAGCTTTGTGCCTTTTTTCATGTTATAGAATATTCAGATGGGATTACATTTGAATTAGAAGAATAATTAACATTGCACAGTGAGGAATACAGACTGTTGACACTGGTGAAGAGGATGAGAGTGTCTACCTTTGTGTAAAGGGTATTGTATCTTACTAGGCTACAGCATGAAGTGGTGGTGGTATATGGTGATTAAAATATGTGTGGAAGGGTGTATATGGATGCCTAGCATCCTAAGGGGAGGACTGAGTTGGTTATGAAGTTACTGGGTCTCAGCTCTAAATCCTGCTCTGTGATCCTGTGGCTGGGACTCTAATAATTTGTCAGCTGGCTTCTTGTTAAGTTCTGCCAGTAGAGGGCATTAGAGGGAAACTGGAAGGCAAGGGTTGGGGGCCGGGGGTGGGGGGCGGTGGGAGGGAAGGATCTTCCTCCTTCCTGGTGGCTTGCTGTTCTGTTAGCTGCCTGACAGCAGCTGTTGGGTCCAGTCTCTACTTTGGGGGTAGAGGGGGGATGCTCAGAAGTGGCCTCAGAGGTTCCAGCACCCAGAACAGTTTTGCCTTCATTCTCTTCCTTTGCTCCTTGTAACACATATAAATCACCTCTTGGGGGTTTGGGAATTGCCCAAGCTGAGAGGTAGCAATATCTCCTTGTTACAGTTATCACGTTTCTATATTTCTTCCAGATAGAGGAAGGATTACAAAAAGGCAAATGGCCAAACCTTGTTTTACTGGGGCAGGCTTTTCCAAAGGACCAGGCAGAAGCACCATTTTATTTATTTGTTTTAATTAAAAATTTTTTTTTGAGACAGTGTCTCGCTTTTTTGCCCAGGCTGGAATGCTGTGCAGTCTTGGCTCACCACAACCTCCACCTCTCAGGTTCAAGCAATTCTCTTGCCTCAGCCTCCCGAGTAGCTGGGATTACAGGTGTGTGCCACCATAACCCAGCTGATTTTTTTGTGTTTTTAGTAGAGACGGGGTTTCACCATGTTGGCCAGGCTAGTCTTGAACACCTGACCTCAAGTGATCTGCCTGACTTGGCCTCCCAAAGTGATGGGATTACCATTTTATTTTAAAACACAATTGTGGTTATATTGTTTTGATTTTTTTGAAAAGCTTTATATGAGGTTTGATTTCTGGCTGTCTTTTGCTGCGCTAACAAACTGTCCCAGAACTTCATAGCTTAAAACAACCTTGTTTTCTCATACCTTTCTGGATCATGAATTCAGGATAGGCTTGGTTGGGCAGTTCATCTTTGATCCATTTGGTGTCAGCTGCCGTGGCTGAAACTGGAGGATCTGCTTCCAAGATGGCTTCTTCACTCATGTATCTCGTACCTCTGTGTTCCTTGGCCCCTCTTTCCTCCACACAGCATCTCAACCGCTGAGGGCTTCTCCGCATGGTTTGCACATCTCATACTGTGACTTGCCAGCCTCAGGCTGGCTGGACTAATTACATGGTATCTCAGGACTCCAATAGTGAGGGTTCAAAGAGATAAGAAGTGGAAGCTGCCAGGCTCGTTAAGGGCTGTGCTTGAAAGTGCTATTTTTTTTTTTTTTTTTTTTTGGGACGGAGTCTCGCTCTGTCACCCAGGCTGGAGTGCAGTGGTGCAATCTCAGCTCACTGCAAGCTCTGCCTCCCGGGTTCACACCATTCTCCTGCCTCAGCCTCCTGAGTAGCTGGGACTACAGGTGCCCACCTGGCTAATTTTTTTTTTTTTTTTTTTAATAGAGACTGGGTTTCATCGTGTTAGCCAGGATGGTCTCGATCTCCTGACCTCGTGATCCGCCTGCCTCAGCCTCCGAAAGTGCTGGGATTACAGGCGTGAGCCACTGCGCCCTGCCTAAAATTTACTCTTTTTTCTTATGGTAAAAACTGCATTGTTCAATAGAGAGAATTTGGATAGAGACTTACCAGGTTGCTGAAAGTTAAAAAGCAATGCTACCATTTCTTTTTTTTTTTTTTTTTTTTTGAGACAGAGTCTGGCTCTGTCGCCCAGGCTGGAGTGCAGTGGTGCGATCTCTGCTCACTGCAAGCTCCGCTTCCCGGGTTCACGCCATTCTCCTGCCTCAGCCTCTCCGAGTAGCTGGGACTACAGGCGCCCGCCACCACGCCCGGCTAATTTTTTTTTGTATTTTTAGTAGAGACGGGGTTTCACCGTGGTCTCGATCTCCTGACCTCGTGATCCGCCCACCTCGGCCTCCCAAAGTGCTGGGATTACAAGCGTGAGCCACCGCGCCCGGCCGCAATGCTACCATTTCTTGTAGGGATATAGAGAAAGGGTACTCATTATGGCTGGTAGAAATGTGGATTATTAGAGTCTTTTGTGGAATGCAATCTGGTAATATCTTAAAAAAATCCAAGTACCCATTGACTCTCTATACTAGTTAGGATTTGGTCAGGTTGTGAATGTAAAGCCTCAAATGACCAGCAGCTTAAACAAGGTAAAAGTTTACTTTTTTCTCTTGCATTTTGAAGTCTGGAGACAGGAAGTTCAGTATGATACTGTGGGTCCAAGGACCCAGGCACCTCTTGCTCCATCCGTAGTTTCTATTCCCAAGGCTACCTTTTGGTGGTTCGAGGTGGCTGCTGAACCTTCTGTTATAGGGTCTGTATCACAAACATTGAAGTGGAAACGAAAGAAGGAAGACATGGCCCTTCCCTCCAAAGGCTTTTCTTTTTCCATTCCAACTGGCTGTATCTCAATTCAATTCTGGCACTGATCACTTGGATTTAGTGCAGACCTCACAAGTTAAAGGGCACAGTCCCCACCAAGGGAGCCCTTATTTTAAATTACAGCTGCAATTTCAGAGTCCTGAGGCCACCTGCACTTTGGACCAACTGGCTATAAATTTAGAGGTTCCCATGACTCCCCAATTTCAATAAATTGCTAGAATAACTCTCAGAACTCAGGAAAATGCCCCCTTCACCGAAAATATGAAATCACAGCTGTGTGAAGTTCTGTTGATAGCCTAGAGAGGGGCCTTGTGTTCCTCAGGGAAGGCTTTCTTCAGGAGGTGACGCTGAAGTTGGGATCTGATGCATGGAGAAGAGTTCACCAGGCAGAAGGGAAAGTAGTCTTTTTTTTTTTTTTTTTTTTTTTTTTTTGAGAAGTTGTGCTTTTATTGCCCAGGCTGGAGTGCAGTGTCACAATCCTGGCTCACTGCAACCTCCGCCTCCCTAGTTCAAGCGATTCCTGTGCCTCAGCCTCCTGCGTAGCTGGGATTACAGGCTCCCACCACCATACCTGGCTAATTTTTTGTATTTTTAGTAGAGATAGGGTTTCACCATGTTGACCAGGCTGGTTCTGAACTCCTGACCTCAGGTGATCCCACCCGCCTTGGCCTCCCACAGTGCTGGGTTTACAGGTGTGAACCACCATGCCTGGCCAGTAGTCTTTATTTTCTAAATTAAAAAAAAGTTTTTTTTAAAGACAGGGTCTTGCTCTGTCAACCAGGCTGGAGTGCAGTGGCATGGTCATAGCTCACTGCAGCCTCAAATTTCTGGGCTTACGTAATCCTCCCGAGTAGCTGGCACTACAGGTGCAAGCCACCATGCAGTAGTCTTTCCACTTATTTATTTCTTGACATTTAGAATATTGGAAACAAGAAAATTAGAATTGAAAATGAAGAAGAAATGTGAGATGAATAGTTGGTTTCAGAAGAACAGAAGCATGTGCGTTTGTGATGCAGCCTCGGGGGAGAGAGAGAAGGGCAGCTGAGCCTGGGATATGCTTCCAGTCCTGGGGAGGAGTTTGGGTGGTTGCTGGTGGTGTGTCTAGGGGTGATTAAGTTTAGACAAACCTCTGAGTGTGTGCGTGTGTATGTGTTTGTGTGTGAAGAGGGAAGTTTGGTATGTCCTTGACCTGGTGCTCTGTGGCATTAAGTTACCATGGGCAGAGCTAATGGCAGATTGTCCTGGGCCTAGGAATGGTCTCAGCATTGCACAGCCCCCTGGTGAACCTGAGCAATAAAGGTAGCACATTTCCTCTGTGCTTGTGACATATGTGAGGGCTACGTGGTTTCCTTCAGGAACTAAGTCACCCTTCCCTTTCTGATCCCAGAGCCGGAGACACAAGGATACTCACTCTGGGTGGACTGATCTGGGACCCTGGAGGTTCCTGGTACAACCTGTGTCAACTTGGGACACATTCTTGCACTTTTACTTTTCTGGAGGATTGTGCAAGCCTTTATTTCCATAGGCAGAGAATCTCATCCTTCCCCTTTGATCACCCTTCTCTTCATTATCCAAGAATTCCAGTCTTTTCGAAGCCATACTGGGAGACCAGAAAATTAAATGTGTGCAGTGTGTTACCATAGTGGCCATAAGGTGTCGCTGTTTTAAGGGTTTCCCCACAATCCATGGGCTTAGCCCATTCCGCCCACCTTTACAGGGCCGAGGTGGCATCCTACTCCAGTGCCCTAAAGCTGCTCCTCTCTCGGCCACCTCATGTTCAGCCATCATCCCTCACAGTAGGACACCCACCAGAGTTTCCAAGCCTGCAGCAGCTTCACTCAGCCCTACCCACTGTGCGAACCTGGCCTCCGTGAAATTTTAGATCCTGAACTGGGGCCAGCCACCTCTCTTCCTTTCCCTACTGAGGGAGTCCCCTTAAGATCTTTTCCTGCCATGAGCCTGCTTCAGCGCATCCCAGACCACTCGAGTGGCTGTCCCCAACTTCATGTCTGGGTTCCTGTGTAAGTTGGTCCACCTTGCACCCTGGAATCCCGGGAGAGATCGTCTTTGCTGAACTACACACAGCAAACCGGAGATCTTCCTTCCGGTGTATAGCCTTCCCCTAGAACAACACACACTGACTTTACATTCACATAACCACGGGAAGTTGGTCACATGATTTTTCCCATAATAATGAAAATCTGTTCTCTGTCTCTAGCCTAGACTTACTCTATCACTCTACATTTGCATAATTCCCTTAAACTGTTCTAAAAATATGCCAAGAACTATTTTTTAAAAAGCATCCCATAATATTACCTTTCAGCTACTCCCTTGTATCAGCTAGGCTCCCTGAGAAAGAACACAGTCTACTGGGTACTGTGAGGAGAGCTTAATAAAGGACTTGTTTACCAAGGTGGACAGGAGGAGGGAACCCACCAGGCCTTAGATGGGGCAGTGCCGTAGATGGAGGACGTAGACAGAGCTCAGCTATCATCCTGGGCCTGGCGGACAGGGCCAGGTCTTCTCAGAGCATAGTCATTTTGAATCACTGAGACTTTTTAAGAATCCTAAGGACTCTGCATCCTCTTTGGAGAGGCAGCAGAGAGGGAGGCTGAGAACAGAGACTCTGGAGCTGGAGGGCTCAGGTATAAACCCTGATTCTGCCACTAACCGATTTTGTGGTTTGGGGCAAGTTGCTTAACCAATCTGTGCCTCGGCTTCCTCATGTGAAAGTGGGGATCATGATAGTATCTACCTCACAGGGTTGCTGTGGGGAGTTAGTGCGCTGTATATTTCTTAGCTGCTGCAGTGCCTGGAAAATAAAAAGTGTCTGTTAAATGAAACCAAGAAAATGCCAGTGTTTCAGCTGAGCTGATTAACCTGCTTCACTCGCAAGAAGGAAGGGCTTCTTCTGTCTTGCCCTTTGATAGAGGTCAAAAGACCAGCATCTCTGTAGGCTCTCAGAGTCCCTCAGGAGCATAGGGGAAATACTCTGTCAGTTTTCTTTTTTGAGACGGAGTCTCGCTCTGTCACCCAGGCTGGAGTGCAATGGTGCAATCTCGGCTCACTGCAACCTCCGCCTCCCTGGTTCAAGCGAGTCTCTCGTCTCAGCCTCCCGAGTAGCTGAGATTACAGGCACCCGTCATCATGCCTGGCTAATTTTTGTATTTTTGTAGAGATGGGGTTTCACCATGTTGGCCAGGGTGGTCTTGAACTCCTGACCTTGTGATCCACCCACCTCGGCCTCGCAAAGTGCTGGGATTACAGGCGTGAGTCACCGCGCCCAGCCTACTCTTGTCAGTTTTACCATCTTCTCCTTAGGTTTCTGGCGCAGGGTCTTTGGGCTTGGCAGGCCAGGAGTGCCCTTGGGCGGGGTCACCACAAGGGCTGCAGCCTTGATTCAGTATTCTTAACCAGCTGGTAGGATGCTTCCTCCTCTGTCTCCAATGGTTGCTGTTTCCCAGGAGGCCCTGTGGTCCTTCATGTAAGTTGCCTTTGGCCCTGCTCTCCAAGTCAGTCCAGGCTAACACAGCCTCATGCTGAAACTCTTGTGTTTACCTAAACTCAGTGCTGTTTGGATGCTAGAAACAATTACTAAAGAAAATGTATACATACACAGTGGAATACTATACAACCTTTAAAAAGGAAATCCTGCCATTGTGATAACATGGATGAACCTGAAGGATTTTATGCTAAGTGAAATAAGCCAGACACAGAAAACAAGTACCGCATGATCTTCACTTATATGTGGAATTTTAAAAAGTTGAACTCATAGAAGCAGAGAGTAGAATGTTGATTAGCAGAGGCCGGAGTGGGAGATACAGGGAAAGGGAGATGTTGGTTTCAGTTAGACGTTTTAGAGATCTATTGCATAGTATGGTGACCATATATTTCAAAATAGCCAGAAGACTAGATTTTAAACATTTTCACCACAAAAAAGGGTAAGTAGGTGATGTGTTGGATACGTAAGTTTGATTAATCTTTCTGCAATGTGTACATATATCAAAACATCACATTGTACCCCATAAACATGTATAATGATTGTCTGTTTAAAAAAGTTTATATTTCATCCTGAGTTCAAAACCCGTAAATGAATTAAGTGACTGCTGGTGGGAACCAGGTAAACCTTCCATTCAGCTTAACTTTTGAGATGAGCTTGGCGTTTCTTCATGTTGCTAGGGGAAAAACCTCAGGAATTGTGTTGTAATGGGAAGTTAAGAGTAAGATTGCTGATTTCATTCATTAGTTCAGTGAGTTTCTGTAATGAAGAATGTATGTGTACCCATAAGAGTCAATATGCATATTTTATTATCTGTAAAGAAAAAAGCATTTGATAAGGAATTACTGGAATTTAGCCTCTTGGTTTTTTGTGTAATTACATGTAATGGGGACTGGGTTTATTGCTGATGGTGGGCTCTTCCTGGTTCATTGTAGTGGTGCCTGTGGGCTGGGGTTTTATCCTAATGTCACTCTACCGTGGGAAACGTAATGATCTGTTTATCTGGAAGCCTTAGAACAATGCTACATCTTTAAAAAATACTTTGACCTTAAAATTTCAGGTCATACACCCATTATGTCAAGTAGATGCTGTAGTCCTGTGAGGAAGGTGTTAGTCTTGCCTCCATTTTTGAGGCTCACAGCAGGAGTTGGGAAGTAAGAAGGAAGAGCAGTAAAGATTTTAGGAGTTAGACCTGGGTTTGAATCCCAGCTCTCTTGCGTTAGCTGTAGGGCCTTGGGAAAGTGAATCATTCTCCCACCTGTAAAATGAGGATATTAATAAATCCTACCTTATAGGTCATTGTAAGGGCTGGAAGTAATAAATGTGAAATAGCAATAGTCCAGCATAATACAGCAAGGACACTGGAGTAGGTTTTTACTGATTTTTGCTCAAGGTGATAAAGTGAATGGCTGAGCTGGAATTTGAACCCAGGCAACCAGAGGCCACCACCATGTTGTACCTTCTTTGTGTTCGGGCGATGATTAATTCCCACGAATGATGGCATGGCTCCTGCTGGAGCTGTGAATGCCTTCTGCTCTGGAAGCCAGTGAGGATTCCTGGATCGGTTTCTGGGCCTCCACCTGGCACATGTTCTGGATGAGGGTTCTGGCACAGGTGGCCACCAAGAGCAGGGACAGTGACCCCAAGAGCAGATGAAGGCTTTATGTACACCAGAGCACTTACAAGGCAGGTGGACCCAAACAGGGTGACCACTTTCTCTTGGTACAGCTGGCTGCATCAACGTGAAAATGCGGGGCCCCTTGTTCAAAAAGCAGGAAACCAGGCTGGGCACAGTGGCTTATGCCTGTAATCCTAGCACTTTGCGAGGCCGAGGTGGGTGGATGACATGAGGCCAGGAGTTCGAGACCAGCCTGGCCAATGTGGCAAAACTCCGTCCCTACTAAAAAATAAAAAAATTAGCCAGGCATGATGGTGTGCATCTGTAATCCCCGCTACTGGGGAGGCTGAGGCATAAGAATCATTTGAACCTGGGAGGTGGAGGTTGCAGTGAGCTGAGATCACGCTACTGCACTGCAGCTTGGGCAACAGAGCAAGACTCTGTCTCAAAAAAAGCAAAAGACAACAACAAAAAACAACAAAGCAGGAAACCAGTGCCATTAAAGGTATGAGAAAATACAAAATATTTTCTCCTGTGGCCTCTCTCTTGACCTCTCATAGTGTTTTCCATGTATTATTTAATATTGTGCTCCCTTGGGCATAGGGAGAATTGCCTGGCATGTACAGGCTGTCATAGGCGTCTGGGGTCCTACTGTGCGACTCCATGCACACATGGCCCATCAGCCTCCGAACAAATGCCTGGACCCAGCGGGGGCAGGAAGTTAGTCTCCCCCTTCCATGGACCTGCTGCTCCTACCCATGCAGACAGGTAGCCCACAGGGATTGCAGCCTCTGTGCTGGAACATGTTTTATATCTGGATCAGGGGTGGGTGAGAGGTTCACCCCCACTGAACCTGGCGTGCCATAGAGCTGCCAGCCTGGGTCAGGGGTAGCCACCACCATGCCCCATCCTGAGCTGCTATGAAGCATGTGTGCCTGGCTCCAAATCCTCCCGATCTCTCATTCAGGCCTCTGCCATGTGTTAGAGAAGTGAGTGGCTCAGAAACTGGCCAAGAGAGGCAAGAAGGTGGTGGGAGGTGGTAACACGTGTCAGCCAAGGCTCCACGCCCCCTGCCATGTGCTCCAGTTGTCCCCTTGGACTTCACTTACAAAAACACATATTCAAAGAGAAAATAATTATGCATGTTAAGATGATGACGGCAGAGCATTAAAACCCCAGCTCTGTATGACTTCACTGGTCATATGCCCTTGGAGCCAGCCCTGCCTGGCCATTTTCCTGAGACTTTTTGCAGTTTTAATAGCACTAAAAGTTCCAGGTCCCAGAAGTACTCTCAGTCCCAGGCAAATCGGGCTGGTTGGTCACCACACACCCAAAACAAGGCTACTCCCAGCCTAAATTCTTCTTCAGTGACCTTAGCTAGAATTTGACAACCTAGAAGGAAGCTATTAATTTTTGCATGCATGTACATTTGTGACATTTCTTTTTTCTTTTTTTTTTTTGAGATGGAGTTTTGCTCTTGTTGCCCAAGCTGGAGTGCAATGGCGAGATCTCAACTTGCTGCAAACTCCACCTCCCGGGTTCAACCGATTCTCCAGCCTCAGCCTTCCAAGTAGCTGGGACTACAGGCATGCGCCACCATGCCTGGCTAATTTTGTATTTGTAGTAGAGACGGGGTTTCTCCATGTTGCTCAGGCTGGCCTTGAACTCCCAACCTGAGGTGATCCACCCGCCTCGGCCTCCCAAAGTGCTGGGATTACAGGCATGAGCCACCATGCCCGGCCCATTTGTGACATTTCAAGCAATATACATTTATTCTACATTTTATTCACACACACATATCTAAGTAGGAGAAGGGGCTTAATCTTCCCAGATCTTAGGACTGCTGAAGGTCTTCAGCCTGCCCCCCAGCAGGGTAGCTTCTGTGCCCTCCAGTGGTGGCTGAATTCACAAAAGGGGGCAAATCAACTTGCACCCGGCTCTGCAGGAGTGGACATTTTTGCACACGCCCCTGAATCACTCCCAGAGGCCACCAGCAATTGTACCAAAGAGAAGGTTCCCATACTGATGAATCCAGCCCTTGTTGTCACAAGCATCTGATTGGGTGGGGCATGTGCTGGCTAGGGCTCAGGCCACCCCAGGTTCCTCTCCTATGGCTTGTAACCATGGGCAAGCCACGTCATCTCACTGAGCCTCAGCTTCCTCTTCTATAAATGGGACTATCTTGCCTCATAGGCCAGAGGGCGTACTAAAGGAAGTCAGATGACTGGAGTGCCAGAACAGAGCCTGGCCTGCACTAGGTGCTTAATGAATAAGAGCTTGATCTATGCAGATGGAACTTTTAAAACAGTCCCACATGAAACCTGGCTGGCGGGATGGCTCTTGGCTGTCTCCAGGGCAAAGTGAAAAGACTCACTTGGGCGAGGAAGCTCATGAGTTTGTAGGTGCAGCCAGTAGACTTGACTTGCCTCTGCTGTGTGCCGCCTCTGCCTCCTAGGGCAGGGCTGGGCATGTGTCACGGTTTAATACATGACTGTTGGACAAATGAGTGAAAGATAACTCTCTTATGAGTGCTTACTAAGAGCCAGATGTGCTGAATATTTCCATAAATCATCTCAATTCTGTCCACAAAAGTGTGAAGAAGGCCAGGCGCGGTGGCTCACGCCTGTGATGCCAGCACTTTGGGAGGCTGAGGCGGTATGATCGCTTGAGTCCAGGAGCTTGAGACCAGCCTGGGCAACATAGTGAAACCCCATCACTACAAAAATTAAAAAACTTTTAAAAATCATGAAGAAAATATGATTATATCAATTTGTAGACAATGAAATGGAGGCTCAGAGAGGGTAACTAACACCCCCCTACCGCCAAGGTCACACAGAAAATTCAAGGGAGAACTGAGATTGGAATCCAGGTGTGTCTGCTTCCAAAAAGTTGTGTTCCATTAACATTCTTTCCACTGGATATTCTGGCAGGAGCTGGGCTTCCTGTCATGGGCACTATGGTTTTGGGAGGAGATGCTTAGTTCACTCACACTAATAATGACCATGGCAGGGACATGCCCTGATCTCCCACAATTAATGTGTCTTGAAATTTTAAAGTCTTGAGTACACAGGCTTCTGCTGCTTTTTTTTTCTTTTTCTTTTTTTAATTAATTTTTTTTTTTTTTTTTTTTTTAAGATGGAGTCTTGCTCTGTCCCCTAGGCTGTAGTGCAGTGGCGTGATCTCTGCTTACTGCAGACTCCGCCTCCCGGGTTCCCACCATTCTGCCTCAGCCTCCGGAGTAGCTGGGACTACAGGCGCCGGCCATGGCGCCCGGCTAATTTTTTTGTATTTTTTGGTAGAGATGGGGTTTCACCGTGTTAGCCAGGATGGTCTTGATCTCCTGACTTTGTGATCCACCCGCCTTGGCCTCCCAAAGTGCTGGGATTACAGGCGTGAGCCACCGTGCCCGGCCTTTTTTTTCTTTTTCTTTTTTTTTCTTTCTTTTTTTTTTTTTTTTGAGACAGTATTGCTCTTCTTCACTCAGGCTGAAGTGTAGTGATGCGGTCATGGCTCACTGGAGCCTTGACCTCCTGGGCTCAAGCGACCCTCCCACCTCTCAGACTCCTCAGTAGTTGGGGCTACAGGCTCTGCTACCATGCCCAGCTAATTTTTTGTTTGTTTGGTATTTTTTTGTAGAGATGAAGTTTTGCCATGTTGCCCAGGACGGTCTTCAACTCCTGGCCTCAAGAAATTCTCCTGTCTTGGCCTCCAAAAGTACTGTGATTACAGGTGTGAGCCCACTGTGCCTGGCTCATATAGACAGAATTACACAACGTGTAGTCTTTTGCGTCTGGCTTCTTCCACTTGGCCTGATGTTTCCAACGTTCATCTATGGTGTAGTGTGTGTCAGCACTTCCTTCTTAGGCTGGATGTTTCTTTGTATGGATGTATCATATTTTATCTGTCAGTTGACAGACATCTGGGTTGTTTCCACATTTTGGCAATTATATATAATGTTGTTAGGATTATTCATGTACAAGTTTCTGTGTGTACATGTTTTCAATTCTCTTAGAAGTGGAATTACTGGGTTCATATAGAAATACTTTTTTTTTTTTTTTTTTACCCAGGCTGGAGTGCAGTGGCACAATCTTGGCTCACTGCAGCCTCCACCTCCCGGGTTCAAGCAATTCTCCTGCCTCAGCCCCTGGAGCAGCTGGGATTACAGGTGCACACCACCACGGCTGGCTAATTTTTGTATTTTTAGTAGAGACGGTAAATAACTTTTGTATTTTTAGTAGAGATGGTATATAATTCTTTTTCTATATTGCCGGATTTGGTCTGCTAGTATTTTATTGAGGATTTTCGTGTCTGTATTGATAAGGAACATTGCTCTGTAGTTTTCTTATGATGTCTTTGTTTTTAAACTTTGGACTTTAACTGTTTTTTGTTTTTTTTAAAACTCTGCTATCTTTTCCCTAAGTGCAGGAGCACCTTAGTGTTAAAGACATAGTCCATGGGCCTGAGATTCATTCCTAGAGGTCTGCACCGGGCCTGTCATGGAGTAGGGGCAGGGGTGATGACAGACCAATTAGGCAGTACCTGCTGTGTACCAGGCTGTGTAGCATCCTTAGGGTTCAAGTGCATTTGAAATTTACTTATCTCAGTTGGATATAACCATGTCTGCCGATCTCTTTAAATCCAAACAGCACCAAGGCAGAGGCCATTCTGCTTGTTTCACAACAGTCCTGCCAACACTGGATGCTATAAACACCCTGTGTGCTCCCTGGTGCCTGGCACAGGAGAGGACTGCACACAGTGGATACTCTGTAGGTGTTTGGTAAATAACTGAAAAGGAGGGAATTGGCCCCTGCAAGCCCCCCCGCCCCCTCCCCCTCTTTTTTTTTTTTTGAGATGGAGTCTTACTCTCTTGCCAGGCTGGAGTGCAGTGGCATGATCTCGGCTCACTGCAACCTCCGCCTCCCGGGTTCAAGCGATTCTCCTGCCTCAGCCTCCCAAGTAGCTGGGACTACAGGTGCGTGCCACCACGCCAAGGTAATTTTTTTGTGTTTTTAGTAGAGACAGGGTTTCACCAGGCTGGTCTCGAACTCCTGACCTCAGGTGATCTGCCCGCCTTGGCCTCCCAAAGTGCTGGGATTATAAGCCGTGAGCCACCACACCAGGCCTGCAGGCCTTTTTATAATAAAAGACTCTCATCATTGTCTGGGTTTGAGACATTCAGGGCTCTTGTGGAAAGGAGAACTCTGCTTCAAAGTCTCAGGTCTGTGTATCCCTGCGGAGCACCTAAATCCCTCAGGGGAGGCTAATTTTGAAAACAGTTATTTGATTTTTGTGGTAATTTGAATTTCTTTGGAACCTCACCCAGGACCCTCCCTTTAAATGAGTATTTAATTGGAATGTGGTTAATAATGTTCTATATTGGATCATTAATTGTGACATTTGTATCCAACTACTACATTCATCGCAGAGATCTGAGTGTGGGTGTGCAAGAATTCTCCTCTGTCTTCACAGTCGTTCTATATCTAAACCCGTTAGAAAAGAAAATGTTCATTTTAAAAACAATATAGAGCTGGGTGAGGATTTAGGCTAAATTGTTTTTCCAACCTACCGTTCAATTTCTAGCACTTTTTTTTTTTTGAGACGGAGTCTCGCTCTGTCACCCAGGCTGGAGTGCAGGGGCGCGATCTCGGCTCACTGCAACCTCTGCCTCCCAGGTTCAAGCGATTCTCCTGCCTCAGCCTCCCGAGTAGCTGGGATTATAGGCACCCACCACCATGCCCGGCTAATTTTTGTATTTTTAGTAGAGATGGGATTTCACTATGTTGGCCAGGCTGGTCTTGAACTCCTGACCTCGTGATCCACCTGCCTCAGCCTCCCAAAGTGCTGGGATTACAGGCGTGAGTCACTGCACCCAGCTTCTAGCACCTTTAATTGAATAGTAAAAATGGACTCGTCTGTGACTGATGTATCAAATTCTTACTTCCTAGACCCTGAGTGAGTAATCTATTCTTAATTGGCACACTGTTTTAAGGGTTAACATTTTGTAAATTTTAATATGTGAAAAAAATCCACCCTCATTGCTCATTTATAAAACTACCTTGGCCTTTTTTCCCCCAGATAAAAAGGATAACAGAATTTTACTGGGATTTTAGTTGGAAATATGCCATCTGTACTTTATTTCTGGCAATAATCAACTTATTTATGCTAATCTTTCCATTCAAGAATATGGTGTGCCTCGGCCGGGCATGGTGGCTCATGCATGTAATCCCAGCACTTTGGGAGGTTGAGGCGGGTGGATCAGGAGGTCAGGAGTTTGAGACCAATCTGGCCAACATAGTGAAATCCCGTCTCTACTAAAAATACAAAACATTAGCCAGGTGTGGTGGTGGGCACCTGTAATCCCAGCTACTCGGGTGGCTGAGGCAGGAGAATCGCGTGAACCCGGGAGGTGGAGGTTGCAGTGAGCTGAGATCATGCCATTGCACTCCAGCCCGGGCAACAGTGAGACTCCGTCTCAAAAAAAAAGCATATGGTGTCCCTCTCCATTTATCTAAGTCTTCCTTTATAGTGTTATTAATTTAGTAATTTTCCTCATATAAGACTTTTTTGGTGGTTATTCCTAGCTACTGGTTTTGTTGCAATAGTTGCAAAAGTTGCAATAGTAACAATAGTGTATTTCTTCAGAGTTTTTGATTTTTTTTCTGGTATCCAGCCACTTTCAGAACTCTTTCATTAGTTCTAAGTTTTGTTGATTCTCCTGAATGTTTTTAGCCACATTATCATGCTGTCTGCAAATATTAATTGGGTTTATTTATCACAGCAGCCAGATCTTCCAGATAGATGTAAGCAAGAATGGTACTCTTATATTTATTTGCCATGTATCTTCAATGGTAATCCTTTTATGCCACTGACTTCAGTGGGAATCCTTTTATACAACTGACCATTGATTTGAGAATCTTTGTCAAATTCAGACATTATGCTTTCAGGCTGGGTGCGGTTGCTCACACTCCTGTAATCCCAGCACTTTGGGATCACTTGAGGTCAGGAGTTCAAGACCAGCTTGACCAACATGGTGAGACCCCATCTCTACTAAAAATGCATAAATTAGCCAGGAGTGGTGGTGCATGCCTGTAATCCCAGCTATTCAGGAGGCTGAGGCAGGAGAATCGCTTGAACTGGGGAGGCGGAGGTTGCAGTGAGCTGAAATCACACCACTGCACTCCAGCCTGGGTGACAGAGTGAGACTACATCTAAAAAAAAAAAAGAAAGAAAAAGAAATTATGCTTTCATTTCATGTTTTTTTTTTTTAATCTAGAATAGAATTCCATCCAATGAAGTCTATTAAGATTATTATTACTATTTTTTTTTTTTTGAGGCTGGAGTGCAGTGGCATGATCACTGCAACCTCCATCTCCCAGGCTTAAGCGATTCTCTTGCCTCAGTCTCCCGAGTAGCTGGGACTACAGGCGTGCACTACCACTCCTGGCTAATTTTTTTTTTTTTGTATTTTTATTAGAGACAGGGTTTCACCATGTTGGCCAGGCTAGTCTCAAACTCCTGACCTCAGGTGATCCACCTGCCTCGGCCTCCCAAAGTGCTGGGATTATAGGTGTGAGCCACCATGCCCAGCAAGATGATTGTTTTTTGTCTTACACAGTTGTCTTATGTTACTAGAATTTTCTAATAGATTAACTGTATTTGCATTATCTAAATAAGCCTTATCATGAACGTATATATTTTTAAAATATTCTCAAGCCTTTAGCTTTTCAGGAAGCCCAAATAACATGACAGCTTTTATCATTAAGAAAGTCTGTGAGCCATAGGACAAAGAGCTGGTGGGCTCCAGCTTGTTCCACAGACACCCCAGAGCCCGGAGGCTTCAGGAAGCAGCAGCAACTTCATGGCCGCCCTCTAAACAGAGATCAAGATTTCTCAAAAGGCAAGATAAGGGAAGGGATGGCGTGGAGACGATAGGAGTATCTGGGCACGTTTGAAATAAGGGGTTGGTGAGGAAGGGGTGGGCAGTCTCGTGGAGGTGGGGGGCAGAGTCTGAGTAGGGGTAGGCAGCTGAGACTGGGGAGGCCACACAGAGAAGTACAGGCTTCTGGGCTGACATTGTGTGTTTGAATCCTGCCTCTGCCGCAGCTTGGCCCATTTTTCTCCTCCCTCCTCACCTCCCCACTCAGGTTTGGGGCAAATAGTCAAGATCTCAAATTAAGCCTGCTCTTCCTCCTGGATACCCCATCTGGTGGACAATACCGCCAGCACCCCCACCATCCTCCCAGCCAGAGCCTGGGCACCCCCCGATGCCTCCCTCCTGGGAGACTGAGTGGCGAGGACAGACCTGGTCTGAGTCATGGCCCATGACCAGCATGCTGCATCTGGGGAGGTGCTCACTCAATGTTTATTGAACAACGAATACAGAAAAGAGAGTCCCTGGAGCTCTATATGTGGAAAGTAGCCCTTCTGGACAGAAAGAATATTCGTGGTACATGTGGTTTGAGTCTGTTAAGAAGGACACTAAGGCACATGGCTGGTGATCTTTGCGTCATAGACGCGGGTGAGCTCATGGTGGAACTCCTCCTTGTCTGTAGGTTTCCAGGCTGGGCACAGAGGTGAGGGCAGAATGCTGGGGGTCCCAGTGGATCTCCCCACAACTTCCTCCAGGGCAGGATTTCCACCCAGGCCCAGGCTGCCCGTTCCTCTCCTTCTCCGCCAGTCCGTGCTGCGGCTGCCACGGCTCACACCAGAGGGATGGGGTAGGAGGCGCAGGCGGCCAGGCCACACATGTTCTTTCCGCGCTCGATGAGGAAGTACCTGGGCAGAGAAAGGAGCTGAGGCCCGGCCGGCGGTCTCCCCACCACAGGCCTTTCTAGAATGTTTTGCTGCTCACCAAGAGCTGATTTCAGGGGTGAGACCCTCTAAATTTATTCATAAAACAGTAGCATTCAGCTTATTTGATCACCGGTAAATCACGGACCTGACTTTGTGAAGAATTCATTCTTCCCTCTCCTTAGCTGCCAAATGAACGATCCATATCCCACTTCTCCCAAAAATTTACCAAGGGCCCCCTCTTAGCCCTGGCCGGGCCCTCACACAGCTATTTTATCACCAGGACCCCGAGGGAACACGAAAGCTCTCCTTTTCAGACAAGGACATGGAGTCTGGGAGGAGGACAGGACAAAGGCACAGCAGCATATACACCCAGGCCGCTCCATGCCAGCCTTTTCTCCTGGAAGGAGGGGCTGTCAGTGATTGGGGTACATTTGTTGCCTTGATTTCTCAAAGATGGACCCTCCCAGACACTGATTTCGTGCCAGCAGAGTTCTGAGTTCTGAGCTGTTTTCCTAGCCGTCCTTCTGAGCCAGCTGGCCTCTTGCTCTCCCTGCAGCGTCCTGAAGACCTGGGGCCCTGTGAGGGCTTGGAGATGTAGAGGCTACATTCTCATGCTCCCTTTCCCCCTGGCCTGGGCTAGGGCTTGGCTGCCCAGCTCGTCTGTGGAAGCCATAACTCTGAGGTGGAAGTGATGCCCCCAGGGCCTCCAGGCCTGAGCAACATCCCCCTCCCAGCAATGGGACCTGGGAGCTGCTTACCCGTTCATTCCCCACTGGGGACCCCAAGAGTTTTTCACGATCCAGTAAGGGATCCCATTTTTTTCTCCATACCCAACAGCCAGTACTGCATGGTTTACTTTGTCTGGAGTTTTATGGCAGGAAGTACTGGAAAACAAAATTTAAAAAGTGGTGATCACATGGAAAGGATAAAAGCAATGACAGTCCCATCCAACAACGCCTCTTTGAGCACTTTAGAGCAATGTTCCCCACAGCGGACCAGGGAGGCATGTAAGGTGGTGAATTAATCACGTGTAGTCACCGTGAGAGAACTCCTTTCAGTTCTTTTTTTCTTTTGAGACGGAGTCTCACTCTGTTGCCCAGGCTGGAGTGCAATGGTGCGATCTCTGCTCACTGCAACCTCCACCTCCAGGGTTCAAACGATTCTCCTGCCTCTGACTCCCGAGTAGCTGGGATTACAGGTGTGCGCCACCACACCCAGTTAATTTTTGTATTTTGGGTAGAGACGAGGTTTCATCATGTTGGCTAGGTTGGTCTCGAGCTCCTGACCTCAGGTGATCCACCCACCTCGGCCTCCCAAAGTGCTGGGAGTACAGGCATGATCCACCACGCCTGGCCTGAACATGGGTTTTTTAAACTGGAGGCAGCTCTTCTGTTAAGGAGCACAAAGCTCTCAAATTTTGGCCCTAGCTCTCACTGGCCTGTGTCTGTTGTATTCCTTCTGACCTTCTCACCTTTGCTGTGAGAAGAGGCCATGGCTCCTGGCCCTTGGGGCTGTGTGAGGATTTGCACTGAGGGATGTGCAAAACGCCCAGCACCTGGCAGGTGTCATGAAGGGTCGACACACAGGAGTCTGGGCCGCGAGCCCAAGTCCTACGAGTGGGGTGTGAGGAGGCCCACCAAGCCCCTCCCCACTGTCCCTCCTGGCTCCTGGGACCCCGACTTACCTGGAGTAGATGCCCCTTCTATACATCATGAAGTCCTGAGTCACCTCAAAGGCAAAGCTCACAGGGTTGTAGAGAGCCACAGCCTCCACCATCGCTTCCTCGTCATACTGTGGAAACAGGACCGAGACAGACACACACGGCCTGTCACCTCCCCACTCCTTTCACAGTACAGCCTTTTGCTCAAGGTAGGGGCTAGAGGCCCAGAGCAGCATGGATGGCCAGAACCAGCTCCACTGTGGCCTCTCTCCCTTCCCGTCTCTGGCTGGGTCTGTCTGGCCATCTCTCGTTCCTCTCCCCAACTCTGCTCCTAGGAAACCCTGCACCCTCTGGGATAGGGACCATGGGGTACAGCATGGACCTACTCATTCAGTCATTCACACCCATTCCCTGAGGTCCTCTCCTGGGCCAGCAGCTCTCACCCCTACACCCATAAACCCAGAGTCTACAAAGCTTTGCTGCTAGAACACAGGGGTTATAAACCATGGACGAGTAGGTCCCAGATGGCGGTGGAAACAAGAGAAGACCCATCTGAGGGCTGCGTGCCTTCTGAGTAGAACCTGTCCCCTCCAAGGGGGAAGGTAGGTGGGGGGAAGTCAAGGTGGCTTCCTGGAGGCTGCAGCTTTGGAACAGCTGCAGAGACCAGGTGACAGCAGCAGGTAGAACCCCATGCGGAACCTTAAAAAAACCCCAAGTCCAGGCTGTGCCCCAGACCAACAGTATCTGCAGGGTGGGTCCCAGGCATCAGCACTTTTTGGAGCTTCTGGGTTGGGGGTGGCTGGGTTCAAGTGCGCTAACCAAGAGACCTCTGGGAGCTGAAATGAGGGTGGAAGTTACCTATGCTGAGGCCAGGGCCCTGCTGAAGGAAAGCAAGTGCAGGAGGGACGGGGCGCCCAGCCTCCCTCAGTCCTGCCTCCCTAGAGGGGTGGACAGAGACCCAGCTGTGAAAAGCAAACAGCTGCCTGGCAAGGGAGTACCCTCCTTCCTGGTATGTGGACAAGGCCTTGTGAGCCCAACAGGTCGGGGCATATCTGAGACACAGAGGGCACAGAGGCCGGCCCAGCACAGGGGTGATGACTTCTCCAGGTGGCGCCATTTCCACCCCATGGGCCTGCCCAAGAGGGCTGAATGCTAGTTCTGGCCTGGTTGTCAGGGCCCTGCAGGTGTCACCAATGAGGCTCTCCTGGGGACCATGCAGAGGGATACCTTTGAGGCCCCAATTCACCTGTCCGTGGGATATCATGGCTCAGAGCAGTCAGCTTGAGTGACAGCAGCAATATTCTGAAGAGGGTGACATCCTGAGTACAGGATTTGGGCTGTATGTTGTCAAGGCAATGAGCCCTGGTTCTGGAATGACATATTCTTAGTTCAAATCCAGCATCCATTTCCTAGCTCTGTGGCCTTGGGCATGTTACTTAACCACTTAGAGCCCCTGTTTCCTCATCTGTCAAATGAGGTAATAAGGATACTCGTCTCCTAGGGCCAGTTCGGGTCTAGAGGGGATAGTGCGTGTTGAGGGTTGGTACAGCACCTAGAAGTACTCCATCAAGTTAAGGATGTTACTGCTGAGAGCTTGGCACATGCTTCAACTAAATGGCAGCTGCTGTCATTACAAGACATCACGTTTGTGAACTGTACATATATTCGTGGGCACACACACAACCTGAGTGATATTCCTCCACTCCTCACACACCCTTGCACGCATGCACACTGGTGTCATGAGCGCGTTCATTCACGTTCCAGTTCTCTCTGAGAGAATCAGGGTAAGACCACACTTCCCTATTCACTTGAGGTCAACTGTGACTGGGCGACTTGTTTTGGCTTTAGAGCTAGGGCATCATTTACCACCCTCTTTCCCTCTAGTCCTGGCGTGAGGCCAATGACACCGAGCACACACCACCCTCCCTAAGCTGTGCATGGGCGCAGGAGTGCCACACACCCTTTGACTATTGTCAGCCATGCAGATTGGGCACGGTTGTTATTGCAACAGAACCTGGCTCATCCTGAGTGACACACTCACCCTCCTCAGTCTCACACACACTGTGTCAAGCATGTGCTCATGCCCTCTTCTGCAGGATGTGGACAATTGCTTGCATTTTACAGGCAAGAAAATAGAACGACAAGAATGAAGGCATGTGTGGATCTGGAGTTCAGAACCAGAGCGCCTGCCTGCCAGTTTACGCTCTTCCTCCCATCTCCTGCCTCGCCACCATCACAGCGACTGAGACCCAGTGATAATATGAACTCATCAAAGGGATGTGCTGCCAGAAGGGCTGCCTTGCTGGGCCTGTTGGCTATCCGACAGCGTGAGAGAGGCCTCCTCATCAGGACACATTCCCCACCCCAGAGGGGGATTGGCACTCACGATTGTGATGTTGGCTACATCCTTGACAAAGCCGATGGCCTTTCCAGGTCGGAACTTGCAATAACCATCCTATTGAGGATGCAAAGGGCATGAAATACAGGTTAGGGACCTGAAGTCTCAGCCTCCCCACACAGTTCAATAACATTTACTAAACAAAACAAGATGTGCCAGGGCCTGGGGGATGGGATAATTTCAGGGGGAATTACAGCATCCTTGTCCTCAAGGAGCTTAGGGTCTGGTAGCAGATGGTCCTGTGCTGGCTTTGGCAGAGGTGGGCACACATGGTGTGTGGTGGGAGCCTGAGGAGGGGCCTCACCCGGCCTGAGGAAACTCGCTGAGAAGTGGAGGCCGAGTCAGAGCCTGTGTGGCAGGGGAGTGGGGACAGTCTCAGCCCAGGAAACAATGCTGGCAAGAGGCAGGTGCAGGGGTAAGGTCACAAGGTGGGAAGCACAGCCCTTTCACGGCAGGAGAGAAGGCAGCAGGACAAGGGACAGGACTGGAGGGAGGGTAGGACCTGGCATTTAGGAACCAGCATGCGGCTGGGCCTGGGCGTGAGGTTAAGAAGGGAGAGTTGGCCAGGCACGGTGGCTCACGCCTGTAATCACAGCACTTTGGGAGGCCGAGGCGGGTAGATCACGAGGCCAGGAGTTCAATACCAGTCTGGCCAAGATGGTGAAACCCTGTATCTACTAAAAATATAAAAAATTAGCTGGGCGTGGTGGCAGGTGCCTGTAATCCCAACTACTCGGGAGGCTGAGGCAGATAACTGCCTGAACTTGGGAGGTGGAGGTTGCAGTGAGCCGAGATTGCACCACTGCACTTCAGCCTGGGCAACAGAGCAAGACTCCGTCTCAAAAAAATAAAATAAATAAAATAAAATAAAATATAAAATAAATAAAATAAAATAAAATAAAGGAGAGTAAAAGAGACAGGGAGACTGAGTTGGAGTGTGGGCTTTCTCCCGAAGGCTGCATGGAGCATCTGCGGTGTTCTGATTGAGGCAGGCGTGGGGTCTGAGCTGGGTCTGAGAGGCCTGGGGGAGGCCACCCCCAGGGGTCTGGATGGAGGCCCCGGTCTGAGTGGTCAGCGACACAGATGGGCCAAGGGAGTCGTGTGAGGTCTATGGTGGTCAGCAGGCTGGCGGCAGGGTGGGGGACTGGCCTGACAGGACTATGGACACCCAGGAAATTCTGAGGGAGGCCAGTGCTGCTCATCACCATGAGGGGAAATAAAGGAGGAGCAACAAGTCTCAGGGAAAGACAAGGTGCTTGGCTGTGGCCAGGCTGGGCGGAGGTGATGGTGGGAGGCCTGGCAGCCTTGATAGGGTAGGGGTGGGGGTGGGCCCCCAAAGAGTCCTTGGCACAAGAGGCCAACTGCATGGACAGAGGCGAGAGGCGAAAGGATGGTGCTCATGGCAGGAGGGAGAGGAGCCAGGAAGATGGGGCAGGTGGGGGGAAGAAGGGGTCCTGAGAAGGCTGGCTCAGGAAGGAGAGAGATGGTGCCGCAGAGTGGGTATGGGGTGAGAATAAGAGGCCCCTGGACTGGTGAGAGCAGTGGGCTTAGGTGGGTGGAGGAGGGGAAGGAAGAATTTGGAGAGAATAGACAATTGTGAGAATTCCGGCTGGAGGGAGGTGGGGGGAGAAGGGATGTCTTCCAAGGCTGGGGAGGGAGTGAAGCTAGGCGTGCTGTACGCCAAGAAGACAGAGTGGAGGCTGTTGGAGTTACCTTGCCCTGGTAGGGGTAGGTGTCTTCACCCATGATCCCCTTGTTGTACAGGATGTACTCGAAAGCCTGGCTGGGGAGACCCCTGCAAGAAGTACACACAGGTGAACCCACCTGGGGCCGTCCTGATAGAGGCGGGGCCCTCGGGGACTGGCGCGGCGAGATATCTGGCTTGGCAGGCTGGGGACTTGGTTGGGCATGTCCCAGTGGCAGAGGGGGTCTCTGAGAGGCCTGGCCTTGGGATAAGACTCAGCAAACTCAGGTGAGGCCACCGGAGTCCAAGGACCAGCCCAAACGTGCCTCAGTGGGATAGAGACCCCTCAAGGCCAGCCGCTCTGTCAGGAGTGCACAGCCCCATACCGTGGTCAACAGCATCAGCCCAGAGCACCGTCATCGCCACAGCCGAGCCCTTGGGCAGGTGCTTCCCAGGCATGACTCCCTGACCCCTTGTGTAGACCCTGTGTGGCGGATACCGTCATTTGCTGAGGCAAAGAGGCTGGATAACCTGGCCAGGGCCACACAGCTAAAGCTGGGAAGTGGTTCCAAAAGTGGATCTTTTTCTACATCACATGGCCTCCCAGAATAAACAAAAACTCAGCAGCTGCCCAGCAATCCCTGTCCCTTCTCTGTTTCTCTCCATAGCATTCCACACCGCCTTGACCGTGGTCTCTCTCAGCCTGCCAGAATGCCCACTTCTCCAGTTCTGCTGAGCACTGTATCCCCAGGGCCTACACACAGCGGGTGCTCTGTTATATTTGCTGTATGAATGAGAAAAGGAAGTACTGTCGTGAACCAAAGCAAACAGACTCCTTTGAAAAACAGGCTGGATGTAGTGGCTCACACCTGTAATCCCAGCACTTTGGGAGGCCAAGGCGGGCGGGTCACCTGAGGTCAGGGGTTCGAGACTAGCCTGGCCAACATGGTGAAACTGTCTCTACTAAAAATACAAAAAGCAGCCAGGCGTGGTGGCGCACGCCTGTAATCCCAGCTCCCTGGGAGGCTGAGGCAGGAGAATGGCATGAACCCGGGAGGTGGAGCTTGCAGTGAGCCGAGATTGCACCACTGCACTCCAGCCTGGGCAACAGAGCGAGACTCCATCTCAAATAAATAAATAAAAATAACAATAAAAAAATAAAAATAAAAACAGTGGGACCCCAGAGTGCCCTAATGTCAGACTCTTGTTATGGGCCGGGTTTCTAAGCTGTGGAGTGGAAACAGACCAAAAGTGAGAGGACACTGAGCATGATGGTGGATCTGACAGCAGGCTATAACATCACCCCTGGGTCCCTAGGACTTGGCTGCAGCACGGCTCCCTGCAGGAGGAAGAGCCAGCTCAGAGGGGCTAGGGTCTGGAAGAGGGACGTGCCCCAGGGAGGTGGAGGGGAGCTGAGGCAGGGCACCGCAAGAGCCTGGCTTTATGCACACCATGTGCCAGGTGAGCAAAGACCACAGAAATGTCTCAGAGCACTGCATGAAGGGAGGGCTAGAGTCACTGTAGAAATGTCGGCAAATTCCTGGCAACCTGCTTTACAGTGGGCCGGGAAAGCAGGTCCAGGCAAGGTACAGCCCTTAACGTACAGCCACCTCACCCTCACAGGGCACAATGAGCTTGGGAGGCTGGGACTTTAGTGAGTTCATCTAAAGGCTAACCCTGTATCTGTGTGTGGATCTCGGGTTTGGAGGATGATGTATAATGGTGTGTTGCTCACTCTATTCAATTCTTTTGGCCACACTCCCAGAGGCCTTGGTGGCGGGTGAGGCCAACTGCACTGTGGAGAGCCAGGTGATAGAGTGGAGAGAGGACGGAGGCCTGGACTCAGATTCCAGCTCTGCCCTGTCCTGGCTATGAGACCCGGCCACGTGAGGTGACCGCCCCTGTACAACAGAGACCATTTTGCCATCACCCAGGGCAGTGGTGGGTTGTATCTGTGGCAGAGCCAGCATACACTGGATCCTGTCGAAGCGGTCAGTGGGAAATGAGAAGGTTTTGGGCCCCTTCTGGTCAGAGACGTACCCTTGGCAGCCGTGATTATTGAAGTCCTGGGCGCAGTCCACCAGCTGCTGTTCGGCCTGGAAGAAGGACACAACCCAGTGACCTGTGAGCTGAGAAGCCATCAAGGCTTTGGCGGAGGCGCAGAGCCTCCCTGGCTGAGCCACATCTGAGGCCCCATCAGTGCTGTGTCAAAGTGACCAAATTATAAACTCCCCAAGGGCAGGGACAGTTGCTGTATGTCCTGCAGTGCCAGCCCAGCAGCTGGCACATGTCGCGAGGGGCTCAGTAAGCAGGGGCAGCCAGGGAAGGTGAGAGGGGGCAAGGGCTGTTGGGTCCAAACCCCTGCCCCGTAGGTGTGCCCATACGATGCAGAGCGTGGGGTCCCACAGCAGTGTATAGGATGTGGGGAACAGGCCCAGCCAGAGACCCTACCCTCACCTGTCCACAACCCAGGGTCCTCATGGTGTCACCAGGCCGGCTGTGCACTGTCCCTCCTTTCTACACAGAGGCAGGGGTAGGACAGTTCCTTCAGGGGCATCATCCCTCTCTTGTGGGCGAGGGGATGGATGCATAGGTCCTGGCTCTTCCCTCATGAAGACAACTGAGGCTGCTGGGAAGGGTGTAGCTCCTAGTTGCCTACCCACCAGGAAGGCTCCCCCCTTCTGAACCCCTCCGCGGGGAGGGCTCCAGGCTGTCAAGCTAAGGACAACCACTCATCTAGGAATGAGCCCTTGGGCCGATTCCTTAATAAACTCAGATCCTTCCCGGGAAAAGCATCAATTGAGATTCTCATGCCAGATGTCCACAAGGCTGGGGCATCTGGGTCCACCTGAAACAGCGCCCTTTGCAAATGCTCCAGGGAAACCAAAGGCCCAGGCCTGGCCTGCATCAGGATGGGGTGTCCTCTGCAGGGGGTGGCCTGCGGCTGATTTCTTACCAAGGACAGCATCTTCCCAGTTGCGATGGCGATTGCAGACTCCAGGGCCCCTGTGGTGGAGAAAGTCCAGCAACTGCCGCAGGCACCCTGGAAAGGCCAGGGGAGGGCAGAGGACATCAGTGACAGGGACGCCGTGAGACAGCCCTGCCTTCTGCCTTCCTCTGCTGACCCTGCCAGAGCCCCCGAGTCCCCAGGTGCCTTGACAGTTTACAAAGCCCTGTTCCAGATCCGTTCATTCTGAGTCTCACAAGTCCTGAGAGGCTTGCAAAGGAGCAGGAGCAGCAGGTGGCCTCTGACCAGCGCCTGTGGACTCCCAATCCCCACCTCTTGGTGGCCAATCCCCACCATCCTGCCAGGGCCTGGAGTCCCCTACCCCATTCTACAGTCTTCTAACTCTCTTCCTTCTCGATCTTCAGCTGGCTCCTCTTTTCCCCACTGGTTCCCCGCAGAAGGATGCCCCAAAGTTCCGTTTTTAGAACCTTCTCTCACCTTTCCCCCTCCAGTCTCATTCTGCCCACAGTCCTGTTAAACAGCTCCCCAAACCCTAGCCCAGTGCTGACCTCCACTCAGACTCAGACATCCAACTAACTGCCAGACAACCCCAGCCAGACACCCCTGACACCCCAGACTCTGGGGGACCCGCCCCATCCACCCATCTCCCCACCTTCTGACAGTTCATTGCCGCTGCCAAGCCCCTTATTCACAACACCTCCAGAGTAACATGACGGTTAGGTGTGGGGGGCTGCAGCCTGCCTGCCTGGTTCACATCCCAGCTCTGCCACACACCAGGTGGGTGACCCGGGCAAGTCACTCCCCCTCTCGAAGCCTTGGCTTCATTGCTTGTAAAGTGGGAATGGCGAGGGTTCCTGCTTACAGGGTGCTAGCAGGGTTAGGTCAGATCCTGCTGGTCAGGCAGTCACCCCCGTGGGCACAGTGCTGGTGGCTGCTGTAAGGATTTCTCTCAGGTTCATCTCTGTCTCCTCACCTTGCTGGTTCAGTCTTCCAGCTTCTACTTCTGAAGTAGAAGCTGGAATGTCTCTAAGTCCCCTTCCTGCCTCCCAGGTCATCACCCCAGGTTCACACTGGCCTCACCCAATCTCTTCCCTTCACATATCTCTCTCAGCTGGGGAAGGGAGGGACGGCCTGGTGAGAGGGTCCCTGAGACAGTCAACGAGGGAGGCGTGGCCACTTCGGGGAGACTATGCTCACTGCTGAAGAAGGCGGAGCTCGGCTGACCTTTGGGTGCTAGACTTGGGGCAGGGGCCTGGTTTTGAGTCCCCTTTGTCACTTACTTATCTTGGACCTCAGGCAAACCACCCTCCCTCTCAGGCTCCCCCTCTATAAAGTGAGAAACTCTCAAGGAGGGTACTGAGCTGATGGACGCTGTGGCTGCTGTCCATCTCTATCCCCACACAGTGGCCACAGTAAGAGACGGCACACATCTGCGACAGGAAGCACCTCATTCCGCTCCCTTAGCCCAGCCGGCTGCGTCCTGCCTGATGGCCCAGGATCAGTTAACAGGAGGACCTGGAAAATTCTTAGGGGGCTTCTCTTTCCCACCTGTCCAAGTGGTGAGCAGGTTTAGGTTACGTGTTGCTCTGAATTGTCATGTGGTTCTCAGAGGGTCTAAAAAGGTCACAGGGGCAAAGGCAGGCTTCTACTCCACCTCCTGCTGCAAGGGGAGGTTTGCTTTGGCTCCTGGTGCTAATTAAACATCCAGCACTTGGCAGGCGCCAGGAACACTGCAAGCCCGGGAGGATTTAAAGCTGTGCTGCATGGCGTTTTGGAAAGTGAAAAAACATTTCTCGTGGAGAATTTCGATGGAAAGCCAGGAGTTTCCAGGAAGGAAACCTTCACCTCATATTTCCTAGAGTCCAGAGGTCGGCATCTTTCTGAAGAAGGCCACGGCAGGTTCCCTGCTAGGGGAGGGGCCGCAGCAGGCTGGGAGAACAGCGCGGGCAGGGTCAAGACTCTCTGGGACAGGGCCTGTGCTGAGACCCCCCCCCCCCAGACCGCTCCCCCATGGAGGAAGGCGGGGCCTCTCACCTTGCCAAGCCCTCTGTGCCCCACAGCGAGGGCCATGGAGGCCAGCCCCTGCCATGAGAAGCTTGCTGATGCATGACACATGGACTAACCAGAGGGAGGCGGCCAGCCAGGGCAGGGGCTGGACCCTGGTGGCTCAGAGAAGATGGAGGCGGGAAGAGGAGATGCATGGGGTTCTGGTGTCCAGATGGGCACAGGGAACGTAACGTTTTGGATGGCTCTGTAGGAGAGACCTGGGACCAATGGGAAAATCTGGGGCATGGGGAAGGAAAGGAGTAAACTTTAGCCCAATAAAGAGGAACTTTTGCATCCTCCAGAGCAGCCTAGAGAAGTGCTGACCTCCCTGGCCCCTCAAAGGAAGAGGGCTGGAGAGATGCTGAGGGGAAAGAGAGGCAGGGATGTGCTTGTGGAGGTTTTGTGGACCTTTCGAGTTGTTCTTCCTGGTGTATTGTCTGGGAGTGTGGCTGTTTTGCAGGGAGAGGATGGAGATTGCCAGGCATACCTGATTTTTCACAGGTGAGACAAAATTTCCTTTTTTCCGCCAGTCCATGGAAGGTGGGTAGGGACCAGTACCTCGAAGGTAGTTACTTTTGGTGGCTGAGCAATTCTGGAACAATCAAACACAATATTTTCAGGAAAATAAATAAAACCAAAAACCAAAAACTTTTCTGACAACAACAAGAAGAAATGTATAAAAATGGAATCACCAAGAGAGAATGAGAAAGGCTGCAGCTGTCAGAACCTTCCCTCTCCTGTCTACTGGTCCCAAATGCTAAATGACTTGTCCCCTTGAGAGTCCAGAGCGTTAGGATAGGGTAGACAGATGTAGCAAATAAAAATACAGCTCACCTAGTTAAATTTGAATTTCAGGTAAACAACAAATAACTCTGTAGTGTAAGTATATCCTGTGCAATATTTAGAATATACTTATGGTGAAGAATTACTTGTTGTTTATCTGAAATCCATTTTTAACTGAGTATCTATATATTAATCTGGTAGCCCTAAGTTAAGGGTCCACAATGCTAAGGCCATGGGCCTGGACTGAGGAACTGCTGAGAGCTGACTCCTCTGGTTCCCACAAAGAATCTGGGGATACCCTCGGCTGCATCTGGGGATGGGACTGAATCTGCCTAGAAGCAGAGCAGGCTCCAAATTTATTCCAAAGCTTTCAGTAAAAGGATTCAGATTTGGTTGCAATGAATTATACCTACCTGAGGCTCTGACCAAAGATACTTGTGTTTTATTTCAGCAAAGCTCATGTCTGAAAATTGGTTCAGTGCCACTACAAAAGAGAAGGAAAAAACCAAAACAGAAGCAGTTAGTGAATCACTAAGAAACAAGAAAAAGTGATGAGACCTCCTGTTTCCCTGTGTCCTATTTAGAACCACTGCAACCCATCTCCTTTAAGTTTTTGTATTTGACATAATTCAGTATACTAAGATCAGCCCTTACAGTGCTGCCAAAATACCTGGGGAGCTTTTTCAATGGGATAGATGTCCAGGCTGCACTCCAGAGATGCTAATGCAGTTGGTCTGGGATGGGGCCTGGGCACTTACTTTTTTAGATACTCCCCTCGTGAGTCTGATGGATGGCTAGGTAAAGAACCACTCCACTGGTGCCAGGGGCCTTCCCACCTCTGCCTAATTTGGTCTCTACGCAGCCCCAGGAGGGATGCGTGATCATTTCTGCTTTTTTTTTTTCTTTTTTTTGAGGCTGGAACTGTGGTTTTCCCTTTCTTCCTTTCCTTCTTTTTTTTTTCTTTTTATTTTTTATTTTTAATTTTTTTTTGCACACAAAACAATAAACATTTTCTAAAAGTACATACAAACAAAAAGATGCATATCAAACATATTAGGAAGGTTGCACATGGGAAGGCGGGGAATAGAAATGGGGGGTGGGAATTAAAGAAAATAAATGAGAGAGGGACTTTGTATGGATCAATGATAATAACTCAATCCTCTATTTGACAAAAAAGAAGGAGAAGGAAGAGGAAGAAAAAGAAAGTGGGATAAAGGATCAGAAAGGGAGGAAAATAGAAAAAATTAGAGTATGACTCCAGGGTAGACCTGTTTTGTTGTCGCTTGGTTGGTTGGTTGGTTTGTCAGTTGTGTTTTTCATGTTTCGCCATGTTGGCCAGGCTGGCCTCGAACTCCTAGCCTCAAGTGATCAACCCGCCTTGGCCTTCCAGAGTACTGGGACTACAGGCGTGAGCCACCATGTCCAGCCCCCACATTGCTTCTGGCCTCTGTGGTAGACCTCCCAGACGGGGCAGCCGGGCAGAGGCGCTCCTCACATCCCAGACAGGGCGGCCGGGCAGAGGCGCTCCTCACATCCCAGAAGGGGCGGCCATGCAGAGGCGCTCCTCACTTCCCAGACGGGGTGGCCGGGCTGAGGCGCTCCTCACTTCTTCCCAGACGGGGCGGCCGGGCAGAGGCGTTCCTCACTTCTTCCCAGACGGGGTGGCCGGGCAGAGGCGCTCCTCACTTCTTCCCAGACGGGGCGGCCGGGCAGAGACGCTCCTCACTTCTTCCCAGATGGGGCGGCCGGGCAGAGACGCTCCTCACTTCCTAGATGGGGTGGCGGCCGGGCAGAGGGGCTCCTCACTTCCCGGACGGGGCAGCCGGGCAGAGGCGCTCCTCACTTCCCAGATGGGGCGGCCGGGCAGAGGCGCTCCTCACTTCCCAGACGGGGCGGCCAGGCAGAGACGCTCCTCACATCACAGAAGGGGCGGCCGGGCAGAGGCGCTCCTCACTTCTCAGACGGGGCGGCTGCACAGAGGCGCTCCTCACTTCCCAGACGGGGTGGCCGGGCAGAGGCGCTCCTCACTTGTTCCCAGACGGGGCGGCCGGGCAGAGGCGCTCCTCACTTCCCAGACGGGGCGGCCGGGCAGAGGCGCTCCTCACTTCCCAGACGGGGCGGCCGGGCGAGGCGCTCCTCACTTCCCAGACGGGGCGGCCGGGCGGAGGCGCTCCTCACTTCCCAGACGGGGCGGCCGGGCGGAGGCGCTCCTCACTTCCCAGACAGGGCGGCCGCGCAGAGGCGCTCCTCACTTCTTCCCAGACGGGGTGGCCGGGCAGGGACGCTCCTCACTTCCTAGACGGGGTGGCTGGGCAGAGGCGCTCCCCACATCCCAGACGATGGGTGGCCGGGCAGAGGGGCTCCTCACTTCCCAGACGGGGCGGCCTGGCAGAGGCGCTCCTCACATCCCAGATGGGGCGGCCGGGCAGAGGCGCTCCTCACTTCCCAGACAGGGCGGCTGCGCAGAGGCGCTCCTCACTTCCCAGACGGGGCAGCCGGGCAGAGGCGCTCCTCACTTCTTCCCAGATGGGGTGGCTGGGCAGAGACGCTCCTCACTTCCTAGACGGGGTGGCCGGGCAGAGGCGCTCCTCACATCCCAGACGATGGGTGGCCGGGCAGAGGCGCTCCTTACTTCCCAGACGGGGCGGCCGGGCAGAGGCGCTCCTCACTTCTTCCCAGACGGGGCGGCCGGGCAGAGGTGCTCCTCACTTCCCAGACGGGGCGGCCGGGCAGAGGCTGCAATCCCAGCACCCTGGGAGGCCAAGTGGGAGGCGGAGGCTGCAGCGAGCCAAGACCACGCCACCGCACTCCAGCCCGGGCAACACCGAGCACCGAGTGAGCGAGCCTCCGTCTGCAGTCCCAGCACCTGGGGAGGCCGAGGCGGGCAGACCACTGTAGGTCAGGAGCTGGAGACTAGGCTGGCCGACATGGCGAAACCGCGCCTCCAGCCAAAGGAGAAAAACGAGGGAGGGGTGGTGGGGCGCGCCAGCAATCTCAGGCAGCCCGCAGGCCAGGGCAGGAGCATCACGGGAGCCGGAGGCAGGGAGTCTGCGGTGAGCCGAGTGTACTCCAGCCTGGGCCACAGAGGGAACAAAAGAAAGAAAGAAGGAAGGAAGGAAGGAAGGAAGGAAGGAAGGAAGGAAGCTTTTTTTTTTTTTTTTTTTTTGAGACAGAGTCTCGCTCTGTCACCCAGGCTGGAGGCAGTGGCGTGATCTCGGCTCACTGCAACCTCTGCCTCCCGGGTTCAAGCGATTCTCCTGCCTCAGCTTCCCTAGTAGCTGGGACTACAGGCACCTGCCACCATGCCCGGCTAATTTTTGTATTTTTAGTAGAGATGGGGTTTTGCCATGTTGGTCAGGCTGGTCTCGAACTCCTGACCCCATCTTTAGGGATTATAGGTGTGGGCCACCACATCTGGCCTCAATTTCCTCTTTACTGCCCATGATAGCATCCCTGAAGGTCACAGGCTAGGACTGGGCAGAAATGAGGTTCAAGCCCAAGTTTCCTTCCAGCTCATGCTTGATGCCTTTATTACCAATTTAGTCAACTACCAATATTTCTCAGAGTCCTCAGCAAATACGCTGGGCGTGTGTGTGAGTTTCTCGTGAAATTACACCGGAGTGAAGGCAGATGCTCCCAGGGGCTGCTCTGAGCCCATGAGCAACCCCTACCCCCTGCAACAATCCAAAGGCAGACCTTGGCTTCCAGGCTGGACCCTCAGATGGCAGGAACGGGGCAGCGGCTTCTACAGAGTCTCTTGTAAACTTCACAACCACCCAGAGGGGTACCGGCTTTGTCCCAAATTTATGATCCCACATTACACAGAGAGTAACAGCGGAGCCACAATCTGAGGTCAGCCAAACACAGCTTCAGAGCCTGGGCTTCTGCTCCCTCCACCCACCAGCCCCCAGCGGGCCCTTTCATGGGCTGGGTCACTAACTGACATCCTTCCAGGAAGGAAGGCGTTCCACGTACTTTTAAATGTGTGGTTCCCATTGTTGTGGGCGTTTATCTTCCTCCAGTTGCTGGCAAACATCTGCAGCCTGTGGTGGTACTCCTCCGTGCTGTATGTCTTATGGTGCTAAAACAAAACACGCCAGCAGCAAGTCATGGAAACAGGCTGCAGCTCCCTAGAGGGAGACCTTTTTGTTTTCATAAGAGGAAAGATGAAAGTTTTCTTTCTGCTATGATTCTCAGGCCAAATCTGTGTTAATGGGCAGGGCACTGCTGAGAAATTTGGGAAGTTACAAAACAACCCCGTTTTCAGGGACCTGTGGCCAGAATGAAGACCATGCAGCTGCGTCAAAGTCAGCTTGCGGTCCAAGAGGCACTGGTGAACAAACCTGCCACATGCGGGGCACTCCTGGACGCCACTGCTGGTGCTGGGTCAAGTTTACAGCAAAAATCACCATTTTTCAAAAGCACATGCACTGGTGTTCTCCAACTGATTCTGCAACCAGTACACAGTGTGCTTTGGTTTTCTAAAAACAAATGTGTATAATTTTTTATTGATATATAACTGATGTACTTTTTTTGGTACATGTAATATTTCGATACATTCATATAATGTGTAATAATCAAATCAAGGTAACTGGGATATCCTTTACTTTAAACATTTCTTTATGGTGGGAACATTCAAATTATTCTCTACTAGCTATTTGGAAATACACAATAAATGATTGCTTACTACAGTCAAATCTACTTGTTTGTTGAACACTTGGTCTCATTTATTCTATCTAATTATTTTTGGGACAGGCGCAGTGGCTCACACCTGTAATCCCAGCACTTTGGGAGGATGAGGCGGGTGGATCACCTGAGGTCAGGAGTTCAAGACCCACCTGGCCAACATGGCGAACCCCCATCTCTACTAAAAATACAAAAATTAGCCGGGCATGGTGGCAGGCACTTGTAATCCCAGCTACTCAGGAGGCTGAGGCATAAGAATCGCTTGAACCCAGAGGGTGGAGGTTGCAGTGAGCCGAGAGTGTGCCACTGCACTTCAGCCTGGGTGACAGAGTGAGACTCTGTCTCAAAAAAAAAAAAAAATTTTTTTTGTACTTATGAATCAGTTTACCTTCATCCCTGCTTCCCTGCCCTTCCTAGCCTCTGGTAGTCACCATTCTACTGTCTTTCTTCATGAGATCCACTTTTTTGTCTCCCACATATGAGTGAGAACATGCAATATTTGCCTTTCTATGCTTGGCTTATTTCACTAAACATAATGACCTCCAGTTCTATCCATGTTGCTGCAAATGACAGAATTTCATTCTTTTTTACGGCTGAATAATATTCCATTGTGTATATACACCACATTTGCTTTACCCATTGATAGGCACTTAGGTTGATTCCATATCTTGGCTATTGTGACTAGTTCTGCAATAAACATGAGGGTGCAGATATCTCTCCATTATACTAATTTCCTTTCTTTTGGATATATACTCAGTAGCAGGCTTGCTGGGTCATACGGTAGTTTTGTTTTGAGTTTTTGATAGAACCTCCATACTGTTTTTTTACAATGGTTGTACTAATTTACATTCTCCACAATGTGCTTTGAAAACAAAATACAGAAATGAATCCCAGGGCTTGGAAGGCTGTCAGCCAAGGTAATCACTTGGGACCACTATTTGGAAGGAATTTACTTAACTGCATCTTTCCCAGTGTTTGGCCAATTCAACGTCTGGAAAGGCCCCACTAGGCAAAGTTGGAAATTCCCTTTTTCATTGTCTCAAATCTGGGACAGTTTGGTTTGATAACAGGAAACTTTGTGAAATGAAAAACTTCAGAAAGAAGAAGTTGGGCACTGACCTTAGACATCCATGACTTGAAGTGAAACTTCTCTGTAAAAAGAAAAAAAAAGATTAGGTCTGGGTGCATCACAGTAACGTTGAGTCTATAGCAAAGTAGGGCACTGTAGAACTGATTTGCATTTTCGAAAACTGGGCTAAATTTAAAACACCAAAAACGGTGTTCTATAATGCAGAATGCAAAAAGAAACTCCGACTCTTCCTGGTTCTGTACCCCAAGTTAACGTGAAAAAGTATACACTAATTAGTCAATGGTGCTGAAAGTCAGGATGGTGGTTATGCCTACTGGGTGGGGGCGCAGAAAGCACTTCTGCGGTGCTGCTCATGTCCTGTTTCTTCATCTGGGCGCTGGTTAACTGAGTGTGTTTAGATTGCGAAAATTTGTGGAAATGCATACTCAATGATTTGTGCCCCTTTCTGTATGATGTTATATTTCGGTAAGAAGTTAATTTAAAAAGCTATCTACTCCAGCTGGGCACGGTGGCTCATGCCTGTAATCCCAGCATTTTGGGAGGCCGAGGCCGGCCGATTGCCTGTGTTCAGGAGTTCAAGACCAGCTTGGCCAACGTGGCAAAAACCCGTCTCCACAAAAATATAAAAATTAGCTGGGTATGGTGGTATGTGCCACCTACTCAGCTACTCAGGAGGCTGAGGCTGGAGAATTGCTTGAACCTGGGAGGTGGAGGTTGCAGTGAGCTGAGATCGTGCCACTGCACTCCAGCCTGGGCGACAGAGAGAGACTCCATCTCAAAAACAAAAACAACAACAACAAAAACCAAACCTATCTATTCCAAGGGCAAGCACTGTTTTTCCTTATGGGGACAGGTAGTAACTATTTCAGGCTTTGCGTCTATATGGCCTCTGCCACAACCACTCAACTCTGCCCCTGTGGCTCAGAGGCAGCCACAGCGAGTGTGAACATTAATGGGTAGGACTGCGTTGCTGCAAGACTTCACAAAAACGAAACCTCACATGTACCCCCAAATATGTATAGATATTATCAAAAACATAATAAAACAAACAAGACAAAATATTTTACAAAAGCAGGCCAGCCATTCGTTTTTGGATTCCTGCCATATTTCCCCATGTATGTTCTTATCTAAACATTTCATTTTAAATTTGAATACCTCCAAAGACATATTCCAACTTATAAATACTGAGATTTAAAAATAAAGCCTGGCAGTGTGGCCCAAGCCTATAATCTCAGTACTTTGGGAGGCGGACACAGGCAAATCCCTTGAGCCTAGGAGTTTGGGACCAGTCTGGGCAACAAAGTGAGACCTCGTCTCTACAGAAATATAAAACAAATTAGACGGGAGGATCACTTGAGCCCGGGAGGTTGAGGCTGCAATGAGCTGTGATAGCGCCACTGCATTCTCACCTGGGTGACAGGAGTGAGGCCTTGTCTCAAAAAAAAAAAAAAATCTCTAAAAATAAGATTGTTATATCATTCTTTTAAAGCTAGCCAGTGGAATCTAAATACCGTGATGATTTGATATCCACCATCAATAACATGAACAAACTTTTCTATAAGAGTCAGGTATTTAGGCTGGGTGCGGTGGCTCACACCTGTAATCCCAGCACTTTGGGAGGCCGAGGTGGGCAGATCACCTGAGGTCAGGAGCTCATGACCAACTTGGCCAACATGGCGAAACCCCATCTCTACTAAAAATACAAAAATTAGCTGGGCATGGTGGCGGGCGCCTGTAATCCCAGCTACTCAGGAGGCTGAGGCAGGAGGATCGCTTGAACCCGGGAGGCGGAGGCTGCTGTGAGCCGAGATCGTGCCACTGCACTCCAGCCTGGGTGACAAGAGCGAAACTCCATCTCAAATAAAGAAAACAAAACAAAAAAGTCAGATATTATACAGAGTTTCTTTTTCTCCTTGAACACCTATCTCCATCCCCACCTGGCAGAATTTTATCCTAAGGGAACATATATTTTTATACTTGATCACCTTCACATTCTTTTCTGCAACAACAACAAAAAGTTTAAATTTAAATTATTTATTTTGGCTGGGTGCCGTGGCTCGTGCCTGTAATCCCAGCACTTTGGGAGGCTGAGGTGGGTGGATCATGAGGTCAGGAGTTTGAGACCAGCCTGGCCAACATGGTGAAACCTTATCGCTACTAAAAATACAAAAATTAGCCAGGCATGGTGGCATGCACCTGTAGTCCCAGCTACTTGGGAGGCTGAGGCAGAAGAATTGCTTGAACCCGGGAGGCAGAGGTTGCAGTAGCCGAGATCGTGCCACTGCACTCCAGCCTGGGCAACAAAGCGAGACTCTGTCTAAAAAAAAAAAAAAATTATTTTTACTACCTGTGACCCATACATCTGTGAATATTATAAAAATTTATTCTGGAGCCGGGCGCAGTGGCTCATGCCTGTAATCCCAGCACTTTGAGAGGCTGAGACGGGCAGATCATGAGGTCAGAAGATTGAGACCATCCTGGCTAACACCGTGAAACCTCGACTCTACTAAAAATACAAAAAAAAAAATTAGCCGGGCGTGGTGGCGGGCGCCTGTAGTCCCAGCTCCTCAGGAGGCTGAGGCAGGAGAATGGCGTGAACCCAGGAGGCGGGGCTTGCAGCCAGCCGAGATTGCGCCACTGCACTCCAGCCTGGGTGACAGAGCAAGACTCCGTCTCAAAAAAAATATATATATATATTCTGGATTGGGTAATCATAATTATTATTAGTGTCCCAACTGATTAAAACATTTCAAATATATTATACATTATGAAAAGTAATTGTTAAACATCAAAAGTAAAATCGTATCAGAAATGCATCTCTTAATGAGATAAACAGGACTCTACTATCCATCCCCCGCAAGGGATTTATATTTTCATGAGTGAATATTGTTTGGTTGAGAAAAGGTTCAGCATTAATTCTGGTCTTATTTTTGTTTCTTATAGGTCAAAGGGCTGGGAAACCCGCTCAAACAAGCAGCTGGGAATGGAGGCAGTTTTTAAGAGCAATGCCACTTAATTCTTTGCACTCCTTTCTATGCATCCAATCCCATGGTGCTCTATCACTCAACTTTCTTTCTTTCCTTCCTTTCTTTTCTTTCTTTCTTTCTTTCTTTCTTTCTTTCTTTCTTTCTTTCTTTCTTTCTTTCTTTCTTTCTTTCCTTTCTTTTCCTTTCTTTCTTTCTCTCTCTTTCTCTTCTTTCTCTCTTTCTTTCTTTTTTAGACGGAGGCTGGCTCTGTTGCCCAGGCTGGAGGGCAGTGGCATGATATCGGCTCACTGCAACCTCCACCTCCCTGGTTCAAGCAATTCTATCTCAGCCTCCCAAGTAGCTGGGATTACAGGTGCCTACCACCATGCCCGGCTAATTTTTATATTTTTAGTAGAGATGGGGTTTCACCATGTTAGCCAATCTGGTCTGAAACTTCTGACCTCAGGTGATCCACCCACCTTGGTCTCCCAAAGTGCTGGGATCCCAGGCGTGAGCCCCTATGCCTGGCCTCACTCAACGTTATTTTTAGGACCCCATCAGCTGATATCCCCATGAAGTCCTCTCCAATTCAGTTTCCTTGAGGAATTGAGAATGCCAGATATGGACGATTTATTACCGTTTTGTCTTTTTGTTTGCCGTCCCTATTGTTTTTATACCCATGGGTTCAGGTTCAGATTGAATGAGAGGAAAGAGGTTCCTCCTTGCCTTCAGCGGCTCTCTCCCAGTTTTAACGAAGAGGACATTTGGAAATAAAAGGTCTGTAAATGGATTCCCAGGACACTCTCTGCCGGCATCACTTGAAATATCTTTGTGTTTCCCCAAGGATCCATACCTCCAGTGTGAAGATCACTACTACACAGCATTTAGATCTCCGTTTTTGGGTCTCGAACCTGTTCCAGAGACCAATCTATGGCCATTTTCCCTGGGGAAAATGCACATTTCCCCAACGTGGCTCCCTTTAGGGTTTCAGGGGATTCTAAATCTTGATTAAGTTTCCTGCTGCAGCTGAGGGCTTTAGAGGAAAACAGACCTCAACTCAGGACAAGAGTTGGAGGCAGGGTTTGAGTTTAGGACAATTGACTACCAGTTTGCCTCTGGGGAGATTATTCTGAGGCCAGAATAATCTGCTGGTGAACCGTGCCATACCCTCAAATAGATCCATTTCAATCTAGTCAAGACTTTTAAAAGTGCCATAATGCCTTGCCTGGATTTAGAGCAGGTTTCAGGAAACGACAGTATTCCCCTGTTTGTTTGTTTGTTTGTTTTAGATGGAGTCTTACTCTGTCACCCAGGCTGGAGTGATCACCACCTCTCGGTTTCAAGTGATTCTCCTGCCCCAGCCTCCCGAGTACCTGCGATTACAGGCGTCTGGCTACCACACCCAGCTAATTTTTGTATTTTTAGTAGAGACAGGGTTTCACCATGTTGGCCAGGCTGGTCTCGAACTCCTGACCTAAAGTGATCCGACTGCCTCGGTCTCCCAAAGTGCTGAGATTACAGGTGTGAGCCACCGCACCCGGCCCCTGGCTCCTGTTTTTGTACAGCTCCTGAGCTACAAACAGTTTCTTACACTTTTAAATGGTTAGAAGAAATATATTTCGTAGCACCCAAAATCATTTGAAACTGAAATTTCAGTGGCCATAAAAATCATTTATTAGAACCCAGTTACACTCACTCACTTACATACAATCTGTGGTTTTGCTATCACACTACCACGGCAGAGTTAGTAGTTGCTACAGAGACCACCATAAAGCCTAAGTTATTTACCGTCTGGTCTTTTACAGAAAAAGTTTGCCAAGCCCTGCTCTGGAATTCAGACAGCCTCTCAGCGCCAGCCTTCTCCAGGCAGCCCTCGCTTGGGGCAGCTAGGTTTTCCTTAGGCGGGAACTGACCTGGAGCTGGGCGCCCACTGAGGTTTGCAAGGCTGGGGGGCCTTTTTAATAAATAGGTGGGAAGGAATGAGGCAACCCTGTGGCCCAGATTCAGCCTCAGTGATCTCTGTCCCATCCCCTGAGCCTCTAGCTGGGGGAAAGCCCTGTCCTGTTCCTCCAGAGCTCAGGGCACCCCCTCGCTATAGGTTCATGGCTCCTCGGGTTGTTTCTTGGCTACTTTTCTCTGTGAAGGGGGCAGGTGGTCTTTAAGTTCAGAGCCTGTGGGCTGAGGCTTGGACCAGGGGCAGTAGGAAAGGAGGGAGGCAGTAGGGAAGGGCAGGCTCCTTGCCTTCAGCCAGGGGAGGTGCCTGAGCCCGGGCAGTAGACAGGATGCAAGGGCAGCACGAAGCTGGACCAGTCGCAGCCAACCTGGCCAACAAGAGGAGACCTGGGGGTCCACCTGACACCCTGGGCCCTGGGGTGCGGTTAAAAGCGCTGCTGGTCTGAGTGCTTTCCCTGGTGCCGTTGCACAGGGATTCACTCTTCCAAACAGCCCGTCCAACCTACTCTACAGATGGGACTCCCAAGACACTACGGGGATCCCCTGTGTGCCAAGTCCCGGGGGAAGCTGCTAGAGAAGGCTGGGAAGTCCTTGCTGACCTCTGGCAGGGACAGATCAGAGTCCTCTGTGTGACACTCTGTGTCTCCAGTTGGGGAAGGCGGAAGGAGCTGCGGGCTCCTTTGGTATTCTAGGCTGGAGAGCCACCTGGCTAAGTGGGACCCTGGACACTCAGCCCATCTGCTCCTCTGGTCCTACAAGCCGCCCACCCTCCGAGACCCCCGCCTATAATGCAGTTTACCCCTCCCTGTGCCAGCACGCAGAGTCCCTGGCCTCTCACCGGGGAAAGCTCTGCCCCGTTCCTCCGGAGCCCAGTGCGCCCCTGGCCAAGTTCTCCCGGCGTCCACTCTAGGACGTGCTAGCACCCTCTCGGGCGGCGCCCCCTCTGCGTACCTAAGGAGTTCACGGACAGTTCGGCGGCACCGCAGACGGGGGCTCCCAGGAGCCAGGCCCCGGCGCAGAGCAGCGGCAGCGTGGCCCACATCGCGGCGGTGGCGGCTGGGCTCTGGCGCTCAGTGTCCGCGGAGGCGGCGGCCCAGAGAGGCGACTGGGAGTGGGGGGGGCGGCACGAGCGCGGGGCGGTGGCACGAGCGCGGGGCGGGGCGGGGCGGAGCGAGCGCGGGCCGGGGTGGGCGGGACTACCCCCGGGCCGGGCTCGCGGGAAGGGGCGGAGCCGACTAACCCGCCAGCTCTAGTTCGCCTATCGCCCGGCCGCGTCGCTCCCTCATCTCCTCCGGGAGGAAGGGCTTGCCTGGCTATCAGGCCTGGCTGAGTCCTTGATCTGCCTGGACTGGCTGGCACCGCGCGGGGAGGTCTCAGCCTGGCCTCTCCCTCTCCCAGCGTGTCGCCATCCCTACGTCCCCCATCTCCCTGCGTGTCCCCACCTCGCACCCCCATCTCCCTGCCTGTGCCCACCTCGCACCCCCTATGTCCCTGCCTGTCCCCACCTTGCACCCTCCATCTCCCTGCCTGTCCCCACCTCTCACCCTCTATGTCCCTGCCTGTCCCCACCTCGCACCCCCATCTCCCTGAATGTGCCCACCTCGCACCCCCATTTCCCTGAATGTGCCCACCTCCCACCCCCTATGTCCCTGCCTGTCCCCACCTCGCATCCCCCATGTCCCTGCCTGTCCCCACCTCACACCCTTATGTCCCTGCTTGTCCCCACCTTGCATCCCCCATCTCCCTGCCTGTCCCCACCTCACACCCCCCATCTCCCTGCCTGTCCCCACCTCGGACTCCCCATGTCCCTGCCTGTCTCCACCTCACACCCTTATGTCCCTGCCTGTCCCCACCTCACACCCCCCATGTCCCTGCCTGTCTCCACCTTACACCCTTATGTCCCTGCCTGTCCCCACCTCACACACCCCATGTCCCTGCCTGTCTCCGCCTCACACCCTTACGTCCCTACCTGTCCCCACCACACACCCCCCATGTCCCTGCCTGTCTCCACCTTACACCCTTATGTCCCTGCCTGTCCCCACCTCACACACCCCATGTCCCTGCCTGTCTCCGCCTCACACCCTTACGTCCCTACCTGTCCCCACCACACACCCCCCATGTCCCTGCCTGTCCCCACCTCATACCCCCCATCTCCCTGCCTATCCCCACCTCACACCCCCCATCTCCCTGCCTATCCCCACCACACCCCTATGTCCCTGCCTGTCCCCACCTCACACCACCATGTCTCTGCCTGCCTCCACCCCTGCCAGTCCTCACCTCGCATCCCCCCATCTCCCTGCATTTCCCCGCCTCACACCCTTATGTCCCTGCCTGTCCCTGCCTTGTACCTCCCATCTTCCTACCTGTCCCCACCTCGCAGCCCCCATGTCCCTGCCTGTCCCCACCTCACACCCCTCATCTCCCGCCTATCCCCACCACACCCCTATGTCCCTGCCTGTCACCACCTCACACCCCCATGTCTCTGCCTGCCTCCATCTCACACCCCCATATCCCTGCTAGTCCCCACCTCGAATCCCCCCATCTCCCTGCATTTCCCCACCTCACGCCCCTATGTCCCTACCTGTCCCCGCCTTGCACCTCCCATCTTCCTGCCTGTCCCCACCTCGAACCCTCTCCTGTCCCTGCATGTCTCCACCTTGCACCCCCATCTCCCTGCGTGTCCCCACCTCACGCCCCCCATGTCCCTGTGTGTCTCCACCTTGGACTTTCCCCCACACTCCCCATGTCCCCCTGCCCTGGTTAACCACATTTCCCTGGCTTCCCTTTTGCTTGGAGTGGACTTGCAACTAAAGAAGCTAGACGACCTCCTTGTGAATTGTTTTGCCCCCTCAATAGACATTTTAGTCTTTCTGCTGAGGAAGTTACATTAAGAGCTGTAGGGCCATTCTCTGTAGTTTGCAAAGCTGAAGAAGATGGTATGTAAGGGTCTGGGTGTGAGACAGACAGAAGAATGTGCATTCCAGGCTGAGGAGGCTGGCCCTGTCACTGCTTTGGGTGAGGAAAGGGTGACTCAGACCCGCCTGTGCCATAGACTCGAATGCCCAGTGACGCCCTGTTCTTCACTTACATCATCACCTTGCAAAGTGGCATGTTGTTGACCCCCCATTTTACAGATGAGGAAACTGAGGCCCCCAGAGTAGATTGTAACTGTTCCAGTCCGTGTGCAGAGAGTGTCTGAACCCAGCCTTGACCTATTGCAGTGCTCTCTGCTCTGGGCTTGCTCTTTCTCTGTCTCTTCGTTTTTTAATTTTTATTTATTTATTTTGAGACAGGGCCTGGCTCTCTTGCCACCCAGGTTGGAGTTCAGTGGCACCATCACAGTTCACTGCACCCTTGCCCTCCCAGGCCCAGAAGATCCTCCCACATCAGCCTTGTGAGTAGCTAGGACCACAGGCTCGCACCATCACGCCCAGCTAATTTTTTTGTATTTTTAGTAGAGACGGGGTCTCAAACTCCTGGGCTCAAGTGATCCTCCTGCCTCAGCCTCCCAGAGTGCTGGGATTAGAGATGTGAGCCTCTGTGCCCTGCCCTCTCTTTTTTTTGTGTGTGTGTCTTTTTTTTTTTTTTTTTTTTATACTTTAGGGTTTTAGGGTACATGTGCACAATGTGCAGGTTTGTTACATATGTATCCATGTGCCATGTTGATTTCCTGCACCCATTAACTCGTCATTTAGCATTAGGTGTATCTCCTAATGCTGTCCCTCCCCCCTCCCCCCACCCCACAACAGTCCCCGGAGTGTGATGTTCCCCTTCCTGTGTCCATGAGTTCTCATTGTTCAATTCCCACCTATGAGTGAGAACATGCGGTGTTTGGTTTTTTTGGTGAGTGAGTGAGTGATGACCTCACAGCTTCCTTAACAATAGGTATCTGGCTTTGCATTATCCAAGTTTCAGGCTAGATGTCCCAGCCTCAGTGTTCCCCTGAGGGTTGTCCTCGTGGTCTTTATCACCCAACCTTGGGTATTTCATTTTATTTATTTATTTATTTTTTTGAGATGGAATTTTGCCCTTGTTGCCCAGGCTGGCGTACAATGGTGCGATCTCGGCTCACCGCAACCTCCACCTCCTGGGTTCAAGTGATTCTCCTGCCTCAGCCTCCCGAGTAGCTGGGATTACAGGCACATGCCACCATGCCCAGCTGATTTTGTATTTTTAGTAGAGACGGGGTTTCTCCATATTGATCAGGCTGGTCTCGAACTCCCGACCTCAGGTGATCCACCCGCCTCTGGCCTCCCAAAGTGCTGGGATTACAGGCGTGAGCCACTGCGCCCAGCCTCCTTGGGCATTTTAAAAAATTGCTTACTCTCCACCGCCCACTAGAACGTAGGCCTTGTGTGGGCAGGGATCTTGTTTGCTTTGTTCATTAAGTCAGCAATGCCTGGAATGGGGCCAGATACAAAGTAAGTGCTCTAGAAATAGTTCATGAATGAACAACAGCTGATGGTTCTCAAGCACTTGTCATGTGCTGATCACCTCACCTGTAGCAGCTCACTTAATTCTCACAACAACCCTGCAAGGCAGGTGCTATTCTTGTCTCCATTGCACAGGTGGGAAAACTGAGGCATAGAGTGGTCTCGTAACTTGCCTAAGGTCGTATGGCTAGTAAGCAGTGAAGCCGGGATTTGAACCTGAGCAGTCTGGCTCTAGAGCAGGGATTCTCAACCTCGGCATGATTGACATTTTGGGCTGGATAATTCTTTGTGGTGGGGGCTGTCCTGTGCATTGTAGGCTATTTAGCAGCATCTCTGGTCTCTACCTAGTAGATGTATCACCTGGCCTCCCCAGCCGTGACCACCAAAAATGTCTCCAGACTCTGAGGCGAGGAGTAAAATCATCCCGTTGGTAATCGCTGCTCTAGAGCTTGTTTTTATTTTGAGACAGTCTTGCTCTGTCGCCTAGGCTGAAGTGCAATGGTGCGATCCTGGCTCACTGTAACCTCCACCTCTGGGGTTCAAGCGATTCTCCTGCCTCAGCCTCCTGAGTAGCTGGGATTATAGGCACCTCACAATGCCCAGCTAATTTTTGTATTTTTAGTAGAGACAGGGTTTGACCATGTTGGCCAGGCTGGTCTTGAACTCCTGACCTCAAGTGATCCGCCCACCTCGGCTGGGATCACAGGTGTGAGTCACCACGCCCGGCCTGCTCTAGAATTTGTAATCACTCCACCACGCTGCCTTCCTATTTTGAATAAATGAAGAAATGCTTGAGTTCCAATCTGATGCATCCATTGCCCCAGTGTCTGCTCGTAGGGACAGAGGCAGAAGCCTCCCTGCTGAGGCTGGAAGGCCAAAGTGCCCAACTGTGCTTTTCACCTTCGATGAAGAGGAAGGGACCCCACCAAATGGACCCACTGGCACATAGAACTGAACTCTGACTGCAGTTTTGTTCTAAATTTCTTCCTGAGGGGCCTGTAGGAGGTCATGCCCACAAGCCAGAGCTAATATTTTTTTCTGCTGATCTCAAATTTTTAGACAAAGCTTCTCTTCCTGAACCAATTACAAATCAGAAAATCTTTTAAAAATTTATTTATTAATATTTATTTATTTATTTTGAGACAGAGTCTTGCACTGTCGCCCAGGCTGGAGGACAGTTGTGCTATCTCGGCTTACTGCAACCTCTGCCTCCCGGGTTCAAGCAATTCTTGTGCCTCAGCCTCCCCAGTAGCTGGGATTACAGGTGTGCACCACCATGCCCAGCTAATTTTTTTTTTTTTTTGAAATGGATCTCACTCTGTCACCAGGCTGGAGGCCAGTGGTGCGATCTTGGCTCACTGCAATCTCCACCTTCTGGGTTCAAGTGATTCTCCTGCCTCAGCCTCCCGAGTAGCTGGGAGGCGCCCGCCACCACATCCAACTGATTTTTTTGTGTTTTTAGTAGAGATGGAGTTTCACCATGTTGGCCAGGATGGTTTCTATCTCCTGACCTCGTGATCTGCCTGCCTCGGCCTCCCAAAGTGCTGGGATTACAGGCATGAGCCACTGTGCGTGGCCAATTTTTTGTATTTTTAGTAGAGACAGGGTTTCGCTATGTTTCCCAGGCTGGTCTCGAACTCCTGAGCTCAGGCAATCCTCCCGCCTCGGCCTCCCAAAATGCTGGCATTACAGGTGTGAGCCACTGAGCCTGGCCCAGAAAATCTTTGAGTCCACCTATGACCGGTGCATGGCACCCTGCTCAAGATGTCCCGCCTTTATACATCAACCAATGTACAGCCTCTGTGTGTTGATTTATGACCTTGCCTGTAACCCCTGCCATCCCAACTTTAAAAACTCTTACCTGTAAGCCATCAGGTAGGGTAAAGACTTAACTTCAGGTGTTAAGCATGAGCGGCATGATTTATCTTGCTTGGTGCCCTTGCAATAAATGCCTCACTTTCTCTCACTGCAATCCCAATGTCAGTGCTTGGCTTTGCTGTGCCGGCAGGTGGACCCGTTTGCTTTGGTATCAAGGCCACTGACCCATGGAACCCCAGGATGGCTTTTGGTGCCAGGAGTAACAGCTGATGTCTTGGTTAACAAAGCAGCTTGTCTTATACTACTTCATTGGCACCTCAAAACACACTCTTCCTTCTCTACCATTAACTGTTTAATGGTACTTAATACCATTAATTATAATAATTCATTTAATTCTACTCTGTAATGAGATACCATTTTCATCCCCATTTTTCAGATGAGAACACTGAAGCTCTGAGAGGTTAAGTGACTTGGCTGAGCTCATGAAGCAGGTAAAGCTGGCAATCAAAACCAGCTGGCAGTCAAAAGAAGGATCTAGAAACTTCTCCCTCTAGATCCCTTCTTTCTCCGCTTGCTATACCCCTCAGATCCCAGCATAAAGTAGGGCTAGGATGAAAATGCCTGGAGGAAACGGAAAAGCCGATATGGAGCCAGCTGGCTGCAGGTCGCAGGGGAGGCGGCCTTGGGAGCTCTGGAGTGGGTTGTGCCTTGCGGTGGGCCCCATGCCTGTGACTGAGGGTGGTGTTCCGGGGCTTCCCTTCCTGGGTGACAGTGAGGACACATCTGGGCAGGATGGCATCTGGGCAGCCTTGCAGCTTCTGCCTGAGGCTGCTGGAACAGTCTTGGAACCCAGCTGCCAGACTGTGAGGAGCCCAAGCCACATAGAGAGGCCACGTGTGGATGATCCCATGAACAGCCCCAGTGCGGCCCAGCAGACATCAACATCCAGCCATGTGACAGCACCATCTTGGTGCACCAACTAAAGCACCACCTGGTCCAGTTGAGCCTTCAGATGACTCCAGTCCCAGTTGCTGTGTGACTGAAACTTCATGAGAGACTCCAAATAAGAACTGACAGCTGGACCCAGTCAACCCATAGAACTGTGAAAGGTAACAAAAATGGTTTTAAGCCATTATGTTTTGGAGTGGCTTGTTCTTGGTGCAATAGGCAACTGAAACAGTCTTCCCCATCAAACTGTTGGTGCCTAAAAAGCAGGGATGGTGTCCTTGACGCTCTGGATCTCCGGTCCCAGCCTGGGCTGGGTAAGGAGCAAGTGCTCATCAAATATTCCTTGACCGAACAAATGAAACCCAGCAAAACTCGGTGTTCACCCTGAGATAGAATAGATTTATTAGCAAGAGGTAATCAGGAAACATATATTTTTACAAAAATGGAATTTTTTTTCCAAACAAGCTGTAAGTTGAAATATTTTAGGACTTGAAATAGAATTCTCATACCACTAGGTATTGCTTACAGCAAAAGTTGTCTGTCTGTTGTAGTGGAGCATGCCTGCCACTTCGGAGTTAACCTGTGTTTTCTATACTGTACAGTGTAAAAAATACATGGTAATATTCACAGAATAAGCACTACATTACTATATTCCTGCTAGAAGGCATTTAGACAGGACTACAGTATATGCAATAAAAACACTTGGTTATTGATTTCCTAATTCTACAGTGTGGTACTAATTATCACAAGGTATACAGACTTAGAGCATCTCAATGTAAGCTTGTAGTGACCGTTAGGCGGCTTAAAGAGGAAAAGTGACATTTTTGTGTTCCCAACTTTTAGTGGATGCTGGGCCAGTGGTCGGCACGAGTCGACGTGGCTTGGTGTTTGTGACTCCGTTTCCTCGGGAAGTCTAGGGCCACATCCAGTTGTATTGAGACTGCTATTCATGCTATCTGGTGTGAATCCTAGAGCAAGGAGCGACGTGGGGCCTGAACGAGATGGCAGCATTGGTATGAGGGGTGTGGTTCTGAGCAGAGAGGACTCCCTTCCGTCCAGGTTACTGAGAGACACATGGGGAGTTTTGAGACCTGCGATTTTGGCTGGAGAAGCTGCTTTGGAAATTGACATCACCATCAGCGGGAAGATTTGTCAATGACTGGACTTCAGGGTATGGTTTCCCCCTCCCGCCGCCCCCCACCCCCCACCCAGTTATAACAACTACATGGAACATGCTGGGAGGATGCCTGGGTGGCCACCTCAACCCAGGAGCCTGGGCTGGGGAGGGACGGAAGCAGGACTGGAGTCTAAGATTCTTGTATGCAAGGGTGCTGTTTCCCCTCTGAGAAGAGTGAGGAGTCTAGGGAAGAGGGACCAAGAGTACAGCTGTTTAAAAGAAACAGGCACTGCAGGAGACGAGGGGAGGGACGGGTGGGCGAAGTCTGAAACGGTGCAGAAATTCATATTCTGGTTCTACAGGAATCTAAGAACAAGGACGATTTGTATTCTTGGAGAAGCACATACTGAAGAAGAAAATCCAGTGAAACCAAACGAATATATACAGTATCATCTAGCACGTGTCCCCGGGAGCAGCTGGGTCTGGGCTGGGCACAGCTTCAGGTGGGGAGTTTTGGTTCTATTCGGAGAGAAGACTCGTAGAGGCTTTCTTCATCCATTACAAAAGATTGGTCCAGTAAATATTGCGTTACCTGAGAAAAGAAAAGAGAGATGGGAATGGGAGGGTTGTGGGACCTCCATAGTACTGATTGTGGATGCCCTTTATCTCCTAGGGCCCAGGCCTCTTGCTGGGGAGAGTCAAGTGGGCATATGAGGCAAAAATGCATTCAGTAGTGTTCCATCTTGACATAAGTTTTAAGTAGTCAACGTAAGTATTGTTTTAGGATTATTATTTAATATTGTCATAATATTAAGGTTGGTACAAAAGTAAAAAAAGTCAATTGTAGAAACTAGGTGGCAGATATATGTGTTCACAATTCTGCCAGTGTTTCTGTATGTTTGATCCATCTGTCACAATTCTGTCAGTGTTTCTGCATATTTGAAAAGTTTCATAAGGCTGGGCGTGGTGGCTCATGCCTCTAATCCCAGCACTTTGGGAGGCCGAGGCAGGAGGATCGCTTGAGCCCAGGAGTTTGAAACCAGCTTGGGCAACAAAGTGAGACCCTGTTTCTACAAAAAATCAAGAAAGTAGCTGGGTATTGTGGTGTGCACCTGTGGTTCCAGTTACATGCAAGGCTGAGGCAGCAGGATCACTTGAGCCCAGGAGGTCAAGGCAGCAGTGAGCTGTGTTCACACCACTGTACCCCAGCTTGGGTACAGACCTTGTCTTAAAATAAAAATAAAATAAAAAGTTTTATAATAAAATTTTGGGGCAAAATATATTTAGACACTAGGATTACATGGTACTGTGAGAGATTCACTCCAAGAGAGGCAAGTGGAAATGGAGGCTGTGTGAGAGAAGAGCCTCCCTTTTTCTCACCCTGGGGAGAAATCTTAAGAGTGGAAAATCAGAAAGATGCACTCACATGAGTTAGGTTATCCTGTCTTCTCCTCTCTCCCCACCCCAGTCCTGCTCTGAAGCATTTTGCTGAATGCCTGCGCATTAAATGTGCAATGAGAGATCTGAGCTCTAACCTCACGGGCAGCCCCCTGCTCCAAAAAGTATCTTTCCAAGACTTATTTACTTGTCAGTTGTCTGGAACTAAAGGCACATTTTTCCCCGCTACATAAATCCAGAGCAGAAAGAAAAAAATTTTCTTTTTTTGAGACAGCATCTTGCTCTGTCACCCAGTCTGGAGTGCAGTGGTGCAATCTGGGCTCACTGCAACCTCTGCCTCCCGGGTTCAAGCGATTGTTCTGTCTCAGCCTCCTGAATAGTCGGGATCCCAGGCGTGCACTACCATGCCTGGCTAATTTTTGTATTTTTAGTAGAGACAGGGTTTCGCCATGTTGGCCAGGCTGGTGTCGAACTCTTGACCTGACTTGGCTAAGTCAGGCTAATTTTCCTAAAACATCGTACTTTCGAGGGAGACTGGCAGCATATACCACCATTGTAAAGCTGTTAATGAAAGAAGTCTGAGGAGCAGTAATATTTATTTATTTTTATTTTTTGAGGGGGAGTTTCACTCTTGTCGCCCAGGCTGGAGTACAGTGGTGCCATCTTGGCTCACTACAACCTCCGCCTCCCGAGTTCAAGTGATTCTTCTGCCTCGGCCTCCCGAGTAGCTGATATTACAGGCATGCGTCACCATGCCTGGCTAATTTTTGTATTATTAGTAGAGACAGGGTTTCACCATGTTGGCCAGGCTGGTCTCGAACTTCTGACCTCAGGTGATCCGCCTGCTTCTGCCTCCCAAAGTGCTGGGATCATAGGCATGAGCCACTGGCCCTGTGCAGTAATATGTATTTGTATTGCACATCAAAGTTTAAGGTGACAAAAGCAGGAGATGGAAGAAAACCCTGAAATTTTCTTGGTAACTTCTGAGACTTTCCAGGGCCCAGTGTGACCACGGTGCCTTCTGGATGAGCCCTGTGTGATCCACATGGCAACTCTGTGGTTCCCAGGCTGGATGAACATACAAACACAGACCCTCAAATACTGCTGAGTTATGTTGATACTTTTATCTTAATTTTTTTATTGTAGAATAAAGGATGTGACAATATAAAATACATTTTTTGGAGAAAAACAGAAGCCCATAATCTCACCACTCTAAAATAACTGTTTTCATTTTTTTGTGTGATCGTCTAGTTCTTAAAATACAAAAGTACTTTTCCATAGTTGTACCTACGGAATGGATAGCACTTGGTATGCTTTCACTTATACTATTAGGTTTCACCATGTTGGCCAGGCTGGTCGAAAACTCCTGACCTCAGGTGATCCACCCTCCTCGGCCTCCCAAAGTGCTGGGATTACAAGCATGAGCCAGCGCGCCTGGCCGTTTTCAGGTTTTTTGATATTTTATATAAAAAATAAATGTTGCAATGAAGATCTTCTAGAATATAGCCTTTTGCCTCAACTAAGTTTTTAAAGCATAAATCCCTAGGAGAAGGATCATGGGTTTCTTACTACAACGGCCAACACTGTCAGCAGAGTAGGCTTGTCAAGGATTGAGTATCATTTTACTTAAAAAAAGGTACAAACAGTACAACTCACTCTTTTTGGTGAGCATGATTCGGATGCACATGGACACTGGAGACCCACTGCCTTTAAATCCCTCTGCTCTTTCCCTGAAGTTCTTGCCCCCGAAGCAGGGGCTCTAGCCCTGCAGTTGCCAACAACCCCCCTCTTTAGCCACATTAGACCCCCTCACCAGGCCCTCAAAATCTCCTCACCCATTCATGGAGACCAGAAACCAACTGTTACTCATGTATGCATGAGTTCTTGCATCAGACAGCAATGCTTTTTATAAAGTCCTTTTACAAAGGTTGTCATATTTAATCATCAAAAACAACCCATCCCACACTGGTATAAGAATCTCATGTTACCAGCCGGGCACAGTGGCTTATGTCTGTAATCCCAGCACTTTGGGAGGCCAAAGCAGGTGGATCACTTGAGGTCTGGAGTTTGAGACTAGCCTGGCCAATGTGGTGAAACCCCATCTCTACTAAAAATACAAACATTAGTCGGGCATGGTGGCAGGCACCTGTAATCACAGCTACTTGGGAGGCTGAGGCTGGAGAATCCCTTGAACCCGGGAGGCAGAAGTTGCAGTGAGCCGAGATCGCACCACTGCACTCCAGGCTGGGTGACAGAGTGAAACTCCATCTCAAAAATAAAATAAGAGAATCTCATGTTACAGCTGAGGCAGAAGGTAACACGGCTGGTGAGTGTCTTTGCCAGGATTTGAACCCAGGTGTTCCCTGGTCAACTGAGAGAAGGATGTGAGACTGGGCTGGGTGGAGGCTGGTTGGTGTTGAATAAGGCAGAGGGAGGAGCCCCAGAGATGCTGAGCAGGCTCTTGCTTGCTGCTGTTAATTGGCCAAGGAGCCATTCTGAACCCCCAGCGGCTTGGGCCTGATTCCCTTAGTGCTTTAAGCTGATGGATTCAATGTTTGATCTTGTTATTAAAATCACCATGTGTTTATCCTCTAAGAGCCATGCCCCAAAACTCAAAGCTTCCCTACCAGACCATGAGGACTTAAATTTTTTTTTTTTTTTTAATAGAGTCAGGATCTCACTCTGTTGCCCAGGCTGCAGTGCAGTGGCATGATCACGGCTCACTGTAGCCTCGACCTCCTGCACTCAAGTGATCTTTCTGCCTTAGCCTCCTGAGTAGCTGGGACTACAGGCATGAGCCACCATGCCTGGCTAATGTTTTTATTTTTTTTAATCTTTTTGTAGAGTTGGGAGCCTTTACTCTGTTGCCTAGGCTGGTCTCAAACTCCTGGCCTCAAGCAATTCTCCTGCCTTGGCCTCCCAAATTGCTGGGATTACAGTTGAGAGCTACCGTGCCAGGCCCGGGACTATTTATTTTTAAATTGTATTTTTATTTCTTTTTATTTTAAAGTTGATTTATATCTTATTTTAGATATAAAATTAATTTATACCTTATTTTATGTAATTAAAAAAGCCAAGTAGCATTAAACGGTTCATAATGAAAACCAGCAATCCTCTGTTTCCCCTTATCAGCCACCAGGTCTGGCTCTCTAGAGGTAGCCATTTTCAGTTCTTACAGAGCCCCCCAAATCCAGTGCAGCAGCCATTAGCCACATGTAGCTACTGAGCACTTGAAACAGGGCTCATCTGAATTAAGATGTGATGTGTAAAATACACACTGGATTTTTGAAAGTTTAGTATGAATAAAATAAAGTAAAATATCTCAGTCAATTTTTAAATTGATTACATGCTGAGCTGACAATTATTTGGATATTTTGCATTAAATAAAATATATTATTATGGTTAATTTTACCTATTTCTTTTTGCTTTTTTAAAAAAAGGGGCTGGGAATGGTGGCTTAAACCTGTAATCCCAGCTCTTTGGGACGCCAAGACGAGAGGATCACTTGAGCGCAGGAGTTCAACATGGGCAGACCCTGTCTCTATAAAAAAATAAAAATTAGCTGGGTGAGGTCATACCTTAAGCCAGGGAAGTCGAGGTTGCAGTAAGCTATGATTGTGTCACTGCATTCCAGCCTGGGTGACAGAGTGAGACCCTGCCTCAAACAAACAAACAAAAAAACAGGCCAGGTGCAGTGGCTCATTCCTGTAATCCCAGAACTTTGGGAGGCCGAGGCAGGCAGATCACTTGAGGCCAGGAGTTTGAGACCAAGCTGGACAACATGGCAGAACCCTGTTTCTACAAAAAATATGAAAGAATTAGTTGGGTGTAATGGTGAACGCCTGCAGTCCCAGCTATTCGGGAGGGTGAGGTAGGAGGATCGCTTGAACCTCAAGAGGTCGAGGCTACAGTGAGCCAAGATCACACCACAGCACTCCAGCCTGGGTGACAGGGTGAGATCCTGTTTCAAAAAACTAAAATAAATAAATAAATAAATATATAAATAAATAAAAATAAGTTTAAAAATGTGGCCCTGTAGGGTACTTAAAGTTACATATGTAGCTTGCATTATATTTCTAGTGGATAGTCCTGTTTTACATATTTCTTCCAGTATTTATATCTGTTTTTCCATGGTAAATGCTTTTACTGTTGTCTGTTTTCCTGCCAACTTTTTATTTAAAAAATATAAAAACTATGCATACAACATATATGTATAATCCTTTTTCTGAGGGCTGAACCATTTGAAGGTAAATAGTGTAGTGTTTCCCCCACTGAATACTTCAGCCATGCATCTCCTAAGAACACAGACATTCTCTTACATAACCGTAACATCCTTATACCTAGGACATTTAATATCAATAAAATAAAATTAGCTGATGTACAGATCAGATTCAAATTTCTTCAAGTTTTAATGAATAAAATAATCTTTATAGCTGTTTTTTTAAAATCCCAGATCTAATCAACATTCACACATTGCATTTAGATGTCATATGATTTAGTCTTATTTTATTATTTTTTTTTGAAAAAATTTTTTTTTCATTATAGAGACAGGCTCTCACTATGTTGCTGATCTTGAATTCCCAAACTCAAGTAGCCTCCTCCCTCTGCCTCTCACAGTGCTAGGATTAAAAGCTCACCACTGAGCCCAGCCTGTGTGTTTTAGTCTTTTTTATTTTTCATGACATTGATATATGTATGTGTGTGTGTGTGTGTGTGTGTGTGTGTGTGTGTGCATTTTATTTTTAGACACAAAGCCTCACTCTGTTGCCCAGGCTAGTGTGCAGTGGTACAATTATAGCTTATTACAGCCTTGAACTCCTGGGCTCAAGTGATCCTCCTGCCTCAGACTCCTGAGCAGATGGGACTACAGGCGCGCACCACCATGCCCAGCTACTTATTATTATGATTTTTGCTGGAGATAGGATCTCTGACCTCCCTATGTTGCCCAGGCTCACTTCAAACTCCTAGGCTCAAGTGATCCTCCCGCCTCAGTCTCTTGAAGTGCTGGGATTACAGGCATCAGCCACTACTCGCAGCCAATATATATATTTTTAATTGAAAATATTTTATTGCTAAAAGACATTGATATTTTTAAAGAGTATATGCAGCAGTGTGTTGCAGCTGGCTCATGCCAGCCTGCACGTGCCAATTTTTAGCCTCTGTTCCCAACTCTGCTTTCAGTGATGTCCAGGTGGTGGTTTGAAAGTGGCCCTGTCGGCATCACCTAACAGGCTCCTCTGAGCCCTCTTCATGCCTAGGCTTCAAATTTGGCTTGCCTTTAGCAAGAATCCCCCCACCTTGATATCTGCTCAAATTCTTCATTCTCCACCCCTGATATCTGAAGTCCTTGGCCTGACTTTAATAAAAACCTTGTTAGGCCAGTTTAGCAAGAATTCCCCTATTCTTGCTATCTCCTCTTAGTAATTTTCCATCCACTGACCCCCTTTCTTGGCCCATTGACTACAAATCCCCACCTGTCCCTGTTGTATTTGCAGTTGAGTTCAATCTCTGTCCCCCAAGAAACAGTCTTGGCCTCTATTGCATTAGGTTTGAATAAACCTACTATTTTAAACAAGTGTTCCAATTTTACCATTTTTAACAAGTGTTCCAATCGTTTTTCTCTTCAACAGCAAATGCTACACATCAAGACTCAATCCTCTACCCCCAAGACCAGTTTAACATTTACTAGCACACCGCTGAGTTACAGAGCAGTTGTCTCTCAGAATGTCCCATATTCTGAAATTGTCTGTTGGTCCCTCCTGATTAGAGTGAAACACTTTGATGCATAACATAGGTGATATTGTGGCTCATGATGCCCTTTATTTCTGTTTCGTCCAACATTGAAAATCCTAGGTCACGCCTGTAATCCCAGCACTTTGGAAGGCTGAGGCGGGCGGATCACGAGGTCAGGAGTTTGAGACCAGCCTGACCAACGTGGTGAAACCTCGTCTCTACTAAAAGTACAAAAATTAGCCGGGCGTGGTGGCGCACACCTGTAGTCCCAGCTACTCAGGAGGCTGAGGCAGGAGAATCGCTTGAACCCAGGAGGCAGAGGTTGCAGTGAGCTGAGATCGTGCCATTGCACTGCAGTCTGGGTGACAGAGTAAGACTCTGTCTCAAAAAAAAAAAAAGAAAAGAAAATTCTAGGATTCTATGGCCCCCTATTCCTTTCCCAACCTCCCATTCCTCTCCCCTGCTTCATTTCTTCCATGGTTGTAATAATCATCTGTCATATTATATTTTTTGCCTCTTAGTCTGTCTCCCTCTAGAACGCAAGCTCGTGAGGGCCAAGAGTTTATCTGTTTTGTTCCCTGCTGAGCCAAGAGCCTACTATAGTCCTTGGCACATAGGACTTGCTCAGTGAATATTTGTGGAGTGAGAGAATGAACGGAAAGCGAAGCAAAAGTGGCCAGTTTAACTAACTGTAGTTAGTCCACCGATTTTTCTCCTTTGATATGGCTATCCGCTATAAAGCAGATCATGAGTTCTCAGAACATGGCAAAAAATAGACACATTCTCAAAAAACGCATCGATCACAAAGGACATTAGAAGGGAAAAACAATAAAAGCTTGATTTTCTGGTGTGCTTGAGGGTGTGTCTGGAGCTGGATGTTTTTGTGAACTGCACACTGTGAGGAGGTTAAGATGCTATATCTCTGGGCAGAGAAGAAAGGTCATAGGATTGGAGGCTGGGCGTGGTGGCTCATGCCTGTAATCCCAACACTTTGGGAGGCTGAGGTGAGTGGATCACTTGAGGTCAGGAGTTTGAGACCAGCCTGACCAATATGGTGAAACTCCGTCTCTACTAAAAATACAAAAATTATTGGGGCATAGTGGCGTGCCAGACCAGCCATTCTCTTACATGGCCTTGCAATCTTTCAAAAATGCAAACTAGTCCAATTATATAACCTCCTTTCAGGGCTTCCCATGGTCCTAAGGACGAAGTCCCAGATCCCAGCTATGCGGGAGGCTGAGACAAAAGAATTGCTTGAACCTGGGAGGTGGAGGTTGCAGCGAGCCAAGATTGTACCACTGCACTCCAGCCTGGCCACAGAGTAAGACTCTGTCTCAAAAAAAAAGAAAAGAAAAGTCATAGGACTGAGAGCCCAAGAGTCTGGGTTAGCAAATCTGTTATTTTATCTGTAAAATGGGGCCTACAGCACAGGCTTTGAATAATGTAATGAGACTAACATGCCAACCATTCTTTTTTATTAAACATTTTTTTTTCTTTTTGGCTAGCTGAGACTATTTTTTTTCAGACCAACCATTCTCTTACATGGCCTTGCAATCTTTTAAAAATGCAAACTAGTCCAATTATATAACCTCCTTTCAGGGCTTCTTATGGTCCTACGGACAAAGTCCCCGATCCTTTTAGGATCCCACCAGTTCCATCTGTTTCTGGCAGGTCCGATGCTACTCTTTGCCGTCAGCCATTTAGTGGTGGTGGTGGTGGTGGGGTCACTGTACTTAGCCTTGCACAAGCCTGTCTCTCTGCAAGAAAGACATGTCCCCCCGAACCAGGAAAACTCTTCCAGGATTCTCATCCTCCAGTAAGGCTCTCTGGGCCCTCAGAGCAGCACAGACCCTGGGATCCATACCCTATGGCCCTCCCTGCCTGTTTCTGGATGTACAAAGTATTTCTTTGTGCCTTGTCTGTAGCAGCAAAAGATCAAAACAACCTGAATGTCCATCAATACAGAGGATTGGCTAAATAAATAGATTTCTCTGCAGCTGTAAGAAAGAATGAGGATGCTTCTATTTTAATAGGGAATGATCTCCAAGATATATTATGAAGGAAAAGAAGGAATGATACTGAGCAGTGTATAGTAGGCTAGAGAATGGTATATGCAAAGTCAGCTTGTGTTTATGGACTGCCTGTGGACCTAGACATAAGAAACGGGTGGAAATGTTGCCTTTGGAAGGGGAACTAGGTGGCTGGGGGACTTTCACCATGCACTCATTATATCTGCGGATTTTGTAACTTGTAAGCATAGTACCTTTCAGAAACAGATGTTATCAACTCTGCCTGTCTTGCCCTGGGGGAGATTAGACATGAATATAAACCATCCTATGGCAGGTAAAATCAGACAAGGGTCACAAGATGAACACAGGCCCAATTTGAAGAAACAGGGACTAAGGAAGCCTTCCTTACAGGAATGGCGTTTGAGCTGGGCCCAAGAGAATTCTGGAAAGGAAAGTGGACGGGTATGGAGGGGACAGGGTGGAAGGTGGCCTAGACAGAGCCACTGTGAAAGCATGCAAGTGACCAAGAAAAGGCACAGCTTACCTTTGCTTGGTGCTCTATTTTGTAGGCAGTTTGTTGAAACTGGCGAATCTCTCGGATAATATGGGATATCTGTGGGGAGGAAGGAGAGTTTCAGAACGCGGTTTGCTCTCCTAGTTCCACCCCCAACTTTGCAGAACTGAAGGGGCATCAACAGCTAAATCTGAAGTCAGCCTCTTAATTCCATACATGTTGCCTACTGGAAGGTCCCACAGAGGCATCATGTGTGTTTGTTTTTATTTTTATTTTTTGAGATAGAGTCTCACTCTGTCGCCCAGGCTGGAGTGCAGTGGCGTGATCTTGGCTCAGTGCAACCTCTATCTCCTGGGTTCAAGTTATCCTCCTGCCTCAGCCTCCTGAGTAGGTGGGATTACAGGTGCATGCCACCACGCCCGGCTAATTTTTGTATTTTTAGTAGAGTTGGGGTTTCACCATGTTGGCCAGGCTGGTCTCGAACTTCTGACCTCAAGTGATCCACCCGCCTCAGCTCCCAAAGTGCTGGGATCATAGGTGTGAGCGACCACACCCGGCCTCATGTTCTTTGCTTTTCTTTTTTTTTAAAGCAGAAATCTGCTTCCAAGACTTGTCAAGACTCTGTAGGTAAATTACACTATGTGACTGAGAGAAGAAAAAAATCTCCTTTAATTAGTGGCATAAGCTACCTAACATCACTAAAACAAAACCCCACGACTCCAGCAAAAGTTAAAGGCATCTGCCACTTCCTTAGCGCCTGCTGTGCACAAGACACGATGAAAAGGGGCTTTCGCTCTTCAGGATGGTGCCTGAAAAAACCCTTTCCATCCGACAAAATCTAATGTCGAGGCCCATTATATAAAACCGGTGCAAGTAGAGGCTTTCTGGTTGAAGTGAGAGGGGAGAAGGAGACGGTTAGAATCCTGTTTCTGATGGGAGAAGTCTCCTCAGCCCTTATCCCAGGTTCTAGATTTTTCTGGGAAAACTGGAAACTTACTCTTTTAGGAGGTGCTGTGTAAGTGGTTTTACTTTCTCCGCATCAAGCGTCAATATGAACGATGCGGATGGGTGTGAATAACAGTGTGGGGCTTTGGAGTCACCTGGACCCGGGCTCCAGACCTGGCTCTGCCCTTTACTTGTGGGGTGACCTTGGGCTCTCACTTGATCTCACTCAGCCTCAGTCTGCTCATCTGAAAGGTGCAGAATAAGAAGAGCAGCCACCTCTCAAACTGTCAGGACTAGAGGAGGAAACGCCGGTGAAAGCATGGCTCAGGGCCTGCCAGATTCTAACTGCTCATCAATGATAGTGATGGCTCTCATTGGGGAAGCTGGACCCAGGCTCCCAAATGGGGGCACCCTATGCAGCAGGTTGGGCCTTGGGGGGCAGAGTGCGGGTGGGCCCCAGGTTGAGTCATCTGGGCTTCGACGCCCCCCTTCCCCTGCCTGGCTGGGGGGAACGCACCATCCTCATCTTGGAGAAGTTGACCAGGCCGTCTTCCGTGTAATTGGGCGTCCCCTCCTCGATGAAGGCCAGGTCGGTGAGGTACATCCCCAGGTAAGGGACACAGGGTGGGTCACAACTTGGAAGCAAACGGCATTAACAAAAGTTTTTCATTTAAAAAAAGTAACGTCTACCAAGAACAGAACATCCCGCATGCACCTTTTGCTTTGCTAGAGGCAAAGGGACTTGCAGTCACCAAGAATCACACTACACTCTAGGACTGACTATTCTACACGCCTAGGACTGTCAGCTGGGTCTCAGGGCCAGTCCTCTGGGGTGGTGGGGGCAACATGGTGCTGACTGGGGCCTCTTACACCCACTGGGGCATCTCAGATTGTCTCTTTCCTCCCTGAGCCAGAAGGTCCTCCGCTACCTCTCTGCCTTCTGTCCCAGTCTGTCCTTGGGCTCTGTCACCAGCCCCTCTGGACTCACCTTTCTGATCTCTCCCTGAGACTTTCCCATCCAGATCCTCCCCCTGAATCACCTCCCGGAGGGCTCTGCAGCCCCAGCCCCCCGATTCCTGCCAGTCACCCTATCTGACACCCTTGTCTCTGCTCCCTGAGACCTCTCCTGTCTCCACTGGCATCTCCCACCCACCTAAGCACTGAGCTTGGATGCCAGGGCGGGGAACCCTTGCTCTCTGAGATCACTTTCCTGAAAGTGGCTTCGGGGCAGGGGGTTGGGTGATAGTTTCCATGGTTGGTGACTCTTGGGGGACTGCATCTTTGGGAGCTGGGCCCCTGGAGTGATGGGCCATGCCTCTCTGATTTTCGGTCCAAAGCAGGGCCTCCTGTTACTGCTCCTTTCCAGTGTGTTCTGGTGCCCCTGGCTGGGTGCTGGGTAAGGGTTGATGGAGCCTGTGATGGAGCCTGGCAGTCGTTATGTGCCGGCAGGGCTCCCTTTAGCTCCTTCTGGGGCCTCCTCCCCGGTGCTCTGCCGCCTCCTCTCAGCTCAGCACACAGATGCGGTGGCATCATCGAGCACAGTGCAGTGACCCTCATTCCCAGCCCATCTCACCTTTGTCTCCTTGTGGCCGCCTGGCAGCCCTGCTAACCTGGAGGAAGGTGAGTCCGGGAGGATGATAGAGCAAGAACAGAAACCTGGCTCCTGTCCCTCACCTGCCTGCTGTGTGACTCTAGGCCAGGCCTTTCCCTCTCTGGTCCTCAGGCTCCCCATGTATAAAGCAATGATGCCAGCTAAGCAAAGCCAAATATCTACTCTATCTTTATTCTCTGCCTGTGAATAAAGGCAAGAATTTATTCTAAGCAATTTTAGGTGGTCTCGCAGCTGATTTTAGGTGATTTACAGGCACAATATTAAATAACATGAATTCACGTGGTAAGAAACATTAGATTTTTACTTTTTTCCCTTCTGCTCAGGGAGAGCGCCTCATTTGGTGGTAGTGTGACTTCGACACTTTTGATACTTGCCATTCTCCTCCTTTCACATTTTATCTTTTTAAACAAATAGCAACAGGTGTCAGAATCAGAGTGTCGGCAAGCATCAGTATTTGGCCAGAATTCAATCACATTATTTTGTTTTTACCGAATATTTTTAAATGGCATTCTTGTATTTATAGCAAGTATGCTGGTTTTCCATTTGTCACGATATAAAAATTTCCTTCTTATTTCTTTTTGGGAAAAAGTGAATTAATTTAAAGAGGCTATTAGGTAAACACAAGTATAGTTGGCACAGTATGGCAAAGTCGTGAAGGAGGCAGATGCCTGGCATTAGGGACACAGCAGACAGAAGTGTTTTTCCAAATGTAGGGCTGACCCTTTCATGGGTGTTGAAATCAACTTAGAGGGTACAGACCAGAATTTTTAAAAAGTGAAAAAGGGCCAGATGTGGTGGCTCACTCCTGTAAACTCAGTGAGTGGGATTTGAGAGGCTGACGTGGGAGGATCACTTGAGTCCAAGAGTTCACGACCAGCCTGAGCAACATAGTGAGACCCCATCTCTATTTAATTGAAAACAAATAAAAATAACAAGTGAAAAAGAAAATATCTGACTTCATCAAATGAAATAAAGGTATATATTGTTTTGTGGAATTTTTGTTTCTGTAATGCATATATTTATTTGTATACAGGCTTGTAATTTCAAATATATATATTTACTGTGCTTTGTGATTAAAAAAAAGAGTAAGGAACATCCAGCCACTGGAGGGGCTGCTTTGCATCCTTCCATCCCTTCTAGTCCATGATTATTACATGCTCAGGTCTTCGTTTCCTTCCTTTCTTTTTCTTTTTTCTTTTCCTTTTTTTTTTTTTTGAGGCAGGGTCTCACTCTGTTGCCTAGAACGGAGTGCAGTGGCACAATCACAGCTCACTGCAGCCTTGACTTCTCAGGCTCCAATGGTTCTCCTGCCTCAGCCTCCTAAGTAGCTGGACTACATGCACGCACCACCATACCCAGTGAATTTTTGTATTTTTGGTAGGGACAGGGTTTTGCCGTGTTGCCCAGGCTGGTCTAGAACTCCTAAGCTCAAGTGATCTGCCCGCCTCAGCCTCCCAAAGTGCTCAGATTACAGGCGTGAGCCACTGTGCCCAGCCAGCTCTTCATTTCCTTTCTATCATACTCCAAGTCTGAAGCCCAGGCTTATGAGTCTGATGGAGAAATAATCCAAAGATCTGAGAAGTAACTCTGGAGTCATAAGGCTGTGGCAGTGCTGACCAGTGGGTTCTGAGAGGTGCTCTCCCCCTTCACCCTGCATGTGTGACAGTAGCCAGGTAGCCGTGGAGTGCTCTAAGGATGGAAGGGAGAAAGGGAGGCCGGGTGACTGCAAGCTGACTGCAAATGATCAAAGGACTCAGAGTGTTTCTCAAGGCTTTTGGGGGTTTCTGACCACCCAGACCAGTGAAAAGGATCAGAGGTCCTGTGATCACTGAGGGTCGACTTCCCCTGGTATTTATGGGGAGTCATGGTCCAGTTGTGGGAAGGTGGTGGATTTGCAATCGAATCACTTGCAAGTAGCATGCCCAGCCCCAGTACTAACCTCTGTCCCTATTTACTACCTCTATGGCAGGGGTGGCCAATCTTTTCGCTTCCCTGGGCCACATTGGAAGAAGAATTGTCTTTTGCCACACATAAAATACACTAACACACTAACAATAGCTAATGAGCTGAAAAAAATCACAAAAAAATCTCTTAATGTTTTAAGAAAGTTTACCAGTTTGTGTTGGGCTGCATTTAAAACCATCCTGGGCCACATGCGGCCCTTAGGCCACAGGTTGGACAAGCTTGCTCTATAGTGAGGGGCCATGAAGGAGGGGATGAGAGAACACTCAATCACATACACACACACACACACACCCGAAATCCAGAGCCATGTGGGCAATGTATGGAGTTGCCAGAGTGGGACAGAGGACTGCTGGAGGGCCCCACAGGGACACACGGCATGGGGACTGAGCCACACCGAGCCTCTGAATGAAAAGGGAAGCATGTTGGGACTTCCTGTAGGCAAGATACCCAACAACAGGCCAGTCCTGAACCTTCCATATGGGCCTTTTGGCCTCTCTTGGGTGAGGTCCAGCCTTGCCTTTGGCAGGGCCTATCGAGCAGAGCTGATACAGGGGTGGCTTCCTCTTCTGGCAGAGCCCTCACGGGCCTGCAGCTAGCATTTTAGGGAGCAGAGAGGAAAGTGTCCCACCCCTAGCCTGAAAGCTGCTTCTGGTTTCTGGGCAAGGCCTCGCTGTGGCACTCCCATGCCTGGTGACACCTGGCCTTGCCTGTGGTTGTTTGGAGACCCCAAACTGGATGTTTCTTTCCACCAAGATGCTCCTGATGATGTTAAATGGAGTAAGGGAGATTATAGGGGACCAGCTGCTGCTGGCAAGAGGCAGCTGCCCATGCTCTACACCAAACTCCAGGAAACCGACCCGAGACAAGCAGTGAGTCCATCTCTCCTTCCTCTTTCTCTCCAGCTTCTCTCTTCCCTGTACTGCCCTGGCTGTGGGATGGGCTATTCTCTCTTACAAGTTTCTGCTGGCTGTGGTTGGGGATCTCCTCTCTCCCATCTTGAGGCCTGGGGAGAGGCATTCAGGGAGGGCGTGAGGGCCCTTGAGGCTGGGCTGTGTGGGCTGAATCCCGTGGGGCCAGGGTCCAAGGTTCTGGCAGAGGTACAGGGTGATCAGGTCAGTAGTCTTTGAAAAACAAAACTGCGATGGGGTGGGGGTGGAAAGTCCCATTTTACTACTGGGTTGCTACGCTGCTCTGTGGTCACAGGCAGAGAATAAAGATAGAGATAGGTATTTGGCTTTGCTGGAACCCCTGAAACTCTAGAGCTCAGCCTTTGGGCTCATCATATTCATGTAGATAAATTGATTCTCACCCTAATTAAACGGTATAGGGGACGGCCGGGCAGTCAGCTAGATGACATGCTCCTCCACGGCTATTCCCATCCTTAATTCAGGGGAACAAAGGGGAAAGGCTTTCACTGCAGCAGCCTACAATAACAGCCTGTCCCCCGTGTTCCTCTAAATCAAGGGCTTCCTATTTAAATTAAACACAAAAGGTGCAGATATGCAAGTGTGTGCTCGGTTGAGATTAGACAGGGTAGTCAAAACTGGAATCGGCCCCAAAAGAGCTGGTGACCACATTTCACTGCTAAATTCAGTTTTCAACCAAATTCTTGTTGCCTGGAGCTGTGGGAAGGTTCTGATTGCTGGGAGGTTGGGAGGAGGGAACAGGCATGGGACTTCGCCAGGATGTAGGCTTGGGGAATGAGAAGGGGAGATGAGGCCACTCTCAGGGCATCTGGCAGGGACTGAAGGGGCAAACATAGTTAGGGCTGTTGTAGGTGGGGCAAGGGACATTTAAGAGAGTGGCTGGAGGGGTGTTTGGCGGTAAAGTCTCAGCTGGGAAAGGCAATAAGGCCATTCTCCAGCCTGGATGCTGGCAGAAATTGGATATTTTTTCTTTTTTTCTTTTTCGAGACAGTCTTACTCTGTCACCCAGGCTGGAGTGCAGTGGCACGATCTTGGCTCACTGCAACTTCTGCCTCCCGGGCTCAAGCGATTCTTGTGCTTCAGCCTCCCAAGTACCTGGGATTATAGGCATGCGCCACCATGCCTGGCTAATTTTTGTATTTTTAGTAGAGACAGGGTTTTGCCATGTTGGCCAGGTTGGTTTCTAGCTCCTGACCTCTAGTGATCTGCCCACCTCGGCCTCCTAAAGTGCTGGGATTACAGGCATGAGCCACTGTGCCTAGCCCGATATTGAATATTTTAATGAAAAGCTAAAAAAGATGCCTGGGACGTATGAATGGGCTGCAGACCAACACGGTGAGGCCCATAGCAGGACTCCTTGTCTGGGGAGGTCATTGGCTATGCCCATGGACTGCCACCTTGCTACTCTTGCCCCCGTCACCTGCCTGGTGAAACAGATACTCAGTATTCATGCAACATCGCTCTTTGTGAAAACCTTAAAGCCTCAGGAGAGGGGGTGCAGGAAGCATTTGCCCCAGGTTTCCCCAGTCCCTCCCTCCTCTGCGTGCCCTGCCTATGTCTCTGTAAGTCCACAACCCGGTTTGCATAAAGCTCTTAGCTCCCAGAGGCCCGCAGGCCACCTCTGCCCTGTGCTGCAGGGAGCAGGGGAATGTGGGAGAGACACTTACACAGGCCCGCAGGCCACCTGAAAGAGGGAAGACAGTCAGGATGGGGACTCAGACAGAATGGGGGGCCCCAGAGGCAGTGGAGGCAGCGGTGGTGGGGGCGGCAGACGAGGAAGCCAGCCATGTGAGGAGGTGGATGGAGTGGTGCCCCGGGGGCGGACGGACGGACAAGTTGGTGAATGCACGGAGGGGGCAGCTCCCCACAAGCACAGTCCACAGGGGCTCTGGGGAGCCCAGGCAGAAGAGAGATGGCCGGACAGCACAGATGGGTGCAACATCTGTCTGAGGACACAAATAAAGTGGAGATGGTCAAGGCGATGGCACACAGAGCTGCCAAAGGACAGACCAAATGCGGCAGGAAGAAAACGCGAAGAAGAGGCAGACGAGGCTGGCAGAGGGGTGAGCAGTCTGTCAAAGCCACTGTCAAGGGCTGGAGGTTTTGGCTGGCCCCATCCTCAGGGTCTGGGGGTAGTAAACTCTGGTGCTCCCTGCATCAGCCACGATCATGGGAACACCAGGAAGCGGGAAGAGGCTTCCTGAGCGATATAGGGAACCGGGATCCCAGGGATCTCCCAGGGTGTCTCCAAGGCCTGCCGAGTAGTCTGTCAGGCAATGAGAGGAAGGGACACTCACTCAAGGAAAGGAGGGTTGAGACTAGTGCAGAAGCCTGAGTAAGCACCTAACGAGAGTGACGGAAGCAAACCCCCCATTTCATGTGAGTGCACGGCCACAGTGTGTACAGATGGGCTAAATCACTGCTTCCCTGGGAGAGCTCGTCTGGAGCCCAGGGCAAACCTTGCCAAGCTCTGGAGGCCAGCCTGGGCCGGTCCTGGTGCTAGGCCATGGCCACGTGGCCTTGGACCAGCCACTAGCTCTTCAGTTTCTTTGTCTGGAAGAACAGGATACGGGAAGCAACCTTATCCTGATGGTTGTCAAGTGGGGAGGATTTTGCCCCCTAGTGGACATTTGGCAATGTCTGGAGACAGTTTTGGTCGTCACAACTTGGAGGGGTGCCATTAGCATCTCACAGGTAGAGGCCAGAGATGCTGCTAAGGATTCTACAATGTACAGGACAGTCCCCCTCAACAAAGGATCATCCTGGTCAAAATAGCAAGGGTGCTGAGGCTGAGGACCCCACCTTATGGCCAATGTTGATGGCGTTAAACGCACAATGTCTAGGCAAGTGCTTTACAAACTTTAAGTATGATTATTGTAAAACTGTATTTTTTTGATTCCAAGATGCCACTGTTTATAAAATGCAAACATTTTGATGACGAATTCTTGAGTGAAAAAGCAAACACAATCGTGTTAAATAAACAAAACTGATGTTAAGACATCTCCTGATGTCAGAATTATTAAAATGTGAAAAGAAAATGTGCATTTTAGAATCGAGAAATCTGGCACCACTGCTATTATCATCACAGCTACTATGCTTTCAGGGATCCCAGCATTATTCCTGTGCGTCTCCCAGGAAATGCTAGCAAACTTTGGAGTTTCTCTGGCAGACCACGGAGGACTCCACCATTGGGGTCCAGGAAATCTAGGGGTCTTGTGGGTAGACAGACGAACAGACAGACAGACCTCCTGCTCTGGCTGGGGGTGGCACGTGAATGCCTCTGCAATGCAGGTCTATGATTTAAAAAATAACAGTGACAAAATGACACACACTTACTTTTTCAGAGCTTCTCTGAGATTCTTAAATCTGCCCTCAGATGACACAAGCTTTTGGAGCTTATCAATCAAAGCTTTAGTCTAGAAGGAATCAGAAGCATTTACTAACACACAGCACATGCCAAGGCCCGGGGATCAGGCCCACACTCCAACATGCTGCCCGCCAGGGCTCCAGAATTGCATTCCCTTGGGATCTGGGGGCCTCCTGTGTTTGGGCACCTTGTTCCTGAACTCCTCAGGAGTTGGGCACGGGTCGTTGTTGAGTGTGCCTGTGCTCACACATCTCTCAGAAGCAAGGAAGTGGGTGTGAGGGATCTGAGTGTGGATTTGGTCCTTGGAAATGCTGCAGGATCCTGAGACCTGGGCAGTTTAGAAGGACTTGGTGGGTGACTCCCAGGAGCCCGCACTCAGAGCAGGAAATGGCAGATTTTTCATTTTCCTGATCTTTCTCATGAACTAGACCCAAAGGATGTGACCCTCATTTCACACATTCTCCTTTTCGTACCAGAAACACCACCCAAATTTAAGGATCAAGAAAAAAGATGGGAGACGAACTGATCATCAGAAAAGAAAAGGCCTGGCTGGAGAAGAGGAAGCTCCACAGCAAAGGGCTTTGCCAAGCGACCCCGCCAGGCCCAGCGCACACATCAGACTGGAGCAGAGTTTCGGTGGCCGGAGTTTGTCTGACCCACGGAGCACCCTGGGTCAAGCCTGGCTTTGTGCACCTTTCCCTGTGTAGCCTGAGGGAAGACCCTTTCCCTCAGGGGTCCTCAGCTCCCTCATTGATAAAATGGTGAGGTAAGTTAGAGACTGCCTTTGCAGCTCTGTTCCTCAAGATTCAGAATGTGGCTGAGAAACCGCGGGAGCACAGTGGTACGTCGCACCACCAGAGCCCTAGTCAGGCTGGAGGGGACACGGGCCCCAGAGGCCAAGCACATGCCCAATCTTGGAGTCAGATTTCTGCTGAGAAATTTGTCTACTGAAAAGGACAATCTAAGTCTCCATTCTGACAAGAGGAGATCTGTTTGTGCTCTTCAAGGGGAAAGAAGGGCTGAGTGTACCATTCAGTTCCATGCCTTATCAACAAGCAGAAAAAGCCTCGCCACCTGGTGTGGACTAATCCTATTCAGAGCACAACTGTGTTCTGGATCTGGTGAAAGAGACATGCAACAGAATAGCACACACCACACGGAGTCAAGGCAGATGATTCTGCTTTCACTTGAGATGTCTGCTGTCCAATGACTGGCAAAGGCTGGATGCCCCGGCCCACCTCCGTTCCAGAGTCTCAGCTTCCCTCCTGCACTTGCCCCTTTCCAGAGCTGCACCCTCCTTCCTCTTCTTCTCCATCCACCTGCAGAGGAATGATCTGATACGGCTTGAGGTCAGAGGCGGGGGCTGAGTCAGGAAACCTAGGGCCTCCCCAGCCTCTGTCACCTAGCCTTGGCATGCCGACTGGCAAATCACCACTTCTCTTGCCTTTCTGGGCCTCAGTGTCCCCATCTGGAAAATGGGAGGGTAAGTCCAGGTGTTCCCTAAGGCAATACTAGCTCAGATACTCTAGAACTGTGGGAGACACAGAAGCTTGATCAGGAGGTCCCGGTGGCCATGCAGTTCTAGATGAAGTGTCACCATACTCTGAGGCTGTGAAAATGTGCAGAAGACATTCTGGAACCAATCTGTGGCTCTGAGCTGGGCACATTTTTAACTTCCTCCACATCTCCATGCTTGCTGTGTATGGATGCTCCTCTTTGGAGCTCCTCTTTGTCATGCTCTCTCCAGGAAGGAGCTCTATGGCCTGGGAAGGCACAGAATCTTCTCAGCTGCTGCTTAAAATGTATGTTCCAAGTTGAAGCAGTTCAAGTATCTTCCAGCTGGGCCAGGAGCTTCTATCCTTTGATGCTCCATGGGATACCAAGCCTCTGGGATCTTGGGTGTCTCTGTTAGAGTGTGGACACCAGCAGGCAGAAATGGGGGGCCCTTGGAATATGTGATTGAAAGCAGGGACCAAGCAAGGAGCCTTGGAGTCAGTGTCAGGAAGAAAGATGATTTTGTGGTCTAAATTCCATCACTTCCTGTTCACCGAGCAGAGGACTTCTGGCTGGCCAAGAATGTTCCCTCCCAGAGAGGCCAAAATCTATTGTTAGCCAAGGCAAGGCTTTTGTGTCCACTAAAGTACAGCCATCCCCAGGAGAGGCGACACACAAATCCACGTTAGTCATTGTACTGTCCTATGGAAGAGCATCATCATCAGATCCCCTCTTGGGTTGTTTTTTTTTGTTTGTTTTTTTCAAAGAGGATGGGGAGAGGGGTTAAAAGAAGAAAGGGGAAATGAAAAGTCCCAAATGAAACCCAACTGCCTGACTCTTGCCAGGGGCTGAACCAGACTTGGACGTAATGCTTTTCTGCTATGGTGAGCACATTTAAGAGAGCAGTAAAAACTGGCTGCTGAGGTTACAGTTCAGGCCATCTAAGAAACGTGGCCATTTCAGAGGGTCTCCAGTGTCCATGGGATGCCTGTAGAGAGATAATGAACTGCCCCTGGCAGATGCCGAGCAGGCCATGGCCAGGGCCAGGAACTCCCAGAAGCTCCTGGGGCCAGGTGCTGTGTAGACACACAACTCTTACATGGCTAGGGGCTGCAGAAGACAGCTGGGTCCAGACTGCATAGAGGGTGGAGACCTCATGTGGTGCCAAAGGCATTTTTGATTTTTGGACCAGGCCAGCTGACCCTAGGTCCAGAATGACATCCTAGAACACAGGCTGAATCACATGCCCTGACCACTGACTGTCCTTGATTTGCACTCTCCGCAGAGAACAGAAGATTTCAGGATGGCCAAACTCATTCCCTCCCAACTCCATGAGGAGGGCGATGCAGGAGAGCGAGACCAAGAAATGCAAGGAGTGTGGGTTCCAGGAAGCCTAAGCGGGGCAGAAAACTGAAGCCCGGTCTGCAGGGCCTCTGGAAAAGATGACGTCATTCCCATAGTACAGGTGAGGAGGAGAGAGAGATTTACCTGGAATGGGCCCCTAGACTGTGGCAAGGGCCCTGCCTGAACCTTGACAAGCAAAACGAGGTTGGGTGACTTGGAGGTTCTGCAGAGCCTTGCTCAACACTTGCCTCAGCATGTACCATGTTTGGCCAGATGTGCCTGCAGCTCTGAGCGCCTGTGCTCCTGAGCTCTGCTCTTTCCTGGAGCCCGCAAACAAGAGTAACATCTTTCACGGTCCTTGGCCCTGAGTCTGGCATCTGTGTGTGCCAAGAAGCAAGAGGCCCAATCCCACTGGGTTGTAATGGGGTGTCCCTGCATGTTCTGTAGTCCTGCTGTCCTCAGGGGCTGGAGTGACCAGAAGGTGGGGGAAGGGTAGAGGGATGTCCCAGGGCTTTCCTGAGTTTGGCTGCTAAGTAGGGAGGATTATGGACATGCCGCCTGCTTGGTGAGTGGAATCATGACCTGCCATTGACATGAGGAGGGTAGTGAGGAGCAGGTGATAAAGAGAACAATGAGGGGGACACAGTATGCAAGTCCAGAGTGGTCCACATGAGACAGGGCCCTTGGAGCCACTGGGTCCTGCACAGCCCACCCAGCGGTAGGATGACACTGCTGCCAAGGGATCATGCCTGGGGGCTTGCCCTGTCTACTGGGGGTGATTGTCCGGCCTCCTGCACACATGCAGGCTGGGGTGGGGGCATCCACCAAGTGCACCAAGGAAGTGGTCCAAGTGCCTCATTGTCCTCTCCTGTAAGGAGCGCTAGTCCCTCCTGACCCCAATGCAGGCAACTTTGTTCCTGAGGAAGAATCTATCTTACGGTTTTATGTTCATGTTTTATGTTTATGGCTTTTCAGATTCATGTTCTGAGTGAAGAGGGATCGAGCACATATTTAAGGTGATCAACTAGCCAACAGGTTCCGGGGAGCAGCTAACTCTCTGTGGCCAGAAGGGCAGGTGAAATTAGAATCCTGGGAAGGGGCTTGCAGGATCATCTGACGGAAGGGTCCTCCGATGGAAGGGTCATCTGACCACCATCTCAGCTGCCCTGCAGATCCCCATAAAGCCACCACTCTTGCCCCAACTCCAGAAGAAAAGTGTTGGGACCAATAATCACCATCGTATTCTTTCCACTTTGAGGCATTAATTACTCAAGTGGGAATTACAGTCCACAGTCTCACTGCCACATCTGTGGGCCTGCTATCTGGTCCCAGGTGATATAGGGGAAGCGATTCTCTGTTTTACCTGGGAGTGTTAGACCTCAGCCCAGTCCTTTGCCCACTTGTGGATGCCCAGTGGCCAGCCCACTGGTCTTCCTGCCCCAGCCCCAATCCAGCCCCAGGGAGGCAGTGGTGCCAGCCTCCTGCCCGCACCTGCTTAGAGACTTTGAGCCACGTCTTTTTGAGCCGGAAGATTGCACTGCGGTTCATGGACGAGGTGATCTCCAGCACGGCATTGTAGTTGTGGAGGCAGCGGCATATGTCAGCCACGGCCACCCACTTCTCGATGGTGCTCACCCTGGCGTTGATGTCCTCATTGCGGATGATTTCTGAAGCAATCAAGTTACTGATCTTTAAGCCAATGCAATAAGACAGGGAAAAAGAGGAGTAAGTATTGCAAAGATGATAAATGATCACTATTTGCAGATATGATTGCCTGTTTGAAAATACAAGAAGGAATTGGAAAACTACGAGAACAACTAACAGAGCTTGCTAGGGTTGCTGGCTAAAGGTTCAATATACAAAAATGAAAAGTATATATATACATTAGCAATAATCAATTAGAAAACACAACAAAAATACAACCTTCCAAATAACAATGGGAATTTGTAAATACCTAGGAACTTAATGAGAACTATGTAGGATGGAAAAAACAGGTCACCAAAGGATATAAAAGGCTTGAATAACAGAGAAAGAGATCAAATTCCCAAATGGGAATGTAAATATGTCATTTTTCTGAAAACGAATACATGTGTTTAATGTAATCCAATAAAACACTCAGGCCAGGCACAGTGGCTCACACCTGTAATCCCAGCACTTTGGGAGGCTGAGGCGGGTGAATCATTTGAGGTCAGGAGTTAAAGACCAGCCTGAACAACATGGTGAAACCCTGTCTCTACAAAAAATACACACACAAAAAATTAGCTGGGTGTGATGGCGCATGCCTGTCATCCCAGCTACTCGAAAAGCTGAGGCAGGAAAATCACTTGAACCCAAGAGGTGGATGTTTCAGTAAGCCGAGATTGCACCATCGCACTCCAGCCTGGGCGACAGAGCAAGACTCCATCTCAAACAAACAAACAAACAAACATACAACCCGAAAACAAACAAACAATACAAAAAAGGCCAACGAGAGCTTTCTTTAGAAAAGTAATTCTAGACAAAGTAATTATAAAGTTTATCTGGAAGAATAAACAGGTAAAAGGGGCCAAATTCTGAGGGAATCCCCCATCATACAACTAGAGCTTGGACAGGACATACTTTGAAGCACTGCTGGTCTCACATACACAGTAGAAGATATCTTCAAGGAATCCATCACCTGGCCAAACATGACACACACATGAACAAATCAAGTGCAGGTTGGACCAGTAGCAGCCGGGGGCAGGGGTGGGAAGCTGGGGCTAGAACATCAGGGAATTGGAACTGCAAGGAGCTGGAACAGCAGGAAGCAGTGGGCTTTCCAGTACATTTTTTTTTTTTTTTTTTTTTGAGACGGAGTCTCGCTGTATTGCTAGGCTGGAGTGCAGTGGTGCGATCTTGGCTCACTGCAACCTCTGCCTCCTGGATTCAAGCAATTCTCCTGCCTCAGCCTCCCGGTAGCTGGGACTACAGGTATGCGCCACTACGCCCGGCTAATTTTTGTATTTTTAGTAGAGACAGGATTTCACCCCGTTGGCCAGTATGGTCTCGATCTCTTGACCTCATGATCCACCCGCCTCGGCCTCCCAAAGTGCTGGGATTACAGGCGTGAGCCACCGTGCCCAGTACATTCTTTTGCAACTTTCTAAGACTCTTTTTTTTTTTTTTTTGAGACAGAATCTTGTTCTGTCGCCCAGGTTGGAGTGCAGTGGTGTCATCTCGGCTCACTTCACCCTCCACTTCCTGGGTTCAAGCGATTCTCCTACCACAACCTCCCAAGTAGCTGGGATTACAGGCACACACCACCATGCCTGACTAAATTTTGTATTTTTAGTAGAGATGGGGTTTTACCATGTTGGCCAGGCTGGTCTCGAACTCCTGACCTCAAGTGATCTGCTGGCCTTGACCTCCCAAAGTGTTGGGATTACAGGCGTGAGCCACCGTGCCCGGCCTTTGCGACTGTTTAATTATTTCAAAATAAAAAGTTATAAAAAAGACTACTACTTTAAAAAAAGGCGATAAAAGGACATTTACAGATGAATTAAAAATTACAGGGCTTTATCGCTAAGAAACCTTCTCAAAAACAATTTCTAAAGGATGCTCATCAAGAAAAATGAATTGTAAAACTACATGAGAATGGAACTACTACTTAAGAGAGTCAGGAAGGGTAATAATACAAAGTAGTACATGTATTATACCTCTTAATTACATTGAAGTAGTAGTTAAAAATTTTTTCCATCAAGAGAACATGGAACTTAAAAACAGTTTTATATAAAAGTTATACTAATTTTTGAAATAAATAGATCAGTCAAATCTTCCAGAGAAGAAGGATAAAAGGAATATCTTCCAGTTTATTCTGTGAAGCCAGTATTACCTTGATACTGAGACCAGAGATGGATAATATAAGAAAGGAAAATTACACACCCATTTGTTTAATGTACCATGACCACATTGGGTTTGTCCCTGGAATGCAAGGATGATTGAATATTAGAAAAAAAGTATAATTGTCATTTACTATATAAACAGAGTAAGGGAGAAAAACCATATGACCATCTCCATGGATGCAGAAAGAAATATTTGATAAAATTCTGTATTTATTCATGGTTAAATCCATTAGCACCCAAGGAATAAAAGATAATTTAAAAAAAACCTGGTAAAGGAACAAACATCATTCCACATGGGGAAATATTAGAAGTATCTCCTTTAAAACCAAGAAGGTGGCCGAGTGCGGTGGCTCACACCTGTAATCCCAGCACTTTGGAGCTGAGGTGGGTGGATCACCTGAGGTCAAGAGTTCGAGACCAGCCTGGGCAACATGGTGAAACCCCGTCTCTACTAAAAATACAAAAATTACCTGGGTGCAGTGGCGTGCACCTGTAATCCCAGCTACTCAGGAGGCTGAGGCATGATAATTGCTTGAACCCGGGGGGTGGCGGTTGCAGTGAGCCGAGACTGTACTACTGCACTCCAGCCTGGGTGACAGAGGGAGACTGTGTCTAAAAAAAAAAAAAACAAAAAACCCCCAAAATCCAAGAAGGAGACACATGATCACCATGTCCATTCCACGCTGTCCTGGAGAGAGATGGGACTAGGGCGAGGCAGGCAAGGTGTGGGGTGCAAGTGCAGGAGGGCGAGTAGCTCTGTAGATTTTGCTCTCTGGGAAGCTTGTTTGCCTTACGCCAGTATCCCAGCTGGGCCATGGTCTTGAAGATCTTGGCCAGTACCAGTTAAGAGGACAAAGAAATTAAAGGCAAAAGGACCAGAAAACAGCAAAAAGGACTGTGCCAGGGAGAGATGAGGAAAATCGCTGTTGTGCCAGCACACGTCCTGTGTATCAGAACCAAATGGTGGATTTGAACAGAGATGGCCAAATGCCAGGTCGTTACAAGGGCAGCTTCTGAAGTAGACTGTGTGTGCGCTCAAAATTGTACTCTGCTGTGTAGTGTTGGGGATGAAATTTCCCCTCCTCGAGCCTCAGTTTCTTCATCCACAAAGTGGGAATGGCAGGATTAAATGAGATGATGCTTTTGAAGCACAGCATCTAGCATGTGGTGAACACTCAATGAATGCTCACTTCATATTCTTGTCTTTCACTTGCTCGACTCCTGGGCACACAGTGGGATGGGGAAGGGGAGGGACAGTGATTTGTTGCCTGGTTCTGTAAGATGTGGTCAGATCAGGCCTCTATCAGGTTACGTTTCCTGGGGCTTGGTCTCTGTCCCTCTTTCTCTCCTGAGAGGCACACGAGTCTCCTTTCTGCTGCTGTGCTCACTGCGGGAACCACTGGGTGCCCAGGCCTAGGAGGCCCCAAAGGGCTCCTTCCCTGAGCTGCAATCCCTGGGTCTTTCTTGTCTCTTCCAGGCTGCTGAGGATCCTCCCAGGATATGGTGTGCTGGGGGCTGGGGTTGGTAGGATGCGGCCCTGGCCAAAGTGGTCAGGGCAAGTGGAATCATGTGCTCCCACCACCGGCCCTCAAAGGCTCTTTCCTCGTGTTGATGATTAAACTCAGAAGAATGAGGATGCTGAGTGCAACTGTTCTCAGGGCTGTCACGAGGCTGGGAGTGGACTCGGCTCTGTGGTTCAGGGGTTGGAACTTGCACAGATGTAGGGAAGTTGCTGGGAGGGAATTTTTTTTTTTTTTTTTTCCTCACACAGCTGATTTGCACTGTGTAGCAACGGGAGCCATGAGCTACCACATACCGGTCAGGAGACCTCAGCATTTGCCCTTCTGGAGCCTTGGTTTCTTTGTATCTAAAAATGTGAGGACAGCCCCCATCTTTTAGTTGATGTGAGCTTTCAATGAGATTACTATGCACAAAAAGCTCAGTGCTAGGCACAAGGTATGCACCCGGTTAGGGGGCAGTGGATATTCTTATTAAAGAACATTGCAAATGCTCCCTGTGGACGTGAATTGTGCCTCAGAAGGCTCTGGGACCTGTCTGGCCCCCAGTTCTCTGCTGCTCCCATGTTTCTCTGAGAAGTGATTCTGGGAGCTGGGGGTGTGTGATGCACCCATCTGAACTTAGTGTGCTAATCAGAGTCAGTCCAGGCCTTTTAAGCTGCTTATGCCAGGCCAGTTTGCAGGTCCAGTGCTTGGTCCCATCTCAACAGTTCTTCCCCAGGAAAGCTGGGGCTGGGAGGTCTGGAGGAGGGGGCTGGAGGAGCTGGATATTGGGCCATCCTGATCCTAGCCAGGGACATTCAGGAGCCTTAGTCTCGCTCAGCACTGTGGCCTCCTAACATTAAAGAGAATTAAACATTCTCTTTAATGTTATCCCAAAAGACCATCTTACCACAAGAAAGGCAAGAAAAGGGGCAGCGAGTGGGACATCACTGCCAGAGTAGCTGAAACAGCAAAACATTAGGAGATTCCGAGGGTTCTGGATAATGTGTGAATTAGAGGGAAGCTGTCTGCCACTGTCCAGCCAAATATTGCTTGCTGTTAATACTGAGATGAGGTTAAAAAATAGGAAGCATAGCAAGGTCTTCATTCCTTTCCTTCTAATCCTTCATTCCCTTCTGTTCTCTTTGCCGCAGACTCCCCCAAAACCCTGTTCCGAGGAGTGACCCCTCTTAGGAATCACAAGTTCTGGGTGAGGGCTCACAGCGAGCCAATGCTGGGCTGAATGTCTTTAGATGACCACCCAGTTAATCCTCCTATGACTATTCCACGGTCAGCCCCACTTAATAGGAGAAGAGACTGAGACCGAGGTGAGGCAACCAGCCCAAGGCCACATAGCAAGCGGTGGCAGAACTGGAGAGGACCCAGGAGTCTGGTTCCAGCCAGGTGTATAGCCCGTTCTCTACCCAGCCTCTTGAGCGTCTTGCCAAAGAAAAACCCCAGCGAGCGAGGCGCTCCCATCCATACTCACGTCATTGAAGTGCTTAGTGGTTTTCATGATATAAGGGGTCCTTTCATTCTTTTCCAGTTTCATCCATCCTTGTCCGAAGAATTCCCTGTAGGAAGTAAGGGGAGACCCAGGTGGAGGGGGTGAGGTTTGCCTTGCTGATTTCATTGCTCCATGCTTTTTATTTTTTTTATTATTTGGCTTTTTGAGGCTGTCATTTCTGGGGGAACAACTTTCTGCAGAGGCCTGGAAGGAAGGAACCCTGGGCTCAAGTCCAGCTCTGCCTTGTCGCAGCTGTGTGGCCTCAGACAAACCCTTTATAGCACAGGGCTTCAGTTTCCTCATCTGTAAAATGGGAATAAAGACGACCCTTTCCTCACAGGGTTACTGGAAAGCTGAAATAAGGTGTGGGAAGGCACACACCTTATTGTGAGGTATGGTGGAAATAATTTGTTATGAATCTTGTTTTCTGACAGGGAGAATTCACATTTTAGTCACTGCAGCAGCTGGTCTGTAGGATGAGGGAATAATAGAAGGCCCTAAAAGGGAGGAGATAAAAGCCTTAAAAAGCCTGCAAGCCAAGCCTCAGGCTCCTGACATCATAAAGTGACAGGGAGAGGGGACCTCGGCAGAGTCCTGTGAGCAGAAAGGGCCAGGGGAGGTGATTTGTGTTTGAAAACACATCCCGCTTCTCCTCCTAGAGTGACATATCAGGAACACCATCTGTTTCTACATCCAGGAGATGTGACAGGTTTCCAAAGTGTCGACCTTCTCTATTTACACGAGGCAGCACCCACGCTGGGGAGGGCTGCGAGAATGCCAGGTGGGGCTGAGGCCAAAAGTCCCCCAATGATTCAAATCCGGCGAGCCCAATTCTGGGAAACCATTCTGGGACCACTGTTAGGAATTCAGACATATTTGTTACAAGGATGTTTACTGCAGCGATAAATATAAAAGTGAAGGCTGAAAACGCTCTCATGGCTTAGTAACACACTGTTAGAGAATGCTGTGTACTTATTAAAAATAGTGTTTACAAATGCCATGTTGGCAATAGCGTCAGATGAAAGAAGAGGGATACAAAATTATATAAGTAGAATAATTGCAATGAACACCAGGGATGACTTAGGCCAGAGCAGGTAACAGCAGGCCTTGGGGCTTCTTCGAAGTCCACACCTGTCCCCTAAATCAGCTCCTGGAGGTCACTGGACCCACACACGTGCCCACGCTCTTGCCTGTGCGCACAGTTTCTCACAGGTACATGTGCACACACACATGAACACATGCTCTTTTCTAGATACTCTCTTTCCAGGAGCTCTGAGTTACAGATGATTCCAGAAAAGTGTGTGTGTGCAGCTGACAGGTAAGGAGAGAACTTGGTGGGCAGGAATGGGAACAGGCTTCTCTCCCTCATTCTGCCGACCTAGACACTACTGTTTCAAGCTGTGGAGGGTCCGCGCAGCTCTGGAAATTCACTGCATGTGCTTCTGGGGTGCTGTCCAAGACAGTGCCTGAGGAAGCAGGGGGAGGTGGGTGGTGCCTGCAACACTTACTCATAAGGAATCTTCTTGAAGACGAGGTGGTCTAGCAGGGTCAGCTGCTCCGCGATCTCCAGGGCCGAGTGGTTTTCAAAGGGCTCAGCCTTCACGCCTTCAGCCTGGTTTTGAGTTAGGGGAGCAATGTTTTGAGTTAGGCCCACGATGGACACCTCCTGGATTCTCAGTTGCCTCTCTGCTGGTATCTCCCCTTCGAATTGGGTGGGCAGGTGATGGGGTATGACACCACCTCGAATCTGGTGGGTGGGTGGATGGGGCCTTGAATCTGGTGGGTGAGTGTATGGGGTATGACTCTGCCTCAAATCTCGTGGGCGGTTGGATAGGGTATGATGCCGCCTTGAATCTGGTGGGTGGGTGGATGGGGTATGACGCCACCTCGAATCTGATGAGAGGGTGGATGGAGTATGATGAGGGGAGGTGGAGGGAAGGGGACGGAGGGAGATGGGCCCCGCCCTGTTGTGCCGGTGTGTGCAGCCCAGTGCTTGGACCGCCCTCACCCACCCTGCCAGGAAGCTCCCAGCACATGCATGAGACAACAGAGGCTTCCAGGGGTGAGCCACTGGCCCAAGTTGCTAAGCTGGAAGTGGGCTGACGAGGACTGAAGCCCAGGTCGTCTGACTTCAGGCTGTGCCTGGCCACTCCCTTCAGGGTCCGCCTGAGCCCACAACTGGCTGTATACAATTTCCTTTTGAAACTAGCAGGTGTGGACTCCCAGGCATGATTAGCTCCTGGGATGGCCCTGTGCTCAGAAGACAGCTGTCCCGCCTTAGTCCTGGGCCTTAGTCCATGTCCCTGGCCCCCAGGGGCCACCCTCGGACACCATCATTAAGGGATTCCACTACTTGGGCCCTTTGACCAGAGAAAATCTTCAGGGAAATGTTACCCAGGGGACAGTGGTGGCCACGGCAGGAAATGGATGAGAGGTGGACATGGGGAGGCCAGTGTATTAGGCACAAAGGCCTTATGGAAGGTCTGCTGGATCTGAGTGGAAGGCGGTGGGTAAAGGGACAACTGTGTTGGTCTTGGGAGGAGCCTGTTAGGAACAAGAATCCTCCCCCATCACCACCTCAGGACCAACTGGGCCACACAGGAGGAGAGCGGCCAACCCCTCGGGCAGCAGGTGCTCCGAGAGATCACTGTCTCGTGTGCCTCATGCCTTCGCTTTTTCATGCTCACTTTACCCTGTCCAGAAGTCCCGGCTGGGCTGGGCACCTGCAAGCAGCCCATCTGCCGGGTCCCAAGGGAAGTGGGGCCATCCCTCCTAGACTAAGTGTCTCCCTTCCTCCCATTTCCTCCTCAGATGCACACCGAGGTCTGCACGAAGGCCCTCGCTACACGCTGAGATAGAAAGGCAGGAAACACGGTTCCTGACCTCAGGGAGCTCAGCCTAAGTGATTCCAAGTCATGTGAATGGAGCGAGGACCGTGGAGAAAAACAGCCTCTGTGTGTGTGCTATGTGGGTGGTGTGTGGGTGGTGTATGTGGGGTATGTGCATGTGTATGTGGGGTGTGTGTGTGTGTGTGTGTGTGAATGTGTGTGTGGTGTGCCTGTGGGTGATGTGTGTATGTGGTACGTGTGGTGTGGTGTGTGTATGTGGTGTGTGTGCGTGTGCCTGTGTGGGTGATGCGTGTGTGTGTATGTGGTGTGTGTGGTGTGGTGTGTATGTGGTGTGTGTGTGGTGTGTGCGTGTGTGGTATCTGTGGTGTGTATGTGTGTGTGGTGTACGCCTGTATTGGTGATGTGTGTGTACGTGGTGTGTGTGGTGTAATTTGGTGTGTATGTGGTGTGTGTGTGGTGTGGTGTGGTATGTGGTGTGTATGTGTATATGTGGTGTGGTGTGTGTGTATGTGGTATGTGAGTGTTGTGTGCGTGGAGTGTGTGTGGTGTGGTGTGGTATGTGGTGTGGTGTGGTGTGTGTGTGTGTGTAGTATGTGCCTGTGGGTGATGTATGTGGTGTATGCGGTGTGTGTGTGCATGGTATGTGTGTGGTATCTGTGGTGTTTGTGTGTGTGTGGTGTGCACCTGTGTGGGTGATGTGTGTGTATGTGGTGTGTGTATGTGTGTGTGGGGTATGTGGTGTGGTATCTGTGGTGTGTGTGTGGTGTGGTGTATGTGTGGTGTGTGTGTATGTATGTGGTGTGTGAGTGCTGTGTTTGTGAAGTGTGTGTATGTGTGTGTGGTGTGATGTGTGTGTTGTGTGTGTGGTGTGTTGTGTGTGGTGTATGTGTGTTTGCTGGGTGTGCGTGGTGTGTGTGTGGTGTCTGTGTGTGTGGTGTGGTGTGTGTGTGGTATGTATGTTTGCTGGGTGTGTGTAGTGTATGTGTGTGTGGTGTGTGGTGTGTGGTGTGTGTGTGTGTGTGGGTGTGTATGTGTGTATGTGGTGGCTGTCGGTGAGTTTTTCCTGGCAGAGCTGTGCTGGGCAGGGAGGGGTGTGTACAGAAACCCAGGTGCAGGAGCATGGGTGTCGGGGGATATGAAGCCTTTGGGGACGTGGAGAGGAGAGTGGCAGGGCCACTGGGATGCTGGGTTGTAGTGAGAGAACACAGGCAGAGGATCCCCTGTGTGCTCACAGGGAGGGGACCCTCAGCCTCTGAAGCAGATGAGTGAATAAATACAGGCGGGCAGCCCAGCCACCTTCCCATCTGAGGGTCCTGCCTGGTGCCCTGGGGTTGGGCTGAACTGTCAGGGCCAAGGGTGAGCTCAAGGGGCTGGGTGGCTTATGGCCCAGAGGCCCAGGCGCTGTGGGGCCCAGAGGCCTGCACCAGTATCGGAGGCCAGAAGAGGCGTTCTGGCCAAGGTGGGGTGGTTGGCTCCTTCTGCTCCCTTCTGGGGTGGCCTGGGAAAGAGGATGACCCTGGAAGCAGAGATCAAAACTGACAACTTCCTCCACCTTTTATAGGCTTTTGAAAATCCTCACTGTCTCTAGTGGGGCCGTCTCAACCCGGATCTGCCCCACACAGGCTCTGGGGACAAGAGAGGGTAGCTCAGCAGCTGTTTGTTCTGGAAGAACCTCAGGCTGTTCACAAAGGAACAAGGGGCTCTCATGCCGTTGAGGGGTAAATATTCCGGGTCAGCCCCTGTTGGGAAACAGGAGTGGGGTGCAGTCGGCTTCCCTTCAGCTGCCGAGAGGAGCACTTCTGTCTCGGGGTTTACCCAGCATTCTGGCCCCAAAGGGTCAGTCTGGAGGAAGTAGGGTCTGGGCACCGTCAACCTCCCTGCCTGAAGAGCACGTGTGGGTTCCTGGGGGCCCAGCCCTGCAGCGCTGCTCTGGGGGCAGAGTGTGGGCAGAGTGCTTACAGCTTCAGAGGTGCCCTCACCATTTCCAGGAACCAGGAGGGGAACATGGGAGGGGTGGGGGCAGCAGGGGCCCAGAACCCAGAGTCCCAAGTCCTCATGCTGGCTACTTCCAACAGACTGAAGGTCACTCAACCAGCAAGGGGCTGAGCCAGCATTGCACAATCTCTGCCTCTGGTGGGGGTGGTGTGGTCAGGGTGAGTCTGTCTTGAGCACCCCTGGCTGCTGTGATGCAGGGGCCAAGGGCTCTGGGGTGGCTTGTGATGGCATTCTGGGGTGCATATCACTGACTTGGAAAAAAGTGGGCTGTAGCTGGACCCTGGAAGTGCACAAGACCATCCTTCCCTTACTCTGTGTGGAATGCCACTATGAGCTTGGATTTGTTCATGGTGAGCACAGCTCTCTCTCTGGGGTCCCATCATTTCTGGGCAGGTGGTGAGCTGCACCCCGACTTCTGGGGATGAGGCAGTGTGGTAGATGGAATGAGGGAGAGTTGTCGCTCTGGAGTCAGCCACACCTGGGTGTGAACACCAGCTCTTACACCACCACTAGGGCCTCCCCTTGAGCCTTCGGAGGGAGCACGACCCTTCCAACATCTTTTTTTTTTTTTTTTTTTTGAGATGGGGGTCTCACTCCGTCACCCAGGCTGGAGGGCAGTGGCTCGATCTCAGTTCACTGCAACCTCTGCCTCCTACGCTCAAGCAGTCCTCCCACTTCAACCTCCCAAGTAGCTGGGATCACAGGCATGCGCCACCATGCCTGGGTAATTTTTTGTATTTTTGGTAGAGACGGGGTTTCACCATGTTGCCCAGGCTGATCTTGAACTCCTGACCTTAAGTGATCTGCCCACCTCGGTCTCCCAAAGTGCTAGGGTTACAGTTGTGAGCCATCGCGCCTGGCCTCCCTCTCACATCTTAATTTCAGACTCCAGAACTATGAGAGAATACCTTTCTTTTTTCTTTTCTTTTTTTTTTTTTGAGACGGAGTCTCGCTCTGTTACCTAGGCTGGAGTGTGCAGTGGACGATCTTGGCTCACTGCAACCTCCGCCTCCCGGGTTTAAGTGATTCTCCCACCTCCGTCTCCTGAAAAGCTGGGGTTACAGGCGCCTGCCATCACACCTGGCTAATTTTTGTATTTTTAGTAGAAATGGGGTTTTACCATGTTGGTCAGGCTGGTCTCCACCTCCTGACCTCAGGTGATCTGCCCACCTCGGCCTCCCAAAGTGCGAGGGATTACAGGCGTGAGCCACTGCGCTCAGCCCATTCCTGTTGTTTTAAGCCACCCAGTTTGTGGTATTTTTTCACAACAGCCACAGAAAATGAATACGGGTGATGCCTGTGCTGGGTCAGGGGTCCTGGGCAGGAGGACGGGGAGGAAAAGCTTGGAAAGCAAGAGGGCGGGCCCAGCTCACCATCTGCGTGATCTCCTCCAGTGTGATCTGGTTGTCACCTGGGTCCTCCTGGGTCAGAGTCCTAGGCAGGAGCGAGAAGGCACGGTGAGCCCCACTTCACTTCTAGGCAGCCCCTCCCCAGCTCGGACAGCCCCACATGGCCTCTGCTCTTACGCCCCTCTGTCCTTGTCATCCCCATCGCCAGGAGCACCCTTTCCCCTTCCTCCTTCACTCTCTTCTTCCTGATGGTCCTGACGCTCCTGGCTGTGGGAGGTCCCCTTCTGGGGCCCTCTCAGCCCCTGGGCTTCCTGCATCTGGCTGGGTGGGAATGGCCTTTCTGCCACCTCAGGCAGGGAGCCCTCGAGGGAGGGACGGTGTCTGATTCAGCCCCATAGCTCTGGTGCCAGCACAGGACTGGACATTTAGCAGGCGCTCCTGTGATGGATGGATGACATGGATGACAGGATGCATGAGACGAAGGAAGCACAGGAGCGGGGAGGCAGCAGCATGGCAGCCACAGGCCCAGAGGAGGGACTGTGAGGATGGAGTTGGGAGAGCAGAGGAGAGTGGTACCCACGGTGGGGAATGAGGGCGGAGCCTCAAAGTCAGGCCAAAGTGTCTCACGCTCACAGTGATGGGCTCAGAGCCACAGCTGGTGAGTGCCAACGGAGGCTGTGGACACTGGAGAGCCAGGCCTGGGCTGCGTGGGGACAGTTAGGGGTCTGCAGGCCTGCCGGGGCTGCGGGGAGTGGGTCTCTGGATCAGCCTGGCAGAAGGCATTGTCGTGTATATCTTATAGCTGAGGAAACAGCCCCTCAGGGAACTGCCTCACCTGGGGTCCTGCAGCTGCAGCATGGTGGGCCCACACTCCAAACCAGGGCTGCCAACTCCAGAGCCTGCTCTTTCATCGCACCCAGGGAACAGGCTCCCCTCCGAGGGTGGCTTTGATCAACATGCTTGGTGTGGGGCTCCACACACTCCTAACGCCTCCTGGGAGGACTGTGAGTGGTGGCCGTATGTGTGTGTGTGCATGTGTGTGTGTGTGTATGTGTGCACACACTCTGGCCTCTGTACTGAAGATGGCGAGGCCTGAAAGAGATTTTAGGACTGTGAGCCTGAGGGAAGAATGGGCCCCAGCATAGGGCCTCTACGGCCTGGCTGGGGGGGAAGGCTGGGCACTCTGGTCACAGGCAGGACTTAGGGGAAAGTCTGGGGAGGCTGGGGCCAGGCAAGAGGTGAGGAGGAAAGGCCAGGGTCCAAGCCCTCACACCTGGGCTGGGCTGGGAGCAGACAGGCTGAGTCAGTAGGTGCCTGCCACCCACTGAACAGCCTGTAAAAGTGACACCCGTGATCTCACCCCAGCCTCGAAGCGGGTATTGTTCACCCATTTTATGGATGAGGCTCAGAGAGGGGACTTGCCCAGGTCACATGAGTCACTGGCTGAGCAGCTCAGACATGGGGCTGCCTGACCCTGACCTCTGCCAGGAGAGGACAAGCACGGGTTTGGGGATAAACAACTTAACTGAATTCAATTCAACAGACACTCCCTGAGCACCTACAGATCAGGCTTTGCCAGCACTGTTTAGTAGATCTCTGCAGTGATGGCAGCATCCTACACCCTGTACTGTCCAGTGCAGGGGCTGCTAGCCACATGTCAGGGGTGAAGCTGAGGCTGCTGGGCTCATGTCACTGAGGAACTGAACTTTAAATTTTACTTAATTTTCATTAAGATTTAAATAGCCAAGGCCGGGCACGGTGGCTCATGCCTGTAATCCCAGCACTTTGGGAGGCCAAGGCGGGCAGATCGCCTGAGGTCAGGAGACGGAGACCAGCCTGGCCAACATGGTGAAACCCTGTCTCTACTAAAAATAAAAATAAAAAAAAAATTAGCTAGGCATGGTGGCAGGTGCCCCAGCTACTGGGGAGGCTGAGGCAGGAGAATCGCTTGAACCTGGGAGGTGGAGGTTGCAGTGAGCCAAGATCGCGCCACTGCATTCCAGCCTGGGTGACAAGAGCGAGACTTCATCTCAAAAACAAATAAACAAAAAAAAGATTTAAATAGCCTTGTGTAGCTAGTGCCTACCATATTGGATGGCACAGGCTAGACAGGGGTTAGCAGCTGTGGACATATATGGAGAAGTGTGCTGGGTTCTTGCTTCAAAGAGATCAAGGTCTGGCGTAGGGTAGGGAGAGGAAAGAAGGACAAATGGACTACCCAGCCGTGAGGCTGCCCCCAAGAGCTCCCCTCTAGCCCAGCACTCCTCCTTGGGGCTGTCCTTGACAAGGGCGCTCTTCACCTCCCTGGCCTCTGACCAGCCCACATGGAGGCAGAAGGCAGAGCTCCTGTCCCAGCAGGCAGTCCTGAGCCAGGAACCAGGTACTGCCTTTACCTGATGATGTTGGCTGCAGCCTTCCGCTCCTGGGTCAGGAGCTCCGGATCGTGCATGACTTCTTCCAGGAAGCCGATCACCTTGCATTTGAGCTCATCGTTGGTCTCAAAGTCCTGCCGGGAAGGTGTGATGGGTGGCTCTGGTTACTGTTTTTGAGCTGTTCTGCAGTGGTGTGGGCCCAGGCCAGAGGAAGGAGCTCCAGTTTCTATTCTGCCCAGGGCAGGCTGACCTGCCTCATTTCCTTTCTGCTGGCTTCCTGGCAGGGCATGAGAGGCTCTCCAGGCCTAGAGAATCTTAGATAAAGGAACTGGGGCCAGACCAAAGCCCGTCCTTCAGCTGGCTGCACCCTTGGACCAGGGAGGCACAAACCTACCTGTACCCCTGCTACAGGCAGGGTGGATAGACAGAGGCCCATTGTCCCTTCCATGTCCTTGGTTCCCTCCTAGGGAATCTGAGCAGTCCTCTGGGAACATCAGGGTGGCACATTTGAACTCCCTCCCTCCTGCTGCCCCACTGCCAGCCATCAGCTCACTCTGCCCACAGCTGCTTTTGGAAGGCAGCTGGTTCCTGGGGCCATTGCCTGGTGGTCCCCAGCAGCTTGCCCAGGGAGGGCTCCCACCCACCTGAGAGTGCTTGGACACCCAGTGGCGGAGCACATTCAAGACACGATTGGTGGCTGCTCTGCGGATCACAAACTCCTTGTCTCCATTCCTCTGGTCTGGGGGAAACCCTGGCAGCATGTGTGGAGGAGGGGAGAGAGGACAGGTGAGGACAAGAAACAGAGCTTGACACTAGTCTGGATTTGCCTCTCAGATCTGGCTGAGCTGGGGCAAGGGGGTCATGGGCAGGGGGATAATAACACATTTAACAACTAGTGTCTGACCAAGAGCACAGATGTCATGGCTCCTCAGTCGACACGGTCCATGCATGCCCAGCCTCTTCCAGACCTCTCCATCTTTCAAGAGCTGCTGGAAGGTCCAGGAAGCCTCCCAAGACAGGGCCACACAGGCCCTCCCCAGGGACCAGAGCTCAAGGGGGCCCTTATTCCAGTCTCTGCTGGAGGATCAAGGCTGCAGAAGTGGCAGGTGGGAGCATGGCGGAACAGAGGTTGCCATGGGCAACGGGCTTTATGTCGAGTAGAAGTTGGCCAAGTAGCAAAGGGCGATGGGTGGGAAGGAAGGGGCCTCCAGGCAGGAGGGTCAGCACTAGCAAAGGCCTGCAGGATGGAAGTTTTGGGGTGGGATGGATAGCATTCAGCTGGGAGCTGGAAGAGGAGGGTGCAGGGAAGGCTGTGCTCTAGATGTGCAGTGGCCCTGGCTCTAGGTGTGGGGTTCAGGCCCTGGGTGTGTGCAGAGCCCCAACCAGTACAGAGAGGTAGGGGTTGTGACCCAGCACCTCCATAAGTGGAAGGCGGTGCCCAAGCCAAAATAATGATTCAGGAAGCTTCGTGTCCAGTGAGTGAGTGTAATCAATGGAAGCAGGGAGCTCCCCGAGGGGTGGGTGCTTTAACAGGACCCACCTGTACCATCATTAGCACACCGTAAACACCCACAGCAGAGCAAGTCCCCGGGACCATGTCTGCTATCACCTGCCACTGGGGCTGACCATGGGGAAGACCCTGTGAGCGGAGACCACCCCACATACCTGCACTGGCTAAGGACATCCTCCGGTACTTCTCCTTGTTTGGGGTGCCCTCGTTGGCCCCCGCAGTTGCTATGGCAAAGGCGGAGGCGGCCGACAAGGCACTGCGGTTATTGTCCAGCTCGCGACAGGAGGTCATGACGACTCCATTGTTATAGGAAAAGAGCGGGAACTCTGCAGAGAGGAGGGAACCAACCCTCAGCTGTCCCCAGTCCCAACTCCTCAGGCTGTTAGAAAATCAGGGGTCCTGAGGCTAGACCAGCCTCAAGAGCCAGCAGGCTGTGTCTTCAGGGTCCCAGGGCATGTCGGGTGGTGCTGGTATGTGTGTGTGTCTCTCTCTGTGTTAGAAGCTCTGGGGAGAGTCACACCACAACACCCTCAGGGCTGTCCCAGGTTGGGGAGCACCCTCCTGCTTCTGAAAAAGGTCTCCAGTCACCCCTTCCATCTTTCTGCAGCTCTCAACCCCTTCACCTCTCAGGTCCAGCAGGGCACGGGCCTGCCTGAGGGCGGCATCATGAGTTTTCTTACCCTCTCAGTCTACTTGGGATTAACACATAACCTGTCCAATGTCTGACATCCATAACAATTCATACTGATGGGCTCGTGGGCACAGTGGGATGGAGAGAGGATGGCTCTTGGAGTCCAGCCCACCTGAGTTGAAATTCTCCCCTACCCCCTACTAGGTATGTGACCTTGGGTAAGTCATTTAACCCCTCTGGGTTTCAGTAATCTCCTTTGAATAATGGGGATAAAGCTTCAAAAGGTGGATATAAAGATTAAAGGCAATAACATAGATGAAAGTACTTTGTATTAGGTGAAAAGCTATATAAATGCCATGGAATATCATTGCTACTAGTAATAATAATAATAATAATAATAATAATAATAATAATTTTTAGTAGTAATGATAGGAGAAACCTACTTTTGAAACCTTTGGTTTCATCTTGTCTCCGGAAAGCAATCTGGACTACTTAAGACAAAATAGCAGTATTTATGCCATGAGGCACAGGTGATTTATTTTAAGGACTCAAAGCTTATTTCTAAAATGTGGCTCTCCATGAGCTCTGTTTCTGCGTGTCTGAGCAGCTGTGGCAGGGCTGCAGTGCGTCCAGGCAGTTTCTCTCTAAAGCTCGGTGACCCTGTTACCTATTGGGTTTCTTTTGAAGGTCTGGATAGTGGCGAGTTCAGGCTGCAGGCGGCCCTTTGCATGTGAGAGCAGGGGCATTGGAGAAGGCTGTGTGAGGAGGGGGCTGCCCGGGAGGTGGGTCCCCTGGGAGCTCTCTCTCACCATTGGGTATCTCATAGCCCCTTTGTACAGGGGAAAGGGCTTTATGAAAACCGGAGACCAAGACTGCTTCTCAAGGACCCTTCAGGATCAGGAGTCTGAGACTGCAGGTGAGCAATGTCACCACCTCTTGGAGTGAGTCTTTCCCCTTATTTGAAAAACCTGGCCTTTCTGCAAGGTTGTCAAGATGATGAAAGGGGTCTGCGCAGAGCCTGACATGCAGTTCAGGAAGCACATTCTGAATCAGGATCTTCCATGAATGAGCCCTAGATGCTGAGCCTCCCTGCCCACTTGTGCTGGGTGGGCTCAAGGCAGTCTTGTTTGAAGTTGGGAGAGTGACTTGGTTGAGTTGAAGAGCAAGATCTACCCAGCCAATGTTCCAGTGCCCACAGCCCCTTCCTCTGGGGCTGGGGCGGGGGGTGGGGTGGGTTATGAAATAATCAGAAAAGTTACTGCTCTTAGGAGTCACTCATAAAGCATAAGGGATGACGCCCACTTGCCTTGACTCGACTTGACCTGCTGCCCTCTCCCAAACTGGAAATCTATTTGTGGTTTTGAATTGGTGCATTGTACCTGAAGAATTTTTGCTTTTGACTGATTTGGGTGTTGTTGGAGATTTAGTTGGTGATGTTTCAGTATCACCATCATCACTCTGGTTTTGATCAGTATCTGACTCCTCTCTCACGGAGACTTCTGAGCCTGGGAGAAAAGAAAGAAATAATTTTACTTTTCTCAATTTTAATTTTAAAATTTAAATATTTGATTTTAAAATTTATGTCCATAATTTACTGAGGCAAAACAGAGTAAGCTTGGGATACAGCCGCTGAAGACAGTTTAACAGCTTTGTTTCCCACAGGACTTATCAGAACCTTTCTCTTGCTAATGAGCACTGTCAATCTCCAAGGTGGCTTTTGCTCTACCAGGCCCTCTCAAACCTTACCAGACACACCCGGGGATCTTGTCGGAATGCAAATTCTGATTCAGGGGTCTCAGGTGGGGCTGAGAGTCTGCATTTCTAACAAGTTCCAGGTGATGGACATGTGGCTGGTCCACGGACCACAATTTGAGTCGCACGATCTCTCTCTTTTTTTTTTTGGTGAGGCTTATTAGTTAAGGTGACCACCTGCTCCAGTTTTCCTCTGCTTTTAACCTATTGCCCCATGCCCCTTGTCACTCTTAAAATATCCTGTCTTGGACAATTAATTATAGAGGCTTCCTAATCTCCTGGTCCACACACCCTGGGGAAGCTGATGAATTGTATTAAAAGCCTAGGTCTGGCACAGTGAGGTCTTGGTCAGAAACTCTTAACTGCTCTAGGCCTCAGTTTACACACGTAGAAAGTGGATTAGTTGCATCTGACCTTGAGAACGCAAAAAAAGCCACAGGTCTTCTCTTTAGACAAGAATGTCCACATGCACATGCACACGCACACATTTATACATACACAAATACCCATACACACATATACACACACACACAGTTTGGCACACAATTAGGTTCACGGGCTCCTGGATCACCAGTCGAGAAGCCTGGTACCGGATGACTTCTCAGGACTGCCTTGCGTTACATTTCAGAATGTGGAATTATGAAATTTCTGGTAGGCCATTTCCTTGGTGACTGACTTTCAGCTGCGTGCATCACCCATTAACTGCATGTGCCAGGGTGAGTGTTACTTGGTATGGAGCCTGGTGGAGGCTTTATCTCGCCCCAGCTGTGCCCTCTGCTGGGAGTGCCCTCTGCTGGGGGTGCCCTCTGCTGGGAGTGCCCTCTGCTGGGGGTGCCCTCTGCCTTCCCTCTTGCCAGCTCAGAGGAGAGAAATCCTTCCCTCTTCAAAGGCCTCCTCCTCAAAGCCTGGGGCGTCTGACCAGCCCCGGGTTGCACGTGGGTGCGTGCGTGTGTGCACATGCTCTCCTGTGCTAACCAAGACCACGCTCTTGGCACCCAAGATGTGGCGTGATCGGATCTAAATCAGAACCAGACCTGACACTTTTAGAACGGTCAGGAGAAACCCTGAGAGTAGGGAGGCTCCAGCCTGTCCTGGAATCATCTCCAGCCTCTGTCTCACACTCAGCATTCCAGGTCTGCCTGGCGTCCAGCTGTCCCCGAAACACACAAGGCCTTTTCCTGCTCCTCAGTCATTCCCATCCTGTTCCCATGGTCTAGAATGTTCTCCTTTCCTCTTGGTAAAAATCGAGATCCAACAGTTCTTCCAGGAAGCCTTCTATGACGCCCCTAATGGTGTTCCCACTCCAGCCCCTGTGCCCCTTGAGCATCCCCCTGACACATGCCATTCGTATCAGGTGTCCACATTTCAGTGTTTGGTCTGGGTCCTCAGCCAGACTGAATCCCAGGGGACAGGAGCTGCTGACGACCTCTTCTCTCCCGGGCCCTGTCCTCTGCAGACATGGACAAACACAGGGATGCCGTAGGATGCTGTGGTCAGGGCAGAGGGATGCCTAAATTGCTCATGATGGGAACTGACGCCCTTCTAAAGTGTGGTGATACCCTGGGAATTTCTGCCTGCCTCCCCCTGCAGCCTGGGCTCCCACATACGGCTACCTCTCTGCACCGCCCAGACTCTGTGCTGCCTCCAGTCTGCCTGGTGGGACCCCCAAGCCTCTCCCTTCCTTCCCCATGGGAGCAGGAAGAGCAGCCCTGAGGCCTTGCTGGGCCAGGCTGAGCCTCAGTGGGGCTGGGAGGCTGGGGGGGCAGCTCCGACGGCATGGCCACTCACTCTGCTTGCTGAGCGATGAAGGGTCTTCGGGCTTCTCAGGGGTCGTATCGCCCTCATCTGGAATCTTGTTGGTGAAGCTGCTGGACACATAGAGCTTGCTGGTGTCCAGCGTGGCTTTGCTGAAGGGCGACATGGCCGAGTACATGCTGGTGTAGCCATTGGAGTTGCAGCTGAGGGCGGCCAGGTCCAGGGCCTTGCCGCCGGTGATGATGGGGATGTTCAGGGAGAGCTTCCGCCGGCGGCTCGGCGACGATGTCTTGGTGATGGACAGGGGTGGCGGCGAGGAGAACTTGCGGGTGGCGCGCGGGGACTTGGGGGGTTCACCATACAGAAGCTTATTGTTCTGGCCACTGGCAAACAGGAGCTCCAGCGACCTGTGGGGAGGGCGGGGGTGAAAATGAGAGTTAGCGTAGGCCTGCCTGCCCGCCTAGGCCTGGGGACCATCTCTGGGCGGGGCTCGGAGTGGCAGCAACGACTCCATCATTCTTATGATCCCTGAAACCCAAACCTGGGCTGATCCTCTGAGCAGGGACAATGTGATTAAATGGCTTGGGGCCAAGGGTCCTGCTCTGGATGGTTTGGGCAGAGGATTTGGGGCTTCTATGCTCCGCCCCCCACCCCCTCAGGGCAGCAGCTGCAGCATCTGACCTGAAGTGCTAAGGGTCCCCTGACCTGTGGGCTGTGCAAAACCTCCCTCCATCCCACACAGGGCCTGCTCCCGCCTACACTCTCTGGCCTCATCCTTAGAGAGGTCCTCAGACATGTTTTGTGGAATGAGGAAGCTGAGGCTCAGAGACAGGAAATGACTCATCTGATGCCTCCTACTCTAAACCCAGGGTCCTTTCCACCTGCCTTGGGGCTTGAGCGGCCCTGTATGCAAACTTAGGGGGATGGGAAGCTGAAAGTGGCCCCTACGATCCTCATGACAGGGCTCCACCTCAGACCAGGCTGGAAACAGGTTATACATCCAGAACATTGCAAACCATAGCTTGTCTCATCGAGGCTGTCTGCCCCACGTTGCACACAGGACAGGATTTATCTCTTAACCCTCACTGTTGCCCCAGGACGTAGGCACTCTTATCCCTACAGGATAACTGTAGGAATGTCACAGGTAGGAAACTGAGGCTCGGAGAGGTTAAGGGACTCAGCCAAGGCCATAGGGCTGAGAGCTGGCTCTGAACCAGCCTCTTTGTTCTGCAGGGCACTGCTGCTGGGAAAGGAAGGACACTGTCTGCTGGGCCCCTGGGAATGATCTCAGTGACTTTTAGGGGTAAATCCATCCTGGATGGGATGTTTTCTTCTGCTTTCTCAGAGCCCTGGGAAGCTGATCATTGAGGTTTCAGAAGTTCAGGGCAGAAAGGCAAGATGTGCCCTGCCCCAGTGAGGCCTGAGGTAGGGGCAGGAGGAGGGAACAGAAGAGGGAATGGGTGTATTCTGAGTCGTTGCGTTGCTCTGGCAGCAGAGGTGTGGACTGGGGGAGAAATGGTGAGGCTCCTGGGGAGCCCTGGGGAGCCAGTGTGATTCAGGAGCTCTGCTCCAGGCAGCCCTAGAGCTGAGGCTCTGGCCTCACGTCTCACCTAGGGTGTTTTGGGGCAGGGCACTCAGAGAGCCTCTGAGCCTGTGAGGGCTGGGATGGGCTGTCCACAACTGGGATCTGGGTAGGTGGCCTCTCGGAAAAGATAATCACCTACCATTCCTGGACGGGCCCCTCCTGGAGCAGTGAGGCCCATCAGGGGCCTGAGCCAATCCCTGAACTTGGCCTACTGCTGGGCAGCCTTGGCCAAGTCCTTCATTGCCCCATGCCTTTTGGGAAGCAAAGGCTAAGGTGGCCTGCATTCCTTATGTTGACTCACTCCAAGTAGGCCAAAAAGGGCTCCATCGTTTCTCACAGTAGGAGGTGGTCTAAGCAAAGCAGGGGTAAGATAGATTCATTCCTTCCTTCCTTCCTTCCTTCCTTCCTTCCTTCCTTCCTTCCTTCCTTCCTTCCTTCCTTCCTCTCTCCCTTTATTTTTCTTTCTCCCTCTCCCTCTCTCCTTCTGTCCTCCTTCCCCTCCTCATTTCCTTTCTCTTTTTTCACCAAAGGAAGCACTGTCCTTTGGTGACGGTGGGACCCTGTGCTTCTAGGAGCAGGGCTAAGAGGTGAGAGCACCCTCCACACCCCAGGATCCCCAGGTGCAGATGAAAGAAGCTGAGACTGAGCAGTAGCACCAGGCAGGTGAGCTGTCCCTGCCTCTCTACAGAGGGAGGCTTGGTTCCTGGGGAGAGAGGGCGGTGGCAGTGTGTGTCCCGCAGCACCCCAGCAAGTGTTACTGCTGCTCCTCCAGGGACCTTCCAGGTCACCCCCCGACCCCGTGCAAGCTGAGTTTTCCTCCAAGGCTTGGAAGCTCTCCGGGCATGGGAGGAGAAGGGCACCTCAGCCACCTGGCAGGGATTGCACTGATAGGCTTCTTGTAGATGGTAATGAGCTTGTCCAGGACCACGATGGCGGTGGTGAAGACGCGGTAGGAGTGCAGGAAGGTGTTGAGGAAGTCGATGCTCAGGAAGCGCAGGTCCGTCAGCCTCTCCAGCAGCCGCTCCACACTGGCGTAGCGGATCTGCAGCACTTTGCAGGAGTTCATGGTTTTGCTGAAGCGAATGTCAACATCATCACAATATAAGGAGGCGTCAGACCTGAGAGGGGAGGAAGGATGCAGAGGTGATGTGGGTCTAAAGGCATCTGAATGGCACCCACCAGGCCTGCTCATCACTGCTTCCCCCACACACTGACAGCCCAGGATGGTCTAATTAAGAGAACAAGCTTGGGAAGGATGACATTGAAGGAGGGCTACAACTTCTTTTTCCCAATATCCTAAAAACTCTCCGTTATAAAACCCCTAGAAATACTGGAGAAATATTACAAACTTAAAAACATTTGTTGTTGAGTTCACAAGATGTAAGGAACTCTGTTCACACAAATGTGTATGTGGATGGGGTGCAGTGGCTCACGCCTGTAATCCCAGCACTTTGGGAGGCTGAGGAGGGAGGATCACTTGAGGTCAGGAGTTCGAGACCAGCCTGGGCAACATGGTGAAACCCTGTCTCTGCCAAAAATACAAAAGTTAGCTAGGTGTGGTGGCCCATACCTGTAATACAGTTACTAGGGAGGCTGAGGCACAAGAATCGCTTGAACCCGGGAGATGGAGGTTGCAGTGAGCCAAGACTGTGACACTGCCCTCCGGCCTGGGTGACACAGCGAGACTCTGCCTCAAAAAAAAAAAAAAAAAATGTGTACATGAATGTTCTTAGCAGCATTATTTGTAATAGCCCCAAAGTGGAAACTACCCAGGTGTCCATCAGCTGATAGTGGAAAAACAAAATGTGGTTTTGATACATTAGACCCTGTAATGAAGCATCTTAACTTAGCCTATGAATCTGTTCCAAAGCCTCTAGAATAGTTTGTCTGGTAGTGTACCTGGAGACCACAATTGCATCAAGGTCATTGCCTGCATGACACATCACTCTCCTCGACCCTGCACTCTCCCCAGACACCATGAACTTTTTTGCCTCTGAACCTATGTTCATGCTGTTCCCTCTTCCCAGAATGCCCTTCCCCCTCAGTCATCTAGCAAACTCCAGCTGGTCCTTTGAGGCCAGCTCTGATGTCCTTTTCCATAAGAAACCATCCTCAACTGTGCCAGGTAGATCTATCACTCATCTTCTGGACCTCGCCTGGATTACACAGATTCCATTTTACAGCATGCACTACAAAGCTTTCTAATAATCTCTCTATGTGTCTCTCTCTCACTAAACGACGAATTTCCCGAGGACAGACACCCCACCTGCTCATTTCTGCTTCCCTGGTCCCCTCCCTGGTCCTCCTGTGAAGAAAACCAGGCTTTAGATTGGTGAGCAGATGGGTCCTTGAAGTTGTCAGTTTAATCTGGACATTCCATTCACTTTATCGCCATCATTGTTCAAAATTCTGTTATTTTTTTCTTTCATAGGTGATTTTAATTTTATTTTTGTTTCATCCACTCTCTCTCTTTTTTTTGAGACAGAGTTTCACTCTGTCACCCAGGCTGGAGTGCAGTGGTGAGGTCTGGGCTCACTGCAACCTCTGCCTCCTAGGCTCAAGTGATTCTCTCGCCTCAGCCTTCTGAGTAGCTGGGATTACAGGCGTGTGCCACCAGGCCTGGTTAATTTTTGTATTTTTAGTAGAGACGAGGTTTCACCATGTTGGTCAGGCTGGTCTTGGACTCCTGACCTTAAGTGATCCACCCGCCTCAGCCTCCCAAAGTTCATCTGCTCCTTTTGCTGTCTCAATGTTCACCCTTTCCAGAGCATGAGTGAGTACTCACTAAACATATAATGGTAATTGAGTGGGTACTCACTAAACATATAATAGTAATTCCAGCTGTGAGTTTTACTGGGTTATTGAAATGGATCTAGGAAGTAGGTAGGTAGGTATTATCATGTCCCCCATTTACGACTTGAGAAACCCAAGCTCAGAAAGGTTAAGTGACTTGTCCATAGTCACACACAAAGCTAGGGCTAGGGACCAGGGCTGTTGCCTTCAAGGCCAGACCTTTCTGCTGTACCCCACCACCTGTTCAGTGATGTAGTCGTGAGGGGAATAATTCCTTATCAACTCATGCAGAGGCTTAAAGACCTGGTGAACCTGAAACTGCCTCGGCTAGCTCCTGGCACACAGTAGGTTCATAAAGGGCTCACTTCATCAGAATTGAACAGATTGGTGGCCACTGGAAACAAAGGATTTCACACATTAAATCACGTTCTGCATTAAACGCATTACATCTGCAGTTCCCCAGGGCATGTATGTGAAGTAGCAAAAGGCCTGGGTTACCCAGATGATTGTTCTGGCAACAGCAACATAGCCCAGGTGGGAGCAGAGTCCTAGCGTGCACCAGGTGAGCAAGGCAGGCTCAGAATTCAGAGGTGGGAATGGAGGCCAGAGAGCCAGTGGGCTCCAGGGTTGGGGCAGGAAGGAGGGTGTGGTGAGGGGATTAGGCGTGCAGGTGACTGGAAGAAAATCGTGCCTGTTGCAGGTGAGGGAGGCTGCATTACCCAGGGCTTGGAGAGCTGCGTTTAGTAGGACACCTGCTAAATCCCTCTTGTCTCTGGGGATTGTTCAAACAAACGCAGTGGTCCTGGAGCCTGTGTTTTGTTTTTTCTGGTTTTTGAAATGTTCTATGTATTCATTTTTTAATTAGGAAAAGAAAAATAGTTATTAAAACAGAGTACATAAAGTTTCATTCCTAATGTTATATTTTAAACAGCCTAATACAAAAATAATCCACATATACAAAACAGATGAACCGTAACAAAACTAAGCCAAAGCACCATAATAAAAAATTAAAAAAAAACAGATGTTGGCATAGATGTGGTGAAAAGGTAACTCTTCTACGCTGCTGGTGGGAATGAAAACTAGTACAACGACTATGGGAATCAGTGTGGAGATTCCTTAAAGAAGGAAAAGTGGAACTACCATTTGATCCAGCAACTCCACTACTGGGTATCTACCCAGAGTAAAAGAAGTCATCACGCAAAAAAGATCCTTGCTCACGCATGTTTATAGCAGCACAGTTCACAAAAATGTGGAACCAACCGAAATGTCCATCAATCAATGAGTGGATAAAGAAACTGTGGTATATATATATATACATACATACATATATATGATGGAATACTACTTAGCCATAAAAAGGAATGAATTAATGGCATTCACAGAAACCTGGATAGGACTGGAGACTATTATTCTAAGTGAAATAACTCAAGAATGGAAAACCAAACATCGTATGTTCTCACTCATAAGTGGGACATAAGATATGAGGATGCAAAGGCATAAGAATGACACAATGGACTTTAGGGACTCAGGGGGAAAGGGTAGGAAGGGTGAGGGATAAAAGACTATAAATTGGGGCCGAGGGTGGTGGCTCACGCCTGTAATCCCAGCACTTTGGGAAGCTGAGGCAGGCAGATCATGAGATGGTCAGGAGATCGAGACCATCCTGGCTAACACGGTGAAACCCTGTCTCTACTAAAAATACAAAACATTAGCCAGGCATGGTGGCACACATCTGTAGTCCCAGCTACTCGGAAGGCTGAGGCAGAAGAATTACTTAAACCTGAGAGGCAGAGGTTGCAGTGAGCCGAGATTGCGCCACTGCACTCCAGCCTGGGTGACAGAGCAAGACTCGGTCTCACAAAAAAAAAAAAAAAAAAAAAAAAAAAAAAAAAAAAAAAAAAAAAAGACTACAAATTGGGTTCAGTGTATACTGCTGGGGAGATGGGTGCACCAAAATCTCGCAAATCACCACTAAAGAACTTAGTCATGTAACCAAATATCACCTGTTCCCCAAAACCTATGGAAATAAAAAATTAAAAAAAAAACCAAAACAAAAACTAAGCCAAAGCAATCATCCAAATAGCAATCACCCAACTCAAAACAAACAAACAAGAAAACATCCGAAACACCCCCAAAGACAAAGCCCAGCATCTCTGAACCCCAATATCTGGCTCATCCCAGTGTCCTGGCTGTCACCTTGTGTTACTCAGTCTCTGGAATGCTGCCTGGTCAAGATGGGGTTAAGGGCACTTACTTGATCATCTGTGGCACAGTGACCTTGGAATTTTCTTCAAATGCGTTCATCATGAGCCCATTGCATCGGATGTTATCCACACACTGGAATCAGAGAGAGGACCCCAGGGTCAGAGCTCTCCATTCCTAGACCCAGGCCCACCAGGAGCTCTGCCAACTGTAAAGTTCACATGCCTTAGTCTGATACAGGGTCCTCAAACTTCAAGGGCATTGTCCTGGCAAAGGCAGGGTCAGCGTGGAGCATCCTTTAGACTTTGGCCAGAAGTCAAGTCTCAGTTGAATGACCTTGGGGAACTTGACCTCAAGTCTTAGTTTCATTATATGCAAAGTGGGGATAATGACTTCTACCTCACTGGGTTGATTACAAACAACCATTGGGATGCAAAATGAATGCATCTGACACTGACCATTCTGTTGCTGACCTCTGGGGTCCGGTGTCAAGGACAAGATCAGATCCATGGTGATGTGGGATCTCTCTCCTGGGAGGCCAGCCCAGCAGGACCTCTGCACCCCCTGCACAAGGGTGCTGAACTGTTCTCTCTGTCCTCTGACCACCACAGTGCCAACATTTGGATGCTGTGGATGGTTTTCCATATGAAGAATCCATGGGTGTGGGGTCCTGGGGAAGGCAAGGCTACTGGCGGGAGGGGCACAGATGATTGTACGTTTCACTCGGCCTCCAAAAATATTCAAAATCCAAATTTTGCCTTGAATAGAAAGTACCCGCCCAAACAAAAATAAAAGCTGCATCTCTTGGGGGGGCTGCCTCTTTTCCCCTGCACTGTCCCCTGCCCTGGGTCTTCACATTTCTGCCATAAGAGGGTTTCTTCTTGGCATAGCAATAGGGAAGTCTTGGTGGCACATCACAGAATCTTCTGGTTTTGAGAATGTGTGTGTTGCAGGGAGGAGGGTGTCAAAGTCATTGGGAAGTAGCAGCTGAGAGCTGGCACAGTGGGTAGTGGAGCTCTCAGGCCCAGACTTCTAGGCAAGGCCCGGACCCCAAAGAGGGAGGCTCCTGTCATTTGCATTTCTCAGCCCCACTTCTCCCACCCATCTGACAATCTCTCTAGCTTTGGTTCTACCAGCAACTCCAAAACAAAGAAGACTTGGCCATGGGCTCAGAGTGTTATGGAGGCAGGAGGGCTTGGGGAAGGGGCCAGAGGACTCCCACCTTGACCCATTCACTGGCATCCACAATGGCTGCCAGGAGGGCAGAGGCCTGGTGGGCACCCTCCGGGCAAGCAGCCCTGGGCCTTTGTGGCTGTGGCTCACTGGGGATGTGAAAGGGCCAAGCTCAGGGTCTGCAGTTTTCTCTACGGTTTTCTGGGTGTTTTGAAGACATGTGGGAAGACTCAGAACAGGCACGTACTATGCATCATCCCACCCGCCTTACTCCTCTGGGACTGCGAGGTGGGCAGGTGGGCCAGAAGGAAGGCTGGGAGCAGCAGTCAGGGGAGCCTGGAAGGGGCACAAAACCAAGAAGGTGGGGAGCGAGCAAGGGAAGCCGTCCTAGGTCCCATGGAGATACTGCCCTGCCCTTTCAGTTCCTACAGGCACAGGCCTCCTGCAACCCTCTAGACCATGGGGGGCCACCAACCTCCCTCCCCTTCTGCTGTTGGCTGCGCTCCTACCACGCCACCCCACAGAGAGGATGGCCAAGGCTCCCAGCTGCTGGGATGGCACATCCCTGACCCATCACAGGCCCTTGCTGGGCTCAGGGAGGGGCCTGTCCTGGGGCCTGAACCCCGGTGCTGCTGACAGCCTCTTTCTAGACTCAAGTCTCACCCCTTGTACTTTAGGCACCCATGGGCACTCTGGGTCTGCTCACTGGTACCTGGGAAAGTCTGTGCTTCCTGGTTAGTGCTCCAAATAGGGTGAATGACCCTAATGCTTGCAGCAGGCCAAAGCAAAACTAAATCTTCCGTGTGCATAGTTGAGGCTGGGTTTGATCTTAGGTAGCTGCCCCAACTCACTGAAGAAGCTACCCTTGGCTTTCAGGGACACCGTTCTCTCGCTGTGAACATTATTACATCTAATAGGCTCAGACTTTTCTGTGCATCTCAATGACCTGGGGCATGTACTAAAATGCAGATTTACAGGTCATATACCAACAATTTAGATCTGTAGGTCTGCAGGATAGTGGGGAAAGGGGAGAAGGGTCCAGGAGACTGAAGTTTTTAAAATCACCTCGCTAGGTGATACAGATGCAAGAGGGGTTTCCAGACCACACTTTCAAGGTGACCCAGGGGACTGCACACGGGATGGACCAGCTGAGCTCAGCTTTGGGTAGGGCTGTGGACTTGGAAGATTCTTGCATCTTTCTCTGCAGAACAGTGCAGCTACTCCACCGCCCCCACCCCCCACCTGCCACCAGCCAAGCTCCTGACCTGGTTAGGCATGAAGGGACCACTCGCTTTCAGGAACAGGTGACGCTACTCACCTGGCTGATGTCACTGGTCCACGCTGCCTTCTCCTGTCTGGACGAGGCCACTAGGATGACTGTAAAGGGCGGGGAATCCTTTGGCTCCACCCCGATTTTAAAATCCAAGTGATCTATGTCTTGGCCGGATCCTTTGGCTTCCAGTTGTAAAACATAAAGTTAGCAGCACGAACGTGGACGCTTTTTCAGTTGGAAAATGTTTTAGTGGTCCCTGTCGTACGTACCGGTGGAGGCTCTGCGTTGGTAAGGCACCAGGCCAATTGCTGCTACTTTCAGAATATTATTTTCCTAAGTGGGAAATCCCCATTTCGAAGACGGAAGAACTAAGACGTAGCTTACAACCACTCAGGGGCAGTTCCGGATTCAGAGCAGGAGAGCCTTTAGGAATCACAGTCTGCCCTCTGCCCTTATCACACCAATGGAGGTGAGGTCGCCGGCGAGGACTTGCCCAAGGCTCCCAGCAGGGTGGCGGCCAAGCCAGGGCGGGGCTAGAATGGGCCTCACAGCCAGGCCCTCCTGCTACCCCAAGGTGGTTCTGGGGCCAAATGAGGAACTTCAAGATCTTAAACTTTTATGGATTGGGCTGCACATTTAGTTCAGTTTAGAGCTCCCCAAAGCAAAAGTGAATTCTAGGTATTTTTGTTACTGCTCTTAACCTGAAAGTTCCTTGAAGTCTTGAAAGCTGTTTGTTTGGAAAGACTAAGACCACAGCTTCAAGATTCTTTTCAATGCACTCACATTAATTGGGGGTGCACCGAATGGGTTAATGGTGCAAAGCGCCTGCTTTGGTTCTGCTTTGCTCTGAAGCTCTATGGCTGTGTGATGTTGAGGTGGTTTCCTTCCCCCTCTGGGCTTCAGATGTCCTCCTGTACAACAGGAGTGGGACTTGATTTCTCTGAGGTTCCTGTCCCTTCCAGTTGTGACATCTGAGAATTTTAGGAGTCCTTGCTGGGCACGGGGGAGCCCATTCTCCTGGGACTGTGCTGGAGTCTCTGAGAAGTGGGTGCTTGTGTGTGGGTGTGTTTCAGGTGGGGGATGCTTGTGGCCATGCTCCCACTTCCCTGGGCCTAAGAGGGTAAAGAGCTTTGGGCCCTGACAGTGCCACTTGAGTCTGGGCTTTCCTGTGGACCTGCTGTGGCCAAGATGAAAGAAGGCTGCACTGGTAGGAAGGCTCCAGGTAAGCTGCCTCCTTGTTTATTCTTCCCTTGGGGAACCACTTGGTTTGGCCCTTATTGGAAGGGCACGAGGGGAGCAGAACCCAGTGGTAGCAGGGGCTGAACAGGGTGTGTGCCTGAGGGCGTGTGTGTGTGTGTGTTTGCCAAGTGTGTGTGTGGCAACCCCCAGGCCAATGCCCATCCCCATGCCATGCTGGGCCTGCGATGCTGAGGTGCTTCAGACACAGCCCACCCCAGGAGGCCCAGTCTGAGGAGGGAAAAGAGCACAGGTCCTGCTGGTGTCCCCACAGGGCAGGGCATCCAGAGGCATCTCTGAGGGTCTTGGCTTGGGGTCAGTGAAGAAGGGAGACGAGTGCCAACTTTGGCCCAATCAAGAGAGAGTAGTGATCCCACCCCCTAATCTGAATAATGACCCCACCTCCAATTCTGATGCCTTGGGAGATAAATCCCATCAAACATCACAGCACCAAGGACTTTGCCCTCCATGCACTTCCCCCTTCATTCCCATTTGAGTTGTTCAGCCCCTTCTCACCGAGGTCTTGCCTCCCCTCCTGGCCCCTGCTAGGGCATGGTTCCCTCTCTCAGGACCCTCAGCCCTGCAATCCCTCTGTCAGTGGCCCCTGCACATTCTTTCCTTTTCCACTGCAGGACAGAGATAGGGCTGGGTGTCTCCCTGGCTTCCAGCACATGGCCCCGAGAGCCCTTGTGCATGTCACACACAGGTGCGTGAATGAGGGGTGCTCACTGAGATGCTGTGACCCCAAAACCTAACAGTGCCAACTGGTCCAGCAGCCCAAGGAGCTTGGAAGGAACCAGGAAGGTGGATCAGGGCCATCACCTGCTGGGCTGGGAGCTCTTTCTTTAAAGCCTCAGGCTCTGGCCTCTCCACACCTTATTGGAAGTACGAGGGGAGCAAAGCCCAGCTGTAGCAGGGACTGAACAGGGTGTGTGCATGAGGGCATGTGTGGACCTCCCCTCTGCACTTCAGCATCCTCCCTTCCTCCCAAAGAAACCAATGCCTGGCCCAACCTTTAGGAGTGAGCGTGTGTGTATCTGTGCAAGCACACACATGCGCACATGCCGCTTTCACACTCACCTTCCTCCTCCGTGCTTTCTGGCTCCTCCAATAAAGTGCAGTCAATGAGGGATATGACTCCATTCTGAAAAAGAGCAGCAGGGGCCGCTTTGGATTGAGAGGTGGATGTGCTGGTTTAGGAGTCCCTGGATGATAGGGTTGGAAGGGACTTTAACAAGAAGCATCCATGTATACACACAGATGTATGGATATATTATATGCCAAGTGGGTATTTCTCTTTTTCAGTGGAAGGACCTTATCTTCATATAAGAAGCTCAATGAAGTGGGTCAAAGGGGATTGTCTCAGAGAGGCCTTCCCCAAACCAAGGTTGAGTTCTGGCCATGGGTGGAGCAGCCAGAACCTGGCCTGCTTGGCTCCTTCTTGCTTCCACAGCAGCTCCAGGGCATCACTTCATAGCCCTAAATCTGCAGAGGTTTGAAATCCCCCGTTTTAGGCCAAAGCTATCAGGTTACCCACAGGAAGACAGAGGTTGGTCTTATGGGTATTGTAATTCTCATTTTACAGGTGAAGAAATGAAGACAGAGAAGTTGCATGTCTTGTTCAAGGTCCCCTGGCAAGTTAGCAGTGAGTCTGGAGAGAGCCTCAAGGGCCAGATCCCAGTCCTGGTCAGTTACTTATTTTAATTATTAGGAATACCTGGAAAAATGCCTCCCATCCATGAGTGTGTGAGCATCTCTTGGGTAGGAGGTCCCTTGATATTGTAGTGAGAAATAAGAGTGGCCACAGCTGTGGTGGTTTTAAGACATGTTCACAAATTCTTTCACGTTTCTCTTTTCAAAAGGCAAAGCCTAATTCCCTTCCTCTTGAGTGTGGGCTGGACTTAGTGGCTTACATCTAATTAAAAGAATAAATCAGAAGTGATGGTGTGCCACTTTGGAGACCACATTCTCCTGCTTGCTGTCTTGCTGTCTCTTGCATCACCTGTTCTGGGGGACACCAACTGGCATGTTGTGGGGAGTGGTCTATGAATGAGGAACTGAGGCCTCCAGCTAACAGCCATGGAGGTGTGTCATCTTGGAAAAGGATACTCTGGCCCCATTTGAGCCTTCGGAACACTGCAGCCTCAGCTGACATCTTGACTGCAAACCCCTGAAATGCCCTGAGCCAAGACCACTCAGGTAAGTTGTTCCTGATTTCCTGACCCACAGAAACTGTGAGGTAATAAATGTTTGTTTTAAGCTACCACATTTGGGGGTAATTTGTTACATAGCAACAGATAAAGTAAAACAATAATGAATGATAATGGAGACCTGGCCATGTGACTAATCTACATATGAAAATGCTTGCAGAGCAGGCTGCCCCTTGGGAGGCAAAGTGGACCACCAAACCCTGTGTTTGACTTCTTGCTTTGCTCTTTGGTGGCCTTGGGTTGGCCCCCAGGACTAACCCACTGGGCCTCAAGCCTGCCCAGTGATGTCACTGAGCTTGATCATTTTGAAAGCCCCATCTAGCTCTGACATTCTCTTACTTCAGGGTCTCAAAAATTCTTACAGTCGTTTTAAATCTTGCAGATCTGTAGTCTGCCCCCTTCAGAAAGGACTTAAGGCATCCTATTGCCACTTGTGATATTTCAAGAGAAGTGATTTGAATTTTAGCTCATGGCTATTGAAGACTAGAGCATAGTGATTAAGAACACAGACTCTGAAGCCAGACTGGCTGGGTTCAAATCCCAGCCCTGTCACGTGCTGGCTTCTTCTGTTTTGCTTCCCTTATCTATATAAAATGGGGAAAATGATAGTATCCGTCTCAGTGGGCTGTTCTGGGAATTAAATATACATAATGTATTTGAGCGAGTTCTTGCCCCATAGTAAGCATTATGCAAGGGCTTGATGTTATAAATACAAGTTCATTATTACATAATTAAGAGTGACAATGTCTGTTATCCAGTGAGCAGTGTGTACCTGACACGAGAACTTCCTCACTTACTCCTCACAGCACTCCTGTGAAGGAAGTATTTCTACACCCTTTATGCAGATAAGGAAACTGAAGCCTGATAAGGCCATGTGACTTGTCCGAGGTCACCTACTGGTGGGTGGCAGTGCTGGGATTTGAGTTGATTTCTGATTCCATGCTTTCAACAATGTGCTAAGAGACTTTTAAAACTAAAAACACCTGGGTGCGGTGGCTCACGCCTGTAATCCCAGCACTTTGGGAGGCCAAGGCTGGTGGATCACCTGAGGTCAGGAGTTTGAGACCAGCCTGACCAACATGATGAAACCCCATCTCTACTAAAAATACAAAAATGAGCCAGGCATGGTAACAGGTGCCTATAATCCCAGCTACTCGGGAGGCTGGGGCAGGAGAATGTCTTGAACCTGGGAGGCAGAGGTTGCAGTGAGCAGAGATTGCACCATTACACTCCAGCCTGGGTGACAAGAGTGAAACTCCACCTCAAAAACAAACAACCCCCCCACCAAAAAACCCCACAAAAAACTAAACACAAACAAGCAAACAAACAAAAAACTCCAGATAAAATAAAACTAACATAAAAACATGCTTTTGGATTTTCAGAGCCTTGGTGTCTTCAGTTTAACCTGCCTCCACTGACCCCCACCACACCCCCAGCCTAGACAGAGATCTTATCAGTAGAAACTCCAGAGCTTATAAATAATGAAAGCGTTTCTTGATACATAATTTGGTTAAAACAGAAGTATTCAATATTTGTAAATTAATTTCCCCTTGTGCAGCCAACCAGCTAATTTGTGGCCATGTGAACATAAGCAGTATATTCCCTGAAGCCATTGCTGGGTCTGTTAGCTCTGCAGGAGGTTATGGGCCAGGCATCCAGGGTCTAGAAGAATGGTTTATCTGATGCTGTGGCTTAATTAAGAGCACCCTCCGGGCCGGGCACGGTGGCTCACGCCTGTAATCCCAGCATTTTGGGAGGCCGAGGCAGGTGGATCACAAGGTCAGGAGATTGAGACCATCCTGGCTAACACAGCGAAACCCCGTCTCTACTAAAAATACAAAAAATTAGCTGGGTGTGGTGGCGGGCGCCTGTAGTCCCAGCTACTTGGGAGGCTGAAGCAGGAGACTGGGGTGAACCCGGGAGGCGGAGTTCCCAGTGAACCAAGATTGCGCCACTGCACTCCAGTCTGGGTGATAGAGCGAAACTCCATCTTGGGGGGAAAAAAAAAGCACCCTCTGGCCCTTTCCAGACCACAGTGTGTTCAGGCTTCCAAGGTGATGAATGCAGGGCTGGGGGGACTGTAGCTTACAGAGGCAAGTGCTTCCTAATTGACAGCAAATCTACATCCACTGTGAGCTCACTGCTAACTTATCTGTGCAATGTCTCTGTGAGGGTCAATGTCCTCATTTGATAGAGGAAGTGTGGACAGGGGTGGGGGTCTTTTCCAGGGTCACGTGTGTGAGGGATGGAGCTGGGACTGATGGTGAGCTCAGAGCAATGAGACAAGCAGTGGGCTGTGTCGGGGGACAGGAGATCCTGCCCAGGCCACAGGCTTTACAGCAGAGGTGGCACTTGAACAGGCCTTGAGGTATGTGAAGGTGGTCTGCCAGGGGAGAGGAGGCTGTATGGCTGAACAGACAGCATGAGCAAAGGCCCTGGGCCTATGAGGAGTCAGGAGCGGGTCTGAGATGCTCATTCCCTCCACCTTTAGGGATGAGCTGGTTAGCTGAGCGTCAGGGCCTCACGCAGGGCTGCAAGGTCCTGAGGCTCTGTGTGGAGCAGCTCAGCAGCCTCCAGGGCTCCTGTGCTGGAGGAGGGGATGCCTGAGAAGGTCACTGGAAGGGGCTCTGTCAGAGCTCCTTTGGGGTGGAGATGAAAGAAAGGCTCCGAGTGATGCCTTGGCCCTCAGCCAGTGGAGGCCCTCTACCCTGCCCCTCACATACACCACACACAGACACAAAAACACATACCACACACACAGACACACAAACACATATCTCACACATAGACACACACAGATACACACATCACACATGCAAACACACACACACATACACATATACACACCACACACATATCACACATACATACACAGAGACACATGTACACAAAAACATACACCATACAGACACACACACACATACACATATACCACACCCACCCACCACATACATACATATAGACATACACAGATATACACATAGATACACAGACACATACCACACACATATCCACCACACCTGTACACAGAAAGACAATACATATACACACATACATATGCTATATACCATACACACACACAATGAACACATACAAATGCACAGAGACACAACACACATAGAGACAAACACATACACACACTATACACAGATACACACATCATATACACAAATACAGACACACATATATACACACACATACATACACACACCACACACACAGACACAAACACATATACACATACATACATACTGATATGGTTTGGCTGTGCCCCCACCCAAATCTCATCTTGAATTGTAGCTCCTATAATCCCCATGTGTCATGGGAGGGACCCAGTGGGAGGTAATTGAATCATGGGGGTAGATTTTTCCCATGCTATTCTTGTGATATTGAATAAGTATCACAAGATCTGATAGTTTTATAAAGGGCAGTTCCCCTGCACATGCTCTCTTGCCTGCTGCCATGTAAGACATACCTTTGCTCCTCCTTTGCCTTCCACCATGATTGTGAGGCCTCCTCAGCCATGTGGAACTGTGAACCCATTAAACCTCTTTTTCTTTGTAAATTACCCAGTCTCAGGTATTTCTTCATAGCAGTATGAAAATGGACTAATACACACAGAGAGATATAAACACATGCAGACACACACACATATACATACACACCATGCACACACACACATGCATATACACATACACACACACACACCACATATACAAACACACAGACACAAAAACACCACACATACATACACACAAACACACACAGACACACACACATGCCTTTTAGGGGTTTGTCCAGGCCCTCTGGCTCCTCTGCCCAGGTGCCCAGTGTGGGGAATCTGAGGCCCTCAATTCTCACCTTCCCATCTCCTAGGATTTCCCTAGTGGAAAATCGGTCAAGTTTTGCTCGCTCCAACTGGCCAAACTATGGGGTGTGTGTATATCTATGTGTGTGTGCATGCACATGTCTCCGACACCCCTGCCCACCACCTGGGCCCATAGACCCTATGGCCAGGACAGCGCCTGCATGACCCTGGCTGGGCAGCCCCCAAGCCCCTCTCCCCTAGCCCTTACCTTGGTCAGGTGAAGCTTCCCTCCAGAGCCTCTGGTACAGATAATCAGATGCTTAGAAAACAGAAAGCACTGTCGTTCGCCCTCTTTCTTTAGGGAGAGAGACCCCAGGCGCCCCCTGGTGATCTTGCCCTTTTCAGACATGGGCACCTGGATGAGGGAACCTGTGGGTGTAGGAGAGAAACCCTGAGCCCATCTCCTGGGGTGACCTTTGCCTCTGACCCAGCCTTGAAGGTTGAGATGCTGGGGCAGCAGCAGTGGGACAAGTCCATTCTGGTTTCCAGTGGCAAATGTGCCCCTGGGATGTTCCTTTAGGCCTCTCTGCAGGGCCAGATGGCCGGGGATTGAGAGGTGATCAGGGAAGCTCCAAGCAGGGCCCACTGACATCCCAGCCAGGGGCTAGGGGCTAAGCAAGCAAAGGAACCCCATGTGGTGAGAGTGAAGGGCTGGGCTGAGGTCTGGGGATGGCAGGGAGCTGAACAAGTTGGAAGCTGGCTGCAGGCCCCGAGGGGTTAACAAGATACATTGCACTCCTGCTGGGAACTGCTTAGGGCAAACCCTGCCTCCCATCCTATTTGTAAAAAAGATAGCTACTAAGATTAAAAAAAAAAAAAAAAATTGCACTCCCGTTGTCCACAGCCATGGCAGACATTACCAATCAATCACTGCACTATACTGCAGAGCCCAGACAGAGCCTCTCAGTCCTCAGCACAGCACTCTAGGAAGCCACTACTGAGCAGAGTAGGTGCCTGTCATGAAAGCCATTGCTGCCCTACTCTGGTGTACCCACCCTAATACCCTACAGGCCCCCTCCCCACTGAGGTCCACAACTCCTCACTGTCCCCAGGATTCAGGCACTCGAGGCCTTCCAGTGGTCTGGCTTGGGCACACCTCCCAGCCTGCACTCTTACCATTGTCCTCTTCTTCTGCCTCACATGTAGTTCAGGGTCAAGTTAGCCTGAGGGTCACTCTTAGTTCTGAAAAGCCCTTCCTTTACTCTGTCTTCCCTGTGAATTCCTGCTTATCCTTGGGAAAGCCCTCGTGATTCTCTTGGTCCTGCTCCAGGCCACCACTCTGCCTCCTGCGTCAGGGAGATCCACCTGGCACCTGGTGTTCCTGCGTTTGTCCTCATGACTCTCTTCCTCTGTACAATAGGCTTCCGGAGGGCAAGGCTGAGGCTGTTCTCTGAGTGTCCCCAGAACCCCCTGTACGTCTGGCATGAGCAGGGCAGGTATCAGTGTTGGCTGCATGACTGACAAGTGAGAAACGCCTTGTATAATCCACTCATTTTGTCTCCAGGTCCAGCCCAGCTGGAGAGGGAGAAAATGCCTTGGCTCAGGGTGATGGAACGGATTTCTGGTCTGTGGGGATACCGCCCACCCCAGGAGGGGTCATTTCTTGGGCTACTTCCAAGCCAGGTCCACTTGGGGTTCCTTCAGAGGGGGCCTACAATACTACGTGAGAATATTTCTGGCACAGAGAATGCCCAACACAGCCCAAGGGGAGCTGAGAAACAGGCAGGGCTGGCTCTGAGCTCATCAGGTCACAGGGTGGGCCTGGGGAAGGAAAGGGGCCACCACACACAGGGGCTGGGACAAAACTCCGAAAAGGTGATACCCTTGTCCAAGGCAGCTGCACAGGCCAGCGGGAGGTGCTAGCAAGTATTTCATTAGGCAGAGAATCCCAGGGCTACAGAGAAGGGACTCTGGAGGTCCGTTTGAGGTGGAGGTCACCTGTGAGGCATGCCAGCAGGAGCTGAGTCTCCCACAAAACATGGAAGTTGAATGTGATGAATTTCCAATGCATTGCAGTTCTGATGTCAGTCCCCTGAGACACAGAGAGCCTTCACCCGCCCCTCTCAACGGGGCTGTGCCTCTCAAACACTGCTCCCAAGGTAAGCGAGGCTGAAGCGTGGGAAAGACCTTCTACCCATGAGAACCACCTTCTACCCATGAGAACCACTGTGAAAATGGTCTCTCCAAAGCAGCAGAGGATGATGAGGAAAGGACAGGGGATGGACCCAACACTGACCTCCTCCCAGACACTGAAAATGCTTCCGACTCACAGAGACAACTGTTAGCTCCTCATCCCCCGCCCCATACTTTCTCCCCAAAAAGGACACGTCGATGTTTACTATGACATACAATAGACAAACCAAGGCCATCTGGGTAGAATTCTGTTTACATCTGGAGAGAAGGAAACTGTGAAAACCAATAATATCTGCATCTATATGTATAGATACTGACATCTACATATAGCTGTTGCATTCCGCCAGCAGCCTGGGAATATTCTGCAATCACATTGGCAGGTCTTGGCATGTGGCAGCCAAACCAACTGGTGGCGTCCCCGAGTGCCGCCTCCCTCCTGCTGCTGGGGCCCACCTGGTGGGGGCAGGGGATACAGGGTGCAGAGGCCATACCTTGTCTCACAAAGGTCTGGCTGGTGTCCAGGAGGATCTCACAGCCTTCGATGATCATGCGCTCGATGGCCAGGTTTTTCCGGATGTTCTCCGTCTCACTTACTTCATCGTGCATTATTCTGTGGGGATGGGAAACTTAACAGTCAGAGACAGGCTGCCCCTACTTCCCAGGGAGGTGAGAATGCCAGGCTTCTGGCCAGACCTAGGAAGAAAGCCTGGCACATGGATTCTCAGGTGGAGTCTGTGGTCATGGAGGGGAAGGGAGTGTGCATTTACTGAGTGCCTGCTGCATGCCAGGCACTTCATAGGCATGACCTCATTTTATCCTTCTGACAGCTCAAGGAGGCAAGTGTTCTTATTTCAGAAAAAAGAAAACAGAATTCAGCAGCTATGAAGCAGATCTGTCAGATTTTAGAGTCTGAACTATGTAGAACAGACAGCAGGTGCAGCTCAGCACTGGGAAGGATATGGGAGCACAGGAGACATCCTGTATTCATGACCCTGACACTCATCCTTCTACCAGCCTTATTCCCATCCCAAGAACAAAGCTCATTATTCCCTCGGGGCCTTTGCACTTGCTGTCTCCTCTTCTTGAATGTTCTTTCTCCAAATATTTGCATAATTGTGTCCTTAATATTGCTTGGGCCCTGAAATGGCTTACCTTTTGGAGCACCTGGCAATCCCGCTGGCTCAGGGGATGACTGACCTTAGCTTACTTCTGCAGGCTCTGGCCCTTCTGGGAGGGAATATAGACAACTCCCCTATTTCATTCTCCGACTGCTGTAATACCCCTGGTCTCCAAGAGATGGCGCCATCCAATAGCTTTTACAAAATGGCGTTGGTGGGAAAAGGTGGGTGTGAGCTGCCAATTTTGCCTTGGCGGGTTTCCAGGAGTCTTGGGAAGGTAGTGAGGAATTTGGAAGGGGCAGGGTCTGGGGAGTGGGGAAGGGGGGCTTCTGGCAAAAAATACCCCACCTACTCCAAGAAAAGTACAAAACCTTTTATCTGCTGCTGATGCCTAAATTTCCACAGTTAAGACCAACAAGAAGGCTGGTTAATATGTGTGGCTTACAAACTTCTCTCATAGACATTATTCAATTTAAACCCCAAAACAAAGATGACATTGCCTCTTCCGGAGCTGGGTCTGTGCTTAACTGAATCAGCATGACATTGACCAGATTCCTCAATCCCTCTGATCCTTAGTTTCCTCATCTACAGAATGCTGGGGTGAAGGTGGAATAAAAGGGATTTCAGGTACCTGCGCATGCCATGCCATGCCTGACACGTGACAGCTGCTTAAATAAAGGGTAGTAGTGATTGTTGTTGCTATTATCATTGGTTGCAAAAGAGTTATTATTATCTTTTCTGGTTGAGGACATGCATTTTAGGCTTAAATTCACTAGACTAGCGCTTTGATAAATGGACGAAGGCCTTTAGCTGGAGTCTCTCCCTTGGGAGCCTCAATTTCCCCCTTTCTTCCCCAGCAATGCTCTTCTTGGAAGCCCAGGCCCCTGCTTGATGTTTGAGAGGGAGGCACCTCTGGACACATGCTAGTTCCCTAGAGATGGATTCATTATGGAAGTAGCCAATGGTAATTAAAACCACTTCTCTTGATGAGGGTGGGGTTTTGAGGGGGAAGCCTGTGTTTGGCAAAACACAAGGGGAGTAATTCCAAGGTAGCGAAACTAGTTTTCCTGAGCAGGTGTGGTTTACACATTCTAAGTTCCAGCCTCAGGTGGGGGTCTGTGTTTGGGACCCATACGCGCACACACCTGGGGAGCTCTGGGAAGGCGGGGGGAGTTTCAAGGCCGTGAGGCTCCTGGGAGCCCTGGAAATGATGACTTGGGTTATCAGTGAGCAGAGAATATAGGGGTCAGGACAAAAAGGTGGGAGGAAGGCCCAGTCCCCAGAGGTGGGGAGTGTTTCTGAGCGCAGCCTAGGAGGGGTTTGGCTACCTAATGGCTTCCTGCTTGTGGGAGCGTGAGAGGAGAATTAAAGGGATGCTGTCATGGTGATAGGAAAACTTTCTGTGCCACTTGGGATGGGTTCAGGGCCAGGTACAGGCAATTGGGTGGGAGAAAGGAAGAGTAGGCCACACACCTAGGATCCCGGGGATAAGGGATCAGGGTCTTATGTCAAATACCTTGGCACCATGTGCCACCTGCAGCTCTGTTTGCAACAGGATAGTATATCCCTAAGCAAGGAGGAGCCTGCTGCCTTACCTGAGTCCCAAACCTTCTCCCTTGGGGAAGAGTGTGTGGGATTTGGATCCCTGGGCATGGGAGGACTGGAGTCCCTCCACTTTCCTGCTCGGTGGTTCGTTACCCTGCAATCACACCCTGATGACATCCTTGCCCTGATTCTCCACTCAGGTGTGCAACTTGGCTGGGTTGTGGAAGAATCAGGGGGCAGCCTATACCCTGTGCTGGTCCAGCCTGGTCCTCCCTCCACCCAGCTGGGAGCTGTGGCCTGATTGGCTGCCCCTTGCCGGCCTCAGGAAGGCTTTTAGGGCACTGAGTGTTTGGCAGTGCCCTGGGTAGGGCCGGGGCTGGATCCCAGGCCCTGCAGACTGACCTTCTTTGTAGCCTTTGGCAGCCCAGTTCTGACCACGAGGCCCTTCCTCATCTTTTGGTCTTCCCAGGGTGCATACCCCCAGGCTCATCTTTTTCCTGCCCAAGCTAATTCCCTTGGCAATCTCATCAGTGCTGTCGCTTTAAACACCATCTGCAAGCTGATGATTGCCGGATTTCTCTTTTCCCTCTGCTCCAGACTCGAATTCCCCAGTCCCTTCTTGTCATCTCCACTTGGACATTGAATTGGCAACTAAGTTCAACATGCCCCCAAGAAAGCTCCTGAACTCCCCTCCAGACCTGTCCCTCCTGCAGTTTTCTCCAGCTCGGTTGATGGCACCTCCGCCCCTCTGGTGGCTCAGCCGCACATCCTGGAATCACCCTTGACTCTAGTCTTTCTCTTTTCACATCAAATCCATCAGAGAATCCACCTTCTGTTGGTTCCACCTTCAAAATGCATCCAGGACCTGAACCTCTTCCTGGAACCTCTTCCTGGATGACCAGTCATCTGCTGCCTGGGGTGCTGGAAGAGCCCCCTCGGTGCTCCCCTGTCTCTGCCCTTGCAGAGGAAGCTTCCCTCTGGGCTTCAGGGGCTGAAAGGGGGCCAGGTGAGGGGCCTTGACCAGAGGACTGGGGCACTAGATTGGACACGCCATGTGCTTATCCAGCCACTGCCACTACCTGCCTCTGGTTAACTAGAGCCTCCTGTCACCCAGGACCCCCTCTGGGCCTCCTATGGCCACAGGTTTTGACACATTGACACTGGAGAACAGAGGAAACAGGCAGAGAGTGCCTGGGAGTCCCGGATAGTCCCTCTCCTGGGAGGTGTTGAGTGCCCAGGGCCCTTCCTCAGGCCCCATCTGTGCCAGGGATAGCACAGCACCCAGTATTCCTGCCTACCAGGGCTTGAGTTGTAACCCCCTCAGGACCACTCCATGGGACTCTGCTTTGAGCTGTGGCAAGCTTTGCCCCTCCCTTACAATCCCCATCTGAACTCGAGCTTTGTCAGGGGTTCAGCGAACTCCTGGTGAGGGGCACCCTCAGCCCTGCCCTGTCTGCCGGTCTGGTGCACTGAAGAGCCAGGCCTCACCTGGACAGCTCCTCCAGTTTGGACTTGGCGTAGTCCAGGCTGTTGCGCTCAACGTGCTCATGAGGCGTGTGGGCCAGGAGCTCATGGAGGGTCAGGATGTACCTGGGGATCTGTGGGCAAGTGGGAAAGGTGAGGGTGGAGAAAGAGCCAGGGAAGTAGGGCCGGGGAGTAAGGCAGCGGCAGACAGGGAGTGAGCAAGAGAGAGAGAGAAAGAGGGAGAGGGAGAGGGAGGGAGGGAAGGGGAGAGAGAGAGAGAGGTGGCGAGGGCAGGGGAGAGAGGGAGAGAGAGAGAGCGCACGAGCATGGGGTGCGGGCCGGGGGAGAGAGAGAGAGAGAGAGCATGAGGGTGGTGGTGGGAGAGAGAAAATGGTTCTTTTAGCCCAGAGGACTCCCATGAGCAGAACCGAGGAAGGAGACAGGCTGCCCTTTGGTGACAGACTCTAACTTGGAGGCTCTTCCAGGGTCTTGTCTAGGGCTCTGCTCTGGCTGAGCGTGGGGTGGGGTGCTCAGGAGCCAGGAGAGAAAGGTGGGGTGGACAGGCCCGCAGTCAGCTTGCCCTGCACCCAGCATTGTCCGCTGCTGGCCCTAACCACCTCCCCCGCCCGCTTTGGCAGCCCAGAGCTGGGGTGTGTTAAGCACTGTGTCCCCACTGCCATGGTCCATCCCCCATGCCTGCCTCCTTGACTCTCCCCCACCCAGGCAGGGCCGGACGCCACCTGGAACATGGGGTAGGTGAGGAAGGTCTCCAGCGTCCTCTCCTCGCAGTCAGGCTTGGCCTCGTAGTGCTTCAGCAGCTTGTCAAAGTCACGGTTCTGCTTGCAGTGGGCCAGGATCTGCAGGCTGTACTGGTGGTTGCGGACGAACTCTTGGTAGATGTTGAGCATAGGCAGCAGGATGTCAAATAGGTCAGCTGGAAGGACGAGGCAGTCAGCGGGTGGCCAGGGCAGCTTGGTGGGGACAGAATCCCCTAGGCCCTTGGCTCCCCCAACTATACCCAGAGAGGCCAGGGGCCAGGTTCAAGTTCCCCAACCCAGAGACAACTCTGCTCTTGGGGATGACTCCAGTACCACTGCCCTATCCAGCGCTAGTAGGTGGGCCCCCATCATTGGGACCACATTAAAATCACAGACTCTTAGAGATGTGGGGCCCTGTCTAGTTGACACTTGTGATGGGAGTGTCAGAGAGAGGAGGCAGAGTGGGCACTGTGGGGTGCCACCTGGATCCCCCCAGCTGCCAGGAGTGCTGGTGGCCGATGGCTCTCAGCTGGGTCCCTCTCCAGGCATTGCCCTCAGCTGGAGGAAGCTGCCTTGCCTGGTCTGTCCTCCTGCTTCAATTCAGGACATCAGTGTGAGGCCACCCCTTCTCCAGAGCTTCCTGTGGGGTCGGCTGAGGCTTCTGTTGCAGCTGGAAGGCTGCCCAGTTCCTCCCTCTGCCTGCCCCCATGCCCTATGGCGCTACGGCCTAGGACACTCCCCAAGAGGCCTTCCTCCCTCCTGGAGTCTCCGTCCTGAGACAGAAGTGGCCTATCTGAGGTCACAGGGCAAGTCAGCAGCCGGCCTGGAGCTGGGTCTCCTGACCTCCTGATTCCAGGGATTTCCTACCATATGACACATGAGTCTTTGCTCCTTCGTTCATCTGTCATTGTCCCAGCAGGGCTTCCAGGCTCTGCATTATCTAGTTCACCAGGTGGGGCCCTTTCTGGCTATAGTTCTGTCTCAAGCTTCCTGGGTATATAACTTGCCTTTCCAGTGCCCCCAAGTCCCAACCAATCTCCCCAAATCTGCCCTTCAATGATTTGATAGGCTGGGATGGAGTCATGTGAAACATCTTCCTTATCTTTATTTATTTATTTATTTGATGGAATCTTGCTCTGTTGCCCAGGCCGGAGTGCAATGGTGCAGTCTAGGCTCACTGTAACCTCTGCCTCCCGTGTTCAAGTGATTCTCCCACCTCAGCCTCCCAAGTAGCTGGGACTACAGGTGTGCACCACCACACCCAGCTAATTTTTGAGTTTTTTGTTTTTTGTAGAGATAGAGTTTTACCACGTTGGCCAGGATGGTCTTGAACTCCTGCCCTCAAGTGATCTGCCTGCCCTGGCCTCCCAAAGTAGTGGGATTAAAGGCATGAACCACTGTGCCTGGCCTTGAAACATCTTCTTTTTTTTTCTTTTCTTTTTTTTTTTTGAGATAGAGTCTCGTTCTGTCACCCAGGCTGGAGTGGAGTGCATTAGTGAGATCTTGGCTCACTGCCACCTCTGCCTCCTGGGTTCAAGCAATTCTCCTGCCTCAGCCTCCCGAGTAGCTGGGACTACAGGTGTGCACCACTACACCTGGCTAATTTTTGTAATTTTAGTAGAGACAGGGTTTCACCATGTTGGCCAGGCTGGTCTTGAACTCCTGACCTCAGGTGATCTGCCTGCCTCAGCCTCCCACAGTGCTGGGATTAAAGGCGTGAGTCACTGCGCCTGGCCAAAACATCTTCTTGTGAGTCCCATTTAAGAAAGGAAACATGGTTTCCTTGTAATCAACTCTAGATGGTAGCTCATGTGATGGGTGTCCGACCACCTGATGGACAATGTCTTCATCAATGCAACTGCAGAATATGCGGACCCCATCTTTCTAAGGACACTTCTTATTTTGACCTTAGAGAAAAGCACAGGTCTTTGACTTGAGAAAAATAATAGTGCCTACTTCCCCCTGGGAAGCCTCAATGCCTGAGGGCAGGGGAGCCCTGGAGAGCCAGGCCTGGGCCTGCTCTGTGCCCTCCACCCATGCAGCCTTTGCTATTCCTTTACTTCCCTAAGCCACTTTCTTTGCCTCCATCGTGGAGGTGACACCAACACTCACCTTTATCTACCAAGTTAAGAAAGTGAAACAAAAAAGAAAGACATTTGGTACAGGCTGAGGGTGAGATGCAGGAGGTTCTTCTGTCTGTTGCTTGTGGAGCTAGAGCAGTGCAGCCATCTTGGAGAACAATGGGACAATATGTATGAAGCAAGAGCCTTTCATATGTTTGGATTCTTTGTTTTAGCAATTCTGCTCATTGGAAACTTATCCCAAGGAAATGATCTCTAATATGGAGAAAATTTCTTATGAAGAGATGATTATTTCTAACAACAAAAAATTGGAACAACTCTAAAAGCCAACCATAGCAGATGGTTAGATAAATGACAGTGCCTTCATGGGTACTGGAGTATTACACAGCGATCAAAAAGCATGCTTTTGGCATGAGAAAATGCTTATGGGATAATGCTAAGTAAAAGAAAAAAAAAACAACACACAGCAAGATACAAATTCTATATTCAGTATGTTTGCAATTATGTAAAGTGGAAAAAAACCCAAGATCTATGCACAGAAAAAAATGGGAAGAAAACACACCAAAGTGTTTATAGTGGTTATCTTTGGGAAGCAGAACTATGCTTGATATTTTTAAACATTTTCTACTTTTATGGGTTCTCAATTTTTTTGAAATGAATGTGTATACATTCTTTATAAAAGGGGAAAGTGGATAGGAAACTAAAAATATATCATTTCCTCTTAGAAATACAGCATTTGCCAACTTGTCTTTTCTCTTCTGCCCCCTCTGAGGGATTCTGTGGGTTTTAAAAAGTGACACTCTATTATGCTCTAGAAGGACAAAACTGCCCCAGCCTTTTGGGGTGGCCCCTGGAGGGGGACTTCTCTGGGGGCCTCAGTGAGGGCTGACTACTCACCCAGGACCAGCGTGGGCCAGCTGGAGATGCGGGCCTTCAGGCCTTGGTAAAAGATCTGATGTAAAAACATGATGGTTTCGCTGAAAGAGAAAGCACAGGGTCACCTCTGCCCCAGGGACTTCCTGCTCCTCCAGAGGTGACTGTCCCCAAACCTCCTGCGTGACTTCAGCAGCAAACCCTTTTCTCATGTGAGACCTTACGTGAAAACTGCATCGGCAGGATGGATGATACAATCCGGAGGGGCCTGGTGCTAAATGAGAATGCAGGCCCCTAGTTAAAGAATTACTAAGCATTCCCAGATGGTGACAGCACAGCATTAAATCAAGCCCAGGCTTGTCTATGCATGGGGTGGCACATCCACGGGCCGGCAGAGGGCAGGGAGCTGCTCTGGCCAGTGGCTTCTGTCTCCTCAAGTCCCGGCCTGCTGGGCCCCACACCCCCTCCCCCAAGGTATCTTGGAGGAAACCAGGGCTCTGGCAAACACGAGTAAAAGCCATGGATCAACAGAAGAGCTAGAGTTTGGGATTAGCACAGAGAGGGGCTGAAATCTGCCTGATGCCCCTTCCCGGCTGTGAGACCACGAATAAGTTACCTAAGGTCTCCCAGGCTCGAGTCCTTCTGTGTAAAACATGAAGGTGAAACGAGGAGGCCCCTGGAAGCAGTGGGACAATTCGAGTGCCCAGTGCACAGGAGACGCTCAGCAAACGCTAGTTCCCCAACACCCAGTGAACGCCCCCGCTGTTTGGAATCAAAGTCAGAGAAGCCAAAAGACCCAGAGTCCCGCTGCTTGCAAAGCCCCTGTTTTGTTGCCACATAACGTGCTGAACTCGTATTCTCATTGGCAGCTTAGCGCAGGCTGGGTACAGGCAGCCACGTTTGCCGGGCCTTCCCCCCAACCCGTTTTCCACCCACTGCTCCCCAAGCAGCTGGTCCCAGAACACAGTCCAGGCGTCTCCTCTCCCAGGACAAGCTGTGAGGACTGAGAGAACACCAGAGCGAAGCGGCTTCTGCTGCTTCCTGAAGGCACCCCCATTCCTTCCTGCCCAACCATTTCTCCCCTGCTCCTTAGCTCCTACCACCTTGGAGACCTGGGGGTTTCCCCCAGATGCCCCCTAGGCTCTTTGTGGGAAAACTGAGGCCCAGAGAGAGAAAGTGAGTACCTCAGGAATCAGCCCCTGAGCCTTTGGGACAGCCCCTCTCTGTCCCTGGAATGTTCTGCTGCTTTCTTTGGTGGCATTCTCCACGGCGTGCTCTGGGCTCCCTCCCGCCTCTGTTTCTCCAGTGCTTTGTTTGGCTGTTTGAGGCACCTGGTGTTTCCCACCTTGGGGTGCTGGCCCTTCTCCCAGCAGTTTGTGCTCTGAGGCAGCCCTCCTCCATCTCACTGTCTTAGCACAATGAGAGTCAAGGGTGGAAGACATCTGGTGAGCACAGAGATGCTCCAGCATCGAGGTGGTGGGGGGCAGGGCACAGGGGCCAGTAGATGGAGGGGGCTCAGAGGTTAGAAGCTCAGGACCTCAGAGGGATGTGAAATGTCCTGTGCATGCCTGCTTTGCAGAGAAATAGGTAGGGTGGGGAGAAAGAGGATGTGAGAGAGATAGCAAGAGAGAGAAAGGGGTGAGGGAGGTAAGAGAGGAAGGGAGGGAGAGAGAACAGAACAGAACACAACACCTCCAGGCTAAAGGGCAAAACTAGCAACTGCATTCCACAGAATATATAGAAGGAAAGGAAAACTGAGAAAGACTGAAACCAATGCGAACTTAAAAACCCAAGCAAAGACTTTGAGCTCTCACTTCTAAGTGTGGATCCCACCAGTATTGTGAATTGTCTGTCATCTCCCTAAAGTTCCAAGAGAAAGAGTCCCTCCAGGTATGGCAACTTCTTATGACCCTTGGTAAGGCTGGTTTCTGTCTGGCTCTGACCCCCAAATGAGTTTGTTGAATGGATAAATGTTCCAATTTTAAGAATTTTGGGAGTCCACATGTGAAGACCCTTCAAAATGCCCAATAACAAGAGACCAACCCAGGGGTGCATGAGAGTGCAGAGAGGGAAGAATGTCTGCCTTGAGGTGGGAGGCAAGGAGGTCAGGTCAGGGGACTCTCAGGGGTTCTTGAGGGAGCCATATTTGGCAGCCGTCCCCAATCTTTTTGGCAGCAGGGACTGGTTTTGTCAAAGACAATCTTTTCACAGACGGATGGTGGGGTGGGGGCGGTGCAGTGGGGGGATGGTTTCAGGATGATTCAAGTGCATTATATTTATTGTGCACTTTATTTCTATTATTATTATTATTATTATATTTTTGAGGTGGAGTCTTGCTCTGTTGCCTAGGCTGCAATGCAATGGCACAATCTCGGCTTACTGCAATCTCCTCTTTCCGGGTTCAAGCGATTCTCCTGCCTCAGCCTCCTGAGTGGCTGGGACTGCAGGTGTGCACCAGCACGCCGGGCTAATTTTTGTATTTTTGTAGAGACAGAGTTTCACCATGTTGGCCAGGCTGGTTTCAAACTCCTGACCTCAGGTGATCCACCTGCCTTGGCCTCTCGAAGTGCTGGGATTACAGGCATGAGCCACCATGCCTGGCCTATTTCTTTTATTATTACATTGTAATATATAATGAAATAATTATGCAAGTCACCATAATGTAGAATCAATGGGAGCCCTGAGCTTGTTTCCCTGCAACTAGATGGTCCCATCTGGGGGTAATGGGAGACAGTGACAGATCATCAGGCATTAGATTGTCATAAGGAACATGCAACCTAGATCCCTCACATGTGCAGTTCACGAGAGGGTTTGTGCTCCTATGAGAATCTAATGCTGCTACTGATCTGACAGGAGGTGGAGCTCAGGTGGTAATGTGAGCAATGGGGAGTGGCTATAAATACAGATGAATCTTTGCTCGCTCATCCACTGCTTGCCTCCTGCTGTGGGGTCCAGATTCTAACAGGCCACAGACCAGTGTTAGTCTGTGGCCCGGGGGTTGGGGACCCCTGATATATAGGATCTTGACATATGTCTAGTTCATTTTAGATAACCCTGAGTACTGCCATGGCAAGACTTAGGATAGCCATTCCCAGACAGCTTCAGCACAGCAGACAACTGTCAGGATGGACCAGGGAGGAAATGAACCTTCTTATATCCCAATACTGCACATGCCTGTATAGCAGCATATCAGGAACATCATAAGCTAGAATTCTAAAAATATAGTTGATGAAGCCTCCATTTCTAAGGTTAAATTTAAAGAATTTCACTTGTAATCCTACTACTCAGAAATTACTATCATTGCCCAGCCAACTAAAAAAATTATCTCATTTTGACTCGATTTGCTTAAAAAAATCAAATTATTAATGGGTTGGTTGAACATTTTTCTTATATATTGGCCATTTGTATTTCTTTTTAAAAATTGCCTAGTCATGTTCATTGCTATTTTCTCTCTTATTAATCTTTTCTCTTATTAATTTTAAATAACTATATTAAGTGTATAGTCTGACATCTATGTTGTAGACATCTTTGCTCAGCTATTTGCCTGTTGATTTTGTGTCTGGTGTTATTCTGAAGCTTTTCCATTTTTCCTTGTAAGGCAGACCATTTTCTTTCTGCTTGGCTTGGGGAATCATATCTTCCCCCACTCCCAGACTGCCTACATACTCATGTATAGATTATTTTATTGTTTCATTTTTACATGTAAATACTTAACTATTGTTTGCTTTGGTGTACGATATGAATAAGGGAGCTAGACATAGCCTTTCCCTCAGTTTGGTTAGTCAATTGTCAATTCTGTTAATCAAATATACCAGCTTTTTACTAGGCTGGTTTTTCATAGTTACCAAATTCTTGCCAGGTGAGGTGGCTCACACCTGTAATGTCAGCACTTTGGGAGGCTGAGGCAGGAGGATTGCTTGAGTCTGGGCACTATAGGGAGACTCCGTCTCTACAAAAAATAAAAAATTTAGCCAGGCATGGTGGTGCACACTGGTGGTCCCAGCTACTAAGGAGGTTGAGAGGATGGCTTGAGCCCAGGAGGCAGAGGTTGGCAGTGAGCCAAGATCACATCACTGCACTCCAGCCTGGGCAACAGAGTCAGACCCCGTCTCAAAAAAAAAAAAATTCTAATATATGCTTAAGTCTCTTTCTGGACTTTCTATTTTATTTTGTTGATCTTGGATCAGTCTTAGGTTGTTTTTATTACTTTGCAATATATTTATAAGCCTTTATAATATACTTTAATTACAGGTAGGGAATTCTTTCATTGTTGTTTTTTAAGAACATTATCTGTTTGTATGCATTTATTCCTCCAATTGAATGTTAAAATCATTTTGCTAGGCTGCACTTTGATTGGTATTACATTAAATTTACAGAACATTTTGGGTGAAATGACATCTTTATGACACACATCTTTTCATCCAGCTGCATCTGTCTACTATGTCTTTGTTGATGCCTCATCACATAGGTCCTTTGTTTATTCCTAGACAGTTTACGTTCTTGTTGCTATTTCTCATAGTATATTTTCTAAGTGGTTGCTGTAGATATAGGGAAAAGCTGCTGTTTTTTTTTTTTTTTTTTTTTGAGACAGGGTCTTGCTCTGTCCCCCAGACTGGAGTATGGTGGTGTGATCTCGGCTCACTGTAGCCTCAGCCTCCTGGGCTCAAGTGATCTTCCCACCTTAGCCTCCTGAGAAGCTGGGACTACAGGTGTGCACCACCATGACCTTCTCATTTTAGGTTTTCTGTAGAGATGGGATCTCCCTATGTTGCCTGGGCTGGTCTTGAATTCCTGGCTAAAGCAATCCTTCTGCCTCGAAAGTGCTGCGATTAGAGGCATGAGCCACTGTGCCCAGCCTGATTTTGCTTATATTTTAACAACATGAACTCCTAATAGTTTTTAGGATTTTTTTTATTGACCCTGACCTCAGGTCTACCCCACAGAGCTGCTTCTCCTTCTTCTCTTCTCATCAAATAGCAGCCCTTCCCACCAGCCTCTCAGATAGAACCTGGGAATCACCTATCACCTCCTCCCCCATCATCCCTATATCTACTCCATCAAAGCTGCCGATTCTGCTGTCTCCTGTCTGTTGCATCTGCCACCCCTGTCACCTCTGCCTAGACTGTTGTCAGTGGGCCCCTAACTGGTCTTTTGCTTCCATTCTTGCCCTTGGTCTACCCATTCTCCACATAGTGGATTCACCTCTTAAAAATCGAATCTAATCGGGGGAGTGGCCTTAACTTGGCCTTCAACGCCCTGTAGGAACTGCCTCTGTTTGTCTCATGGGCTACTCCCTTTTCCCTATGCCTTCTTACCACTCTGGCCTTCTGTTCCCTGGATTTGCTTTCTTCTGCTTTATGGCCTTTGCACAGGCCATTCCCTTTGCTCTCACCACCCCCTTTGTTGGCATAGCTCTTCTATTTATCAGAGCGAGAGCGAGAGCTAGAGAAAGAGAGAGAGAGAGAGAGAGTCTGTGCACATACAAATGTGCTATTTTTAAAATCAAGTTTTGGTAAAAAAAATTGGGAAGTTTTTCACTTTTCTCCTATGTTCTATAACAGTTTAAATAAAAACGATTATTCTTTTAAAATGCCAAGTTCGTTGTGACTCTCTAAGGGGAATATACCATGCACCTTTCTCAAATCTACATGACCCCTTGAAGGTGGAATACCTAATAACGTCTTGCAGAACTAGTGTTACATTCACTCGTTCAACACATAGTGATTGAGTACCTACTGGGTGTCAGGCACTTGCTCAGACAATGGTCTCCCTGTGTCTAACTCCAGCAATGATAAAAACAGAAATAGTCCCCATCAAGGCTGCTGGATGTACAATTCTAGTGGCCACCATTCACAGCCTAGTGTATGTCAGGGGTTGGCAAACTATAGCTCATGGGCCAAATCTAGCATAGCCGCTGTTTTCGTATGGCTTGAAAGCTTAGAATAATTTTTACATTTTTAAATGGTTGAAAACAAAAGTTTTTTTGTAATATAGCCACACCCATTTGTTTTTGGATTATCTGTGACTGCTTGGTTGTAACAGAAATGGTATGTCCCACAAAGTCTAAAACATTTACTACTTGGCTCTTTACAGAATAAAGTCCGCTCATCCCTGTGCAATGTGAATGGTGTCCCCAGAATTGTACAGTGCACAGTTGGTGCAGCTGTAATCTATGGCCCTGTCCCACTCACATTGAACAGTTAATATAGTGAAAGACCTAGACACAAAAAGAAATCTTTATTTAAGTGTGATGCATGCAACAAAGAGAAGCATAGGGGCTCTGGGACAGCACGACCAGGGGACATAAGCCAATGGCAGCAAGGGGCGTGGGGGTGGTCAGGGACATGGCATCCAAGGAAAGACATGAAGAAGAGTATGATTGCTGTTGGAAGGAGAGTAGGGTAGGAAGAATGTTCCAGCCAGAGAAGTGGCCTGACTGCAGGACATGTTCATTTTGCCTGGTTCCCTCCCTGAGCCCAGAAAGGGGCATGACGTACCCAAGGCCAGTCCAAGGCAGATAGGGCTGGGCAGGGGCAGGACAGAACCAGGCCCCTTCATTCTTGCCCCCACACCCTGCCTGTTGCATTGCACCAGTCACTCATCATGGGTTTCAGGGCCTGCCCCTCGTCACTCTCCAGCCCATGCAGACAGGATGAATTGATTGTGGCAGGCTCCCCTGCTGAGCCTCATCATTCCCTCAGCTCAGGGCTCCAGGCAGCCACTGCTAATCAGTCAGCGCAGGAAGCAAGATACAAACCATCTGCCACCGGGACAGGATGCCTCTTGTCATGGGCAACACCTGTGGTTCCCTGCACATGGCACTGGGCATGGTTTTTATTAAAGGGAAATAGCTCGTCTCTAAGCTTATTATCTTGGCTGAACAAAGTTGGCTGCAAATGTTTAGTTCAAAGATCTTTTCCCCCCTATTTGAGAAGTACACAATTAACGCCCTCCCCAGCTCTGCAACATCCTCAATGAATCTGCCAAGCTTCTCTCTTCCCAAGGACCTTTTAAAATGAGCTTCAGTAAATTAAATCACCAAATTAGCATCAGGTTTCTAATGTGGCTGTATATTTCAGCCTAAAAGCAAATCTAGGGGACAGCTACATATGAAAAAGCTTTCCAGCAAGTGAGCTGGCAGCTCCACCATGGCTTATGACACACAGACCTCTGTGCTGTGGTCTGAGGCAGGGAGAGCAGTGAGGTTCACGTCCTGGATCAGCCCCCACAGCGTGGACAGCAAGTGAAAAGGTGGGGCTCACACACAAGGGGGAGTTCTCCAACAGAGGGTGCATGCCCAGACCTGTGCTGTAATGACCCACACTCATTAGCAGTGGGGGCAAGGAAAATGGGTTGCTGGAGAGAATTCCAGCCCATTATTTAACAAGGCAGCAGGGGGAAGCTGGGGCCTTACCATGAAACAGATCTAGGTTACAATCCCAGCCTGCCCCCACTCGCTGTGTGCTATTGAGCATTTCCTGCCACCTCTATGATCCTGGCTCCAGCCTCATAGGTGTCCCTGAGGATCAGAAAGCATGCAGGCCAAGTGCTGGCAGATAGACCAGCACAATGCAGGTCCAATAAAGCCCTGCTGTAATGTGGGAAGTGTAGTCCAGAAGCTTCAATCCTGCAAAGTGCTGAGTGGGGGCTGTTTTAAGGTCACAAAAAATAATTCCAGCTGTTCCTTATGTTTGCAAAAAAGCATAGAGCTTAAGATAGTGAAGCTTGTGTTGTCCCTAAGTGACCACGTATAAGGCGAGGATGATCTGGAGGCAGTCATGTTCCAGCTCTTCCTTCCCACCCTGACCCCTGGGGAAGGAAAGATTTCTGGCTTGCACCTGTTTGAGAACAGGGACCAGGGTAGAGGAGAGGAACCAGCCTCATCAGACTCACAACCATTGATATAACCACCAGGTCTTCTCACTTAATCTAGGAAGACAATAGAGTAAATTATATTGACTGATTTTCAATGTTAAACCAGCCTTGCATTCCTGGGATGGATCCCACTTGGTCAGGATGTATTACTCTTTTTACATATTGCTAGATTCACTTTGCTATTTTGTATATACGCACATGAGGGATATTGGGCTGTAGTTTTCTTGTGATGTATTTGGTTGTGATATAAGGGTAACGCTGACTTTGTAAAATGAGTCAGAAGTGTTCCTTCCATGTTATATTTGATTTTGATTTCTTGCAGGTGCATTATTATGGAGCACCTGGGCTATGCTAGTCTCTGTGCTAAACACTTTACACCAAGTCTCTTCTTTGACCCTTCAGTGCCTGTAAGAGGCAGGTACCATTCCTGGGCCAGCCTTTACTGATGACCTCTAGAGTCCATATTCTAGAGGTCTTGAGAATTGATCAGGCTGCTGCTATTTTTTCCTGGGATCAATAACATTGCTAAGGCAGGCAACAGTTAGCCTTGGGCCCATCATAAAGAAGGTGAAATGGGCAGCATCCTTGGGATGAAGAAGTGGCTACCTGGGGAGATGGGGATGGGTAAGGGAGCTTCTCAGGCTGAAGCCTCTGGAGGATGCCACTCATCTTTGTTCTAGGCAGGCATGCACACTGCCCAGGAGGTCCTGAAAGCATCACAGTCATAGTGTCACTATTCAGAGCTGGAGGATCTTAAAAGGCATCTAATGAAACTTCTAAACCTCTTTGATGTTTCTGACAAAGGGTTACTCTTCTGAATTCTTACTGTGATGGGGAGCTCATTACTCTTCCGAACTTTTGCCTCTGGGTCCACCAGCCTTCAGTTATCCAGCCCCCTACAAGGCACCAGGGAAGTGCGCTCAGATGCACATTTGCCTCTGCTGGCAGGATGCAAACATGTGCTGGGCAGTCATGCCTGCTCAGGCCCTGGAGTCCCTGCATGCTCACTTAGCATCTCTACCAGCCTCCCATCCTCCACTCTCCCCAAGGAGTGTCCCTCCACATGGAAGAGGGGCTGAGCTTCCTGCGACAGACCTCACCACGACATTCTCTGCCTGAAATGTCTGATGGCTCCTTCCTGCCTCCAGAATCAAGTCCCACTCTCACCTTTGGGCCTTCGCACATGCTGTTCTCTCTACCTGGAAAGTTCTTTCCTCCTCCTCCTCCTGTAAACTCTCTCGTGTCCTTAAAGACTAAGCTCAGACACCACCTCCTCCAGGAAGCCTCTTTGGTGGTTCTCACCACATTTCATGGTAAACATCTGCTGGATCATTCGACCCAATGGTGGGGTTTTCATGGCTCACTCTGTATATGTGAACCCAGAACACAGCCAGGCACTCTGTGTTGCTTGTTTGTTGAATGAGCGAGTGGATGAGTGTCCTTCCCTTTGGTGGGGCTGCTGGCTACCAACACATTCCTTCCATCCCTAATCATTGCTGGGGCCCAACCCTTATGGACTGCCTTGTATTGACAACAGAAAGGGAAAAACAGATTTAGGTAAATCTTTCCAGTTGCCCTGCTGAAGGATTCCTGGGTCTATCTTGAGGTCTATTGTGTTTCTTTTTAAGGTCATTGTTGAAAATATCAGCTTCATGAGAAGGCAAAATCCCCCTTTCCTTCTTCTCATTTGTTCTCCCTTAAAGGTATCTGACCTGATCCATTCAGTTCTTTGAAGATAAAAATATAAAACCATGTTGTGATTTTTTTTCCTGAACAACTTTTGAACAAATGCTGTGAGCTGGCATGAATATTCTCTATCAAAGATTCCAGGTCAAAAGAATTCTATTTCAGATGAATCAATGAAGTATAATAAAATTAAGAAAAGGTAACAAACACAAAAGGACACCTCTTAGTGATGATGATAAATGGTCACCAAAAGTTTGCAATGGTGGCCTAAAATGCAAAAAAGTACAAATAACATAGAACTACACTACTGCCTCCTGAAGTAAATCTCAAATAAGGAGTCATGGTGGAGATAAACACAGGCAGCCACCTCTGTTTATCTCAAGCCTCCCATTTTGGTGCCATCTGGAACCAGTAGCATCAGCAGCACCTGCAAGCTTGTTGGAAATGCAGTCCCCTGGGCTCCACCCAGACCTACAGATGGGCTTGTGTTTGAGAATATGTGAAGTCAGCTGAGCTATCCAGGGTTTGCTCAGCAAGGAACACGTTCTTCACATTTTTCATTCAAATTCCAGGTCACTGAATCTAAACAACCCACTTTCTGGGTTAAATGTTACCTGATTTCACACACACATAATTCTTTTTTTGTTGTTTTAGTCAATGCATAAAAGCATTTATTGAATGTCTAAGAACTGTGATCAACATGTCTATTAAAAAGCAGCCTTGTGGGGCCCTGTGATTCAGTCTCAAAAAGGTCTCATGAGGCCAAAAGCTATTTTCCTCCTCCTGCCTGCTTCTCTCTCTTTCCTTCTCTCTCTGTCTCCCATATTATGATGCTTTGCCCACCTCTATAGTGTCAACCTGTCCCACCCCAATGACTTTCAGTTTCTTCAGCCCAATCTCTCACTTGAGCCTCAGACTCATGTCCGACTCACAACCTCATACATCCCCACGCTGGGGTGTTCCACAGTCCCCTCAAACTCAGCACATCACATTGTTAGGGAAAGGGGGAAGAGGAGGACACAGGGAAGGTGGCCCTGGGTCCCAAATATTCATGCAGAGGGCTTGGAGAAAAGGCTGGTTGAGATTAGTGAAAGGACTGAATGCTGAATATTTGAAAAGAAATGTAGTTGAATGAACATCTAGGGGAACATAATGATTTACTTGAATTCTTAGATGACATTCCATTGTAAATAGCATGCTGTTTTGTTGCTTTTATCTAGTTTATACAATTTTATCACCCACCAGAAAGCTCATTTAAACCATTTCCTTTTAAAAAGAAGTCAACAGCAGAAGGGCAGCCATCAGCGCAGCCTTCTGAAGAACCACAAGCCCCATATTAATGCCAGGGTCACCATCTGGGAGAAGTGACTTCTTTGTAAGACATGTGGATAGCGTGGTCCACAGCAGAACTCTAAGGCACCTGAGAATTCTAAGTTTCAACCTGGCCTCCAGGTCATTAGGATGGTATCAAGGTCGAAGAATAAGGTATTTTAGTTTACGTTTTGTAGCTTGATTTGTAACTCTTAAACATTTAAACCAGGGTTCCTTAACTGTGGCACTACTGACATTGTAGTTGGAATAATTCTTTGTTGGTGGGGAACTGTCCTGCATATTGTAGGATATTTAGCAGCACCTCTGGCCTCTACCCATTAGATGCCAACAGCAACCTCCCTCAAGTGGTGACAATCAACAATGTTTCCAAACATTCCTAAGTGTTCCCTGGGGAGCAAAACTGCCCCAGTTGAGGCCCACTGGTTTAGAACTATACTTTGTGAGCCTACATTTGTACCCCTGCCCCAGACCCCACAATTATTGGGGTTGGTGGTTTCTAGCCACATGATCTTCGGCACTTTCGTCCTCTCTGAGCCTCATCTGCACTCGGTGGGAACCACATGAGAGAGTGTGTCAAAGCTTAGCTGTGGCCAATGCTCACTAGTCTCCTTCCTGCCTTGGCCAACCTTTAGGGGTGCTCACCTGTTCAGGAAGATGCTGCTGACGTCGTCGTGCGTGATGGGAGGCTTCTTGGAGCTGGCGGCCATCCGCAGCGGGCGCAGAAAATTGTTGACGAGGATGTGCAGCTGCTGCACGTACTCAGCCTCAGCCTCCAGCATGCTGAACACCACCTGGTTCCTCTTGCGCATGCTGTCGGCATGGGGTGACCGGATGTAGTCCTGGATGATGGTCTTCCATTTCCGCCGGCACAGCCAGCCCCGCAGGAAGCTCTGCACCTGAGCAGCAGGACCGGTGGTGAGAGGCTCCTGTCAGGCAGTCTGGACCACTCCTGTCCTTCCAGGCTGTGAGCTCCCCAAGGGTAGGGACCAAGGCTTTGTTATTCCTATGCCAGGCATGTAGCAAAAAGAGCTCAGATGTAGACCAGGCCTAGCTCTGTTGCCCACATGATACAGGGCAAGTTGTTTGGTTGCCCTGAGTCAGTTTTTCCATCTGTAAAATGGGGCTAAAGAGATGATGGCTAGACTGAAAGTGTGGTCCACAAATTGGATCGGCATCTCTGAAGAGCTTATTGGAAATGCAGATTCTCAAGCCCCACCCCAGGCCTCTGCAGTTTAACAAGACCCCTGGGTTGTTTTGGAAGCATTTGCTGGAGTAGGAAAAATGTGGCTCCATGTCTCCATAATGGGAGGTTGCCCGAGGATAAAGGGTTGCAGGGCCGTGCTGGGCACAGCTCATGCCTTGTCTTGTCTAATGACTTGCCTGAAAGCCCAGAAGTTTCAATTAAAGCTCTTCTGGATAGTAGAGTGATTATCAAATTGAACAGAACATGGAAAATTAGTTAATCTCATACTTAGCCCTCATCAGTGGCTTCTGAGTCCTGGTGCCTGCCTGGAGCCTCTCCTCCTGACTCAGTAGGGAAATGAACAGAGACACTTAACACAGTTGCCTTGGAGCTGGGCTGCTTGGAGTGGCCTCATGTTGGCAAGAACTTGGGAAAGGGCCTTGATTGACATACACACAGAGAGTTGTTTTAAGCTGTACAGGCTTCCAATCAAGGGGCCTCTGAGCTGTGTGCAAGCTCACGGTCCACACTGGGAGGAAGGGTACTGGGATGAACCAGTGGAGATCAGGCAGAGGTGCTCATACAGTATTCTCCACTGAAAGGACCACTGTCTCCAAACAGCAGGTACAGTTGTCCAGGGGCAGACCTGCTGGCTAGAGATGGGTGCCGTAGACGGAAGAGGCCAGCCCGAGCCCCAAGAGCTATCTCGGAAGATAGGAAGGGCTTTCTCAAAGAGGGAGGGGCTTACTCTGAGGCTCCATGAGGGTGAAAATAGAGTAATGGGAGGTGGATTTCAGCTAGCCTTTAACAAAATGTTCCAACCAGAATGCTCCAAATACAGGGGTGAGCTGGGAAGCTCACTGGGGCTGTAGTAGAGAACATGGGTCAGGGCGTCACTGCCCAGGTGGGACTTGACTCAGACCTGGGTGGCAAGTCCCAATGCCTGTGGGGCCCTGGCAGTTCCTAGAGGTGTGTGAAGCTGGCTGGGGGTGGGGGATGTCATAAGGTGGGACCTCTTGCCTGGGCCGGCTGCTGTCATGTGCAGGAGGTGGCCTGGGGCTGCTGGACCTTCTGCTTTTTAAGGAGATGTCGCGTCCCAGCGGCATGGCCTCTGGAGCTTGGCCGCCATGGTTTGAATGTTACTCCGTAAATACTTAGCTGTGTGACCTTGGGCAAGTTCCTTTGCCTCTCTGTGTCTCAGCTTCCCCGTATGTAAAATGAAAATAATAAATAAACCGCAGAGGATTTTAGTGAGGATAGAATTAATCTGCATAAAGCTCTTAAAATAATGTCTGGCACATAGAAAGTAGTTAATTAATGTTAGCTATTTCTATTCTTGAGAAACCAGAAATCCAGATTTTTGTGTGATGTGTTTAGCTTTTAAAGCACTGGCAACAAATTTTTAAAAATGTAAACCAAAAAAAGCCCACTGTGTGGGATGAAAATCTCAAAATCTCAAACATGCTGGTGCGCTGAACTTGGCCCATGGGATGCCAGTTTGCAGTTTCTAGGGATGGCATTAGGGTCCTTTTACGCACTCAACAGATAGGATTCTGTGGTTTCACCTGTTTTTCTTAGGGTGAGTCAGGCTTCCTTGTCTTGAGTTTGGCAAGCTACAAACACAACCCATGCTCCTTCCCTCTGCCACACCACCACAGGGTGGCCCATGGTATGTTACTACCTGGCCACTGGGCAGATCCCTGGTAGCTTCTGAGATGTCTGTCCCTCCTGAACTCTAATAGGGTAAAAGCAGTCAGGTCTGAAAAAGGCTGGACTACCATGCTGGGTCTGCTTGGGACTCAGGAGGTACTTGTGAGAGGTGGCATGTACATGGCAGTGGGGGTGGCATGCCAGGGAGTGGCAGTGGAGAGGTGGCCCTGGGGGCCTTGGCAAGGTGAATGGCAATGCGAGGAAAGCGGTCAGCTGACAGTCCCAGGCCTGGGTTTCTGTCCTGGCTTTCCCCACTCCTTCTTCTTGTGAGACCTCAGTTTTCTTATCTATAAAACGGGGCTGAAGCACTCTGCCCCATAGGGATAACCAGAAGAAATGACTTGACAGGGTACCCTTCAGGGATAAGGGGGTGTGGGCTCTGTCTTTGGAGCTGAGGTTGGGGGATGGGGGGCACGCCCTGAGGACAGTGGGGCTGTGGTGTGGATACTGCTGACCCTGGACTGGCTCTCTAAAGAGAGAGCTCCAAAGAAGGCCACCCAGAGGGATAGTACTGACCTTCTTAATTTTCTTGATATCGCTGTCTTCATCACTGGGGGCGACAGTCTGGGTGGACTGGATGCGCTCATTGTCCTTGAGCAGGGATGCGATCTGCAACAGAAACACAGGTCAGCCTGTGAGGGGCACTGGCTCACGGAGGCCCCAAGTCTTTGGCCGGTGGGTGGCAGGCACAGGGTGGCAGCTGAGTGCCCTGCCTCTTCTTCCCCAAAAGCCATGATGCCACAGCTTGTGATTCTGACTCTGTGCATCCAGGTCATGGAACCAGACAGGCCCCAGACATCTGTGAGAAGCAAGTGCTGCACGGGGAATGGGTAGACACCTGGGTTCCAGGCCAGCTGGGCTGCCCAACCAGAGTGGCCTTGGACGAAGCCCTTCTGCTCTCGGGGCTGTAGCCACCTCATTTGTAATCTCAGAATTTGGCCTGAATCTGTGGTTCTCCTCCCTACTCCCCAAACAACCAGTCCCTTTTTTTAAAAAAATAATTTTTGCTGTGATAAAACACATGTAACATATTAAAATTTACCATTTTAACAATTTTTAAGGGTATGGTTCAGTGGCATTAAGGACATTCACATTGTTGTGCAACCATCACCACCATCTACCTCCAGAACTCTTCATTTTGTAAAACTGAAACTCTGTACTCATCAAACAATAACTCTCCATTCCCCTTCCTCCCAGTCCCTGGCAACCACACTCCACCTTCTGTGCCTCTGAATTGGACTCCTCTAGGTACCTCATCTAAGTAGAATCATGCGCTATTTGTCTTTCTGTGACCGGCTTATTTCACGGTGCATAATGTCCTCAAGTTTCTCCATGTTGCAGCATGGGTCAGTTTCCTTCCCTTTCAAGGCCGAGCAATATTCCCTTGTGTGTGTAGACTACATTTTATTTATCCATTCCCCCTTTGATGGGCATCTAGGTAATCCTTTTATTTTTCAAACAAAATTGTATCTGGATATAAATCAGATAGAGCAGGTGGCTCCGGGTGAAGTCCTGCTGGCTTGGCGCTTTCCTTCCTAGGCAGCCCCAAAGCACCTCTTAGAATCAGAGGCCTATTTCAATCATAACCTGGAAACTGCTGGCCTAGAAAAGTGGAGCAGCTCTTCAAATATCTAGCTGCTCTGAACATCTCCATTTGCATAATTTGGGGATCACAGATGTCGACATAGCTGCAAGAACAAAACCAAGGCATGGTGCCTAGGAGAAGGTGCAACTGAAGCCGCACTGTGGCCAGGGGCCTCTGGGACTCATCCTGTAGACAGGCCAGTAGTGTATCCTCTTGCGCAGGGCTCGTCCAACCACTCCAATTCTGTGAGTCCTTGTTTTGTGTCCTGTAGCAGGGTTCCCACGGCACCATGGACTTTCCTGTGAAAATGCTGGAATTGCCTGTCTACTCTTCTATCTTTGCTGTGAGCTCTAAGGGAGAAGGGATTGCAGCTGTTTCATTTATTGTGCTCCTGGTGCCTAGCGCGAGGTTGGGCACTCAACACATTCTTGTTTGTCTACACAAATAAGTGAATTAAAAAAAATCAGAGCAACAGCAGCAACAAAAACATTAACCAAGGGAAAACCCTGCAATAATGAAGCCCCACATGTCTAAAGATAGTAGCTCGGGGGATTCTACGAACAAAGCTGCAAAGCCCGGCGCTGTTCTCTCTTGGGAACACATGGCTTTTGTCCCCTCAAGGCCACTTGCTGAACCACAGGATGAATGGGCGCTCATAATTGAGCGAATCAAGCACTTTGAAAGCAAAATGGAACAGTTACCCGCTCTCCACTCCCTGGTTGCTAAAATTACCCCAGCCTGTGATTGAAGAGTGGCTGAAAATATCTAACTGAGAAATAGTCAGTGTGGAGATGGGCTTTTCTCCCCACCCCCTCCCCCTTTTTGATCCTTTGAGAACATTTGCACATTGAAATGATGACTGATTCTTTGATCTGGACTCTAAAGGGCTAAGGAACACGCAAGCGTACACACACACACACACACACACACACACCGCCTTTGGAGCCTGCTCAGTCAACAACTTTACCTTCGGCTTCTTCTCACCTCTGTGCCAGGATGCTTTCTTTGCCAGTTTTGGGATTTGCACATAGCACCCCTTTTCACTTTAGGATGGTGATATGTGTGTGTATGTGTGCTGGGTTGGGGGAAGTGGTCTGGGTTTAAAACCGATTGCGCTCTTCTCAGAGAGAGGCATTCCGGGACATCTACTCAACAGGGACTAGGGCAGAAAATAGATGCAATTAGGTCAGGCACCATCCTACATGCGCAGGCAACAAAAACTTTAGAGGCTTTATTTAAGGATCAGGCTAAGTGGGCAAAGCTCTGGAGGGTTGCAAGCCTGGGGACTCCGCAAAAGTCTTGAACTATGTCTAGTCTTGGTCCATTGCAACTTGGAGCCAGTATTGGGATGGTGGTGGGAGCCCCAGGCCTAAAGGGCTCATGGAGGGCTCATGGAGGCAGCCTTTCCCTGACACTGGCAGGTGCCTCCTGGAAGTAGATTTTGCTTTGCACCCTGCTTTGTTTGGTTACATCCTGCCCCTATTTAGTTGACCCTCATGAATTACAGCCATGGGGAACTGGACCTCTGGCTCACGCCCTGACTCTGGCTGGCCGACTCCACACCTGGCTCCATGCCTGGTGTCTTGGCTGGCTCCTGCCCACCCACCACCATCAGACTGGCTTTCTTTGCCCCCTAGAGGCAAACTCTCACTTGCTACACCCGCTTTGGGCACGGTGCATTGGCTCCTGCTCCACCCTACTCCCCTCTCTGGAGACACTTTCTTTAACCTGGAGTGTGTTTAGTCAGTGCAGTAACGGGTGATGGAATTAATCCAGATCTTTTTCTCTTTGTTAGCAGCCAACGGTTTACTAAAGATTGCTGCATTGCTTGCTTTTCAAGCAGGTGCCACACAACTCAGCTCTCTCTCCTGCCTCCCTGCTTCCCTCTGCCCCCATTGAAGCCCAACAGGTGCCCCTATCTCTGTTTCCCTTTGTGCCAACCTTATCAGCATGCTCTGATGGTGTCTGTGTTGGACACCATGCCAAGTGCCCCTTCCCTGGAGGAGCTCCCAGCCTAAGAAGGAGGTCAGGCATTCACAGAGGTGGCTCGCAATCCAACAAGGCCAGGCCAGAACAGAGCTGTGTACCCACTGCCATGGGAGAGCCTGGGCCAGGAAGTGGCAAGGCTCCCCAGGAAAGGTTTTGAAGGGCAAACAGGAGTCCAACAGTTGGTATATGTGGGGGAAGGAATTCAAATAGAAGGAATGATATGAACAAAGGCATGGGTGTGATAGAGTGTTGTGTGCCAGGGCAGCAGGTCTTGGGAATGGGGGATGGCAGGAGAGATGGGGAGCAGGGCCACAGCAGAGAGGGTGGCCATGGAGAGGGGGTGCTGGTGGGGAAGGACCAAGACCACCCTCCCCTCCTTTCCCCAGAGCAGTCTTCTACCTATTTTGTATATTGGGGTTCCACATCAAAGTGTGTTTGCAAAACTGATTCTAGGCCGGTTGCAATGGCTCATACTTATAATCCCAGCACTTTGGGAGGCTGAGACAGGAGTTCGAGACCAGCCTGGCCAACATGGTGAAACCCCATCTCTACTAATAATATAAAGATTAGCCAGGTGTGGTGGCGCACGCCTGTAATGCCAGCTACTTGGGAGGCTGAGGCAGAAGAATTGCTTGAACCCGGGAGGTGCAGGTTGCAGTGAGCCGAGATCGTGCCATTGCACTCCAGCCTGGGCGACAAGAAAAAAAAAAAAAAAACCCAAAACTGATTCCAAGGCTAAGTCTTCATTTTGAACCTTAGGGTAAAGATCTCTGCAGTTCCCTCCACTGTCAGCCTTCTAGGATATGTATGTTCCCGTTCCAGTAAAATATTACAGCCACCTGCAAACTCCTATGCTGCCCTTTAGGGCCTGTCTTAGCTCTCCAAATTTACTTCCAATTGCAAATGGGAGAGAAATAGCTATTAAGAAAATGAAATCATGCCAAACTGAGCATTCTAGAGGAAGAGAGGAGTCTTCTCGGAGGTAGATGTTCCCTTGTTTTAGATGGTTCCTTGATGGGGCTTTCTGGTAATGAAAGAGTAGTCCTGATAGGATTGTTTAGAAGGGAGAGAAGAGACTAAGTCAGCAGTGGATTGATTGTTTTGCTTAGTAAAGTTACAGGTGTGTCGGCATGATCTCCTGTTAACAGAGATGGCTGGGGTGGGTGCCACGGGATGGAGGGTACAGAGGGAGAAGAGACAGGCTGGCTTCATGGATGTGTGGCCTGTGCACTGGCACAGAGCCCCAGGCTTACAAGGGCCCAATGGTTGGTTTGAGCTTCTGCAGTTGCTGTCTCAAAGTTTTTAAGGGCCCCACATTTTCTTTTGTGCTGAGCCCTGCAAATTGCAGAGCTGGTCATGAAAAAAGTTGCAGACAATGATATAATGGTAAATTATAAATGGTAAAGCTCTCTGAAAGGAAAACTGACTTGTAGCATTTGCCAATTCCCATGATGTCAGCCCATTTCTAGCTCAGCCCATTTCAAGCTACCAAAGGTCAAATACCCAGCTAGCGAAATTCTTGAAAATCTAACAGTTGGCTCTTGCAAGCTGGTGTGATAGAGTGTTGTGTAGATAGCCAATGGCCAATGGTAGAAGCAGGCTCTGGCACATCACCAGATGCAGGGGGAAGACCTTGGTAGGGAAAGAGGTTATGGACAACAACAAAAGCGGCACGTGGCAGTGTGAGGAGAGAAGTCAGTGTGTAAAGGGGAGATTGGTGAAGGATGGTTGTGGCAGGAAAGGCTGGGTGACATAAGGGCAGAGGCGTTTTCTATTCATTTTTGAGCTGTTTTCTGTTTTAATAGTGGAGTGCCCCTCCATTCTGTTACATACAACAGCCTGTGTCATGGGTTGTAGGGACTGAAGGAGGAGCCTCCTCTGAGTCGTTATTGGGACTTTTGCAGATACTCTGGTTCTCTCTCTTCTTGGAAATGGTGGGATTGTATTTCCCAGATCCTCTGAAGTTGGGCACAGTCACGTGACTTGCTTTGTCCAATGTGATGTGAGCAGTGTGCCACGTGCCTTTCCCCAGCCCAGCCACATGGCTGGTGAATTTCTTGATGGCAGAAGCCTCCTTGGCTTGTGTCTCAATCACTGAAGGATTTTGGGGAGCAGAGTCTTCAGCAGAACTCTCAATGGACACACAGAGTCAGTAATCAACCTCTGTTGTTTTAAGACATTCAGATTTGGAGGGTGTTACTGCAGCATAATCTAGCCTATTCTGACAGACACAGGTAGTGACCACGCAAGGGGAAAGAAGCAGTGAAGACTGAGGGGAGGCAGCCATGAGAAGTGCAGTGATAGATCAGGAGAGTGGAGTTTGAAAGCAAGAGGTGGCCAGGGAAACCCCTGGGAATCCTCAGGAATATGTGGGATGGGGCTTGAGGAAGCTTATTTGGCCATCAGAAGAGAGGTGGACCATGAGAGTGTGGGGCCATCCAGGCAACACTGTCATTCCTGAATATGTACCCTGTTATCAAGGTCCTCTCCTCAGCAGGGAGGAGAAGGCTGTGGTGGGGCAGGCTCAGGCCAAGGATTTCAGCCAGGAGATCCAGTGGTGGAAGCGAGAGACTTTGGGTAAGTCGCTTCCTCCCCATGGACCTTGGTGTCTTCAGAGTCCTCCTGGGTCTGATAGTCTAAGACCCTGGGCCTTCCTCACTGGTGTCACTCATCACTCACCTGGCTTTTCAGTGTGTCCTGCCCACCTGATGGCCACTCCTCAGGAATGAGCTCTGTTTCCATTCTCCTAGAGCCCACTCAGAGCCAGCAAGTACCCTCTGACCTGCAGGACGTGTTTGTGCATATGTGTAGGTGTGTGTGTATATCGGGGGACAGAGAGAGAGAGAGAGAGACAGAGAGAGACCAAGAGAGACACTATGGCCAGAAAGCTTTCCCAAGATGGTCCTTCTTTAAAAATATTTTGCCCTAATACACTCGATTGGAAGCATTGCTCCGAAAATTCCCATCAAATGAGTCTCTGCTGCCACTTTGAGACAGACACACACCCTCTCACTCAGTCATGATTGACCTGCTTTCTGTTCCACAACACCACAGGGGGCTCTGCCCTTTGCACCTACACCCCTTCTCTGACCTACAACGCCCTGACACCTTCTAAGGCCACGTGCAACATAAACCCACACCTCCCAGGCTGTAAAACAACCAACTTCCTGACTTGGGTTCACACTGCAAGCCCTACGATGGCACTGAAGACACTCTACCACAATCAGACCCAAAGGCAGAAACTTTCATCTCTTTAATGCTTACCACAGAGCCTGACAACCATCCATTCATCAAGCCCTTATTGAGTACCTACTATGTGCCAGGCCAAAAGAAGGAGTGATAAGCGACACAGCCCTGTCCTTATGGAGTTCCCGCCAGGCCTGTTGGGGTGACAGGCACACATGGAGCCTGCTCTCACATGGTGAGCTGAGTGTGGGAAAGCCATGGGAGCAGACAGCAGGGAGCACCCTCCGGGGCAGGGGTCCCCCAGGGTGAGGTGTTTGAGCTTGGTAGGATGTCACCAGGTAGGACACGTGGGGATGAAAAGGGCATTCCAAACAGAAGCACCAGCATGTGCAAAGGCCAGGAGGCGGGTAGTGCACGGTGCCCACAGTGACTGAAGAGGTGGTGCTTGGGGAAAAGGATGAGGTCAGTGGTAGGTGATCTTCAGTGAGTGAGTAAGTGAATGAATGAATGACACTTGGACACTCTTGATTATGAAGCTAATAATCTGGTACTGGGGCTGGACTCCTTCCCTGATCCCATACAGGAGTTCGGTTTAGATTTAGGAATCTGTGTTGGGCGAGGATTGATCCCAGAATGAACTGGGTGGGCTGGAGTGGGGACATCCCTGAACTAAGCTCTGGTAGCCCTGTGGGAAGAGGCTACCAGAGTAGAGTGGAAAGACTGGCAAGCAGACAGAAGACCTGGGTTCCAGTCCCAGCTCTGCCACTTCCCAGCTGTGTGAGCTTGGGCAAGTGGATTGGGCTCTCTGAGTCTGATTCCTCCTGTGAAATGCAGGTGACTGATCCTATCAGGATGGTTGTGGGGAATGAGAGTATGTCATGAAGGTGCCTGTTATCAGGCTAGCAGAGATGTGTAGAATCTGGAATTTTTGTTGACCTTGAGGTTGCAAGTTGATGTTACTCTTAGTTCAGGGCTTGGCTGCTGCAGAACAAGGTGAAATTGTTGGCTTTAGATCTTTGAACATTCCAGGCAGAGCTGGATTTGCAGGTGTGATGGGGTCCTATGCTCAGAAGGCTCTGCATTTGGGACTTCAAGCTCTTTTGTTGAAATTCTTAAGATAGTTTTCTCTTTGAATTGTGTTTAGTGAGTGGAATCTGATGGGACCATGAGCACACCGCAGGGTCTCGGAGCCTTGGCTCATGCATGTTCCTACCTCCCACTGCTTTTTCAGCTCCTTGGATGGGTTCTTGGCTGCTTATTCCCCACACTCTGGCATCCCAGGCCCCAAGACCTCTGCTACCATCTGTTCAGGGAGCAACTGGTTGAGTCAGCTGAGGAGAATCACAGTCCACCATCGCCCCCGACCCTCAGCAGGTGCCTGGGCATAGGTGCAGGCTGGGGTCCAGTGTGCGCCCCATGGTGTTGCAGGGCAAGGCGATAGCCATCCCTGCTGCAGGCTGGCAGTGCCAGGGTGCATTAGGTGGGTGACTCAGAAGGAGCTCCTTGCCCACCCCAGTCCAGCTACTGCGCACTTCCTGGCAGTCGGGGCAGGGGAGGCTGGAGGTTGAGGTTGGGTGCTGCCCGTCTGCCATGAGTCGAGTCAGGAGGCTGTGGGACAGCAGAATGACTTCCCTGGCCTGGGCGTTGCATTTTCACCTCACATCAGACCCTGCAAATTAGATACCCAGCTGACTTCAGGAGTCTTTGTTTTCATTTTCCCCTCCTCAGTGCAAAGTCTGTGGTCCTTGTATGATATGGCCAGATGGTTCTGAGCATGCTGGTGAGGTGATAAGGGGAAGAGATGATCAGATCATTCTGTGCCAGGGTTGATAGCTGGTGAGGGGCATCTAAGGAACTAAGAGCTAGTGCTCCCTAAGGTTTAATGTAAATGGAATCACCTGGGCTGTTGTTAAACTGTAGATTCCAATTCAGAAGATCTGGGGTGGGGCCTGAGATTCTGCTCCAGGTGAAAGCAATGCTGCTGCTTCATGGACCACACTTGGGGAAGCCAGGTGCCAAGAGGCTTAGTCTGGCAACAATGCTGCCTCCAGAATGCTGGCTGGTGGGCCGCTGCAGGAGCTTTCATCAAGATGGATGGAGGGAAGGGGCTGCCTTGGAGTTGGGCAGAAGCCCACACTCGACCTACCAGTGACCCTGCGCCCTCCGGAGTCTTGGGCTAATAATGCAGAATGCTCAGTCAATACAGTGGCTGACACAGTAACTAGGAGCTTGCCAAAGATAATCTCAGTCAATCCTCACGACCTGGTCAGGTGTTTATAGAAAGCCCTGTTTTACAGCTGCAGAAACTGAGGCACAGGCACGTTGAGGGACTTGTTCCAGGTTGCAGTCAATAAGTGGCAGAGGTGAGATTTAAACTCAGTCTGACCACAGGACCTTCTCATTCTGCCAGTACCACCACATCCTAAGTTTGGAGCCTGGAAGAACTGCATCTGGGAGCTGGTTCCCCTGCCCGTCATGTGGCCCCCCAATCCTGCAGGAGCCCAGGGTTTGAGATGTTGTGCCTAGAGCCTGGGCCCCTGGCCAGCCTTTTCCACCCCCCAGCCCGCAGTCACCTCTGCCTTCAGCCGCTCGATCTCAATCTCCCCATCCTCGATCTGCTGCCGAAGCTGCTTGGCCACGGTCTTCTCCGTCTCCACGATCTGCAGCAGGTGCAGGTACTTCTGCATTAACGCCTCATGCTCTGTGGCCAGGGTCCTGTAGCTGTGGACAGATGGACATGGCAGGTAAGATGCTGACTCCTTGTCCTCTGGCGAACCAAGGAGGGCACTGACCGGGAGAGGGGCTCACCCACCCACCTGCACTTAGCAGAAGGCCCTGACTCCCAGCACCCCGAAGAGTGAGAGGGCTTGGCAGGGTAGAGCTGGGGGCAGTCCAGGCACGGAGACAGCTGGAGCAAGGCGGGGCGGTGGGCCCGAGTACGAGCCTGCTCCGGAAAGCACATTTGTGTTCTTGTTCCCACCCACTTTTAAAGATAAATAACAGGGCTAGAAGAGAGAATCCTTTAGTTTGTAATGCTATCCTATTAAAGTATAATAAGATTTTGTGCTTCTGTTATGAAAATGAATATCAGGTTTTTAAGTTTTTCCAACTTCTCAAGAGACTTGTTTTTCCTTGCAAAGGAAATTCAGCTGAGAGCATGAAGGAGGCTGTTTTTGTACCACTACACCTCCCCTCAAGCCATGGGTGTGAAAATTCAGCTGCTTCATTAGTCTCTTCTTACTAATGGACCCCGTTAGAGTGCTGTAAAACAGGCGTCCGCCTCATCTGCAGGCTGCTCTGCTAACTTCCCTCCCTCCTTCTGTCCCTCTTCCAACCCTCCCTCCATCCTTCTTTCCTTTCCTTTCCTTTCCTTTCCTTTCCTTTCCTTTCCTTTCCTTTCCTTTCCTTCCTCTCCTTCCTCCTTTCTCTTCCCTTCCCTGTCCTTCCCTTCCCTGTCCTTCCCTTCCCTATCCTTCCCTTCCCTTCCCTATCCTTCCCTTCCCTATCCTTTCCTTCCCTATCTTTCCCTTCCCTATCCTTCCTTTCCCTTCCCTTCCCTATCCTTCCTCCCTATCCTTCCCTTCCCTATCCTTCCCTTCCCTATCCTTCCCTTCCCTATCCTTCCCTTCCCTATCCTTCCCTTCCCTATCCTTCCCTTCCCTTCCCTTCCCTATCCTTCCCTTCCCTATCCTTCCCTTCCCAATCATTTCCTTTCCTTCCTTCCCTTCCCTTCCCTATCCTCCCCTATCCTTCCCTATCCCCCCCATCCTTCCCCATCCTCCCCTATCCTTCCCTATCCTTCTATCCCCCCTCGTGCAGGTGCAATCTTTACAGACTCACAGACTCTCAGAGTGAGAAGGGAACTTGGGGATCACAAAAAACCAATTATCTCATTTCACAAATGAAGAAACTGAGGTCCAAATCACAGTCCATGAGCGTCAAAGCTGGGGCTAGAGTCGGGCTCCAGCCCCTGACAATGCATTTGTGCCCCCTTTAGTGGTTTCGTCTTCTGGTTTGGCATACAGTTCTCCCCCCTGAAACGTACATCGTAAAATGCACTTGATGTTGCATTTTATACCTTGCTGTATATAAACGCACACCCCCCACAGAGGCATCCCATAATACTAGAATATTATACATACAGCACGAGAGAACATTGTGTCTCTACATGATATTAATACACTCCAGTGCCTTTTTTCGTACATAGGAAGTATCTATTATGTATATGTAAATAAAAACTAAATTGGGAATATGTAAAAATACTTAATACTCAATATGGCTGTGGAAGACAGCCAGTGTCTCCCCGATACACACGCACACACACGCGCACACACACACACACACACACACACGGTGTCTGAGGTTCAGTGATGCTTACAGTTATGGTGTCCCCCTCTGGTCTTATGGCCAGCTCCCTAGATAATAGATAAGTGGTACAATGGTAGCTCCTGTTGTCCCAGGCACTGCTCAACAAGCCTCAGCTCAGCCAGGACGGCTGATGTTGATGTTGACTATTCTAAGGAAGGTACTCGATTTCCCTTTCTGCGACCATCACTGTGTCACTCCCCCACCCCCCCCCCCAGGTTGAATGGGAGACATTCCTGGGAGGCCAGTGGGCTGACCCAGACCCCAGGGCTTGACAAAGGAAGAAGGCAAACAATCAGCATGTCCCATCACTCCACCATTGTCCCATTGACATGTGCCGCTGGCTTCCAAAAGGATGATGCATATAGAGAGGTTTTTGTTCACAGGTAGGCGGTATTGATCACCAGCTGCTCCTTTATTGAGGAGGAAGGCTTCTAGTTTGTGTTGAATCTGCATTACCTGGCAGTTGCAGAGCTCTAAGCTGGGAGTCAGGATCTGGGACTCCACAACCCCCGCTCAGGCACCCATGTCCTGTGTGACATTGGGTTGCACGTCTGTCAAACGGGCTGAAGAGACCCCTCCCTGGGTTCTCTTAAGCACATGATGAACTGTGAGAGCTGGACAGACTGTAGAGCAGACAGACACCCTCAGATGCAGAACATTCTGTCAGGCTCTGGAGGCCCAGACAGGCTTGGCAGCATTGATGTCAATTGGATTATTATTATTTTATTGGCTTCTTAGAGCCAGTCCTTAATTTAGTGAATTGCTTGAAAAATTATCCTGTCCATGGTAGGCAGGAGAGGTGTGCATGGCCTGCCTGGCATGCACCATTGCACAGTTGCCCTGCAGGGCTTCTTCTCCTGTCACCGGCTTGTGTCAATGTGGCTCAGTTGACCTTAAGGCAGGGAGATTGTCTAGGTGGCTGTGATCCAATTGCATGAGCCTTTAAAAGCGGGGAGTTTTCTCTGCTGGTTGTAGAAGGGGCAGTGAGAAATCTGAGGCTGGAGAGTTGCTAGCTTGAGGATGGAGGAGGCCATGTGGCAAGGAGTATGCAGCCTCTAGGAACTGCCCCCTCCTCCCCTTCTCAGCTGCCAGCAAGGAAACAGGGACTTCAGTCCCAGGGCTACAAGGAACTGAATCCCGCCAACAACAAGAACGAGGCTGGAAGCAATGATTTCTCAGAGCCTTCAGAGAGGAGCTCAGTCACTGACTCTTTGATTTTAGCCTGTGAGACCCTGGGCAGAGAGAGACCTCAGCCAAGCCTGGACTTCTGACCCGAAGAACAGGGAGGTAAAATAATGGATGTTGTTTCATGCTGCTGAGTTTGTGGTAACTTCTCATGCAGCAATAGATAATTAGAACACTATCTTTAAAATAAGTATATATATATCATTCATTTTTAAAATTTGAGGTTTAACGTACATATTGTAGAAAGCACAGGTCTTAAGTGCAGTTTGATCAGTTTTGATAAATGCATGCACTCAAATCCAGATGAAATTTCCATCACCCCAGGAAGTTCCCTCATGCCTCTTCCCTGTCAATCCCTACACCAGAAGCAACTACGATTCTGATTTCTATCACCACAGGCTTATTTTGCCTATTTTAGAATTTCACATAACTGGAACCAAATATCATGTACTATTTTGCGTCTGGCTCTTCACTCAGCAAATTGATTTTGAGATTCTTCCACCAGGTTGCATGCATTTGTAGCTGGTTCTTTTTACTGCTGAGCAGCATCCCATTGCATGCATGTACCAAGGTGACTTTAGACATTTGCCTGTTGATGGACACGTTGGCTATTCTTAGTTTTGGACTATCATGCATAAAGCTGCTAAGGGATATTTGCATACGAGACTTCTTATGGACATTTTTTCATTTCTCTTGGGTAGGTACCAAGAAGTGGAACTGCTGGGTCACAGAGCAGGTGTATGTTTAACTTTTTAAGTAACTGCCTTGCAATTTTCCAAAGTGGTTGTGCCATTTTATCTTTCTGCCAGCACTAGATGAGAGTTACGTTTGTTCCACTCATCTTTAACATTCAATATTGTCTGTCTTAAGCATTTTAGCCACTCTACTCTATAAGTATTGGTATTTCATTGCCTTTAGAAACTTTTTGTATTCATTGAGATTCTAAATCAATGTAGTCCTGGTTATCAGCATGTAAAATTTAGAATTCTATAATACTTCTACATTTACAAAGCCCCTTCACGTAAATAAGTTTATTTGCTCCTCAAAATAACTGTGCTCTTGGTTCTACTTTAGTGCTTAGGAGACTGAGGTCCAATTGCTCCCCCTGCATCTGGGTTCTTCCTCACTCAGTTTTATCCTCTACATCATGAGCAATTTCCAATTCAGATCATAGTTCTGATCATGCTACTCCCCTTGTATAAAACCCTCAATGGCTTCCCACCGTTCGCAGGGGAAAGGATAAACATCTCAGTGGTATTCAAGATCCAGTTATGGTCTGGTTGCAGCCCATGGTCCAACCTCATCTACTTTCTCTTTTTTTTTTTTTTTTTTTTTTTTTTTTTTGAGACTGAGCCTTGCTCTGTTGCCCAGGCTGGAGTGCAATGGCACGATCTCGGTTCACTGCAACTTCTGCCTCCCCAGTTCAAGCAATTCTCCTGTTTCAGCCTCCTGAGTAGCTGGGACTATAGGCTTCCCTACTGCCCGCCGCTATGCCCAGATAATTTTTGTATTTTTAGTAGAGATGGGGCTTCACCATGTTGGCCAGGCTGGTCTCAAACTCCTGACCTCAAGTGATTTGCCCACTTTGGCCTCCCAAAGTGTTGGGATTACAGGCGTGAACCACCGCATCTGGCTAACCTCATCTACTTTATGACACCCAAACTTTGCCTCTTCATTATTCTTGGAATTCTCTTTCCTGTATCAGCACCTTTGTTTAAGGCTTTTGGTTGTTGTTGTTGTTGGGGTGGGTGGGGAGAAATGAGCATTTCAATGCTACCAATCTAACCCATTAAGTCTGACTCCCAATCCCCTTACTCAGGCCAAATCTTACCCTATTTCCAGCTTCCCCAGATTCTCCTATTTCCCTGCAGATGGAAGTAATGTCTCTCTCTCATGTTGTTTTGTATTTAACCCAGCCTCTATACACCAGAGCTACCTGTGCATACGTCTAATGTCTACATGATTAGACTGTAATATCCCTGGGGGAATACTTATGTTGCATCCATCTGTCTCCCAGCACTGTGCACTGGGCCTGACTATTGGTTCATATGTGACAACCTGGTCTCTGTAGCTAGAATGGATACCCCTTGAGGAAAGAACTAGAGATGGCCTTATCTCAGGGCCAATGTCATTGCTATAGTCATAATAAGGGCTTCTGGTTAACTAGTCTGACCCAAGGCTCAAGGACGGGCCCTAGGATCCATCTATCCAACCATACATCCATCATCCACACATACTTTCAACTTGTCCATGTATCATCCATGTATCCTCCATTAATTCACCATTCATCTTCCATATATAAACTCAACAACCAGCTTTGCATCCATCCTCCAACCACCCATCCATCCTTGCATTCCTCTAACCCATATTTACTGGGCACTCTGTTTATGCCTTTATCAGGCCTTGGTAATGCAAAGAATCACATCTGGTCCCTGCCCTCAGGAGCTTCCATTTTTTTAGGCAGTAGACACAGAAACACCATTATCCACTAAGGTAGAAAGATCCACTGCCCAGAAGGGGAAGTCTGGGTGCTGCTGCCCCAACCATGCTCAGCTCTGCCAGGCGATTGTCAGCTCTGGGACCACATCCTGGCTCACAAACCCATCATTTCCCTAGGACCCAAAAGGGACTCAGTTCAGCTTGAAGCCCCTGTTGTCTCTGTGGCACCTATTGTCCTTTGGCTTTCCCCTCTCCTGGCCCAGGGAGTCTCCCTACAGGGGGCACTTACTGCTGGAGCAGAGGGGAGGAGCAGGCCTAGAATCCCTGAGTGTCAAAGTTCAGAGAGGTTTAGAATGTCAGCTCTGGATGAGAAAATCGAGGTCCAGAGAGCAGGGAGGACTGGTCCATGGTCATGCAGCAAATGAGTGGCTGCATTTGGGTCAGAATGTTGGAGGCCTTAGGCTTCAGGAGCCACAAAATCCTTTAACCAAACCAAATCATACTTGGTTCCACTAATATAAAAAAGGTAACTAGTGTGGGAGCAGGGCAGGAGCTGCAATACTCATGGCCTCTCATTCCCTGTGGCACTGAGAGGCTCATCCCAGAGGTGCAGGCTGTAAGGGTGACCCTGCCAAGAGATGCTTCTCCTCCTCCTTTCCCATGCCCTCCTCTTCATGGGGCTTGGCTTTGTTCAAGGGCCCTTGGGTCTGGTCTTTTCTGCCTGGACTGTGGAATAGGGGCTTCCTGCCCTGGGCAAGGAGACATACCTGGCATGTGCAATGGCTGCCACCCATTCGTCACAATCTTTTGCGTCCTCTGTCCTCAGCTCCAAAGCTTTCTGGTTCTCATGGCTGAAGTTCACCGTGAAGTAATGCTGTACCAAGAAGAAGACATCTCCAATTACCAGAGTGTCCATGGGACCAACAGCGACTCCCACAATCAATCTAGCTGTTTTGCAAAGTGCCCGCTGTCACATCAGCTAGGCACAGATTCCTTGTTTGTGATAATCAGAATACCATTCTATTTAGCAGTTGCCAATTCTCGATTAAAAGGGCTTTTGTACCATGTAACAGAGCCTATGCTTAGGATATTGTAAGAAGGAAACAAAACACACAAAGCCCTGTTTGACAACAAATTGCAAAAAAGCCAGTTTGAAATCATCAGGCGCGCTGGAGGAAAGGCAGGGAAAGCACATCATTAGAACATCCTTTTGGGAATTGGGTACCAATTCAATGCAGCATGTATTTAACTCACTCCACAAAAATGGACTAAGTGCCCTTCTAGGTCCTGGGGTTAGAGTGATGAGTAAACAGACACGGTCCCTATAAGAGCCCACTGGAAGCCACCTCTGTGTTGGGTGCAGGTGACTATCTTAGAACCATACCAACCATGGGCCCTGCCCCTTAAGGACTCAGGGAAGCGGAAGAGCCAGACAATAGACACCCATCTGCAATACTGTTATATGAGTTAAATACATGTAAGGCTCCTAGAAGAATGTTTGGCACCTAGTAAGCACTGTAATTGCTGTAATTAATGTGGTGCGATCACTACCGTCATGGAACTAAGAACAAAGGGCTGTGGGGGCACAGAGAAAGTCACCCACTGACTTATCCCAGGGAGATCAGGAGGGCTTCCCAGAGGATGGGACATTGGTTCTGGTTTTATTTCAGCTGAATGGAAGAGCATAGGGGGCAGCTTGGTGTCCAGAGCTCACAGCACATTTGGGAGGGGGAGGGGGCTGTACAGGGATGCCAGGGGGCAGGTGGGCAGGGGCCTGGGGTGCAGCTGAGAGGAGGAGAGGGCAGCAGGGACAAAGCCCAAGTTTCTGGTTTGAGCAACTGCGCATGTTGGGAGAGTCATACACTGGGCTGGGGCATAGGCAGGAGGAAGGGGCAGGGGGCTCTGAGGGGCCAACTCCGCATGCAGAGGGATTCGTCGGAGAGAGAGGGCAGACAAACGAAGTGCTGGGGGCCCAGCCTGGGCCTGGGCCCGGGCCTGATGAAACTGGGAGGAGAGAGGCAGGGGGTGAGGTGCAAAGAGGGGCCCTTAGGTCTGCCATTCAGAGGATGCACCACGGGCCAGCCATGGTGTGACACCGAGCCAGAGAGGGTGCCCGTCCCTCCATCCCTCGGTGTCCAGGTGGCAGGGAGCAGCAGCACAAGGTGCAGTGTGTAAACTAATTTTAGCTTCTGCTGACATTTATGTATTTTTGTTAATTGTCAGTCTAGGTGGCAGCCGGGTGTATGTGAAGCGGGGGGCGGGGGGAATGAGTATGGCAGGAGAGAGAGAGAGAGAGAGAGAGAAAGAGAGTGAGTTGTTACGGAGTCAGTGTCTGTCTCTTGTTTCCTAGGAAACAGATAACTGGGGCTATAGAATGAAATGTCAGCTACAGCCTCAAATAACTGAATCTGAAAGGCTCCAGTGGGCACCCTGCCCTCCTCCAGGAGGAAACAGGTGACACATAGTGGCAGGCGGCTACCTAGCACTTTCCCCATCTCTCGAGAGATGATGAACACACAAATGCTTGTCTCCCATGATCTCATTATTTCCACATTCACCAAGCAGAACAGGTATTCTTTGTGTTACAGCTGATGAACCTGAAGCTCAGAGAGGTTGAGCTGCTTGCCTAAGGCCAAACAGCAGGAAAGCAGAGAAACTGGGATGACAAACCCGCACTGGGCAACTGCCACCTGCTCAGGTCCTGGGCTTGGTCCTGGGATGCAAAGACAAAAAGGCAAAGTCCCCACCTCAAGGAGCCTGTAGGTAGGTGAGACTCAGAGTCCCAAATCAGAAACAAGGCACTCAGCTACAAATAGGCACAGTGGGGTTGCTGGGTCTCCTTAGAGCCCCAAGGGGAATGTCCCAGAGCTATAGGAGCCCATTGCTGGGACCAGAGCAGGAGTGCTCTCCTTCCCTACTGGGTCACCAGGGGACTGAGAGCTGCATGGGGTGATGGGCTTGAATGAGGCCTTTCACTCCTCACAGAGGCTTCTTCCCAATCACCCCTACTGAGTGGGGAAGCAGATGGCTCCCTGCTACCCATGTGTACTGGAATCCCCTGCAGCCTCACCCCTGCTGGAAACCTAATTGTGAGGAAGGATGCCGGGAAGACCCTCCAGGCCTGAACCCAGTCATCAGAGACCTTGAGCTTCTGACAGGTTATGATGCCCAACTCTCCGTCCTGCAGACCAGGCACAGGGTTCCTGGAGGCTTCAGGAAGCCGGCCGCAGGCTACCCAGAGGCTTTCCCCACTCCCTTCCTGTCACTCCAATAGTTGCTAGTTCATCTGCCCGTCTACTCCATCTGTGTGGCCTCGCTCTGACCCCATCACCGCTACCCTAGGTTAGGCCCCACGACCCTTCTCTTGGGCTACTGTCACAGTCTCCTAACAAGCATCCTGCATCTGCTGTCCTCCTGGGATAGGAGACACTGCCTAGACCCTGAGTGACTGACAGGCTTGGAGTTCAAGTGAAGTGGCCAGTTTATGGAGGGATGGCCTTTGGGACAAGCATGACCCAGAAGCTTCCCTGTGAGGCATAACGGCCAGGCTCCAGGGGCCAGGGCGAGCTCTGGGAGTATCCAGAGCCACTTCAGGCTCCCGGCCAGAGGAACTGCAATCCAGGCAGCTGTGAGGGCCTCCACCTTAAGGAGAAGGGGAAGCGGGAGGATCTACCATGCCTCGGGCCTGGTACTAGGTTCTTTCAACACATCAGCTGACTAGACACAACTGCCCTAGAAATTAAGTCTCTTATCCCCATTTAGAGGGCATGTGGAGGCAAGACACATTCATTTGTCCAAGGTCACCAGGCTAGAAACAGCATCACTGAAGCCAGAACCCTGGGCTGCCTTTGCCCGGTGGTGCTTTTGCTGCTGCAGGAGGCCTGAGCTGGAATATAAGTCCCTGGAATGACTTGAGAGCAGTTTGTTCCCTTTGTGCTTGTAAACCTGCCCCCTGACATCTGTTTTATGCAACCACATTGCCTGACTGACTTGTAGAAATTGTTTGCTAAGGGAAAGTCAGCTTCCACCCAGAGTTTCTGAATCAGCACAAATCTGGACTTTGGGTAGCAAGTAAATGAGACTTTGCTCTATGTAGGAATCGGTAGGGACAGAGATAGAGACAGAGACAGAGATAAGATAGATGCGTGGGGGACAGGTGGGAGAGGGAGAAGCCTACAGAGACGCAGAGACAGAGTATAATCCACTGGGAAAGACCAAAGCCCACGTCTAGAGAGAGAGGATGACCTCCAGGCTCCTGGAAGATGCTATGAAAAAGGGAGCTTAGAGAGGTGGAAGGGCCTCAGTGAGAATGTCAGATTTCCAAACCTATGTGCAGGAAAACCTAAAACACAACCAGTGGTGTGGGGAAAAAAAGGGAAAGTGACTGATTTTGTGAGGCCCTGCTGTGTGCCTGTCACCCTGCAGGCACTGTCCCTGTGTTCCTGAGGGAGCCCAGCCACGGTGGAGGTAGGTGGCATGACCCCACTTCACAGAGGGGGCTGAGGCTTGGAGGTGGGTGTGAGGTGTCTCTGAGATTGCTGTCTAGGGTGACAGTGGCTTGGCTCTTAGCCCAGCGCCCTTCTGTTCACCCTGTTTGTTCTCTTCACTGTAATGGACAAGAGTTAATAGGGGGTAAGTGGCTTTCTGGGTAGGGAAAGAGTACTGGAAAGGGGGTCTTATCTGGTGTCAGTTCTGCAGTTGAGACAGTGTGGCTTGGGGGCAACTAAGTCTCTTCTTCCTTGTCATCCTTAGCTTCCTCATCTATGAAATGGGGAGTTAAATGAGCTGGGCTCAAGGTCTTTTTGAGCTTATATATATATATATATATATATACACACACATACACATATATTTATATGTATAAGTATATATACATATATATACACACATATATGTATAAGTATATACACACATGCTTTTATATCCATTGATATATCATATATATACATACATATATACTTATATATATGTGTATACACACACACACACACACACACACACGCTTTTACATCTATCCATTGATATATCTGGAGAATGTGAATGAGAGTGTGCACGCGTGGATGTGTGTGGATGTGTTTTGGGTCTTTCCCTCCACTTCTGGATAGGCCCTGGGTTGTTCCCAATCTCTTCCATAGCTCTCAGAGGCTGTGTATGTTTCTGGCCCATCCCTCTTCTCTGTCAGTGTCAGGTGTGTGGCCTAAGTGTGGTCTGAGGGTCTGGGCAAGGCACTGTGTCCTGGGGTCAGCCTGGCAGGCGGAACCCCAGCAGAGGCCAGGCGAGGACCCCCCCTGGGCCCCAGGGAACACACAGGCCAGAGATTCAGGTGTCAGGGAAAAGAGTTTGCCTGGACCACAGGCCTGGCCGGGCTTAGGCTTGGGGATGGGGGGTGTCTGCACTCCATCCTTCCCCTCACCTACAGGACTTCTCCCTGAGGCCCCTCCTTCCTTGGAGCCTCACAGCCCGGCTGACCCTTTGGTCTTGGACTGCTCAGGGCCAGGGCTTGTACCTGCTTCATTTGGAAACTCTAGAACCCTGCACACAGCCTCGTACTGAGTGGATGCTGATGAATAGCTGAAGAATGAGTGAATGAACAGACACACGAATGCTTCACCTTGGGGTTCTGATGACGTCCTGATGAGGCACCCAGGACCTCGTGATGGTCCTCACCCCTCTTGCACTTGTTAATAATGATTCTGCAAGCAACCTTTCTGGGCACTTGTGACATCCCAGCCACACTGCTGTATCTCTCAGGGACACAGGCCCATGTGGGGATGGCAAGACCCCATTTGCTGTCTTTGGTTAGTGAGGATCTGTAACCACTGTTTTTGTCCCAATGTAGGCTCACCCCAAATAAGTGGAGCCTTGGGAGTGAGGAATATAAGTGATAGAATTTTCTCTGTGTCAACCAATTTCCCATCTTTATCCTGCTTTCCAGCCAGGATGGAGGGACTGGGCAGACTTCTCCAGGGGAAGCAGGTCTTGCTGCAGCAGTTGGACAGAAAGAGATATTTTGGTGATGGTATCAGAATAGTAAAGACTATAAATGCTGGTGTTTCTTAAGTAAGGGAAGGCAAAGATTTGGGGGAAATGGGGGCAGAAGAAGGGACTTCCTATTGCTTCTTTTTTATTTATTTATTATTATTTTTTTTGAGATGGAGTCTCGCTCTGTCACCCAGGCTGGAGTGCAGTGGCGCAGTCTCGGCTCACTGCAAGCTCCGCCTCCCGGGTTCACGCCATTCTCCTGCCTCAGCCTCTCCGAGTAGCTGGGACTACAGGCGCCCGCCACCACGCCCGGCTAATTTTTTTGTATTTTTAGTAGAGACGAGGTTTCACCGTGGTCTCGATCTCCTGATCTCGTGATCCGCCCGCCTCAGCCTTCCAAAGTGCTGGGATTACAAGCGTGAGCCACCGTGCCTGGCCCTTCCTATTGCTTCTTACTGGGTCCTTGAGGTGCCTGGGCTGAAAATGCCTTAATCTTTGTCCGCCTTCCTCACCCACTGCCAACATTTTATTATGAAAATTTTAAACATTCACAGACATTATAATTATTTTACAGTAAAAACCCATATCCCACCACCTAGCTTTCACCATTACACCTTATGGCACTTGCAGAAAACCTTGGCCCTTAAGAGGCTCTTATGCACCATTCACCCAAATGGAAGTTTCCCTGCCATGAGCTGACACAGACACCTGAAGACAGTGGAAGCCCCCAACCCCGGATGTCCCCATGAGGTCCATGGATGGTGGCAGCAGGGACTGGGGAGTAATGTTGGGGGTGCCTTGCTTCTGCCTGGGAAATGCTCAGGTGCTAACATTCTGCTCAGGTCGCTTTGGTTCCACAGGTGTGAGGTTGGGTCTTGGGATATGCTTGTGTGTCCCATTGATCTTCTGGGACTTTGGAGATGGAGAGCACATGGAAATCTCAGGGTTGCAATAGCCCAGCTTTGTGGTCCAGTTTGGGTCAAGGAGCCCACTCTCCACCCAGCCCCTACCTGGGCAGCTCCCCTGACTGGGACAGAGCATATAACGGGGGAAAAAGGGAGACAGATGCTTCAGTTCAGCCTTAGTTTCTGTCTGGGGTTTTTTAAAAAAAGGGAGACTCTATTTGGGAAACTTGATTTCCTTTTGAGATAAAGAAGTGGCCTTAATAATTGGAGGAGGACTAAGCAGGTGGAGGTTCATATTCCTAAATGTTTCAGGTGACAACAAATGACAGGCGTAGGTGCCATTGTGTTATCTGGGAAATGCTATTGTTGGTACTACTTGCTAGCTGTGTAACCTGGGGCCAGTCACTGGATGGCTCTCACCTCAGTTTCTTCATCTACAAAATGGGCATAAGAAGAGTCCCTTCCTTACGTGGTTGTTGTGAGAGTCAAGTGAGATAATGCTGGTCCCTGCAAGCAAGCATCCAATGCACGTTCACTAGGCTTCTTTTTTTATTAATATTTTTTATAACTTTCTCCTTGGCAAGCTTGGGTGCCTACTTCAAAGCACAGGTGATTTCTTGGCTAGTATGGGCTTGGGGTAAAAAATATGATGATCTTCTAGGCCCTACTCCATTATAGAAGTTCAGGACAACTTCAGGGAAATAGACACAAAGTTGTTGAGGATCTCAATTGCGCATCTCGTGGGTGACTGGTGGCTGCACATGGAGCATGTCAAGGCTCAGGGCAACCCTCCCCAAGGGACACTCGGACCTCTTGTCCTCTGCTGGTGTCCAGCCCCGAGAGAGCAGCTGTACCCTCAGGCTGGGCTGCCGAAGCTCATGCTGTGTTCCTAAGGAGCAAATATGCAAGAGAGATGAATGTTGGCTTGGACATGCTTGAGCCTGAAGCCTTGTTTTCATGGCGGGTCTCAGGACCCACTGCAAGCCTATCTCCCATTACTGCACCTTCAACAAGGAGCAGGGCTGCCTCTGGCATGGATAGGCCAAAGTTCTAGAAAAACTCCACCTCTTGGCTCTTTGATCCTGGAAAGGGATCATTTCCTTTCCTCTCTGTTCTTTCCATTTCTCTCTGTCTCTCTCCTTTGCATTCTCTGAAGCTTTCTTTTTTCTTTTTTTTTTTTTTTTGAGTCAGTCTCACTCTGTTGCCCAGGCTGGAGTACAGTGGCACAATCTCTGCTCATTGCAACCTCCACCTTCCGGGTTCAAGTGATTCTCCTGCCTCAGCCTCCCAAATTGCTGGGACTACAGGTGTGCACCACCATGCCTGGCTAATTTTTTTTTTTTGTAGTTTTAGTAGAGACGGGGTTTCACCATGTTGGCCAGGGTGGTCTCGAACACCTGTCCTCAAGTGATCCATCCGCCTTGGCCTCCCAAAGTACTGGGATCATAGTTGTGAGCCACTGCGCCTGGCCCTCTGCAGCTGTCTCCTTCTTTCTTTGTGTCTCTGTTCCTGCCTTTCTCCTCTGTGTCCCCTTCCCAGGTCTTCCCTCCCCACTCTTCCCAGCTTCTTTCCACGTGGCAGGTGAAGTCAGCTGGTCAGGGTGGTACCAGCTGCAAAGTGGCACCCCATATTGGGGCCCCCTAGTTTCCCCTTTCTTGGCTCCCTCCTCTTCTCCAGGCTGTGACTGAGTGTGCCAGGGCCAGGGGCTCCCATCTCCTTTCCCCTGTCCTAGAAGTCTGAACACATATCTTCTGGCCCTGAGACTCGCTCTCCTGTCCCTATGATCTTTTCTGGCTGGTTTGGGTATGTTTTGGGAGAGGCTTTCTGGATTCTGGAGCAGTACCATCTGCTATTGGGAAATGAGCTGAGGGAGGAAGGAGGAGCCACTGGCCTGCTTTGGTTCGAGACCCAAGCTCCAAAGCTTCAGTTGGGTCATCCCAGCTCCTGGAGCTCTGAGATAGCTGGAGAGAACTGAGGAGCATTATATTGCTAGCGACTGCCTGAGGACCTCACGAGGGTGGCGGTCTGGAGCAGTTAGGGGGTTTCTGGAAGTTCTTGATAAATAATCTTAATATCAATTTCTTCCATGGAAAAACAATGACCCTGCATAGCACCAGAGCTCTTGAGACAGTCTCATAACCTCAACTGGTATCGGTTCAGAGCTCAGGCTGACCTGAGTCACCTTTGAAAGCTGAACTCCCACCTGAGCTTCCTCAGAGTTCCAAGGTTGGGCAGAGGCCAGAGACAGATCCCTCCAAAGCTGCAGAGTAAAAACCAGACTCACACTGGGGGCAACACTGGAGCTGCTGTGATGAGGCCAGGATCACAACTTGGACATCCCCAGAATGATGCTGAGACCAACCAGAGCTACCCAGAGCTTCTCAGACTCACAACACATGAGCCTCAGTGTGACCACAGGATAGGACCCGAGTCACACCTGCCACAACAATGTGACCACATAGGCTTGCCTGGATCCCAGTTGGATTCCTCTGCAGAACAGCAGCATTGTTCTGGAGTCAGTCCCAGGGACACCCTAAAACTCCAATGCAACAGAGAGCCTCATGCCCACCTTCCCTGGGCCCTAGATGAGATCAGGACTCAACTATATGTGATCAAGGCTATAGGATACATTCAGATATAGGACCCGAGTCCAAGTTTCAATAACAAATCTTCACAGGCCTATTAGAGTTGCTGGAACAGATCTAGCATCCCCCGCAGCCCTTCACCAGACTGCCCAGATCCCGGAAGGGGAGTCATGATGGCTGATAAGCCCATGGCTCTTTCTAAAGGCAGCTGGTTCCTGTGGGGAAGCTGGGCTGGGGCTCTTTCCTTAACTGGACTGGAGCCAGGTAGAGCAAGGGCTCCCCAAACTGCCCCAACAGGGAAGTGAGGCTGGGAGTTTGCCTTAGGAAATAGGAGGAGAGGCAGTTGTTTGGCAGTATCATCAGAAGCTGTAAGGAGACCACTAGGAGTCGGGGTTGTGAGAGACAAGAAGGGCAGGTGAGCAGGAGGTGTGAGGCCAAGCAGAGATAGCAGAGCACCGAGGGTGGCACTGGCAGACATGGGGTGCCGCTGAGTTGCACTGAGGGTGGAAAGCTAGAGGTGGCGTGTCAGGCTCTGGCTGCAGGTGGTTGAGGGTGGCATGGGGACAAGACTGGCTGCCCTGGAATACCTGGATTCCACCTCTTCTCAGTTATGTGTGCTGGTAATGCTACCTGTACTGTGGTTCTTGTTCTTCCAAGAATGTCTCACCACGCTTACTGCCATGAGAATCCTTAAAGTCACTGGAGCCACAGCGGCGCCCAAATCACCTCGGAATTTGTTAGGACTGTAAGTTCTTGGGCTCCACCCCAGACTTCTGTTTTGAAACAAGTCCCGCAGGTGATCCTGCTGCACCCTGTGGTATGAGAAGCATTGCTTAAGACAAGCTACCATTACTTGAGATAAAACTACATGCGGGGCCAGGACTGTCTTCAGTCTTGCTGGGTGCCACCAGTTTTCCAGGACCAGGCTCAGATCTACAGCTCTGCTGGGCAGGAGTTGCCCCAGAGGTAAGTAGATGTAAAAATGCATTTCTCCTACTTCAGTATCCCAGTTGTCCACTCCAAATCCCTTGGAGCGCTTGCTAAAAATGTAGATCTCCAGGCACTAGCTGCCTTCTGAATCAGGATCGCTAGGGGTATGGCTGGGATTTATTTTAAAGAGCACCCTAGGTGATTCCGTACATGCTCATGCCTCAAGGAGAACTGATAAGCCCATGGCTCCTTCTTTTTTTAAATTTTATTATATTATTATTACGCTTTAATTTTAGGGTACATGTGCACAATGTACAGGTTTGTTACATATGTATACATGTGCCATATTGGTGTGCTGCACTCATTAACTCATCATTTAGCATTAGGTGTATCTCCTAATGCTGTCCCTCCCCACTCCCCCCACCCCACAACAGTCCCTGGAGTGTGATGTTCCCCTTCCTGTGTCCATGTGTTCTCATTGTTCAATTCCCACCTATGAGTGAGAACATGCGGTGTTTGGTTTTTTCTCCTTGCGATAGTTTACTGAGAATGATGATTTCCAGTTTCATCCATGTCCCTACAAAGGACATGAACTCATCATTTTTTATGGCTGCATAGTATTCTATGGTGTGTATGTGCCACATTTTCTTAATCCAGTCTATCGTTGTTGGACATTTGGGTTGGTTCCAAGTCTTTGCTATTGTGAATAGTGCCGCAATAAACATATGTGTGCATATGTCTTTATAGCAGCATGATTTATAGTCCTTTGGGTATATACTCAGTAATGGGATGGCTGGGTCAAATGGTATTTCTAGTTCTAGATTCCTGAGGAATCGCCACACTGACTTCCACAATGGTTGAACTAGTTTACAGTCCCACCAACAGTGTAAAAGTGTTCCTATTTCTCCACATCCTCTCCAGCACCTGTTGTTTCCTGACTTTTTAATGACTGCCATTCTAACTGGTGTGAGATGGTATCTCATTGTGGTTTTGATTTCCATTTCTCTGATGGCCAGTGATGATGAGCATTTGTTTTTTGGCTGCATAAATGTCTTCTTTTAAGAAGTGTCTGTTCATGTCCTTTGCCCACTTTTTGATGGGGTTATTTGTTTTTTTCTTGTAGATTTGTTTGAGTTCATTGTAGATTCTGGATATTAGCCCTTTGTCAGATGAGTAGGTTGCGAAAATTTTCTCCCATTTTGTAGGTTGCCTGTTCACTCTGATGGTAGTTTCTTTTGCTGTGCAGAAGCTCTTTAGTTTAATTAGATCCCATTTGTCAATTTTGGCTTTTGTTGCCCATGGCTCCTTCTAAGGGCAACTGGCCCCTGTGGGGAAACTGGGCTGAGGCTCTTCCCTGAACTGGACTGGAGCCAGGTTAGGGTGAGGATAGGCAGTTGATGTGAGGGTCAATGATGGGAAGTCTTATAGTCCAGAGATACATCCAAACCTGGCTTAGCCCAGTACTGCAAGGACAGCCTCAGCACTACCAGGCCACTCACCAGGTTGTGAGGGCAGGGCCAGTACCCTATGTGGAGCTTCACCTGGGCAGGAGGCCCAGGTCCACTACCACACCTGGAAGGTGCCATGGGCTGTGTAGAAAGACCCTTATCATGAGCCTCACTAGCCTGCATGGGCCAACTCAGAGCCACACCTAGGCCTCATAATGCATCCAGGGATTCACAGAACCATCGCCGGGGTCCAACTGCAGTTGTATGAACAGACCACAGCCTCATTCGGGGACTCCCCAGAAATGCAACAGAGGAAGAAACCACCAATGGGCCACACCCGATTTTGCTAGAGAAGAGGCAAGACTTGGTGAACCACTTCTAAAGCCCCTGCAGGGCTGCAGAGACGGGCCCAGAGCTCCACCTGGGGCCTCCATAGAGGTCAAGGATGGACCTAGAGCTTTCCTAGACCTGAAGTAAGGGATGGATAACCTGATTTGAGATTCCACCAGGAGTCCTAAGATCGAGTGAGAAATACTCGCAGTATCAAAATCTCTGTAACAGATCCACAATGATTCCAAGGCCTTCCCAAGTGCAGGGATGGAGCCTGGACCTCCTGAGGCTTGACTTGGGTTGCTGAGTATCCCTAGACCTGTGAGTCTCAACCATGGCTGGACACTGGAGTTTGATGTAGCATCCCCAGGTGATTCCAACGGGAAGCCAAAGTTGAGAACTACTCACTGGTCTAGACTTTCCCCTGGGGCTTCAGTAGGAAGAGAGGGATTGATCCACAAACTATACCTGCGACCTACCAGGCTCACAGGCGGGGATTCAGAAATCACATCTGGGGTTGTGCCAGGACTAGACTCACTGGAGGAAATGTTCTGGAACTACACCTGTGGCCTCAGTTGGCCTGGAGGTGCATGAGCTCCAGCACATACCTGGCCCCAGTATGCCCTTCCTGTCCAGTACATCCTTCCTGGCCCCAGTATGCCTCTCCTGTCCAACCAGGCTGCAAAATGGCCCCTGCTACCCCAGGTCAGTCTGCAGCTGGATCTACTTCCCCTCTGGAAGCTGGGGCTGGAGGCTTGAAGCCCTACCTACTTAGACACTCTTTTGCCTCCTGCCTCTCCCAACTGACCAGCAGCCCCTACAGCCTCTCCACTGAACACAGAACATTGGACAACCGCTGACAGTAGGGTGACCAACTGTACTGGGTTTGTCTGAGACTAACGAGTTTCCTGGGGGCGTGGCACTTTCAGTACTAAAACCAAGACAGTCCTGAGCAAACTGGGATGTTTGGTTCCCCTACAGACAGAGGAGCAGGTGGAAGCCTCCATAGCTGAGTCTGAGTCTGGCAGTGAAGCGCAGAGCTGGGCACTCTGGGCAGCCTTTTCATCTCTCTGAGCCCTGGTTCCTTTCTGACAAACAGGCCCAACACTTGCCTTGGTCAATTCTATACACGTGGTATTAGAGTGAAAATTTCCCACACCTTTTACTCTCCAAGTCATTTCTCATTCATTAATTCAACCAGTATTTAGCCCCCACTAGAAGCCAGACATAGTTCACTCTGCAGCCATCAATGACAACACGCATGCCAGCTGTATACGTGCTTTTGGAAAGGCATGGTGGTTCTTCCTAATGGGCGAGCTGCCAGGGGCTCCCAGATAGCGACCCATCCTGTGCCATCAAGGCCATTCTCAACTCATATCATAACGATGTTCTGATTATCTTTCCAGCTACAGCCCATAGTCTCAATCCAGGCTACACATTAGCGATGTCTGGGAACTTAAAGAAGCACTGTCGCTCAAGTCCCTTCTCAGATCCATTAAAACAGAGTGGTGGGTGGGGAGGGGAGGGGAGGTTTCAGGCACTGGTCTTTTTGAAAGCCCCCCAGCTGGTTATAATCACCCAGAGTTTGGAACCCCTGAGGGAGGAGCAATGTGGTTGTTGTCATACTGGAAACGCAGGACTTCTCCCCTGCCCCTCATGCCCTCTCAGAGGCCCATGGTCCTGGACGCAGCTGCCTGGAGCAGCAGTGGACATGCATCAGGGTTCACCCATCTGGGGCTCCTGGGAATGTGGCACAGTGGCACAGAGAGACCAGGCTGATGAACTGCATGTGCTGAGCTCTAAGTGCAAGTAAGAAGCCAAGAAGGAAGCAGAAGGGTCTCAGAGAAAGTGGCAAGAGGTGGTGATGGAACTCAAGTCGTGGGGGCAAGGCTAGGCGGAGGTGTTCAGGCCATGGAGACCCACACGTGTATTTTCTCCCTGGGTTCCATTAACTACCGCTGTGTTTCTTCCAGGATAGTCCTCGCTTGCTCAAGCTACTTTGAGCAAAAGGCCCCTGCTCCTTTCAAAGAAATGATTCCTGACCAAGAACTCTCCCTGGAGCCTGGCACCGTGCCTTGGCCGGAGCACAGGGTAGCCCTGGTTGACTGAATGCATTTGTCACCACTGCCCAGGAGCCCAGCTTATTAATTGGTTAATAGCAAAAGCCACAAAGGGGGTGATGTTGAATATACCCCTCAGGCATGGGCAATGGAGCTGGCTGGAAGGGGTTGGGGGGTCTGGTTTTTCATGAAAGCCATCTGTGCCTCTTCAGGGAGAGCTGACAGGGCGCAGAGCAGTCCTTCCATAAGGAGCCTTTTCTGGAACCCCCATGGAATCTTGTTTTCATTTTTTGGGAAGATCTATCAATATTCCATAAAACCAGTGTTCCAGGGAGTCCATTTTGGGGCCCTGGGGTTGTGGGGTCTACCAGGGTTTGGAGTCATCACACTGGGGTTCAAATTTATTATTTATTATTTAGCCTTGGGGTCTTCAGCACAACTCTTCACTTCTGTGGACAGTTTCCTCTTTCACAAAATGGGGACAATATTACCCACCTCATGGGGTTGTTTAGGACAGCATTGTGGGAGCTCCTCATTCATGAAAAGGCTCAAATAGTGATTTGTAAAGCACTGGATTCATTTACAAGGTCAAATGATGGGTCTAATCAACCTAGCAGGGGCACATTACTGGAAAACACACATGCATGAGCATTCATATGCCTGCACACATACACACAACGTAGGATCCAGCCACCGTCCTGAGGGCATGGTGGGGAGGGGCTCATAACCATAATGGTCACAGCCATGCAAGATCAGTGGGTTACAGGGAGATGGCATTTGTGGCATCCTGCACATTATCTTCAGCTCCTGCTTCTCTCCTCTTCCCGCTGTGTAACTGGCTGCCAGTTGTATCCGTTTTTCCTCTCTAGTATTTCTGGAACCTGTGCCTTCCCCCATCCTCACTGCCATGCCTGCTTCAGGGATTCATCATTACCCACCAGGATCATCAAACAGTCCCCTCTGATCTCCTTGCCCTCTCCAATTCATCCCGCCTTTTGGGAGTTCAGACCTGCTGCCTGGACCTCTGCTCATTGCCTCCTCTGAGAGAAGGGGTGGGTGGGATGGGCTGGGGGATAGATGCCACCACTTTTGGCTGAGCCCACCCCTTACCAGGTCCCACTCTGCTGCTCTGGTTAGGGCCAGCTCTCCCCAACTGGGTCCTGGCTCCTCCCCCCCCACCATCATTGACCTTTGGGGCTGAGGGCCCACAGGCGCTGTGCTTCTGCCACATGCTGCCTGATGTCCCAGTGCAGGGAGGGGCTGTGCTACAGAGAACCTAGTGTGTGTGTGTGTGTGTGTGCGTGCGCGCGCGTGCGTGCGCGTACATACATGTGCGTGTGTGTGCACTTGCCCTGGCCGGGGGTCCATCTTCTCTCCTTCCTTCCATCTATATGGGGACATCCATCTAGGTCCCCCTATCCCCACCCAGATCCTCTAGCTCCCTTTTCCATCTCCTTCCCAGGGGAAGTCACTCTGTCCCATGACCCTTGCAGGCTACCCCAAGACCATCTTCCGACCTCTCTCACAGCTGCTGCAATGCAGTGCATGCTCGTCATCGCTGGTTCCTTCCAGCCCTGGCTGCACGTGCTCATGCCGTGGTGTACAGTGGGGGATTCACTAAGCACATTATTCCCAAGTCGGGGAATACTTCCTGCACTTGTGGGGCCAGCAGAGGCTAATACTTCCATTGAGCAGGAAGGCAGTCGAGGGAGCAGGAAGTATCAGCTTCTCCCATGCCCCCCTAGTTCCCCCACACTCATCCACCCTGACTACTCATACCCCCTACCTCTCCTGATGTGGCTTCACGCAGCATCAGGACCCTACTTTGTTACCTCCTTCTTAGCTCCGATTGGCTTCTTTCTGCCCAACCTCTGCCTCTGAGTTCTCAAGTCTGAGTCTTCCTGGGTCGTGGTGGCTGCACCAGAACCTCTGTCCCTGTTCTCAGTGCCTGTCTCAGGTCTTTGTCCAGATTCCCAGTCTTTAGGGCCTGAGCCATATGTCACTCTGGGCCCCAAACTAGCCCAGGAAGAGGCCTGCAGCCAGAGACTGACCTCCTGGGTGCCATACTATGTGCTCACTCATCCTCCCTACCTGGCCTTGCTGGGAGCTGAGAGGAAGTAGGTGGGAGGAGATTCAGGAAGTGACTGCAACCTCAGGGCTTAGAAGCCCTTGAAAGCCCCCCTCTTTCAGAATCAGCCTTGAACGAGGCTGTGTTTGACCCAAGGCCTGGGGGCCCATGTCAGTGTAGGCCTCCAAGCTTCTGCCTGCGGAAGGGTCTCTGTTTTAATGTAAACTACTCCAGGGCCTGGGCACCATGGCTACAGATGGAACGGGTCCTGGTGGCTGTTACACTTGGCTGGTCCTGCACAAACATTTTTCAATCTTTGATGACACCTCAGCCAGCCTGCCCTCCCCTTCAACAGCCCCCTTTCTCATACTTGCTGAAAGAAGGTACGAACTTCAGTATGGATGTATCTGCCCTTCAGCTTTTGTCAAAAACTTGGTTGGAAATGGCCCATGTGTGGGGATATTTACTTATTAACTGCAGCTCCATTTGTAATAGCAAAAGACTTTAAATTACCTAAATATCCCTCAAGAAGAGACTGGCCAAAAAAAAAATGATAGCACGTCCACACCATGGAATACTATAGAGCCATAAAAAAGAATGGTAATCAATGTATTCACAGAGAATCCTTTCCATAAAATAGTGAGAAAAACATGGTGCAGACTGTGCTACCATTTATATAATTATACACGCATGCATATAGATGGGCAGATGTTTGCATGTATATGTATATATATATATATATATATATAAAATCCCTCCGGGAGAATGGATAAGAAACTGGTATAATGGCCACTAGGGAAGTGAACAGAGTCATTGAAGGAACATTGTCACTGTATACTTTTTTGTCTGTTTTGAATGTTGAGCTATGGAAATGCATTACCAATCCTAAAATTTAAAATAAAAGAAAGCAATGGCTATTTAAGAGGGTCCAATTGCCCATCCATTCCCCAGGCTTCTCCAAGCTGCACCCTGTGTTTTCTGGACACCAGGACACACTTCCCTGGGACCCCACCATTTAAGCCTCCTGGAATGTGATCTTCACTGAGCATGCTCAGCCTCCCCTAAGAGCCAGCAGATGCGGCTCATGGGGGCAGGCCCTATACTGGCAGTGCCTCTGCCCTCGAGGTCATCATCATTTCCCTGCTGGTCCCCCGTATGCAAGCTCCTGGGACACAAGTACTCTTGCCTGAGCAACTAGACTTTGTCTTTCCATGAGGCAATGACTATCTCATAACTAGCCTGTTTCCCTCCTTGCTCAGGCTACCAGGAAACTCTAAGATGTAATTACTTGCTTCTCCTCACTGGTGCCCACCTGATATTGGCTTTCCTCCTGAAACACCAGCCCTCCCCTCCAACTCCAATTCCTTGCTGCCTGCAGATGTGACCAGAGGTGAAGGGAGCTGGGGTGGCCACTAGTGCAGTGAGGGGGCAGGAAGGCCCATTGAGGGAGGAAAGGGGATGGGAGGGCAGCAGCAGGCTTAGGGCACAGGGAAACTGGGCAGGCTGAGAACACTACATGTGAACAGGTTCTTCCAAACGATTTCACTAATTTCTTGAGTTTGGCTAAGAGCCCAAGAGGTATCTAAACAAAGTTGATTATATTTCACTCATATAGTCTCACAGGAAAAGTTCATCTTGATCATTTCTTGATCAGAAATCAGAAATTTCTCTAAATTTCTACATGGAGTTTTGGAATACCAGCTAAGGTTACCAAAAATTCATTCATTCTTCTAAAACTGATTTTGAAAGGACTTTATTTTAAGATCTGAGTTGGATTTTCCAGTTTGAAAAAAAAATAAAAAGCTCAACTAGGAAGTATCTTTTGGAAAATAATTATCTCATTTCAGGGGAAAGAAATTGCATTAGCCCTGATGGATTAGTAAAATCTAGTCTTTAGAGTATAAATTACCTCATTTAACAACCAGCCTCAATGTCCACTAGACCTAGAGCCGGGAGGCCTGGTGCAGATACTGACTCTGACATTTAGCAGCGAGCGCTCAGTGCCTGGTACAAAATAGACACTCAATTGGTATTTGTGGAGAGAGTGAACTCTGTCTATGCAAGCCTCGTCTGTCAAATGAGGATTGTGCCTCTCTTATGTAGAACCACAGTAACTGCAGGTTTACTGTGGTGGTTAAATGAAATGCTAATCGTGAAAAAGACTTTGTAATCTGAAAAGGTGCTTTATCTGAGTGGGTGGCTGACTTGGAAGGTGTGGAGACAACACTTGAAGCTTTCACGGGATGAGAATTTGACATTCCCACTGCCGCCCTAAACCCAGGATGTGGGAAGCCCCAGAGGGCATGGGGCAGAGGGCATGGGGCTGCAGAGTCTCAGGATCTTGAGCTTTGGATGGTATTAATGGCCCACTACTAAAGCACAGGCTTCAGTGGCTGAGTCACGGCTGGGATGGGAGTGGAGGGGAGACCTTAAGTGCTCATGGTACTTCCCAAATTCAGGCCTTTGCTGCTGCTCAGTTCTGCAGCCTCCTCTTAATTGGCTTCCTGCCTCCAGATGGGTTTTCTCCTGTTCATTCTCACTTTGCGGTGATCTTCCTAACACACAGATCGGAGCTGCCGCTTTCCCACTCAGAGCCCTGCACTGGCTCTGCACTGGGTCTGGGAAGGCCTGAGCTTTGTGACATAGCACACAGGCTTTTAGGGCAGCTTTGGTGTCCCCTGCAACCCATATGCCCCTAATCACCCCCCGCACCCCAGGGCTGGGGGAAGTGCCCTTACTGGACTCCCATAGCTCTCACCCCTCTTTGACTCTCCTGTGTGCCAACAGGGATCACACTGCATTGTCACTGTCTGTTCACAGGCTGTCCCCTCACTGGATGGCAAGCCCCTCCAGGGAGGGCCCCTGCTGTTTGTCCCATCCCCCCAGTGCCAGGCAGGCACAGGCCTGGCTCCTCAGAGGTACTGGTAAATCTGTTGAGTAAAGGCTGTCAATGGAGTGTTAACATCTCAGGAGGACACTTTAGCCTTTAAAATCCTCTCTCTTGTTAATTCCAGGGAAGCCTAGTGGCCAAAATGCTTCTGTGACATTTGGTAAAGAATGACAGTCACTGAGCTTAATGAAAGGAGGGGAGGCCAGGCAAGGATCCTGCCCCTGTAAGCTCCGAGCTCACACTCACACCACATACTATCCGTGTCCTCATGAAACCACCATAAAACCTCTCTTCAGCTACTGTGTGTGTGCCTGATGATCCGATTTGCATTTTGGAAAGATTGTTCTGGCTGCAGAGAGGCCAGTGGACTGGGGGTGGGGGCACCTTGCATGTGTGGGGACAGTGGATACCATTAGCACCATATTCTCCTCTCAGCCTTTCTGGTGCTCTGTGTCCAGGCACGCAGTAGGTCTGTACTTCTGCACCTCTTCTGAAATAAAGCCAGGTGGCTCACCCTGTCTAGTGCTCAGAGTGGATCCCTTCTGGGAAAAGCCAAGGAGACATCTGTCACACTCCTTCCCCTCAGTGGAGGGGACCATGGAGGCTGGCGTCAGGACCAAGCCTCTACCAGCCCAGGTCCCTGAGTGATCATCATGAGCAGTGGCCTTCTGCCAGCTGCATGGAATGTAAAGCACAAGCAAGAGATGAGCCTTAGTTGTGCCGATGGAGATCTGGGCGTTGGTTGTTATTGCAGCACAACCCAACCTACCCTGACCAACACACCAGTTATGAGGCCACTGCATAAGATGAGTCCAGGTGAGAGGTGATGCCAACCTGGACCAGAGTGGTGGAGGAAGAGAGGGACAGAGGGCACAGCTCTGAGAGATATACCCAGGAGGAAAAACTAACAGGGCTTGGTGATGGTTTGTCCACAGGGATGAAGGACGCTGCTGCAGCAATCATCTGTCCTTTGGTAGGGGCTTGCTTGCTCAGACCTTTTCAGGAACTCACAGGTTCTTTGAGCTAAGATTTCCATCCTATTTTCATATGCAGGGTCAGGGCTCAGTGTTGGCTTGCTTCCAGCCTGCGAGAGACCCCAGGGACCTGGGTCACTGCTATAGTGAGGAACAGTCTTGTCATAAAGGTAGAAGCCAAAGCCCCAGCTGCTGCAATTTACTAATAACACCTACTGTGCTGTGCTAGGGCTTTCCAAACAGCATGTAGTTTAACACAGAGATGGGGAAACTGAGACTCAGAGAACTTAAAAGCCTTCCCAAGCTAGGAGGTGGCAGAGCCGAGATTTAGAGCCAGGATCTAACGCCGGGTTGCCATGGCTGGAAATTCTCAAAGCTGCCTCACTATCAGGGACAAAATAACTCCTCAGTGAAGGAGGCTGGAGGCTGGAAATGAAGGCTGCGTGTGTGAGGGGCTGTACTCTCCTCTCTGAGTCGGGGACAGAGAGTGGGGGTGTCACACCTCCCAGCTGCTCCCTGCACGACAGTCGCCCTCACGGAAGTGTTTGGGCGTTGGCAGTGTTCTGGACCTCTCTCAAGTCCACGCGTCACTAGTGCTCCTGCATAAACATCAGGGGGCTGAGTTCTGTTCTTGGCTGCACGCACACCGGCACCGGCTCCACGCTCCCACAGATTCCAGGGAAACTGGATTTTGGGGCGTGGATGCCTGCCTTGGTGCGCTTCCCATCAACGCTCAGGGGATTCAGAGTTGCAAGGTTCCCACCCAAGCAGAAACAAAAGCCGCCTTCACAAAAATCACTGGCGCGACTGTGACATATTTTCACCTGCTATTAATTCTCTTTCTCCATGTATTTTGGCAATAGACAGCAAGGAATAACAGTCCCCAGCCAGTCTTTATGCTGTGTTTGTAGATGAAGAGCTCAGGTTTTAGAATCAGGAAGACCTCCTGGGTTCATGGGCCAGCTTCTGCATGTACTTGCTCTATAACTTTGAACAACTTAACATCTCTGAGCCTCAGTTTTGTCATCTAGAAAATGGGCAAATAGTGATAACCTCACAGGGCTGTTGGAATAATTAAGGGAAGAGCTACATGCAAAACATGCACTCTGGTGCCTGGCACACAGCAGGTGCTCAGTAAATGGTATTTATTGTCATTCGGCATTTTTGATCTGGTGTTTTGAAACATCCTGCTATACAAAATTATATACATTTAAATCTGCATTTGTAGCATGGCAGAGTTGAAGGGCATTTAGTAATAACTCATGGTGAAGGTCAAGCTTTTTAAAGCATGAGGAAAGAGAAAATCTCATGTGGAAACCTAATATATAAAACAGTTAAAAATGAGACTGCTCTGATTGATGTGGGAATGTGGCCCCCAGGGCTCCTCAGAATGAGGCAGAAAAGCATCGACGAAGGGAAGTTGAGGATTTGTCTACAGTGACCCAGTGGGAGAGAAGGTTCAAATCCTACTTCTCCTGTGCAGGTTTGGCAAATCCTATGAAGGAGTGACGGCATCTGCCTGGCAGTGTTGAAAACTGAAATCCTTGTGTGGACGAGCTGCCAAATGCAACTTCCCAGTGCTGGCTTGTTGCTCTTGAAGAAGTGCATGCAAAGGCTGACCAGCCAGGCCAGGCTGTGAAAGTGTTGAGTGCAGGCAGACCCCAAAGTGACCTCATGAGGCTCTGCCCAGGTGGCACTATTCTCAGCCAGCCTGCACGTCCCCTGCGATGCACCTGGCAGCCACATCACTTCATTCTCTGGGCTCTGGACAACAGGGCCGCCACCTGCTGAGCCTCTGCACATGCCCTTTTGTTCGGTCCACACCTCTCAGCACACACCACCCACTGTCCTCCTCGTGGGACTCCGCTGGTTTCTGTAATAAGTGTCCTTACCATACCAGAGGGTGGGGGGGGGCACTAAAGCCCTTTTCTGCCCTTGGGCTTCTCAAATGTGACCTCCCTGAGATTAAATGTGATGAGATCACTGCCACTCATCCTCTTCCACTGCCCATAAACCTGCTTGTCTTCAGCTCTCCCCTCTCTACTGGTGACACGCATCTGCCTGGTGGCCTCAGGCAGAACCATGGACATCAGGTTTGATCCTGTCTTCTTTTCTGTTACAACCAATGGGATGGCAGGTCTTGCCAATTTTCCACCTGAGTGTCTCTTGGTAAAGTTTTTTTTTAATTGTAAAGACCCCGTTCCTTTATCCTCTCGGCTTCCACCTCTCTCACCTGGACTCTGGGTTCCAGCAGCCCCTGATTAGTCTCCTGCCTCTGCCTGCCTCCTGCTCTCCTGGTGCTTATGTTCCAGTGGGGAGAAGGATGGTTTGCAACTGGCCAGATACATGAAGTAATCACAGACTGTGATCAGCCGTATGAATGAAGAGTCCAGTGCTGTAAACGCACGTGATGACGGAGGCGACGTTTAGGCTAAGACCGGCAGGAGAAGAAGGAGCTGTTCATTCTAAGGGCATGGTTGGTGGGAGATCATTCCAGGTGGAGGGAACGGCTTCTGCCACAGCCTTGAGATAGGAAAGGGGAGGCATATGCAGCTCTGAAAAGTGATGGCCTGAGCAGGATGAGGAAGGAGGAGAGGGGATGGGTGGCTCTGGGTTAGAGAGGCCAGCAAAAGACCTGGATCTCACTGGGTACTCCAGGTCATGGTCAGGAGTTTGAATATTTTTCTAAAGGCAATGGGAGTCACTGATGTTTTCAGAGTGTCCCAGGGTTCTGTGTCTAAGGGCTGCTGCTTTTAGAGCAACCTTATTTTTCTACATTCAGCTTTTCATTTTTCTGATTGGCTGAGAGGTTGAATGTGCTGTAACTCCAAGGAGTATGTGCTTTGTGGTGACAACAGAATAGCTACAATAAGTCTCAAGCAGGGTTCCATGAGCTCCTGAACCAAGGCAAGGCAGGGAGAAAGAGTCCCAGGCTCTTCAGGAGGGAGAATTGCCAGCACTTGATGATTACTGTGGGAGTGAGTTTTGAGGAGAGAGGCGAGCTCCCTACTCAACTGTGAGTGTTTTGAAGACAAAGATTAAGTTTTCTTCTTCTCTGTGACTGCAGGACCTACCACAGGCCTGACACTAAGGGCCAAAATGTTTCACCAAGGGCGTGAATAAACAATGTGGAATTTTAGGTCAGGCTTGTGGATGTACGATTTGTTTCTGATCCTCACCACACTGTCACCAAGCATAGGCGCGAGGAGCCAATATTCCCTTGTCCCACTCCAGGCATAATTACTGTGCCTCTTCAACTTCATTCCAACTCTAGGAACATTTGGGGGATGGGGTGGGAGACTAGTAGCCCACACAGGTGATCCTGGGGCCCCACACCTGCTAGGGTTGGGCATGGTCTGGAACGGGTTGGGTAGTCTTGCTGGTTTCCTGTAGGTGCAAGCATCTTACAGTCTGTGTTGTTGGCACCATATGTATACCAGCGTCCCAGGGTTCTGTGTCTAAGGGCTGCTGCTTTTAGAGCAACCTTATTTTTCTACATTCAGCTTTTCATTTTTCTGATTGGCTGAGAGGTTGAATGTGCTGTAACTCCAAGGAGGGTGCGCTTTGTGGTGACAATAGAATAGCTACAGAGTGAGAAAGCCAGAGAACGCATCTCATTTCTGCCATTGCCTTGCTGGGCAGCCACAGATGAAATTGTTTCCTCATCTGTAAAATGAGCGTACTCATTAATCTCAGGGCTGTTGTTGATCTGAATCTGCCAGGCCAACCAGTAATGTGTCCTGTGCATGAGGACCAGGAGTGGGGCTTTGTCTTGTCTCTAGAGAAGGGCACAAAGTGGGTAGACAACAGGTTCTAAGAGCCCCCCCCCCCACCAGCTTCTGGGACCTCCACCAACATCAGCTTCTGAGGTTCTGGCTGCAAGGATTTGTCTGAGTCTCTTCTATCCTAAGAGAACCAGGAAGAGCCTGGTGCCTACGTTTTGACCCTTCCTGGTTGGGAAGAATGAAAGGAGTGCTGGAGTTGGTTTGGCTGGGCACCCTGCTGAGAAGCTGGGGCTGGACATTTTATTTCAGGGAGCTTGGAATGAGAGTGGGAAAAGCCGGGGTTGGGGGACTGCATGCCAAAGAAAGGTATGGAACACCAAGGGCCAACCTCTAGGGAAGCTGAACCCAAGCTCTAAGTCAACAGCACCTGGGCTTTCAGTGTGTGGGCTACAGGGCTGGGAGCAGAGGAGATCAGGACTGAGCAAAGGGCCCAGGTCAGGGAGGTGGCTTGCAGCTGCTGGATGGAATAGGGGGCATGGCTGTGCCAGTCTATCTTCATGAGGCCTTAAGATCCCAGGCTAGAGCTCCTGGACACTGGGGCTGCACCACAGGCAGTCAGACTGGTCTGGATACAGCCAGATGAGACTGTACAATGTTAGGATGGGCCTGGGGCTCGGTGCCAGAGCACCTTGCATATCCCATTATTAGAGCATCTTCACAGGGTAAGGAGCTCACCCTTATCTATGTCTGTCTTCCTCAGGGGCTCACGGCCTGTGACAGTCAGCTTCTAGGTTGAGGACATAAAATATGGAATTAACATATGATAGGCTAAAAAGTCCAGCTCAGTGTGCATTTCCTGTGCATCTACTATGTGCATGGTCCCTGACTCTGCCCCAGCCACTTAGGGGTTCCCAGCCAAGAACTGGTTTCTATTCCTTCAAAAACCACCGCTGGCCTTTCAGGGAGGAAGCTGTCTGCTTGGACATTGGTAAAATGGCTTCCTGCTGAAACCAATTCTTTATCAGACACCAGCTAGTCTAGTTAAACAGATGGCTTTGTAGACGCCTCTCAACTCAGGCACTCTGTACTTGCCCAGCAGATTGAGCCAAAGCTTCTAGTAGGCTCAAACCTGGTCACAGAATGGCCTGGAGTTAGGCCTATCATGCTAGGCTCTGTGGCTTATGCCATGGGGCACCCAAGTCAAAGAGAAACATGGAGCAGCTGCTGGCACCATCAATTTTACTCAAAGATTGAGAAAAGAAACAGCGATGAATTTTTGTACACATGTGTAGCCGGAAGGAGCAGGATCTAGTTTTCCACAGGAGTCAAACCTGGTCTAGAGGCAAATGGAACCTATATAAACATATGTGATTAAAGTATGAGTCTTTAACAGAAATTTTCACCAGACCATCATCTGCTACTTTTAACCCTGTTCTGTTCTCTTGTGCCAGGAGGGCTGCTCTTGTGAACACACCTGAGGATCTCTGACTAGTAGTGTTCTGGGGAAACGGCCCTGAACATGAGTGCATCTCATCAATTAGTTTTGCACTGATGTTCCTCCCATGATCTACTGCTAGGATGATTCAATACCTGGGCCAAGAGTTGGATGATTTGAAATCAATGTAGGGTCTCATTTTCAGGAATTCTTAGGCATTGGATGAATTCTAGGTCTGATTCTGCCACTGATTTACTCCGTTGCTGGGTAACTCCCTTTCTTTGCCTCTCAGTTTCTTGGTCTGTAAAATGGAAAGGCTGTGTCTCTGAGGTTCTGTTCAACTTTAACATCTGGTGACCTAAATAGCTCTGTCCAGGTGGGTATAATTCAGAGTCAACTATGATTCGTCTAGATCTAACTAAAATGTATTGGGAGCATACTTTCATATACATATACAATGTAGGGCTCTCAAAACCCCAGAAAGGTAGGTGTTATTATCTTCATTTTGTAGATTACAAAATGGAAACTCAGAGAAGTTCAGCAAGTTAACTGAAGTCACACAGCCAGGAAGTCATAGAGCTGAGATTCAGTCTCAGGCCTGTCTGTCTTCATGTCCAGGGGGCTGAGAACAGATAATATGAGTCCATACCAACTTGGCTTCCCCCACCCCTCACTTCCTGCCTACCCAGGAGCTCAGCTCTGGGATCTAGTGTAGTGGGTTGAGGGATGGAGGGGGGTTCTGGCTGGGGCTGGGGCTTGGGCTGCAGGCCTTGGGTAGGTATGGGTAGACACTGGCCGGAGAGGGGCAAGTTCTGAAGGGCTGAGAGCAAATTCTCTAGTCTGGCCTGGGACTGGCTCTTCTGCATGAGTTCCCCAGGCTCCATTTGAGCTTTAATCTTAAGGAGCTGCCTGCCCTTTGCTCTTCTTTCCACCTGGGAGCCCCTGCTCACCACATGGCTTGTCATTCCCAGGGACCCACCCTCAAAAATTCCTGTCCACACTTCCCAGTCCTCAGAAACCATCTTCTAACACCCATTGGCTGAGGGTAGGGAAGGAAGAGATGTGCTAGAGAGACTGACAATTGTCTGTCCTGACAATTGGGAGGAAGACTTCAAGCGATGCTTCTATTTCAACCAGTTCAACCACCACCAGTCTGTGTCTTCATGCAGCAGTGGCTTTTGAGATCTCGGTTGTCTTTTCAGAACACTGGGGCGGCCTCAACTACTTGCATGACGCTGGGCAAGTGAATTTCTCTCTCTGGGCCTCAATGTCCCCATCTAGGCAATCACCAGCCGTTGGGCCCTATGGATGGCAGGTTCCTGCCGGCAGTGGCATTTTAGGATTCACTATCATCTGCTTTATCTTCCTAGAGGCAAGGGGCTGTACCAGATGCTTTTGGAAAGCGCACCAAGCTTAAAGGTGGCTCTCTCTGCAGGTGCCCCTCCTCCCTTCACGCCAGAGGCTCACCTCCACCCCGCCCGGGCTCCCTGTTAGAGCCAGGCCTGGCTCTTTAGCCTTGCAGCTCAGGAAACCAGAGCGCAGCGCTATAGCCGCGACTGCGGCGGCGGCGGCGGCGGCGGCGCAGGGGGCGGGGGAGGAGAGAAGCGCCCACTTGTCCCGCTGCCTCCGCAGCAGCCCTGGCCCTAGCCCCGGCGCATCAGAGCGGTCCTTGGGAATCTTTGGGCTCGTTGCTCCGGCGGCCGCCAGCTGGGAGCCCACCACCGCTCGATGGTACCGAACCTACCCGTGTAGCCCCGCAACCCCAGCCCAACTCCGCGGAGCTAGCGCAGGCTGCTCTCTGCCCTCAGCTGCGGCGAGGCAAGGGCTGGCAGCGCTCGGACGCCTCCGTCTTGCCCTTCCCATGCCTAAGCGCGGGGAATTACACGTTCCTGGTGTGGAACAGACGATGGGGCTATTAGGGCTGGGCGGTGGGAGTGGGGGTTGGGAGCACCATTTTTGGCTGGACGTGTGTCCAGATTCATCGTCTCTGTCTGGTCCTTAGGACCCCATCTTCCTCTGCATCTCCAGGTGTCGGCCCCCCTGTACCCGCCTCCCACGGGGCTCGTCCGGCGAAGGGCAGCCGCAGCCCACATCTACTCCCCGCCCTCAATCCCTGCCCCCTCTGCCCGCCGCAGTCACTCGCCCGGCTGGGAGCAAGCCTCCCCTCTCGCTGAGGGTGCAGACAGCGCCTAGGGCGCCAAGAGTAGAGGGGCCAAAGTTCAAGCGTCATCAGCCAGCTGAAGGCCCTGAGCCCCCAGGGCCGCGGCCGGGACGCGGGGAGGTCAGGACGCGACGCTCGCCTCACCTGTTTCTCCAGCGGCTCCTTGGCCGACAGCGCCGGCTTGGGGGAGGGCGCGCGGTCGCAGACGCAGCCCTCCAGCAGGTAAAGCCCCGAGGGCCGCGAGCTCGAGTCGCTCTCGAAGTAGAAGAGCAGGTTCTGCAGCAGCGCGAACCACTTGGTTTGCCATTTTGTGTTGTCCGAACTCCGCTTGCTCAGGTAGCCTTTGCGCGTGCCGTCCTTGCGCGCCAGCAGTCCCAGGGACGCGACGTGGCCATCATTCAGCCGGATCCCCTTCTGCATGGTGCTCAGAGGCCAGCGAGACCCCACGCGCTTACATCTTCTTCGCGCAGCAGCCCCCCGTCCGTGCGCGCTGCGCGCTGCCTCTCTCTGGCGCTCGCTCGCTCGCTCCCTCTAGCTCTCCCCTCCCCCCAAATATCTACACTCCAGGATGTGGCGCCGAGCCGCGACTTCTTGAATCCAGATACACCATTCCCCGCTGGAACCTCTTCTCCGCTCCGTAGAGCCCCAGTGCCCGGAAGATGCCGCCCGACCCTCCTCCGGCGCCGGGCAAACTGAGGGACTGGCGATCTGCGCGCTGGCGAGGGGCAGGCGGAGTCATGTGACGCCGATCCCTCGAAGAGCCCGTTTCAGCAGCGCGGACAGGGACACACGCACGCAGCCCCGCCGAGGCGCAGAGCCGCGCGCAGGCTGCACCTTGGCGCCTCCTCCGCCTCCCCAGACACACACACGCAGACGCACAGGCACACACACAAACCCTGCCCTCCCTCCCCTCATCTCCCCTTCTCTCCTTCGGATGTTAAAAAGCAAATCAGATCAATTTTCATTTAACCCAATGGAACCCCGAAGGCTCGCCATCCCGGGAGTTTGCGTCTTTGCGCCCCACCGCGGCGCACTGTAGACCTGGGGTTAAGTGCCATTTGTCATTTTCTCCTCCAAAGGCTCCCCCACCCCCTACTTTATTTCTAATACAAGGTGGAAGGAGGAAGGTGGGTGGCAAAATAGAGCTGCAAAAGCGTCCAGTCCTAGTCTTTGCATAGTCAGCCGGGTCACATTGAATTCCACCATCCGGCCGCACTCCCGGCGGCTTCCCCAGCTACCTGAGGACAGTACAGGGGGTGAGATGGGGTGGCGGTTGGTGAACGTTGGTTACTTTATTTTATATTATTTTGAGAGTTGCCATAATTACCGGCGCCACCCCCCCTGCACCCTGAGGTCTGGTTGGCGAGCCGCTGCCGGGAGTTTTCTGCAAATACCCCCCAAAGCCTGAAGGCGGGCTTCAAACGCAGGCGCCGGGGACCATGGGAGCCTTCAAATAGCTGCGCTGGCGCAATGATACCTTAATGATAGATTTTCCGTTCTTATTTTTAGCTCTCATTCGCCTACACAGTTACACGGCATTTATCCGAGAACGTCACAGCGCCCGCATGCTGCACCGGGAGGGCGCGCGGGCCGCCGGGCGAGCCGGGAGCTGGGGCGGGGAGCGCGCATCGCTGTCTGCCGCAGAGGGCAGCAGGCTCGCCCCGACCCAGAGCAAGCCGCCCCTGGCCCGGGCGCTTTGCAGCGGGGATGGGTGCCCGCGCAGTCCTCTGAAGGAAAGACACCATCTTTCCGCACAGAAACTGCGTACACCCCTCCCCCGACACACACACACACACCACACTCACCACACACGCACAGATACACACCACACACACCACACACCACACACCACACACACCACACACGCACACACACGTGCCACATACACCGCATACACAAACACCACACACCACACACACACACCATACACCACACACCAACACACCACACACACACCACACCCACACACCACACACACCACACATACACCACACACCCTACATACACACCACTCCCCACACCCGCACCACACACACACCACACACATCACACACAGACACCACACACACCACACACACGCCACACACCACACACAACACACACCACACACACACCACACACATGCCACACACAGATACCACACACACCACACACACCCCTCACACTTCCCCACACCCCCCACCACACACACACCCCACACATCACACACACCATACAAACACCACACACTACACACACCACCCCCACACTCCCCACACTGCACACCACACACACATACGCAACACACACACCACACATACCACACACACCACACACACTACACACACCACACCCACACACCACACATACCCCTACACACCCCTACACAACACACACCCACACACCACACATACACCACACACCAGACCACACACCATACATACCACACACACACACCACATAACACTCCCCCCCCCACAGACCAAACCTGGGCTGCACACACACACACACACACACCACACCCCATACAACACATGCAGCACACCACACACACACACACACACACACACACCCCTTAGTTTGGAGCCCTAGGGAAGGGCTTGGAAACCAGGCAGCCCTGTGTAGGTCAAGGAAGAATCCACGGAGAAACTCTGCTGTAGAGGAACGGAGCTGCCCCTGTCCTGAGCAGAGTGAGGCAGGCCTGTGTTCCTGGAGTGGGAGCATTTTGGGAGAGGAACTGGCCTTGTTAACCTTAGTCCTCCCTCTAGTGCCATCGTTCCAGTCTGAGGGACCCCAAGGACTCAGTGGTGCTGATTTTTCTTCACAAATAATGAAAATAGACTAGATGGCTAAGCCTTTTCATTCAGTCTTAATTTTCCCTACACTATCACCATCTTTTCTTCTCACTTGCTCTCTTCATGGAAGCAGAGTGCGCAGGATTGAGGTTCTTAATCTGGCCTTTCTTTGTCTAAACTCTTTTGTTTGGAAGTCTGTTACAGAAGCCAGGAAAACTTCAGGGAAAGGGCACTGTTCTAAGTGCTTTAGATCAATTAAGCCATTGAATCTTGATGCAACCCAATGTAATAAGTTTATTTTTTTCCCTAATGAGCTCCATTGTACAGACGGGGGAAACTGATGCATGGGAGAGTTGAATGACTTGCTCAGGACTGCTCAGCTAGGAAGCAGCGGAGGTTGGATTTGAACTGAGCAGTCTGTCCCAGAGGTCTTTTTAGAGCTAAGTGGGTGGTCCCTGGATTGCAGGGAGGTTGGCTTTTATCCCAAGAAGGGGTAGGATGGTCAAGAGAGGGTCTCCCAGGTAGGCTGGAGTCAAGGCTGAGCCTGCACAGAGGCTGCTGTGGCAGAGGGACTTATGGTACATAGGTTCTGAACCGGGGCTGCACGTCAGAATCACCTGGGAGCACTTAACAAGCACTTCCCAGAGATCATGGGTGGGCTAGCTACACTTTCATGGGTAATTGTAATGTGCAGTGAAGGTGGAGAACCGCTCATATATGGGAGAACTCATGATATGGTCATGAATCACCTGGGGATCTTGTGAAAATGCAGATTCTCTTTCAGTGGATCTGGGACAGGACCTGATAATCTGCATTTCTAACAAGTTCCCTGGTAGTGAAAAGCTGCTGGTTTGCAGACCACACTTTGAAAGTTCTAGGGCACTCGAGAGGTGGGAGGTGGTGGGATTCATTCATTCATTCACTCATTCACACACATTTCATTCCACTAGTGTTCATTTAGCCCTTCATCCGTGCCAGGCATGGGTGGGCCACTGGGGATACAGTGATAAACAAAATACAGTCCCTGTCTTGCAAGGGATGCCCAAGCATGCCTTGTCTGCCTGATCCTTAGTGTAGCAGGAAGAAAACTGTCTTCCCCTGGAACTGGGGGAGAGATTCTGATCAGAGGTGGCAGGCGGATTGCCTGAGCTCAGGAGTTCGAGACCAGCCTGGGCAACACGGTAAAACCCTGTCTCTACTAAAATACAAAAAAATTAGCCAGGCGTGGTGGCACACGCCCGTAGTCCCAGCTACTCAGGAGGCTGAGGCAGGAGAATTGCTTGAACCCGGAAGGCGGGGGTTGCAGTGAGCTGAGATCGCACCACTACAGTCCAGCCTGGGTGACACAGAGAGACTCTGTCTCCAAATAAATAAATAAATAAATAAAAAATGAACCCATTTCAGTGGGTCTCAGCCCTGGTGCACTTTGGAACCACCTGGAGATGTTTTAAAAATGTCTGTGCTCAGGCTGCACCCCAGGCCAATTAAGTTAGAACCTTTGAGGGTGGGCCCTGGGCATCTGTGCTTTTAAAAGCTCCGCGGGCGATTCCAATGCACAGCTGGGGTTGAGAACCACTGGTCTAAAGCCTGGGCCAAGAACATCTGCTCTCAACTCCCTCCTTCCCCTTGCTGGCATTGGGGAGTCTGAGCCACCTCCTTTTGCTGGTCTTGGAGTTACAGGAATTCCTGAGGGGCCAGTCCATGCTGGAGGGCTGGGCTTGGCTTAAAACCTCTGTGTGAGAAAGAGGGGGGTGGCATCAGCCCTGGCGCTTTGATGACTCCCATCTGAGCTGTGTGCATATTGATTTCTCTCTAGTTCCCACAGCCGGAAACCGGAGAAGAGCTCCTGACTGGCCTCTCTGTGGTCGTTTGCCTCAATGCTAGTCAGAGTTCAGAGCCCCTAGAAGGTGCTTAAGTTAGCTGGCTAAGAAGACACTGTTTACCAGGCTGGCCCCAGCTTGGGCTGGGGTGGGGAATGCCAAGAAGGGGGTAGGCATTCCCTGCCATAGCTGGTGGAAGTGGGCACACCTAGGTCTCATGTGTGCTGTCCACTAGGCCTGAGGTCAACCCTCCCTCAAAGGTGGAGAGGATGTCTACAGGAGCACTGTAGATGCATCTGGGCTTTGCCATGCTTCATTCCATTCTCCCAAGAAGGATTTGCATAAGGTTAATAACCCCATTTCACAGATGGGAAAACTGAGGCCCAGATAGTGGAAACAACATGCACAGAGTCTTACAGGGAGGAGCTGGGATGAGGTGTTCTGACTGCTCGTCCAGGCCTCATCCCAGAAGAACTGGCTTACTGGATTTCCCACCTCCCAGCCCTGTGGGCCGAGGTCTCTGTAGATAAAGGATCAAGAAGGAGAATTAAGGAATATTTTGGTGGGTTTGGTCTCTGCAGTTAGAAATGGCTGGCTAATGACAGGGACATTGCCCAGTTCCAAATCCTGCTAAGTCTTCATGTGGGATTTCGATTAGACTTTGGACTGGAGGTCAACTTAGGTATTTGTTGAGATGGGTGTTCTGTGGGTCTGACTGGATGGGAGGTGCCTGCTAGTGAGGATTTCTAGTGTGTGTGTGCGTGTGTGTGTGTGTGTGTGTGATGGGTGTTGTGTATTGCATGTGTGGAAGTTTCTGAGTGGTATGGTGTGTATGTGTGTGGGGCATGCAGCGTGTATGTGGATGGAGTATCTAGAGAACCTTTGCTTCTTTGGCAACATATTCCAAAAGAAAAATGTAGTTTCCATGTCATTTAAAGAAATTTAGACTTAAGCACAAGGGGTCAGAAGCAGACTTGGAAATGGAGGCTTTGCCCATGGGGATTTACTACTCCAACTTTGGGCTCAGTTGGTCATCTTTGCCCAGGCATCCAACTGCAGACACCAGTGATTTACGCTTTTGCTTTCTAGCCAATGAAAATAGCCATAGTATTCCGTTTGATTAAAATTACTGCAGGCTCTTTGTAAAAAGCTAAGACAATATAGAAAATAAACAGATAATTTCTCTAATGATCTTTTTTTTTTCTATACAATCCTCTTTTCCTAAGTAAATATATTTACCAAAGTGTGTTTCTGGAATACAGAAACTATGCTATGCTATTTTATGATCTCAATCTCTTGCTGTCTCCTTACTTAACAGTATGTGGGGACATTTTAAATACTGCTACAAATTTAATTAATGGATTCTTTCTGATTGGGGATTTAGGTTGTTTTCAATTCAAAGTTTTTGGAAATAATGCAATTAATATCTTGTTATATACACTTCCCTCTCTTAGGCTGAATTTCTGAAAGTGGCACTTCGGAGTTAAAATTATACACATTTATAACATCGGTTTGTATTACTTGATTTCCAGAGAGCTTTTACTCCTTACATGGCTACCAGCAGTGGATGAAACAGTCCATTTCTCCATCCACTTGTCAATCCTGGATATTAATATTGCCAATCTCTTAAATATTTGCCCATTTTGAAAGGGCAAAAAATGATATTCCTTCTTGTATTAATTTTAATTTCTTTTTAAAGTTGTGAGGTTAGACATTTTAACATGTTTACAGTCATTCACATTTGTTCTTTTTGAATTTTTGTTTTATATCTTTATTTTGGCAGTTGTGTTTATATTTTTCTTGTAGATTTATCACAGTGTTTTATATATTAGGGATATTAACCATTGGCTATCATACATGCTGGAAATAGTGCTATCTTTTTCTCATTGTGGTAAAATACACGTGATGTTTACATGTTGGTCATTTTTAGGTGTACAGTTCAGTGGTATTAAATACATTCACCGTGTTGTGCAACCACCACCACCATCCATCTCCAGAACTCTTTTTATTGTGTAAAACTGAAACACTGTACCCATTAAACAACAACTCCCCATTCCCCCTTCTCCCCAGTCCCTGGCAACCACCGTTCCACTTTCCATCTCTATGAATTTAGCTATTCTAAGTACCACGTAAGTGGGATTGTTAAGGAAGCAGAAGCCTAGGAGAGCCAGAGTAAAGCCATTTTAAGTTCAGCTCCATCTTAGAACTAGCAAGGCACATTCCTTGCCAGTCGCAACCCATGGTCCAAAGATGTTTATAGTTGAAGAAAACCCACAAGGACACACACCTACAACATCAGAAAGCCAGATGTCTGAATACCCATAACAACATGTGCTTTCAAGATAATAATAGTTAGGCTTCAGTGTACTCACACACTAAAATGTCAAGGATAGTTTTCTTTAAATCAATAGAATAATGAATTTTGTCATGCTGCCTGCTCACCCGCATGTAGGCACAGCTTAGTTTTGTCTTTGCATAGACAAGACCCTATAAAATAAAATCTTAAAGACGGTGCATTTCTCTTCTTGCTTTCCGAGGACACCCCACTCTGTAATGCAATTGCTTTCAATAAGCTATCTCTTCTCACTATACTCTGTGACCCACCTTGAATTCTTTCCCGCCTCAGATCCAAGAATGCTCCCTTGGGGTCTGCAGTGAGACCCCTTTTTCTGGTAACTGAATCATGCGACAGTATTTGTCTTTTTGTGACTGGCTTATTTCACTTTGTTGTTTGTATTTTAATCCTGTATATCCATATCTATATGTTGTGTATGTTGTAACAAATTTTAAATGAATGTTGACAAATCTTTTTTTAATAGTTTCTGATTTTAGATCGCCCCCCTACCATGCTAGCTCAAGATTGAAACATTTGCTGTATTTTCTTTTGTAGTTTTATTTTTTGCATTTATCATTTAATTCATTTGGATTTATTTTTGAGAAAGGATTAAGGTTAGGGTCTGGCTTTATTATTAATTTCCTCAAATGGCTGGCAAGTTGTCTACCACCACTTGTTTGAATAATTCAAACTCTACTACTGATAAGAAGTAGCGTTTTTATCATATACCAAATTCTTGTCTATGTTTGGGACTATTTCCAGATTTTACTTTTTGTCCCATTGTTCTGTCCATCTGTTCTTATGCCACTGACACATGATTTTATTTCTTATTGCTTTATTATTCATTTTGAAAGCTGCTAGTACAGACACATCTTCATCACTTTTCCTCCTTATACTGTTCCTGAATATTCTTTTGTATTTACTTTTCAAGATTAATTCATACTCAGTTTGTCTAGTTTCAAAAAAGTCTCATTGAGATTTCAGCTGGAATTACATTGAAAATATTTATTAGTTCAGGAAGAATGAAGACTTTTATAAATGTTTTGTCTTCTTATTCAGGAAAAAGGTATCATGCCAATTCTTTGTTTTTAAAAATCTTTTGGTGGAATTTTATACTTCTCCTTATACCTATCTTGCATATTTCTTATCTAATTTATTTCTAGATATGTTTTGCAGTTACTGTTGGAAATATGATCTCTTTCCTATTTTTTTTTTTAAAAAAGGGGCAGTCTTAGTATATAAGAAAACGATTGCTATTTATATATTTATTTTTAAGCTGTTATTGTCCTGAATCCTGAATCATTCTTGTTTCTAAAATTTTAATTCATCTGTTTGAATTTGCCAGCTAGACAACTGAAGTACATTAATATATTTTCCAATATTTAGGCATGCTTGTATTTCTTAGATAAACCCCACTTAGCCATGGAGAATTTTTACATTATCATTGATTTAGTTAGTTTTTCCTGTCTCTTTTTGAGTCAGTCTTGGTAATTTATAATTTCCAAGATAATTTATTTACATTTCCCAATTTATTAAATAGCCCTACCAAATATTATCTTACAGTTTTTCTAATTTTCTCCACTTGTTACTTCCCCTTTTTAAGGGCTGATTTTGTGTTTTTATATTATTTGTCTTTTCTTACAAGAGTTTAAATCATATTATTAAGACTTCCAATTCATTTGTCAATTCTATTGTTCTTCTAGCTCATTAATATATACCTGTATGTTTATTTATTTGATTATTTGTCCTGCTTTCTTTAGATTTGTTTTGTTGTCCCCCCAACTTCTTGAATGCTTAGTTTATTTTCATTATTTCTTGTTTAATAATAATAGTGTTTAAGACTACACCTTTTCTTGTAAGTGCAGATTTCTTCCAGATACAACAGGATTGCTATATAAATTTCTGATTACCACTATATTAAAATAGTATGAAACTGATTTATTCTTTAGGTAGATATTTATCAAAGTTTAACTGAGTACTTTCTGAATTTCCAAGTCAATTTTTTTTGCTTGCTTTTGCTTATTTCTAGCTATATTGCATTGTTCTCAGAAAAATGGTCTGTATTATTTCTACAGTTCAAAATTTATTACCGTTTTTGTTTTGTCCTGTATCTGGTCAATTTTGTGATTGTTCCATGGACTTTGGGAAAGGGAACACACACTCTTTTCACAAGGTGTAGAGTTGGACACATATCTAGGCACATATCAGTTTAATAAATTATATTATTCAGGAACAAATCTCTGATACTGATCTCTGTTTAGCGTAGGTGCAGCTGTGCACCGAAGTTGCAGATGTTTGTACTGTCAAGAGCACCAGGGCTGGAGAAAGCTGATATTTTTCTCCTCTAATGCTGTCCAGTGTCCCTGAGGCTCAAGGACTTGCTAAAGTCTAGAGCTCAGCAGCAGGCCAGAAAACAAACACAAAGGGCCCCTGAGTAGCCAAAAGGAAGACCACTAATGTCCATGTACTCCCAAGCTCTGATGTTACCAGAGTTAAGCCCCCTAGGTCATAGCTCATTGCCTCTGTGTTTACATTATACAGTGCCTTTTAGTGAATCTGGTGATGCGGCTTCCTAGAACATTGAGGATTGGGCATGAAAAACTCATAGATGAGTGAGCCAAACATGTGGTTGACAGTAAGTGAAGAGAAACATATCTAAGCCCTCAATGAGCCCAGAGGATAGAGTATCATGCACTAGTGCAATCACCAGTACAAATTTGTGCTGGACAGCTCCCATTTGCCCCTCCAGACCTGCTCTCCACTCTTCTCCACCCTGCTGTGTCCCAGGAGGCTGGTATCAGTTCTGGGTCTCACCTGCATCAAGGGCTTCTGGTGCTGGTTGGACCAAGAGAATTGTTTTCCTGGAGGGAGAGAGGAGAATGAGGTTGGTGTTGCATCTCTCCTGCCAGCCCTGTGCCTAGGTTCCTGTAACTGCTCCCTGCTTTTACTGCTCCAGTACTAGGGATGTTCTTAATCTAGGGCAGTGCACCGGCTCCTGTGGTTTCCCTACTCCGAGCTCAAACCTTTGCAGATAGTCCCTTTTTTACACCCGACTCTCAAATTACCCAATTTGTATGTTTCATCTGTTTCCTACTGGACCCTAAACGATACAGAGCTGGTTGGAAACTTAGGAATAATTTAGCCGAAGCTCCTCATCTTTTGATTGGGAGAAAGGCATGCTAAAGGTCACAAGTTTATGGCTAGAACTAGAATTCCAGACCCTGGAATCTTAGTTTGCTATTCTTGCATCTCCAGTATTCTTTCAATCCAATTTTGTTAAATACAGAGAGCTAGAGTTGACTTATAAACACAGAAGAATATGAAAAATAAGTCAAAGATTTACCACCCCCTTCATTGGAATCAGGCCCAGCTAATCTGATCTTTTGAATCATTTTAGGGGAGTGGGAGGAGAGGTAGGCATATGTGCTCATTTTCTTATTTAGATTCAATATTCTTTTTTCTCTGATCTATATTTTCTACTTTTTGTAATAAAAAGTTATGATAGTAAAGAAATAAAACACTTTAAGAAATGTTTTCAGTCAAAAACTTCTGGTGCTTAAGAGAGTAGGCAAATCTTCAGCTATTTAGAGTGTTCATCTATCCACAATGGTACAGTTCTGGAGAGTTTCTAGAGTATTCTGGAGCAGAGATTTTTACTGCCTTACTAAATGAGGAACGGTTGGTCCAAAATCCCATACTGATTCTTTGGAGTAGGTTTGTTGCAGAGTCCAAAATAGGAGAGGATTTTTAAAAAATGGAATTCAGAGAGTTTAAAAAACATACTATCATTAGGATTATTGCAATATTTCAAGTAAAAAAAAAGGAAAAATCAATGAGGGGTTTCTTGTTGCAACTGTGGTGCCCAACATGGAGAATCGCTTTATGAATCACTTTTCATGTCTTAGCTTATTTTGTGTTGCTATAACAATACCTGACGCTGGATAATTTATAATGAGAAGAGGTTAGGTAGCTTATGATTCTGGTGCTGGAAGGTCCTAGAGCCTGTTACTGGCATCTGCTTGGTTCTGGCAAGGGCTTCCATGCTGCATCATAACATGGTGGAGGGTCAAGGGGGATCGAACACGTGTGAAGGGACAAAACACAAGAGTGTCCTCACATTATAACAACTCATGCTCACAGGGATTAATCCAGTCCCATAAGAACTAATTTATTCCTGTGAGAACTAAGACATTAATCTATCATAACAAACTAATCACCTCTTAAAGGCACCACCTCCCAACACTATTACATTGGCAACTAATCTTTTTTTCTTTTTTTGAAATGGAGTCTCGCTTGGTCGTCCAGGCTGGAGTGCAGTGGTGCAATCTAGGCTCACTGCAACCTCTGCCTCCCAGGTTCAAGTGATTATCATGCCTCAGCCTCCCAAGTAGCTGGGACCTCAGGTGTGTACCATCACACTTGGCTAATTTTTGTATTTTCAGTAGAGACAGGGTTTCACCATGTTGGCCAGGCTGGTCTCAAACTCCTGATCTCAAGTGATCCTCCTGCCTCGGCCTCCCAAAGTGCTGGGATTACAGGCGTGAGCCGCTGCATCTGGCTGGCAATTACATTTCAGCAGGAGTTTTGGTGGGGACACTCAAACCATAGCAATGTCCCACCTTTCGAGCTCTTATACTTTGCACAACTCCTTGAGACACGTGGCCTAAATACACTGTAAATGAACTCCCAGGTCTGTTTCTGGGTCTTAGCTGACACAGGCTAGACTTTATAAATGAATCCAAAAGTTTATAGCTTAAACCCAGTGGAACTTTATTCCTCTGATTTATTAATAGTCCAGGGTATTTGGGTGAGTGTCTCTCCACATGGCGATTCAGGGATCCAGGCTTCTTTCATCTTGCGGTTCTGCTGCTCTCTAGGGCCTTGTTCTAGTCAGCATGTTACTTAGCCAGATTCTAATCGTGGGAGGGGAAATAGTGGGGCAGAGGCACAGCCTCTTTCTTAAAGCTCCATCTCAGAAGTGGCATATCTCACTTCTGTTCACATTCCATTGGTGAAAATTAGTCATTTGGCCACTCATTAAGTGCAAGGGAAGTTGGGAAATGTGGACTAGCCATGTGCCTGGGAGGAAGGGGATAACAGGTTTGGATGGAAACGAAATCTCAGAGAGATTAAAGAAACCGCCCAGAGTCACACAACCCATATGTGGCAGAGTTTAATTTATGGGATTCACATCCCACACACTTTTCACGATGTCACACTGCCTCCTAAGAGCCCAGATAACCAAGAGGGAGAAGACTGCCGCCTTCTGTCTGCAGAGTGTGTTATAGTTTTCAAAGTGCCTTCCGAGTCACCATTTCAGCTGCTTCTGGTAGCTGTTAACTTCTCTTCTCTTGTGCTTCACCTTACTGGTCTCTACCATCCCAGCTCTCCGTAGCTGGGCACACAGATGCGCCATCTTCAGGTGTTGCTCTTCTCTAGTTCCTGAGTGATTCCCGAACATGTTGGGTTCTGACTCTAAGGAAATGGGTGTTGAGACTGCTTCTCATTTAACCTAATTCTGGTCCCCAGCATGGTTCCTCAAGTGGCTGCCTGCTTTACCCACTAACAGTTCTGATCCTGTGACAGGGCTTTTCCGCCAGTTTCTGAGCTTGTGTCCTCCTTGCAGCCCCTGCCTAGATGCCCCCATCTTGATCCCAGTTCCAAGTTCCTCTCCTCGAAGAATGCCTAGGGCTTTGATACCTTTGGAGGCTCACAGTACAGCCTTGAACTGTCCTCTGTACCCTTGAGGATAACAAACTCCTTCTCCTAGGAATGGAGCCAGGGAGTATCTTTCTTTCCAGATTTCTTGTCTCTGGCTGGACCCCATGGTGGGGACTCCATCACCTGCTGGGGAACTTTGGTGCTGAGAATGTGGAGATCTCTGTGGCCTATGTTATCCCTCTGCAGGTCACCTGGCCTGATTCTAGGCTGTTTGCCTTTAATCTGCTATGAGTTAGTGCCTGTCGAGCTCTGAGATACAATAGCCCTTTGAGATAGGCATGAACAACACAATGAGATTGTTGTCATCTCTCCTATTTTTACTGATGAGGAAAAGATGGCTCAAAACGTTAAGTGATTTCCCCAGTGACACAAACAAGACTTGAAACTGAGTCTCTTAATCCTGGAATCATTCATAGTAGCACAGGGTGTTATATTTGAAAAGGACTGCGGAAATCACTGAGTCTAACCACTCTACATGTCCTTCATTCATCCCAACCTGTGGGAAGGAAGAGAACTGAGGTTGCCAGGTTAGCCAGAGGTACAGTACAACCAGAGGGCCAATTTCTTTAGCCCCTTTCTGTGATGTTTTGCTGCTTCAAACAAGGGCTCCTGCCCTTGTCTCATTGCAGAATTTTCCCCTGAAAAGCTGATACCTAAGATGTCAGAGGAATCCAGGGTGGTGTGTGCCAAAGACATTGCCTTATTTGTAGGGTGAGGAACAGGCAGCTTTCTTCTTTTTTTTTTTGAGACGGAGTCTCGCTGTTGCCCAGGCTGGAGTGCAGTGGCGCAATCTCGGCTCACTGCAAGCTCCGCCTCCCAGGTTCACGCCATTCTCCTGCCTCAGCCTCTCCGAGTAGCTGGGACTCCAGGCGCCCGCCAACACGCCCGGCTAATTTTTTTGTAGTTTTAGTGGAGACGGGGTTTCACCGTGGTCTCGATCTCCTGACCTCGTGATCCGCCCACCTCAGCCTCCCAAAGTGCTGGGATTACAAGCGTGAGCCACTGCGCCCGGCCGGCAGCTTTCTTCTTATCCAAAGGGACCAAGTGCTCAAATCCAGTCCTTGTGCTGAGAAGGAGTTGTATATACATGGGAGATAAGGAAGCATGTTCCAAATCATCTTGGGTATGTGAGGAAGCATGTTCCAAATCATCTTGGGTATGTGAAGGCAAGGGAGTTATGGATTTTGAGGTCCTTAGGTAGGCAGTTCAGCAAGCAGGAACTGAGTCTGCAAAATTGATTACATCGAACATCAAATCAACTTTAATTTACAAGTTGCTGAGAAATGCACTTAGTCCTGACTGGGGTCAAAAGACCTTAGTTCGGCGTACCACAAGACTGCTGATTTTCTAGTGGGCAAGTTGCTCCACTTCTCTGGGTCTCAGTAAAATGCCTCCTTCACCCACTGCCAGATGGTCACCAAGTCCCAGATATACAATCTCTTGAGTTCTCTCTATTCCTCCTTTTTTTCTCCGTCTCTACTGCCAGATTCTCAATCCCAAACAGACTCTTCACTGGCCTTCCTCCCTGCAATCTGGCTTCTCTCTAGATCCGAGAATAAGAAGCCCCCGATTTGCTCTCCGTTACTGTTAGAATAAAATGTAAGCTCAGCAGCATGCCATTCAAGGCTCCTCCTTTTCTGCCCTGCATCCTCTGCTGACGTCATGCTGAGTTGCATGAGGCTCCCTAGTCCTCCCAGGCTGCTTCATGCCTCTGGTGTTTGCACATGCCATTCCTTCTTCTCTTGGCCTGCAGTGCTCTTCCCTCTTAGCAGTCAATGTAAAGTCTTCCACCTGCAGGTCTCTTAATCTTTCTTTGATTCTCATCTGTACTATTGCCACCACTACTTTCTTATCATAAAGCCTCATTGTAAGGGTTGCCACTTAAGCTGATGCTCCTCCGCTGCAAACTTTAAAGCCATGAGAACAGGTTCCTTTCACTTTTGATGCTCTGGAAGAGAACTGGACTCTGCCTTGGGAAAGCCAAGGGGTCACATGGAATGGGCCATGGATTAGACATGGTGTAGGCAGGAATCAGATGACACACTCTGAGTAACAGAGGACAGTTATTAGCAGAATTATTTGAAAAGGTGTGTCAGGGTTTATGAAAACCACAATAGATGGTGCAGTAGCCCAGGGCCAGTAACAATGGGGAGCTGTCACCAAACAAGGCTTGAAGGGGTAGTTGCTAGTCCCAAAGGGAGAGCCATGTGGGGAGGGTCATGCAACAGGAGCTATGACCTTCATTAAGGGATAGAGACAACCCATGGTGACCTGGAAGGAATCGACATCCCAACTTCTCCCCACCCTCACCCGATCTCCTATGGATGCTTCCCATTGAACAAACCTAACCAGAAGGTGGAGGGCCAAGGAGCCTGTCAATGAAGTCCATAAAGATAAGCTTCTTAGGACATGGATCAAGGTGGAGAGTCAATCAGGAGAGGCACATCTGGAAGAGATCCAGCATCATCCATAAACAGACCCGTTGGAAACAAGTCTTGCTGGTGAGACCTGTACTGCATGGGGAGCTCAGGCTCTGTGTGGGTTTGGTTTTGGGGCCCAGGGGAAGCCATGTACACAGTGGAATGGAGTTTGAGATGCACAGTGGTCATGTCCCTCTGGCCAGAGCTCAGGGATAAAGCTGCCGAGTATAGGCATCCTGGTTTGCAGAGGGGCTTGAAAGGGTGCTGAGATTCTGGACTCTCTGATGCTGCTTTGTGTTCACTCTGTGGATCATCACCTCTTGAGGCCTTGCCTTGGGGCTGCTGTGGTGGGCAGGGAGGCAAGTGGGTACTTGCCAGCTAGCTGATGGGGAGGCATCAGCAGACACTTGCGTCCTCGTTGTAGATAGGGACAGCAGGACTCACCACTCTATCTTCTCTGCCTCGGACCTCACACCCTGGAATGGACACCTCCAGGGCAGGCTAAATACAGTGTTGCCCACAGGGCTACAAAAATATCAGATGCTAGAATTCTAGATTGGGGACTTCATCTCATAGAAGAGCAAGAGCCAATGTAGTGGACCTGTCTTTTTTTTTTTTTTGCTGCTCAGCATTTATTCCCTCTTTTGGTAACAGTACCCTGGTTTCGTCTGGGGCTCCTCTTTCCCACTTCTCAGCCATATGGCTCAGATGAAAAGTGACTCTACCTGCAGCTCCATGCCTGACTAATCATCAGGACACCCTCTGACTTTGGTGAATGGCTTAGGGATGGTCACGTGACTCGAGCCAGGCCAATCAGAGCCAAAGAAATTAAATTCTAGGGGCATTCTGAAGCTCTCAGGGAATATGCATTTTCTTTTTTGCTGGGGATGCTGAAAAGCATATGATATGAGCCTAGAGCTGTTGGCAGCCAGTCTTGCCAGTATCAGTGAGACTGAAGCCAGCATGAGAAAAGCAGCAATAATGAATGAAGGAGACTGGTTTTTTTTTTTTTTTATGGATCAGTGATAATAACTCAATCCTCTATTTGACGAAGAAGGAGAAGGAAGAGGAAGAAAAAGAAAATGGGATAAAGGATCAGAAAGGGAGGAAAATAGAAAAAATTAGAGTATGACTCCAGGATAGACCTGTTTTGTTGTCACTGAGTTGGTTGGTTGGTTTGTCTGTTGTATTTTTCATATGTTTTGCCATGTTGGCCAGACTGGTCTCGAACTCCTAGCCCAAAGTGATCAACCCGCCTCGGCCCCCCAGAGTGCCGGGACCACAGGCGTGAGCCACCACATCCAGCCCCCAGATTGCTTCTGGCCTCCGTGGTATACCTCCCAGACGGGGTGGCCGGGCAGAGGCGCTCCTCACTTCCCAGACCGGGCCGCCAGGCAGAGACGCTCCTCAGTTCTTCCCAGATGGGGCGGCCGGGCAGAGGTGCTCCTCATTTCTTCCCAGACGGGGCGGCCGGGCAGAGGTGCTCCTCATTCTTCCCAGACGGGGCGCCGGGCAGAGGCGCTCCTCACTTCCCTGACGGGGCGACCGGGTAGACGCGTTGCTCATTTCTTCCCGGACGGGGCGGCCGGGCAGAGCGCTCCTCACTTCCCAGACAGGGGCCGGGCAGAGGCGCTCCTCACTTCCCAGACGATGGGTGGCAGGCAGGGGGCGCCTCACTTCCCAGACGATGGGTGGCCAGGCAGGGGCGCTCTTCACTTCCCAGACGATGGGTGGCCGGGCAGAGGCGCTCCTCACTTCCCAGACGATAGGGGGCCGGGCAGAGGCGCTCCTCACTTCTTCCCGGACGGGGCGGCCGGGCAGAGGTGAGGAGACTGGTTTTTGATGGTTTTGTTTAACTGGATCCGGCTGTGCCTGAATCTACTTTTCAGTTAAATTAGTCAGTGAATTCCCCTTTTCTGCCTAAGCTAGTTTGGTTTTCTATCACTTGCATCCTACAGAACCCTGGCTAGTACAGCTAAAAGGGAAATGAACTGAATGGCTTTGCCTTCTGAATTTGCTGTGTGTGCTCAAACTGGAGCCACCAGGCGTTGAGGTTGTAGACTCCTTTGGAAGGCCCTCTCCCTGACAACAACCCCACTTGACAGATAAAGATACGGAGGCTCAGGAAGGGGAAAATGTCCCATTGGAGTGGCCCACGTGCCACTCTGTGGCAGGTCATGTCCAAACATGGCAGCTTCAGGATGTCCACAGAGCATCCGTGCCAGATGTTCATGGCTGTCCTGCTGAAGTCCTTCTCCACCTCTGGTGGGTGTGGCATCTTGTGGGGAAAAAATGCTGTTGGTCCCTGGGGAGGGATTTCAGAGTTTCAAAATGGTGCTTTGTTCTGCTGTTTGATGACAGAGATGACAGAGTTATGTGAGGGGTCATGGTGTGTAGGAACCTGCGTGTGGAACCCAGAGTTGTGTCAAACAAAGTCTAAGCTTTGGCCATCTCTATATTTTTTCTGGGTCACTGACTGCTATCTGCTATCTGTCAGGGAAGAAGTTTGAATCTGCCAGGGAATTTTTATTAACAAAGGTGAGCTGATACCTGGGGACCTCCTCATCTTTAGCTAGTTATGCCATCAGTCACAGGTTGGTGTAGGAGATGAGAGGCTTTTGCTTTCAATCCTGTTGAGGTTTCCTGGTAAGAATTTTGGTGTATGACCCGTTCAGTGAAAGCATGGACTTTCTCTTTCAGGGGCCTGAATTCCAGCATTTCTGAGTGCTGAGTGAGGAAAGGGTGGCCAGATGGAAGCTTTGCGTTTCCTTTAGGGATCAACACTTTCTTCCAAGCATTATGGAACCCTATGACTCAAGTTGTACATATTTTGTTATGTTGGAATGTAAGAGTCTTTCCACAATTGTGATCCTTCTTTTTTTTTTTTTTTTTTTTTTTGAGAGGAGTCTCGCTCTGTCGCCCAGGCTGGAGTGCAGTGGCACAATCTCGGCTCACTGCAAGCTCCGCCTCCCGGGTTCACGCCATTTTCCTGCCTCAGCCTCTCCGAGTAGCTGGGACTACAGGCGCCCGCCACCACGCCCGGCTAATTTTTTGTATTTTTTAGTAGAGGCGGGGTTTCACCGTGGTCTCGATCTCCTGACCTCGTGATCTGTCCGCCTCGGCCTCCCAAAGTGCTGGGATTACAAGCGTGAGCCACCGCACCCGGCCACAATTGTGATCCTTCTTTCAGCCACGGGGTCTACCTTTCTATCATCCTTCCACCCACCCCAGGGGCACCTAAGTGGGTCAGAGGATTCCAATGTTTCAAAATTGAGCTCTCTAGGTTTTCTTTTATTGGTCATTTTACATCAGGTTGTGATAATGTGATAATGGCAAATCTGCATTCAAATAAGTGCAGCAGCCACTCAGGCCATAAACTTATATGTGCAAGTCATGTATTTTTCTATAATTGAGCTTCGTTTCTATTTTGTGCCTGATTCTGATGGGAGGCAGAGAGTAAATCCAGTCGGTTCACATTTTCCATTTAGTCAGGGTTTCACTTCCCTTTTCTTTGGTGTTCTGTCTAAATTCTGGGTGGCGGTAGACTGTAGAAGAGCAAGCACCCAGGAGTGGTGAGCTTTTGCTGTGTATGTGTGTGATCACTGACAGGGGCCACTGGAGCATCTTCGGAGATGCTCTTTATTCTATTTGGACCTTGGTCACACACAATACACAAGGTCACTGCTGTGCCCTCCTCATCCCTGACTTGCAGAATTTTCTAGGTACCACCCTCTCTCAGCTGTTTTAGTAGCAACTTGGGGCAAGGAACGTTTGGTTCCCCCACCCTGTTCGCTGAGGAGTGGAGACTCTGAAGCTAACTTGGGCCATTGCCCAGACACTTTAAGAAGTCAGCTCTGCTCTACTGCCCTAGCACCAAGCTGGGTGGGAGGGAAACTGAGAGATGATGCACAGGGCTTTTCTGCTGTATGATCCCTACATAGAGAGAGGGTTTCTGCTGTTCCCTTTCCATAGGGCTGAATCCAGGAGTGGTGGTACAGGGCCCCTTCTTGGGGACCCACTCTATCTTCTAACTCTCCTCATTGCCATCTGACTTTTTTCCATCTTCCAGTGCAGGGATTGTATAATAGGAAAAATAAAAATAAAAAATATATAGTTGCTTGAATAATAGTGGCAAGAGTACTTGTTCTTGCCTTATTCTTGATCTTAGGGAGAAAGCATTTAAGCTTTCGCCTTTAAGTATATTAGCTTCAGGCTTTTAAAAATAGATGTTCTTTATCAAACTGAGGAAGTTCTTCTCGATTTGAGGTTTTCCAAGAGGTTTTATCATGAAGTGGTAAAGTGTTGAATTTTGTCAAATGCTTTTTCTGCATCAGTTGATATTAAGATGTGATTTTTTTCTTAGCTTGTTAATATGGTTGATTGACTTTTAAATATTGAACCAACCTTGTATTGCTGGAAGACACTCCATTTGGTTCTAGTGTGTAAAAGATCCTGGATCCTTGTATATATTGCTGAATTCTATTTGCTAAGATTTTATTAAGGATTTTTTGTATCTATATTGATGTAGGATATGGTCTGTAGTTTTCACATTTTAAAGTGTGTTTATCTGATTTTGCTATCAGGGTAATATTGGTTTCATAAAGTGAATTGCGAAGTGTTCTTTATTCTATTACTATTTTCTGGGAGAGATTATCTGCAGGTAGTGTTAATTCTCCTTTAAACAATTCAACATAGTGCTGGAAGTCCTGGATAGCTCAATAAGGGAAGAAAATGAAATAAAAAGCATACAAATCAGAAAGGAAAAAATAAAACTACCTATTTTCAGATGACATGATAGTCTATATAGAAAAGAATCAACAAAGAAAAAAGTCCTAGAACTATAAGTGAGTTCAGCAAGGTTGTGAGATATAGGAGCAACATATGAAAATAAATTGTATTTCTATATAATAGCAACAATCACACAGAAACCAAAACTAAAAATACAATGCCATTTATCATTGCTAAAAAAGAAATTCTTAGGTATAATTCTAACAAAATATGTATAGGACTTGTATACTTAAAATTGCAGAAGCTGATGAAAGAAATAAAAATATCTAAATAAATGGAGATATATGATATTCATGGATTGGAAGTCTCAACATGGCTAAGATGCCAATTCTCCCCAAATTGATATGCAGGCTTAATACAACTCCTATCAAAGTTCAAGCAACATTTTTTTTGTAGTATAGGCAGGATAATTCTAAAATTTATATAGAAAGATGAAGGACCTAAAATAACTAAAACAATAATCAAGAAGTAGAAGAAAGTAGGAAGAATCAGTCTATCTGATTTCAAGATATTATATAACTGTGTGGTATTGGCAGAGGGGTAGCCACATAGGCCAATGGAACTGAAGAAAAGATCCAGAAATAGACCCAAACAATTATGACCAACTGATTTTTGACAAAGGTGCAAAAGCAATTCAATGGAAGAAGGATAATTCTTCAAGAAAGGTGCTGGAATAATCAGATATCTACAGTCAAAACTATGGACCTCAACTTAAGTCTTACACTGTATACAAAAAAAATTTAACTCAGAATGGATCATAAGTATAAATATAACATATAAACTATAAAACTTTTAGAAGAAATTATAGAAGAAAATCATCAGGACATAGGACTTGGTGAGAGTAATTTGATATGACAACAAAAATGATTTATTAAAGAAAAATATCAAAAACATGACCTAATCAAAATTAGAAATGAGATCCAGCAATCCCATTTCTGGGTATTTACCCAAAAGATTTAAACCCAGTTAGCCAAAGAGATGTCTGCACTCCCATGTTCATTGTAGCACTATTTACAATAGCCAAGTTCCAGGATCAACCTACATGTCAATCAACCAGATGAATGGATAAGGAAAATGTGGTATATACACACAATGACATACTATTCAGCCTTAAAAAAGAAGACAATTCTGTCATTAGCAACCACATGGATGAAACCGGAGAACATCATGATAAGTGAAATAAGCCAGGCATAGAAAGACAAATACTGCACATTCTCATCTGTATGTGGAACCTAAGACAATTAAACTCATAGAACAGAGAGTGGAATGGTGATTACAGAGGCCAGGGGTTGTGGGGAGTGGAGAGATGCTGGTCAAAGAGTACAGCATCTTAGACGGGAGGAGTAAGATTTTTTTTAAAAAAAATATCTATTGTATAGCATAGCATGGTGCATATAGTTAATAATAGAGTTCTGTACATTTCAAAATTGCTAAGACAGTAAATTTCAAATGTTCTCACCATAAAGAATGATAAGCATTTTGGGTGATGGATATGTTAATTAGCTTGATTTAATTATTCTCTAGTGTATTCATAAATCATAACATCAATTTCTACCCCATAAATGTGTACAATTATAAATTGTCAGTTTACAAGAAAATAAAATGAAGCAAACAAAAAGATTTAAAATGACCTTGCCAAGAGGATAAAAAGAGGGTAAGCTACAGACTTGGAGAAAATATTTGCAAACCACAAATATTTGACAAAAGATTCATATGTAGAATATATTAAAAAACTCTCAAAACTCAACAGCAAAACAACAAACAATACAATTAGAAAATGAGCAAAAAACCACGAGGAGACAATTCACTGAAGAGGACACATGGATGGCAAATGTGCACATGAAAAGATGTTCAGAGTCACGAGGTGTTAGGGAAATGCAGATTAAGACCATGATAGCTATCACTTCACACCTACTAGAAGAGCTAAAATAAAAAACAGTCACAACACCAAATACTGGCAAGGATATGGAAAACCTGGGTCTCTCACGCATTGCTAGTGAAAGGTAAAAAGGGATGACCACCCTGGAAAAGAGAATGGCAGTTTCTTACAAAACTAAACATGAACTTGCCCTACAACCCAGAAATCCCACTCCTGGACATTTATCCCAGAAAAATAAAAATGTATGTCCACACAAAAACTTGTACAGAAATGCTTACAGCAGCTTTATTGCAGTAGCCAATAAGTAGAAACAACAAGGATGTCCTTCAATAGGTGAGTAGCTAAACTGACTCTGATACAGCCATACTATGGAATCATACTTGGCAATCAATAGGAATGGACTACTGAGACACATGGCAACCTGCATAGACTTCACAGGTAGTATGCTGAGTGAAAAAAGCCAGTCTCAAAAGCCAATCTTGTAGATATGATTCTATTTACATAACACTCTAACCATGACAAAATTTAGAGATGAAAAACAGATTAGTGATTGTCAGGGTTTAGAAATTGGGGGGACAGCAGGAGAGAAATCTTTGTAGTGATTGAAACAGTTGATTGCAGAGGGGATCACATGAATCTACACACATGCCAGGAGGGCACAGAATTGTACACACACATTGTACCAATGCCAGTTTCCTGGGTTTGTTTTTTTTTTTGAGATAGAATCTTGCTCTGTCACCCAGGCTGGAGTACAGTGGCAGTGGCATGATCTCAGCTCACTGCAACCTCCGCCTCCCGGGTTCAAGTGGTTCTCCTGCCTCAGCCTCCCGAGTAGCTGGGATTACAGGTGCCCAGCACCACACCCAGCTAATTTTTGTATTTTTAGTAGAGATGGCGTTTCACCATGTTGGCCAGGCTGGTCTCGAGCTCTTGACCTCAGGTGATCCACCCACTTTGGCCTCCCAAAGTGCTGAGATTACAGGCGTGAGCCACCACGCCCAGCCAGTTTCCTGGTTTTGTTATTGTACTGTAGTCATGTAAATGAGACCCTTGGGGGAAGCTGGATGAAGGATATACTGACCCCTTTATACTCTTATTGCAACTTCCTGTGAATCTATAATTATTTTAAAATAAAAAGTTAAAAATATACATATGTATTAGAAAAAAACTGTTCTGATCTATCATAAATGTTTTGTAATCTACTGTTTGTGCCTTTAGTGCCTTGGCTTTAAAAGATTGATTAAAATTTTATTTTGTAAATTTAAATTTATAACATTTAAAAATTATGGATTACAGATAGATTATATTGCTGTTATCCAGTGTGTTAAAATTGGTTGTTTAACACATTGAAAAATTCATTACTTTTAAAAAAGTTATTTTTATTATTTATTTATTTAGTTTGAAACATTTTTATTTTAATTTTCATGGGTACATAGTAGCTGTATATATTTAATGGGGTACATGATATATTTTGATACAGGCATAAAAAAATTCATTATTTTTAAATGATAATTTTCAAAGCTATTATTTATATTTAGTGATATAATAAATGTACATAGTTTAAAAAGTTAGTATCTCACCTCTTCCTATGTCCTGAAGTCCATTCACTAGAGGCAACTACCCTCAACTCCTCTGAATTTTCTTCCTTGTATTTACCATGTCCCTAAATGATATGTTTATATGGATATCATTTTATTTATCAACAATTGATATTATTGGTTTACATTTTATCATGGTAGATATGAACTTAACTCTCCCACAGCTTTCCCACTGCTAACCTCTGCCTACCATAGTTTTCTCACATTTTGGTCATTTTATTCGCTCGTGTATACAGTATTATATGTGTTCAAATACTGCTTCACGATAAATGAAGAGTTCACTCTTACAATGTTTTGACGCTGTTTAACTCTGTGTCCTGGAGTTCATAGCTGCCTTGCCTTTCATGTGTCTGCTTTTCTCTGCACCTGTGGCTACACGTTTTCCCATATACTCCCCTCCTGGTTACCCTTTAGGCCAACTGTATGCATTTTCCTGAGATTCCCCTTCATGGCTATCCTGTATTGGAACCCCTGCTTCCTGGAAGCTGTGTCTTTCTCTTTCTTGTTTTATATTTGCTACCTAAAGAAAGGGTGTGTAGGAGATAGAACATTTGAATCTTTGGATGTCTGAGAGTGTCTTGGATCTGCTATCCCTCTTGATTGATAATTTGGCTGGGAATAGGCTTTTAGTTTGAAAATGATTTTCTCATGAAAATTTGAAGGCACTGCTCCCTGTTTTCTAGCAACTGGCTGCTGAGAACTCAGAAGCCATTCTGGTTCTTCTTCCTTCTTGTATGTCGTCTGTTTTTACTCTCTGGAAGTTTGTGGGGTCTTCTGTTGCTGGTATTTTGAAATTTCACAGGGATGTACAGTATCCAGGCTTTTGAAATTAGAAAAACCTTTCTCAAAATAATGTCTTTCCCGTGAGTTCCAACAGTTGATTTTGTAACTCAAAAGCAAAGCATTACCTCTTTTATTTCCTGCTTTTTTCCATGCACACTCATTCCCTGAGGTCATTAGTGCCATTGGCTGACTGGGTGAAAAGCTGGCAAGTAGTTGGAGGTACCAAGGGACAAAGGAAGATGTGATCCTGGGTCCCAGGAATCCATTACACACTACTGTGAGTTGCCAGGAAGAGGCCCATGGGTGAGAGTAGGGGAAGAGATCCTAATGAAAATTAAAATCCAAAGAAACCATGCCAAGGGATTACTCCACCCTGGGGAGTAATCAAGCAACCCCCAAAGCTGTGTGCATTCTTGCTTCAGTGCCTTTGCTTGAGCTGTGCCCTAGCTGGAATTATAACTGGCTGCCAGCAACACAGAATTCATTCTAGCGGTCTAAATACATGCAGGTTCATGCTCTCATGTAGAGGAAGTCTAGAAGTAGGTGGTCCTGGGTGGTTTGGTGGCTCCATGGTCATGAGGGACCCAACCTCTTTCTACCTTTTTGCTCCAACTTCATTAACATGTTGTTTTAATCTTCAAGGTCAGAAGATGGCTGCTGGCGTTCTAGTCATCACACTCAAGTTCCAGGCAAGAAAAAAAATAGGAAGAGGCAAAAGGGCATTCTCTGACTGGCTGATTTCTCTTAAGAAGCCTTTCTGGAAGTTTATCCAACAACTTCTACTTATATCTTATTGGCCACTGTGCAAGGGAGGCTGGAAATACATTCTTTTAGCTGGAGGTATTGCTGGCCAAAGTGGGTTTCTGTTAACAAAGAGAAGGGGAGAATGAATAGTGGTAAGGGACTAGCAGTCTCTGTGACCATGTTCTGGACTCTTAACTACTCTTTAGCTACTGAGACCTTGTTCCTTCCAGAAAGCACAAGTGAAGTGGCACTTCGGTTTTCCTGATGCCTCAGGCAGAACCACAACCGCCAATGCCCTCATGCCCTTGGAGACCTCCTCTCTGTGTTTATGTCCTTTTTATTTCTGCCTGAAAAGTGTTCATCTCCTCACCCTAGCACATCCCCCGCCTTCCCATATGTTCAAATTCAGCCTTAGAGACCTAGCCAATGGAAACTTCCTCCAGAATTCCTTGATTTCAACTGCCCAGCCAAAAGTTCCTCCTTTTTCTCCTCTGAGTTCCATAGTAGGATGGGGGATTAGAGTGACTGTTCCTGTTTACCCAAGATGAAGAGGTTCAATGAACAAAGGACTTTTGTACTGAAACCATTCCTGGACAGATCCTGGTTTGCTTGGGACTGAGAGGTTTCCCAGGATGCAGGACTTTCAGTGCCAAAACTGGAAAGGTTCTGGGCAAGCCAGGATGCGTTGATCACTTCACAGGGGTCAGAACACTGAACGTGGCAGTCAGAAGGCAGGAAGGAGAGTGCTGGTGCTGCACTGATGGACCATATAGTTTTGGGCCTCCATGACTCTCAGCATCCAAATCTGTGAAACGGTACTATTATCAGCTTTTCAGGGTTGTGAGGAGGATGGCAGGAGATCCTTTTTATTTATTTTTTATTTTTGAGATGGAGTCTTGCTCTGTCACCCAGGATAGAGTACAGTGGCATGATCTTGGCTCTGCCTCCCAGGTTCAAGCAATTCTCCTGCCTCAGCCTCCTGATTAGCTACGATTACAGGGAGGCACCACCATGCCCGACTAATTTTTGTATTTTTAGTAGAGACAGGGTTTTGCCATGTTGGCCAGGCTGGTCTCAAACTCCTGACCTCAGGTGATCCACCCGTCTCAGCCTCCCAAAGTGCTGGGATTACAGGTGTGAGCCACTGTGCCCGGCCTGGGCAGGAGATCTTGTACATAGAAAGCTCCTTGCAAATGTGGTAACATATAAAATGGGTGACAGCCTTTTTTTTTTTTTTTTTTTTACTATATTGATAATCCTTCTTATGGCCCATACCACATTCTGTTGGGCATAATGGTTATTTGAATGCGTGTTTCGTTTTCCCCTCCTAGACTGAGAAACATATGTCCCCATAAATCAGATGAACCCAGCAATCTGCAGCAGGTATGAATTTGCATCCCAACAGTCATGTGCAAGAACCATGGCAGTATTTTATTTTTGTAAACCAAATTAAATCTGGCTGTGAGCTCCCAGTCACCATGGTTGAGTCATTGCCTGGAGCACCCCCTCCTTAGGGTGGGCAAGGATGGTTTACATAGTCCAGAAACTTCAGCAAAGCTTGTGTTCTTCAGCCCCATATGGTCACTGCTGGAGCCTCATGCTCAAGTCCAAATGGTTCCTTCCAAAGAAGGGTGGCTCTTCTCTCTCCATGCCAAGCCAGGCTCTGAGATCTTTTTCAGCAGCTCACAAGGTCTTAGAGCTTGCTTGTCAGTCCCTGGCACCCAGGGGCCTCCCTGTCAAAGGTCCTGCCGCCTCCTGAGGTGCTGCATTTAGCTGGGTGCGCGTTTCCATGTCAGTGGTGTGCTGGAGCTGGCTTGTACTGGCTCAGGAGAGCCGATTGTGTGTGTCTCTTCCCAACTTCCTGCTCAATGACATAAAGTTGGTAGCTTGAAATTGACCATGGTGGAAATATTTACACCACAGAAACTGGTAAACACTGTAAATCAGGAGGCCTGCCCTCCAGCCCACCACCCTGAGAACACGTTGTTAGCTTTCACCAGTACGCCAACATATATCCCACCATGCCTTTGCTTCCTGTCTCTGGAAAACCTGGGTCTCCCCGTGGGTTCAGCCTCTTCCTGTCCATCCCAGAGCCCCTGCCCATCCAAGACAAGCCAGCTCTTTGCGCCCAGTGCCTAGACTTCAGAAAATAAAAGCCTTTCATTTCTCCTGTGGAACAGATCTCAGGACACAGAGCTCTCCTGGTTCTCTTCAGAGGAGAAAGATGAGGTTCCTTTAATTCTGTTTTCTGCAACTTTCTCTTTCAAATGAGTCTATAACATCATAAAGCACAATCGGTTTGCCCATTGGGCAATCCTGCCACATTCAAATTCCTCCCGGCAGTGTCTGGCATTATGCTCTTACTTCAGTAGAGCAGCTGGATAGATGGATAAAGGTAAGCTGGACATTCACCACTCCCGGTGAACTGGGCAATACTCTCAATGTCCCCCTCCCCCATACGCACTGTCACTGCCTCCCACGCCTGCCGCCCAGGCCCATTGCCGGGCCTTGCTGTAGCTCTGCCCTGATCTCCTGGCTTCTGTGGCTCTTTATGTAACTCAGCACTAAATGTTCCGTCTGGGAGGCTGGCTCCAAGGAATTTCTCATTTTCAGATATTTATGCCTTAAACTGAAGACCAAATACTGCCGGTTCTTGTCTCCTGTCTCCTCACGGCATCATTAGTAGTTTTCAGGAGCTGCATTCTGTAAGTGAATTTGCCAGCTTGTCACTGGTGAGTTCTAAGTTACCAATGACACTTGAAGAAATGCCCAGAATAACTCCAGCCAGCCAGCAATGCATAACCAGGGAGACAGGAGCTCAGACGCATGAATTTAGGGAGAACAGTGGGGCTCTCATCTATAAAACTCTGGTAATGGCTTGTATCTTTCTCCAAGGAGATACAAAAACTATTGTTGCTTCCATCCACCTTCTCAACACTCCTGGGAGGAAGATAACAAACAGATGTTAGTGTTTTCCTGTTGCAGATGGGTACACTGAGGTGCAGGAAAATTACAAAAATTAAATATAGGTAAAGGTTGCTTAAGTGAATATATGCAAAGGGAAGTAGTGAGGTTGCAAAGAGATACTCTTTCGTTTATACACACATTGATTCAGCTCTTTGCCTGGCATGCCTTTTGTATGGGTGACAGACCCAAGGATTAATGAAACAGGCTGCTCACTCGCAAAGAGCCCTAAGTCTGGTGGAAGAAGCAGACACACTTAAGCCAAGAATTTCACTGTTACATGTGCAGGGCTACCATGTACAGTTGTTCAGGTGCTCTACTGCACAAGGGTGCTCTGCTGAAGAGGCAGGTGGAAGAGGCAGGCTAGAAATCTAGCACTTGCCCTGCTGGCCAAGACTTTGCCCTGGTGTGGAGCTGGGACACCCTGAGGAAAGGGCACATTTTTCTAGTGGTAAAAAACCTGTATGGGGGATTTCTGGACTGTCCAAAGGACCCTAGCCCTAGATTTTTATAGCATTATCTCCTGTAAACCATTCAAAATCCTAATCACAAATGGATAGCCTGATCATCAACAGCAGCCACCTGATTTGAGCTCTAGATTTTGCTCTGCCAGTGAGACCCTGTGCCTCTTCCTTTCTCGGGGCTTCAGTCTCCCTGTGCACTGTGGGGATCAGCAAGATGGGTATGAAGGCCCTTCCTGCACCAGCAGTCCAGGTGAGTTTGCTTCTTGCAGAACGCTTGATGGGAGATGCTTCCTGCCTTTGTACTTGGGAGGCTGGTATGAGCAGAGAGAAATATCAGTAGAGGAAGGATATTCTAATGAGGGGATCTCAGGTGAAAAGTCCAGGATTTTTATCAGAACAGAAGGGTGACCTGCACTCCACTGCCCAAAAGGCAGAGTTGGGCCAATGCTGGAGACCATTCTGGTGGGCAGGGATGTAGGAAGTGCAGGCCAATTGGAAGGCCCAGGAAGTGGTGATTGGCATATAGAGATCAGCAGGAGGCCTAGGGGAGACTCCAGCTTGTGGGTTCCAGGCTGTTTTAGACTCAGAAGTAGGCATCAAGCAGAGGCATAGTGGGTGGAACACAGGGGCCTGGGGACACTGGCACAGCCTTTCCTGAGTCTCTTTAACAACAATGGGTAAAGGGGGCAGGCACCAGCTGTGTCTGCCAGGAACCCAGATCCCAGCTTGGGGGCCCACAGATGAGGAATGCTGTGAACCCACCAGCTAAGAGGAGCCAAGGAAGGCAGAGGCCAAGAGCAAGAGGCAGGGATGGAAAATGTCCATGAGTGAGGCAGAGACAGTGTGGTGCCCAGGACAGAGCTTGGGGTGGGGCACCTGAGCTCAAAGCTCGGCCCCAGCACTGTCCAGCTGGGTGACTTGGAACCAGTTACCCTTGCTGAAGTCTCCGTTTTCTCATCCATAAAATGGGCTAAAAAACCTTCGTTTTGCAAAGCGGTTGTGAGCATTAATGGTGTTGGATGTGAAGTCCCACCACAGGGCCTGGCTCATGGTAGACTTTAATAAACAATAGCTTCTATCAATCTGAACAAAAATCAGCTGGAGTGTAGTACAGGCATGAATAGGGAACAGCTTTCTAGCACAGTGAAAGGGGATGTTCTGCCTGCCCCTCAGTTTATTAAAATGCCACCTCTGCCACACATCTGGATGAACGGACTTGATGTCTAGCTTCTGTGGCTCCTTCCTTTACTAGAAAGAATTCTAAGTGAGCCCATCACCAAATTTATCTTCTAAAGACAGTGACAAGCTGTATCCAGGGTAGCTGGAGATGGGATTTCTATTTTGGTTGTCGACAGTGTCAAACAGATACTTGCAACATGCCATCAAATTGGGGACAGAAAGGACAGGAGATTCCAGCTTAGGCAAGAATCTCATACCTTTGTGAGGGGCATATAAAAAAAAAAACCCGATGTGTGTCAGCATGTCCATGGGATGATTGGGCTGAGAAGCTCTGGGAGTTTCAGAGAGTACCGTTGATGACAAGACAGGAACATGTGGCTGTCACAGTGTGGGAGGAATTAACCACAGTTCTGTACACTGTACCATTTAATAAGCATCTCTTGTTTGATCTTCCAACAACCCCATGGGGGAGATGCTGCCCCCGTTCTACAGGCAGAGAAACTGAGGCTCCAAGAGGATAATAGACTAGGGCAGGGTAATAATACACTGAGGAAAGGGTGATGCCTGGACTGGAACCCAGGAACCTGATCCTAACAGCAGGATAATTTCTACACAGGGACACTACAAGTCCTGTGTCTTGCTAAAGGCAAGCTGTAGGGAGCAAAGCTAATGGTTCAGGTCTGGGTTTCCCTCTCTGATTTATTTCTTTATTGTATTTTCTACTTTTTGATTCCATATGGGAATATTAGACCAGTGTGCTGGCTCCTACTGAAAACTCTGCACAGCCTTCCCTGCCCCGCCCAGATGGGTTGAGGCCCCTCATTGTATTCTCACAGAATCCCCCGTGCTTCTCTTGTGAAGCCCATATCACAGGTGGAATTACTTAAGCCCTTGTGGCCTGATTGGTTTAGTGTCTTCCTCACTATACTTTAAGCTCCCTGAAGACAATCATATCTTTCTGCTTTACCCCAGAGCTTAAAATGATCCCTGGCACATAGTAGCTGCTAAGCCAATGGCGACAGCTTTCCTTTGGAGGAAGAGTAGAATTTGGTCCAGGAGAGATGGGTGGTGGCCACTCCAGGTGGAGAGGCAGGCCTGGTTGGGAGAAAAGCCCCAACTGAACGCCCACTTTGTCCACATCCTCTCAGTATGGAAAGTGCAGGGCCTGACACGTAGTAGGTGACAAATAAAGATTGATTAATTTAATGAATGAATAAAAATCAGATGCAAATCCTGTCCAGGCTTCTCTGTTCCTATTAGTTTCTTTGCATGGCTGGTTTGAGTGTTATTGGCTCAAGCATACATGGCTCAAGGAGCAAGAACGCAGGGAACTTATAGGGGGTTCTCAGGCATCATGTGTTTTATATACATCTTTCATTATCCTAAGAATAGGATAATGAAAGAATCCTACAGGATAATAGTGAGAACCTTCTGGGCTTATAATGGTGGGTCACTTGGGATTCCAGGGGTTAAAGATTAGATACTGGCTTAGACTGATGGGAATGGTGATTGGATGTCTAACCTCACCCTGCAGGGTTCCTGACCGCTTGAAACTCCTTTGCCTCAAACCTGAATTGGTCCAGCACCTGGGCAGTGGGGGACTGGGCTGAATAGACTGACATAAGGCTTCTTGTACACAACCTGTTAGGGCAGGATGCCTTAAGGTGTGGGCAGCAGGGGGAGCAGACACTTACTGATGGTAAGGACAGAGATGAGGTGGATCAGTGCAATAAAGTATGCATAGTTCTGTGGTATATTTGTATCCAACTCCTTTCCTGCCACAGGACCTTTGCATGTGTTATTCCCCATTCTTAGCCTCCTTTCACCCCTTTGCAAGACTAGCTCCTTTTTGTCCTACAGGCCTCAGCCTATTTTTTGCTCCTCAGAGGAGACTTTTCTGACTACTATATTATAAATAGATCTCCCAATTTCTCTTATTCTCTTAGTCTTTTATTTGTTGCTTTCATTATACATATTAGAATTTGTAACCATTTTACTTATATCTGTTTACTTGTATATTTAAAAATTGATTTTCCCCACTAGAATGTAAACTCCATGAGGTCAGGGCCATGTCTATTTTGTCAGCATTGATTCCCTGTGCCTAACAGTGCCTGGCAGAGCAGGCAGCCATCAGCCTTGGCAGGATGTTTGATTGATTGAATGAAGAATTATGTAACTGATAGAGATTCCCTTTGAACTTTGGTTGCCTAGAAATTCAGAGCTAAAATTTTAATGCAGCTTTAATAACTTTCGAGGTCATTAAGATGGGCATTTCTGAGTGCTGACCTTTTATCTGACTTTCCTTGCTCAGTGGACCTTGTTTTAATTGGCCTATGTAACTGATGCTTATAATTTATGGTAAGAATCACACTTTCCCTTATGATTTCAAGCAAACATGTCACTGCAGGCCAGACACCTTATCTTTTTGTACTTTCCAGAAAACAGAACAGTGTAAATAGGTGCAATGGAGCTATGACCAATGATGTTTTCTCTTCATCAGGACTGCCTTTAGCAATAACTCTTTGGCTAGGCCCTGGTACCTTTGGGGTTCAGGCCTGCTAGGGGAGCCCTGTGATGGGCGACGGTTCTGCCACAAGTGGACAAAGGCCACAGCTATTCTACATAGAACTTTTGTGCAAATTAGAAAAAGGTGCCCCTATAGGTGGTTATAGCACTGCGCAAAAGCAAAAAGGTTTGGGAAATGGGGTGTTGGCTGGATTTCGGTCCCTCCTTGCTGCCTTGGCTGGATACCTTTGTGAAGTAAACAACCTGAATCACTGTATATGGTGGTCTTGAGTGGAAAGGTCTCTAAGGCTGGGGAGGACCCTACTTGGCTTGGTATTTGGAGCCCTCTCTGTAGGGGCTGCCCAGCAGACAGGGCTTCCTGTCATCAGTCATTGCTTCCCTCAATCATGTCAGAGTCTGCTCAACCCTTTGGGAAATATGGCTGGGAGGGGACAAGGGAGTTGGGGAGAGAGGAGCATTTGTCAGGTGTCTAGCACTGGGCCAAGTGCTGGGCATATAGTGGTGAATATGACCTGGTCTTTTTCTCACTGTCTGATGAAAGGATAGACAGGCAAATAAAGTGGGAACAAATTCTTAGAAGGAAATGAGTGCAAAGATATGGGAACGGAGAGAGGAGCAGCCTGCCTCAGGAGTCATGAAATGGCTTCTCAGATGACGTGCTTTATGACTTGGGTCCTTGGAGGAGTTCCTAGGCCAATCAACAAAGGAAAGGGCATTCCAGGCAGGAGAAACAGCAAGTACAATGGCACAGAGCTCTGAGTCTGCGTGGTTAGGTCTAGGAACAGAGGCTGCCCAAGATGCACGAATGTCCTCCGCGCACACACCCAACTCCTATCCACCGGACAAGGTCTAATGTTACCTCTTCTGTGACGCCTTCCTTTTTCACCCAGGCCCTTCCCCTCAGTCTCCGTGGTGCACACCTGATAGCACCTGACACCACATACTACTGTCATTTACTCCTCTGGGCTCTCACTAGAGCCTGAGCTCCCTGAGGGCTGGGGCCGCCCCAGACTCACCTTTGTGTCCCTTTTTCTCACACAGTGCCAGGCACATGTCAAGGGATAGAAAATGACTTACATGAAAGAATGATCAATGTGTTTGAAGCAGAGTGTAGCAAAGCCAGTTCGGAAGCTAACCTGGAGAGGAATTCTGGGTCTTGTAATGCCATGTAAGGGATTCTGGACTACAGGCATTGGCATCAAAGGTTTGGGGCGGAGGATGTCAAGGTCACACCTGTTCTGTGGCAGGTAGCAGGGTGTTCAGTCTGGAAGGCAGATCCCAGCTGTAAGATGCACAAGCCTGTGACCCTCTGGGTCATGCAGGTGCCTTAGTGCACAGAGCAGAGTCCAGGCAGGAGACCTCAAAAGATGGGAGAAGCACAGGGCTATCTCGACCACGGCATCTTTGACTACAGATGACAAACAGTAATGCCTTGTGCTATCTCGCCTGATACGAAGTCCAGAGATCGAAGAGTTTTCAGGGAAACAGGGCTCAATAGTATAATAATCTCATGGAGGTTCCCTCCATCTCCCTGTCTTGTGATTTCACTTTCAACTTCAGTGCAAGATGGTGGCAGCAGCTCTAGGAATCACACCCAGATCCATCAGCATCCAATGGTTTAAGAGTTATTCCTTCTGCCATCTCCTTCCTAAGAGCAAGGAATCTTTTCCCAGAAGTCCCCTGACAGACCTCCCCTGACATCTCATTGGCCAGAGTTGGGTCACATGTTCACCCTTGCCCCAATTACTACTAAGAGCCTCATGATTGACCTAGACTAATCAGGTACCAGGCCTGGGGCTGCCTTTCCCTATAGTAATTGGTGTGGCCTGTCAGAGGAGAGGATGCTGAGCTGCAGAGGACCCTGACCCAACTTCTAGACCCTGAGCTGGGGGTGTGTGCATGAGGATGAGCAGTGAACCCCTCCAGGGGGTGCAGGGGAAGGACATCCTCAGCAAAGCCACCACTCAGGTGGAAGGGGAGAGGGAGGGAGTTTGTTTGCCAGGGCACGGGGATTTAGGGTCATGGCTGATGGGAAGGCTGGGGAGGGAAGTTGCAGAGGGCGAATGGGTGAGATGGGGAGGCTGGGAGGCAAGCATTAGAGGAGAGGCTAGCACGCTAGGATGGTCCCACAGGCGGGTGAGAAAGGCTCTCCCATTGGCCTCAAGTGCTACATTATGTGCTGGCTGGGAGTGAGGTCCTGCGGTCGCGCTGCGGGCTTGATGACTTAGCAGTCTGGGCTGGGCCTCGAGGGGACAGGTGTGGCTGAGGCTTGGTCTGTAGGAGGGAGGCTGTGAGGGGCGGGAGACTGCACAGCCTGTTTCAAACACTCCGCCCACAAACCACACACTCGCATACTCATACACACGCAGCCTTGCCATTTACAATGGTAAACTCCTCAGATGGCACAACGCAGCTCTTTGCCCAAGCAACAGAGGAAAGGCCCTGGTTGTTATTCAGAGACATATAGGGGAATTATTTGTATCTAACTGTCCTCTTGACATCTTCACTTGGACATCTCAAAAGCTCTCAGAGCCCATGCCTCTCAGCCAGGATGGCTAGAACAGCTGGGGACTGGCTGGAGACTGTTTATGTCCATGGTGTCTCTTCAGCAGGGTGTCAGGGATTTTTACAAGGTGGCTGGCTTCCAAGAGGGCAAAAGAGTGGAAGCTGCAAGCTTTTCAAAGCATGGACTGAGAAGTCCTAAGTCCATATCACTTTTATTTTTCTGATCAAAGCAAGTCATATGGCTGGGCAAGCCCAAGGCCATCCAGAATCAAGGAGAAGGGAAATAGACTCCATCTCTTGAGGAGAGGTGTGGCAGGTGTAACAAACAATGAGAAGGATAGTTGGTAGCCCTCTCTGGAAACAGAAGTGCCACAAAACTGGTGAGCAGCAGAGTTGAGGCTCCAGTCCATGCCTGTCTAGTGCCAACTGCACACCACCGCACCATTGATCAGATCATGGACTTCTCAAGCTTTGGATTTGTACCACTGAATAACTCTTGAAGTCATCCAGTGGTCCAAATCCATCATTGTCTTAACCTGGGTTTTCTTAGAAGCAGGACTTGAGGTCCAATTCGAGTATAAGTGGTTTATTTGAAAGGTGACCCCAGGAAGCCCTGATAGGGAAGAATTATGACAGGGATGGAGGGATGGAAACCATTAAAGAATGCCAATGAGAAGGTTATGTTGTAGGCACCTGGACCTCAGTCTTGCTGAGATTCTGGGAGGTGGTCCAGAACACACCTGAGGGGCCAGGAAGCTGGGGTGTTTATTCTTCCGCTTCCCACTCTGGGGCCAAGATCCCATCCTAGACCCGTAGAACTTCTGTTTGAGCTGATACTCCTTTTCAGGCTTGTTCAGGATACCTTCATTCATTGGCTCCCAGTTACGGAGGCTTCTTAGTGTTATGGCCCCTGGGCTGGAAAGGCTGTATTGCACCATGGAGTCACATGCAACAACCCGGTCAGGCTCTTTAGCTGCTAATAAAACTCCAGACTCTCCCAGAGCCAAACGTATTTCCTCTGCTTGGATCTCTGGGCTGTCCCTGCGTCTAAAAACCCAACAGTGTCTTCTGGCTGCAAGAGCTGGAATTAGAAATTGTGATAGACTGTTACTTTGAAGAATTATGCCTCCCAGTATTTCTGTTCTTGTGTAGTCTCCTTCCACATAGACTTGAGCCTGGCCATGTGATTTGCTTTAGCCGATGGGACATTAGCAAATGTGATGCAGGCAGAGGCTCGATAAGTGCTTGCACGTTGGGCCTTTTCCTCTTGCTCCCCAGCCACCATACTGTGAGGAAGTCCAGGCCATCCTGCTGGAAAGAGAGATCATATGAAGAAAATACACGGTGAGAGAGATAAGCCACAGGGATGAGCCCTGAGCCATCAGACGTGCGATCTCTATCTTCCAACCTAGCCCAGTCACCAGTCAAATGCAGTGAAGAGACAATACATGAACTGCAATACAGAGCAATAGAGAAGAACCGCCCAGCTGGGTCTTGTCTGCATTTCTGACCTTCAGAATCTCCAGCAAACTAGATGGTTCTTGTGTGAGGCCACTGTGTTTTCTAGAAATAGATAACTGAAACAGCCCTGCGGACCTTGCTACCCATATGCATCTTTGTAGCTTCTGCTTCCTAAGTTTACTGACATCACACTTCTTTCCTCTGTAGGTTGAGAAAGTGCTTATTGAAAGATACTCAACACCCAGTTTGAGGAAGTAGGGAATTAGGACAATGAGGGCTGAGTGCTGCCTCTTTTGTTCTGGGCAATATGGGAGTGGTAGAGAGGTAATTGCATGCGTTTGATGGTGCTACCCAGCATAGATGCCCACCGATGCCACTGAAATTCTCAACAAAGAGTGTGGTGAGTTCTCTGCCTCACTGTGGGGTTCTGACTTCTCACTCGAAAGCAAGAATTGAATGCTTAGCTCTAGGCATGGCCTAGGAAGGCCACAGGAGCTCTGAGTAATAGGCCAGCTTAAGATCCCTTTACCAACTGGTGAGAGCTGGAAGACCTGCCTCATCAGGGGGCTCGATTGGACCCAGGTGCTGCTGACAATCTTGTCTTGGCTGCTAAAAATCAGCTGAGAAGACACAGATACAGCTGAAATCCCAGGGCTATATAAAAACGAAAGCAGAAAACAGTATTAGGGACTAATCATCCTGTAGAGTTTCTCAGTAAGTTCCATTGCTATTTGTGTCCAAAAAGCATCACTGAGTGAAAATGTCACATCTGAGCACTGAGTTTTGCATCCAGTGGTGAATGCGTACCCAAACTACAGGGGAAAATTTTTAATTCCCATAAAAATAGGCAAAGTTACTAATTAAAAATTTTCCCCATCCGCATTAAGATCACCAAGTGAGTAAATCTCACAAGCTGATGATTGTACCCAGTTCAGATTTTATTAATAAAATCTAATTTGTCTTCCCAGTTTTATGGATTAGATTCCCTAGTTATGTTATTTATTCCTACCACCTTTTCTTCTTGAATCACAAAATAAATGTCAATTTCAGAAGTTAGATGGTGAATATTCATCTCTCTCCCTAGAATATTGTGGGTGGGAGGCTTTTTTTCCTGATTTAGAAGGGGAAAAAAATCACAATTTAAATATGAAGTACGCATAAAAGAATTGAAAAGGTATTATAAAATGTTCTTTTTTTATTCTCTTTTTATCTCCATTCCCTACTTTCATTATTCTCCTCCCTGTAGAAGACCATTCTAATATATTTAATTAGTATTGTTTTGTTTCTATGTCTTCCTGTAAATGTGCACTGTTGTTTTGTGGGCATGTATTTAAAATTGTTGTTACTAGTATTATGTTACAGATCCCATTGTTTCTTCCTTTTTTTAAAATTCAGCACTGTGTTTCTAAGATCTATCTATGTTGCTATATGAACATCTGATCTACTGTTTGTAAGTGCTGTAGGGTACTCCAGGAAGTTCATTCTCCACATTTCACCTATTAATTCTGCCGGGGATGGACACTCTAATGGCTTCCAACCCTGGCCACATTAAGAAACATTATACTGAACATCCTTGTTCGTGTTCCCTAACAAGCCCAATAAAATAAATGTCCATGCATTTATTCATGGATCATAGTGTAGGTTCACACGCCTTTATGTGGTACCAAAAAATCCAGTAAACACACTGATTTATAAAGCTGAATTTAGATTTCTTAAATTCTGTCTTCATTGTCATAATGAAAATGTCCAAACAGCTCAAAGAGTTAACATTGTGACTTTGAAAGTGCAGATAATAATTTTAGAAAAAAATAATCTCCAAATTAATCAGTACATACCCTGAGAGGGAAAAAAATGTTAAAAAACCGAATGTGTTGTATTCATTCAAAATAAACATGCATTCACAGTAAAAATTTCCTATGGTTTGTACAATTACAGTGCATTTTCCCAGTTGAGCAATATTATGATTTGTTGGAGGGGGCTACAAAGCCACTTAGCAAATGGATCACATGTGCCCACATTTGCTAGTACATGGTCTGTTCACACAGCCTGCTTCTAAAACAACAGCATTCTTCCTTTTCTTTTCAGTTTTAGCTCCTACTTGAAAAAGTCAGATACAACTATAGACATAGGGTGGCTCTTAACCTGCCTTCTTTCTCCATGGGAGGTTACAATTTTATGCAGTGAATCGCTCTTGCTTGTCAAAATGTCCAACAGATTCAAAAGAAGTATTTTCCAATGTATTCTTTTATTCTTTTTCCAGGATCTGACATTCTTGGTTCATATTGCCATTTGCATCTGACAGCTCCCTGTTAAGCTCCCAGCTCAAACTAGAGACCTGCTTGCTTGGGAGTCTGGCCATTCCATGGTCATCTCAGCAAAGTCTTTCCCCTTAAGTTTAGCAGGTCTTTATTTCTTTTGTGACCTAGCTCCAGCAGTCTCAAAGGATTCAAATGGGGCAACAGACTTTCATATTTTCAATCAATCTCTTCAAATGACTCCTTCTCCAGTCTCCATTTTGACATGTAAGCCTCCATTTTGACTCTTGCCATTATAGATGTAGGAAAAAAGAGTTTTTCCAGAGATTCCTGAGCCCTCCCAAATTGTTGGGAGAGTGAATCATCTGAGCTTTGGTTTGGCCAACCCTCTGCCCCTCAGTGTGCACATGGGGAGAGTTTTCCTGGAGCTGGCTAAGCCCCCAGCACAACAAGGACCATCTGGGTACACTTGGATCAGTTTCTCAGGCCTTACCCCTCATATCCTTCCTACTAAATCTGAAGCCTTGAAACATTTTCCCCTTTCTTCCATCTCTTATGCTTTAGAATAGCTCTCCCCAATTCATATAGAAGCTTCCTTTAAAAATATGTGCAACAATAGCTGGAAAATTTTTAGAGATGGTTAATAAAGAAAGGGAGCTTTCCCAACCAGATGTGAAAGTGCCTTGGGCTATGGTAACTGATACAGTTTAAGACTGCCACATGAATTGATACATAGGTGGAAAAGAGGAGAAAATCTCAACAAAGACCAAGAAACTAGAAGGATTCAGAATATGGAGATGACAGCATCTCAAATCAGTAATGAAAGGTTGTGTGATACAATATACAATATTGGGAGTACTGGTTAATCATTTAGGGAAAAATAGAATTAGATCCCTACCTCACACCAGATAGGTGAAACATCTAAATGTTAAGAAAAGAAGAATGAGAGAGAAGTCATCAGTATATTAGAGAATATTGGTGAATATATATACAACCTCAGAATGAGAAAAGCCTTCTAAAAGCACAGGAACAGAGGCAAAAAGCCATACAGGAATATAAATAGATTTCACTAAAAACAAAAGCTAGGCACTTCTATATCTATAAACCCATCATAATAAAGACTTAAAGGTAAAATAAAATGGGGCAAAATGTAGCATAGACGGCAAATTATTAATATAATTAGTATATTAAGACTTGCCACCAATCAATAAGCATAAAGTTGAGACTGATGTTGAGCCCTATGCTAAGGCATTATTGCTCAAGGAAGGCTGCCAGCTACTTGACTACAGGTTAATTACATCAGACTCTTCTTCTAATGGGGCAGCAATTTGTTCATTTTAGATTTTTACCTCCTGTAGATATGAGTTTGCCTTCTCTATCTATAGTGTTTCTGCCAACACTCCTATCTGTGGACAGACAGAACTGGTATGGTATTCTGAATAACATGGCCACAGCTTGAAGGTCCTATTTTATGGAAAAGGGAGGGCTGACAATGGCACACTGCAAAGGGTTCCCTTGGTATACCCATCAGGTGGAAGGAGCAAGCCCAATGCAACAATGACATGACCTGTTGGCTTAGCTAAGGGACTGGCTCTTGGACAACAATCTGCAGGGTTGGCATGCTGAGCTCCAGGATGCCATATGCACACTGAACTGGTGAGCAAACTGTGTCACCAGAAGCTAGAATACACAGGTCTGGCAAACGAAAGGGGAAGCAAGTTTGGTCCCCTTCACTATTGCTCCCAGTGACACTTAGGAAAGCTGTATTTCCTTGTCCTGAACCCTTATATTCTGTTGTATTAGGGGTCCTATTTCCCAAGTGGGGAATGCTTCTATCAGGAATTCCTTTCACTTGGAAGCTATGACTGTCATCTAGTTGGTCACTTTGGCTCCTTGTGCCCATGGTCCAGGAGGCAAAGTAAGTTATAGTGGATTCTTAGAATAGATTCTCCCAGAGGCAGGTCCTGGAATCAGGATTTGAGTGCAAATAGTTTATTTGGAAGACGATTGCAGGAAATACCAGAAGGGGAGTAGAGAAGTAAGACGGATTGAAGAAGGAAGCCAACATAAGATTGCTGTTGAGGAAAGAGGCACTCAACTCTGCTGAGGACATCTGGGAGAAATGTGGAACATGCCTTAGAGTTGTCTCACCAGAAAGGCAGAGAAACTGGGGTATTTATACACTAATTTCTGCTGTTCCCAGAAGCTTCAACTCCAGGGCACCCTGTCCTGCACTGAATGGCAGCTCGGCATGCTCTGAAGGCTGGAGAAAGCCCACAGTCAGGGAGCAGTGGTGTTCACAGCAGGAAGCTGCTGAGTGCCCAACCACAGCAAATACTTAAATGATATGGGTGGGCTCCGTGTCGGAGCTTGATTTTCAGTACAGTTATCCCTCCAGCTTTTCAAGATAAGGGCCTTTTTAAATGCCTCATGGACCCCTCTGGCTTTTACACTGTGCCCTGAATTGATATCTGGCTGGCCCGTGGTTGTTATTTTCTTTCTTCATCGTTCCTATAGCCATTAACAACAGCTAGTCAGTGCCATAATCCTTATGATCACCATCATCCCCTGATTTTTCCAGATGTCAGAACTATTGTTTAAGCCTTTACATCTCCTTCCCCTATGCCCCTCCAAACCCACTGCACATGAGCGATGCTGCAGCATGGCGGGGGTGATGACCACTGCACTTACCACCAGAATTTCAATTCTTCTTGCCTTCTGGCCAGTGAGGCATTCAATTCCAGAATCCCAGCCTGATGATCTGCTTCCTGGGGCCACTTCCAGTACCAAATGTCTTAGTTTAGGTTCCCCTTGAAGCAGACTCTGAGACTAGACTTTCTGGATGAGTAGTTTGTTAGGGAGTGAAACACCAGTAGGGGCATGAGAGAGTGGGATAAGGCAGGGAAGGAAGCCCATGTGGTGCAAGGGGTGGACTGTATACAATGCCCATTGTGTATCTTCATATCCTTTCAGCCTCACTTTCTATCCCACTGTCCTTGTGTTTGCCAGTTCCACATAGGATTTGACCAGCTTCATGGAGGGGCAGCATGATGTCTCCTTTTTTCAGGCCTGTGCCAGTGCCTTTCACTTCCTGCCCCAAGCATACCAAACCCCAGGAACCAGCTTTCAACTCACACATGTGCAACCTGGATGTTCAAGCCAAGTTCAATCCTATGATCAGTGGATGGGAGTAGGGGGCAGAACCAATGGGTACGTGCTTTTTCTTAAGGAGCAGGTCACCATTGTGGGTAACTGGGGCTCAGTCCTGCTAAGGATCTCCAAAAGACCATGTGGACATGCCTCAGAGTTGTCCCAGTCCCATCAGAGGGGCCACATAGCTGGGGTATTTATCTACCAACTCCTAGTCATCATTAGTTGAGACTGTCCCCAGAGTGTGCCCTTCTCAGTACCTCTGACCTGCTCTGAGGGCAGGCTGAGTGTGTTCCCACAGCCAGAGGGAGGCTTCAGCAAGGAGTCTCTAGAGCTTGAGGTACGAAGCTCATGTGCACGTGACAGTGATTGTCAAGGGGATATGAATGGAGCACTCACAGCTTTAACTTGAGGGGTGGGGCATGTAATTTACCCTAATGACCACAAGGTGCTGGGGCCGTGCTATACAATGGGGTCAGAAAGGAGCAGGTCTGGAGCCCAGAGGATATACTGGAGTTTTATGGCATTTCCATGCCTGGTGATCATGGTGAGTGGGCTGTTTCGGCAACCACAATCCCACAACCGGCAAGGTGATTAAGGGCTCACACCCTTCAGTGTAAAAGAACTGGGTCACCTTGCCCAGTGAGCAACAGAGATCAGCATGCTGGCAAAGGAAACTAAAATATTTCGTCCCAAAATATGCTTTGGCATATTTTGAGATGGCTGTTCAGAGGGTCTACAAACAGAAGCTGTCTTTTGTAGGGGGAGATTTGCATCTGTAGAAAATCTGCACTGATGCTGCCAGGCATTTTCTGAAGCTTCCCTTTGTCTGGATCTAGGAAAGATGAACTGAGTCTGACACCTTTAAAGAAACATTTACCATCTATTCTCTCTGAGGGCTGCTACCTTTGAGATTTCATCTACATAACAAGATTACCTTTGCCAGCAAGGCCTCCTCTTCTCTCTCTCCCATAACCTGTTTTGCCACTATAACCTGATTTACCACCAAACTTGTGTTGCCATGGTCCCAGCCCCTATTCTTTCTATAGCCTTAAGATGGTATATAAACTTGTGAATCCCACTGGGGAGTTGGAATAATTACTCTGTGGTTCTCCCCTGTCTGCACATTAATTCATTTGTATGCCTTTTCTCCAGTTAATCTGCCTTTTGTCAGTTGACTCTTCAGCAAACCTTCAGAGGACAAACTGGAAGTTTTCCCTTGTCTCCTACACTGGCTGTGGGTGAGGCAAAGCTAGGGTGAGTGGTAGAGAAGGATAATGCTTACTTATGGCTTCGGGGCCAGCTGCATTCTATCTTTGAAGATATTATGGCTGACCATCACCTTGACCACCACCTTGAAGGGAACACTATATGCACTGACCTTAATGAAGGACATCTGTAGAACTGAGTGGTGCAAGGGGTGGACTGTATATAATGCCCATTGTGTATCTTCATATGCTTTCAGCCTCACTTTCTATCCCACTGTCCTCGTGGTGGCCAGTTCCACATAGGCTTTAACCAGCTTCATGTGGGGGCAGCATGATATCTCCTTTTCTCAGGCCTGTGCCAGTACCTCTCACTTCCTGCCCCAAGCATGCAGAATCCCAGGAACCTGCTTGCAACTCACACATGTGCAACCTGGATGTTCAGGCCAAGTTCAATCCTATGACCAGTGGATGGGAGTTGGGGGCAGAACCAATGGATACATGGTTTTTCTTTTCTTTTCTTTTCTTTTCTTGTCAGCAGCAAACCCTGGGGTCTTTACTAACATTGTGGCGGCATTTAAATGTCTTTGGTTCTTCATTAGCAACAAGTTAGCAACCCAAGAATGTAAAAATCCCATTTCTCCACATCCAGCTGATCAATATGCACTCAGCAGATACATGCTTTTTCTTTTATCTCTGGGGAAGCCAGTTTTGAATACATTTCCTTTGCCTCCACAGAAGCCATGGGATTGAGCATTGTTGTCCACAGAGGTGGCCAACTTGTGAACATATCCTTGGATCACCTTTTCCTTCTTGAGTGTCTTACTCCCCCTGTTCCTCACTTCTGCTTCTTGGGATTACTTTTCGAATAGACTGACTTCATGCAAGCTTTGGGGGAGTTTAGACTAAGGTACTTAAGGTCTCATGTGTTTATGGAATTAAGCTTCTGTGAGGTCACTTCAATGTTACTTCCTTTTATTCCCTGTAAATCTGATTGCTGAATTTCTATAATATCAAAAATCAACACCTTTCTGAACTTCTCCCCAGACCTCAGGGAGGCTGGTGCTGTCTGCTTTGAGGATCTATCACTTTTTACCCTTTACTTCATCTGCATGTGGTTTCCTCAATGTCATTGCTGTTGAGGGGTGATCCTCTGGCCAGGGAACATAGTACTAGTTTATTGTTGGGACATAACTCTGCATGGGACTGTCATGTTTCTGCATGCCTTACAAATAGAGGCCTTTGTTCCAGACTACTTTTTTCAATGGTTTATATATCCAAATAGTCATGGAAGATAGAGATAGTATCTCCCTCTGGAGCAAAGGGCAGGCTTGCTTACTGCCCATTAGAAAATATTTAAGTTCCCTAACTTCAGTGTTCCTCTCTTGAAATGCAACTCACTGAGTATGCAGGTGTCACCTGGCCCTCTTTACATTATCCTGTGGGACAAAAAAATCTGCTGATACTCTGACTGTTGTTACTACAGTGAGTCACACAGTCCTTTTTTTTTTTTTTTTTTTTTAAATTTTTTTTTTTTTTGAGATGGAGTCTCGCTCTGTCGCCCAGGTTGGAGTGCAGTGGCGCAATCTCAGCTCACTGCAAGCTCCGCCTCCTGGGTTCACGCCATTCTCCTGCCTCAGCCTCTCCGAGTAGCTGGGACTACAGGCGCCCGCCACCACGCCCGGCTAATTTTTTGTATTTTTAATAGAGACGGGGTTTCACCGTGGTCTCGATCTCCCGACCTCGTGAGTCTTGTGTCTTCTGCCAGCATCCATGAAACTGGCAGCTTAACTCATCAGCTTGTAAAAGTGATAAAACCTCAGACTCTTCACAGTTATTGATATGTACTATTTTAGTCTTTGCTGAAATTCTAAAGCCACTTTGTCAAGCTATGTTCTTCCCTCAGCCTATGTTATTGCAATAATTCATTCAACAATCATTCAACATTTTTTTTGAGGACTTTCTTGTACCCAGTGCTATTCTTGGGCCTGGAGATACAGTAGTAAATGAAATAGACAAACATCCTCACCCTCCTGGGCCTTACATCCTAGTGAAGCTTTAATCTGTATCATCAGCTTCCTCTCCTTGTTTTCTCTTTCTCTTTCTAGATAACTTGGACCTAAATTCACTGATGACACTTATTCCATTCCCTCCTCTAACCCTGAGACCAAACACTTCCTCTTCCTGTGAAACTGATTTCCTTGAATTTCTGCTCAGATCAATACTGCCAACTCATCATACTTTGAGACGAAAAACCTAGATTCTGCTCCTGACACTGCCACCAACTCTATGGCCTTGAACATGTTGCTTTTGTTTTTATAAGCCTTCACTTCCTCATCTGTAAAATGCGTACAGTGATGTCTATCTTGCTGCTATTGGAGGGATTAGAGGGGATCACGTGTATAAAATCCCTAGATTTTCCTGCAGCACACAGTGACCGCTCAGTTGCCCTCCCTGATCCCAGCCCTAGCCCAATCTCCAGTGAGGATTGGTTGGAAAAGAGAAACCCAAGCACCTCTAATTTCCCATGTTCCTCTGATTTCTGACTCATGGCTGCTCAGACCTCATGTTGGGTCTGTGCCCTACTTTCACACCCTGATTTCCATACAGTAAGCTCAGCCTATTTCTCGCCATGATATGGCACAAAAACTAAAAACTCCACACGAAGAACATGGCTTCCTGCACCCAAACATGGCTTCCTGCACCCAAATCCAGACAATTCATCACCAACTAGATTAGAATAACATTAACTTTTGCTGCCATAGCAACTGCTGTTGGTTGTGCAATCACAGACTTTGGAAGCTACTTAAAAATGTGCAAGGCCGGGAGCGGTGGCTCACACCTGTAATCCCAGCACTTTGGGAGGCCGAGGCGGGTGGATCACGAGGTCAGGAGATCGTAGCCGTCCTGGCTAATACGGTGAAACCCTGTCTCTGCTAAAAATACAAAAAGAAATTAGTCAGGCGTGGTGGCGGGCGGCAGTAGTCCCAGCTACTCAGGAGGCTGAGGCGGGAGAATGGCGTGAACTCAGGAGGCGGAACTTAGTTAAAAGAACCATTTTAAAAAACCATTTTAAAGTTTTGCAATGGTTCCCTCATGCCCATAAAAAAGCAAATAGAAATTAAAAATAAGTGGCTTAATTCTTCCTGTCAAAAATAAGGGAAGAGACTTCCTCCTCCCTTTTTCTCAGAGCATTTGCTTTAGAAAACTTGTAAGTTATTTCTCTGTCTCTTTGATATATATGTAAACCTTTTAAAAAGTGAAATAACCCTATGGCCAGCTTTCCAACCCAGAGATCTAGGAACATCCTTTTTAAGGACTTAAGAACCATTGCTTTGAATTGTAACGATCAAGGAAGATAGGGCCCTTATCTACCAGTTTCTGTGGGAAGGTAAGAGCCTCCAAGTTGTAAAACTACCTCCTGTCAAAAAGATAAAGAGAAGTTAATTTTCCCTTTGGGTAAAGCCAATTAGCTAACATAGGTGGTCACCCAAATTATCAAGTGAATTTGAGATGAATTACGTGCGACACATGATACTATCGAGTTCTTCTACTTGAGGACTAGTTATTGTTCATCTTGAGAACATGTATGCAGTGTGCTGTATCTGCTTGGCCAAATAAAAGGATGAGAGTTCTTTCTATCTTTGCTGTGTCTCTGTGAATTGCCTGAGACATGCATCACATTCTGGTTTAATGCTCATTCAGTAATAAAAGTGTTTTCTTTCTCTTCCTCTATCTTTGTGGAGAGGTTTTCTGGGTTGCGAGGAGATTTTGTTTTAATTGTATTTCCCTAACATCCACCAGAACCAGATATTTTGAAACAGCACTTACAGAGGTTATCGTAATGAATTTGTGGAAAAAGCTGGAGGAAAGTACACTGGGGAATTATAGAAGGAGAAGGAAACTATATCCAACTTCCCTCCATTTCCTATCACCAAAGAAGGTGGTGGAGCCCTCATTCAGAATGAGCCCTGGAAGTGGTCTTCTAACATTAGCCTTGGGACACGCTGGAATTCTTTACCAGATAATGCCATAGAATCATTGTCTTTGTCTTGTCAGAAAAAAAATCACTGGATATTTGCAGACTCAATTCTGTGCTAGACCTGAGGCTGTAATACTGTGGTGCATCACTCAGGTTAGGGAGCACCTCGGCATCTGTCACAATCCCAGGGGGCAGGGACGCCATTCACATTGTAGCTTGTGTGGGTGACACCCCTAGAGTTGTGCAGTGCCAGTGGCGCCTCTGTATATTATGGCCCTAACGCTATGCCCCCAAAAGAGCTTATTTCAGAAAACTGGTGTTCAGTTTACCTATAAACACCTACTGCTCCTGCCTGAAAATATCTGGAGATAAGTCCAGACAGAAGGCTCTTGAATATCCTAAAAATTGTTTCTGCTTCTTCATGTCTTCTGCCGAATCGGAGCTAGCTATGGAAGTAGAAGGAGCCTTGAGCTGATTTTGTTCCTTAGTCGCTGGGTGACCATGAATAAGTTATTTTTAAACGTTATATACCCTTGTCTATTCATCTAGGAACTGGTGACAGCACATATATCATAGGATCGGCAGAGATGTTTCTACATGACTGTTTTCTTGTCATTCAAATTGCATCTCAGAGAGGCTTTCCTTGAACATGCAAAATGAAGTAGCTCCCAGCCACTTGCTGCTTATCCCTCTATTTTAATTCTTTGCATTTTTTTATCATCAGCTGACATTTCTTTCCTTCCCTCCTTTCCTTTCTTCTTTCCCTTCATCCATTCCTCCCTTCTCTTCCCTACTCTTCCCTTCCCCTCCCTCCCTCCCTCCTTGCGTTCCCTCCTTCCTTCCTTCCTTCCTTCCTTCCTTCCTTCCTTCCTTCCTTCCTTCCTTCTTTCCTTCCCTCCAACTTCCTAACTTACTTCCTTCCTTTTCTCAATCTCCTCCATTAGAATGCAAGATCCATAAGTGCTTGGGACATAGCCTTCAACAGAGGAGGCTAGTACACTTGTTTAGTTCATTCTTTGGCTGGGATTTGGTACTATCATCTCGAAGTTTTGAAAGAGACTTTCGTGTTTGTTTCTAACCTTGCAAAGTGCAGCTTCCTGCCTGACCTTAACACTCCTCAGATACTTCAGATGAAGCCTTTTCACATTGAGCTTTTGGCCCATCCTGTCTTTTATAAACAAAGAATTGAGTTATGTCTCTGAAAAACAATCTGATCGAATAGAGTCTCATGTTTCAAGTTTCCCAAGTTTCCCATTTTTCAAGTGTCTCCTGGTGGGATCATCCTTCCTCTGTCTTTGGGAAGCATGATCATGTGTGTGACACTGGAGGGCCCACACCTCTGCAGGGAACCAGGGACTCAAGCCAAAGAGGCCCTTGCCTGAAGGATATAGTGAGAACCAAACTGCCCGTTGCTATTGTCATTCAGACAGAAGGCAGAGAAGGGGATTCCAGAAGCAGGGGTCAGACTGAATTCTGCTGAAATTTAACTGGAACTAAAGTGAGCACCAGGATCAAGGTAATGTAATGTAAAAACAACTCTAGCCAGAGCCACAGGCATTTGACAGCTCCTCAGCACACAATAAATACCAGCAGAAATATGATGCACCTGGGCCGATAGCAGAGGCAGGCCCAGACCCCCAGTTACAGAACTGCCTGCCCAAAGACTGAGCAGAGGGTGCAGAGGTGTTGCGGACATGAAGGATCACATTCCAAATTCATCCCTGAGCAGAAGCCTGTTGTCAGAAACTCACAGTAGGGAGCAAAAGGACTTCACAAAGCTGTAATACTGTGGGGAATTTTAAATATTAACATTTCCTAAACTAGCCTTTCTTCTGAGACATGAAGTGTGTTTCAAAACCATATGGCAGGAGCACACTCAATGTATAATAAAATCCTTGGTTTTGGTAATCATGATGAAGCTGTTGCAGTGTTAAATGATGCCACTTGATGTATTGTGAACACGAAAGTGCCACAGTCAACAAGAACTGGGAGTTTAATATTTTTAACAATCTCTGAAGGCCTGAGAAAGAAAGAATGAAGCAAAATGCCAACAGGTGCTCTTGGCCAGCTTACGGCTTGCCCAAGAAAGTAGATGGAATGATGGGGACAAAGAGGAGGAGGAATGGAATAAAGAAAAGAAAATAGCGTGCAGAGGGAGTAGAATAGAATCTAGTTTTTCCTTTGGTAAGTCATTATACTGATAACAGGCAACTTCAAAGCGAAGACTTGGGTTTTTTTTTTTTTTTTTTTTTTTTGAGATGGAGTTTTGCTCTTGTTGCCCAGGCTAGAGGGCTGCAGTGCAGTGGCACAATCTCGGTTCACTGCAACCTCTGTCTCCCAGGTTCAAGTGATTCTTCTGCCTCAGCCTCCAAAGTAGCTGGGATTACAGGTGCCCGCCACCACACCCAGCAAATTTTTTTTTTTTTTTTTGTATTTTTAGTGGAGGCAGGGTTTTACCATGTTGACCAGGCTGATCTTGAACTCCTGACCTCAGATGATCCACCTGCCTCTGCCTCCCAAAGTTTTGGAATTACAGGCGTGAGCCACCATGCCCGGCGGAAGACTTAGGTTTTTGGTAGAGCAGAGATATTCAGCTTGGAGGAAATGGCCGCCGGTTAGAGCGCCACCTCCTGGTCTAATCTCCTGCTGGAGCGGAAGGTGCAAACACCAAGTGTGTAGGGAGCCGAGGAAGGCAGGAAACGGGCTGTGAGAGAGATGGCCTCGGCTGCCCTGGGTGAACAGTTTTATTTGCGGTGATGGACTCTCCATTCCTCAGCCCCATAAACACACACCCAAAAGTATGTCCTACAGGAAAAAAGAAATACACTGGAGGGCTCTCTCTAAAGAAATGGCATGGTCCTGAGCCAGAACATCCCACCTGGGTATTTGGGAGTCACCCTGCTAGACCCATCAGCTGGTTCCCTGCTTGTCGCCCTAAGCAAACGAGGCCATCTGCATGCACAGATCTCTCTCTGCTGTCTTGTTGTCTCACTCTTGCACATGCAGGGAAATCAAGAATCACTAAACATTTGAAGAAATCCTCCAGCATGAAAGACAGAGACTAAGGGAACTGAAAAAAGACCCTAAAATAGATTAATTTGGGGGAACAAAAGGGAACTTACAACATAAAGCACCTCTAATTACTATCCACAGAAATTCTAGAAGATATATTCATTAACCAGCAAGAGGATGCTGTGAAAAAGTAGCAATTAGGGGCAAGAAAGTGCTTAGACGTTGGGAATGACATTGCCAAAGAAAGTTCAAAAGAAAAGTTGGAAGACAAATGTGAAGAAATATCTTTGGAAGTGAATGAAAATACAATAAATAGAAAAGATGTAAGAAATAAAAAAAGAGTCACAGATAATCCATTAAGGAGGGTCAACATCTAAATAATTGGAAGCCCAGAAAGCTAGAATAGGGAAAACAGAGGGAAAGAAATTATGTAAATATATAAAAAGGGTGATTTTCCTGACAGGCGCAAATCTTTTGATTAACAGGGTACACCAAGTGCAGAGAATAAGGAATGAAAAAGACCATCGCCTGGCCTTTTGCTGTGAAATGTCAGGTCACCAAGAAGAGATTAAAAGACTCCAGAGATAACGTAGGTCATCTCTAGAACAAAGGTCAATTAGCAATGGTTTTCTCATCTGCAGAACTGGATGCTAGGTTGTAATAGAGCAATGTCTTCAAAGTTTTAAGAAAAAAATTATTAAAAAAATAAAAAATTTATGAATCTATTAAAAGATAATAAACCCATTATATGTTAACATAAATAACATTTATTTATTAGTATTTTTTTTAGAGACAGGGTCTTGCTCCATTGTCAGGCTAGAGTGCGGTGGTGTGATCACAGCTCACTGCAGCCTTGACCTCCTGGGATCAGGTGATCCTTCCATCTCAGCCTCCTGAGTAGCTGGGACTACAGGCCTGTGCCACCACATCCAGCTAAGTTTTAAATTTTCATTTTATGGAGACAGGGTCTTGCTGTGCTGACCAGCCTGGTTTTGAGCTCTTGGTCTCAAGCAATCCTCCCACCTTGGCCTCCCAAAGTGCTGAAATTACAGACGTGAGCCACCATGCCTGGCCATAAATAACATTTTTGGCAACCTTTTAAATGTTTGTCTTAGGAAAAGACAGCTGGAGTCCCATATCTGCTTCTGCATCAAGCTGTTGTGATTTGTTGTTGTTGTCAAGGGAAAAATTAGTAACCTAGAGTTCTATACCCAGCCAAACTGAAATTAGAAGGAAGGAGTACTTTGTTTCCAGACATGCTGGAACTCTGAAATGTTACCTCCTACATTCACTTTTCTGGGGAAGCTGTTTGAAACTGTGCTGCAAAGTAAAAGAGTAAACCAAGGAAAATGAAGATGTGGGATTCAGGAAACTGAGGAATCAACTCTGAAAATCAGTGAGGAGAACTAGAGGGACTTGCGTGCAGGCCAAACAATCCTTGAAAGGGGTCCTTGGGGGATAAAAGGGACTTGAGAAAATAGGTGATATTATGGACTATGGGGGAAAAAATGGAGATGCTGATAATAGAAATAGAACATAATTATAAACTTCAGGAAAAGTAAATAGCTGTGCAAGAAAGAAGGAGTAGTAATCCTACACTACTTGGCTCTGCAGTGAAGGATTGTTTCATAATCACAATCACGTAAACACTGCTTATTGAATTCTGGCATTTAGTTTTAACCTTTAGACAAGGCAAAGACAACTTAATTTTCATTACAGAACAGAATGCAAATTTTATCAGTGTTAAAAATGCAAAGGTAAGAGTTCAGCTGACAGAAATAGAAATATAGAAGGAAGGAGAAATAGCTGAAGGGAAGCCAGGATTATGAGCTTCTCATCTTGGAAAGGGGAAACTGACGGAACAAAAAATACTGTGTTAGTTTATTGTTCATGTCGACAAAAGTAACCAAAAAAGGAGCTCTACCTAGTGCTATAATTGTATTGGGACACTGGGGAAGGTTGGAGGGAAGGGAACAGTTTTAGATAGCGACATTCTCATCCAATACAGCAAAAAGTCAATCTTGCAATAAATTGATAAGTTAAGAAATAGTGGTGGAAGCCTCTTATTTTGTGGTAGGGATGTAGATGCTGTATTAGCTAAATATGGAGGTGGGAAGAGGAAAGACAGCAGATTACTGTTTTTATTAGCTGGGTGTTTTAAAATTAATATAAAATAAAAATAAAGAAATAGATTTATGCATCCCAGGCCACCAGTATACATTATCAAATCCACTTAGTTCATCATTGTCTTGTGTCTGTGATACTGAGAGGTAGGAATCAGAATCTGGCCTGTTCTTTTTCAACCTACATATCAAATGTGGATCCAAATGCTCCAGGAGAGTCTTCAGGGATCATGGTATGCAAATGAAGACCCACTGTTTTTCAAATAACATGGTTCTTTCATATTGAATCCTATCTCTGTAGGAGGATTGACAAATGTTCTCTATTATCAACCATGACTTAATATACTTTCAGTGGAGGGCTATGGAGGGTGCTGGTAGTCAGGGGTGGGATGGGATAGAAGACAATGTGCCCTTTTATAGCAGCCTTAGTGGTGACCCTAACTCCTAGAGAGACTCCTAGAAAAGTCTTGATCTGTCACCTGCCACCATCCTGGTGCATTTTGGGGAATGCATTAGAAGATCAGTCCAGATACTAAAGAAAAAAATCAGTTCATCAAAACAAGCATGGGAATCAAAACTGATATTTGGTTGCAGCTTCTGACATTCAGAAGGAGAAAAAGGCACAAAGAAGGCAGCCATTAAGAGACTTCATCTAACCAGAAGAGGCAGTTCCTAAGTCAGGTGACTGATAACAACGAAGACAAACAACTAGGTGTGCCAGATATACACAGGAGGCCCAGTAGTGGCGAATGATGAGGTAAGTTTCATAATTATCTGCCTGGAAGAGATGTCTCATTATCACCTTTTAGAGAGCATGAATCCATGTAAGCCAAATGTATTCATTATGTAGCTTTCTCAACAATGGTTTATTTAGGGCCAACTTTATAAGAGTTTGGGAAAGAAGGTAGAGAAAGATTTCATTGTTCCAATTATATTTTTCCATGTGATAGTCTGTAGGCTTCTGGGGGTTGCTGTCTACAACTCCTAAATGTATGGAATTTTGGCAATTATCCAATTCAAATGTTTGAATGTAGATTTCATGGCTGAAAAATCTAGTTTGACGATTGAAATGGGCATTGACCACATTTTATGGATGTTTAGAATTTTTTGAGCCACATTGCTACATTCAGAGAACATCTACCCTTACAAGTCTGATCTTCCTTAAGGGAGAACCTTGAAAACTTTCTCTAGCTTTCCTGGTGTCTAGGATGTAGGGATATGACCTCATCTCTACTAGTCAGTCTTACCTACTTGTGATGTTAATTTGAATGACAGTAACATGAGGAGGAGGCTCTGGGTGGAATCATGTTGCTAATGTGGCTGCTGCTGAGGTTTCTGGCTTTCAGGGTTGGAGCGTCTGTGTATTAGTCCGTTTTCATACGACTATAAGTAATGCCTGAGACTCAGTAATTTATAAAGGAAAGAGGTTTAATTGATTCACAGTTCTGCATGGCTGGGGAGGCCTCAGGAAAATTACAATCATAGTGGAAAGTGAAGGGGAAGCAAGGCACATCTTACATTGTGGCAGGAGAGAAAGAGAGAGAGAGAGAGAGAGAGAGTGAGAGCAAGGAAGTGCCACACTTAAACCATCAGCTCTCATGAGAACTCCATCACTATCATGAGAATAGCATGGGGGAAACCACCCAATCACCTCCCACCAGGTCCCTCCTCAACAGGTGGAGATTACAATTCAGATTACAATTTGATATGAAATTTGGGTGGGGATACAGCCAAATCATGTCAATCTGCAAGGTGGAGTGGAACCAGGGGGACAGTGGTGGTGGAAGAAGTGAAGGAGGGCTTATCAGTAGGAAAGTTCTATGGTGTGGTTTTGGTCATTGATTTGTAAATCTTAGACTCAAGCCTCAGCTTTTCCAACAGTTTAGGGAGCAATGCACTCTCCTTTAATGAACCAATTTTCCGTGTCATCAGCTAGACTTGGTCTTTGTTGCTTGCAGCCCAGAATTCTAATCAATGCAGTGATCTGTGCTCATAAAAATAACCAGATAACTCCCAGACTGCTTTGTCAAATGGAAATATAACCATCCAAAAGAAGGATGGTTAATTTATGTACTCACAAACTTATTTATTTTGTACAGACACTGCCACACGATTAAGAGCAGGAAAATTGTTCTACAGACATGAATGAGTTTCAACTCCAGCTTTAAAGACAGCACCCCAAAAGTTTGATAGATTGACATTTCATTTGGTTTTCAAACAAAGCTAACTTGGCTAGCTAACTTTGACTCTGAATTATAGTGGCAAAAATGCCTGACAATATAGTTATGATTGTGCCTATCAGTCATCTTATATTATTCAAACAGTCGATCTTTATTCCCCACTGAACTTCTGGAGAGTGGGTGGGTTTTTTCTGCTTGCATGTGATTATAACAGAACTAAGGTTTGGATAGCTTAGAAAATGTTTTCATTGTGTTATTTTCAAGTGCACTTAAATCAGGTTGTTCATAAACAATTTTAGAGGAAATTCAGATTCAATGTGAAAATGCACCAAAATTTTATTTACCAAAAGTCAATTCAGTCCAAATTTTCTGAGAAGATTATTTCTGAATGACAGAAATGACAATAGAGGTGTTCAGCTTCAAAGACTATAACTTAGCAGGATTTCTCTTGTGGGTATTTCAGCTCAAAGGAGATACCAGAAAACAATTTTCAGGTATAAGACCAGAATTTTAAAGGAGTTAGATGGCCTAATCTAACTAAACTGGCAAATTGGATCTGTGATTACTCAAACCAAAAGGCGACCCCCAGACCCCCTTAATTATGCCACCAGAAAATAGAATTCTAAGGCAGTGTATCCTCTAGAAGGGGAATCCCTCCCCAAACCTATCTAATACATGGGCATGTAGAACATTAATCGAGGGAGATTTCCTCAGTGTGCAGAATTTGGGGCACCCATAGTGTATTAGTCTGTTCTCATGCTGCTGATAAAGACATACCTGAGACTGGGTAATTTATAAAGGAAAAGAGGTTTAATGGAAGTGCAATTCCACATGGCTGGGGAGGCCTCACAGTCATGGCGGAAGGCAAAAGACATGTGTTACATGGTGGCAGGGAAGAGAGAACTTGTGCAGGGAAACCCCCCTTATAAAACCATCAGACCTCATGAGACTTATTTGTTATCATGAGAATGGCACGAGAAAGACCCGCCCCAGTGATTCGGTTATCTCCCACACGGTCCCTCCCATGACATGTGGGAATTGTGAGAGCTACAATTCAAGATGAGATTTGGGTGGGGACACAGCCAAACCATATCATTCCACCTCAGCCCCTCCCATATCTCATGTCCTCACATTTCAAGCCAATCATGTCTTCCCAACAGTCCCGCAAAGTCTTAACTCATTTCAGCATTAACTCAAAAGTCCACAGTCCAAAGCCTCATCTGAGACAAGGAAAGTTACTTCTGCCTATGAACCTGTAAAATAAAAGGCAAGTTAGTTACTTTCTAGATACAATGGGGGTACAGGCATTGGGTAAATGCATCCATTCCAAATGGAGAAATTGGCCAAAACGAAGGGGCTAAAGGCCTCATGCAAGTTCAAAATCTAGCTGGCTGTCAAATTTTAAAGCTCCAAAATGTCTCCATGAGACATGTTGACTGCATGTCTCATATCCAGGTCACACTGATGCAAGAGATAGGATTCCATGGGCAGCTCCACGCCTGTGGCTTTGCAGGCTACAGCCTCCCTCCCAGCTGCTTTCATGGGCTGGTATTGAGTGTCTGCAACTTTTCCAGGTGCATGGTGCAAGCTGTTGGTGGATCTACCATTCTGGGGTCTGGAGGAGAGTAGCCCTCTTCTCACAGGTCCACTAGGCAGTGTCCCAGTGGGAACTCTGTGTGGGGTCTTAAACCCCACATTTCTCTTCTGCACTGCCCTTTGCAGAGGTTGTCCATGAGGGCCCCACCCCTGGATCAAACTTCTGCCTGGACATCCAGGCATTTCCATATATCCTCTGAAATCTAGGTGGAGGTTTCCAAACCTCAATTCTTGACTTCTGTGCACCCATGATCTCAACACCATGTGGAAGCTGCCAAGGCTTGGGGCTCACACCCTCTGAAGCCACAGCCTAAGCTGTACCTTGGCCCCTTTTAGCCATAGACAAAGGACACCAAGTCCCTAGGCTGCACACAGCAGGGGGGCCCTAGGCCCAGCCTATGAAACCATTTTTTCCTCCTCAGCCTCCAAGCCTGTGATGAGAGGGACTACCATAAAGGTCTTTAACATATGCTGGAGACATTTTCCCCATTATCTTGTCAATTAACATTTGGCTCCTCATTACTCATGCAAATTTCTGCAGCCAGCTTGAATGTTTCCTCAGAAAATGGGTTTTTCTTTTCTATTGCATTGTCAGGCTTCAAATTTTCCAAACCTTTATGTTCTGTTTCTCTTTTAAAACTGAATTCTTTTAATATCACCCAAGCCACCTCTTGAGTGCTTTGCTGCTTAGAAATTTCTTCCGGCCGGGCGCGGTGGCTCATGCTTGTAATCCCAGCACTTCGGGAGGCTGAGGCGGGCGGATCACAAGGTCAGGAGATCGAGACCACAGTGAAACCCTGTCTCTACTAAAAATACAAAAAAAAATTAGCTGGACGTGGTGGCGGGCGCCTGTAGTCCCAGCTACTCGGAGAGGCTGAGGCAGGAGAATGGCGTGAACCCGGGAGGCAGAGCTTGCAGTGAGCCGAGATTGCGCCACTGCACTCCAGCCTGGGCGACAGAGCGAGACTCCGTCTCAAAAAAAAAAAAAAAAATTTTCTTCCACCAGATAACCTAAATCATCTCCCTCAAGTTCAAAGTTCCACAAATCTCTAGGGCAGGGACAAAACCAGTCTCTTTGCTAAAGCATAGCAAGAGTCACCTTTGCTTTAGTTCCCAACAAGTTCCTCATCTCCATCTGAGACCACCTCAGCCTAGATTTCATTGTTCATATCATTTTCAGCATTTTGGTCAAAACTATTCAATAAGTCTCTAGGAAGTTCCAAACTTTCCCACATTTTCTTGTCTTCTTCTGAGCCCTCCAAACTGTTCCAACCTCTTCCTGTTACCCAGTTCCAAATTTACTCCCACATTTTTGGGTATCTTAACAGCAGCACCCCACTCTACTGGTACCAGTTTACTGTATTAGTCTGTTCTCACACTTCTGATAAAGACATATCTGAGACTGGATACTTTATAAAGGAAAAGAGGTTTAATGGGCTTACAGTTCCATGTGGCTGGGCAGGCCTCACAATTATGGTGGAGGGCAAAGGCATGTCTTACATGGCAACAGGAAAGAGAACTTGTGCAGGGAAACTCCCCCTTATAAAACCATCAGACCTCATGATTCACTGTCTTCACTATCACTCTTCACATATTCACTATCATGAGAACAGCATGGGAAAGAAACACCCCCATGATTCAATTACCTCCTACCAGGTCCCTCCCATGACATGTGGGAATTGTTGGAGCTACAATTCAAAATGAGATTTGGCTGGGGATACAGCCAAACCATATCACATAGTGACTGACCAAGGAATTAAACCCATGGCCAGATAATGGAGTCTTTTTTATTCTTGTATAGTGGGATGTGGCTTACACTAATGATTTAAGACCACACTTACTCTTTTCTTATTTTCCATTTTCTCAACAAGGTTGTGTGTGTGTGTTTGTGTGTGTGCATGTGCATGCACTTGCACTTATAGCATCATGTATTTGCCATTGTATATTTGGTGTGCTTGGGGGTGGTTAAATGCATCATTTAGTCAGGGTGCATGCATGGTCATTGGGAATACACAATACTCAGGGATTCTGGACTTCGAGATAGATACAGTAATTGGATGTAACTTTGGAGTTGTCTTCTGTTGACAAGTGTTTACATATTTTTGCTGTATGTAAGATAGTTGCATTGTGTTAGTGGGCATTTAGAAATTATATGCCAGGAAAGCAGTGTGTGTGCACATGTTAGGTATTCAAGGGGTGGAATGTAATAGACTGTTTGCTATCGTTTCTGACTATTCAACACACTTTTCCACATCCTTCCTCTGGCAAAAGTAACCCACTTTTTCTTTGGAAAACTGTATCTGTCTGAAACTTTGTTGTTTTGATGCAGTTGTTAATTACAATGACTAATCTTACTTTGGCCATAGAAGTGGGGCGTGGGACCCAGGCCTGGACAGTCAAGAGTAACCAATGATCTGGACCACAGTGATTGTTTAAAGATGAGTATTTGGCCCAAATTGGGTTAGAGTTCTAACAGATTTTTCAGCTAATAGAGAAGGCTCACACTTTTCTACTGGGAATGCTAGGTTTGGACAATGTGAGACTGTAGCTGCCAGTGGCCAGATAGCCTGCCACATAGAGAGAACATACCTTACTAATATAACAGGTAGTCTTTGTTGAACACTTACTATATGTCAGGTGCTATTCTAAGTGTTGTATATGCTTTATCTCATTTAATCTGTGCAACAACTCTATAAGGTTTTTATTGTATCCCAATTTTACAAATGAGAACACTGAAACATACAGAGGTTAAGTAATAAATTGCTGACATTTATGGTGGAACAAGGATTCAGAGTCAGAGAGTCTGACTTTGTAGCTCAAGGTTTTCACTGTCATGCCACACACTGGTAAGCTGAGCAAAGAGAAGTCAAATAGAAAGAAGGATAACTGAGACACGAGAGGGAGAAAAAACCCTGGCAATATGATTTGAGGAAGCTAAGACAAGCAGAACCAAAAGATGAAGAGAAACGAAGCAGTAAATCCAACTGTGCTGAAACCCAGCTGTACTCCAGGGCTTTGCAGGCACTGAATTCATGGTTTCCCTCTAGGACTTAATTGAGTCTTAGTTGGGTTTTTGTACTTGTAACTATAGAAATTTGAACAAATACAACTATATATTATATTCTGTAGCATTGGGGTCTAATAGAATAAAATGTTTGACATCTGTGTAGTCCAATACAGTAGCCACAAGCCACATATGGCTATAAGATTATAAAAATATGCCTAATTTGATAGGGAACATAATTTTTAGTTTTATCTCATTTAAATTAATTAAAATGAATTTCAATAGTCACATATGGCTAGTGGGTACTGCATTAGAGACCACAGATCTAGAGGCCACAGCTAGAGCTATCCTCAGATTCTTATATTACTGTCTTTGTTTATTCAGGCTGCTAGAACAAAGTGCCATAGACTTGAGAGCTTAAACATTTGTTAATTGATACATAATAATCATACAAATTATGGAGTACATGTGAGATTTTTGATACATGCATAGAATGTGTAATGATCACATCAGGATATTTAGGATATCCATTACCTTGAACATTTGTCATTTATTCGTGTTGGGACATTTCAAATTTTCTCTTCTAGCTATTTTGAAATATACAATATATTGTTGTTAACTGTAGTCACCCTACTGTGCTATTGAACACTAAAACTTATTTTTTTCTATCTAACTGTATGTTTGGACCCATCAGCCAAACTCTCTTCATTCTCTTCTCACTTTCCAGCCCCTGGTAACTATCATTCTACTGTCTGCCTCCATGAGATCAACTTTTTTTAGCTCCCATATATAGGAGAACATGTGATATTTGTCTTTTTGTTCCTGGCTATTTTACTTAACATATTGACCTCCAGTTACATCCATGTTGCTGTGAATAACAGGATTTTATTCTTATTTATGGCTGAATAGTATTCCATTGTGTATATTCAACATTTTATCAATTTATCCATTGATGGACACTTAGGTTGATTCTATGTCTTGACTATTGTGAATAGTGCTCCAATAAATACTGGGGTGCTGGTATCTCTTTGATATACTGATTTCCTTTCCATTGGATAAATACCCAATAGTGGGATTGCTGGATCATATGGTAGTTCTATTTTTAGTTGTTTGAGATGCCTCCATACTGTTTTCCATAATGGCTGTACTAATTTACATTCCCAGCAGCAGTGTATAAGAGTTTCCTTTTCTCTGCATCCTCACCAACGTTTGTGTTTTTTTTCTTTTTTGATAATAGCCATCCTAACTGGGGTGAGATGATACCTCATTGTGATTTTGATTTGCATTCCCTGGTGACTAGTGATGTTGAACATTTTTTCATATACCTGTTGGCCATTTGTATGTCTTCTTTTGAGAAATATCTATTCAGATCATTTGCCCACTTTTTAATGAGACTATTTGTGGGTTATTACTTTTTGCTGTTGTTGTTGAGTTGTTTAAATTTCTTGTAGATTCTGGATATTAGTCCCTTGTTGGGTGAATAGTTTTCAAATTATACAGGTTGTCTCTTCACTCTGTTGATTATTTCCATTGTCGTGGGCATCTTTTCAACAGCAGAAATTTATTTCTCACAGTTCTGGTGGATGGGAAGTCCAAGATCAAGGCAGTGACAGACTCAACGTCTGGTGAGGTCCTGTTTCCTGGTTCATACATAGTGCTTTCTCATTTCTTCACATGGAGGAAGGGTAAGGGGTCTCTCTGGGGCCTCTTCTGTAAGGGCAGTATTCCAAGTGCCCTTATAGAAGATCTGCCATTGTGAGCTAATCTTCCCCAAACCCCATCTCCTAATACCATCATCTTGGGGTGAGGATTCAACATATGATTTTTTTTTAACTTTAGGAAATTGTATTAGTTCGTTCTCACTCTGCTATGAAGGAATACCCAGACTGGGTAATTTATAATGGAAAGAGGTATAATTGACTCACAGTTCCACATGGTTGGGGATGCCTCAGGAAACTTACAATCATGGTGGAAGGAGAAGCAAACACGTATTTTTTCACATGGCAGCAGGAGAGAGAAATGCAGTGCCAGCAGGGGAAATGCTGGATGCTTATAAAACCATCGGATCTCATGAGAACTCACCCACTGTCATGGAAACCACATGGGGGATACCACCCCCATGATTCAATTACCTCCACCTGGTCTGGCCATTGACACATGGGGATTATTACAATTCAAGGTGAGATTTGAATGGGGACACAGAGCCAAACCATACCATTTCTCCCCTGGCCTCTCACAAATATCGTGTCCTCAAATTTCAAAACACAATTATGCCTTTTCAACCATCCCCCAAAGTCTTAATTCATTCCAGCATTAACCCAAAAGTCCACGTTCAAAGTCTTATCTGAGATAAGGCAAGTCTCTTCTGTTTATGAGCCTGTGAAATCAAAATCAAGTTAGCTACTACCTAGATACAATGGAGATACAAGCGTTGGGTAAATACACTCATTTCAAATGGGAGAAATTGGCCAAAACATATGGGCTACAGGCCTCATGCAAGTCCCAAGTCCAATAAGGCAGTCATCAAACTTCAAAGTTTCAAAATGATCTCCTTTGATGCCATGTCTCACATCCAGGTCATGCTGATGCAAGAGGTGGGCTTTGATGGCCTTGGGCAGCTCCACCTCTGTGGCTTTGCAGGGTTCAGCCCCCCTCCTGGCTGCTTTCATGGGCTGGCATTCAGTGCCTGTGGCTTTTCCAGGCACATGGTGCAAGCTGTCAGTGGATTTACCATTCTGAGGTCTGGAGTACAGTGGCCCCCTTCTCACAGCTCCACCAAGCAGTGCCCCAGTGGGGACTCTATGTGGGGGCTCCAACCCTATATTTCCCTTCCACACTGCCCTAGCAGAGATTTTCCATGAGGGCTCCGCCCCTGCAGCAAACTTCCACATGGACATTCAGGCATTTCCACACATCCTCTGAAATCTAGGTGGAGGTTTCCAAACCTCAATTCTTGACTTCTGTGCACCTGCAGGCCCAACACCACGTGTAAGCCATCAAAGCTTGGGTCTTGCACCCTCTGAAGCAACAGCCCAAGCTGTACCTTGGCTCCTTTAAGCCACAGCTGGAACTAAAGCAGCTGGGAGACAGGGCACCATGTCCTGAGGATGCCCTGGGTGGGGTGGGGTGGTGGGGGAGGGTAGGTGGCCTGGGCCTAACCTCTGAAACCATTTTTTTCCCTCCTGGGCTTCTGGGCCTACAATGGGAGGGGCTGCTGTGGAGGTCTCTGGTGTATCCTGGAGACATTTTCCCCATTGTCTTGGTGATTACCATTCAGTTCCTTGTTACTTATGCAAATTTCTGCAGCTGGCTTGAATTTCTCCCCAGAAAATGGGATTTTCTTTCCTATTGCATTGTTAGGCTGCAAATTTTCCAAACTCTTACATTCTGCTTCCTCTTGAATGCCTTGCTGCCTAGAAATTTCTTCCGCCAGATACCCTGAATCATCTCTCTCAAGTTCAAAATTCCACAGATTTCTAGGGCAGGGCAAAATGACACCAGTCTCTTTGCTAAAACATAGCAAGAGTCACTTTTGCTCCAGTTCCCAATAAGTTCCTCATCTCCATCTGAGACCACCTCAGCCTGGACCTCATTGTCCATATCACTATCAGCATTTTGGTCAAAACCATTCAATAAGTCTCTGGGAAGTTCCAAACTTTCCCACATTTTCCTGTCTTCTTCTGAGCCCTCCAAACTGTTCCAACCTCTGTGTGTTACCCATTTCCAAAGTTGCATCCACATTTTCGGGTATCTTTATAGCAGCACCCCACTCTCTGCAGTACCAATTTACTGTATTAGTTTGTTTTCACACTGCTATGAAGAAATACTCAAGACTGGGTAATTTATAAGGGAAAGAGGTTTAATTGACTCAGTTCCGCAGGGCTGGGGAGGCCTCAGGAAACTTACAATCATGGTGGAAGGAGAAGCAAATACATCCTTCTTTATATGGAGGCAGCAAGGAGAAGTTATATATTATAAACATAATATATAATGAGATTAGTCAATCACTAGTTAAGATACACAAGACAAAAAGGGAGAAAACAAAAATATATAAAATATAAAAAATTTGAAATGAGAATGGAAAAATAATCATAGAAACAAAGAAAATTAAGATTGAAGAAAATACTTATTTCTATGTAAAAAAATTTGAAGAAACTGGATTACTTTCTTGGAAAATATAAAGTTCCCAAATTAATTGTGTTACAGACAGAAGACCTAAATCCACCTGATGGATTGTTGTGGAGTAAAATGAGAAATTTGCCAAAGAGTTACCCCCTTCCTTTAAACAGCTATGTAGTATTTCATTCCAAATATATTTAATCATTTCCCTATTGCTGGGCTATTTTTGACTTTACAAGTCTTTTTTTTTTTTTTAAATTGAATTCTGTATGACTATAGTTAACAATAATGTATTGTTTATTTCAAAATAGCTAGAAGAGAAGATTTTGAATGTTCTTACCAAAAAGAAATAATAGACATTTAAGATGACAGATTTGCTAACTACCCTGATTTAATGATTCACAATGTTTATAAGCATCACAACATCAAATTGTTTCCGATAAATATGTACAATTATTATGTCAATTAAAAAGGAAATGAAATTTAGAAAAAGAAAAAAAATGAAATTCTATAAAATGTGAACGAAAACAGAGTTGCGAAACCCTTTAAATTGTATTAGAGGACTGCAAAAGAAACACTACAAGTTTTGCCTTAAACCAGTGTGATATGGATTTCAAATCCAGCAAAGCATAAAAAAGAATAATAGCGATGAACTTCACTTATGATGATCAATACAAAATCCTAATAAAATAATAGTGAATGAAAACCAGTAGCACGCAAAAAGAAAGAGAAAGGCCTATAACCAAGTGGGGCTCATTCCAGGAGTTAAAGATGGTTCAATATTAGAAAATTTTTTTACACTTCATTTGCTATCATTCCTATTTTATTAAACATTACAAATGTTTAATGGAATAATAATAAATCTGATAAAAATAAATGGAATGAAAAATAATGGAATAAAATAATACATGGAATAATAATAAATGGAATTAAATGGAATAAAAATAAAATGTTTTATGTTTAGTAAAATATGAATTAGGGAAACTCATAACAAAACAGGTATTTTCTTAATAAAACAAGAATATATATATATATGTTGTACTGCTGTACAAAATTGTGCTTGTAGTCAAATATATATGTGTGTGTGTATATATACATACATATGTGTATATATATGTATATATATATGTGTATATATGTATATATATGTGTATATATATATATATATATATTTTTTTTTTTTTTTTTTAGACAGGATCTCTCTCTCTCACCCAGGCTGTAGTTCAGTGGTGCAATTGCAGTCATAGCTCACTGCCCTCCTGGGATAAAGGGATTCTCCTGCCTAGGCCTTCCAAGTAGCTAGGACTACAGGCATGCACCACCATGCCTGGTTCAAAAAACATATCTTAAACCAAAAGTAAGCACTATTCTTCATGATGAAAACCTATTAATACTGTTAAAATCAGGAAGATAAGGATGCTCACTCTCACCATTGTTATCTGATAGTTTTTCTAGAGCACTAAACAATAAGAGAAAGAAATAAAGGTATAAAAATTGTAAGCCGAGAGTGAGAAGCAACCTAAATGTCCATCAATGAATGAATGCATAAAGAAGATGTGGTGTACATGTCATGTTATTTGGTCTTAAAAGAAGGAAATCCTGCCATATTCAACAACATGGGTGAGCCTGGAGGGCATTATGCTAAGTGAAACAAGCCAGTTGCAGAAGAGTAATACTGCATGATTCTACCTCTATGACATATCTAAAGTAGTCAACCATAGAAGCAGAAAGTAGAATGGTGAGTTTGGGGGAGAGGGAAATTGGGACTTGCTGTTCAATGGGCATAAAAAGTTTTGGTTATGCAGGATAAAAATGTTCTAGAGATCTCCTGTACAAAATTATGCTTGTAGTTAAATATACTTAACTGTACACATTTAGTAAGAGCGTTGATCTCATGTGTCTTTTTATTACAATACATTTTTTAAACAGAATAAAAATCATAAAGGAAAAGACAAAATTATTATTTCCAAATGCTGTGATTGTATAACTGGAAAACCCAACAAATCAACTGAAAAAACACTATTAGAAACAGTAAGAGAGGCCAGGCACAGTGGCTCATGCCTGTATTCCCAGCATTTTGAGAGGTCAAGGCAAGTGAATCACTTGAGGCCAGGAGTTTGAGAACAGCCTGGCCAGTATAGCAAAACCCCATCTCTACTAAAAATTCAACAACAACAAAAAAAATTAGCCAGGCATGGTGGCACGTGCCTGTAGTCCCAGCTACGTGGGCGGCTGAGGCACAAGAATTGCTTGAGCCCGGAAGGTGGAGGTGGTGGTGAGCTGAGATCTCACCACTGCACTCCAGCCTGAGTGACAGAGTGAAACTGTCTCAAACAAACAAACAAACAAAACAGTAAGAGAATTCAGGCTTCTGGTTCCCAAATCAACGTTCAACATTGATAATGTTCCTAAATAACACTTTACTAGTTAATACAATGGTATAGAAACATGTGAAAAGATATCCAATTTCATTCATATTTAATAAGATCAAATGAAAACAAGGACTCCTTTTCACGTATCAAGTTGGTTAGGTTAAAAACCGACAGTATATAGAATTTAAAGTACAGGGAAACAGACATTCTTATAAAATGTTACTGAGACTGCAAAATTGGTGCAACTTCTTTGGTAGGCAATTAAACATTATCTAGCATCATAAAAAGTGCAGACACCCTTTGACTCAGAAACTTATTCAACAGATTACTTTCATGCGCACAAAGATATATATACAAGGGTGTTTATTGTAGCATAGTTTGAAACAGCACAAGACTTGTAAAATGGGAAATGTCCAGCAAAAGGGGAATGAGTAAATGCATTTGGAATAGACTCCTATATGGCTGTTAAAAGGAATGAAGTAAATCTATATGTGCAGATATGGAATGATCTCTGTTTTAGTCCCTTTGGGCCACTCTAACAAAATATCTGAGATGGGGGAATTAATAAACAGCAGAAATTTATTGCTCATAGTTCCAGAGGCTGGAAGTCCAATATCAAGAGGCCAGCAAGTTCAGTGTCTGTTGAGGGCCTGTTCCTCATAGATGGTGCTTTGTCTGTGTCCTCATATGGCTGGAAAGGGGAAAGGGCTAACAAGCTCCCTCAGGACTCTTTTTTAAGGGCACTAGCCTCATTCATGAGGGCTCCACCCCATGACCCAATCACCTCCCGAAACCTTGCGTCTTAACACTGTCACCTTGGAGGTTAGGTTTCAACATCTAAACTTTGGGGCAGACACAAAGATTCAGACTCCACAATCCCCAGTATAGATATTATGAAAAAAGCCACAAGACATGGAGTAATGCCTGTAATATATTGCCATTCATGTCAGGAAAAAAGATGTATATTAACAATAATTTCTGAAAGGATAAAATAAAATAAGTGAAGACCTGTCAAAAGGTGTCCAGAAGCCCAGAGAGGAGGGAAGGCTTGCTGTTTCATGATGTTACCTTGGACATGCATCACTTTTCTGGTTAAAAAGGCCAGTATAAGCATGTGAATGGATCTGATGTTCATTATTCATTCACTCATTTATTCATACAGCATATATTGAGCCTCCTTGCCCTCCCCCTCCACACTTCTGTATCAGGTACCATGCTAGACCTGGAGGATACAGCAGAGAACAAGACATGCCTGTTCCAGTACCTTCCTTCATAAAAGTTTAGCAGTCTAGACTAGGGCTTTGCTACTCCAAGTGTGGTTTGTGGACCAGCAGCACCCGCATCACCTGAGAGCTTGCATGTCAGATTCTGCATTTTAACAAAGTCCCCAGGGGATTCATTTGCACAGTGTGATTTGAAAGCTCCCTTCTAGGGATCATCCTCAAATAACTCTACTCTCGCTGGTTCAGATATGGTTTCTGGCCTAGAAGAGAGAGAGAGCACAGCTTTAGCTAGCTGGGAACATGCTGAATATACTCACAGGAGCACTGGGGGGAAGGAGGTTAAGTACCTGCAGTCCAAATTGTGCTATAAGTTTACACACATTTTTCTCCTGCTTTTTCTCTCAGGAGTTAACAACTAAATAGCTTTGCTGTGCTGTTGCTATAGCAACAGGGTTCAGTAGCGCTTTGACTGTTTCCTATTGCCAGAGCCTCGCGACTAGTCTCCCTGCCTCCAACCGAGCCTGTTTTCAGTTAATCAGAGTTGAAATCAAACACGTGGCGATTGGGACAATCACAGTCCCTGGATGATACAGCTGGTACAATAACCGCCTAACTTTGCCTGAATTTAGGACTGTTTAGGATTATGTGCAACTGATTCCTGAAATCAGAACGTAGTCACCCCTTGCCACGGAGCGAAAAATAGCTTCTTTGACAGTTGTATATTTTTCAATTTCTAGTTTCTATAGTTTTTTTGCTATATAAATATAGTAAAAAATTAGGAAATGCAAATGAATGAAGAATATACAATCTAAGTTCACACAGATCTGTTGTTTTTTGTGACTGCACCTTAAGCCACTGTTGGGTAAAATGGGATGGTGTGTGTGTGAATCACCTGGTGCTGAGCCCAGCACATAGTGGGTCTACAGGCATGAGCATTTCATCCTTCCTTCTCCAGGTGACAAGGTCTCGGGCATACACCTTCCCTTGCCATCCCCCAGTGACTGCTACCAAACCCAGGCATCAACATCTAATGTGGATCCACAGCATCTCTGGCATTCGGAACCATTTTCATATAGGTGTTTCCTGTGTAGACACAAAGCGACAACTGTCTTTGTCCAAAGGACAGTGTATAGAAATGCAAGTACTAGGCACCCCATAAAGGGCAGCCCAGTTCCTGTTGACTGGTCGTGCCTCAATTCTTCAGGGGCCTCCTCTGTAGCTACTTCTTCTCTTCTGTTTATTTTGAAACAAATCCAGAGAATTTGGAGACAAGGAGATCACGTGGACCAGTTTCCTGACCTCTGATAAGGCTTATGCATTTTATGGATGTGATAACTGTGATCAGAAGAAGTTACATGAGGTCATACAGCAAATTGATGGCAAAGGAGAATTACTTCTCCTGGTTTATCCACTACAACATTATTTTTAAATTTAACGTTTTGTTGGGTTATAACATATTGCAGCGAAGTGTGCACATCTTACATGTATAGCTCAGTGAAGCTTCTTATATGTGTACACCATGTAACCACCACCACCATCAAGGCAGAACTTGGCCAGCACCCCAGCAGGTTCCCTGATGCCTCTCCCAGTTAACATCTTCACCAAAGACAAGTGCTATCATCCTAGATTAGTTTCACCTACAATCTGTGGCGCTGAGGATCAGAGGATCAGCTAATGCTACTGCCATCTTACACATGAGCAATTTGTGACCTTCGTCAAGTAGCAAAGGCTACATAACAACAATAACATCTAATATGGATGGACTGCTACCTCTGTGCCAGGCACTGTGCATGTGCATATCTCATTTAATGCTCACAGCTCCGTGAGGCAAACACTGTTACCACCTGACAACTCTCTCCTCTCTCTCTCCCCTCATCTTTCTGTCTCCCCTCCTCTCTATCTTATCTATCTATCTTTCTATCAGGATTTATCATAGAAGTTTGACCTTCACAATGTGGGGGCTGGTTAAGCAATCTCTGTGAGGCAGGTTCATTGCATCTAATGCGGAACCCTGAATTCCACAGGGCAGGCAGCTGGGAAGGGAGATAAATAAGCAGCAGAGAGCAAGAACCAGCTGGACCCCATGAGCACAAACTGGAACAAGGGGACCAACTCTCCTGTATTTCCAGGACTGAAGGGGTTTCCAGAGATTCAAGACTTTCAGTTTTAAAATTGGGAAAGACCCAGGCAAACTAGGGGGAGGTGGAAACCACGAGGACAGCCTGCGAGCCCACGTCAGTTCTTGCACCTCCAGCCTTGGCAGTTTGGGCATCCTTAGGGGAGGCTGGTGCCCTGTCATGGAGCTGAATACACAGGCCTCACTCAGAGGTTGAAGAGGCTGAACGGAGATCTCAGGGAAGGTAGAAAAGTCGCAGGCCCCACACCAAAGACATAGGCCAGCAGGTAAGTGACAAGCTGTGTGAGCTACAAAATGGCTGCCAGCTTCACTTTCGCCCTGCAAAGCTGTTGCCCGAAGGTTTCCTGTGAGCCATCCTAGCCAGAAATACACAGGGAAGGGAATTCTGAAAAGTGGAGCTCAGCCTAGCCAACTGGACAGATTACGAAGCCACCCCTCCTTTACAGATGCGGAAACAGCCTCAGAGAGGCTAATTAACACACCCAAGCCCACACAGCTAGCAAGGGCCTCTAGCTGTAGAGTCTCATCCTAACCCAGGCTCTATTTCACACGCTCTGGGAGGTCAGTGATACCAACAGCTGGGCAAAGTTCGAGGACAAAGTTTAGGGCAGGTTCCCAGGCACAGAAGCAAGTGGAGTTGAGGCCGTTAAAAGCAGGGGTCTGGTATTGCACTGGCCCAGCTGTATAATGTCCCGCAAGTTAGTGAACCTCTGCAGGCCTCAGTTTTCCACTATGTGAAATGAGTTCATCATAGTCCCTATCTCACAGGGGTTTTAGTGAGGTTGAAGGGAGATGACCCAAGGATTCAGAGAGCGCAGTTGCAACCTGTAATTCAAGAGCTGTGTAAAAGCTCTTAGGGCTGGATGACACAGCAGGAGCTATCATTGCCTAACCCTAGGAGACTCCCCTCAGCTCCAAAGTACAGAGGAAGAGTAGGACAGAGACCTGAGGCCCCCCTGCATAGAGCTAGTTGGGACTAGGCTCAGCTCAGGCTGTGGAGTGAGGCATTAGGAGGGCTGCAGAGGCAGATACTGATGGAGTCAGTTGGGGGCGGGTGGGGGGCACCTATCAGGCCTTTGAAACTGAGAGCTCCCTGAAGATTTCACCTGTACCCACTTCCCCCAGCTGAACAGCAGCCTTTCAGAGGAGGTGGGTAAGGTGTGCTTCCTGCCACCCTGGCAGCCCCGGGTGAGTCAGCGGGACTCCCGGGCCGCAGGACAGCCCAGGTGGAGTGGGAGGAATGAAGCAGCACCCTCGCAGCCTGCTTTGCCGCAGGCAGTGGGGGCAAATGCACCAGTTTCCCAGAGTTTGGTGCTAAATTTAGAACCCATCGTCCTAGTGAGCTCAGTCACTGTTTAGTCAGAAGCGAAATCCAGGGCTGATGAAACTCACCTGCCTGTCACTGCCTGGCTGGCATGTGCCACCGCCCATGGAGGGTGGCATAGGAAGCTGACAGCATCCGAGTCTATGCCTCTGACCCTTGCCACTCCTGCCGTGCCCCCAAGGCCAGGCTGTGCGACCACCATGGCAGGTCCCTGACCCTGGCCCTTGGGACCAGAGAGCCTCACACGGTGCTGCTGCCTTGGACCTGCTGACTAGCCACGTTCTCCTAGCCAGGCTAAATCTCCAGCTGTTCTTCTGAAAGCTTCTGCTGCTTTCTGAATTTAACACTGGAAGAAATGGATTCAGCACCAAGGTTGTGAGGCCCCAGGGATCTTGCCTATTGGCTTTCAGGGATCAGTTATTTCCCAAGGCCAGGGCAGAGGGCTGGCTTAATGGAAGTCAGGCTTGGGGACTCAGTGAGTACTTATTGTGTGCCAAGACTTGTGTGAGGCCTGTAAATGCAGGAGCTGACAATCCACAGCAGTATTTTAAAACTGGGAATCTCCACCCCATCACAAAATCAATTTAGTGGATCATGACCAGCATATAAGAAAATGAAACAAAATAGAGAAGATCAGAGGGACTGAAAGTAGAAAGGGTAGATATTATTTTCTGAAAATTTATGTGCGTAGGTGAGTACTAGATTGTAATATACAATGTATTTGTTAATAAAGGCAAAAGTCTAGAAGAGTTTAAGAAACACTGGCCCAGAGTGGGAGGGAAGTATCCCAACACAATGTAATTGTAGGTGTGGAAAGAGGAGAGACCTGGATTTAAATCCTGGATCCACTGCTAGCCATGTGATCCCTGTCTAGGCAGTATCTCCGTCTATTCTCACTGACTGCTTTTATTTTTAAGGATGATAATGCCTTCTACAAAGAGTTCTTAATGAAAGCTAGAGCTGAGGCATGCCCAGGTGCTAGCTCAGTGCCTGGTACCCTATCAGATGTTCAGGCCATGGAAGCTATTTACGTTGTTATAAGCACTGCAAGAGACCTGGAGGCAAGGGAGGGATTAACTCCTGGGGGTCTGGCAGAGCCTTCACAGAAGAGCTGACCACTGAACTGAGGCTCAGACAATGCATAAGGGCATGTGAAGAAGAGTGGAGGGGATGGGGCAGTCTGGGAGGGGGAACCGTCATCTCTCAAGGTGGGGAGTGCAAAAGGGTCTTTTTTTCAGGGAGCAGCTGCGTGGTTGGGCTGGTGGGAGTGTAGAGTGAGTAGGAAGCAGGGCATGGCAGGCAATGGGCCTGGGTTATCATGTTGGGGCCCTTTGAAGGTGAAGGTCTTTGTATGACACACGGGAGAGATTGAGCACTGTCCTGGGGGTGCAGGGACTGCTATGGCTTCAGTGTGTCCCCCCCAAAATTCAGGTGTTAAAACTTAGTGGTCAGTGTGATGATATCAAGAACTGGGGTCATTAAGAGGTGATTAGGCCATGAAGCTTCCTGTCCTTGTGAATGGGATTGAGACTCTTATAAAAAAGGCTCCATGCAGCATTCATTCACTTGATCTTCTGCCTCCTGCCATGTGAGGATGCAGCAAGAAGGCCCTTACCAAACACTAGATGCTGATGCCTTGATTTGGGGCTTCCCAGACTCCAGAACTGTGAGCGATAACTTTCTGTTCTTGTCTCAGGTATTCTGTTATAGCAGCACAGAATGGACAAAGACAGGCACCCATGAGAGGAGGGGGGTAATCAGATTTGTCTTGGGGTTTAGCTTCTCATTCTGTAATGCTTTTTTCCCCATAATTAGTTTTTTTAAAATTTTATTTTATTTTAGGTTCTGGAGTACATGTGCAGGATATGCAGGCTTGTTCCCATAATTAGTTTTTTTAAAAAAATATTTCCACCTGAAAGTGTCTTCCAGTGTCTTAACTTCATGAGAGGTCCCTTCATTGGCTGGGCCATTAAATTCAGTCCTTTAGGGAGGAGACCTGGGTTTGCTTGGCATGGGCTATCTGAGCCCAGTAGTGAACTCACCATCACATCATTGGAGGAATGCAAGCAGAGGCTGATATATCTCTGGGGGGATATGATGGAGAAGTAGTTAAGCACTGAAAGACATATGTGGAGCAAATGACTTTGGAGGGCCTGTCAGTTCCGGGTCTGATGCTGCTGCCTTATGTGGCAGGAGAGGGGAGTCCTAAGGGTGTCCCAGAAATAGTTTTTCTCTTCCCACATGGCGGGGTGAGGAGAGGAGGCCTGAGTGCCTGGGTCAGCTGCTGAAGAGTCCCTTAAATACGGTAGAGAAGGGGGCTCTGAGCTTTGAGCACAGGACATTCCCGGACCTCTCTGCAGAGTTGCCAGAAGGAAGTCAGTGAAGGGTTGTCTTCCCATGGGAGTGAGAGGCCCCATCCAAGGAGTCTGAGACCCCGTGAGTCACTGCATGGTGGCTGCACTGAAATGCTGACTGCATGACCTGGAGTTATTGAGCAACGAGCAGCCACGTGGAGAGGAAGAAAAGGGACTTTCAGTCCCACAGGCTTGGGTTTGAATCTGCTTCTTCATTCATGAGCCAAGTGGCCTCAGGCAATCCAAAACTCTCTGGGTCTGAGGTTACACATGTACCAAGTGGGAATTCACAACACTAATCTAGCAGGACTATAGCTCGGAGACATGTAACAGTCAATACATAGTAGCTATGATGATGATACTCGTGACACATTAAGGTACATGTTACTCTTTCTCTCTCTTTTTTTTTTTTTGAGACAAAGTCTTGAAGTCTCGCTCTTGTCCCCCAAGCTGGAGTGCAAATGGCGTGATCTTGGCTCACTGCAACTTCCGCCTCCCGGGTTCAGGTGATTCTCCTGCCTCAGCCTCCCGAATAGCTGGGATTACAGGCACCTGCCACCACGTCTGGCTTATTTTTGTATTTTTAGTAGAGACGGGTTTCACCATGTTGGCCAGGCTGGTCTCGGACTCCTGACCTCAGATGATCCATCCGCCTTGGCCTCCCAAAGTACTGGGATTACAGGCATGAGCCACCGCGCCCAGCCACATTCAGGTACATGTTACTCTTGTAAGTCTAGTATGAAATGCATGGGCCCAGAGCTACCCAAGGAACTTCTGTCACAAAAGTTTAATTACAAAGGGGCCTGGGAGAAAATCCATGACTGATCTTCCAAGTGGGGACCTTGGGAATGAAAGGTGTGGCCAGAGGAGACAAGAGGTCATGGTGGGTTCAACCAGATTGGCCTTGCTTGGAGGACCCCTAAGGGTGCTGGTCAAAAGAAGCTCTCATTTCTTAGTGTGGGGAAAACTCTGACCCAGGGTAGGAGACACCAGTAGTAAGAGGGCTCCCAGGACAAAGGTGGTGCTTTGGAGGGGATTGGCCAAAAAGAACTTGGGGTGTCTAAAGACCCCTCCCCTCCCCAATCTCAGTAGGTGCTAGATGCCTGTCACCTTCACAGTGAGCATCTCCCATAGCCAACTGGAGGCTGGTGGTGGTGGGGAACACTGAGAGCTCAGCAGCCCGTGTGTGTTACTGGTTGTCTATATCTTTCCTTCACAATCCTCAGCACAACACACATTCGGTTTTGCATTTTTCTCAGTGTTGGCTCTTGCCTTGAGCTTTTTAACTGGACCTCCCCACCCTGATTCCTCAGAGGAGCAGGGGGCAGGCAGGATTAGTTCAGAATGCAGCCTCAAAACCTGGAGTTGGGAAGCAGGAGGGGAGAGAGACAAGTCTGGGAACACATATAGCCTATTTATATTATTTCCTGCTGCCACTTTACTGCCAAATATGGTCCTTGGTATATAGGAATTGCACAAAAAATATCCATTAAGAAAAACATGTAAGCACACAGAGTTGTTTCCTCAAAAATCGTATCTGCAGTGAACAGACTCTAAGGTGTTCCCCAACAATCTCTACCTCCTGGTGTTTGCACTTTGTGTAATCCCTGTCCTTGAATGTGAGTAGAAACTGCAACTTGCTTCTCATCAATGGAGTGTGGCAAAGGTGATGAGACTTCACTCTGTGATTACGTTTTGTCATGTAAGACTTCATCTTAGCAGACGGGGGGAGAGATGCCCTTTTTGGGTTTGATGAAGTGAGCAGCCATGCTGGAGAATCCCACGTGGCAGGGAAGTGCAAGAAGCCTCTAGACTCTAAGAGAGGTGTCCTGTCAATAGCCAGCAAAGAGCCAGGACCCTCAGCCATGCAGCTGCATGGAAATGAATTCTGCCAACAGCCTGAATAACCTTGAATTGAATTCTTCCCCAATCAAACTGCCAGATGAGACTGCAGCCCAGCTGATACATTGATTGTACCCTTGAGAGACCCCGAGCACATGACCCAGCTAAGCTGTGCCTGGACTTCTGAAACTGTGAAATGATAAATGTGTGTTGTTTTAAACTGCTAAGTTTGTGATAACTCATTATGAAGCATAGAGAACTAATACAATATCCATTTCTAACACTCTAAACCAGCACATGCTAATTAAAGTTTTTTATCCTTTCAGTGTGCTTTTCATTTCAATTTTGTTTTGTATCTAATTTATTCAGAGATAATAAATTCATATGGTACCAAAATTTAAAACTATGAAAGCATTTATAGTAAAAAGTCTTCTCTTGTTTTCCTGTTCCCAGTTCCTCAGTTTCCTTCCCCAGGGGCAACTTGTGTAACCAGTTTCTCGTTTATCCTTCTAGGGATGTTCTACACTTGTATGTGCAATTACCACTAAATAAGTATATTTATTTTGCACGAAGGGCACTATACTATGTATATACTGCACTTTGTTTTTCAGTTAATATTTCTTAAAGGTTGTTCTCTATCAGTCCAATCAAAGTTCTTGATTTTTAAGATGGGCGTGTCATAATTTAATAAGCAGTCTGCAATCGATAGACTTTTAGGTAGTGTTCAATGTTTTGTTTTTACAAACAATATTGTAACATACTTTGTACATTTGTAATATGGTACAAGTGCAAGTATTTCTAGACAAGAAATTTCTAGAAGTGGAATTTCAGGGTGAAAGGACATATAGCTTTGTAATAATGATAGATATTGCTTCTCTTCCATAAAATTCATAACAGTTCATTCTTCTGCCACAATGTATGAGAATCCCTATTTCTCTTACACCTTACAAAGACAGGGTCAATCTTTTTGCTTCTTGATAAACTGTCAGGTGAAAAATGATTTATCAGTGCATTTAATTTGCGGTTGAGTATATTTTCATAGGTTCAACAAATATATGTATTTTCTTTTCTGAATTCTGTTCATTTCGTTTACCACTTTCTTATTTGTTTGTTGGTCTTTTTTCTTTTTTAAAGATTGATATGTAGAGCTCTTTATTATCTAATCATTTAGATAGTTTAGATAATTAGCGCTAATTATCTATTAGGATAATTAGCCCTTTGTAATATTATTTGCAAATACTGTATTTTCCTAGATTGCATTTTGATTTTATTCATTATGGTCTTTGCAATGTTTATTTCTAAAAATTTAAATTTATTAGTCTTTTCCTTTTTTATCTTCTCTTTCTCTGTTCTCTCTCCTTCCTCCTCTCTCCCTCCCTTCCTTCTTTCCTCTCTTCCCCTCTCTTCTCCCTACTTTCCTCTTTCCCCCTTCCTCCTCTCTCCCTCCTCGCTTTCCTTCCTTCCTTCCTTCCTTCCTTCCTTCCTTCCTTCCTTCCTTCCTTCCATTTCTCTCTCCCCCTCTTTCTCTTTCTCAGCTTCTGGGTTTAAGTACTATTTGAAAAGTCCTTCTCTAATCTGATATAATAATATAAACATCCAATTATGATGCTTTAAAAATATCAGTTAAATAGAGTACAGGAAGTTGATCCCTTTGGGACTGACCAGTAAAAGGACTTCTGGTATGAACCACAGAGAAAGATGAAATTTCAACATTTCAAGCCAGAAAATGGAGGCAGGTGCAGTTTCTCCTGGGCAAAGACTGAATGAATGCAGCAATTAAGGAGATCCCAACTCAGATTGGCCTGATCCTGGGTCTTGGTGCCCAGATTGTGTCCTAGCTCCAGGCTGTGTCACCCCAAGGGCCTGAGACCCATGCCAACAAACCAATTTCCCTCACCTGTAAAATGGGAATGCCATTACCTGTCCCACCTTGCCTGCCTTGCAAAAGTTGCTGCGAGGGACCAGTGAGGCCAATGAGAATGGAAAAGCCTTGACAACTGTCAAGTTTTGTACACATGCACAATGCCCTTCCCAGTGAGCCAGAGTAAATATGTCCAGCCCAATCAATACCAATGCCTACACCATCCTCAAAATTACCCTGGTTGGAAAAATCCAAGTCATCTTTTACCCCTTCTTTCCATATCCTCCATATCTAGGGAGTTGCCACAATTCACTGATTCTAATGCTAATATTTTTCTTGCATCTGTCTTCTCTTTTCTACTTTCACCACCACTGCCATTGTTCTGCATCCATCTTTTCTTGGTTGGACCATTGCAGAAATGTCCTCAGTGTCTGTCTGCCACTGGTCCTTTGCTTTCCCCAATCTTCTGCTCCCAGGCCCAAGCCTGGGCCTGTCCTTGAAGAGGGACTGGCCATAACTGGTTGGAGCCAGTTAAGTATGAATATCTAGGCAGACCAGCTGATCATCTGTCTCCTCAGCAGCCAGCCCAGTTTAGTTCAGTATCAGGTGAATAGGACCCTGCTCTACCCCAAGGCAGCGTGACTCTTTATTATTTTAAGCTAATCATGGGAGTTCCATTCCCCTTGCCAGTGACTGGCATAGGAATGGATGTGGGGCACAATTCTGGCCAAAGAGATGTGATGTGAAGACTATCAGGGGAATTCTGGGAAATATTTTTCCTGTTTTTTTTTTTTTTTTTTTTTTCATTTTTTTAGAAGTGGGGGTCTTGCTATATTGCCCAGACTGACCTGAAACTTCTGGGCTCAAGTGATCCTCCTGCCTCAGCCTCCCAAGTAGCTGGGATGACAGGAATGAGCCACTGCACCCAGCATTCTGGGAAAGATTATCTGGCTCTGAAGTAATTTCATACTGCCGCTTCCTGTTGGTCTGCATGTGATGCCTGAAACTGTGGTGGACATTTTGAGACCATGAAGGGGAGATGAGGCTTCTTAACCTGATGATGGTAGAAAGGGCAAATGGAAAGAACCCTAATAATGCTGACCTGCGGAACTGATCAAACCTGGAATTGCCCTGCTCTGGGCTTCTTACAGGGCAGAATCAGTGTGTGGAATGCTGTGCTGGGTTTCTGTCACTTGCAGCTGTGAGTAGTCCTATAGCTGAAAATACTATTACCACATCTATGGACATAACAGGGCATCCTGACTGGAGCAGAGCTGCCATGTGCATACATCTGGCATGGAAGACACCTTGTTCTCCAGGGATCTGGTTGCTTGTGTTAATATGTGTGAGGCTTTTGTTTTGGTTTAGGGAAGGAGGCAGGGTTAGGGGTATATGCAAAGATGGGGAAATGAGGAGAATGGGAGAATGTCAGTGATTGTCCTTTCTTTCCCCCAAGACCGTTACCATTGGTCTGCCCTGAGGATCAATGTATTAGTCTGTTCTCATGCTGCTATAAAGAACTACCTGAGACTGGGTAATTTATGAAGAAAAGTGGTTTAATTGACTTACAGTTCTGCAGGCTGTACAGGAAGCATGGCTGGGGAGGTCACAGGAAACTTACAGTCATGGTGGGAGGCAAAGGAGAAGCAGGCGAGTCTCACATGGCTGAGCAGGAGGAAGAGAGAGAGCGAAGGGGGTAGTGATGTACACTTTCAAACAACCAGATCTCGTGAGAACTCTATCAGGAGACAGCACTAGGGGGATGGTGCTAAACAATTAGAAACCACCGCCATGATCCAATCACCTCCCACCAGGCCCCTCCTCCAACACTGGGGATTATAATTTGACAAGAGATTTGGGTGGAGACACAGAGACAAACCATGTGAATCAGCTTTGAGCCCTGATGGAGAGAGGTTTGGGCCAGGAGTCAGAAGAGTGGCATTCATAAAAATGTTATGAGATCCTGAGTCCACATCACTTCAGGGCCCAGCAGGCAGGGAAGAGTGGCAGCAGGGGATAGTTTAGGAGGCTGATGCAATGGCTCAAGTAAAGAGGAAGAAGGGTCCTGGTCCAGGAAGGTGGTATGGCATGGCGAAGAGTGACCAACAGCTTTCTCTGGGGGATGGATAAGGAGAGGAGAGCTCCCTAAAGGCCTCAGCAGTGAGAGTGATCACAGAATCTGGAGCCCCGGCCTGGCAATCTGGGACAGACACATCTTGGCATGCCTTATGTCTCCTTGAAGATACCACTGCTGCTGGGGACAGAGTAGGTTGTGGGGAGAGGGTCACATGGGTAAGCAGGGACCAACAGATAGGAGAACAGGATGGAGCCTGGACTCCCATCCTTGGTTTGGAGGTGAACATGGGAACAAGTAACAGATATGGGGGATGAGCCTCAGGTATAAGCAGATTAAGAATTTCTGGTGGAAGCAGGAATTATGGTGACTGCCTCTCCTGAATTTTGAATCCACCAGTGCTTGCCTATAGGAGTTGAGGTAAATTTTATGCCCACAGCTGGCCTGCCACAGAAAGAGGGCAGCCTTGGGATTTTGTGCACACACCAAGGGGACTCAGGCAACCGGCTGAGAAAGTCAAGAGATCTGCATCCCAGACTTGCTTCCTAACTACCACCTACAATTTCCTGGGGCTACACAAGGCCTTTTCACATTTGCTTCCTCCCTTCCCACACTGACAGGCATGTTCAGATGCAATCAGAGTCTGGCCCTGGTGTTGGTGACAGGTGGGCACCTGCAGCTGGGTTCTGTATTGCCATGGTAACAAGGTAGGGAAAACTGCCCCAGAGCTCAGGGGCCGATTAGACCTCAAGGCCAGCCCATTGTCGCCTGACACCATGTCTTCTGGGGCACTGCTGTGTGTAAGCGTCCAGGATGAGATGGGAATTTTCTGAGACAGAAAATTTAAGTGGATGGAAAATTAGATGCTCAACCAAAGATATTGCCCCCTTCCCCTCCCTATATATACTTGTCACTACCAGCTACAAATATACAGTTTCCTGTCTCCTTGTCAACTAGTAGCAGCTGCAAGAAAGGTGGTCCCTCTTCCTGCTGACATTCAAAGTTGTGTAGAATAAGACAAGCTTATTTTGGAACATTACTTGGAGTGTTCTGAAAACTTACTGATAAGTGTTACCCAACATTGAACTTAGGGTGTCTTAGCTTAGACTGCTGTAATAAAATACATACTACAGACCAGGTGGCTTAAATAACAGACATTTATTTCTCACTGTTCTGGAGGTGGGAAGGTCCAAGATCAAGGAGCTGGCTGATTTGGTTCCTGTTAAGGACTCTCTTCCTGGCTTGCTGATGGTTGCCTTCTTGCTGTGTGCTCCTATGGCCTTTCCTCTGTTCATGGAGAGGGAGAGAGCAAACACTCTGGTCTATTCTTAGAAGGGCACTAATTCCATCATGAGGGCCCACCCTCATGATCTCATGTGGCCTTAATTACCTCCCAAAGGCCCTATCTCCAAATATCATCACATTGGGAGTTCTGGCTTCAGCATATGAATTTTAAGAGGACACAAATATTCAGCCTATAACATGGGATTTATACAGTTTGAAAGTGGCCCTTCAGCACTTATCAGGAAACATTTCTTATTTTATCCATTTATTTGTTCATTCATTCATTTAGCCATTTTTTATTTTGAGTGCCAGAGACTATTCAATGTCCTAGGATATAGCAGAGAACAAAACAGACAAAAAATTTCTGCTGCCATGAGGCAAGTAAGCAAGTACTTACATAATCAGTGGTGATAAGAGCAATTAAAAAGCATGAAGCAGGGAAGAATGAAAGGGCACTGAGGGGGACTTGCTCTTTCATATGGAGCAGTCAGGGAAGACTGAGGCAACTCAGCAGAGGTCTTATGGCGGCCATGATAAAGTGTCTTGCGAGACCTACTACAGGGAGCATAACTGACAGACGGCCACGGCTTTTTCATTTTGAAATTCATTGCTGCTTTTGTATGAAGGCTACGTCGCCTGGGAGACTTGGGACTTCCTCATCAGCACACTTTAGCTCAGGGACTCCCTGAAGGTTTTGTCAAAACTTTCTTAGCCTGCCCAGCACTAGAGGAGGCTTCCACTCTACCTTCTCTCTTTTCTTCTTCCCTTGGGGTCAGACTTGCATCATGATCCCACTACAACCCCCGACTTCCTCTGCCCCATTCCTAATTCCTTTTGCAAGGCATTTCCCCTAATAAAAGCCTTGCGTGATTAATCCATTGCAGCATCTGCTTCTCAGAGGAAGGACTAATGCAGATTTGAAGGAAGTTAGAGAGTCAGCCATGTGGATTGGTGAGGGAAATGTATTCCAGGCTGAGGGAACAGAGACTGCGATGGTCTTAGGAAGAGCATGGCCGGTTTGTATTAGATCTGAGATTTGATTTTTACCCTATTCATATGCTAACAGGTTAGTGTGTAACTGTTTCATAGATTCTGGCAGAAGACATGAGACTCCTGGGTCAGAGACAAAGAACTCAGTACTTATAGCACAGCCACACATCCTGTTGGTCAAAATGAGTTAATAGGACAATCCAGGGTCAAGAGGAGGGGAAATGGACTCTTTCTGTTCATGGGGGAAGCAGCAAAGTCACATTGCAAAGAGGTGTGGATATAATGGGGAGAAGAACTGCAGCCAGTTTTTCAAACCACCACAGGTAAGGACTGGAGCCAGGTGCCTCAGGAGCTTGAGGACAAAGAGGAAATTCACTGAGTGATCAAGCAAGGCTTATGGAAGACTTAAGTGTTTAGCCTTGCCAAATTCCTTTTTGTTGTTGTTGTTTTGAGACAGGGACTTGCTCTGCTAGGCTGGAATGCAAAGACATGATCATGGTTCACTGCTGCAGCCTCAACTTCCTGGACTCAAGCAATCCTCCCAACTCAGTCTCTTAAGTAGCTGGGAATACAGGCACATGCTACCATGCCAGGCTAATTTTTAAAATTATTTTTGGTAGTGATAGGGTCTCACTATGTTGCCTAGGCTGGTCTCAAACTCCTGAGCTCAAGTGCTAACCTCCCATCCTGCTGAGAGCCAGCTGCTGCCTCCCTGTGGGTCTCAGAGAGAACACAACCACCACCTCTCCTGATGGCCGGGGAGGCAAGGCTGAAACAGAGCATGTGAGTCTTCCATTGTTCACATTCTGTTTGGTGACAGAGGGAGAGGGGAAGGCGGAGACAGGCCATGAATAACATGCTACGCCTGCCCTCACCTCCACCGTAATTACTCTCCTGCTCACCACAGACACTTGCCCTGCCACTGGGGTCCAACCTGCCACTGAATCAGGAAAGCAGTTTGTTCATGCAGAACGTGTCACTGTTGGAAGTTTCTCTCTCATCATTAACTAATTTGCTGTGCTTTGCTACAGCCCTTGTTATCTATAACCATGGTAACAATGCAAAGAGCTGTACATGCATTTATTTTGGACTCTAAAAGCCCAAGCATGGTTTATTTCTGTCTCTTGGCTCCAGAGGAGCTGGGTGGGTCTGGAGGCAGGGGCTGGAGCTAGGGGACTGGCCCTTAGTCCTGAGCCCATCAAAGTGTGACTTCAAACACACAGCTTCTCTTCTGGGACCTCAGTTTTCCTAAGTGTAAGGTGAGGGGATTGGGGTCGATGGTCTTTGTGGAGTCTTCCAGTGATGTCTTTCTATTAGTTAAAGAGTCGTGTGTATTTAGGATCTAGAGGGAGAGTTCCCCAGCCCACCCCAGAGACTGTGAGCCGGCTGTGAACATGGGGATGTAGGCAGTGGTGTGTGGCTGCTGCATCTGGCAGTCCCTTCTTTCTGCTAATTTGGTGTCCTCACTATATAATTATACTGTGAAATTCCCTGACTGAAGAAAATTTTTTAAAATATCTTTCCCTGACTCCCACTACTCATTGCCCAGATTCGTGAATGGGGTAAGTGGGTGTTTGCAGCTTTTGGCGGAGAACGAGGATGTTATGCAACCTGCCCTTCTCAGAATTTCCCAGCACCACCTCCACGCTGGGCCCCAGAAGGGAAGAATAGGGCTTTTCTGACTGGAAGGATGCAGATTTTGACTTCTCTCAGTCTCCATTTCCTCATCTGTGAAGTGGGGAGAAAATTATCTTTCATGTGGGGTAACATGAAGAGTGTGGGACCATGAACTGCTCCTCTGACCACAGGGAATGTGATGAAAATGTGGGCTTTCTTCCTCCTCCTGTGATCTTGGGCTGGTAACTTCACTCCTCTGAGCCTCGGTTTCCCCATTTACAAGTGGAGTCAATAAAAGCTATCTGTCTTTCAGGAGTGTTGTGAGGGGGTTAAATAGGATACCAGCAAAAAATGCCCTGTGTTGTCGTTACTCAGCAATTGGTATTTATTATGACTGCCAGCAAAGGCATGATGTCCTGTTACACCCTGCAGGATCGTGTTATCTGGGCGTGTCTTCCAGCTGGCTGTGGGCTGCATTGCCAGTCCAGTAAGATATGGCCAGAGCTGACAACTAATGGACCTGTCAGCTCAATGCAGAGCACTTCTTGAAGCTCCCCAGAGGCAGGTGCTGATGCCACATCGATAAACCCCATTCCCCTGATGGGCGCCTGACATTTCCTGCCTGCATTCCCCTGTCTGCCTGGGTCAGTGGTCACACTGAGTCACAGCCACTCCCTGCAGCCCTGGCTGCCCACTGACCCAGGGCACAGGGCAGGAGGCAGCTGTGTAGGGTCAGTCCACTGATAGAGTGCCATTTCTATTTATATTTTAAAACATTATAATTTTTTCTTCTTATTTAACATGCTTATTATTCTTTCTTATATAAGGAAGATATTTAGAATGCCTTTGATCATTATTTATCTATTGCATATGTCAACATCTGTTTATTTAAACAGAGATAAAGGCCTGGAAGGAACCACCAGGGAGTTAATAGTTGTTGCCAGTGGGGAGAGGAGTTGGGAGAGGGGTGAAGCCTTCACTTCTTTATAGACTAAACAAAATGGTGGGATTAGCAAAGGTGCTTAATTTTGGTTTGAGTGAATGCTGCTCAGTATATTTTATGTTAAAAAATTTGTTTTTATGTTTAAAAATTTTTAGAAAAGGTAAATAACATGGATTGCTATAGAATTAGACATAAAATCTCAAAATGTAAAGAGACAAATGATAAAAACACTTTTTAGCAGAAGAAACATCATCATATTTTTTTTTGTTTGTTTAAATTGGGCTAATCTGTACTGGGCACCTATGCCCAGGGATTAATGTGTCTATTCAAACTCCCCATGGAGGTGAATGTTTTTCTTGTTTATTCTTCTCATTTCACAGATGAGATGGTACAGCCTCTGACCTGGGTTCTTTACACGAATCCTCTTAGTTCATGCACGTTTCAGTTCTGGAGCAGGGGGCATTCTTTTGTTATTGTACACTCTGCATGAGATTTGTACTGAGGCTCTGTGGACCTGTCTCCTTGCGAAGGCCAGGCTGAACGCAGGCTTCATGAAGACTTAAGCACCTGCAATATCTGTAGCTCCCTTGGGGAAAGATGCTCTGCAACGCAGACCCCTGGGCTGGCCACCCCCATCCCTGTTCCAGAGAGAACGCGAGGACTGGTCTGGTGGGAGGCAATGCTTCCTGTTTCAGGGGATGATCTCACCTTGAACCTGAGGGAGGTCTAGCCGGTGTTGATTCATTTTAGCAGGGAGGGGCAAGGGGCCTCCAGAGCAGAGGGCCTTGCCTCTTCACCTCCGATTTTCAGCCTTCTCTTGGGTCAGCATCAGGGCATTTGTCTTTTAAGACTAAGGTGAGCAAATTTTAAAAGGAGAAATTGAAAGCCTGTTCTCTGGTTGTCTACATGCCTAGGAGGGGGCCAGAGAGGAACAGACAGCCATAGACTGTCATAGGTGGGTGAAAGTGTGTGGACATGCTGACTCGCTCTGGTGGAGTTTTGGCCAACGGTCTGAATCCAGGCTCTGCCACTAATTAGCTGTGTGACCTTGAGTAAGTTACCTAGCCTATATGAACCTCAGTTTCCTTATTTGCAAAAGAGGAATTCAGAAGACCTTGCAGAATCAGAAGAGGACTCCATTACATGAGATTGAGTACATTGGATGCCCTCCAAAGTTAAAATTAATAGTAACGATTACAAGACAAATCACCAGCCATGTGATAGGGAAACGGTCTGTGCAGGGCAGCCCAGGGCACGTGTGTGCTTAGGAATGCTGCTGTCCATGTGTGAGAGAAAAAACAGCACTCTCAGTTCCGTGTCGTTATAGGGGAGGCCACCAGGTGCTGTGGAGGCACCATGTGATCTGGCATCTGCTCCTGCTTCCACTGCCTACCTGCAGGGTGACCTTGGGTGAGCCTTTCCCTTTCCCAGACTCCAGAGCTGAACTGGGCCAAAACCATGCTCCTTTTCAACCCCAAAGGAGGTGCTGACCCTGCGGGGTCCCCACATCCATGGTGTTACAAGGTCTTCCTCATCAGGCCCATCCCTGCTGACCCTTCTCTCCTTGTGCAGAACGAATGTTGTGTCCAGAAGGTTAGTCAGTGGTTGGCGGGGGGCAGCTGCCGCTACTCTTTCTCCCCCACTCCTTGAAGGGGCTGCCTGTGCACACCAGACTGCTGCATTTCTGAGCCAAACCTCTCATCCCATCGCCCTGCTTGTCACCTTGCTGAGCTCCCTGGCTGCCCCAGACTTGAGTCTTTCCTGGGATCACACTGACCTCAGATTCCCAGGTCCCGGGCCCATGTGCACCCTCACAGGCCTTAGAAGCCCGTTTCAGTTTGGATCATCATGCCTGGCTCTTCTGGGATTACATCTGGCTCTGAACCCCAAAGTGCCCACCCTCTTCTGCCAGCCCTGTGCTGGGCTCCTGGGGACATCCCAGCAATTTCTTCTGGAGCAAGGCAGAGATGACTATGCTTCCCCTGACACCACCCTGCACTGGCAGGTGGCCCCTCTCTAGGCACTGCCGTGGAGTGGATCAGCTGTTCCCTTTCTAAAGATTAGTCTCCCCTGCCCCCACATCCCACTGGCTCTCCGGTGCTATGGGCTTTACATGCCTTTCGCCTAAGTTGCACCCTGACCCAGAGCCTGCAGTGCTGCACAGCACAGACGTGGCGACACAAGAATCCACTGGCCCCTCTCCTAGCCACTGTCCTTGGCTTGACTGCACTCCCCTTTGCTCCAGGCCGGCCTTAGTCACACAGATTAGCCCTCCACATGCATCCCTGCAGCTCTTCAGAATTGGGAGCCACCCTCCAGATCCAGCTCTGGTACCAAGAACATACTTCCAACTGTCTACTCCGCCAGTGCTTCTGCAGCTCCAGCTCATCCCCACCACATCAGGAGGTCAGCAGGAATGCGGGGTGGCTCAGAGGCCACATTTTCTGCTGGGGTTTGCATCCAAGCCCAGATGGCATCACACAGCCTGGAGGCCAGGACACGGGATGGGGATTAGGACTGCTTCTTAGGGTGTGCTGAGGGCAGCATGACGGGCTCAAAGGTGAGCCCTTACATACCCAATAAAAAGGATGTAAAAGCATCCCTTTGCTTGCTTCCCCACAAAGCTGCATTTGAGCATGTGGATGCTAAGCCCCAAGGTGGGCAGCACAGGGCAGTGGCAGGGGCTGAGAGTTAGTGGTGAGAATGCAGTGTCATCAGGAGCCTGCGGGGAGTTTGTGGTGAGAACACAGTGTCATCAGCAGTAGAGAATGGACAAAGGTGTCCTGACTCCCTGTCCAGGGCTCTCCCATACCCTGGGTCTCTAGGTGTTTCTAAGTGACTGACAGCTGGCTCTGTGAATTGGGTGTCTCTTCATCAGGTCACTCCAGGTGTGGCTGCTGGGAGATGCAGGCATTTAAACTCACTGAGCAGTCTTAGTGCCTGGCCTGGGTGGTTTCCTGTGACACCAGGTTGGACTGCTGGTGACTGTGCTGGGGCACACCTTTGCAGTGGGTTTAGCTGCCCCTTTTCAAAACTATAGGCTGCTCCAGGGCCAGCGATTGACATGAAAGAAGAAATGTAATGAGCTGGGTAATAGTGGAAATTAATAGTGGTAATTGATTGCTTAAAGCATGCAGAGACCATGGCAACGGTTGGATGACAAAGGCAGAAACCTTACTTCCTTTTGTAGGAAGTGCTCCAAAAGGCTCCAAGTCTCTGTAAACAACTTGCACAAGCTTTGCGAAGATGCAAGGAGCTGCAGGTCTCCAGTGGCTTTGGAGTCAGCCTTCAGTCTGAACACCACTCTACTTGCCACTTCTTTGCTGGGTCATCTTGGGCAACTTGCTGTAACTTTCCTGAGTCTGTGTCCTCATCTGTAAAATGGGGAGAAGTCCCAATTTACAGAGCTTGTGAAGAGCCAATGAAGTGACAGATGTGAGAAGGAGATGGACTTTGGAGCCAACTCAAATTCTGGCATATTGCATATTAGCTGTGTGACCTTGGGGCAAGTCATCAACCACTCTGAGCTTCAATGCCATCCTCTGTAAAATAAGGATGATAATAACAGTTCCTATAATACATTATTATTATTGTGAGGATTAAATGAGATAATAAAGTGCTAAGCACATACAGCATATGGGACATTGCAACGTTCAATATAATTTACCTATACAACACTCTATTATGAAATGTTTGTAAGGTCCCAGCTCTGTCCATGATACTAGCAGCGATAGTGACATTTATGGAATGTTTCTCATGTGCTAGGTGCCTTTCTAAGCTCTTAATATGTATCAGCTCCTTTAATTCCCCTAACCACCCTATGACGTAGATACCATGATCATCCCCGCTTTACAGATGAGGAGACTGAGGGCTAGTGTTTGGTGACCAAGTGAAGCCGAACTTGAAGAAATTATCTGGAAAAGCTAAACAAAGCAGGTAGCTTTTCTGGGGAAGCCTGGCCACCCAAAACTGTTTTGCTTCTCAGCACATTCTTCCTTGGGTGGAGGCCACTGTGGCGTCGTGTCCTTTCTGGGCACATAAAGGCTCAGCATCCCTCCTGGCACTCTTGGAGGACTCAGTCCTGTCCTGCCCAGAAGTGCTCCCCATCCAAACCTCATCCCATATTTGGGTGCCAACCTAAACAGGGTAGATGAGAGCATTCTGGGCAGAGGGAGCAGAATGTGGATAAGGACATGAAGGCATAAAATGGCATTAAATTCTTAGGAAAATGCAAATGACTGTATGGCAGGAGCTGGGCAGGAGGTATGTGTTGGGGGACCCTGGAGGTGTGTGGCTGGGAGGTAGGCAGGGTCTAGAGCAATGGTTCCCAACCTTACATGCACCAGAGAATCACCTGAGGAGCTTTAAAAATGCCACTGCCTGTGTCCCACCCCCAGAGGTGACTGAGTATTGGGATTTTTTAAAGCTTCCTAGTTGATTCAAATACCAGCTGAGACCCAATGTTCTAGAAGATCATTTAAGGATATGTAGATTATATTAAGCAAGTAGGCCTGCACTGTACAGTAAATTAATATACTTGAGGTAAAATAAAAAAATTCAGGTCTTCAGTCACACAAGCCGCATGTCAAACATTCAGTAATCACGAGTGGCCGCCATATTGGACAGCACAGATAGAAAGCATTTCTCTTCACCTCAGAAAGTTCTCTTGGGCCAGATTGATGTAGACTTTATCTGGTAGGCAGTGAGATGCCACTTAAGGGTTTTAAGAAGGGGAGTGATGTGGCCAAGGTTTTGCTTTAGAAAGAGGATTCAGGGGCCGTACAGAAATGGATCCAATGGATCTGATGCTAGCAAGACTAACACCAGAGGGAATTATTAGGGAACTGTTCTGATAGTCCAGCTGGACAGCAAAGCCCTGAACTAGAGCCTCAATACTGGAGCTGGAGAGGTTAGGATAGATTTGAGAAGGGTGAGAAGAAGAGGCACTGTAGGATAAACAGGCCCAATTGGATGGGTGTTGAAGAAGGAGGGTGAGTGTAGGTTGCTGCTCATATTTTGGATCAGTTACCGGGAGGTTTCTTTGTGGCAATGGTTCCCAACCCAGGTGATTTCCCTCCCAGGGGACATTTGAACACACCTGGAGATATTTTTGATGATTGCAACTCAGGTGGTTGAGGGTTTACTGGCATCTCATGGGTAGAGACCAGGGATGAAGTAGAGGCTGGTAAATATCCCATAAATCACAGGACAGCCCCCTAGAATAAAGAGTTATCAAGCCTACAATGTCAATAGTGCAGAGGCTGAGAAACCCTGTTTTGTGGGATAAAGGCAGGAGATCAGTCTGGGTGCAGTGATAAAGATAATGAATAAAAGTGGAATGAATTGTGCTTTCAGTTCTTCTGAGAGTGGTTGGTGGAGATCCCCAGTAGACAGCAAATGTCACATCTGGAGCTCAGGAAAGAGGAGTGGGGCAGTGATAAGCAACTGGGCATCCCCCCTATCTCTCTATCCAGATTACCCAGTGGCTGCCCTGGACTGCTGTGGAGGGTGCTGAGTGAGAACTGGGGCTGAGAGTGGAGCCTCAGGGAGCAGCCACACTCCAGGGACAGGTGGAAAGGGAGGAGGCTGTGCTTTGGAAAGGTCTTTGTATGAAGTCAGGTACTGTCTTCCTTCAGCCCGTGCTTTTATAACATCTATAATGTCCCAACCATCCTGCATCTTCAGGCATTGCAGACAGTAATGATTCATTCTTGCTGTCCAGCACTCAGACCTTAAGGCTGAATATCTCCCGAGCCTTGAGTTGTTTGTGAGTGACGTCTTCCAGACTCCTTGTGCTCCAAGCTCTGCTCCTCTAGGTGTTGTCCTTTGGCACTGGAGGAAAGGATGGGAAGAAAGGCATGCTTCTCACTCCCAAGTGCCCCTCTGTCCCGCACAGTCTACATATGTACATAAAGGGTGTGTACTGCAAGGTAGCTGAGAACGGGGCTTGGGCCATTTTCTGGTGATTGTCCCTGTATTGGGTTGAATACTGTTCTTTCAAAATTCATGTCCACCCAGAACCTCAGAATGTGACCTGATTTGGAAATAGGGCTTTTGCAGATGTAGTTAACAATCTTGAGATGAGATCATCCTAGGTTTAGGGTAGACTCTAAATCCAATGACTGGTGTTCTTATAAGAAGAGAGGACAGAGAGACACATAGAACTAAGTTCACGTGAAGACAGAGTCTGGAGTTGTGCTGCCACAAGCCAAGGAATGCTCAGAGCCAGCAGAACCTGGAAGAGGGAAAGAAGGATCCTCCCCTAGAGCTTTCAGAGGAAGCATGGCCCTGCTGACAATTGATTTGAGATTTCTAGCCTCCATAACTGAGAGAATAAGTTTCCATTGTTTTAAGCCACCTGGCTTTTAATAATTTGTTATGGCAGCCCTAGGATCTAATACAGCCCCCTGTGTTTAAAGCAGACATACCCTGACACAAATATCTAATCCTAGACTTGCTTGTCAAGCTTCCTGAGGTTTATTGTTTGGGTGACAAAGGTTGGAAATGGGAGACCTCTGGTGTCTCTCTCAAAGGACTGTCTTCCATCATTTATCAATGGGTAAACAGTCTTAGAGGAGAGGGAGATTTGGGGGACGCAATAAACCCTGGGCTCCAAGGCAGCTTCTGGTAGCTGGCTGATCAGTTTCATGGCAGATTGAGCTTTGGTATAGCTTCTAATTCTGAGTAATAATAGATTATAACGCTGTTTATGGTAACTAACATTTATTAGGTACTTATTATGCACTAGCACTTTATAGACAGTGCAATGAGAGATCTGTACTCTTTACTTCAACCCTATTATTATCCCCATTTTATTGATGAAGAAACTGAAGTTCAGAGAAGCTCTCTAAGGCCTTACAACTTGTAAGAGGCAAAATCCAGATAAACCCGAAGGAGCCTGGCATGAATGCTGGTTTTTAGCCATTGTACGTGCTGCCTGCAAAGCGATGAAGTTGTTGGGTGGGCAGCTCCTGGCGGATGATCGTGGCCACCTTCAGGAGCTCTCGGGTCACCTGGTTCTAATAGTGTGGGCACTAGGTGAGCAGAGGAAGGAAGACAGTAACTGCTGATTAAATGCCTTCAAGGGATGCTGGAAAGATCAGACTGTTTTGGGGACACCATGGGCCACCTTTCAACACTGGGATGGGAGGCTCTCTAAAGAGAAGGAGCCCCACTTGCTGCTGTCACTGATGCTGTGGCTGCACATGACACCTGTCTGTCCTGACCTCTGACCCTCTCACCTGCCTACTTGGCCTTGGGTGGAAAGTAAATGAGGGACTCGAGACCCAGAGTGTGGCCTGTGGACCAGAAGAGCTTCAGCATCACCTGGGAGCTTGTTAGAAATGCAGACTCTCGGGCTGCCCCGGATGTACTGAGTTAGAATCTGTTTTAAGAAGATCCCTAGGGGGATTTGTATGCACATTACAATGTGAGAAGCAGGGAGAAAAATGACCCAAAGAAGTCCATCACTTGCAGTGAATTCTGTGCTCTCTTGGTGCAAATGGGCAGAGATCAGGGCAACGGGAACTTCACACAGGGACTTCGACTTCAAGGATCTTGGGCCCTGGATCAGACGGCCTCATTCAAGGCTATCTTTGGCCCCATCTGCCCTGTGATCTGACACACTCAGTTCTCTACTCCAGACCCCCAAGGTGGAGATGCCCTTCTTGGCTGAGCATCAAAGAGTGACCCTCCAGTGGTTACCAGGAAATTGACTGGCGTTACTTCTCTCTCTGTACCTTCTCAGGGGGGAGGGATGGAAGCTTCTCGATGAGGTCCCTGGCAGCTGAGCTCATGTGAGGCCCAGCACATCAGATTTCATGGCTGATAGAGCTTTTGATGTGTACTTTCACAAGGAAATGCTAGCCCCATCCCCTGCTTTTTTCCCACCCCTGCACTCTGAAAGGTAGTTGCTCTCAAGCTCGGAGATGTCAAAGGGGGTGGCCACTACAGATGAATTATGCTGCTCTGTTCACGGCCCTCAGATGATTGTGAATGCATGGGCTGAATGGGCTCGATGTAAACGATTTGAAGTGTCTTATCACTTTCCATTTTCTTTAACACCGAGTCCTTACTCGCTGTGCGACAACATCAGTTTCTAGAAGGCGAGGTCTGCTTGGGTTTAGCTGAGAATCAGAGGTCAGGATATTTTTTGATCAGTCTCTCACAATGTTCAGCCCTGCAGCCTGAAGGTCTGAGAACACCGGCGGGGAGTGGGTGGTGGGTGCGTGGGAAGGACGACGGCTCCGCGGTCCTGCCCTCAACGGCGGCTCTCAGAGACAATGTGGATCACCTCCAAGATGACTCTGAAGGCAGGTTGTCCTATGACAGCTGATAGGACAATCTAGACCATGCTGGGGCCCAGCTGGCCTCAGCCTGGGATGATGACTCACAGCAGCGGGGCCTTGTTAACCTGTTTACAGTGAGTCATCGGAGCCCCCTCCCGGCCTTGTTCCCTCAGCTGTAAAATTGGAATAATAGTAACTGCCCCAGCCGCCTCACAGGGATGTGAAATCCACAGCAAAATGAGCCAAAGGTGGCCACCCGTAAAGCACCTACCCTGGGTTACGAGGCATCGCTCTGTGCAGCCAGCACGTTCTCTGCTTCCCTGTCTTGGAGCCATTGCGGTTGAGAACAAAACTGTCCAAGGGGGGGATGGGAACAGTGGCTAAAGACAGGGAGAGGTGAAGTCACTTGAGATGACGTCGGACTCTGCACATTTCTAAAATTCTGCTATCAAATAGCAGCTACTCTCAAGTCCTCCTCGACCTTCCTCCTTGGACGTTTGATTAGAACGTAAAACAAACAAACAAAAACCGTTAAGAGGGAAAGAAAAAGTGTGTGTGTGTTTGGAGGAAACTCAGGAAGTGAAGAGGAAGGGAAGCAATGTCTGTAGTCTGGGAACACTGTGCTGGCCTCTTGATCCAGCTGTGGTCTAACCTCTTTGGCTGGGAACATGGGCCTTTTGTCATCTGGCCCAGGTCTATCTCACCAGCCTCATGTCCCTCTAGTTGCTCGGGGCTTATTACTGGTTATATATTTTTGAATAAGTGGCCACTATGTTTTTGCTCATGCTCGTTGCCTTTGCTTGGAATTCCCTTTTCTCTCTGTGACTTACCCTTCTTACCTTCAGAGGTAAATATATAGGAAGCTAAGGAAATGTCAGTGCACAGCCCAAGGCCCAGGAGCGGCTCTAACAATGTGTTCATTTGACCTTATTTTTTTTTTTTTTTTTTTTTTTAGATGGAGTTTTGCTCCGCCAACCCAGGCTGGAGTGCAATGGCGTGATCTTGGTTCACTGCAACCTCACACGCTTCTGGGTCAAGCGATTCTCCTGCCTCAGCCTCCCAAGTCACTGGGATTATAGGCATGTGCCACCACACCCGGCTAATTTTTGTATTTTTAATAGAGACAAGGTTGTGCCATGTTGGTCAGGCTGGTGTTGAACTCGTGACTTCAGGTGATCCTTCCACCTCAGCCTCCCAAAGACATTAATTTTTAAAATTTAAAAAAAAGTGCTGAAGTAAGATACTGTATTTTGACTACAGTTGGCTATGTCCACTGGCTCTTTCCACTCCATCGTCCCCTTCGTCACACCTGCTCTCATGTCTGTGGCACTGGAGGAGTCAGTAACATTCATACTGTGGTACGATGGCTGGCCTAGCACTTCAGGGCCCTGATGCCAGCGGTCTGGCAAGGAGGGGGGTGTGGAGAGAGTATTCCTGGAAGCCCCTCCTACACTCGAAAAGGCTCACAATAACTTACCTCTAAATCGAATTGATGGTGAACCTCACTAACACAAGCTAAATGTTCCCCCAACTCAGGTTCTCCTTGGCTAGAACCCAAAATGCACAGGTCAAGCCTTGCCACGTGGGCTCATGGCATTTTAAGGAGCCTAAACACATTTTCTTTTTTTAAAGATTTAGAAGAGAAATTCAAGTACAAGATACAAAAACTTTATTTATAAAAGTGAATAAGCTCAAACATGTCATAATAACTACAGTTTGGGAAGACATGTTGGAATGTTTCTGTAAGACAAGAGAGAAATCACAGACTCCTAGTTTGGACATAATTGATGGAAACCTTTTTTGGATATCTTTAATTTATTTATTAAAGAACTGAGAGAATATTCAAATACAAATTAATGAAATTTGAAACAAAAGCTATAAAGATAAGCAACAAAATTATTCTGTCATCAAGGAGTGAATTACACATATACTGTATATAATTTATCAAGAGGAGATGAACTTTAAATATAAGTAATGGGTTGGTTCTTGGATGGTTTGCTTATCCAATTAATGAAGAGGAGAAAATCACATGAATATATTTATAAAAGATTTATATTTCTTGCTGATTTGGAATGAATCAACATTGACAAAGATAACATGAAACCTACAATATGCTGCTACCACAGGTATATTGGTGACCAGGTGTTTAGTGAGTGCCATCAATTTAAAGAGAAATTATTGGAAAAGAATACCTGAAATGCCTTGAAATCTTGCAGTTTTTATATAAAAGATCCTTGATCCTTGATTTGAGGTTTTCCCAAATTGATAACAATCCTAAAAATTGTTTCTACAAATAATAAATTGTGAAATTATCAATACATATTTTTTACTGATCTACCTGTGAAAGGAAAGACTTATTTTAATGTTCTATTTACAAGAAAAGGTGGCATTACAAATTATTATCATATCAGAGGCTATCAAAGATTAAACAAACAAAAATACATATGGTAGAAAAGCATTTTAGAGGCAATTCAGGAATATTAATAAAAACGTTATTTTTCTGACTTTCTTGAACTTGGTAATATTTTCAGTTTTAAAAATTGTAATTTGGGCTGGGCACAGTGGCTCACGCCTGTAATCCCAGCACTTTGGGAGGCCGAGGCAGGCGGATCACTTGAAGTCAGGAGTTTGAAACCAGCTTGGCCAACATGGTGAAACCATGTGTCTACTAAAAATACAGAAAATTACCCGGGCGTGGTGGTGAGCACCTGTAATCCCAGCTACTCAGGAGGCTGGGGCAGGACAACTGCTTGAACCCGGGAGGCAGAGGCTGCAGTGAGCCAAGATCGCACCATTGCACTCCAGCCTGGGCGACAGAGTAAGACTCTGTCTCAAAAAAAAAAAAGTAATTTGTTGTGATTTCTTTTCTCATTCTAAATTAATATTAGATTTTGTACTCAATTTTGGTTTTGTATCTTTTGCTTAGAGAGGCTTCTACCTCCTCTTGCCAGCGCACGTGCACACATGCACACCACTGTGTAAGCTTCAGTTTCCAAAGAAATTGGAACTGCCCGAGCTCACCCTTTCTGATTCTAGGCCACTGTCACTTCCTTGGGTCTTCCCTGACTCCCTGGTAGAGGATACAGTCCTCAGCTCTGGGCTCCCACACGACAATGAGGCAACTCTCTCATTGCTCACTCATGTGGTATTGTGTGTATTCGTTTCTGCCTTCCCCAAGCTCAAGAACTTTACCTAGTGAATCTCTTTAGCTGTACCCAGCTTGGGGACTGGCCCTGAACACACACATTTAAGAATGTGAGAGTCTTGGGGGAGAGAGCCCCATGGGTAAATGATGACAATCCTTGGTGCTCAGGGCATCCGCACTGTGCACACGGCCTCCCTTCAGCCTCCACCCCTCTGACTTCCAGGAATCTTCATGTAATTTTTCTTTGCTTTTCTTTTTCCCTCCCTCCCTCCCTCCCTCCCTCCCTCCCTTCCTTCCTTCCTTCCTCCCTCCCTCCCTTCCTCTTTCTTTCTTTTCTTCCTTCCTTCCTTCCCTCCCTTCCTTCCTTCCTTCCTTCCTTCCTTCCTTTCCTTCCTTCCTTCCTCCCTTCCTCTTTCTTTCTTTTCTTCCTTCCTTCCCTTCCTTCCTTCCTTCCTTCCTTCCTTCCTTCCTTCCTTCCTTCCTTCCTTCTTTTTCAGAGACAAGGTCTTGCTTTGTTGTCCAGGCTGGAGTGCAGTAGCATGATTATAGCTCACTGCTACCTCAAATTCCTGGGCTCAGGTGATCCACCCACTTCAGCTTCCTGAGTGGCTGAGACTACAGCTGTAGGCCACCATACCAGGATATTTTTCAAAAATTTTTTTGTAGAGATGGGGTCTCACTATGTTGCCCAGGCTGGTCTCAAACTCCTGGGCTCAAGCAATCCTCCCACCTCGCCTCCCAAAGTACTGGGATTGCAGGTGTAAGCCGCAATTCCCAGACTTCGTGTAATTTTTTTCTTCTCTCCTTGCTCTCTGGAAAAGATCAGATACTCACTCACTCTGGGATTCAAATGTCTAATTTTAGATTAAAATATGTGGCTTCCCAGAGGTTTTCGTTTTACCATGGGAAAAGTCTTCAGCCCCAAATATTGACACTCTTAGTGGTGGGCTTGCAGACATGGTGAATTGGGGAGGGGTTTGGGGCCCAGGCGGCCTCCTGCCTAATCCAGGCGTCAGGCTTCCTGGGGTCTGTGGAAGGTTGACTGGTGTCAGGGAGAGCAGGCTGGGGATGTCCTGGGAGTCCATAGTGGGAAGGAGGGAGGGAGGAGCTGGGTATGAATGAAGGGATGGAGAGATGTACCCAAGAGACAGAGGCAGTGAGTGGACCACAAGGAGAGGCCTGGGTCGGGGGTGCTCTGGGGGTACCCATAGTTTTCCTGCTTTTTATTTCTAGATTCCCCTGGAGAGACTGGAGGACCAAGATAATCTTATCTCTGAGAAAATCTGTTCATTTTTCTCTCTTAAACAGATCATTTGAGCCTCAGTTTTCTGATCTTTAAAATGGGGAGGTAATCCTTACACACAGTGACAAAGTTGGGAGAGGCAGATTAAATAACAGATGTGACTGCACTGAACATACACAGGGCTAATCCCTGGTGCAGAGTAGGTGCTCGATTAGCGTGCATGGCTGACGCTGTGAAGGAGCCCGCATCTGAAGTCAGATGTGCTTGAATCCCAGCTGGGCTTGAATCCCAGCTCGGCCCTGCTGGCTGGGGGCCTCTCCAGCCTCTCTCCAGGTTATCAGGACCACGTGCCTTTGCCAGTCTGGAAACACCTGAGTGTTTGAAGCCACAAAGATTCCTAGAGTAGAGTTGTGTGGAATTCCTGGTCAGGGATTTTCAAAGTATTTTAGCCACATAATCCTTTGTTTGAATGAAATTGTACATTGAAGCCTAGTGTGTCAAACAGGTAAAATGGGGCTGGGCTGGTGGCAGCACAGAGTGAGGGGCTCAGAGGCCCTGCTCACTCGGAGGTCTGAAGACAGCCTCTGTGTCTTCCCCAAGAAACTTCCCCAAGAAACTTCCACCTCACCCAAAGTTCCATTGTTGGAAACTGATTCTAGTCTAAATGCCTTACTTGTGGTTGGACGAGGGAAACTGAGGATCATGGAGAAGGAAGATAATTGTCCAGGATAACTCAAGAAGTCATTTGTTTTCTCTTGGACTCAGTTTCCCCATCTGTAATCAGGAGAGGAACTGAGATCTCCCCTATTTTCAAGTGCTTTCTGGCTGTAACTCCAGTCTAATGCATGATGCAAGCGCCACCTGGTGGTGAGAAAGGGCGCTGGCAGCTGGAGAGAAACCCTGCTATTATTTCTCTAGGTTTAGGCAAATGTGAGCTTTTATGCAAATGATCCCACCTTTGGCCAGAGTGATGCCTCTCAGGATGTAGGGCTTTCAGGCTCCTTCTCTTATTCCTCATGCTCTCACACTGAAAGGAGCATCAAGAAGCCCAAGAGAGGTATCAGGAGGCAGCTTGAAAATATTCCCCCCGGCTCTGCCACTAACTCCTGTGTGATCTTGGCCGTCCAAGTCCTTTCCCTTCTCTGGGCCTCAGCTCCCACATCTGCAACCTGAGGGGGTTAGGTGAAGCCAGGGTTCTTAACTTGAGATCTATGGATCCATGGCTGGGGATTTTGTGAAACACTTGAAATTTTAAGAATTTTGTGTGTGTGTGTGTGTATAAGGTATAAGCAGCTTTGGAGGGAAAGAGTAGAGCTTTAATTGCCTTCTTAGAGAGGGCTGTTCCTCTGAAAGTGTTCCCTGGTCTAGATGAGCTCTGAGGGCAACCAGGGCTCAGGAATTCTAGGAGCTTCCCCTTTGGAATGCTTGTTCACTCAGACAACCCAGAGGATTTACATTTGGCAAATGCATCCAGCTTGCCAGTGATAGGGAGACATGCTGAGAGAGCCAAAGAAAAATGAAAAGCAAAAGCTCCCCAGATACATGCAATCAATGGCCAAGGAGATGCTCCTCAGTCCCCAGCAGCCCTGAGTCAGGTAGGGACCAGAAGTTGGTAGCCGAGCCCTGGAACTCTGCAAACCTCCACCAGCTGGGGAGCTGTCTGGGCCTGCCTGCCTGCCTGCCTGCCTGCCTGCCTGCCTGCCTGCCTGCCTGCCTGCCTTCCTTCCTTCCTTCCTTCCTTCCTTCCTTCCTTCCTTCCTTCCTTTCTCTCCTCTCTCTTTCTTTCTCTTTCCCTCCCTCTTTCTCTCCTTCTTTCTCTCCCTCCCTCCCTCTTTCTCTCTTTCTTCTTTCTTTTCTTTCTTTCGACAGGGTCTTGCTCTGTCACCCAGGCTGGAGTACAGGGGCATGATCACAGCTCACTGCAGCCTCCACCTCCCAGGCTCAAATGATCCTCCCACTTCAGCCTCCCAAGTAGGTGGGACCACAGGTGTGTAGCATCATGCCCAGCTAATTTTTTAATTTATTTTTTTTGTAGAGACGGGGGTCTCCCTATGTTGCCCAGGCTGGCCTCGAACTCCTGGGCTTCACCTGCCTTGGCCTCCCAAATTGCTGGAATTACAAGTGTGAGCCACTGATCCCAGTCTGCCTGGGCTTTCTTGCCTGGACGGGCTCACCATGGTCCCTGGGGAACTTCAAAGACAGGATGAACAGCTGGCAGAACTGGGAGGACTCTAGTCTCCATGATGCGGCCTCTTCTAGGCCACAGAGATAGTCTCGTTGTCCCATCCTCACTCCAAAAGCCCCATTTGCTTTTGGAACCACTGCTTTCTGCAAAGCATCAAGCAGTAGGTGAAGGAGGAGGAGGAAGGCATCAGCCCTTGGGTCTCTAATCTGTGCCGGGTACTGTGCTAAGTATTTTACCATAACAAGTTCATCTGATCCTCACAATAACCTTGGGAAGCAGGATTATTCCCATTAGATATTTGCAGACTTTGAGGCTCAGAGACATTTACTGACTTGCCCCAAATCATAAAACCTGTAGATGGCTGGGCTGGGTTTTAATCATGTCTTGCAGCATGTGCAGGATTTGGAGAAGTTTCCCAAAGGTGGCTCTCAGGGCTTCAGGAGGCCCTCACACCTCAGACCTGGGCTGGAGGCACGGTAGCTCTCGGATGCTGATGCTGCTTCCAAGCAGGCGGATTTAGCCATTGCCCCTGCTCCTGGGCTGGCCTTCAGACTCGGTTTGGAGGTCTGAAGACAGCCTCTGTGTCCTCCCCCAAGAAACCTCCATTTGCCCCCCTATCAGCGAAAATTGCCCCCCACCCTTTTTTTTTTTTTTTTTTTTTTTTTGATTTTTGCTATTTGGATTTCTCATTTCCTGGGGTGGTGATGGTGACTGAGAATCTGACCCTGATACTCCCTGGACCACACCCTGCTCTGCTCTGTTGCTGGGCTTGGGAATCACCCATGCAGAAGTCCACACCTCCCCTCCAGGGCCTTCAGACTGACAGTTTTCAGGGACCCCTCCCTACACGGTACAACAGGATCACACCTGCCTGAGAGCTGGAGTTTGCACAAGCCTGGTGCCTGCCCTCCCTGTGCTCCGGGCCCACCGGCCATGGCAGCTGAGGGGAGGTTGGCTGCCGCCGCTCACCTGGCTTGCCCTCCCTGCCAGCCTTTGCACTTGGGGCTTCCCTGGGCATTTGAGAAACCATCGAGCTTCTGGATGTCATGCTTCTTTTTGCAGATGGGACCTGAGGGAGCCAGGGCCCTGGGGATGCCCTGCATTTCTGTCTAGAAGACAGTCTCCCAATCCCCTTTCCACCACTTCAACAAGCATTGTGACTGGGTCTGATACTACCTGTCCCTGCCCTCCGCCTCCCCTGCCCTAGTCACTGCTGCCACCAAATCATCCTATGTCCACATTGGACTATCAAGACAGTCCATTACGATGAAGTTGATTCATTCACATGTTCAACATATATTCACTGAGCACCGACTGTATGCCAGTATGTCCTCTGCTCGGGATACATTCTTGTTCTGTTTATTTTTGTATTGTCATGCTTAGTACAAGTCTGGACAAACAGTGTGCATTCCCCGCATTTGCTGAGTAAATGAATGAATGGCTGAATATTGGACCTGTAGCCAACTGAACTCTTTTAATCATTGTTTCCAGATGCTGCTCTTAAGTCAATTATCTGCCATCCCAAATATTGTTGTAGTCGCTTCATTGAAATGACAGGCAGGATTTTACTTTTGTCCCCAACAAATGTGACATGTTTGTACCAGGCGTCTTTCCGTCCCCTCAGACCCACTGTCACCTTTTTCCACCCTGCTTTCTGCCCCAGAAACTGACCTGTATGGCCAGGCTCACCTGTTCTTGTGCTTCTTGTTGGGTTTGGCCAATGGATGCTCCAGCTGGAATCAGAGAGAGGGTGGGGGTGTCTACTCCTCTCACTTCCTCCCAGGGTGATCACCTGTGTCCTTCAACCGAAGGACACTGTTCCCCTTGGTGGCCTCCTTTCTATGCTTCTCTATCCCTCTGGGTTTTAACAACTGCTTCCTCCCCTTGGCCCTTAGGCTTAGGAGTGGTAACGGCTTTGCAATTGCTACCCTGGGTTATAGCACTATCTTCAGATTCTTTAAATCTCAACCACACCTTTGTAAATAGTCCCTTTAGAAAGCAATCCATCCTCACATTATCCCAATTTGAGTGTATTTTCTGTTATCACTGAGACTCTGACTGATAATATTACAGTCACCCAGTGACCAGCCTCAGCTAACAACACTGCTGACAGTTGTTGAACACTAACTCTGTTCCAGGCACTTTACAGATACTATCCTTTTTATTCTTTTCTTTATATTTTTACATTTTTTTGAGACAGAGTGTCACTCTGTTGCTCAGGCTGGAGTGCAGCGGTTGGATCTCAGCTCACTGCAACCCCCGTCTTCTGGGTTCAAGTGATTCTTCTGCCTCAGCCTTCCCAGTAGCTGGGATTACAGGCATGTGCCACCACACCCCACTAATTTTTTTGTATTTTTAGCAGAGACAGGGTTTCATCATGTTGGCCAGGCTGGTCTTGAACTCCTGACCTCAAATGATCTGCCCGCCTCAGCCTCCCAAAGTGTTGTGATTATAGGTGTGAGCCACCATACCCAGCCCTCTTTTTTATTTTTTAAGAGATGGGGTCTTGCTCTGTCACTCATGCTGGAGTGCAGTGGCGTGAACATGGCTCACTGCATCCTTGATCCTCCTCCCTCAGCCTCCTGAGTAGCTGGGACTATAAGGGTGTGCCATCAGGCCTAGCTAATTACATTTTTATTTTATTTTTATTTTTACTAGAGACATGGTCTCACTATGTTTCCTAGGCTGGCATCAAACTCCTGGACTCCAGCGACTCTGCCACCTTGGCCCCCTAAAGTATTGGGATTACAGGTGTGAGCCACCTTACCTGGCCTATACAATCCCTTTTAATTCTCTCATTGGTTTAATGAGGGAGAGGCTCAGTTGAGTGATGGAACTAATACTCAGAGCCTAAGTAATTTGCCAAACATAACTAGCTAGTAAGTGCTGGAGCTGGGATTCGATCCTGGGCAGATTCAGCTCAGAGTCCGTGCGCTTAATCACAATGTGATGCTGCCATACAGAGGAGTCTCATGGATGCTGACTCTGTCATCCAACTTGCTCAGTATTGTACTCAACTTTATGACAGCTGCAAATTAAATAAGCTTCATCCAAGGCACAGCTACCATCTAGTTAGTGGCTCTGACCTCCTTCTAGATGTCAGTTGTCTTTCATCAATAGTCTTGGGCTCGAGTTGTTGAACTGGTTTCCAATCTACCTGGATGTATAACTATCCATTGCTCCAATGTCTTCACAGGGTTACCATGCTACGTACCTCCCTGAGATCTAGATGAAAAGTATCTTCAACAAATTCCAAACTACTCTATTAAACTGACAAATAAAGGAAAGGGAGTGAGTCTGTAATGACCTTTTTTCAGTTAGGTCATTTTCTTTCTTGGAATTTTCCTTTGGCTTCCAATTCACTTCCTTCAGTCAAAACCTCTGATGAATGACCCTTTCGCGGTCACAGTTTTAGAATCATGGGCTCCACTTGCTTTCTTCTAAACCAATGCTACCTTGGGTGAAGTATGCTGAGGTCAGATACAGGTCAAGAGAGAAACTAGAGAGAGTTTCACAGTTTTATTATAGAACATGGCACACCAAGCTGGGCCACTGGAACACAGGGGTTGGCCGTGAGGCAGACTGGCCTCCTATGTTTGGAAGTGGTGCCCCTGCAAAATCCCATCCATTGTGGCTGGTTTGGGGCCATCTAAAGTCTCTGGATGTTTTGGGGTACTGCAGGGTTTACATGGTAGCAGCTAGTAGCCATCCTGTAGATGTTAAAGATCAATTTTCAAACAGCAAAAGTATGGTTCATATGACACTCTACCTCAGAAGTCTACCAAGCCAGAGCCTGAATTTCTTGGTCTTGCTTCGAGCTGGTATCTGGCCTCAAACTTTCCCACATGGATGATCAGGGAGATGAATGATCATCATCTGGGATGAGGAAGTCAAACAAATCCGTGCAGATGTTCTCTTAGAGGCTTCCCATGTCTTTGTTCCTTATAGCCAAGGCACCCCACCCCTCACTGTAAGGGTTTAAGCTACTTCTCTGTTGAGACAGCTAGAGCCCAGCCATGGCCTCCTACTAGTTCTTGGCAACACACACGTTTGTGAACCAGGAGAGAAGAGGGAACCTGATTCCTAACCCAATCTCTGGGTCACACGGGCAGGTACTAACATTTACCAAACCCACCAGAGTTCCCCCTTGAAGGCAGCGAGAGGGGCGCCTACGTGGTCGACTTACAGAGCTGGTGTTTTCATTTCAGGAGTGTGGGGAAATCACTGTTTAAAAACACGGGGAGGGTTTAGTCCCACGCTTTATGCGAATCCTGTGTTCTGAAGGGAGAGACAGCTTTGAAGCTGCTGCTGAGAGTGCCGGGTGATTATACAAAGCAGCAGTTGGCTAAATCAATGCTTTTCATGTTAATTAGCTCTTCATTAGAACAGGGGGCCGCCCCAGAGGAGTCAGGAGCCGAGGGGCCTGCTAGCCAACCCCGTCACCGTCACCCCGTAACTGCATCCTAATTGGAAGGCAGATGTTGCGGCTTCCAAGGCAGATGGAGAAGGTGAGACTGTGCCTTCCTTCATTCTCCCTCCACTGTTCCTGGGGAGGGGGCTTGAGGAGGTGGAAGAGAGGGAAGGGCTCTTAGCAACACCCGACCCTGGCATCCTCGTGCTCTAGGCCTGTGGAGGGAGAGCTTCCTTAGCACAACTCCCCGTAGCTTCCAAGACCGAGACCAGAGAACATGTTGTCTGGGAAGGCTTCCGACTCCAGGGAGGGAGTGAAAGCAAGTTTCCAAACCAAGGTTGAGTCAACTAAAGTATAGTCACCCCTGGAGTCAGCACGTGACATCCGTGATAATTAGGTTTTCCCATTCTCTTCTTTTTTAGTTTAGATAACAACTCTGGCTCTCTGCGTTTCTTTTTGTGAGTAGGTTAAGAAACCCTATTTATAAGTTTAATGACAATCTTATTCTGGGAAAAAAATACAAATTTGAGCATGCTTTGCTTCTGACTGGGGTTGGCAGGCTTTTCCTGTAAAGGGCCAGGTGGTCAATATCTTAGGTTTTGTGGGCCACACAGTCTCTGTCTCAACCGCTCAACTTGGCCGTTGCAGTATGAGCACAGCACAGGTGATACCCAAACAAATGGGTGTGGTTGACTTGGCCTCGGCCCCAGGGTCACAGCTGACCTGCACCTCTCCCTTGGATTTGAAGGCAAGCGTCAGGTGGCTGTAACTAACGCTGACTGGCAGGCGGTGGCTGTGTGGACCGCTGTGATGAGAAGAAGCCCAAGGCCTCGGGCAGGTTTGGTGGGAAGGGTGGCTGGGTTTAGTGATGTTTGCCACTGGCCAGGTAGGGAGAACGGCAGCTTCGTGCCCTGTGTTTGTAGCCCTGCCTGGCAGCCCTGGGTGGGAGAGAGCGAGCTGGATTACAATGCACACAGGCTGCAGGGTGGTGGAAAGGGAGTTTTTGGAATGGGGACGGCACTGTGCAAGGGCCCAAAGGACACTTTTTGTTTGGACGCTGTCATTTACTCTCTGTGAATCTTCCAGGTATCTATCTATCTATCATCTGTATCTATCTGTATCTATCTATATCTTTTTCGAGACCGAGTTTCACTCTTGTCGCTCAGGCTGGAGTGCAACAGTGTGATCTCAGCTCACTGCAGCCTCTGCACAGGTTTAAGTGATTCTCCTGCCTCAGTCTCCTGAGTAGCTAGGATTGCAGGCACCCTCCACCATGCCTGGCTAATTATTCCACTTCATTTCACATGGCTCCCAGAAGCACCACACTCCTCACTACCCTCTTCTGACCCTGCCAGTACCAGGATACTTCCCCCAGTAAAGCAACATCATCGTCGAGGAACGCCACAGCACACCTGCACCAGAGCCCCCCGAGCACTAGGGCTGCACATGCAGCTTTGACACTGATTTTGATGAGCAGCTCTCTGTCCCTGGGTCACCCCATAGCTCCTGAGCCCTCCTAACCCTGGTCCTTTTCAGTGAGATGCCACCTTTATCACGTCACTGGGAGAACACAAGGAGGCACATTTCTAACAGTGCCCCAAGCAGCCATGACTTTGAGCTCTAGTCCTGCCAGATTTTCAGGCTTCAGCCCTTCTTTAGACGTCGGCTCCTCCCAGGATGTGCACAAGGATGGTGTCCTGGTCACTTTGGGCCTCTACATTTGCTGTTTCCGGCTGGCCTCTGCTCCTCTCCCTGGGACTCTGTGTCCACTGGTGTCCCTCTGTGCACAGCTGCTGCCACTGTGCAGGCCTGGGGTGGGGACAAGAGAGGAGACATCCTTTATGATTCCATCACAAGTACAGGGCCCCTTAATTTCCAAAGTGGCGCAGAAACCAGCTTGTAAATTTTGATGAGACTATACAAAACTTTCAGGATCAAGTTTCACGACAGAGTTGTGATTCGATGTGGTGGTCTCTTTGCCTAGCACTGGGCCTCTCTCAGGCCGTGGGCCTCACTTCGCACTGTGAGAGCATCATGAGCCTGTCTGCACTCCCTAGAATCCAGGCTCCATGCCTGACATCCTGGTCCCAGGCTGATGGTGACAGCAGAAACAGTCACCGTCTTCAACAGAAACCCTGCCACAGTGTCGGCTTCTCTCCTGATCCCAGTAGGGACGTGGCATCAGAATACAGGAATGCGAGATCAGCCTGCCTCCAAAAACCAAGAGGGTCTTAGTTTTGAATGCTCGGTGCGCAGGACATTGACTGCACATTCCAGTTTGAATTTCCCACCTGCAGGCTCTGCTTGCCTGTTTATAGAAGTGCCTCTAACACAGGGCAAAGATGGTGTTTCCCCAGCCTCAGAATGCCTGTTATCTAAGCTTCGTAAAGGCACACACCCAGCTTCTCAAGCACCAGCAACTGTATGCAAGCCCAGGACAGTGCCAATCCAGTGGAAAACACAGGAATGCTTCTCAGTGCCTGGGAAGAACCAAGTCTGCAGAGCAGATGCTCACTCAAACACGAACCACGTGTGACATTACCCTACACAACACAGAGCTTCTTAAGAAAGGCAGCTGCGGTTTTTCAACGGCGGCTGCACAGTACAATCAATCACCTGGGGAATGCTTGAAATGACTGATGTCCGAGCCACACTCAGAGCGACAGAGTCAGAAGCTCTTGAAGGGTTGGCCCAGGAACTGACATTTTCAAAAAGCTCCCAGATGATTCTGCTGTGCAGCACGTGCTGGAACCTCTGCTCTGAAATGCCAACATCCAGGTGACTGGTGGTGTCAGTCAGAATAAGCTGGGTTCTCCTACAGTCACTCATAAATCCCAGTATTTCAGTGGTTTATCACAACAAGGGTTCATTTTTCCTTCACACTGCCTGTCCATTAAGGGTCAGCAGGAGACTCCACTCCACACAGGGAGCGAGTCACGGAGGCTTTGTTACTGTGTGATGGCATTCTCTTAAATACTTGTTTCCTTGGTTGCCATGGCAGGGGAAGAGACATCTGGAAGGTCACGCCAGGCTCTTCTAGGTTTTAGGCTGAAAGTAGCACCTGTCACTCTCTCCCATAGCCCCGGCCAGAGCTGGTCACATGGCCCTGGCAGGCAACAAGGCAGCTGGCAAGGAGGTGGTGGTAGGGATGAGCAGGAGGCTGATGGGTGTTTGATGGATGCCACTGTTTCTGCCACACTGGTGTTTTACACATCTTGCCACCCAGTATTGACTTGGTGCTTACTTGACTGAAGGGTCAATTCAGGAAATTATGCCAGAAGGAAAAACCAGCCAGCCTTAACATAGTGGTCAGGTTTAAGTCTCCATCACTTGGAGCTGCCTGCCATTTTGGCATTTTTGTAGCTTCCACAAATCCCACCAGAGTTTGACAGAAAATGTAGATATTTTGCTCTGTTACTTATGTGCACAGTCAGCCATTTCAGAACTTCCCATTGATTTGTCATTTCTCACACTGAGAGTGTACTGTTTTAAGTATTGAAGCTTTGCAGGGCATATTGATACATTATAAGCTCAATTACCTCTCAGTGCTTTTGTATTTCAGATATTGTCTTGTTTTTTTTTCTTTATGCATTTTCCATTGTACAAACGTTAAAAATAAGTGTTATAAAATTTGGTTATGATTTCTATTGGGATTATACGTCTTTATAATATCATCTTCTGCCTCAAGGAAATGCCCTATATTTCTAATTATTAAAATCTTCTGGCTGGGCACAGTGGCTCATGCCTGCAATCCCAGCACTTTGGGAGGTTGAGGCAGGTGGATCATTTGAGGCGAGGAGTTTGAGGCTGCAGTGAGCCATGATGGTGCCACTGCACTCTAGCCTGGGTTACAGAGCGAGACCCTCTCTCTAAATAAATGAAGTCTTCTCCTGACTTTCTCAATGAATGTTAGCATTTTTTTTCTTATAGGACTTACATATTTCTTACTAAGTTTATTTTCATATACACACACACACACCTATATATATATTCATATGAAATGTGTATAGCATATTTTCCCATCATATTTTCTAATTATAGATGATATTTAGGAATGCTATTGATATTTGTATATTCTTTATAGAACAATCAACTTTATTAAACTTGAATGGATTTTTTTTCCAGGTAGAAAATCATATTGCCTGAAAATGAGTATAGTTTTGTCATCTTCTCTCTTACAATTTTGCATCTGATTTGTTATCATGCCTTGTGGCATTGACCAAGCCCTTCAGAACAATGTTTCACAACAATAGGACCAGCTGTGTTCTTGTCTTAGTCCTTATTTTAATGGTAACAACTGCAGTGTTTCCTGTTGATTGCTATTTTCAGATAGATATTTTATTATCTCAAGAAAGTACTCTTCTAATCTTAGTCCCCACAGTATTTTTTTTATCATTAGTAGTAAATATTAGATTTTATGAAATACTTTTTGCCATCTATTGATATGATATGTGCTTTTTTTTTTTGCCTTTTTCTTTTATGTCCTTTTTATGGTCCGGTTGATGTAATAGCAAAAATTTAAAAAAAAATCATTGTATTTAATTCTTGAGGAATAAAAATAAAACTCTTGGCTTCACACTCAAGACTTTTTAAAGATGGACTCCAAACTGACTTATCCAGTTTCCCATCCCATCATCTCTCCAAACTCACATCAGCTGCACCTGATGACGGGCATGTCCTGAAACCTGCAAAGTGTTTTGCAGCCCCTCATGCTGTTCACTTTGTCTGAATTGCAGTACCCTTATCTTCCAAATGGGGACCCCCTGAACAATCTTCTAGGGTGATGCCCCTGTGAAATCACCACTCTCAAATGTGTCCTGAGCTAGACAATGAATGACAATATATGGTCACCCTCTCCTAGGATAAATTGTCCCTGTTCTCAACCCCCTAAAGGGTTGAATGTCTCCCTTCTGCACACCATGCCTTCCTGGACATATTTTCACCATAGCTTTCTGCTCCCCAGCAGGAGTGAGCTGGCACACAGTAGGCGCTCTAAGCCCTAGCCAGGGATGTTGGTGGAATGAAAGAATGTTACGACCTCATTTTTAAAATAAGAGGAGCTCTCCTTGCAGGGCACTTCCCTCCTCACAGCATGTGACACAGAGGCTTTTCTGATGGGTAGCCCTAGGCCACGCTGCTAGCTGCTCAGCCAGCACCCTCAGAGAAGTGAAGACAGGAAGGGACTCCTGCAGGGAAATTGCTGGGGCTGTTGGGAAATGTATGCTGTGAGCTTGGAGCCTGCGAAATGGGGAGAGAGGAGAGGAGAGGGTCTGGAAGGTGGAAGGAAGGGATGTAGGAGAACAGAAAGGACAAAAAAGAGGAATGGAGCAAGAGGAAAGAGAAGAAAGTGGCAGATGAGGGAAAGAGGGAGAGAAGAAGAGAGAAATGGAGGACGAGGAAAGGAGGCAGCAGCTGCCTCAGAGCAAGGCTGTGCCCTGCCTGTCGCTCTCGCGCAGCTATTTTGGGGGGTGCTAATTTCCTGGCTATTTGGGGAAACTTTGCAGGCATATTTACTTATCTTGAACGTTTTGGGCTTCACCAGCCTGTGATTGCAAAATAAGGTCACATTCCTTTTAACTAGTCAAATGAAAACAGGATAAAAGCTCTACTGCCTGTGATGTTAGACTCCCCTGAAGAGGTCCGACGGCCCTGTTTCTGGGGGTTCCTTGGGGTGCAGTTCCCTGTTTGCTCAGAGGGTGGTGCTGGTCAAGGCTTTGCACCCTGGTCCCTCTTCCTCTGCTCGGGGCTGCCTCGGGTTGTGACTCTGGGAGGCCCTCTTCTTGGAAGCCTCCGCCATTGCAGTGATTCCCCTGCGCCCGCCACCCTGAACTCAGGGGAGAGGGACTGTGTTCCCTCTTCACGCCTCAGGCTCTCCGCTCAACTTCCCAAACTGCACAGCTGGCTCTAGGCTCTAATTACTGATGAGGCTTTCCTGAGAGTTGAGTGAGAATGAATAAGAAGCATGGCCTAGGACGTCACTGACAAAGATGCTAATCTTTAAGGTCCTTTCCTGGGGACCTCCCAGCCTGGCCCCCACTCTGCAGGCACTCAGCAGGGCCCCCCTCTACTCCTCCCCTATTCCCCACAGCCATGTGGCCCCTGAGATGAGGCCATTTTTCCTCCTCTGAGACCCGCCGCTGGAGTCTGTATTCATCTCCCATGACTGCTGTAACAAATGACCGTAAATCTGGTGGCTTAAAACAATAGAAATTTATTCACCCAGTTCTGGAGGCCAGACATTCAGGACTGAAGGGTTGGCAGGATTGGTTGCCTCCGGAGGCTCTGAGGGAGAAACTGTCCCTTGTTTCTCTCCTAGCTTGTGGCAGATGGGGCCATGCTTGGGGCTCCCTTGGCTTGTGGAGGCGCCACTCCAACCTCTGCCTCCATCTTCACACGGTCCTTTTCTCTGTGTGTCTTAAATCTCCCTCTCCTTATTCTTGTAAGGACAACAGTTATTGGATTTAGGGCCTACCCTAAATAAAGGATGATCTCATCGCAAGAGTCTTAACTTACTTACATCTGCAAAGACTATTTCCAAATAAGGTCACATTCACAGGTACCAAGGGTCAAGACTTGGACATATTTATATTTTTTGAGGCCACAATTCAACTCACCACAGAGTCCTTTTTTCCTATTTCAGGGTGGGCACTTTCTAGGATGATGGGCTATTATTCCTACATCAGCCACAAGTACGTGGTCTTGCTCTTTGATCCCCAGAGACAACTAAATTACATTGAACACACGAGTCCGATATCCATCCTTGTTATACACATCCTTTTAAAGGGCACTCGGAGTTGCTTGCAGGGTGAACTGAGTGGACAGGGGCGCTCTAACCATCAGAAGGATAGTTCATGTCATAAACAGGAGGGTATGAGACACTAAATCCTCATGGAAGAGGAGCGGCAGGGGTAACAGTGGTCGTTAAGCCCCGCGTTGTAAAGGCAGCAGACTGGGAGCTGGAAGGGGGAAGCCAGAGGTTCTGCGAATGCCTTAGGATGGCTCTAGCTCACCAAGGCTTGAATCCGTTAATGACCAGGTGCTGCTAGTGGAATTAGAAGAGGCTGCCATGGTCACACAGTCCAGCTTTTCCTAAATTGTGCCTCCCAAGGACTAAGAATGTTGCAGCAGGCATTAAATAGGAGAGGGGATGGGGGAAGAGTTAATTATGTGATCAAACCAGCAGAGAACACTAGAGTTAAGCAAAGATGAATGCATTTCCATCGTGAAGAACTTCTTGGTATCTTAAGCCAAGGGTTGCAAACGGAAATGTCTACAGGGGCCAGGCAAGTAGTGGGGATGACAGCGACCATAGTGACCAGACAGGGACTGTGGGACACTGGGGAGTGTCAGCCCTGTCTTTGAGGGCAGGTGTCATTGTACAGGCATTTCTGATCTGATGTTAGGAGGGGTTGAGCCTGCTGAGGTAAGGAGTCAAAGGCAAAATACACAAATGCCAGGGAGGATTAGGCAATAAAATTTCAAAAAGAGCCCATGTAGCAAACTGAGCCAAGAGAAAGTGATCACCATGATGGGCATTGCACACAGCCCTGCTTCCCTCTGCAGCCAGCAGCATTCGGCTGCTTTAGTGCATTTTGCAAACTCGTAGGTGCAAAACATCAATATGTCAGGAAAAGTTGAGTAAGAACCCGAGCTCTGCAATAGAGCAACAGCTTTCTTCCACTTACCGGTTCTGCTCACCAGTTAGTACGAGCTATCTTACGTTGCAGCCGAGTAGACTGTACTCTTGTCCCAGTTCCCCTGCTGAAGACCTGAGTTTAGATGCTGGCTCAGGCTTCCCCACTTATTAGTTATGTGACCTTGAGCATGATTCTAAACCTTTGTAAATCTCCATTTCTCTGTTTCAGCTATTCATTGCTGTGTAACAACCCATCCCCAAACAGTGTTTTAAATGAATAACAATAATTTATTTTTCTTCATCAGGAGTTAAGTGAGCTCAGCTCGGCGGTTCTCAGGATCTCTCAGGTGGTCGCAGTCAGTTGGTGGCTGGGGCTGTGCTGGGGTCTTCTCAATGTCATCTTCACCCACATGTCTGGCTCCTGAGCTGGGGAGATTCACACAGCTGGGGCTGGAATAGCTGGGGCTCCTCAAGCATCCCTTTTTCCACATGGTCTCTGCCTGGTGGCCTCCAGGCAGCTGACTCCTGATGTGGCGGTCCATGGCTCCCAGAGCAAGTGTCCCAAGAGAGCCTGGCAGAAGCTCTGTGGCCTTTTTTATCCCAGCCCTAGGAGTCACACAGTATGACTTCCACCTCATTTCATTCATTGAGGCATCCACAGAGGCTCACCCAGACTCAAGGAGAGGGGACATGGACTCCACCTCTTAGTGGAGTGAGTGTCAAAGAATCTGTGGACTCTTTTTTTTTTTTTTAATTTTTAGTTTTTGAGGGTACATAGTAAGTGTATATATTTATGGGTTACATGAGATGTTTTGATAGAGGCATGCAATGCATAATAATGACATCATGGAGAATGGGGTATCCTTCCCTCAAGCATTGATCCTTTGTGTTACTAACAGTCCAGTTACACATTTTTAGTGATTTTAAAATGTACCATTAAATTATTGTTGGCTTTGGTCACCCGGTTTTGCTGTGAAATAGTAGATCTTATTCATTCTTTTTATTTTTTGTACCAATTCGCCATTTGTACCTCCCCCCAGCCCCTTCACTACCCTTCCCAGCCTCTGGTAACCATTCTTCTACTGTCTATCTCCGTGAGTTCAATTGTTTTGATTTTTAGCTCCCACAAATAAGAGAGAACATGTGATGTGCTTGTCTTCCTGTGCCTGGATTATTTCACTTAACATAATGACCTCTACTTTCATCCACGGTATTGCAAATGACAGGATCTCATCCTTTTTGATGGCAGAATAGTACTCCATTATGTGTACCTACCATGTTTTCTTTATCCATTCATCTGTTGATGGACACTTAGGTTGTTTCCAAGTGTACACATGTTTTAAAACCACTACATTACCCAGTAAATGGGGCCAATATTACCACTTCCCATAGAATGGAAGTACCACAGTTTATTTCACCTGATTTCTCTCTTCTCTCCTTTCTTTCTTTCTTTCTTTCTTTCTTTCTTTCTTTCTTTCTTTCTTTCTTTCCTTCCTTCCTTCCTTCCTTCCTTCCTTCCTTCCTTCCTTCCTTCCTTCTCTTTCTTTTTTGATAGAGTTTCACTCTTGTTGCCCAGGCTGGAGTGCAATAACAATATCTTGGCTCACAGCAACCTCCACCCCGCTGGGTTCAAGCAATTCTCCTGCCTCAGCCTCCTGAGTAGCTGGAATTACAGACATGCACCACCATGCCCAGCTAATTTCTTTTGTATTTATTTATTTATTTATTTTTATTTTTATTTCTTAGTAGAGACGGGGTTTCTCCATGTTGGTCAGGCTGGTCTCAAACTCCCAACCTCAGATGATCCGCCTGCCTCGGCCTTCCAAAGTGCTGGGATTACAGCATGAGCCACCATGCCTGGCCTATTTCACCTGATTTCTAAAAGCAGCCATTTTGGTTATTCCAACTTTTTGGCCATTATACATAATGGTGAAGGGAACATCTCTGGGCATAGTTTTTCCTTTTCCATCTTCTGCTATTTGCATGGGGCTGCCAAGAAAGGAGATTGCAGGATCAAAGGGTAGGAACGTTTTAATCCAGTCTTCAGTTTTCAAGCATCATTGAAGACATGGTGAGAAGCCTCCCAGGCTGAATCACACTTTCCACACCTTGGCTGTGTGTGTACATGGGCTGTGTAGGTATTTTAGGGCCTGGAACGAATGTGATTTTTGCTTGCTTACTTTTCGCCTTCACAATGCATAATCAAAATGCTTTTGCTTGAACACAGATAGGTTCACAGCCTAAAAACAGCTCCTGTGTGCTGCAGGAGAACGTTATCCTTTTGTGAAATTCTGATGTGTCCAACTGGGGACAGGCCAAAGCAGAGGGGACATGGAGGGACCCTGATCTGTAGGCAGTTAGTGGAGTTACAGGCCCACACTCACTCTGAGTAATGTTCCTCAGCCTTTTAGAAATGTAAGCCCATATTTTCTCTAAAGCTTTCATCCTTGATCTTCTGGATGAGCCCAGAAGTTGCATTATTTTGTGTAGTGTGTTCTATGCAGGCATTTGAATAAGATCTTCTCAAGCCATATCTTTTTCTTCCGTCCAGGGCTCCTCAACTGGAGGTTGGGCTACTCTCTGCTCATAAGCCCTGTGTCTCCTTGACGAAGACTAAGAAGAGATCTGGAGCTATGACTACCATTTCAATGATTATTATTAGGGCAAACCTCCCCTGGGGAGGGATCTAGATAATTGCTTCAAGAATTGGCTTCTCTTTACTGTCTATGGCTTTGAAGTCAAATGGCACATGCTAGGTACTTTCTATTTTAAGTTTTTGCTGGGTTTATGGGAGAGAGTTGGAATGTTAGAACTTTTTTTTTTTTAAGTAAATTTAGCCAGTGACCTTAGGAGGGACTTGTCACTTGGTGAAATCCTTTCACAGCAACATGGCAGAGAGAGTCCAGCCCTGAACTTGAGAGTCACAAGACTAGCGTCTTAGCTCCAGCTCTGTCATTAACCTGGTGGGTGACTTTGGACAAATCACTTCCTTAATATCTTCAGATGCCCCACTTGAGAAGTATGGACTTGAACTTGGCCAACTCCTACAGTCATCACAAGTCTAAAATTTGATAATTTGTGAAAGCCAGCCCTGAGTGTCTTTACTCCAAGAATCCTTTTAGAATTCCTTCCATCTTCCTCTGGCCAGCACCAGATAAACACAAGGGTTGGGGCCTGGAGGAGAAGCACGTACTATATTCTTGGCAAAAGGGGTTGTCTTGTTTGTTATAACAAAATACTATAAACTGGGTGGTTTATAAACAACAGAGGTTTATTTTTCAGAGTTTTGGAGGCTGGGAAGCCCAAGATCAAGATGCAAGCAGATTTACTGTCTGGCGAGAGCCCACTTCCTCACAGACAGTGCCTTCTTGCTGCATCCTCCCATGGTAGAAGGGACAAAATAGCATTCTGGGATCTTTTTTATAAGGACATGAATCCCAATCATGTGGGCTTTGCCTTCACAACCTAATCGCCTCCTAAAGGTACTACCCATCTCCTAATACCATCATCTTGGAAGTTAGAATTTCAACATATGAAATGGAGGCAGGCAGGAGCACAAACATTCAGACCATAGGAGGAATTTAAAATGACAGAGAGATTGTCTTAAGCTGGGATCTCCCAGAAGCAGATCTGTAGACAAGGACTTGAAGTGGTTTATTCAGGAGGTTGAGGGGGGTAGTGAGATGGGGCAGAGAAGGAGGCTAACACAGAGAGTGCTGGTGAGCAGGCCATCACTGTGGGCAGCTGGGCTGCAATCCTGCTGAAGGCTTCTGGAAAACACCTCAGAGATGTCCACCTGAGGATGAGATAACTGGGGTATCTATTCCCCAAGGGGTGCTAACCACTCCCCGGTCCCGCCTTGCACAAGCCAAGGAAAAGCCCTTGGGTGGAGCATTGCAGATGTTTGCAGTGGGCATGCACAGGATGTGCAGAGGATATGGGTGGGACCTTGACAACGTCTGCTACTGCTAATGCCATGTGGCACATTGTTCCAATTTTCCTGGTTGCTCACTGTATTAAAGTGCATAAGAAATATACCTTGCACGAGATTCTGCATAGGCTTAACAAGTTTAGGAGTCTTTTGATGTTCCGTTTTGTCAGGTAGACAGAGACTGTATTGAATTAGAAGGAAATGCCTTATTCAGCAAAAGGCTGGAGACATGGGAAGGATATATAAAGGTCTATGTTGAAATCATATGACATTGAATAAACTTACAGAGTTTGTGGTGAGAACAATGATGGAAATCCTATAAGGAAGGGGTTCAGGTGTGGAAATCAGGGCAGGCATGGAACTTAGAGGCCAGGAGCATCATGTAGACATTGTGTAAATGAGGACGGCCTGATGCTTTTCCCGCTGACATGCTGCTAGCCAGCATAAATTAGCCAAGGATCCATTGGTTCACCTTTTCTCCTCCATTCTGCCTGCACCATTGTTGTGGGGAAGGAAATCTTAAAAGGGTACAAGGAAGAGGAACCAACACCACCCACTTTGATTAGTGTTTATGAGCATCTACTATGGCAGACAGGACACTCAACATTCAGGGTACTCAGAGTGAGGCACTAGTACCAGCTTCTCAGGAGTCTGAGGCGGGAGGATTGCTTGAGCCCAGGAGTTCAAGGCTGCAGTGAACTGTGATCACATTACTGTACTCCAGCCTGGGCAACATAGCAAGATCTTGTTTTTTGTTTGTTTGTTTTTTTTTAAGTGGGACAGCCCTGTCCTTTAAGGGAAGATAGAGTGAAATATAATTACAGTGAGAGGCAGAGGAATAAGGATCAGGAGAGAGGTATGAATGCACTGCTGGGCAGAACAGAGCAGAGGGCCTTCTTTCTGACTGTCAAGATCCAGGCAGGTGTCTTAGAGGACATGGCAACTGAGCAGTGCTTTGAATTTGAATGGAGCAGGCACCTTTATATGAATAGAACTGGAATGGTCAAAGGTATGGAGAAGGGAAAGTTGAGGGTGTATCTGGGTTTCACTGGATGGCCTGATGTGACTGAGGCCTCAGCTTCATGCAAGGATATCATGGACAACATATGGAAAAAGGAGGAGGGGCCAGGCTGTATAGAGCCCTGGGTTGGAAAGAGGAGACAGGAGTGCGCTGTGGGGGCAATGGGAGCCACTGAGGCGCCCAGAGCAAGGAACAGAGGGGTGGGCCTTTAAAGAGCAAGGCTATGAGAGTTACCCAGGACTCAGAAGCACCCAGTGTAGAAGCAGAGTGTCTGGTATGGTGGAAGTGAGGTGGTTTCTTGTGCATGGAGGTTTCTGAAAAGAAATCTCTACCTTTGGTTTTCTTTCTTCTGGAGAACAAGGCACAGACCTGGGACTTCAACATTGGTCTTCTAACCCCTCAGTAACCACCTCCCTCCATCTTATGGGGGCTATTTTTCCTGGTGGGAGAGGCTACCTTTCTGGATTGCTTCTGTCTAATTTCCATACCCACTTCCATCTCACAAGCCAGCCCACTCTTGTGTTTGCAGAGTGGGCCGGCTAAGGATTAATCTGAGAATTGAAATCCCAAGAACTGTGGGCTGTCTGAGACAGAGGACAGAATCAGGTTTCTCCAGGATGACTGGCTCGTGTGGGGAGACTTACTTGCTGGCACGTGTTGGAAGAACAGGATAGAAAACTGCATTTTGAGGGTTTTTTTTAAAAATTTAAGTGTACTTATTGGCACCAGGGCCAGTATTAACAAAAACTTAAATTCTCAAGCAGCCTCCTTCACTCCTTGACCCAGCAAGGAAATAATTTCCCTGCTTATTCACTCACTCACCAAATATTTGTTGAGCATCTACTATCTGCAGTCTTTGCTCTAGGCACTTTGAAAGCAGGAATGAACAGGCAGACAAGTTTCCCGCCCTCCCAGAGTTTGTGTTCTAGTGGAAGACACAGAGAATAAACAAAGGACAAGGAGGTGCAGGAGATGCCATCTCACATCCTTCATCCTTCCAGGCTCATGGCTTCTAGGAGAGGAAACATTTTCCTGTGCCTGGCCTTCGAGATGCTTCCAAATCAGTGCCCATCCACCTCTCCAGCCACTTCTGCCCAGCCTCCACTTCAAATGTAAGTATAAAGTGGAACAAGAGATCACAGCCAGATACGATCTGGCTAGGTCCAGGTGGGGGCATAGTTATCTTCCCCAGCTCTGATCTCTTCTTCCACTTTATGCTTTACAACCCAGATTTTCTGGAACCATCCCAATATAAATTTTTTTTTTCTTCTCTTATATACTTAAGCCTCGAGTTAGGCAAAAATCATAACCAGATCCCAAGTTTGTCTTAGAAATTATGTTCACTTTTCTGTGCCTCTACTGTTTGTCCTATCACTTTTAGGGGGGACTGTCTAGTGAATGTGCCCACCTCCCTTGAGCTCGAGAGCTCTGGTCCAGCTCTGTGTCTGCAGGGACATAGCTCGGAGCTCAGTACATGCTGGTACTCAGAAAGTGCTTTCTAGACAAGTGTCAGACTGGCATGTGGGCTTCATATGGAGGCCGATCTGCCCACGACCCTTGGAACCAAGCAATATCCAGAGAGGGGAGTGGTGGTTCTTGAGCTGTTGCCTCCAGCTCTGCAGTGAAGACAGCAGGGAAGGCTGATAGCTGAGCCAGAACCAACTTCAAAGAAATGTGCCTTCCCCGGCTTCCAATGTGGTTCTGTGGCATCTCTGCAGGCCAGGCCTGGTAGATGTTTATTATACTTAAGAATATATTAAATGCAGGCTCTGAGCTCCGTTCCGGGCATAGCTCGCCTCTTGCCACTGGCTCTCTGATGACTGAACTGTGTAATCCTGCAGGTGGATGAGCAGAGCCTGGGGCACGTTTCAGCTCAAAAGGGCCAAATCAAACACTGAGTGTCTCAACTGAGCACATTCCTGAGCTCATTAAACTGGGCAAAGTGAGCCCAGCCGGATGGAGACCAGGGAGGAGACAGACGGTCATAGCCCCTGAACATAGCTGGAGCCAGGCAGCAGCGTCTGCTCTGGAAAGGGGCTCGGCACTTGGTCCTCTTCCCTCCCTCTCCCTGTCCTGAGTCAGTCCTTTCCACAGCCTGTTATATCCCCCAACCATGGGGAAGTAGGACTGCACCAGCTTTGGGGGATGGGGATTTGGAGGGTTGAGGTCACCCTCAGCGCTGCCCAGAAGGAACTTACCAGCGGGCAGGCAGACAGGCTGTGGTGGAACCAGTCAGTCGGCAGGAAAGGATTATGCGAGATGCAAAGCTAATGTGACAGACCACCCAGCCGGAGAACTGGAAGGGTGGGATTTCATAACCCACACAGAGTCAATCAAGGCCAAAGGAGTTAGGGAAAGCACAGGGGATGATCCTCATGGTAACTCTTTGGACAAGGTGCCCATGAAAGATGGACAGGGTGTGGCTTAGCAGTTATTTTGCTTCACCTTCAAGCCTGCCTCCTTGACCATGACCGTCTTTTGGTTTTGGACCTAATGAATAGTAAATTATTTTAAAAGGCATGCATGACTTGGAATCTTAGTGAGAGATGTTGAATGTTGTGCTCATTCATTTGCTTGTGCATTTAGAGAGAGAGAGAGGATAATGCAAGAGAAATCAGATGGGTTCTAATTCAGATGAGCTGTAAAGCCTTGGACAAAGTTGCTGAACATCTCTGAATCTGTTTTCTATTCTGAAAAAAGAGGAGGATGGTGATGCGCTGAGTAGAACTGGTCCCTAAAAAAATTATTGTGCTAGATGTGGGAAAATTCAGGTCAAATAATATAACATATAAAGGTTTATTTTAGAGGGTTTTTAAGCTTCAGTGATATATACGTGAGTCGTGTGAGAACATCCTTTAGTAAAAATCCATGAAGACATAACAAAAGGAAGAGAAGGACGCTGGAGAGTGTCACAGCTCTGGGACCACAGAGTGAGTGAGCTAAGGGAAAACCTGGTGCCTGACCATGGAGGGCAGAGTGTCCAGCTAGGATGAAACTGTGTGGGCAGCCCCTCCAGACTGCCCTTGCTGTGGGGCCCCCTCCTTGTGTTGATGACATTTTAGAAACAAAAGCCATGTGCCCATGAATAGCCTGAATTAAGGTGGATCAGCACATTGTCTTATGACCCAGCCATGAAAGAGGGGTTGGAGTGAGTTTTGGAGGGAATGTTAGGGACAAAGTAAGTGGGGTAAAGGCTTAGGTGGTCAATCAGAGGGCTAGCCTGAGCTTGCAGCCTTGGGTGTCCTGGGTGTGGCACATGCTGTGCAAATGCCCCAAAGGTCGCCATGTGATTGACTGCCATCTGGATGAGATGTTGGAATGTGGAATGATGGAGCTCATTCTCTTGGAGAAGCGTTACTAGTTGAAATCCTTCCTTTTGCTTTGATTGTTTCCATGACACCTGCTGCTCCTAAGAAGGGTCAAGACCACCCCAAATACACACTGCTCAGGGTTCCTGAGAGCATTAAATGAAATACTATAGAGAGACGAGCTGAGCCCAGCATGGGGCATGAAGATGCTACTCAAATAGAAGTATCATTACTTGCATTCTTTCATTATTTCCAGAATCTATTGAATTTAAAATTAAATTAAAGGTCACTGTCCCTATTGCCACAGCATTAATTCCAACTCTCACCACCTCCTACCTGCCTTGAGCAGCAGTTCCTCCATTGCCCATCTTTTTCCAAACTTTCCCGTATCTTAGCAGCTCAAAATAGATGTGATTTTTCTCAGAACCCCAGAGCTTCCTCTTGCCTGCCAGGTAAGACCCAAATTAACCTGATGTCCATGGTGTGGTGCTTGGCCCTGACCTTATGCCTCCAGCCTCATTTCACAGCATCACCCACCATGGGCTGTTTCCTGCTCCCTGGTCAGGCCTCTTTCCCAGCTCCACACCTTTGCATAAGCTCCTCCCTCTGCCTTAGGGTTCCTTCCCTTCACTCCAGGGCATGTGGGTCAGTATCAGCCAGGAGCTGCTCATTTCCTTGAGTGTGGAGACTGAATTCAGCCCTCTCCCCTCAATGTCTACAGCAGTCTCTGGCAATATAATGCTCTCTTCAATGCCTGTTGACTGAATTGAATCGAGTTTTTAAAAGGCCCATGCAAACGAATTCAATGGAATCGTTATAAGAAATAGACAGATTAAGTAATTGACCATATTTAAAAACCTAAATATGAACATCGTTTGGGCTAGGGAAGCAAGATGATAGGAAAGCAGCCTTTGAAATTGAGCTCCTTCTGCCTGCCAAAGCATTCGCTTTTAGATTGGATGTGGAGGACAGACACTCTGTAGGTCTGAACATCCCAGAGTGCCTTTCCCACTTCCAAGCTCCTGTATGTATTTACAGAGAGTGAGGCCCACGTTGTAAAAATGAGGATTATAGGAGCCCTGAGAGAGACAGTACAGTTGCTTTCATGGAAAAAGACATGAACCGCTGCATTTTCTCTCTGCCGTAATTTGGGCCCTTGGGCCTGGCAGTCCAGCAGTTAGCCAGGCACCAGTTTCCCCTTGTCCCACTGTTCAGAGGCCTCCCATGTCCTCCTGAAAACACCTGACTTTTTGATCCATATTATAAACCTGCTCTGGTCTAGGGTCAGAGAGAGAGAGCTGCCTCCTTGGGACCTTGGCTGAGTTTCTACCAGGGCTTTGATTTCCCTTCAGTAAAACAAGGGGCTGGGCTAAATGTACTGTCACTGTACAGCTTCAGCTTCCCCAAGAGGTCATCCTTAGGACTCTGAGGAGTTCAGACCACAGACTACAGACCAGGGTCTTCCCTTCTCCCACACAGCTGGACTCTTTGAACATCAAAGCACTCACTTCCTCATGATCTGAGATTGGCTTGATCGCTCCATGGGCCAGAGTTCCTGACTCCATTTGTCCCCCTGGGCCGTGGACACTTGGTCCCTTGACACTCCACTTTCAAGAAACAGAGGGCAGGAGCTGCATAAGCTCTTGGTCCTGATTGAGGAGCTGATTTCTGAAGTAATTGGTGCCTACTCTGTGAGTAATCAGTGCCTTCTGTACAGGATGCAGATGGAGTTGGAGCTCACTCACAAGACTTGACTGACCCGACCCTCAGGGATCCAGCCACGTGGCCCACCCAAGTAATGCACCTTTTAGAATATTTGCTGAAATAACTGCCACCTGGTGGCATCTTCTGGGTCAACGTCACTGTCCATGGTGGTATTTTCTTGTTAATGATATCAGCTACACATCTTTTAAATTCTCCATGCTAAGGACTTTTTATAGCTCGTCTAATTGAACCTTTACCACAACCCTGCAAATCTGGGTGATCACAGCCATTTTGCAGATCTGGAAACTGATCTGAGAGGCTGAGTGATTCTCTGTCAATGAACCAGCAAACGACAAAGTCAGGATTTAAATCCAGACCAATTTTACTATAAAGACCAAGCTCTTAACCTTATACTGAATATTTTAATCCTCAAAACAACCCTTTGAGGTAGCTTTTATAACCCACATTTTGCCGAATAAATCACTGAAATTTGGAGAGTTTAAAAGACCTGCTGAAGCTATGTAACCAGGAGGTGGCTGACCTGGGATTTGAACCTAGGGGTGAGCATAAGCTCTTTCTATCCGTTTTCTCGCTTAATTCCCACAGCAATCCTGGGAGTTAAGGAGGTACTGTCTCCGTTTAATATATCAGGAAATCAACGCTCAGAGAGATTCAGTAATTTTCTCAGGGTTACACAACCAGGAAGTGGCAAGCAGGTGGGATCCAAAGTTGGTGGTCATCCCACAGTGTAATACTATACAGAAATCCATTTCTGAAATCTGGATGGGTTTTCTTTGGTTTCATTCCGATACACAGAATCACGTTAAGACCTCCACATTTGAAGCCATGTCAATAGTTTTTGGTTTTCAAAGATTCTGTATGAATCAGCGTGGAAGGTCAAACAGTCAAGACAGAAGAATCTGACATGATGGGGCAGTGAGCTTGGATACATGAGAACGCGCTTACCTTTGGAACCAAACTCCACCCTGGCCTAATCCCATCAAGGCCACGCAGCACAGTGGACGCATCCAGCTCGCAGATTTGCGGCTGATGGGTCCTGGCCTGCGGCCAGCCTCTCTGGAGGACCAATCCTGGTTGGAGGAGGAGACTTGCTGTAGGGACTTTATGAATGGCATGTGGGTGTGGGCTTAGCACACAGCCCTGGGAAGGAGCAGCACCTGCTGGGCCGGGGCTTCAGACCTGCAAGAGCCGCCGGGTAAAGACTTCACTAACTTCGGCTTATTTATTAATTTTAAAATTTAAATTAATTTCTATTTTTAATTGATTTTTTTAATGCAAAGAATCTGCTACTTTCCATAGCTGTCCAGAGCTGCATGTCTGAATTTCTGTGTGCAGAAACATAAGTGACTCTCCAGGTGTCAGAGGGAGAGACTGGGGCGAGAGGGCAGAGCAAAGTAGGAGGGCACAGAGGGGCTTTGAATTTGAGGCAGAGGAGGAACTGCAGAGAGGGGGCGGGGAGGGCTCGCCGGGAAATCAAACGTCCATTTACATCTTGTCCTGCAAAGCTTCATCAAAACTTCTTTGCCGGCCAGTCACGTCCCCTTATCACTTTTCCAGCCCAGCTTTGTGACTGTAAGTGTTGGACGGAGAACTGATAAGGGTAGGTGATTGACACTCACAGCCTCCCGAACCCCCGCGCCGCCTGCACCTGCGTGATGGGGAAAACCTGGCGCTCCCGCTCTGGGTGCCCGAGGACAGCAGGGGATTCCAGGAGGAGACCTTGGGCATAGGGGGCCCAGGTATGCGCCCCCTGCCTGAGGATGCTGGGGTAGCCTTTGTGTTTTGTCAGTGAGATCTCCACTTTGCTTATTCAAAATGTGCTCTCTGCGACTGGGTTTAGGGTCTCCCCCTGAGAAAAGCGGTTGGGTGGTTAGTGAGGGAAGGGGGCTTATTCCACAGACTTCTTTATAAGGTGAATAAAGGAGTATAGGACTTTTTGGAATTTTAGGTACTCTTGCTTAAAAAAAAAAAAAAAGGGAGAGCAGGAATTTCTGTCTGATTTGAGGGAAAGTCCCTTTCCAGACATTTTCTTCAGCTGACAGATACTCACCAAATGCTTTTGTCTTTTTCGGTTTATAGGAACCATGTGCTGAGACAGAAGGTTTCATGACTCTAACTAAACTTATATTCTCTCTATTATATTAAAGATGGTTATTTATTATGTTGTTGATTCAGAATGATCTTTTATAACTCATAATTACTTATACCAAATCAAACTCAATAAATTTCTGAATTGGCACATTGCAGTAACGGACTGACACAGAGGCAAGTCTATACACCTGTGTGTAAAGATGTAAAACCACAGATAAAAATTCCTGTAACTAAAAATTCTTCTATTTCCTGGAATGTGAATACAGATTAACATGCAATGGATTGCATCTCAGCTGAACAGGTACTTTTTTCTTTTCTTTTCTGAAATTAAATATTATGATTTTACTTAAAGAGTAAATACAATTTTAAAGTTAAATGAAGGTGGTAGATTAACACAGTGGTTCTCAGCCTTAGCTGCTTGTTGGAGTCACCTGGGAGTTTTGAACGGTCCTGATGGATGGCAGATTACATCAGAATCTTCAGGATGTGGCTGGGCAAGAGTAGGTTTGAGAACAGTGCAAAAATAATGTGAATTAAGGCATTTAGTGTTCACATGGGGGTCTTCTCACTTTAATGTAGGAGTATATAAGCTCGGCTATCTGATACTGATGCCTGGATCTCATTCCCAGAGATTCTGATTTAATTGGTCCAGGGTGTGGCCTGGGCACTGTAGCTGTGCCAGGTGATTGCAAGATACAGTTGAGGCTTTGAATATACAGCTGTAATGCCCCCTCACAACTGTGAAAGTCCCAGCACTTGGATTGGCTGGGCTGTCAACTTCTGGTATGATCCTCCATACGTCTTTAACCTTTACAATGCCTCAGTTTCCTTTAAAGCAAACTGGAACCTGGGGATGATGGGTGGAATGAATGTCCCCTCAGAGCCTTTCCTGCTCTTCAAGGTGACTGAGGCCCAAGAGTGCTTTCACGAGATTGCAGTTACTGATGAGACTCAGCGCCTGTGTATCTTGGCTCTGGGTTCAAGAGTGTGGAGAGCGGCTTGGGTGGCCATGGGATGGATAGGCAGAGGCGGCTGGGAGGAGCAGAGAGTCCTGGCCCAGAGACTCAGCCACCTCCTTCGGACAGAGAGAGGCCAGTTAGGGGCTTGCTGGACAATGAAGGTGTTGATAAAAAGGGGCTGAGTGTTCCCCATCCTCTGGTGGACATATGATGTTGGATATCTCAGGTGGTCACCTGGTGAGACACTGTTGGACTCAGAACTATAATAAAAACAGAGTACTTGTCTTTGCAGTTGATTCTCCAAAGGTTTTATTTTGTTTTTATAGTTCCTCATAACTCTATCTTTATGCGGCATGAGTGTGTTTCCAATTCTTTTTTGGACAGGTCCAAAAACATACATGTGGAAAGATTTAAAAAATCCTGCATCATCCTTTGGATTATAAGAATATTAATCATCAAAAGTATAGTTCTCATTTCTTCAGGGCTTACTAGGAGTGTCTCTGTGCAAAACACTTTACTTTTTAATTTTAATTAGCTCATTTAATTTTTATACCAACAGTCTGAGCTAGGTACTACCATGATTACTACTACTATCATCCTCATTTAATAGTTGAGAATACTGGGTTCCAAAGAGGTTAAGTGACATGCACCAGGCTACACAGTAGAGGGCAGAGTCTGGATTTGAATCCAGGACTGTCAGACCCAAAGGCAAAATGCTAAACCACCGCAGTTTACTACCCAGAGCACACCTTGGGTGTATGTTGGAGTAGAGCTTCACTTTATAGATAGAGTGCCAGGCCCAGAGACCAGATGGATCTTTTCACCTGCAAAACAACAGCTGATCTCCCAAATGGTCCTGGGTGACAGGTCTTAGGGCTACACACATTTTGCAGATGAGGAAACTGCCATCCAGAAGGACACATGGCTGGTAAGTGGAACGGCTGGGCCAAGCCCACCTTTTGGGGGTGTAACACGTGCTCCAACCACCACTCACACTACAGGGGTTGGCAGAGCCTGATAGGCTTGGTTGACTATCTCTGGATCCCAAGCCCCTGGCATGATGCCTGGCACATGGTGGGCTTGCAATCAATATTTGCTGAATAAGAACTCCAAAGACCAGATGTGCACAGACACATAGCCCCACCCTCCACCAGATGCAGCCTTTTAGAGATTCAAGCTTGTGAATTACCTCCCCAACAAGAGGAGCAATTGGCCTTTTATGCAAATGTCTGACACCTGAATCTACTCCTCTGAATGCATTCACCTTCTTTACCCAGACTCTAAGTCAGCGATAACACTGTCTCACAGTAAGGCTCCTCAGACACTCACAGGCACCTCAGCCTTAAGGCAGTGAGCTCTGGGTGGGGATTCAGAGACCCAGTTCAAACCTAGGTTTCAACATGAGTGATCTGGTGCTAGGCCCAGCCTCAGTTTCCCCACTTACATGGTAGAGATGTAGATGCCCTTTCTGTCACTACACAGCTCCTCCCCTAGCCTGGGTGCCTCCTCCCAGGGCTCATCACACAGGGTCAAGGAGAGGGGAGGCCTCGCATGATCCACTGTCTACAGAGACCCAGCCGGGCATGCAGGTGCCCCCCTTCCCCTCTGCGCTCCAGGCTACTGCCTGATTGCGCATGAAAAGAAGGCTTACCTCTGGCTGGAAACGCCTGAGGCAGCGGATTTTGGTGTGAGTAAGCAATTCCAGGGGCATTAAGGGGAATGCAGGCTCGTCTGGAGCACATAAAGCTGCACTGGGTTCGATTCAAAAGGAGGAGGAAGCTTGGGCTTTCTCAGGGGCCAGGCACGCAGCCCCAATATTAAATCCCTGCGAAAGAATGTCTTCATCTTTATGGATAGAGGAAGAGTCAGATGCTTACAAAAGGAACAAGGGACAGCAAAGCCAGGTCCAGGAAATCCCTTTCATCCTGCAGAGAGATCCAAACAGCCCAGATCTGGGCCCTCCACCCCACGGCAACCTCTAGCTGAACTTGCTTGATTTGAATTTGGGTGCAGGATCCCTTTTCATTTCTGTAATAATTGATTTTCATGGCTAGGAGAGAACATAATAGAAAGCAACATCTGTTACTTCCCCATTCACAGATTGTTTGCGCATATTTTGCTTTATTCAGTCTTTAACCACTTTACAGATGAGGAAACCAAGGCTCACAGAGGTATCTGTCCCTGGCTCAGATCACACTGCTAGCAAGAGGCACCGCCAGACCTCTGGTCAAATAACGCCCATGCTAGGAAGCCCTCCTTGCCCCCGCGACCATGGGCACCTCTGCACTGCATACTACATCTGCTGCCACACTTAACCTCCCTGCAGTGTAATTCACGTTTATTTGTCTGCCATGAGTAGGAGGATGTGAGCTTCTGGAGGGCAGGGGCTCCAATTTACTCACCTCCATAGACTTAGCTCTCAGCATGATGTAGGGCCCAGAGCAGGTTAACAGTAAACATTACAGAAAAAATGAATGGATCCTGTGCTCTTTCCATGGCCCCACAAGACCAGGAATTCTGATGACCAGACAGATAATCACAATGACAATCACAACAACAGCAGCCAATATTTGCATCTTGCTTATCAGCACTCTGGCACCAGGGGCATATTTTGCAACAACCAAAGGTGCCAACTTTTATTTCCACTAAGTGGACCAGAAGACTGAAGCTCACATAAGCTACAGGGCTTGCTCAAGCCTCTTTTTCAAGGTCCACAAGGTGGAGAAAAACCTCAAACCCAACTCTTCTAATTCCAAATCCCAAATGCTCACATAACATTCATAAAGCATTCCTAATCAATAAAACACATACCCATATAGCTCGTTATGTGCCAGACAGTGTTCCAAACTGAGTTGCAAACATTAACCTGTCTAATCTTTAAAATGACACAATGAAGAATGTACAACTAGCATCATCCCCGTGTCACTTCCTTGGAAACTGAGGCAGGCAGACATTCAGGAGTATGACTTAGGCTGAATACTGCTAAGTGCCAGAGCTGGGATTTTTCAGGAAGTGTATGCTCTTACCACTCGGCTACACTGCTCTCCTTAAAAGTGACTGTTCCGTGCCAGGCAATGGGACTCACTTCACTTCATCCTCATGGTGGTCTCATATTAGCATCTCTAAGTGACAGTCACATAGGTGGTGAGTAGTAGAGTGGAATTTAAACCCAAGTCTGTATGATTCCAGAGTACAGAATCTTTCCTTCCTACGGCCTTGAGCATACTTCTTGCTTGTTTCGCAGTGGTCCAGGGCTGTGTCCATCACTCCAGATCACACCCCTTGGCTGAGGCTCAGATGTGCTAGGGTGAAGATGGGGTGGGGCCTGAGGTCTTTGTGGAGCTGAAGTTTCTGAATTAGGAGAGTTAAGGCAGAGCCCTAATTCAGGGGCACGGTGGGAGTGGTGGGAGGCTGAGTCATTACTGAACCCTGCAGTCCAGGCTCTGAGGCTCTTTTGCCAGGAGGATGAAGTTGCCTCAATTTGAATACTGAAGGAGCTTTGGCGGGGCGCCAGTTCCCTGGGTCTGGTACCTCCAGAAGCAGGGGTGGCTTCATGGCCTCATGCATAGGAAGGCCGTGGGCTTGGCTAAACTCTCTGCTGTTACCATCTTGAAACGTAATAATTTTTAACAAGGGGACCTGCATTTTCATTTTGTACCAATTATGTAGTCTATCCTCCCTCTCAGGGAGGCCTCTTCACTGGATCTTTCATCTGAATCAGCTCCGTCGTTTCCTTATGCTAACCACATGTTTGTTTTGTATCCAGACTGGCTGTATTTGCAGAGGCTGAGCCCATAGGATGGCCATGGAGAATGCCTGGGCACTAGTCAGGGTGGAGGCTTTGCAGCCTGTGAAAAGGGATGCTGGTGAGGAAACTGGGGCTTCAAGTCTAAGACCAAATCATCTGTGTGTTGCTGTAGCTGATCCAGGTACCGAGCCAGGTACAAGAGCTACACAGCAGATGTACAGGAAATGGATATAGTGCTGTGGATACTGGGAGATCCTCCAGCCTGGAAGTTGGCTGCCCTCAAAATGCATCTCATTACCATAGGCTTGTCCCTTTGTTCTTGTCATCTTACCATTCCCAGGACTCAGTTTCCCCATCATTTTTCTTTGTTTGTTTTAGAGACAAGATCTTGCTGTGTTACCCAGGCTGCTCTTCAACTTCTGGCTTCAGTTCCCCCATCTTTAATTGCAGAAGGAAAATTGGCAGTCAGTACCTGGATGAAAATGCAACTGAGTGCTCACCTGACCAACAGTGGGGCAGAACTGTCTAAGCATAAGAGCAAAGCACAATTCATTAAAAAAAACCAGTTTGATTACACAGACATTACCCATCTGAACATTAAATACAAACTACATAACTAAAAGAATGACTTATTTAACAAATACACATGCTATACGTCTGGAAGAAAATAAAGCTAGATATACAGCCTTACCATATGCAAATATTAATTCTTTCTGGATTAAAGATCTAAATAAAAAAGTAATGTAAAAATATTAGAAGTAAAAACTAGAAGCCTTAAGAAATAATCTTGGGATAGCTTGGCTTTTTTTTTTTTTAGAAATAGAGTCTTGCTCTGTTGCCCAGGCTGGAGTTCAGTGGTGCGATCATAGCTCACTGCAGCCTCAAATTCCTGGGCTCGGCTGAGTTTCCTGCCTCAGCCTTCAGGGTAGCTGGGTCTACAGGTGTGTGCCACTACATTTGGCTAATTAATTTTTTTTTTTGTAGAGATAGGGATCTCCCTATGTTGCCCAGGCTGATCTCAAACTCCTGGACTCAAACAATCCTCCTACTTCGTCTTCCCAAAGTGTTGTGATTACAGGTGCAAGTCTCTGCACCCAGCCAGGGTTGGCCTTCTTAATGCAGAAAGACATACCTAGTAGTCATACAGAAAAGATTATCAGATTTAATTATATAAAAATTTCAAATTAGGTATGGCCAAAGGTAACATAAACACAGAAGAAAGATGAACGGTAGTTGGAGTATAACTTTTCTATTCTGCACTATCCTGTACAGTAGCCATTAGCCATATGTAGCTACTGGATACTTGCAGTGAAGCTAGTGTGACTGAGGAAAAGAATTTTAGATTTCATTTAATTTAAGTTAGTTTAGATGTGTCTAGCCACAGGTGGTTGGTGGCTGCCATATTGGCCAACACAGGCCTGAGAGGAAATACCTAAAACCCATATGACTGACAAAGGGCAATATCCCTAATGATCAAACTCCTCCAAATTGGTAAGAAAAAGACAAACAGCCCAGAAGGAAAAAAAATGGATAAAGGATGTAAAGAGGCAATTCCTAGAAGAGGAAACATAAGTGAAAAATAAACTTTTGCTCAACTCTACCAGTAATCAGGGAAGTGCAGATTAAGACAAAGCCATTGTTTGTACATCTCATTGATAAAATCTAAGAAGTCAGTCATACTCAGGGTTGGCGAGGGTGTGGAGAAATGGGAAGTCGTATGAATTGAATATAAGTTGCTACAGATTTAGTGGAAAATTATTACAATTGAAGTTGTGCCTACCTTTGATGCAGCTAGCCCACTTCTAGGAATGAGAATAAAAGCAACAGTACTTAAGGATAGAAGTGTAATGCATTACAAGACTGTAATAGCCCCAAACTGGAAACAGTCTTAATATTCATCAATAAAGTAACTCAAGGAGGGACTATTCATTTTCCTTTTCTTTAGAAAGATCCTCAAGTGATTCTGATCGTCAGGTTTTAGACCAACAGAATTAGATGTACCATAAGTAAATTACTCAATTCTCTATTGAACATTTAGGTTGTTTTTCAGCTTTTTGCTCTTTTGAAGAATACTTTTGTAGGGAAATCTTGGACACATATCTTTAATTTATTCTTTAGGATTCAATTCCCAAAAGTGGAATAGTTGGGTATAAGGGCATGTATATTTTTGAGAGCTTTTCATAAGTAGTGCTAATTTATCCTTCTCTGACCTATTTTAGCTGAGTTTTGTTTCTTCATTGTTCTCGCTATCTGTTTCTGTGTAACTATCGTAAAATTTAGTGGCTTAAATGCCAATACTCATTTATTTTGTTCACAAAGCTGAAATTTCGGTAGGGCTTGGGAATAGCTTGTCTCTACTCTGTGCAGTGTCAGCTGGGGTGGCTCAACCTGGGACTAAAGGATGAATTTTCAAGATGTCTCATTCACATGGTTGACAAGTTGGTGCTGGCCATCAGCTGGAAATTCAGCTGGGACTGTTGGCTGGAACATTTAACATGACTTCCTCATGGGGCTGCTTAGGCTTCCTCACAGCATGGTGGCTGAGTTCCAAAAAAACCAGTGTACCTGGAATACCAGCAAGAATATGTATTACTTTCTATCACGTAGCTTTGGAAGTCAAAGAGCACATCTTCCATTTTTGTCACAAATCCAGATTTAAGAGAAAGAAATCACAGACCCCATTTTATTATGGGAGAGATGCCAAAATCACAGAGTAAGAAGACCATGTGGGAGGGGAGATGTTGTTGCAGTCATCCTTGGAAAACATAATCTGCCATACATTAATCGTGGCAGCCAAGTTTTATAGCTTCTAAAGAGCCTGACCTCTTATTTTTTTTTTCAGTTAAATGAGCTTTGAGTTATTAAAATCTAAGCCTATGCCAGAATTTTATACTTTTAACAATGATTTTAAAGAATTTTAGCAGTTCTAAGTTAAAATAGGCAATCTCTATCCAAGTGCTTTCCAACATTCTTTCCTATCATGGCACACACAGAAAACATTTGCCTTGCACATAAAGGTAAACTGGAGGGAATTTTGGAACATTTAAGGGGCTAGGTGAATAAATTCGTTATATTTTCTCTATAATATATAATTAGGATGAGTGAAATAATAGAAAATATCACAAAAAATACTAAATATTAAATTTATATGAAACTTATAAATAAAAATTATCAAATTTCTTAATGAGAAACTTGAGTTTGCATCTACCTTTTTTAAAAAAAATCAGATTTTATACCTGAAATGGCTCTATGCAATCCCTGATTATGATTTTTAAATTCAATACATACTGACTAGAAATTTTCCCACCCCAGTAAATGATAAAAAATTAAGAACAATGTTCATCATTTGAAATTATGCTTGGGGGATCAGATGGCCCTTTCTTTTCTTTCTTTGGCACTTGCAGTGTTGACATTTCTTTGGATATTGTGAAAGAATTTTGAATCCAGTCAACTTTTCTTTATGAAGTTTTAGAAAATAATCATAAGGCTCTACTTTGCAAATGTGTATGCCTTGGTAGAGCAGTCACCCTGAAGATGGCTGGGATGCCACACAAGCTCCTTGCTGGGGACATAGGACGTGCAAATCAATGTCTTTTCCTCCAGGGACAGAAAAGCGGAACGACTCCAAGCAAATCCCTTGTGTCCCTAATTCAGAAAGCCCTGAGTCATCTTTCTGGAAAACAGCTGTGCTTATAAAAGTTAAAAAGCAGTGGTGCAGTCTAGCAATTGGACACTAGAGGGTGGACACTTGAAGCTTTGATTTTGTGATATTCTGGAGGGCACAGTTTACTTTAGTCAGGCCTGTCATTAGCTCAGTCATATACTAAAGATCACAGATATTTCATACAAAGATGTCTCCTATTCTTCCAGGCCTCAGTTGAGAGCCTGGACACATTTGTATGGTAGGAATATGATAGAGTAAAATAATGTTTATATTCTAAAGGGTTAATTCATCCGTCCACTCATTCATTCATTCATCTGTTTGTTCAGTCATTCTATTACCTATCCAGCCATTCATTCAAGAAACATTCACTGAACAGCTACTGTAATCAGGGTCCTTGCTGGTGCTGGGAGAGAAAAATGATAAGAACCCTCCCTCCCTGCCACTGAGACTTTCACAGTTTGGGATGAGAGATGTCTCATAAGTATAACAGCAAGCACCATAGAGTGTGATGCCCACTGTGGGAAGACAGAAACTCTGGGATTGTGTGAACTCAGAGGAGGTCACTGGCCAAGGGCTGGTGGCTGCACCAAAGGTGTTAGGATGTGTGGATGGCCCACTGTCTCCAGATCGTTCTGCCTGAATCCTACACAGTGGGGCCCAATCCCTGGGGCACATGCAGGTGGTCAGGCAACCCTTGGGAATGAACTTCCACAGTGAGAATGCCCCTTCAATCTGTAGGCACCCAGTTCCTCTCCCTCCCTCTCCATTGCCTGGACTCAAATCTAGGCCCTCTGCCTGGCATTCCTGTCCCTCTCCAGTGTGACTCCAGCTGGCCTTAGCAGCAGGACCTTTCCCTGCTCTGCTCTGCAACCTCATCTCTGGTCACATCTGGGGTCTCTGAGCATGAGCCTCACCTTCCTGCCTCCAGGTTTTAGAAAACTGAGCCAACAAGTTGGTGTTAGCATAAGTGGTTTATTAAGCAGTTGCAACTTATTAGGATATGAACATGAAATGAGTTGTTCTGTCCCCTGCCCCATTCCCCACAACTGCCCTGACTGTTGTTATGCTGTTTCTCTGGGTGGCAGCTGCCCTAATAATGGTACAGCCTACTTCCAGAAAGTCCAGTCACTTGCAATTCTGAAGTAGTCAGTCCTGGTCATTTTTAAATGTTGATCTCACTTCTATTTAAAGCTTTTCTCCTCTTTCTCCTCAGAGCAGGTGAGATTGGGAGCACTCATTGTTTGGGTTGGAGTCTGGCAGCTGGATTGGGGTGAGGGGCAGGGGCCTGGTTTGCTCTTACTGCCCCCTCCTCTCCCCATCCTGGCACTCTTTCTCTGGAGTAGATGCAGGAGGAGAGAGAGGAGGACAGGTTTTCCTCACACCCTGATTGCAGTTGATTCTTTCCTGGCCAGCACTGCCAAACCACCAACTACAGCTAGGTAGGATCCATTTTCTACCCTCTTAGAGACTGGTGGTCGGAGCTGGTGACCTTGACCTTCTGTCTTCCTGGCTGTGGTCCCCATGGCATCCCTTTTTCCAGAGAGTTCCTCCCAGCTCTGGTCATACAGGGGTAGATGAAAGTCTGGAGACCAAGCAGATACCTAACCAGGGAAACAAATCTAATCTTTTCATTTTGAAAGCACTCCCCCAGATTTAAATGTTTTCTTGGGAGAGACACCCTGTTTCCCACCCCCACAGGGAAGAGGAGGATGAAAGTCTCTCTCCTCACAAATATACTGTTTCCTGAATAGTGCCTGTCCCCATGTCCTGTCCTCCTCTCTGTCCAGGGGGCAAGGTAGGGGGAATTATAGGACTTAGTCTCCAAAATGACATCTCTAAATTGACCCTCTTACCCAATGGCTGACCCCATTGCTGGTAGTGCTCTGGACTTCCAATGTGGGGTAGGTGCCACCTTTTGTTCTCAAATGTCTCTTTTAGTTGACATTTCGGAGTGACAAGAAAACTCGAACCAGGCACCCTATTACACTGGAACACCCTTTTGTGAAGGAGTCCTCAGGGGCCATTTATGAAGAAGCCAAGACACCATCCCAGGCCTCCCAAGTTAAGGCACGGTGCTCTTGCTCCAGGCCAACCCTCTCTGTGGGATATTTGTGACTCAACCACTGCGGTGCTGCAGGAACAAGGTGTGTGAGCTGGGCTGGACTGGGCATGTGGTCATTACCATCACGCTAATAATTTGGGCCCCTTTAAAACACTAGTCTTGAGCTACTTTTCTCAAAGTTATTTAGAGGAGAGGCTGTGTTCTGATAAGGAAGGGCAGAGAAGAAGGATGGTCTGTGGCACAGCCTCATCTCTCTTGTATTTCATGCTTTAAATCTGCATAAGCCTCACTAGCAAAATGCACCCTGTCCTTGGAGGGCAATCTCCTGCTGTTGGAACACTCCCAGGGTCCTGAGAGCCTGGGGTAAAAGTGGGGTATGCTTGAGTTCTGCTGTTTGTTACAAGATGGCAAGGCACCCCAGCCCCACACTTTGCAGGGGCCTCATGGACGTTCTGAAGGCTCCTGTCCATTGGAACCTTGGACTTTGGACTTGATCTGGGGTTAGAAGGGGCTCTTTGTGTGATCTCAGGGTCTCTGCTTCTCCATCTAAAAAACAGCTGGGTGATTCCCGAAAACTTACAGCCAAAGCCCTGAGGCCCTCAAACTCTGAGCCTCTCTCTTGGTTTCCCTGCCCTCAACTACAGCCTCCACGTCTGGGCCCTGGACCCTGCCCCAGACCTCGGTCCTCTCTCCCCTGGGGGCTGCTTTGGCCCCCATTTACCTCCAGAACCAGCTGCATTGAGTGCGCCTGTAGCCTGGTGTCCCCCGTGTCTGCACCCTCACCCCCCAGACATTCTGCCTAGAGTTACTTAGATGCCCTCTATGACCAGGCGTAGCAGATCAGCCCCTTCTTCCTCTTCGTGTGCTCCATGTCCGAGCCTGACTCTGGACACCTTTAGCTGGTGACCTCTGGAGTTTTGTGGCCATCCACCCACCAGGCCACTATCTGTGGCCCTAACCTCTAGCCCTGAAGCAGGTCTATTTTGCTGCAGAAGCCCATGATGGGGCAGGGCCACTCACAGCATTGCAGGGAGCTGTATTGGGTGCTCAGCTTGAGGCTAACACATGCAGTGGCTCTTTCAAACCTGTCCAGCAGCTATGGCCTGCATTCCTGTGCCCTTCTGTGTCGTGGGATTGTACATCTACCATTCTGTGATAGCTCACATTCTTGATGACATCCTGTAGAACCTCTCATTGCAGAATATCCTGTAGTTCCCTTTGTGATTAACTGCAGTTAGAGCTGAAATTCTTCAGCCTCCCCATTTGTGTTATTAGGGGCTATAGAGCATTGGAGTTTTCCTTATCTACTGATGTGTCTGCTCAATGGGCACCTGTCCTCTAGCAGAGTCCCTTGTGCCAAGTTCAGGAGCCTTTGGTTCTGATTGCCTGGAGCTGGGACTCTCAGCAGCATGCCTGATTTTCTAGAAGAACCCAGACGACAAATCCTTCTGAACTGGGGGTAAATTACCTTTGCAGGCTGACTTTGTTCATCCCTCCTGATAAAGAGTCCTGCTGATTATTATGAGATGTAGGTTGTTAGGGTGACGGGAAAGGCTCTGAATTGGGCAGGGGTGGTGAATGATGCTGAAATGTCTTGGGAAAGCTTTTGCCTCTGAGCTGGGTTCAAAATTTCTCTTTGACTCTGCTCATAATGCTGGTGACTGTCTTGAGGTCAACAAAGTCTAAAGGAGCCAGACAGGCCTGTGATTCCCCTGCATTTACCTGGGGGCTCCAGGCAGAGAGGGCTGTGTTCATTGTCTTAAGACCTCCCATTATCCTTTCCTCTCTCTATCACTTTCTTTTCCCTCTTTCCTCAGCTCCCTCTAGGATGGGGTACCTACCCAGGAGAGTGTATATTCCAGCTTCCCATTCCCTGTTCTTTGGTTGCAGTTCCAGATATTCTGCAGTGTCCAGATGTGGGGGCCTGCTAAGGGAGCCTCCTGAATCAGCCCTGAGTAAGGAGTGTTTTTCTCAACCCCTCTGCAAACATCACCAGTCCTGAGAGGTGGATTATTCCATGTGAGTGTGCCACATATATTTAGTCCCTTCCATTCTGCATCCTAGCAGGAGGATGGGGCACTTTGGCAACCTCCGCCTCCCTGACTAGTCTTCTCTCTGGTCTCCCTTCCCCCTGCCCCACGGACAGTGATTCCCACCAGCCCTAGGACCTGCAGGAGCCCAGCCAGCCCTAAATGGCTTCTCTTTAATGACCTGCAGTGTTGCCATGGCAACAAGAGATTGTTTTAACCCCAAAAGTGTCTTCATTAAGCTTCATTTGGAACCTGCTTGAGCTGGAGTCTGCAAGCTGCATCTTTAGGCAAGTCCTATAACATCAAAGAGTCTCCTTGGGTGGGACTCAAAATTGAAAACCATCAGCCAGAGCTTCTAAGAAAATCCACCTAAACAGAGGGCCCTTATTTTGGGGGAGGGAAATTTGGGAACATTTCTGTTGTCGAAGCAGCTTCTCTAGGCTCCATTTCATGACTCTGCATACAGCAGGTGCCCTATTGATGCTGGTTGACTTGAGTGGGTTGGCCTTGAGCACCAGCCTGCCTTCTCCACTGATTCCCCAGAAGCGATTAGGGTGTCCCCACCCTTAATTAGTCAGCCAGCTAGGTGCCAGTGACTACGCCAGGCACTGAAGTGGGGGCTGCAATAAAGCAGGCAGGAATCCCGCCCTCAGGGGGCTTAGGGCAGTGGGAGAGTGAGGGCACCACTCCATGGCCTGCACAGAAGGCCAAAAACTTCAAGAAGCTTCCAGAAAAAGCACAGCTCCTAGTGAGACCCTCCCCTGCTCAGAATATTCCATGACATTCACTGATCACAAGAGATAGTCTAAACTCCTCATCTTGTCAATCAAGTTTCTTCAAGCATTGAGTTGTTTTTTTACCCTTTAGTTTCCATTTTTATTTTAGTATACCGTTACACAGAAATTGCACTAATGTATAAACGTTATAAGCTGTACACAGTTTATGAATTTGTTCTCTGTATAAACCCCAATTCTTACACACACACGTGCCCATATAGCTGCCACCCGGGTCAAGATAAATTTTGAGGGACAGAGTGAAATGGCTCTAGATTATATGCTGTCCTTCCCCCTGCTTTTCAATTAAGTCTAAAAGTGATGTGGTTAGGAACAGATGATGCTTATTCTGGATTCGTTTCACATTTTTTCCTGTAAAAAATGTGGCAAAGACATAACATGAAATCTGCCCTCAAATGTTTAAGTGTACAGTGTAGTTAACTATAAGCCCAATGTTATATAGCAGATCTCTAGAACTTTTTCTTTTTTTAAATAATTATTATTTTTTTTGAGACAGAGCCTTGCTCTCTTGCCCAGGCTGGAGTGCAATGGCCCAATCTAGGCTCACTGCAAACTCCACCTTCCGGGTTCAAGTGATTCTCGTGCTTCAGCTTCCCAAGTAGCTGGGATTACAGGCATGCGCCACCACGCCCGGCTAATTTTTGTATTTTTAGTAGAGGAAGGGTTTCACCATGTTGGCCAGGCTGGTCTCAACATCCTGACCTCAAATGATCCACCCACCTCAGCCTCCCAAAGTGCTGGGATTACAGGCGTGAACCATCATGCCTGGCCTGTTTTGTTTTGTAGAGACAAGCTCTCACTATATTGTCCAGGCTGGTCTCAAACTCTTGGGCTCAAGCAATCCTCCCACCTCAGACTCCCAAAGTGTTGGGATTACAGGCATGAGCCACCATGCCTGGTCTCTAGAACTTTTTTTTCTTGCATAACTAAACTCTGCACTCACTGGGCAACAACTCCCATTCTGCTTCCCCTTTGGCAGTCACGATTCTACTTTCTACTTCTATGTGTTTGCCTACTTTAGAGACCTCATATAAGTGGAATCCTGCAGTATTATCTTTCTGTAACTGACTTGATTCATTTAGCATAATTCCTCCAGGTTCATCCACCTTGTCGCAAGGCAGGATTTCCTTCTTTTAAGACTGAATAACATTCCATTGTATGTATATACCACATTTTGTTTATCTATTTATCCCTTGATGAACATTTAGGTAGTTTCCACCTCTTGGTTATAGTGAATAATGCTGCAGTGAACATGGGAGTGCAAATAGCTCTTTCGAGATCCTGTTTTCAATTCTTTAAATAAATACTCGGAAGTAGTATTGCTGGATCATATGGTAGTTCTATTTTCAACTCTTTGAGGGACCGCCATACTGTTTACCACCACGGCCGTACCAATTTACATTCCCACCAACAGTGCACAGGGATTCAAATTTCTCTGCATTCTCAACAACACTCATTATTTTCTAATTATTCATTATTTGATCACTAATTATTTGATAATGACTGTTCTAATGGGTGTGAGATGATGTCTTACTGTGGTGTTGATTTGCATTTTCCTGATGATTAGCAATAATTAGGTGATTTCATACACCTGTTGGTCATTTGTATGTCTTCTTTGGAGAAATGTCTATTCAAGTCCTCTGCCCATTTTTTAAATCAGGTTATTTGGTTTTTGGCTGTTGAGCTGTAGGGCTTCCTTATATCCATGTTTGTACTTTATTGCTACCTCCCTGAAGCAACCTTTTCACTCCTGAGAGAAGTGAGAGATTGAGGTGATGGCTAAATCACATGGCCAGCAGTAGGGTTGGAGTTCCAACTCCTTCTTGTTAAAGCCCAGGCCATCGTGAGCAAACTTGTCCTTCTAATGGGCAAGTCAAGAAACCTAGAGGCTGGGCACAGGGTGAGGAGGGTGGGGTGAGGCTGTTCTGGTCCTGGGGCTCCAGTCGATATTGCCGTGCACGTGATCCCAGACAGCTGGGTTTCCTTTTTCCAAGTGCAGTCTACCCAAGGCTGAACTGTTGGAAGCTGTGCAGGGACAGGGCAGCAGCTGTGGAGGAGGAATGACAGAGAAACTGCAATGACACCTTTGATTCCTTGAAAATAAATGCCTACGTAAAAGGGATGTGTGAAACTCTCAAAGGAGCATATGGCTGGAGGTTGTGCAGCAGGGTTGGGGGCGTGGGGCAGGATTTGGAATACATGGCCATTGATGAAGGGTGTTTTCAGGGATGCCGAGGTGGAATGAATAACGGGAAGAGAAACGAGGTTAACCTAGCATGGCTTGTTCTTGACGAACATGCGCTGGTTCCTAGTAATCACCAAAAGTGCCTAGTAGCTATTAATCTCACAGATAGGTCTGGAATCTTGCTGAAATTGGTATCACATTTGCAGGGCCATAGTGGTAGCACCCTCCTAAGTCTTTTTTTTTTTTTTTTTTTTTGACAAATGGGACGACCACTTAGTAACAGGGTGGCTTTGGGCAAGTTACTAAACTCTGTGTGCTACAGTTTCTTTCTGTGTAAAATGGAGATGATCGTAACACCTACCTCATAGTGTTTTTGGAAGAACTAACTAAGAGAATGCATCAAAATCCCTTAGCAGTGTGCCTGGCCCATAGGAAGGGTCTAGTAAGTGTTACCTATTATGGTGATTATTGTTGTTATTACTGGTTACTGAGAGCAGTTTCGTGATCTCACTTGCGAGATTTTTAAATTCCATTCAACAGTTCCTGAGCTTGATCTCTGGACCAGGGGCTGTAATAGGCATGGTCAGGGTGGAGAATAGTATAGGACAAGCTTCTTGCTCTATGGAATCACAGGGTCTAGAGCAGGTGATAATTACACAGGTAAATACCTTGAATTCCAGGTAGATGGTAATAAACGTTCTGGGATAGAGGAATAAACAGAGAACAAGGGCTGGGGGCAGCATCCCTGTCCCCACTCTGAGTGGGGCTGATACAGAGAATCTACCTGTCTGTCTTTTTTTTTTTTTTTTTTTTTTTTGGAGTGACAATATTTCTGCGTCTCTGCTGATCAAGCTGACATACAGCCAAGCTGCAGCTCACCAGTTTGGCTCAGTTATTTTTGGAATGGTCCTGTAATAGTTTTGCTTATATGAGTGCGGGGAAAGCTTAAAAAATGTCTTTTCTAACCTACAGTATGCCTCCTGATGTACCCAGAAACACTAATTGGATGCCAAGAGCTTGCTTTCCTGCTGAAGAAAATGTCAGGCTCTAATAATATTCCATTATTAGGCCCACATAATTTCCTGCCTGGACAATTCTAACAGCTTCCTCACTGGTCTTCCTGCTTCAAATACATTCCTTATGGCCTATCCTCAACTTTACTGCAGTGCAATTGCCATTTCTGTACTCAGAGGATTTTAGTGGTTCCTTGTTATGTGGGTCTGGGAACTAAGGGGTGGAGGGAGGAGTGCTCCTACTTACATTACTCCCAGTTAGGGAATGTCTGCATCCTGTTCCCACAAGTTTGGAGTCTGTGAGTCTAGAGGTCTTGACCTCAGGTTGGGGAAATGATTCCATCAAGGACTCTACAAGTCCCATTAAATTTCATATTATGGCTGCTGCATGGTCACTGTGGGCAATTTGTGCTGACAGAAAAAGAAAGGAGTCACCATTCTAGCTGTGGTAATTGACTTTGATTAGGCAAAAATAAGGCTGCTGTCATCCAAAGGGGAGCAGAGAAAAATGTGTTTGAGACCAAAGTGATCCACTGGGGCTTCTCTTAGTACTCCCCTGCACAATCTTCATGAGAAATGGTCAAGCATTGCTGCCACAGCTTGAGAAAGACATAATGACTTGGGGTTTAGACCACAGGTAACCCACAAAAGGCAAAATACCTAGATCAGAAGTGCTCACCAAGAGTGAGGGGACTTCTCATAATGCATAATAGAGAAAGAAGATAATAAGGACCAGTCATGATCTTGAGACCAGTGGCAATGGCAAACCTATAGTCCACCCAATTACTTTATTTTTGTACCTTTCCCCCAGGAAAAGAGGCCAACCAGAATCCTGAAGGAGCTGCTCTCAAGACTTCTACAAAACAAGTGGATCTGAGTGGCACAAGGGGTAGACTGTAGTGGATGCTGTCATTTGCCAGCCAGATTTCTCCCACCTTCAAGACTGAAGCACTTAAGTCTTCTGGCACAGGGAATGTTGAATGTTAGCAGCTTTCAGCTAAGTCCCTCTTCCCAGTGATTGTCTTTGGCTAATCATAATTATGCCCTTATCTATTTAGGGATCCCATTACAAATCCTTTTATTAGGCCATCACATGCATTTACCCATTTTACTTAAAATGCTAAATACATGAAATTTCTTTGCAAGCTGTAAGTTATCTGATGCTTTTAAAGGATGTCAACAAGGTCAGGATTAAGGAATGGCCATTGCTGGTCATCTCTGGGCTGGCTGTCACACCTACTTCTAAATTAACACTCCTGGCTCTCAGGAGACCTGCAGGCTCTTTTCTCATTCCTGTCACAAGAGCATTTACGTTCCCTTTTTCTCACTCTCCCCACCTACACCTTTAAAACCTCTTCTTTGGAACAGCAGACTTTACCTCCCACTCCAGACAGGTTTCTGTGCTAATCTTAATTTGGCAATCATCACTACAAATTGGATGTCTATTCAGCACCTCCTACACCTCTCTATTAACTCCAGTACATTAACAAATACCAAAATATTCATGTAAAAATATTTCTCCCTTTAGAGAACGTTGTACTTTATTCCAGGTTCCTCTGTTTAATGCCATCTGATAAGAGCTGACTATAGATTTAATTATAATTTTACTGTAATCTGACGTTTCTCTGTCAGACATGCAGTGAAAAGAACTTGGAGCTGGGACCAAGAGAGGAGACAGGTGTGGAAAGATGGTGGAGTACAGAGGAACACATAAATTCCCTCTCCATAAAATTAATAAAAAAACTGAAATAGGAGACGCACCAGCAAGGAATAAATTGGTAGCATTCAACTAAATAAAGGATTATAGGTTTTACCATAAATTTGAAAGGTATCATCAGAGATAGAAGCTTCTAGAAGTCAAAGCAGAGGCTTTCTCCACTGTTACAAAGCAGCACTTCTGCCACACATCTCACTCTGAAACTTCTATTTGAAGGGAACTGATGGGAATAGGTGAGTGGGAAGCCTAGGAGAAAGGTGTGGAGTGTTTCTTCTAGGTCAATGCTTCTCAACAAGGGAAGACATTTGGCAATGTCTGGAGACATTCTTGGTTGTCACAACTGGAGGTATGGAGGGTGCTACTGGCATCTGGTGGATAGAGGACAGGGATGCTGCTAGACATCCTGCAATGCACAGGACAGACAGTGCTCCACAACAAAGAATTATTCAGTCCCAGATGTCAATAGTGTCAAGGTAAAGATCCTGCCTTAGATGTAGAAGCCCTTATCTTCATTCTGCAGATAAACTGTATTGACTAGGAGAGGAGGAACCATTTTGTTTTTCTATGACTATTTACTCTATGTTTAACTGGCTATTTGAACAGTATATATCAACTGAGTAAAAACCCAGCTATCAGAAATTTTTCTTTGTCTTTGGTTTTTGATAGTTTGGTTATTATATATCTCGGTGAACTCCTTTCTGGGTTGGATTTAACTGGAGATCTCTGTGCTTCCTGTACCTGGATGTTGGCATCTTTTCCTATATTTGGAAAGTTTTCAGCTGTTATTTTTTAAAATATGCTTTCTGGCTCTTTTTCTCTCTTTTCTCCTTCAGCAACTTTTATTATGTGACCGTTGGGTCTCTTGATGGTATTCCATAATTCCTGGAGGCTTCCTTCATTCTTTTTTTATTCTTTGACTGGATAATTTCAAATGTCCTATCTTCAAGCTCACTGGTTCTTTCTTCTATTTAATCAAGCTTTCTGTTGAAGCTTTCTATTAAAATTTTCAGTTCAGTTATTATATTTTTATCTCTATAATTTCTATTTTTTATTGTTTCAATTTCTCTGTTAAATTTCTCATTTTGTCTGTGTATTCTTTTCCAAATTTCATTTAATTTTCTCTGTATATATTCTTTTAGTTCCCTGACCTTCTTTAAGAGGGTTATTCTGAATTATTTTTCAGTCATTTTATAGATCTCCATTTCTTTGGGGTCCATTGTTGCAGCTTTAGTAGGTTTTTCTGGATATGTCATGATTCCCCGATTTTTTATAATTCTTGTGTCCCGTTATGGTTTGAGCCCTCTAAAATTCATACAGAAACTGAATTCCCAATACCAATAATATCAAGAGCTGTGGCCTTTGGGAATTGATTAAGTCATGAGGGCTTTGTCCTCATGAATGAGATTAGGACCCTTATAAAAGGGCTTGAGCTTGAAGGGAACATCCCCTTGCCTTTCTGCCTTCTGCCATATGAGGACACAGCAACAGGCACCATCTTGGAAACAGACAGCAGCCCTCACCAGAAACCAATGCCAGCATCTTGATCTTAAACTTCACAGCCTCCATATTCACAGCCTGCTAATTTTTGTATTTTTAGTAGGGACAGGGTTTCTCCATGTTGGCCAGGCTGGTCTTGAACTCCTGACCTCAAGTGATCCACCCCCATCAAGCCTCCCAAAGTACTGGGATCACAGGCATGAGCCACAGTACCAAGCTCTATGGTGCTTCTTAAACTGTTTCCAGAGATGGGAGAATCTTACACCACACTATACCAAAATCTGATACAAATGAAAGATAGAAAAAAGAAGGGAAAAAAGAAGAATTTACAGATTGATCTCAATTATGACAACCAATGCAAAAATCCTAAATAAAATATCAGCAGAGAGAAAGCATAAGACACTAAAAGAAAGATACACAAAGATAAAAAAGCCCAAGAATGTAAGCATGGCTCAATACTAGAAAATCTGATGCCAAAGAATGCATTTGCCATTGCTCAATCTTCATTTCAGGTTTTTAAAAAAATTAATAAAATAGATATTAGTGGTTACTTCCTTAGCATTACAAAAATTTATAATCCTCCACCCCAAACAATCACAACTTAATGTAAAAAGCCAAAAGCATTCCCATTAAAGTCAGAAATAAGACCTCCTATTATCATACATGAGAAAGACATAAGAGGTAAAAAATTTGGAAAGGAAAAAGCATCTGGTTATAAATTTATATCAAAAATCAAACCTTCATTATTAGTAACCAGTTAGAAAATTTAACAGAAGATGTGTTAGTCCATTCTTGCATTACTATAAAGAAATACCGGAAGCTGGGAGGTTATAAAGAAAAGAGGTTTAATTGTCTCACAGTTCTGCAGGCTGTACAAGAAGCCTGGCACCAGCATCTGCTTGTCTTTTGGGCAGGCCTCAGGGAGCTTACATCATGGTTGATGGTGAAGGGGAGCCAGTGGTGTCACATGGTGAGAGCAGAAGCAAGAGAGAGAGAGGGGAGGTGCCATACACTTCTAAACAACTGGATCTCGCATGAATTCAGAGGAAGAACTCACTCACTCGTCGCCAAGGGGATGGTGGGTGCTAAGCCATTCATGAGGATCTGCCCCCATGATACAATTACCTCTCACCAGGACCCTCCTCCAACACTTAGGTATTACATTTCAACATGAGATTTGGAGGGGACAAATACCCAAACCATATCAGAAGAAAAGATGCCTTTTACCATAGAAACAAACAAAATATTTAGCGACAAATCTAATAATCAATGTTAGGGCCCTATGCTAAAAACTTTAAATTCCTATTAAAAGCCAGAAAAAATATTTCAGTCAGTGAAAACCTCCCTTGTTTTTCTTTAGAAGAGTACTCAATAGAGCAGTTTCAATTTCTGAATGTAATCTCTAAATTCAGTGTGTTTCCAATCCAATTACCAAGAGAATTTTGTTTGAAATTTGGTAAGTTAAACTAAATTTTATCTGGTAGAATGAAGACATAATTGGAATCAGAAAAAAAATTAAAAAATAAGAATAATGAACATGACTATGATACTATCAGGTATCAAAACATTGTCATAACCCACACAATAAAATACAAAAACAAAAGCAAAATGAAAACATTGTTTAAAGCTACAGATATTTAATACAATATAATTTTAGGGCAGAAATAAACTAAGAGACCAGTGTGAGAAAATAGAGAGTCCAAAAATGAATTCAAGCACATATGGGAATTGAGTATTTGATTAAAATGGCATCGTTAAATTTATCAGCAAGGATGGGTTATTCCATAAACGGTGTTGAGAAAACTGGTTAGTTATTTGAAGGGGGAAAAATTGGATTTCTTACCTCATTCTTCATGTGCAAATAAATTCCATATGGATCCAAGAGTTAAATATAAAAATGAAACCATTAAAGCTAAATTAAAAGAATGATTACAGAGTAGTTCGCATAACTCTGCAAACAAATTTTAAAACTTGGATAAGAACAAAGGTGAATTTTTACAGCCTTAAGAGTATGTTAAAAAAACACTAGGAGACATATCCTCCCAGGGGACTGTGGGCCGAAAGAAGGCCTGCCAGGTGGATCATGAAGGCTGAGTTGAGGCCAGGTAGGCAGACTGGTGGGAATGTGTTCCAGCACAAGCTGGCCCCTAAAATGCCCTTCCCCATCATCCTTTGTCAAGCAAGATCCACTTTCCCAGCTATTCCCTGAAGCAGACATGCATGTAGTAAATAGTAAGCACAAATAGTTAGCAAGTACTAATACTGCTAAAAGACAACCTGAAAACACAAACAAATCAGCTGTTAAAAATGACAAGAGGCCAGGCACGGTAGCTCATGCCTGTAATCCCAGTACTTTGGGAGGCCGAGGCGGGCGGATCACGAGGTCAGGAGATCGAGACCATCCTGGCTAACACGGTGAAACCCCATCTCTACTAAAAATACAAAAAATTAGCCAGGCGTGGTGGTGGGTGCCTGTAGTCCCAGCTACTCGGGGGGCTGAGGCAGGAGAATGGCATGAACCCAGGAGGCGGAGCTGAGAGTGAGCCGAGATCACGTCACTGCACTCCAGCCTGGGCAACAGAGTGAGACTCTGCCTCAAAAAAAAAAAAAATGACAAGAAATAAAGAGGTTAGAAAAATGACTAATTGCCCACAAATGTCCAGGATACAGGATGAATATCAGGCATAATCAATTAGGAAATTTACAGCTAAAGAGATTGCATTCACAGTAACAAAATGTATTAACTACTTTGGAATAAACCCAGTGCAGGATGTTTGTGACCCAGGTAGAGAAAGCCGTACTACTTTTGATTCCTAAAGGAGACCAAAATAAATAGAGAATTTTATTCTCCTGGCAAGTGGGAACAATAGTGTTAAGATACTGGTTCTCCTCACATCCATTTATAGGTCACGTGTGGTCCTATTGCAGTGTGTCTGGTTTTGCAGCACTGTTGTACATTTGCAGCACCATTCCAAGTTGCTTCTATGCAGCTGACCAGACTACCAGGTCTGGTAATTCCAGGTGGAGGTAGCCTTTGAGTAAATCTCTGCTTGTTTAATCCAGTGGTTCTCAAATTTGAGCATGCACCAGAATCACCTGGAGGCTTGTTAAAACTCAGATTACTGAGCCGTATACCCAGAATTTCTGATTCAGTAGGCCTGAGTGGTACCCAATAAGTTGTATTTCTAACAAGTTCCCAGGTGCTGTTAATGCTGCTAGTTGGCAAACTCGACTTAGAGAACCACTGGATTAGTCAAATGTCAATGTAATGGAGAATCGGCAGAGCAGTCTGGACTCCAGGGCTCTTGGGATCCCCTTTAAATCTAGACAAATTTCCAGCTTAATCGCAGTAACTTTCAGCGGGAGCCAGGCCTGGCAGGTGACTGTCATTTTTAACTGCCTTCTTTCTATACTTTGTCAGTGGGGAAGTATTGGAAGAGCAAGAAAGCAGCAGAGTTGGCTGTGCGTGCGTGTGTGCGTGTGTGCGTGTGTGCATGTGTGCGTGTGTGTGTGTGTGTGTGTGTGTGGCCAAGCACTTGAGATTTCAAGGCTCATGGGATTTAGACACAAATTCCTGAAAGTAAGTGCTAGCCTTTATGTCCTCTATGTAGCCCAGTAAATCCTAATCTAAATCTCCACTGCCTCTCTTGAAACTTGACAGAATAGTATGCCTGGAAGAATAAATGGCCAAGAATAAGAAACAAGTCTGACAGGGGTTGGGGGAGGAGAGGTAGGGAGGATTTATCTGCCTTTTATAAAAACCTGTTTTAAAGCAATAGTAATAAAAACAGCTGAAGTGCAGTCATAAAGAGAAAACTGTATATAAATCATACAAAAAGGACCCAGAATTAGATCAAATTATATGAAAGGTGGCTATAACGTGTGAAGAGCTGAACATCAGTAAGCAATATGGAAGGAAAATTTAATAAATCATGTTGAAACACTGAGGATTGAATTTGAAAAAGGAATTAGATTCACCGAATCTAATTCTGCTCACCGAAATTAAAGATAAATAAAGATGATAAATCATAGAGAAAAAAGGTTAATAGTACACAATTTGCCATTTGCCATACTTCTTTGGAAGTGTAGGAGAAGTGAAAGAGAGCACTTGGGGAGTGACTCCCAGACGTCAAAAACATTAGTATCTTTCTCATTTCATCCCTACAGCAGCCCTGTGAGACAGCTATTACTCTCTACTCTCAGATATGGAAACTGTGGCTTGAGAAATCAAATTATTTTCTCAAAGTCAAATAGGGAGCAATCAGAAGAGCCTCAATCTGTCTGACTCTCATCCTGGGCTGCCCAGTGACTGCCAAGCAGTCAGGGTGCAGGGGAGGCATGGCTGCCCAGTTCAGAAGATGAAGCCCCAGTGCCAGTCCAGTCCTAGAGGGGCCAGGGATGGTGGGAAGAGGAACAAGATAGAATCAAGGTTGAGGGCGAGGCAGCAACCCAGTGGTATGAACTTGGTGAGCCTAGCAAGGGCGAAAGGCAGTAAATGCATTCCAGGGGCCGTGGGGGCACCCAGGGAGCTGCCTGAAACAGAGGGAGGATGAGCTGCTGGGTTCCAGGGAAGGTTGGATGTTTGATGGAGATACTGGGGGGCATATATGAGCCAGAATTTGTCATCCACCTGAGTTGCTCCTTAAACATCCAATCTGATATGGTTTGACTGTGTCCCTACCCAAATCTCATCTTGAATTGTAATTCCCATAATCCCCAGGTGTTGTGGGAGGGACCAGGTGGAAATAATTGAATCATGGGGGTGTTTTCCCCCTATCCTGTCCTCGTGATAGTGAGTTAGTTCTCATGAGATCTGATGGTTTTATAAGGGTTTTTTTCTCCCCTTTTTGCCCAGCACTTCTCCTTGCTGCCACCATGTGAAGAAGGATGTGTTTGCTTCACCTTCCACCATGATTGTAAGTTTCCTGAGGCCTCCCCAGCCCTGTGGAACTGTGAGTCAATTTAATCTCTTTCCTTTATAAATTACCCAGTCTCGGGTATGTCCTTATAGCAGCGGGAGAATGGACTAATACACAATCCCATCTGCCCAGACATAACCCTGGCACCCCTTTCATGAGGGGCCTGCAGAAGTCATGTGGTGTCACAAAAGAGCAGGTTCACTGGGTCAAGGAAATGGGTTTAATTGTTTGTCTGCCACTTTCTAGATGTGTGGCTTTGATCCAATAATCGAATCCCTGTTAGTTTCCTCAGTTGTACGTCAGGATAACAATGCCTACCTCACAGAATTCATGTGGAGATTACAGGAGACAAGTCAGGAAAAACACCAAGCTTAATAAATGGTGCAGAGTAGACATTCAATCAATATTTGTTGAATAAGTGAATGCATTATATATATCTATATGTATACATATTTCACTGTATATATTTACTCATTAGCTATGGAGGGGGTTTATCTAGCTAGTTCTGCTTGGAAGACAAGAATTTTTCATCAGTTTTAGCTGAAACATTCCAATTTAGGAAACTGAGTCAAGCCATATCACTGTGCATTAATTATAAGTTGTGATTCCAGCAACCTGTAGGAAGATGAGAAAATGGTCCAGTACCTGCAGTTTTCCACAGCAACAAATGTACCTCTGACAGTTTCCATAATCACCACCCCTTTCAATTGCTTGGGCCTTCATTGCTTACAAAGAGCTGCTCACACCCATGATCACATGTAACTCACCTTCAAGGATGATCGCGTTATTCCATTTTGTAGATGAGAAAATTAAGGCTCTAAGAGGTGAAAGAACTTGCTTAGATCATGCCTGGTGGTTGGTGGCAGAGAAGTTGGAATCTCTGGGATGTGCCTAAATTGATTATTACTACAGCATGTGCTTGGTTACTTTGTTAAAGGCATAAAGGATGAATTCAAGGAGGATCCTGCCTGGTGTCATCTGCCTCTGGCTCCCCTGAACCCCTCAGGTAGAGGTTCTGAGGGTCCCATCTATATATTACAGCCTATCCCTGTTCCAGAGCCAGTTTGGAAGGAGACAGAGGAGAGAAGCAGCCTCAATCCTGTAGACTTATGGGGCCACAGGAACTATTTCCATAATATCATTGCATCCTGGGACCTGATAGCCCAGCCAGCTGTCATCTACTTGGAAGCCATGGAGATGTGGCCAGAGAACTTGGGTCAAGTCCAGCTCAGGGGTGGTGGTGTTTATCTGGAGTGACAAGATGTTATACAGGTGAGGAAAAAACCTACTATTGATTTTTTTTGTGAAGAGACGAAGACTGAGTGGTTGTGGCCGTGTTGATGACCCCGAGCAGCAGTTGGCTTCTCCACGTAGAACCCGGGAGTAGGAGACTCAGAATCGAATCTCTTCTCCTTCCCTCCTCCCGCTTTCAGCTTTGTGAGAGACCTTATCAACAAATGCAATGGCCAGCAACGTTACCAACAAGACAGATCCTCGCTCCATGAACTCCCGTGTGTTCATTGGGAATCTCAACACTCTTGTGGTCAAGAAATCTGATGTGGAGGCAATCTTTTTGAAGTATGGCAAAATTGTGGGCTGTGCTGTTCATAAAGGCTTTGCCTTTATTCAATATTTTAATGAGAGAAATGCCCAGGCTGCTGGAGCAGGAGAGGATGGCAGAATGATTGCTGGCCAGGTTTTAGATATTAACCTGGCTGCAGAGCCAAAAGTGAATGAGGAAAAGCAGGCGTGAAACGATCTGCAGCGGAGATGTGTAGCTCCTCTTTTCACTTGGACTATGACTCTTAAGGTGATTATGATGATATGATGTACAGTTACTCAGTACGTGTGCCTCCTCCTCCTCCTATTGCTTGGGCTGTAGTGCTCTCGAAACGTCAACGTGTATCAGGAAACACCTCACGAAGGGGCAAAAGTGGCCTCAATTCTAAGAGTGGACAGCAGGGATCTTCCAAGTCTGGAAAGTTGAAAGGAGATGACCTTCAGGCCATTATGAAGGAGTTGACCCAGATAAAACAAAAAGTGGATTCTCTCCTGGAAAACCTGGAAAAAACTGAAAAGGAACAGAGCAAACACGCAGTAGAGATGAGGAATGATAAGTCAGAAGAGGAGCAGAGCAGCAGCTCCATGAAGAAAGATGAGACTAATGTGAAGATGGAATCTGACGGGGGTGCAGATGACTGTGCTGAGAAGGCGGACCTACTGGATGATGATGATAATGAGGATGGGGGATGACCAGCTGGAGTTGATAAAGGATGTTGAAAAAGAGTCTGAGGAAGGAGAGGATGACAGAGACAGCACCAATGGCATGGATGACTCTTAAGCACATAGTGGGGTTTAGAAATCTTATTCCATTATTTCTTTACCTAGGCACTTGTCTAAGATCAAATTTTTCACCAGATCCTCTCCCCTAGTATCTTTGGCACATGCTCACTGTCCTTCCCATCCTTGTCCTTTCCATGTTTATTAATTCATATTGCTCTGCGCCTAGTCCCATTTTCACTTCCTTTGGCACTCCTAGTAGTTTTGTTAAGTCTTACCTTGTAATTTTTGCTTTTAATTTTGATACCTCTTTATGACTTAATAAAAAGGATGTACGGTTTTTATCAACTGTCTCCAAAATAATCTCTTGTTATGCAGGGAGGACAGTTCTTTTCATTCATACATAAGTTCAGTAGTTACTTCCCTGACTGCAAAGACAATCTTATTTAGTTGAGTAGCTCCTGAAAGCAGCTTTGATTAGAAGTATGCGTGTTACACCCCCACATTAGTGTGCTGTGTGGGGCAGTTCAACACAAATGTAACAATGTATTTTTGTGAATGAGAGCTGGCATGTCAAATGCATCCTCTAGAAAAATAATTCGTGTTATAGTCTTAAGATTTGTTTTCTAAAGTTGATACTGTGTGTTATTTTTGTGAACAGCCTGATGTTTGGGAACTTTTTTTCCTCAAAATAAACAGGTCCTTATGAAACCAGGAATTTGGAGGGAAAAAAACCCTGTTTTTAAAATTTTTGTATTTTATTATTGTTTACTTCAAACTCTTTGTTTTACAGAGTCCTCCACAAAACCCCCAGAATGTACTAGATATATTTTTCTTGAAGTCATAATCATTATGCCTACCAACATAACACTACTCAAACTCTATTTCATTGAGATGCATATTGCATTGAGGAGTCAAATAACTTGACAGAGAGTGGAGATTGTTTTTCAAAACGGCTTTTACATCCTAATGAAAGTTTGGGAAGTATACCCTGTCTGTCTTTTCATCAGTGCTTTGTGGTCCAGCTGGCACCCTTTTTGAAGTTTTTGTTGTGTGCTAAATTGTTTTGTCCTTAAATAGGAGAGGCTCAAAAACATTAGGATTTCAGGAAAATTGCAACAGCTGGAAAATGGAACCCCTGCTTTCTTCTATTTTGTCCTCTTAATTACTCTTTATAGCCCCAGTTACCTTCTGAATTCTGAAGTGTTACCCCAATGTTACTGAAAACAAGAAAACTCTTATTTCCTGATATTCCATAGTCTGCCTTTCCAGGTGATTGAGAACATAGAGAATGTTACACATTTATTTTACCCTAAATAATCTTTTACTCATATTAGCTAATCTTTGTGTTTTCTCTCAACTTTATTAATTGCAGTGATTGCATTTTTAGCATCCAGTCTTCTTAAGATGAATACATTAAACAGCTACCAGTGTTGTGATACCTCATCCTTGAAAGGCCTAGTTCATTTGTGTTTTATACTTCAGTTTTTCCAGCACAGCAGAAAATGGCATTTACAATTTTTGTGCACACAAACCTTGGATTCACCTATAAAGTTTCTATTGTTTCATAGCATGCAGCCCTGGTATTTTTTCATCCTACTGCATCACGGGCAAAACTCATGTCTTATTTATAAGGATTTTGTAGATCATTTTATATAACAGGTGACAAAAGCAGAATAGAAAGAAGAGGCTGAACTATGGACTACCCTTGGAGCCCAGATACATGATATAAAGGCACTTTCTTTTGTATGTTAATCGGTTAATAATACTACCCACTTGATGTTTTCTGATCTGATGTGATCTCATGTTACACAAACTTTCAGTAAGTAACCCGTGACTAGAAAATAAACTGGATACTTAGGAAAAACAAAAAAAAAAGAAAAAACCCTACTATTTATTCAGTGCCTCCTATGTCCTGTCCCTGCATTATCCATAATCCCCATGGCATCTTGCGATACTATTACTATTATTCCCTTTGTATTGATGGTGGAACAGAAGATTGGAGAGTGACATCTTACACAGCATCTCAAAGCTGGCAGTGGTCCAACAGTTCAAATCCAGATCTGTGTACTATGATCCCATACTTTTCTCATCAAGGGGACTAAGGGGCTCCTGTAACAAGGCTAACTCTAGTGTCCTCTTCCTGGGGAGAGCTCAGTCACAGACTTTGATCACTACTGCTACTGGGAAGGTAGGAATTAAGCACAATGCTCTGTTTGGATCCAGTAATTGAATTATACTCAACTATTGGATTCTCACAGAGTGTCTGTGCAGATGGAACAGGGCCTTCCTCCCCGACCCTGTGCATGTGCAGGAGGAGAGGCCTGACAGGGGGAACCAGGCTGGAGTTTGAGCACCAGTAGCTGTAAAGACCACTTGGGGACTCTGCATAAGACTCAGCACCTGCTGCCTCTGGGGCCGGGGGTTATGGTCTTCTTCTTCCCTAAAGGCTGCCACACTTACCTGGCTCACTCCTTTCTCTTCCTCCTTGGGGGAGGGGAGTGTCTGATAAAATTGATGAGATTGAAAAAAGAACCTGAAGTTGGACCCATCAGCCCCTCCTAAGTGCTTTCCCCTTTGGCCCTCATGCATGTGAGCACAAGTTTTCCTCCTGTCCTCTCCCTCTCTGATGCTGTGCCCTGTTAGGGACAAGCCTGTAGTTTTGGGTGGGTAAACCCAATTTAGGGAAATGTATTGGGGAACCCGACTGCAGCTGCAGATCCAAGGTGCCTTTACCAGTTTAGCTTTACCTGCTATGAAGCAGACTCTTTGGTGACTACTTTGTCATATTGCTTGGAGCCCACTGGGGAAAGAGGATGGATTGATTTCCATCTCAATGGTTGCCCTGAAATGCCAATGTAGGGAATATGGGTGAGGAGAGAAGTAACCAGAGGGGGCATACTGGCATGCCTTCACCATGTAGTTGTTTCTGCTGTCCCAGAAACAACTGAGATGTTGTTTCTCAACTGGACGGACACTCCTGAGATACTTTGCTGCTTGCTCCCCTGCTCTCCAAGCCCTCAATGTTTATAGATCCCAGGGCACCTGGCACACCTGGATTGAGGCCCCAACCTACCTCTCTATGCTCCTCTCCCCCATCCTCTGACCTGCCTAGTCTGCTCTAGCACAACACCCTGAATGCCCCACTCAATTCCAACATCTGTGGTACCCTTCTGCTGGCAATGCTGAGGGTTAAATTGGAGAACCTGGCAAGAGCCTTAGAGGCCATGATGCTCAACTCTCCATCCAGAGAAGAGGCTATCTGGACTTGGCTTTCTTGTCTTGCTTCTTGGAGCAACCACTCCTGGGACTTGGTATTTCTGGTTCTTCTAAAACATTTCTTTATATTAGAAATCTGCTTCCTTGCTACTTATGTCTGGTGCAGGTGCTGTCTGTGCCACCTCCACATATTCCAGGCAGCCCTCCCCAGGCACTTGTTCCCTCTCTGGTCCCCTGTGCCATAGTAGTTAGATGGTGTTTCATCATCCAGTGACATGAAACAAGCATTGCTAATTTTTCCTTCCCTCTCTCAAAACCTGCCGTATCTTCTCAAGCAGTTCGGAACTCCTTGAGGGTGGGGCTTTGCTCCAGCCATCTCTTTACTCCTCCCACTTAGCACAGAGGAGGTTTCAAGAAAGCCTACACAATTGTCTGGGCCCAACATCTTGTCCATCTCCCAACATTTCAACATGGAACCGAAGGGGTGGGTTGTGCAAATGGCCCCATTTGCTCATTGCCCACTGAGTATCCATGGGTCAACCTGGACTTTAAGTTGCTCACCACCTAAAGGAGGAAACTGACATGCAAGCAGAAAATCAAAATACAGTGCAACCTCACTAGAAAGGAGGCCTATAGAGAATGCTGCAGGAACATAGGAAGGAACAATCAGCAGACCAGTGCTAGGGTGAGCTGGGCCCAGAAATGCTGAGCCTGGAAGGAGGGGCAGGAGTATCTCATCGACATGGCATATGAACCAGTAGCAGCAGGGAGCAGGCTGGAGAGCTCAGGCTTCCCATTCACCAAGTGCCTCAGAGGTGGCCTTTTATCTCCAATTGTTAGACAGCCACAGAGATACATGGACAGTTTTGAAAGAAGGTCATCATCATATGACTATAAACTACTGTTCCATACTTAGGGTGACCAGCTTGGCCTCATTCACCAAGAACTTTTCTGATTTTAGCACCAAAGTCCCTTCAATCCCAAGCAGATCAGAGTGGATGGTCACTTAGACCTAAGTCTGGAATGGTAGTATGAATTATTATATGCTATAAATCCTTTAATTATCTTCAGACCAGCACAATTAAATTGTATTGTAATATTTTTGTGCCAATAGTGTTAGTGGGTTAGTTGCAAACATTTAAAATTTGTTGCCCCCCGCCTTTTTTTTTTTTTTTTTTTTTTGAGACAGAATCTCTCTCTGTCACCCAGGCTGGAGTGTAGTGGCATGATCTCGGCTCACTGCAACCTCCACCTCCCAGGTTCAAGTGATTCTTGTGCCTCAGCCTCCCAGGTAGCTGGGACTATAGGTGTGCACCACCACGCCTGGCTAATTTTTGTATTTTTAGTAGAGACAGGGTTTCACCATGTCGGTCAGGCTGGTCTTGAACTCCTGGCTTCAAGTGATCCACCCACCTTGGCCTCTCAAAGTGCTGGGATTACAGGCATGAGCCACTGTGCCTGGACCCTGCTACCATTTTTGAAAACTTGTATGAGGATTTCTTTATATTTTAAAAGTACTGAATGCTTCAGTCTTTGAGAGACTCTGGCTACGGGCAGAGGATGAGGTGAGAGATGGCAGGGTGTATTTGGGGGCCTGCAAATAGTGGGAATATTGAGGCCCAGGGGACATGCTTTTGTGCAGGAAGGGTTGTGGAGTGGACCCTGAAGGGGTGGGCAGTGGTCACAGGGCCCCATGGACCAGGCCAATGATTCCATTTCATAGCCTTAGGAAGCCAAAAAAGATGTCATGCAGAAAAATGTCATGGTGGGACCAGAAATTCCATGTGGATGCAATTTTGGAGAACTGATTAGGGTAGGGGGTGTAGAGGCCAACATCAGAGGCAGGGAACCATTATGGCGGCTGCTGTATCAAGCGGGTACGGTTCTATAGATATGGAGAGAAAGGCACCTTTAGTAGGCGAAAATAGGATTAGGTGATTGGCTCATTGGTTGAGGAGGTGACTCACTTGGGCTTTGGGTGATGAGGCATTGCCAACCACCAAGACAGGAATTTAGTCAGGAAAACAGCTTCAGAGGGAGATGCTACAATTGCTTTTGGATGTGTTGTTTGGGCCCTGGGACCACCAAAGATTTAAATGTCTGGAACTTAGGAGAGAAACATGGGCTGGAGATAAATATTTGGGTGTCATCCACCTTCCAAGTCCAAGGCAATTGAAATGGACAAGCAACAAATGGAGGATAGGAATGAAAATGTTAAGAGGCTTCAGCCCAAGCAGTGAGGGGAGGGTTGATGGTTGAACTGGCCTGACTAGTTTAGTGGCTTTTGCTAGTGTCTTCAAGGTACATGTGCAATGTCCAATCCTCAGGAACCGTCTGGAAACTCTGTCCTTTCTTGCATGACCTAGATAACATGACACTAATAATACCCATTGGCTTCTCAGGATTGTGAATGCACAGGGCTTGCTATGCAAATAACCTGTTCTGTGGCACAGACAGGGCAGGCAGATCATTCCCACATTCCTGTCCTCTCCCAGTATTCTGGAATTGTCTGCAGCTGCCAGTGCATAGCCCTGTCTTCCTGCAGGTATGTGAAAGCTTGTATGTGAGCATCTCTTTAAAACAATGATCTTAATGATCAGAATTGTCTTAAAACCATTCTGGGTGTGAGGATGTTCAATCAAGGTCAATTTCTATATCCAGATAGAAAAAGCTGGTGAGAAGAGCAGTAGCACTGGGAGTCAGGAGACTTAGGACCAAGCTCCCTTTGAATTCCTGTATAATGAGGGTGTTGAGCTAGCTGAGCCATCAAGACCCAGTTCAGACATGCTGAGTATGTGATTCTAGTCAACAAAAACAGATCATGGCTAGCCAGTGCATGAAGCAGAAATATTAAAACGTATTTCAAAACAGGGAGTTAAAATGGTAATTTTACCATCTGATTTATTCACTTAATAAATATGTATGGAATACTCACTGAAGGTCAGACACGCTGCTGGCTAGGGGTAGAGCACTGGGGAGCAAACGCAGACTCTGCTGGCCCCTCTTAAGAGTCCAGTGGGAGGAACCCACTGAAGCAACAGCTACAGGTGTGTGACAGGCCGAGGGAGAGGGAAGCCGGCGAGGAGGCTGCTACGGTAGTCCTGGCTCCCTAAGCTTGCTCACAACCTTCCCGCAGGCTGGGCCTAGCCCATCTCTACTTCCATAAGAAAATCTATAATCCCAGCTATTTGGGAGGCCGAGGCAGGCAGATCACTTGAGGTCAGGAGTTTGAGAACAGCCTGGCCAACAGGGTGAAACCCCATCTGTACTAAAAATACAAAAGGTAGCTGGGCATGGTGGTGGGAACCTGTAATACCAGCTACTCAGGAGGCTGAGGCAGGAGAATCACTTGGACCCAGGAAATGGAGGCTGCAGTGAGCTGAGATCATGCCGCTGCTCTCCAGCCTGGGCGAAATAGCAAGACCCCATCTCAGGGAAAAAAAAAAAAAAAAAAAAAAAGGAAATCTGCACCCACCCGCCCTGTGAGGAGGACTCCACCCTGGGATGGAATGCGGCCTGCCGCTCATCATTCCAGACCGCCGAGTGTCAGTGCACACTGACTCCTCATCTTGTGACTGAACTATTTTTAACTGACTGTCGCCATGGCAGCGTGAGAACCACTGGGAAAGATGTGGCCTTTCTGACAGCATTCAAGATGCTGGCTGCCCTCTTATCTCACTTAATCCCCTGTGCACCAGGGCCAAAATAATCTGTGTTAAATCCCCACCTTCTATTGACAGAGACGGAGTTAGGACTTTTCTATGTGCTTTGTCATCTGCAAAGTAGGAAAGCTAGGGCTTTTAATTAAAACACACACACACACACACACAGAAAACACAAAAACAACTCCTTTTGTGAGTCTGCTGTGGGGGTCCAAACTAGGTTATTAAGGAACAGGAAAGTATTCTGCATGTCCCAACATTAGTTTCTGTTATCAATGTCTTAACTCACACGGCAACATCAATCCCACACCCGCTCTGCCCTTCTCCACCTCCAGTTTGTCACTGGTTCCTATTAGCATTCCTTGGATGTCTACAAAGTCTGAAGACATAGACAATATCATTTACTTCTTTACAGATTGTTGATGTTATTGATGGTATTACCCACATGTGCCCATGTTGCCAGGAACCCCCAAGCACTAGCACTGGCTGCCCCTAGGAGATGGGTGCTGGCACATGCACAGGAGCTCTCTTGGATTTCTTACCACATGGCTGTTATGTCCTGCATCCCTGCCTTGCCTTTACATCCTTTAGGGTGGGGACTGTGTGTCTTTTCACCTTTGTATCCCAGCATCTGGTACTTGGTCCTGAGGATAGATAGGCACTTGATTAATATTTGTTGAATGAAGGAGGAATGAATACAAGGCCAATGGAGAGTGTAAGCCAATGAGCTATCTCAGAGGGTTGGAAAGAGTGAGGCTTCATGAATGAGGATGGTCTTGAGTCAAGGCGTGGGTGGCTGGAGAAGGAAGTAATGCCTCTAGAGCACCTCCTATTTAATCCCCACATTCATTGTCCCTGCTTCATGGAAGGGGATGCTGAGGCACAGAGTGCATGAGCAAGGGGCCCTACAGCAGCTGGCTGGTGAGTGGCTGGGATGAGATGCACATGCCTTGAGGGCTGGCTCGGAAGCATTGGTTCTTTCCTCTCTGCTAGGCCCTCTGGGAAGAGGAACAGAGTCTGGGGTGTGTTTCCATTGAAGAAGTGGCCTGGTGAATATAGCCTTGAGGGCAGGAACCCTCCCTGCTCACAGTACCACAAGTTGGCCTGGAAACCCCTGGCATGGGTGCAAAATTGTGAGTGTGCGTGCAGGGATTTGAATCCTCCAAGGGGAGAGATGTACCACATTACAACGTCTGCCAGATTCTTTAAAGAATCCTTGGGCCTAGGGATGCTCCCTCACTCTGTGGGCAGGACCTCATGGGAAACCTACTAGAGGCCAGAGCAGAACAAGAGATAGAAAGGAGTGATGTGAACATGCCCCGGCTCTTGCGTCCATCCACACACCCACCCTGTGTGCAGGACATCCCTGCCCTGTGCCTCTAGTTTTTGCTTTTCCCACCTCCCTCACCCTTCACACTGAACTTCCTTTCCTTTAGACCTGGAACTCAACCCACCTCCTTTGGGTCACAGTCCCCATCCTGTGGTGCACGTGTCTGTGTGGATTGGATTCTTCTACTATCAGAAGACAAGCAAAATTTTCTTGTTTTCATTTTTTTTTTTTTTGGTGTGGAATTATTCTCTTAGATGCTTTCATTAAGAAAAAAAGTATCTGAGCAGCAGCAGAAGCTTACAGAATTCAGTAGCTATAAGTAGCTCATACCAAACTACACAGCTTAAGAAAATAATGGCTGCTGAGATGATACATGGGAAATGGAGGAAGCACTGTCTGGACATGGCCTGTCTCCCACGGTGGTACAAAGAGAATGCAGCAGACAGAGGAGGAAGTGTGGCAGAGTGTCTGCCACCAGGGAGAAGTCGCACCTGTCTTAGTAGGTAGTGATGTCTTCCTGAGGAAAAGCTGCCACCAAGGGGAGGGAATGCGGCCTCCTGAGATGGAGTCAGTGGAATGGCTGCTTGCATGGGTGTCATGGAGAACCTGTTCACCTGGAAGCCTGACCATGGGGCCTGAGCCTTGCAGAGGGGCCCGGGGAGGCCTTTGACCTGGTCTTGGTTCTGCAGAGAGCCAGGAAAGCACACCTTCAACCAAGGGAAGGAGCACATTCAGAGGGAACGCAGCTTAATGATTTCTTCCTGGGGAGGCCATGGGGACCAGTCTTACTGGAGAGGCTGAGATCCTGTGTGATGGTTCCCTCAGACCAGAGGAGTTTTGCTGGAGACAGGAGACAGCAATCCTCAGGGAAAATGCTCCTGGCTTTTGCAGATGCTAAGCAGTAGGGCCAACTTGCAGGAAAACCAAAGAGACATCCTGTTGGTCCTGTCTGTGCTGCTGAAAGACACTGGCTCATCCCTTCAGACTTTGACCTCCCTTCCCTGCAAGCTTTCACAAAAGAAAGGACTTGAACAAAGGGATCTGGTCCCTGCCTTCATCCTAGTCTCCTCACCAGGCTTGTTTTTAAAAATAACTTCTCTTTTTCTTCTACCACAATAATTTACCCTTTGTAGGAAATATAGAAATATAGAAAAGTGCAAAGAAAGTGAAAACCAGCTATAATCCAATTACCCAGAAATAACCAGTCTTCAGATTTTGGCATCTAGTCTTTTCTCCATGAACGTTAATGTGTATTACACATGCACATATGTGTATGTCTACATGTACTTATTTACATGTATTTATAGAAATGCATGATTAAGCAATGACTACTTTTAGAGAAAAGGCATAGTATCCTAGTTGAGAACTCAGGCTCAGGAGCCAGGCTGCCTGGGCTCTAATCCTGGCTCTGTTATTTGCTGCTGACGTGGTCTTGATCTTTAACCTATCTGTGCCTCAGTTTCCTTATCCATAAATAGCCAAATTGGCTGGTGCAAAATAGGATCTCATTGTTGCTGGAATTTGCAGTTCTTTGTTGGTCATTTGTGTTTCTTGTAATCTGCCTCTTCTACCTCTCCATCCTTTGATAATCCACCATTTTTGTTGTCTCATCAACTTCTCTCTATGTATTGGCTTCCTTCCACCAATCAGTAAGACTGATTACAATGTTGGTTTTAAACATACTCAGATCTCTCCTATTTAAAAAATTAAGCAAAACTCCTTGCTGAATGTGGGGAGCTCCTCTCTTTGTTAAACTTCCCAAGAGTAGTCTATACCTATCATTTACACTTCCTCATCTGCCCTTCTTGACCTTAGGCTGGTTGCTCCCCATTTGAAACTGCTTGGGACAAGGTTACCAATGGCTCCCTGTTGCCAAGTCCACCAGGCGCCTATTAGTTTTCATTCTCACCTGACTGCTTGCATTTGGCACTAATGTCCACTCCCTCCTTCCCTGAGCACACACTCTCCTTCTTCCTGGTATCCCTCTCCCTACTCTCTTTCCATCCCTTCCTGGTCTCTTTCATACATTTCTCTCCCTGAGAGTGCTTTTTCTCAGTCTTGTCTCCTGGTTCCTTCTGTTTGCTGAGACCCTGGCTGAACTCATCCACATCCATATCTCCATTGCCTTGTCAATGTGGACAGTCCCCAAATCTCCGTCTTTCATTGGGACCACTCTTTTGAGCTCCAGACCGATACACCCAACTGGACACCTTCATTAAGACAACCTGCAGAGCCATCAAATCAGTGTGTCTCAAACTGAGTTCAGTGCCTTCCATACAGACCCACCCCTCTTTTTGGTTTCTATCTTTGGAAAGGGTCAGAATCACATCTTTATTAAGGTGTCAGTGATGACTCTGTCAAAAGGAATCAAGGCAGTAGTTACATTAACGGTTGAATTTTTGGAATGAGAAGATGGGGGCAGGGGTGTGGAGGGGCAGCTGGGCCTTCCCAATATCACAGAAGTCACAGATGCTGCTCTGCTTCATATTCTTCTCCTGAACAAGGCAGACCCTGGTGCTTGACAGACAACAAACACTTAAAATTACTAAATGAATGAAGACTCACGAGGCCAAGAATAATTGCTTTGCACAAAATGCTTTGGCTGGAAGCGCTCTCAAAGATCATCTAGTCCAACTGTAGCCCACATAAGGGTCTGTGCTTCTTAGCACATTTCCAGTGGTGCAGAGAAAAAACCCCAGACCTCCCCACTTCCCAAACAGTGTCATTTTTCCTGGGGCCACTAGGCGTGGCCATCAGGGACACCCCTGCCATTAGCTGAGAGGAATGGGCCCAGGTGGGTGCTTTGACCTGACATTGCTTTCTTTTCACCACCCATGTCCCCCACCTTCGACATCCTTAGAAAAGAGTAGGGTTCCATATTTCTTGCAAAGAATTTTCTTAACTCTGACTGGGCTCCCAGGCCCTGAAGTCACATGTGGATGTAATTATTAACATCCTAGTGAAGGAAATGCTCTCTTTGGAAAAATTATTTATTACAGAAAATTCAAAACATACCAAGAAGAGACCGAAGAGTGCAAGGAATCCCGTGCATTCATTACTCAAATTCCATTCAATCCCATCAAATCTGTCTCATTCTCTCCACCACATTTTTTGTTTGGTTTTGTTTCATTTCATTTCTAGATAATTTTAAAGCAATATTTGTCAGATTCTTTGGTCTCAAGACTCCTTTACACTTTTAAAAAATATTGAGGACCCCAAATGGCTTTTGTCAGTTAAATTTTTTATATTTACATTAGATACTAAAACAAAGAAACTTTAAAATATTTACTTATTAATTCATTTTAAAGTAATAGTAATACTTATTACATGTTAATATAAATGACATATTTTAAGTGAAAAAAATTATATTTTACAAAACAAACAATAACTGGAAAGAAGAGTGGCATTATTTTACATTTTTACAAATATCTTTTATGTCTGGCTTAATGGAAGATAACTGGATTCTCAATAGAGAAAATCTTTTTTTTTTTTTTTTTTTTGAGACAGAGACTTGCTCTGTCCCCAAGGCTGGAGTGCAGTGGTGCAATCTTGGCTCACAGCAACCTCTGCCTTTCAGGTTCAAGTGATTCTCCTGCCTCAGCCTTCCAAGTAGCTGGGATTACAGATGCCCACCACCACATGCCCGGCTACTTTTTGTATTTTTAGCAGAGATAGGGTTTTGCCATGTTGGCCAGGCTGGTCTCGAACTCCTGACCTCAGATGATCCAACTGCCTCAGTCTCCTAAAGTGTTGGGATTACAGGCATGAGCCACCGCTCCCGGCCCAGTACTTTCTTAAGTGAAATTGACCTTTTTAATTTTTATCTTTTATTTTTCTTTGAATAGATAGCTATAAAGAATACAGTGACTGAGGCCAGGTGTGGTGGCTCGTGCCTGTAATCCCAGCACTTTGGGAGGCAGAGGCTGGTGGATCATGAGGTCAGGAGTTCGAGACCAGCGTGGCCAAGATGGTGAAACCCCATCTCTACTAAAAAAATACAAAAATTAGCAGGCGCGGTGGCGGGCACTTCTAATCCCAGCTACTCGGGAGGCTGAGGCAGGAGAATCACTTGAACCCGGGAGGCAGAGGTTGCAGTGAGCCAACATTGTGTCACTGCATCTAGCCTGGGTGACAGAGCAAGACTCTGTCTCAAAAAAAAAAAAAAAAAAAAAAAAGAATACAGTGACTGCTAGGACTGTTCTATACCGCTGCCTTGATTCCTGCTGGAGCATCGGCAGTTTTATTCATTGTCGCTTTTGCATCATCAGTGCAAATGTCAAGGCAGTGAAAAAGGTAAGGGACATCGTAATATTGTTATTAAAATAGTTTTGACTCTAAAGATCCCTGAAATAATCTTGGGGCTTCCCTCAGATATCTATGGCCTGCACTTTGAAAAGTGCTGTTTTTAAGCAAATCTCAGGCATCACATCACTCACCTATAAATAATATGCCTCTCTAACAAGGGCTTACAAAACATAACCACTCTACTAATATCACTTTGAACACAATTAATAACATGTTCTTTATATCATCTAATAACACTCAGTCTGTGTTTCCCCATACTGCCTCAAATTTTTTTTTTACGGTTGCTTTGTTTGAATTAGAATCCAAATTATGTCCACACATCGCATTTTTTTATGTCTCTAAGAAATCTATTTCAGTGCCCCCTCCTCTCCCCATTTTCATTCCATTTACTGTATTTGTTGGAGAAAGTGGATCATTTGTGCTATACCATTTCCAGTATTTTAGGTTTGGCTGATTTCATCCTTGTGGTGTTATTTAATGTGTTTTTTGGTCTCCCATAGATATGGGAGTTAGATCTGGAGGAGGGTTTCTCAACACCGCACTATTGATATTTTGGGGATAATTGTTTGTTGTGGGGGCTGCCCTGTGCACAGAGGGATGTTTAGCAGCATCCCTGGCCTCCAGACACTGGATGTCAGTAGCACATTCCTGGCTGCGAGTTCTAACTACCTAAAATGTCACCAGGCATTGCCAAATGTCTGGGAGGCAAAATCGCCCCCAGTTGGTTGAGAACCACTGCTCTAGAAACTCCATTAGATTCTGGCTCAGCTTTCATTTTGGCAGGAACAGGTCATAGGTTGTGCTGAGTATTTCTTATGACATCAACCTAATGTCTGATTGCCCCAACTTTCATATGTTAAAATTGATCCCTGAGTTCAAGTGTTGTCAAACGAACCCATCAACTTTAAAGATCTCTTACAACCCTTCTGAAAGTTTTAGCACCCATTGGTGATTGTAGCCTGGATCCATTATATCATTAGGGGTTGCAAAGTGGTGATTTTTTTTCTATTTAAATCATTTGCTTCTGTCTTAATTAGCTGGTTACTTCTCTAAAGAATAACTTTCCCTGATCAACTACTTGATTACTTTGAAATCAGAACAAAGTAGGATAAGTACTTGGTTCTTTTTCTTTATTTACTAATTCTGAGAAAAATAAGTTTGTGCCCTGTTCATTCTTCCATTATATTTTCTTTCTACTTTGAAATAATTTCAGACTTACAGAAAAACTATAGGAATAGTTCAAAAAGCTTTTCCCCACTGAACCGTCTGAGAGTGAGTTGCTGACATGATGCCCTTTCATTCCTCCATACTTTAGTGTGTATCTGCTATGCACAAGGACCATAGTGTGTATCTGCTATGAACAGCCATCGCCTGACACCCTGCACTGAGTAGCCACCACTGCCACCATCCCCCTCCACCCCCAAACACCCTCCTCACCGTGTTTAGCCTCAACTCCCATGTCAGGCTTGCTGTACTGCTTCTTCTGCTATGCATGGGTGTTTTAGCATCTATTTCACTGGACATGCATACTCCAAATAGTGGGTTTCAAAGTCACTTGAAATACTTCTCTTATAGTTGTGTAACAAACTTGATACATAGTTTGTTTCAGTTTGTTTCCAGTTTAGGAAATTGGAAATTTGCTTTATTTTATATTTTTAATTACATGAAACATTTTCTCATTTCCAAATTCAAAACTAAAACCAAGAGAAGTCTAGCTTTTAGAATTCAGAGGAATCTTGCTTCCTTCCATGTTTCTTCCATTCTGTTTCTTCTCTCTCCCTATAGACAAATAAATTTTATTAATTTTTGGTTTATACTTCAATCGTTTGCTCACTCAGTACACTGTTCCATGCCTTGTTTTTTAAATTTTTTTTAAACTTGGTATTATAGCCTGCAGATGACTCCATAGCTGAACACAGAAGTCTTCTTCAATCATTTTTGCTTAACAGCTTCCCTGAGGCATAATTTACATATCATAAAATTTACCCATTGCAAGTGTATAAGTCAATGATTTTAGTAGATGTATAGAGTTACGCAATCACCACCACCATCTAGTTTCAGAACATTTCCATCACTCCAAAAAGTTCCCTTGTGTCCATTTGCAGTCAATCCCCACTCCCAAACCAGCCCCAGGGAACGACTGATCTGCTTTCTGTCTCTAGACACTTGCTTTTTCTAAACATTTCAGGCAGTCATATGGTATTTTGTGTCTGGTTTCTCTCACCACGTTCTTTAAGCTTCATTCATATTGTCGCATGTATTCGTACTTCGTCAATTTTAATTGCCTAATTGGGCTCCACTGTATGACAATACCACGTTTTGTTTATCTGTTATTTGTTAACCAGTTGATGGCTATTTGGATTACTTCCAGTCTTTGATTATTATGAATAATGCTGCTATCAACATCCATACATATGTCTTTTTTTTTTTATTATACTTTAGGTTTTAGGGTACATGTGCACAATGTGCAGGTTTGTTACATATGTATCCATGTGCCATGTTGATTTCCTGCACCCATTAACTCGTCATTTAGCATTAGGTATATCTCCTAATGCTGTCCCTCCCCCCTCCCCCCACCCCACAACAGTCCCTGGAATGTGATGTTCCCCTTCCTGTGTCCATGAGTTCTCATTGTTCAATTCCCACCTATGAGTGAGAACATGCGGTGTTTGGTTTTTTTGTCCTTGCGATAGTTTACTGAGAATGATGGCTTCCAGCTTCATCCATGTCCCTACAAAGGACACAAACTCATCATTTCTTATGGCTGCATAGTATTCCATGGTGTATATGTGCCACATTTTCTTAATCCAGTCTATCGTTTTTGGACATTTGGGTTGGTTCCAACTCTTTGCTATTGTGAATAGTGCTGCAATAAACATACGTGTGCATGTGTCTTTATAGCAGCATGATTTATAGTCCTTTGGGTATATACCCAGTAATGGGATGGCTGGGTCAAATGGTATTTCTAGTTCTAGATCCCTGAGGAATTGCCACACTGACTTCCACAATGGTTGAACTAGTTTACAGTCCCACCAACAGTGTAAAAGTGTTCCTATTTTTTTTTTTGACAGTTTCACGCTGTCACTCAGGCTGGAGTACAGCAGTGTGATCATAGCTTACTGTAATTTCCACCTCCTGGGCTCAAGTGATCCTCCCACCTCATCCTCCCAAGTAGCTGGGACTACAGGTGCACACTATCATGCCTGGCCATTTTTTTTTTAAGTTTTTGTAGAGATGAGGTCTCACCATGTTGCCCAGGCTGGTCTCAAACTCTTGGGCTCAAGCATCATCCCACCTCAGCCTCCCAAAGTGCTGGGGTTACAGGCATGAGCCACTGTGCCTGACCTATATGCCTTTATATGAACACGTATTTTTATTTCTATTGGATGGATTCTTAGAAATGGAATTTCTGGTCACCCTCATTCATTTTACCGCTGCAGAGAACTCTGTTGCATACTGTTTCGCTTTTCCTTTAGGCTATTACAAATAGTGCTGCAATGGATAACTTATGCATATGTAATTTATTCCTTTTTCCAGCGTATCAGTTTGACAGGTTCTTAGAAATGGGTTTGGTGGGTCAAATGGTAATCACATACACAGTTTAGCTAGATATTGCCAAATTCTCTCCATAGGGGTAACGTCATTCTGTATCCCCACCAGAAATCTATGACAGTGGTTTTCCACAGTCTTGGCATCAGCATCTATCATGCAACTTTTATATTTTCATGAATAGGTAAGAAATGTTATCTCAGTGACTTTCTAATTAGAAATGCTTTATTTTCTGATTTATACTTTATTCACTCATTCATTCATCCATCCCATACCACCAAGAGGCAGCACCCCATAGGTTACTCTTATTGCTATTACTATTGTCGTAAGTGCCAGGTTCAGTACCAGCTCTCAACAAGGCAGGACATATTCCTGCCACGTTGGAGCTTATATTTCAGTAAGGAAAGACAAATAATACATTTGCTAAGTTAGAACATGTTCACATGGTGGTAGTAAGTACTATGATGAGAACTGAAAGAGGGTAATGGGGTAGATCAGTGGATGACATCCATTCATTTATTTACTGAGACCGGGCTCTAGATAAAGGGTTAGGGTGCTCCTGGTTAAGATGTAGACAGAGTCTTTGTTAAGATGGCCAGAGAAAGTGTGCGGGTTCTGATAGGTCACACAGAGCAGAAGGCACAAGCTGACACTCCTGTACCGGGTCCTGGGAACAGAGAGGAGTAGATAGGGTCTCTGTTCACAGTCTAGTGTGGGAGAAAGACATGAAATTAAGCCACACAGTAAGAAAAATGCCCTCATACTACAGTGAGAGCCTAGAAGAAGGCATTCCAGAGCTATCCTCAGGTTGTTGAGGGGCCAGGGAAGGATGCACAGGGCCTGGGAAGATGAGTCAGGGTAGCTGGCTGGCAGCCCCGCAGGGAGAGCAGCTCAGGCTGCCCCTGGGCACAGAGCATTGCCCTCCTGGTGGGACTGTGAAGTAGCGAGGGCCTCTTTGGCACAAGCCTCTTCTTGTCCTATTTTCCATGTTCACACAGTTCCTGGGACCTGGTGGCTTGTGATCTTAGGCACTTTACTTCTCCTCTCCATAGGTGTATCATGGGCCCCCAAAGATGTCCACATCCTAATCCCTGAAACCTATGAAGATGTGACTTTACATGGCAAAAGGGACTTTGGAGATGTGGTTAAGGATCTTGAGATGGGGAAATTATCTTGGGTTTTTGGGGAATAGGACAGGGGCTGATGTAATTCACAGCATCCTTATAAGACAGCAACAAGAGAGTCGGAGTTAGAGATGCGGAGGTCGGAGTGAGCAGCCAGGAGCCAAAGAACGTGGGTGGCCTGTGGGCGCTGGAAAAGGCCAGGAAACGGCTTCTCCCATGGGGCCTCCAGAATAATATGGCCCTGTTGTCCTGTTGATTTTAGCCCAGCGAAGCCCATTGCTGACTTCTGACCTCTAGAATTATAAGATAATAAATCTGTGTTGTTTTAAGCCACTAAATTTGTGATGATTTGTTATAGCAGTATATTAGTCTGTTCTTGCACTGCTATAAAGAAATACCTAACACTGGGTATTTTATAAAGAAAAGAGGCTTAATTTGCTCACAGTTCCACAGCCTGAACAGGAAGCATGGCTGGGGAGGTCTCAGGAAACTTACAGTCATGGTGGAAAGCATAGTGGAAGCAGGAATGTCTTACATGGCTGGAAAGGAGGAAGAGAAGCGGGGAAGTGCCACATACTTTTAAACAACTAGATCTCCATCACAAGACAGCACTAGGGATATGTAAGCCATTAGAAACCACCCTCATGATCCAATCACCTCCCACCAGGCCCCACCTCCAACACTGGAGATTACAATTGAACATGAGATTTGGGTGGGGACACAGAGCCAAACCATATCAAGCAGCAATAGGAAATGAATACAATACTTTAGTTTCCTCATCCTTGAAATAGAAATAATAACAGCTCCCATTTCATAGGGTTTCTGTGAGGATTAAAAAACAAATGCCTGTTGAAGAGCTTAGTAGGGTGCTCTGCTCCATCAAGGTGGATGCCGGTTGTTACTGCTCCCGCTCAACCCTAACAGACGCCCCCGCTCTCGTCTTGTTGCCAACTAAAGTCCCAAGGCCTTCATCTTTCCCTCGTCCCCCTCCTCATCCCTTAAATCTGGACAACATAGGTCACAAATAGCCTTCAGGTCAACTGAATCATTGGATTTTATATTTTGCTTATCCCTTGGGTAAAAATGTTCCTTTGTTGATTTAACACTCATTTCTCTGATTACTAATAGAGTTAAGCATTGAGTCATACATTTATTGTCCATTTGTATTTCTTCTTTTGTGACTTGTCTACTTATGTCCTTTGTTTATTTTCCTACTAGAGTGTTCATCTTTTTTTAATTCAACCATTTGTCATATAAGTTGGGAATATTTCCCCCAGTACATCATCTGTCATTTCATTTTATTTATGGTGTCTTTAGTTGAAGATCTATCAGTCATGTCTTTTATAGCATCTAACTTTTATTTTATGCTTTAAAAGTTCTTCCTGCTAGCAAGATTACAAATTTTTTTCTAATTTTTTGGTAACACATTTATGATTTTATTTTACAGTGTAAATTTTAAACCATCTAGCATTTGGTGTCAGAAATGAAGAATTAATTCATTCCCTGAAGTGACTTATGCATGTCTTGAATATCCATTCCATCACCAATGGTTTATGATTACATATTCATCATGCATTGACTTTCTATATATACTTAGTTTTATTATTCATGAGTCTACTTCTTTGCCAGTAAGATATTACTTCTAATTATCTATGTAGCAAATTTCTAGTACAACAAAAATATTGGACCTCTTTCTTTTACATTATCTTCTTTTTCAATATTTTACGTATTTTTCTTAACAAAGCTTGGTGTCTATTTAGTTAAGTTTCAAAAAATTTATTTTTGAGATTTTGTAATTGTGTTAAATTTCTAGATTAATTCTTAGAGTATTGATGTCTTCATAGATTAAGGCTTTTAATCCAAGTACACAATGTGTTTTTTATTTATTGAAGTCTTTTTAATGCATTTCAAATAGTGATTTGTGACTTGTTGTGGGATAGTAGAGTAATATTTGGTCTTTGTCCTTAGTTCCTGTCATAGAGCTTCTAAAATCTTTGGAATTTCCTGAATGATAAGGGTGATAGGAGCATCTTTTTTTCTAATGAGGTGACTCCTGGTGAGCTTCCAGATACCTTTAGGTTAGGGCTGATCTCCATAAAGAACTAGACTTGATTAGAAGCTTGGAACTTTCAGTGCTCCTCCCCAACCTCTGAGGAGGAGGATAAGCAACTCTTCAATGGCTAATGATTTAATCAACATGCCTATGTCATGAAACCTCCATAAAAACGTCTAAACAATGTAGTTCGGAGAGCTTTGGGTTGGTGAACACATCAAAGTACTGGGAGGGTGGTGCACTCAGAGAGGGCAGGGAAGCTCCTCCCCAACCCCACCCACACCTTGCCCTGTGTATCTCTTCCAGAAATGGTAAATGTAAGTTATGTGTTGTATAAGTCTATTCTCACACTGCTAAAAAAGATATACCTGAAACTCGGTAATTTATAAAGAAAAAGAGATTTAATGGACTCACAGTTCCACATGGCTGGGGAGGCTTCACAATCATGGTGGAAGGTGAAGGAGGAGCAAAGGCACATCTTACATGGCGTCAGGCAAGAGAGCATGTGCAAGGGAACTGTTCTTTATAAAACCGTCAGACCTCATGAGACTTATTCACTATCACAAGAACAGCATGGTAAAAACCCACCCGCATGATTCAGTTAGCTCTCACTGCATCCCTCCCATGACACATAAGGATTATGGAAGCTACAATTCAAGATGAAATTTGGGTGGGGATATAGCCAAACCATATCATGTGTTTTTCCAAGTTTTGTGAGGCATTCTAGCAAATTATTGAACCTGGAGTAGGGGCATAGGGAAGTGGGACTCCTTGACCTTGTAGCCAAGTCAGACAGAAGTGTGGGGACTCTGGCGACCTGATACTTGTGGCTGGCATCTGAAGTGAGAACAGTCTTGTGGGACTGAGCCTTTAAACCTGTGGAGTCTGGTGCTAACTCTGGGTAGTTAGTGTCAGAACTGAATTCGATGTTAGACACCCAATTGGTGCTGGAATTGGTTGGTGTCAGGAGGGGAAAAAACCCACAGGTAAAACCTGTCTATTCCTTTTAAAGTTTTTTTTCTAACCATTGCTATTGTGAATAGGCTCCTTTTCTCATGCTAATTCTTATTGGTGGTGATATAAGAGTTAAGAAGAAATCAGGAAGATAGAGTGTGGGAGTCCTCAGTAAGGTTTTCCTTTTAATGAAAAGCAGCCCCAAATCATTTTCTTTTCTAAGAAAGAGCAGCCTGTAAAATCAAGCTGCAGACATAGACAAGCAAGTTAGAAGCCTGCTTGAATGCCGGCAGTTGTGCCAATAGGAAGAAACTACCTGGGAATAGGCATGATCAAAATGGTGGCTCCATCTTCTCTCTTCCTTGCAGAAAGGAGCAGACAAGATGGCAGTTGACTAAGTAGAAAGTCCATTCGCATAATAAGATTGTGGGGGCGACCAGCCTTCCCCACGCACCATGTAAACGTCACACCTGGTCAAACCAATCTGTGGGCCCTATGTAAATCAGACACCACCTTCTCAAGCCTGCCTATAAAATCTGCTGCAGTCTGCCGCTTTTCCCCCTTTCAGAAGTCTCTCTCTCTCGCACGAGATATAGCTGCTCTCCTCTCTCTTTTCTTTTGCCTATTAAACTTTCTGGTCCTTAACCCACTCTGTGTGTGTGTTTCTGTGTCGTTTCGTTAATCTTGGCGTGAGATGACGACCTCCAGGTATTTACCCCAGACAATGATGCCACTTCAGTGGCATATGGAATAACTACTCATTTTTGTGCATTTATTGTGTAAAATTATTGATACATCTTTTAGTTGCTTTTCCATCAAGTATGTTGGGTTTTCAAGGTGGATAATAACATTATCTGCAAATACTCATAATCTCTAACATTTTAATATTCATGTCTTTCCTTTTTCTTGCCTTGCTCATTCCATCTTGGTTTTCAGATCCAGATTACAGCATCTTGAAGGCAAGAAACTTCAATGTCTTATGCATGCACTGTCATCTGTCAGGTTGTGTCCAGAATTGGTGGGTTCTTGGTCTCACTGACTTCAAGAATGAAGCCGTGGACCCTCGTGGTGAGTGTTACAGTTCTTAAAGGCGGCATGTCCGGAGTTTGTTCCTTCTGATGTTCAGAGGTGTTCGGAGTTTCTTCTTTCTGGTGGGGTTTGTAGTCTCGCTGGCTCAGGAGTGAAGCTGCAGACCTTCGGGGTGAGTGTTACAGCTCATAAAGGCAGTGTGGACCCAAAGAGTGAGCAGCAGCAAGATTTATTGCAAAGAGCAAAAGAACAAAGCTTCCACAGTGTGGAAGGGGACCCAAGTGGGTTGCCACTGCTGGCTCCGGCAGCCTGCTTTTATTCTCTTATCTGGCCCCATCCACATCCTGCTGATTGGTCCATTTTACAGAGAGCCCGAGTGATCTGTTTTGACAGGGGCTGATTGGTGTGTTTACAATCCCTGAGCTAAACCCAAAGGTTCTCCACCTCCCCACTAGATTAGCTAGATACAGAGTGTCCATAGGTGCATTCACAAACCCTGAGCTAGGCGCAGGGTGCTGATTGGTGTGTTTACAAACCTTGAGCTAGATACAGAGTGCCGATTGGTGTATTTACAATCCCCTAGGTAGACATAAATGTTCTCCAAGTCCCCACCAGAGTCGCTAGATACAGAGTGTCGATTGGTGCATTCACAAACCCTGAGCTAGACACAGGGTGCTGATTGGTGTCTTTACAAACCTTGAGCTAGATACAGAGTGCTGATTGGTGTATTCACAATCCCTTAGCTAGACATAAAGGTTCTCCAAGTCCCCACCAGACTCCAGAGCCCAGCTAGTTTCACCCAGTGGATCCCGCACAGGGGCCGCAGTTGGACCTGCCTGCCAGTCCCGCGCCGTGCGCTCGCACTCCTCAGCCCTTGGGTGGTCGATGGGACTTGGCGCCCTGGAGCAGGGGGCGGTCCTCCTGGGGGAGCCTCGGGCGGCACAGGAGCCCACGGTGGGGAGGGGAGGTTCAGGCATGGAGGGCTGCAGGTCCCGAGCCCTGCCCTGCGGGGAGGCAGCTAAGGCCCCGGGAGAAATCCAGTGCAGCGCCAGTGGGCCGGCACTGCTGGGGGACCCAGCACACCCTTCACAGCTGCTGGCCCGGGTGCTAAGCCCCTCATTGCCCGGGGCCGGCAGGGCCGGCTGGCAGCTCTGAGTGTGGGACCCACCAAGCCCACGCCCACGCCCTTCCGGAACTCCAGCTGGCCCGCAAGCACCGCCCGCAGCCCGGGTTCCCGCCCGCGCCTCTCCCTCCACACCTCCCTGCAAGCTGAGGGAGCCGGCCCCGGCCTTGGCCAGCCCAGAAAGGGGCTCCCACAGTGCAGCGGCGGGCTGAAGGGCTCCTCAAGCGCCGCCAAAGTGGGAGCCCAGGCAGAGGAGGTGCCGAGAGCCAGCAAGGGCTGTGAGTGGGGACCACTGTAGGCAATGGTTTAGAAGCAGTGGGTCTTGTTTTTGGATCCCACTGGGAGGGCCATACCCAGGCTGGCCCAAAGCTACATCAGTCTCTATTACTGTTCAGTGAAGCCATATGTGAAGCCAGGAGACTGCTGTGTCAAATAAAAGAAACCCAAGTAAGGATGGAAACAGGAAAGTAAACAGCAAAGACGGAGACCAGGGGGCTTGTAAACAGGAAAGAATGGATGTGACCAGTGGGTAAACGGGTATACGTGAGGTGGTAAAGAACCTGATAATGTGAAAGGCGAGGGTTTCTCTCTTGTATGTGTGCCTGACCACGCCTGGCTGAGACATCGTGACTACACATGGGCCATTTTTGTGCCTGCCTTGACACTACTGTAAACGAAAGAAAGTGTGAGTAAAGGCCTTGGGAAGTGAAGGTCAGTTATCAATTAGGCAGTGTCCAGTGAGCAAAGCACAGGCAATGGGGACCAGCCATCAGGTCCTCTGCATTTAGTGTTCTAAGAGCTTCTTTAATTTTAGAGAGTTTGGCTTTCGTGCCTCCATGCTCGACCTGGTCCTGTGAACTTCCTTCCCCTTCACTAAATCCGTGAGAGAAATTCTTGGGCCGTAGGCTCCTGCTGCAGAGACAGCTCTCCTAGTGCCCCAGCCTCAGCGGTACCCCCAGCTGAGCCTGTTTCTACAATAAGGGCCTCATTCATCACACTGTTGTTGATCTTCTGTCTGACATGTTGCAGTTTCCCAAAAGGGGTTTTCTAGAAACCCTGCATAGATTCGGTTTTTCCGTTATTTCAAAATAATCTGGGATATGACTTGTTAAAAAGTTAATTCCTGGATCCTACCCAGGATGCATAGAATCAGAAAATTTAGACACAGAATGTACATTTTCAGTAAGCTATCCAGGTTATTCTTGTGGGCATTAAGTTTGCAAATAGCTTTTTTTTAAGGCAGTGGTTCTCAAAGTGTGGTCCCTGCATCAACATCACCTGCGAACTTGTTAGAAATGGAAATTATCCCAGCACTCTGGGAGGCCGAGGTGGGCAGATCACGAGGTCAGGAGATCGAGACCACGGTGAAACCCCGTCTCTACTAAAAATACAAAAAATTAGCCGGGCGTGGTGGCGGGCGCCTGTAGTCCCAGCTACTCGGAGAGGCTGAGGCAGGAGAATGGCGTGAACCTGGGAGGCGGAGCTTGCAGTGAGCCGAAATTGCGCCACTGCACTCTAGCCTGGGCGACAGAGCGAGACTCCGTCTCAAAAAAAAAAAAAAAGAAAGAAATGGAAATTGTTAGGCCTCATCAACCCCCTGAGTTAACAACTCTGGGTTTGAGGCCCAGCATTCTGAGTTTTGAGAAGCCTCCAGGGGATTCCCATGCACATTCAAGTGTGAGAACCACTGGATTAAGGCAAGGGTTCTCAACCCAGTCTGCCCATGAGAATATTGTTAGAAAACTCCTGAGGACCTTTTAAAAATTGGCAATGCTCAAGAGATTCTGGTTTAATTGATCCAGTGGAGCCTAGGCATTCTTTTGCATATGTGTGTTTTATTTGTTTATGTATTTATTTTATAGACTCTAGTTTTTAGAGAAGTTTTAGGTTCACTGCAAAATTATGCAGATCGTACAGAGATATCCTATATACTCCCATCCTTACAAGTGTACAGCCTCCCCATTATCAACACCCCCTGCCCAGAGGGTAAATTTAAAATGATATTTTTTAAAATAAAAGGCATAAATGATAAAGCTGTAGTGACAAATCATTATCACCCAAGACCACAGTTTACATTAGAGTTCACTCTTGGTGTTGTGCATTCTGTGGGTTTAGACAAATGTAGAGTGACATGCATATGCTATTATTGTATCATATAGAGTGGTTTTCCACCCTGAAAATCCTCTGTGCTTTGCCTAGTCATCCCTCCCTCCCCACTATTGCCTGAAACCACTGATCTTTTTGAGCCCGAGCGATGATTTTAATGTGCAGCCGGAGATGAAAATGTTGGTTTAGGACAGTGGTTCTCAGGGAAAGATTTTGTAGCCCAAGGGATGCTTGGCAAAATCTGGAGATATTTTTAGTTATCACAGTGGTTGGGGGGGAGGCGGTGGTGGCTGCTACAGGCATCTAGTGGGGAGAAGCCAGGGATGCTGCTAAATATCGTACAGAATAGCCCCCAACAACAAAGAATTACCTACATGGAGATGTCAATAGTGCCAAGGTTGAGACACCCTTGCCCAGGGGAACAGTCATATTCAAGAATCTCAGCTTCTAGACTTAGTAAAAAAAAAAAAAAGTGTATATTTGCTGGTATCCTCTCATTCTCAGAAGCAAAAGACATTACATCTAACTTTAATCATCCCCACCTACATGATAGCATATACAGATATGCTTGCACAAAATAACGTTTGCATTCATAAAAGGCATCCCCAATATACATGTAAACACACACACGCAGATAAGTGTACATGTTGCCCACACATGCATACATGCTGATACTCATATTTACTAAACCACACATACATACACAGCCACACACCCCACCATAACTCACAATCATTAAAACATGCACATACACATACACATGCACACACTGTCAATCCCATTTATTAAATGACAAGCACCCCAGGGCCACCCAACATTCTCCTGCCTTCTCTGGCCCCATTCTCCTCTCTTCAGAGGCCTGGATGTTGGGCTTGACACAGTGGAGGCTCCCCATGCCAGGGTCAAGGCTTCATGTCCATGGGGTGCTGACCAACCAAGCAGGGTGCAAGGGGGCTTTACTGGGCAAGGTGCTTGGGAGCTGCATGAGAGAGCAGTGAGAAGGGACCTCAGGTCCAAGACATGCCAAGAACCTGGGAGGGATGAGGGCAGGGAAAGAAAAAGGAGCCAAACTGATGCTCAGCTAGCTCAGGGGAGGAGAGTGAGAAAGGGAGGACTAGGGAGGGGCTGGGGCTGTGCTGAGGCCCTTGACGGAGCACACTGTCATCTCTGTATCTGTTGTCTTCTCAGCTGTTAAGGGTCCACTTGACACTATTTTAGACACTTCCATGTGTATCTTTAAAAACTGTAGTGAAAAGAGCACTTGTTTTTGGAGACAAGTTAAGTTTGAATCGTGGGTCTGCTACTTGCTGGCTGTGTAATCATGGACAAATTTCCCAAACTCTCTTACCCTTCGGTCTCTTATGTGAGAAGTGGGTATAGCAATACCTATTCTAAAAGATTTTGTAAGGATTAAGTGGGAGGAAATGTATAAATTGCTGATAAATTACTGGGCATGGAATATGCCCCTAGCAGTACTAGATCCTTTCTCTTACCCTCTTTCTAGCTACTTTGCATGTATTAATGCACGTTTATTCCTAGAATAAAAGCCTTTTTATGCTCTGTTGAATTGGAAAACACTTTCAGAAACAGGATAACTGAGTCAAAGGATATGGTCACTTTGATGATCTTTCGTATTTATTGTTAATTCATTTTCAAATACTATTTCCGGATATTTTTTCCAATGGATGTCTCTCAAAACGTGAAAAAACTTTACGTGTGAAGACGTTATTTATAATTGCAGGGTTATTTATAAACAATTGTACAATAGGAGGATACGCTGACTTAACACTTTTAGGAATAAGGCAGCATGGAGACAAATAATAATGGTCAAGCCACTTATGAGATCACCTCTTGATAGGTTATTAATCAGACATTGAAATAATAAGAACAAAGACTAGGGGGTAAAATCGGAAACGCTATATGACCAAATGAAAGGAGAAAATTTGAAATAGATTCTCAACGATTATTACAGGGCTACAATACACACACATTTGAATACAATTTTAGGTAACACTTTAAAGTAAAGCTTGGCAAACTTTTCTGTAAAAGGGCAGAGAGTAAACATTTTAGGCTTTGCAGAGCAGATGGTCTTTGTTAACAACCAGTCAATTCTGCTGCTGTAGTGTGGAAGCAACCGTAAAGAGTACATTAATGAATGTGTTTTAATAAAACTTTATTTACAACAACAGGTTGCAGGCTGGATTTGGCCCTTGGGCCGGTTTGCCAATCCCTACTTTAAAGTGAAAGTATTATGAATAAATGAGAATATTTTTCTTTCTAAGTTTCCTTTTGTAGCCTTGCTATGTGTTCATCTTTTAAAGACTTAAGAAAAAGATGGGCATATAATGTAACAATGGGCAAAAGTCCTGGCTTGATGATTCACAGAAGGAATACCAGAGTTCCATGAACATATGAAAAATTAAATATTCATCACTTTTCAAATACAAAATGAAACTTTTTTAAAACCCTAAAATATTTAGTACTGACAGAAGTGTAGCGATATAGGCACATTATTACAGTACCAGTTGGAAAGTAAATTAGCACCCCTGCCTCTTGATTAGAAAATTTTTGATATGCCAAGCCTTTTCCAATCATTCAAAGCCAATCACCTCAATTCCCTAGAACCTGTCGTTATATAATAATTGAGCTACAGAAAGAGTTCTGTGTAATTTATTATGGCAAAAAATTCTAAGCAACTTAAGTGTCCAACAAGAGGGAAATGGCTTGTGAATTATAATGAAATGATAGAATTATGATACCATATGACAGAATAATATATACCATTAAAATTATATTTTTAAGCAGGAATAGCCAGAAAACTTCTGAAAAAAAAATGAGGGCTGATTAATCCTACCAAATATTAAAATAAAATATAAAGTCAGTAATTAATGTAGAACATGTGTTTTGTTAGACAGAAAAGTGAAAAAGAATAGAAAGTTCAGCAATAAATCCCAAACCATGTGGTAATTTATTATGTCTTATAGGTAGCACTTCTCATCAGGGAGAAAGATGTATTTATTATTGAATAAACAGTGTTAGGACACCTGGGTAGCTATTTGAAAAGAAAAATGAATCCCTGCCTCACACCTTCCTCCAGATTAATTCCATATCAAAGATTTAAGTGAAAAAATAAAACTATAACCTACTTTTAAAAATAGAGGAGTTAAAAAATAAGCTCAGAAATTGGAAAGCCTTTTAAAGTATGATATAGAAGTCATAAACAATATGACTGTAGGATAACATGCATTTTTAAGCTTTTCAATCTTACTATATCAGATAGAAAATTATCAAAAATGTGATTGCACCTCCTTCCCACAAGGAGGGTGTGGGAAAACATCATCTTATATATTGCCAAATTGAAATTTGTAATATCTAACTAAATAAAAATTCACATATCCTTGGACTCAACAAAAATTCACTTTTAAATACTTATTTTAGAAATGTAGTTGCACATTTAAATGAAATATGTACAAGGTCATTGTATATTTCAATACTGCTTATAATAGCAAAAGATTGGCAACAAAACTTAAAAGTCTATCAACAGGGCCTTGTTAAAATATTGTGTATATTATACAATGAAAATCTAAAAATTATACAACTGTATAGATGTCAATGCTTTATCCTTATTGATATAGAAATACTGCAAAATATTTGATTAAGTGAAAAAAGCATGGTGGAAAATTGTGTGCATATTATGCTAAAAATTTTATGGGGGAGAAAAATAGAATGTATACCTATAAAATGTGTAGACTGTTTCTGGAAGGATATATGGGAAACTTGTAAGAGAGAATGCATCTGGGGAGGAGAAATGGGTGGTTGGATAGGGAAAGGGAAATAAACTTAATTTTCATTATATACCCTTTTGCACTTTTTGAATTTATAAGAAAAGCATTACCTGTTTAAAAGTTAGATTTTTCAAATAATATTTAATGACATGCAGAAATATTTTTCTTTTTTATTTTATTTTATTTTATTATTATACTTTAGGTTTTAGGGTACATGTGCACAATGTGCAGGTTTGTTACACATGTATCCATGTGCCGTCTTGGTTTGCTGCACCCATTAACTCGTCATTTAGCATTAGGTATATCTCCTAATGCTGTCCCTCCCCCCTCCCCCCAACCCACAACAGCCCCCGGAGTGTGATGTTCCCCTTCCTGTGTCCATGAGTTCTCGTTGTTCAATTCCCACCTATGAGTGAGAACATGCAGTGTTTGGTTTTTTGTCCTTGTGATAGTTTACTGAGAATGACGTTTTCCAGTTTCATCCATGTCCCTACAAAGGACATGAACTCATCATTTTTTATGGCTGCATAGTATTCCATGGTGTGTATGTGCCACATTTGCTTAATCCAGTCTATCATTGTTGGACATTTGGGTTGGTTCCAAGTCTTTGCTATTGTGAATAGTGCCGCAGTAAACATACGTGTGCATGTGTCTTTCTCAACTATATTTCCTACTTCTCCACTTGGATGGCTAAGAGTCATCTAAAACTTAACCTGTCTAAAACTAAACTCCAGAAACTTCCCCAAGAATCTGTTCCATCTGCCATTTTTCTCATATCAGTTAATGGCAACTCCATTCTTGTAGCTGTTCAGGCCAAAACACTTGGAGTTATCCTTAACTTCTGTCTTTCACCCAGTGCATCCAACTCTGGCCACACTGGCTTTCTTGTTATTCCTGGGAAATGCCAAGCACATTCTGGTCTTGTTGCTTTGTACTGCCTGTGCTGTCCTGCCAAGAAGGCCCTTCCCCCGAATCTGCACGCTTCTCCCTCTTCTTGTCCGAGTCTCTGTCCATATTTCACCTTGCTGAGAACTAACCAGCCCTCTACCCAGCGCTTATGACCCATTTTCACTTTACTTAAAAAAATTACAGGGTATTAATTACCTTTTATCATAATATCTAATTTCCTTCCTTTTATATTGTCTGTCTCTTCCCACTTGACTAAGCTTCATGAGGGCATTGATTTTTTTTTTTCATTGTTGTTTCCCCAGTGAGAGTGTCTGGCACATAATAAGCCCACAATAAACATTTTCAAAGTGAATTAATGAATGAATAAATGAAGGAATATAAAGTTTATAGACCGCAACATAAAATAGCATCTACAGTGTTAGTTTTGTAAAAAATGCACATAAAGTATTTACAGATTGTTTTTTATAAAACATGTTACATTATGAGCACTTGGTAATATTTTTTCCTTCCCTCACCCATGAAAGAATATTCTGTCATTAATTGCATGGCGTCTTCTCCTACAATTTCCAGGGGAAGGAATAGATCCCCAAGTTCAGACTCTTCCAAGCAAAATTGAGAAAATAGGTAGAAAGAAAAGATGAATTGCAAGAAGTGAAAGAAGTTAAAATAATTTAATATTGGGAATGAGAACAGAGTCTCTTAGAGGAAGAAGAGAAGCTTGAAAAAGGGAAAGGAGGGGGGAAAAGAGAGAAACACCAAGATGGAAGGAATTAGGATGGTTTTGGTGGTAGTTGAGAGTGAAGTGTTATGAGCACTTTGGGGAAGCTGCGGGGAATGGGAGGTGGCAAGAGAATGAGAACGGGCAAAAAAAATCTGTCAGTGTTTCTATAGATTATAAATTGTATTCCCTTGGATTTTCTTTGAGAATCTCCAGTGAAGAGCTCAATTGCTTTTGATCACTTTTGGAGAGAGATTTTTTTTTTTTTTTTCTAAACTCTTCCAGGACCGGACCACAGGGATTCCTGGCTCTTTTAGGGGAGAAATAAATGTATAGCAATATTTAAAATGGTTTGTTCAGAGCAGTGGTTTTATGTGATATTTTAATTTTCTTCTGTTTTTTCCTATACTTTTCCCATTTTTTTCATTACGGAAGTATTACTTTTAAAATAAAGGAGAACATGCTTTAACAGTTTTCATTCCCTTTAGTTGTTTAAAGAGGTTCTGCACAGCAGTCGGTAGGTGCCTGACTCATCCCCGTGCAGCCAGCTGGGCCAGGAAAGTAAGCTGCAAGGTTGCAGTCACTCCCAGCTCATGACCATTGTAAGGCTCCCTTCCCTTTCACCTCCACTCTCACTCAGGCTGGCTCTGTTCTGTGCCTGCTTCAACTCCCCAGTGCTCTCAACAGCTAGCTACCTTGGGTAGGGTCCCTCGCCCTAGCTCTGGCCCTTTGAACCTGAAACAGCAGCTGGATCTACCCCCACCCCCTAATGGGGTTTGGTTAATAACTGTACCCATCTGATTCATGCACATGAAATCTTTGTTTTGTTTTTAATTTTAATTTTATAAAATTTTGTCATGATACCTCAGCTGAGGCTACTCTTCCAGGCCTCAGGAGGGGTAGCTCTGGGCTGTCACCTCAGGTGACCGATTTTTGTGTTTACTCAGGACTGGGAGGGTTCTTGGGGAATGGTGCTTTTTGGTGCTAAACCTGTGAAAGTGCCCAGCAAATCAGGGTGAGTGGATCACTGCTGCCGCTCCAGGAGTTTTAGTCATCTGCTGAGTTTGGCCGCGAGAAGGATACTCTTCTCCCTCTGTTGCAAGTGTGCTCTTTCCACAACAGGTGAAAGACATGCCCATTTCTTTCCTGGATCATGGCAGAAATCAGCTTAAAGTGCAGGAACTGTCTTCCACAGCTCTTGCTCTAAAGGGAGTGACAAGAATGCAGGGCAGGGACAAGGGTCCTTGGAGTACACTGGTACAGCTGACCCCATCCTGCCCATGCCGCCAGCAGAGATGCATAGCCCAAAGGAAGCATCCTGGAGGGGCTTCAGAGGGGCCTCTGTTCAGACACTGCCCCTGGTATAAGCTCACACAGCACTCCCACTGGGGTCTGCAAACAAGGGCTGTATCTACACAAACAGGGCCACTCTGTGCTCCCGGTTCTTGGAAATTTGCATATCCTGAACCTCCTTTGGGAGAAGAGAGGGTTTTTAGACAAGATTATTTTAAAAACACAAGGCTCTCACAGGACCCAAAAGCACAAGCTCACAGCTTCTAACTAGGTTAGCTAAACAAGGACGTTCCTTGGGGGGAACTGCGAGCATGGACTCTATTTTAGGCATTTTGGAGGAGCACTGGTGATGATGACTTATACTGGATAGAGTGGCTATTTAGGGACATTTATTTTTGCTGAAATATTTGCTGACTATTTTTATAAAGAAATTTAATTCTGAAAAGACAAAAGCGATTTCTGTAGGAGCCTTTAGCAGAGGGTGGGAAGAAGAGGGCAGTCATAATATTGTTGCGTTTGTGTTGCAATGACACCTTCGATACAGTCTCTTCAGAGTGAAGAGATAAAGAGCCCAAGTGGAGATGGCAGCACACATTTGGCATAAAGAGAATATTGTCAGCTCTCTGCCTCTGCTGGTTTCCCGTAGCTTTCATTTTCCCAACTGGACGGGATGATGGTAAAGAAGTTCCAAGGGCGTCATGCCCCATTCTGTTTGGGAGGAAAAGAGGCTTTGGGGAGCTGTGAATGCATTCAGATCTTGCGATCTGGTTTTCAGCAGCTTGCCCAAGATGGTTTCCAGCCACCCAGACCATTGTCCCTGTGCCACCTCTGGGTGTGGACACTTTCATCCTGCTCCTCTGGAAAAGTCGGCCTCAGCAGCTTCCAGTGTTATGGAGGAAATGTGGTACAGCCAAGATCTTTATTCCAGTCGCCACATGAAAGTCGTCTGGGGATCTTTTAACAACCATCCATGCTTGGGCTCCACCCCATTCAATTAAAGAGTTTCTGAGGGTGGGGCCGAGGTATGGATATTTAAAAAAATATCCTAGGTAATTCTAATGGACAACCTGTATCAGAATCACTGCTTTGATATTCAGAGCCCTTCAAACTTTAATGTGCATATGAATTATCTGGAGATTATGTTATCCTGATTCCACAGGTCTGGGGTAGGACATAAGATTTTATGTTTCTGACAATCTCACACTTTGAGTAGCAAGATGTAGAGTAGAGCATACTGACTAGTTGCTAGGAACCTGAGGGATCCTTTCATTGTCAATAACTGTAACTGCAATCTTAGGTAGGCCTATGGCTGCAGTTGCTACAACTATGCAAAATATAAATTGGGGCTGGGTGCAGCGGCCCACACCTATAATCCCAGCATTTTGAGTGGCTGAGGCAGGAAGGTCACTTGAGGCAGGAATTTGAGACCAGCCTGAGCAACAAAGTTATCCCTATCTCTAAAAAAGAAAAAAGAAAAAAAAAAAAGCCAGCTGTAATGCGGTGCATGTGCAGTCCCAGCTACCCAGGAGGCTGAAGTGGGAGGATTGCTTGAGCCTGTAGTGAGATGTGATTGCACCACTGCACTCCAGCTTGTGCAACACAGTGAGACCTTGTCTCAAATAAATAAACAAATACATAAATAAATAGATAGATAAATAAATAAAATAAATAGGACCTAAATAAGGCCATTACTAATAATAAAACAACAAAAATAAATAAACAAACAAATACACAAATAAATAGATAGATAAATAAATAAAATAAATAGGACCTAAATAAGGCCATTACTAATGGCCCTTCAAGCTTGGCCTTTCTAAGATTTGGGGGATTTTAGACAGCTGTATGTTGGACCTGGCTTGTAACAGCTTGTGAGAACTGATTGTTAAGTTTCCTGGAATTTTGCCTGCCTGTTGTAAAACACAACCATTATTTACAGTTGATGCAAACTTACAACTAAATAAGTTTTATTAAAAACACAGTAATAAATACTCAAAATTCACTCCTTCCACATTATCGAATACATTTTACGATTGTATATGTTCCTGAGGCTCTTTAGGTGTGTTTTGTTCCTATGGTGGAAATACTATATAATGGTTTACAACACTTTCCAACTCTGCATTTACTAATATTCCATTGGTAGCTTGTAATCATCCATGATAGACGAATCTACACTAGGGAATCAGCCTATCCTTAAGAAAGTAAGCAATGGAAAAAAATGTTAATAATGTAGGTTAAGCTTAAAATTAATGCTAAAGCTGAAACAGGATTTAGTTAATGAGTATAATTTGTATGAGAGTGAGAAATAGTTTAACACCAGGTCATATGTCTACTGTGATGACAGTAGATTTACTAGCAAAAGAGTTAGTGGATTGGGATGCAACTCCATTTGTCAAATCATGGTTGAAGTGCTTCATAGGTTGACCAGAGATACAAGAGTTTGTCAATATTCAGTGAAACCATTCCGTGACAATCAATTGATTGTAGAGAATTTCCAAAAAAGACCATTGTATATTTTCTTATTATTTATAAATAATGTACCATAATCCTTTATATTAGTAAAGTTTAAACTTAAATATATGTGTGTCTATATATATAGACACACAAACATATATATATATAGATACACATACACATATATGTATGCACATATACATCCATTTTTCCCACCAGAGAACCAGTTGCATTTACTAGCATACCACTAGATGTGAACATTCCAATTTTCTAAAGTATCTTTTCAAATTGCTTCCCAGGTGACGATATGTTTGAACAGACAATTCAAGGTACATTTTCAGAGGCAAAAATCCCTGCACATGGTAGTCTGTTCCCAAATTCACACTGTGGTGACTACGGTTGATGCCAGAGCCTTTACATTGAGCCAGGTAATAGGTGACAGCACCAGGTTCCAGAGACTTGGGGGCCCAAATAAAAAATGTCTTTCCAGAGGAAACTGCTGCTGAGTCTGGGAATGAGAAACATTGCCCAATCATTTGTAGAAATCAAAGGCAGGAAGACAGAGTTGATTTTAAATACCCTTCTGGAAAGAAATTCTACATATCTTCCCTTCCAGTGTTCTTGAAAATGGGCTGCACATCAGGCCTGAAGGTCTCTGATGTTATATCCTTCATCTCTCATCTAAGCTGTGGCATCTGCAGCATTTGCACATCCATTCAACACACTCTCACTGAGTATCTTCATAGTGCCAAGGCTTTGGGGAGTTCTATTCATAATGAGTAACTTGCTCACAAGTAGCTGGTTAGGGAGATGCACAGATGAAAAGGAATTTTGGATTCTGGCCATTCTGACCTGTTCTGTCTAAACCTAAAAAAAAACATAATTTCCTTGTTGGCAAATTCTTACTCTCTGCTCACAATATTTATTATTGTTTGACATATGCTTCTATGAGTACTATCTTAAATCAATGTCATTACATAGGCTGATGCCCAAGGTATTGAGTGGTTTCAGGAAGGTCTCACTGCTTAGAAAGCCATGTTCCATGATGCTACTCGTGTTGGTTGCTTCAAAATGTAATGTTCATTGGGTGACTTACTTCCATTACTGGCTGAGTGAACCAGCATAGGTAATCCAACCACTCTTGCTAAATGTTTCCATCTTATAACATAGACTCAAAGAGATAAAAGGAGGCTAGGAGTTATTGTCAGAAAATATTTCTTGTACTCCCGGGGACTTCATCCAAATAAATAGACTAAGGCATCACGGGGAGAGAGTCATCTATGAATTGACTCAGATGATTGAGCTCAGAAGCCTTATTGTCGAGTGTTTGTAGATTGAGCCTTGGAGACTTATGGTCAGCGAGACACAGGCTTTTCTGTGGAAGTCTACAGTCTGTAGTCACCAATCACCTTGAGAAAGACTGAGGTTTTATGCCAGCCTGGAGCTGATAATTCTTTAAAACAATGTAAGATTTTTCACTGGAAATACAGACCTCAAATTGATCCTTGACAGTAAGAAGATTACTGAACAGTATCATGATGATTAGAAAGGAAAACACTATTAGATCAAAACTGTAATCTTTTACTTTATGATACTGACAGATGGTGTGTGTTATCAGATTTTTACTCCTGATATGACTCTTATATCTGTTTTGAGAACATCTGGCTTCATGCATAAAATTATCACATCACATATGAATCTTGCAGAACACCCTTAAAGGATCATGAACATCACCAGTAAATTCTAGGGGTGTCTTCCAGTCCAAGATGGCAATGTTAGAACATCTACGTAACCAATTTTCTCAGTAAAGTCAGAAATGGAGAATAGACTTGGACTATCATCTCCTTTATTTAATATAATTTCTGAAGTGCTAAGCAATGCTATTAGATAAGAAATGAAGTATGAAAATATACTCATTGTAAAGACAGGAAAAATAATTATTTGCATATTACAAGATTGTTTACCTAGAAAACAAAGGGGGTCAATTGAAACATTTAGGGAGCCCAGTAAATTGGCAAATTACAAAATGAGTATATAAAAATCAATAACTGTCTTATGTTTCAATTGTATTAAGTTAGAAAATAGAATAGAAGAAAAGTCATTTACATTTGAGAGAAAATTTAAAATATCACAGCAGAATCCGTTTAGCAGGAAATATAAAGTTCTAATGTGAAAAAAGATAACGTTATTAAGCAAGATGGCTTTATTAAGAGTGAACTTATGTTTCATCAAACAAAAAATTCAACATAATCCCAATAAAATCCCAAGGTTGTCTTTTTATGACTTTACTTGATGATTCTAAAGTTAATCTGAAAGAGTAAATCTGTGATAAAATTCAGATTGTTTAGAGAGGGAGTTTAAGGAGAAACTCTCCCACTACATATGAAGTGTATCATAAACTTACACTAATCAGAATGAGGCGACACAAATAGAGGGAAAAATAGATCAATGGAATAGGAAGGAATGTTCACAAATAAATTCTAGTTTTTCTGGCAATTTAGTGTGTGATAAGGGTAACATTCAAAAACAGTAGGAAAATATTTTCCTAAAAAATTATATCGGGAAAAAATTGTATTGGGGAAATTACTTGTCTGTTGGAACACAACCAATCTCAGTGCATATCTAGTTAATTGCACAAAAGAAATACCAGATGGAGCAAAATTCTATCTGTAAAATATCAAATTATAAGAAAGTCTAAAGAAGGTTGGAATTTTCTCCTAATCTTTAGGTTAAAAAATTTCTAAAACTTATTTATGGCAAAAGACAAGATAATAAAACTAAAATACAAATAAAAACTGGGAAAATATTTTAAATATGTATGACAGATTAAGGATAAAATATAAAATATGGAGAAAGCTTTAAAAGTTAATAAGAGAAATAAAAATAGGAAAGGATATGGACAACCAATCCACACATATACATACACACACAATACAAACAACCTGTAAATAGATACAGATTTCATCAATATATTCATTTTTGAAGAAATGAAAGTAAAAATAAGATCTTTTTCCCCCTTATCAGATTGTTAGGGATTAAAAAGCTTGATAATGTCCAGAATTGCTGAGGGTATATGAATATGTTTAGTACCATCTTTTGTTGGTGGAGTGTAAATTTTTATAACCATTCAGGAGGATGGAGTAAAAATATTTATTAAAATGTTAAATATTGTGGCCAGACACAGTGGCTCATGCCTGTAATCCCAGCACTTTGGGAGGCCAAGGCTGGTGGATCATTTGAGATCAGGAGTTTGAGACCAGCCTGGCCAACATGGTGAAATCCCGTCTCTATTAAAATACAAAAATTAGCCGGGCGTGGTGGCGTGCACCTGTAGTCCCAGCTACTCGGGAGGCTGAGGCAGGAGAATCGCTTGAATCTGGGAGGCGGAGGTTGCCGTGAGCTGAGATCGTGCCACTGCACTTCAGCCTGGGTGACAGAGACTTCGTCTCAAAAAAAAAAAAAAGTTAAATATTGTTTCTATATTTACTTAGCCATTTCTTTTGTAGGTATTTACTCTAAGAGCATAGTTGGACAAATACAAGATATAATTCTTGTTTAAAATGGTGAAAAATTGGAAACAGCCAAAGTGTATGTCTCTTGTGGATTGGTTAAATAAACTATAATACATTTATACAATAGACTATAACTTAGCCATTAAAAACTATTATGTATACTATGTTCACTGGCAGGAAAAGGTTTCAGTACACAGTATATTGTTAAAAGTATAGTATGACACCATTTTCACATAATTTTTAGTTACATTTATAAAACAGAAATTTCTGGAAAGATGATCCCCAAAATGACAATAGCAGTCAGCTCTGAATTATAGACTGTCAGCTGATTTTCCTTTATCTTTATATTTCTTTGACTTGTTTGAAATTTTTCTTATGATAGAGTAGCATTTTGTTTTTTTTTCAAAAAGTTATTTTTTGTTGGGGAAAAAAAAGGGGGAGGGATGGATTTGGCAAAGCTATACCTTGAGGATGATTTGAATCCTTAGAAGAATTCAGCTGGATACAAAGAAGAGTAAAACTGAATTAAGTGTGTATTCAACTCAGAAAGCTAGGAAACAGCCAAGTAAGGAAAATGGGAATATGAAATTAATAGAGATAAAAGTAATACAAAATGAGTTATAAATACAAAAATATTATAATTATCAAGCATGAAAGATCTGTCTTGGAAAGAAAACAACAAAATAGATAAGCCCTGACCAAGTCTTATTAAGAGAAAAGAGACCCCAAATAGCCAACATTAGGAATAGCAAAATGAGGACATAATCACAGACAAGAAGACTTTCCAATTTGCCTCTCAAATTAGCAAATATTTTAAAACATAGTATTACCATAGTGCCTATGAGAGTGTATCATGGTACATTTCAGAGAGCAATTTGACCGTTCTTAAACCAAAGCCTAAACATTTTGTTACCTGTTTTGGAAATCTAGCCAAAGGAAATAATTATAAGATAGATAGATAGATTAGATAGATAGATAGATGATAGATAGATAGATAGATAGATAGATAGGCAGACAGACAGACAGATAAATAGATAGATAGATAGATAGGCAGACAGACAGATAGATAGATAGATAGGCAAATAGATAGATAGATAGATAGATAGATAGATAGATAGATAGATGGATAGATAGATAGAGATAGGGGAGCAGGGGAGGAGAGAAAAAGAAAGAGAGATAGTAGGTGAGAGGGAGGGAATTTGTATGAATTATAGATGAGTAGTAGTGATTTTCATCTCTCTGGAGAGGGAAATTATGAACAATATTATTTACTTTACATTTTATAATAAACTATTAATCACAAACACAAGCAGAAAAATAAGTAGAAGATAAGAATAGGCACTTTACAGAAAGAGAGCCAGTAAACATTTTAAAATTCAATCTGACTAGTAATAAATAAAACAATGACCTGACACTTTTATTTTTAACTATCAAATTGTCAACTTTCTTTAATGATTAGATCAAGTGTGGTTGAGGATGCATTTCCAAATATGATAAAGAATTAATGAAAATTGGTACAATCTTTCTGGAGAGTAACTTTTCAATCTATATCAAAAAGTATTAAAACTTTGTGTCTAAAACTTCAAATGTTTTGCTCTAAGGAAATAACTCAGAATTTTGAAAAAGATTAACTGAGATTTATTCATTGCTGTGTTATTTAAAATAGAAACTATGCGAAACCCTAACATTAAACAGATAATTGGTTAAAGAAATTATGATTCATGCATACACTAAAATATAATGTAGCCATTAACAATAAAGTAGAAGCGACTGGGCTCAGTGGCCCACGCCTGTAATCCTAGCACTTTGGGAGGCCGAGGGGGGGGTGGATCACCTGAGGTCAGGAGTTCAAGACCAGCCATGCCAAAATGGTGAAACCCCATCTCTACTAAAAATACAAAAATTTGCTGTGTGTGGTGGCATGTGCCTGTAATCCCAGCTGCTCAGGAGGCTGAGGCAGGAGAATCACTTGAACTCGGGAGAGAGAGATTGCAGTGAGCTGAGATCGCACCATTGCGCTCCAGCCTGGGTGACAGAGCGAGACTCCATCTCAAATAAACAAACAAAGAAACAAAAAACAATAAAGTAGAAGAATAGCACGTAATGACTGGAAAGATAGTAGAGTAAAAAATTATAATCTAAATCGATAGCTTTATAGCTTATTTTTAAGGAATAAAAGGGAGATATAAAAGAATAAAATGAATATAATGTGCTGCATTATTTAATTCTATTTGTGTAAATTAATGTTTATTGTATATTATATATGTGTATATATATAGTCTCTTTTTCTTGCTCATCAGAGTTTTCCAAATTTTTCATAAAAAGCACTGTGATAGTCACATTATCCATTTCCCATTTGTTGTCTTGCTAACAGAACTCTCTGTTTTATCTGAGATGGCATTAGACCAGATCAAGGATAGGAATCTTTTCTTGGTTTCAGTCAATCATAAGAAGCTTGCTTTCCATTTTCCCAACATCTCTTGCATATGACCTCTTTCTTTCTTTCTTTCTTTCTTTCTTTCTTTCTTTCTTTCTTTCTTTCTTTCTTTCTTTCTTTCTTTCTTTTTCTTCCTTCCTTCCTTCCTTCCTTCCTTCCTTCCTTCTTCTTTCTTTCTTTTCTTTTCTTTTTTTAACTTAAACTATTAAGGGTTAATGACCCATTTCTAATCAAAAGATTCAAGAAGAAGTCGACTGGGAGATGTACTGCTGGGAAAGTTTAGCTCTTCTGATAAAAAGGACTAATGTGACTGTGCCCGCCCCTTCCATTCTTCCTATCTGGAAAGTGGATGCTATACTTGGAGCTATCAGCAGCCTTCTAGCAATCTCAAGGGGAAAGGCCATGAGCATCACTGCTGGCCTTAAAGTTCTAAGCCTCTGAACCATCATCTCCAACTGCCTACCTTCAGACTTTTAGTTATGTAGAGAAAACAAGCCCTCTAGAGATCTGTTACATAACATTGTGTCTGTAGTTAGCAATACTGTATTGTACACTTAATTTGTTAAGAGGGTAGATCTCAGGGTCAGTGTTCTTACTAGAATTAAAAAAAGAAAAGAAAAGAAACACCTCTTTGTTTAAGATGTGGTTTTATGTTACTTGCATCAATTGCGAGCCAATTTAAATGTGCAATACAAATATTTGGAACTAGTTTTTAAAATTAAAAAGTGGAATAGAAGGATGGCAAAAAGAAGTCTATATTTTATGTGTGTTTTCTAGAACATAACTGTAACACATTGTGATAAATCCTAGTAAAAGTTATGTTAAAATTTACAATATTCTGGCACACATCTAATCACGCAATGCTGGTCTCAAGAGACCAGGCAGGCCTGGTATTGAATTTGTCATGTGATTCTAGGGAAGCACCTCCTCCTCCTAGAACTTAGCCTCTCAATCTCTGTGAATTCAGTGAATCAGATGACTCTTGCTGACAGCTCTAAGGAGCTCAGTGCTCACCTCTGAATCTGACTTTCTCTTCCCTATGGACAATGACTGACTGACAATGTACTCTGGAGAGGGAAACTGCTCAAGAAGTCAACAAAGACTTTACTTTCACTGACTTAAAACAGAGTGCAGAGGGAACCATGGCACCTGGGATCACATCATCATTTTCTTGTAGGTGGTAAAATAACATTTGATGTGATTCTCTTCTGATCCAACTGCCTGTGTAAGAGTGGGTGAACCCTCCCCCAAATCTCTCAACCACAGCCCAAATTCCATCACACATTCTTTCTAGCACCCTCTTAAGTGAGACACCCCACTATTACCCATGGTATGTGTCCTCCCTCACTGCAACAAGTGATAACAGCGAATTTGTTCAACTATAGGTGGGTTCCTGGTGGTCTTAAGCTGGAGGGCATTGATAGTAGTAGATATTCAAAGCTTTTATTGCTATTATTAGCAATTTTTTTTAAAAAGTACTATTGTTGTTGTTGTTATTAATCAAGTAGGCCTAGCATATAAGGTGCATCTCTGAGGAAGTAGCTGAGATATCCAAAAGAAAGCAGACTTGGAATAGGTTGAAAAAGTCCTTATGCTTCATGGAACAGTGTGAGTTGATTCACTTACACACATACATACACACACATCTCCAAAGAGATGCTGACAAGTCTTTAGAATGCTCCTTTGCAAAGGCAGAGAACGTGCCTGTCTTATTCACAGCTAAATCTACAGCACTCCAAAAGCAGGCAGATCAGGTCACATAGCGCAGACTCAATAGTAGATTTTGGCTGAAAACCAAAATGAATTCAAGCCTCCTGGGAGACCTTAACAGTTTAATTTAAATACTGATAGATCAGGCAGATAAACGTAGTTAATGCATATAGCATGCTTACTCCCTATCAGATACTGCGCTAAACATTTTACATATTTTACCTTAGCTGCCTCTCATCCCAGTTCTAGAAAGTAGATACTAATATTAACCCAATTTTATGGACACAAAGGCATTTGGTGTCTCTTTGGAGACACAAAGGCATTTGGTGTCTCATCAGAGACTACGCAGCTGTTGAGTGCTGGAGTTGGGATTTAAATACAGGCAGTCTGACCCCCGAGTTTGTGCTCTTAATCAATACACTATACTGCCTGTAGTCCAAAGTAAAGATGTAAAGGTTGCTGATATGGTTTAGCTGTGGTCCCACCCAAATCTCATGAATTATAGCTCCCATAACCCCCACATGACAAGGGCAGAGCCAGGTGGAGATAAATGAATCATGAAGGCAGTTTCCCCCATACTGTTCTCATGGTAGTGAATAAGTCTCATGAGATCTGACAGTTTTGTAAATGGGAGTTCCCCTGCACAAGCTGTCTTGCCTGCCACCATGTAAGATGTGACTTTCCTTCTCCTTTGACTTCCATCATAATTGTGAGGCCTCCCCAGCCATGTGGAACTGTGAATTCATTAAACCTCTTTCCTTTATGAATTACCCAGTCTCAAGTATGTCTTTATTAGCAGTGTGAGAGAGGACTGATACAGGTACTAATGTACAATTAACTTTGCAGGTGTATTTGTATTGTTTGTGCCCCAAAACACAGAATGTACATTTTTTTCTACATTAAGTATGAGGGAAAATGCTTATGGAATATTTCTTATTGGTCATATAAATAGACCACAACATGGAAATGATGTAGATCATATAATTCAACCACAGCAAAATAACATTAACCAAAAATAGTGGGGGAGAACACAACATCACGAATAAAAAGGGGATGTAGGAATAGATTTAAAGGAGATGAAAAATTATAAAGGAGCATAATTTGTAACATTATGCCAATACATTAAAAAATGTAGATGAAATGAACTTTTTTCCAGGTAAATATAAATTACCCCAAATTGACTCAGGAGGGGTCAGATGATGAATACGCCAACAAGCATCCATGAATTTGCGAAGATAATCAAAGATTTATCCTTCTAAAATCCATCAAGTCCAGACGGTTTCATGGGTATGTTCTATTAAACCCTCAATGAACGGATAGTTAACTTGATAATTTAAATATTCCAGAGTGTAGGAAAAACCAGAATGCTTCCAAAATCATTCTATAAGGTTACCATAACCTTGCACCAAAGCTGAATGAGAACCCTCATCCCCTAAAAAGGAAAAAGAACACAATTTTTATTTATTAATATAGATGGAATAAACCTTATATTAACATAAGTAAATTATTGCAATCTAGCAGTGTATTTGTATAAAATAACATACATTAACCAAGTAGAATTTGTTTTGAGAAATATAAAGTGTTATAAAGGTGACATTCAAATCAGTGAGAGAAGAATGGACTTTTTGAATTGGTGTTGGGACAACTGGGTTCTCATCTTTGTCAGATCCTTACTTTACCCTGTGCACAAATACAGTTTCCAGATGAAATGGTAATCTAAACAACAGAGCTATACATTACTAGAACATTTAGAAAACTGTATTGTGATTCTGGGGTACAAAGCCTCCCTAGGCAAGATGGGAAATCTAGAAACCATGAAAGATAAGACACGTGTTTGACTACATAAACCTTGAAACTCCTTTAGAGAGAAAAACTCCACAAACAATAGGCAGTCATTATAAATATTGGGCACTAGGAGGGTACATTTCTCTAAGGGATACTATAGACACACTAAGGGATAAAGGCAACTTATGGAATAATATTTTTGCCCTTAGAAGATAAAATTGATAATCCTCCAGCAAGCTTGATTTAAAAAATTGGGAATAGAGCAGTAGAAAACACAAATAAATAATATCAGCAGTAAGAAGGAGGCCCAGAACAGTATCAGAGATGAAAATAAATATAAGGTGACACTATTTGTAACTTTGTGCCAGAAAATTTGAAAATGTAAATGAGATGGACAATATCCTAGGAAAATATAAATTACTAAAAATGACTCAAGAAGTAGGGATTTTAAAAACATAGGGCAAATAGAACCCCTGTGTGCATATACACGTATCTAGACGAAAATGCTGGTTACCTCTGGGGAACTGATTAGTGGGGGAAGGACACTGCAGAATGGGGGAGGAGGGTTTTATTTATTTATTTTTTTTGTAGAGACTTTTTCTTTTTTGTAAGTCTCACTATGTTGCCTAGGCTGGTTTTGAACTGCTGGCCTCAAGCGGTCCTCCTGCCTTGGCCTTCCAAAGCGCTGGGATTACAAGCATGAGCCACTTACTTTCTAAATACAATGCCCTATGCTTTCAATCATATGCAGCAACTATTAACTACTTTGTAAAAAGGAAACGAAGATTGTCCGCGAACGACTCCACAGGAGACCCCGGGAATAGGTAGCGGGTGGGCTACAACATGGATTTGGAATGAAATCCAACGGCCGTGGAACCAGCCCTGATCATCAGATTGTTCCCAGTTTTGAGGATCGCACTGCACCCTCCTCTCTCCCTCTCTTTCCTACACCTTGGACAGACAGCCTGAGATTCCAGGGCGTGTGTGAAGGAAAGCCGAGGAGGGCAGGGCCTCAGAAAGAACAAAGAGGACACGAGTTCAAATTCCTGCCAGGGTCTGAGACCTGCAACGTCAGACTTTGGGAGCGTCCCCTTACTTCCCGGACCCCAGGAGTGGCCGCGCCTGCTCCGCGCTCACCCTTGGGGAGTCTAGGAGCCCCCTGCTAAGTTGCTGAGCGAGTCGGAGCCCCAAGAGCTAGGGTCGAGGGGATGGGGCGGCAGGCGCCTCTGCCGAGGCTGCAGGTAGGCACTTCCCCACCCCCGCGGCCCCCTCCTTCCTCCTTCCTCGCAGCTCGCACACCCACACAACCCTCGCCCGTCGCGGCTGGAGAGCTGCTCTCGGCGCCAGCGGGCAGCAGCGCGTCGTCAGCCAGCACAGCCGGCCGAAGACCCAGCCGGAGGGCTGGGGCTGCGCAGAGACCTGCACACCCGCAGCGCGGAACCGGGGGCGATTCCTATCCTGCTTTCATGCTTCTTTCTTTTTCTTAAAACCAAACCAACCCAAACCCAAAACTCCCCTGTTCCCACCGCAACTTGGAGGAGCGGTGGACCGATTTGAAGGAACTGACGCAGAGGTTTTATTCACGAACCTTGAAGAAGTTCTGGGCAAGTGACTCAACAGGACCCGCGGGGCCCGGGGTAGCCCCAGCTCCCGGCGCTGGTTCAGTCTGGCAGTGCCCTCTGGCAGCCAACCCGCAGCTGCAGGTAGGGGTGCTGGACGCCCCCTGATTTTGCTTTGGGAATAATAATGACACTACCCATAGCCTGGACCCAGGTGGCCTCGCTCGGTGATTGTCCCTACCAGGTAAGCGCACCCCCAGGGGTCTGCATTGGTCACCCGGGTGGGGACCTCGAGCTCCCGAGAAGTCAGTGCATGCTGTTTAGCCACAGGCAGGAGTGGGGAACTGGTAGGAGAGAGCTTGCTTTTATCACAGGAAATTGTGGGAGACGGGAATGGAAGGCGGATTTAACATTTTTTATTTTTGCATTGACGCGTGGGGATGAGATGCGTAGGGGCCTGGATTCTTGTAGGAAATGGTTGCGGAGCGGGGCTGGGTGATAGGTGTCTGGATTTTTGCAGGGACTGAAGGGGTCGTCAATTTTTGCAGAAACCTGTGAGGAACTGGCGGTGAGAGGTTATGATCCTGAAAATGTGCACGAAATTGTAAAAAGTAGGCACCTAAGCATTTCTGAAAAATGATGGGAGAAGCACTTACCGCCCTGGTTTCACCTGACCCCCATGCTCGGCCTTCTGGAAGATGCCCACAGACACTGGCAATAATGGACGCTGGCACACTCTGCCGGCGCGGCCGGAGCCCCGGAGTTCAGCACCTCGGACAGAGCCCGCGCACCGCCGCCCGAGGCGCACAGTGAGCTTGGAACAGCCTGGCTCCCTAGCCCCCGGCCACCGCTGCTCTCAGTTCAGGGCAGCTACGTAACGCCGCCCCTAGCTCCGCGCCAGCAAGGGCTCTCGAATCGCAAAAGCAAACGTGTTCGATTTCTGATCTGCTTCTAACTGCTTCCCGTGACTGCAGAAGGAAGAGGCGGAGTGTAAAGATACCTCCCAAGCTTCCGCGAAAACTACAGCTAAACGGTGTGGCCTCCCCGGGTTTCGGAAGGTGTACCCAAACTTCTTTAAAAATCTAGCATTTATTAAGCGCTTACCATGTGCCAAGGCCCCGTGCTAAGCCAGTGCACCACAAATTTGTGTCCTATGATTATCCCCATTTTACAGATGAGAAAACTGAAGCAAGAGAGGCCGAGTAACTTGTCCAGGTTTATGGAACTAGCAAATTGTATGGCTGCGCTCTTAAATGCTGCCAGATTGCAGTGGTGGGAAGATGTGCTTGAGTGGTATTCCCTGCGTGAAATAGCGCTGAACTTGGGATCAGAGGAACAGAGTTTAAATCAAAGCTGTAGCACTTACAAACGTGTGCCCTTAGACAAAATTACTAAATGTGTCTGAACTTCAGATTTTAACTATCTGTAAATACTTGGTAATGCTTTCCTTGCAGAAGTGTCAGGGGAGGGTGGCCAAGGAGATCATATGTGTGGAAAGACTGGCAAACTGGGAACTGTGGTTGGGTGTTAGGGGCTGAAAGGAGGGAGCAGGTAATTAGAAGAGAAGGAGAATTGGTGGTGAACACTTCCCTCAGCACACTCCAAAGGGGCTAGGCACAGAGCGGGGCTCAGTGGGAGGAATTCTGGGTGAACTTAGTTCAGTGTGTAATAGCCTCTTAGATTTTTTTAGCAGGACTTTATAGAGAGTGTGGACATATTGCCTATCATCTGATCCTTTTAACAATCTCGTTAAGTAGGCAGGACTGGGGTTATTCTACTCGTTTGGCAAAATGATGCTTCCTGAAATTACTCAGGTACTTAGTAGCAGAGCTGGGATTAGAATCCAGATCTCCCACCTCTCTAGTTTATAATCCTCCCACATGGACTGGCACATCCTCAGGAGCTTGGATTATGGGGCAGTTACAGCACTAAAGTGTATTTAGACAAGTATATAAATATGTGACATTAATGGTTTTTAAAACCATTTTGAAACAGCAGTTTCATATGGATCAATCTCATAAATGTTTATTGATTATATTCTATTTTGTTCCACGAAGAATTTAAAGCAATTTATAAGGCTCCACAAGATGTCAGATTTGCACATCTTCGAAGTGTCGAGAAAATACAGGTGAAACAAGATTAAGGCTATAGTCACAGATAAAATGAATACAAAGTATATATATTATAAAGTCCTAGAAACTTGCTCTGGTCTCTAAGTACTAGAAAGTGTATATCCAAGCCTTTTCTTGGAGGTCTAGGAACTGTGAAGATGTTTGCAAAAGTCTGTAGACTCTTCTCTTTTGTATAATTCCATCCCTTGCCCTCTGTGAGATCTTCACTGTGCCAAACAAGAGATGTTTAAGTGGAAATCCAATGTCAGTGTGACTCGAAGAAGGGGAAATAAAGTGTATGACATTGTATCTGCACTCAGGTAATTAAGGTTAGTTACATAATTTATAATGGTTCACATGAGCACACCATACTTTAAAGTTTATATAAAGGTTTACATCCATTAGCTTATTTAGGCCTTCTAACAACTCTGAATAGATAAGCAGCTAGGAAGTCACAGGAAGGACAAAATCCTAGCATCATGATTTTATATATTATGTATTTTACTTTCATACACAAACCCGCATCCCTACACAGGCCAGTTAAGTAACCTGAATGTATGAATCGGGCCAATTGTAAGACTACGGAGAATGACAGGGCCTTTTCAAACTGAACAGTGAATAATCCATCTTAAAACATTCAAAGAAAATTTAAAACACAGTGCCAGCCAAACAAGACATGACTGTGGGCTACATTGGCTGTCAGACCTTTAATATGTAATCTTGGTCTAAACTACTCAGGCCAAGGATCTGAGAAGGCATGGGAGTGAAAGACCCTGGATTCAGAGAGAGAAAAGTTTCAATCCCTGTATTTAAGTTTCCTGTTTCTAAACAGGGAATATTGAACAAGATGGCTCCTCTCAGCTTAAAAAATATGAGACATCTTTACTTTTGGGAACAATAAAATAATCAAAGGACTTCAGGACAAAGATAGCAAACACTTGCATCTACTTATTGCCTCCATGAAAGAAGGCATCATTTTAATTTTTTGACACTGGCGATATTTTAATCTTCAGTATTTCCTCTCCAGCCCCTGTGCCATTGGAAAATATAGCGGCCACCATTATAGTGGAAATGAGTCCAACAGAAAACAGACCAGAGAGGTGAAAGTGATGTGGTGGGGGGAGTGGGGGTGGGGGGTTGGCGGGTAGAGACAGGGAGTACAGCAAGAGAGGAACCAGGCAAACTTTGCTCACTTCTCAGTTTACTCGTCTTACGAAACACATGAAAAAAACCCACTTTATGGTTGCTAATTTTTTAAGACAAAAATATTCTGGCCAGAGCAGCCAAAGTGGATGGGATTTCAACATTCTAGGAATGCATCAGCTTTTTTCAATCCAGATTGTTTCTTTTCCCTCCAACAAGCTTAGAGATCCTGTAAATCATCTAATATTTCCAGTATTAGGTGTTCGTAATATTTATTCACTGTGATGCACAATAGGAGATAAATTTTCAAATTAAGGTAAATTAGATTTTGGTTGACACTTTCATCGAGTGGACGAAAGTTCTAACTTTCAAACATCTCTCCAGCTTGAGTCTTTCTCTATCTCCCTGCTGTGCTGTTTCTGATCCTCTTCATCTCTCAGGGTCTCCTAGGTGACCCCCAAGCCTCCCAATCCATCTCCCACACTGTGGCCAATGATCATGTCATTCTCTTCCTTAAAATTCATTACTGGTCCCTATGTCCACATAGCAAACATCAAACTTCAGGACAAGGCTATAAGGAACTTTGAATCTGATCTCTGTAGACCTCCCCTTATTTGCTTGCTCCGTCAGTGCACTTCCCACCACCACCATGCACTAACCAGCAAGTTCTTGAAGTGTCCATGTTCTGCTACCTTTTGCCTTTGAACTTGCACTTACTCCTAAGTGTAATGACTTCCTCCTTTTGGTTCAACAAGTTTCCACTCATGTTTTTCAAGTACTGGCTCAATTTTATTCTCTTTGTGGGCCCTTTCCTAATCTGCACCCCGAGTCCCTCCTGGCACTCATGTCTCCTTGTTTTATATTTGTCTTCCATTCTGGGACTTACTAATTACTTTGCACTACAGTTATGTCATGTAGAGGCTAAGAATGTGGACTTTGGGGTTAGACTGCCTGGATCTGAATTCCAGCTCCACAGCATATTGCCTGGGTGATTTGAGGTAAGTGACTTTACCTTCCTGAGACTCAGTTTCATTTTTGATAAAATGGGGATAATAATAGTACCCACCTCATAGTATTACTATAAAGATTAAATGACACAATGCATACAAAGTGTTCAGCACATTGCTTGGCACATGGCAAGCATACCATAAATGTTTATTACTATCATTAAAATATACACCCACCTTCTTTCTAAATTGTAAATACTTAGCAGCCATTCCTGAATTTTATACATCTCTTTATCCTTAACACCTATCCTGGAGTAGATAATTAATATATGTTTGATCATAAATGAGTGAGCAAGTAGATAGTTAATATATGATCATGAATGAATGAGCAAGTAACGCCAGTGTTTAGTCAAGGTTTACTTGCTTATAAGTAACAGAAGTTAATTCAAGCCACCATAAACAAAAACATGCTGACTTATTGGAAGGCTTCTAAGTTGTTCATGGACTCCAAAGACAGTTGAAACTTCAGAGGAGAGAGGAAAAGTACTCTCTCCTGCCTCTCATCTCAGCTTCTCAGTGTGTTTACTTCATTCTTCTTCCTCTGCACGTCACCTTTTCTGCTTCTCTGCACTTGTGGCTAACCCATAAATGCAGCTCTTACATCCAGAGGTCTCTACAAACAGCCCAGCAAAACTGGTGTTTCTCAGCCTCAATTTCAAAATCCACCCAAGGTTGAGTCAGCCCTGCACGTGCGGCAGGTCAAATAATATAAACCATCAGCCTCACTCTGTGTGCGGGGGAAGGCAGGAACAATATCAGAAAGAAAGAGTCACTGTAGCTTGTGAGAGTCAGAGTCACTCATTGATCCCTAAATGACCATGGGAAAGCCACTTCTTCACTCTTGGCTTCAGTTTCCTCATCTGTGAAATGGTAGAAAAACCTTCCTGAAAGGGCATTTCATGGTTCATGGGAGGCAGTTATCATCAGTCTGGAGCAAAAACATACATATTAACAGTTTATTGGGCTATAAACCCTGGGGAGTAGGAATGAAGGAAAATGAAAAGTGACGCAAGGGAGGAGGAAGAGCAAATATAAGGGGATAAGTTATTGAGCTAGCCACAGCTTCATGGCAAATGCGCTGATTATTCTGTCATATGGAAATTGTATAATCTATTGCATCTTGGAACAGGCAATTGGGTGAGGAGAGGGAGAAGCATTTATGTAACATCTCTTTCCCATCCTCTATTTTCTGTTGGTCAACATCTGTTCTACAAAGGGTTAACTCCCTCATACTTCTTGGTTGAGTAACCTGGAGAAAGTCAGGCCAGGGTCAGTTTCTTATGGTCAGCAGAAACCAGGTGTGGGGGTTCACCATTTGTAGCAGACAACAGCAGCAGGGACCTGACACTAAGAGTGTGGGAAAGGTTTGAACTTTGCTGAGACCACTCAGGCAAGAAAGCAAGGTGAGTGTGTAACACCCAGAGACGGGGAAAGTAGGCATGGCTATGCATATCTGGGATGATGCATGAATTTAGTCGGCCATAATTTATAAGGCTATTGTCAACGGTGGCCATGTAAACAGCAGTCTTTTAGGCCCAGTATTCTTTTTTTTTTTCTTTTTGAGATGGAGTTTCACTCTTGTTGCCCAGGCTGGAGTGCAATGGCATGATCTCGGCTAACTGCAACCTCTGCCTCCTGGGTTCAAGTGATTCTCCTGCCTCAGTCTTCCGAGTAGCTGGGATTACAAGCGTGTGCCACCACACCTGGCTAATCTTTGTATTTTTAGTAGAGATGGGGTTTCACCACGTTGACCAGCTGGTCTTGAACTCCTGACCTCAGATGATCCACTCGCCTCAGCCTCCCAATGTGCTGGGATTACAGGTGTGAGCCACTGCGCCTGGCCAAGCCCCGTATTCTTAAAACGAAAAGTGTACGATTATTGCAGCATGCTAATGGTTAACGTTAGCCTGGCACATTTTATCTGGGCTACAAGAGTGAGGTAAGCACCTGATTCTGTCCTCAGACAAAGCTCTTGCATTTCGTCATTTAAGGAATTTCAGATGGGAGGCCCACAGTGAAAAAATGGCTATAGACAACTTGCAAAAGAACTGACCACACAGAATGTTATGCCTATTGGTGGGCTACATATAAATATTCCAGACAACAGAAAAGAACCTGGATGCCTTATCTGCAACCTGCTGCCTCCTTAGGTGCTGAAGGAGAAGAGTTAAAATAGGGACAAGACCTGAGCATAGGGGAGGAGGAGGCTGCTGATTCCAACTGAAGGGAGAGAAGGATTCTCCTACATACGCCATCTTTCCTCCATTTCTTTCTTCTTTGCCTCCTTTCCTGCCTCTCTTCCTCCCTCTCTTGACTTTGAGCTAGACTAGAGGTATGTGATTTGCACTGCACACAACATAAAAGGTAACCCGATTATCCATCCACCCTCCTTCCCACCTTCTTTTCCTTCTCCTTTTTCTCCTTTCCTCCATCTTTTCCTTTATCCTACTTTCTAATTATCACATAGCTGAGAAGGGAGCAAAGACAGTATTTCCAGCTTGAGGGGTGCAGGGCTCCGTGGAGGGGTCTGACGCAGGTGATAAACGAAACTGATACTCGAAGAAAGTTGCAAAGTAGGCATGGAATTACTGTGTCAGAGTGTGGGCTTTGGTTCAGTCTAGTTCAATTTATTTATACTACCAACAGGTTCCTGTTGCTTCCTGTCTGCACCCCTCTTGGTATTGTCAGTCTGTCTAATTTTAGCCATTCTAAAATGGTATTTTGTTTTGCTTTAATTTGATTTTCCTTGAGTACTAATGAGGCCGGGTATCTTTTTATGTGCTTATTGGTCATTTGTGTATCCTCTTTTGGAGGAAGTGATTTGTAGGAGTTCTTTTTATAGTCTGATGATGAGTCACTGTAATTTCACTCAACCCTCCCTCTTTGATCTTGAGTGAATTTCCTCTTGAGTACAAAGGAAGTAACATTGAACTGAAGTTTGGGGGATGATGAATAATTAAAGAAGAGCAAGGAGGCCTTATAGTTAGAAACATGAACAGTGCCAAGAGGAAAAACACATGAAGAATGGTGTATTTGAGAAATGAGATTTGAAGATAGAATGTGAAGAAGACTGGAGTGGCAGGGAATGATTCTAGAGAGGTAGGCTGAGGCCAGGAGAAGAAGGACCCCTTCGATGAAATGGAAAGAAGCATGCTTTCTCGGACATTCCACTCATTTATCTAGTCTTTGGAAATTCTGCCTCAAATCTCCAGAGTTCAGAGACGGAAAAGCTTATTGATGCATAAGGCTTTAACACAACAATGGTGTGTAGGACCACAGAGGAATAAAAATAATTAAAATTGACAGAGAAGAGAGAGAGACCATCACACACACACACACAACACACACACACACACACACACACACACACACACACACACAGAGAGAGAGAGAGAGATCAGTAGGAGAATGAAGGAGAAAAGAGGAAGGAGATGGAGAGACAGAAACGGAGACTTGTTGTCAATGTATTTAATAACCACACAGTGCCCTCGAATGGTGGTAGTTTTGCAGGAAATCTAGCAGAACACATAAACACAACGACATCAGACTCATGTAGTTATCAGAACAATGCATTTGAAGAAGCAGAAAGATATACACTAGACTCTTAACCATGGTTACTTCTAAAGAGGAGAGTGTTTTCAAGGAGGTGTGGGGGATGAATAAAAGAGACCTCTTCCTCTTTATATGCTTACATGTAGTTTGGTTTTTGTTTTAAATAGCAAGTATCTATTCATGTATTAATTTTTTCAAAGGGATATATATATCCATCTCTCAACTTCAACCAAGAAAAGCTTTTGTCTTCGAACTTAATAGAGTAACATAAATAAATAAATAAATAACTGCTCAGGTGAATAGCGTAAGAGAAAGAATGATGTGAATCAGATGAGGAGGAAACTCAGGCATTGTGGCAGGTAGGCCACATGAGCCATCTGCTCATTAGAAGCCTGGAGGCACAAAAAGCCTATGTGAAGGTACCGTGCTGGCAGAGACATGGCCTGTGTGGTACCTGTGGGCTGGCAGGGCATCAAGACTGGGACACCCATCTCTTCTTATTTGTGAAGGGCCCCTCAAGCAACACATACACTGAAGATTTTGAGTCCAGGAATTAGGGAACTGACAAAAGAATCAAAACAGAAAACTCAGGTTTGACAAACCTCAGCTGAGCAAGCTTTGGTCTGAGCTTTATTTTCCTAACATTTGTGAACAAAAATGCAATCCCCTTCTCCATTCTCTGCCTCATATCCGTTCAACCAGAGGGAAGGGAATAGCATGGCATTATTCTGAATAAGGAGAATACGAATTCTGACATCTGCTGGAAAAGTGAGGACTACAACCTTGAAAGGGATAACTAGATTGATTTTGTTTTACAATTGTTTTCACTGTCCCTCCCTCATCAACCCCCATTACAATAATCATACCTATTTACTTTGGGAAAAGTGCAAAATGAAGAATATGAAACCACTCATAATCCCACTGCCCAGAATAAGGATTAACATTTTGGTGTGTTTCCTAATAGTCTTTTTGATGCACACCAATAACAGCACATTAAACAATTATTTATGAGGCAACCTATTCACTATATGTGAATCACTGCTAAATGCTGAGGATACAGCAGTGAAGAAAATAATTGCAAACCTTTTTCTAAGGAATGTAGAGTTCTACATTTGTGATAAATGCTGTGCATTCAACACAATAACATCTTGCATTTAAACAAATATTTATGCTAGGCTTTATGTTAACTGCTTTTCATATGGATGTTTTATACACACTCTCTTATGCAGTCTTTACAATGACCTTATGAGGTAGGTTACTACTATCACCCCCCTGCCCCACGACACACTATTACAGATGCAGAAACAAACTCAGCAATGTTAGATAAGTTGGCCAAGTCAATGTAAGTTGGGATCAGGTTGGGATATGACTGTACCCAGACCCTGTAATAACCATGCTGCACAGATCTGCTATAAAATATATAACATTTGTTCCCTCTTCTTCCTTTGCTAGGTTTGATTGCTACTGTGGCTCAGGTACTCTAAACTGTAGCCAATATGATGGATGATGACACTGAATTAAGGACTGACGGAAATTCTTTGTTAAAGGCTGTGTGGCTGGGGAGGCTCAGGTTGACCAGGCTGCTCTTGGAAGGGGGAGCTTATATCAATGAAAGCAATGACAAGGGCGAAACAGCTCTCATGGTGGCGTGCATCACCAAGCATGTGGACCAGCAAAGCATCAGCAAGTCCAAGATGGTGAAGTACCTGCTGGACAACAGGGCAGACCCCAATATCCAAGATAAGTCTGGCAAGACTGCCCTCATCCACGCCTGTATCAGAAGAGCTGGGGGAGAAGTGGTCTCCTTATTACTGGAGAATGGAGCAGACCCCAGCCTTGAAGATCGCACTGGGGCTTCGGCTCTGGTTTATGCAATAAATGCAGATGACAAGGATGCATTGAAACATCTCCTTGATGCCTGCAAAGCCAAAGGGAAGGAGGTGATTATTATAACAACAGATAAATCGTCTTCAGGCACCAAAACCACCAAACAGTATCTTAATGTCCCTCCTTCACCCAAAGTAGAAGACAGGCATTCACCTCCACTGTGTGCATCTCCCTCTGACATAGAGCTGAAGGCTCCAGGCCTGGACTCTCCACTCACTGAGAAGGAAGATGACTTCTTCAGCCTCCAAGCAGGGCATCCAAGCAGTTGTAACACCTCCAAGGCTGTTAATGAGCCTGGGTCACCCACCAGGAAAGTCAGTAATCTCAAAAGGGCCCGTTTGCCCCAGCTGAAGAGGCTCCAGTCTGAACCTTGGGGCCTGATCGCACCCTCGGTGCTGGCAGCCTCAATGCGTCAGGACGAGACCCGTGGTGCCAGCACAGACAGTGAGGTCATCAAGAGCATCAGTGATATATCCTTCCCTAAAAGGGGGCCACTCTCCAGAACCAACAGTATCGATAGCAAAGACCCCACCCTCTTTCACACAGTCACAGAGCAGGTTCTGAAGATTCCAGTCTCTTCAGCACCGGCATCCTGGAAAGCAGCCTATGAAAAAGGTCAGGCTCCCCACCCACGTCTGGCCAGGAGAGGAACTCTCCCTGTTGACCAAGAGAAATGTGGTATGGGTCCATCAGGACCCTCTGCTCTCAAAGAGCCAGCATCCCTCAAATGGCTGGAAAATGACCTCTATGACTTAGATATACAGCCAGGGCCTGACCCTCCCAACTCCATTTCCCTTGAATCCGGCAAAGGACCTTTAGATAGAAAGAAGCTCAACAGCTCTCACTTGTCTCTTTTCCATGGCTCTCCGGAGTCCCTGGACACTGTACCTAGCACATCCCCCAGCTCAGCACGCCGCAGGCCGCCACATCTTCTAGAACGACGAGGTTCCGGAACTCTGCTCCTTGATCGCATTTCTCACACTAGGCCTGGCTTCCTGCCGCCTTTAAATGTGAATCTGAACCCGCCTATTCCGGATATTAGATCTAGCAGCAAACCTTCTTCCCCTCTTGCTAGTGGCTTAAAATCTATGGTTCCTGTTGCTCCAAGTTCACCAAAGAGAGTTGACTTAAGAAGTAAAAAGAAGCTCCTCAGAAGGCATTCTATGCAAATTGAACAAATGAAACAGCTGTCTGATTTTGAAGAAATCATGACCTAGAAGCTTTAGAAAGGCTTAAAATAGTCAATATAGTTTATGGAAGGGACTATGGATGAGACTGCTTCCTGATCATTCCTTAATGTTGAACTGTGGCCACTTCAGAAGATACAAAAGCAGGATGCTGCTTCACTTCTGAGAATAATCCCTGGGTTTTTATAGGCCTACTTGAAAAGAGCTGAGGATAATTGGGTTTTGAAGATAAATTTTTAAAAATTCTGCAAAGGAAGAAAGTCTTTGGAATTTGAAGGTAACACAGCAAGTACAATGATGTAAGCTGAGGACCTCAGTAGTTTTCTATCAGACAAACAGAAAACAAGAATTTAAATCAGGAGGTAGTATTTGGAGTATGTCATTTGTAATAAATCTATAAAGTGCCTACATAGAAAATGAGGCTTTAACATTTGTTAGAATGTACAAAAGCCCCAAACCAACCCCTCAGTGACTAAATCTGGTGTCTGGGCTCTATCTGATGGAGTAGAAGCAGAATTCCCCCATGGAAGAGGCTCTGGCCTGTGGGTCCTGGCTCTGACTCTGTCAGGGCACTGTAAATCATGGTGTGGTTGAACTCGTTCAGTAATCCAGTAATATATTTTGTTCACATACTAATTTGTATGTGCTCTGAGTACCCAAATATCCCATCTATGTGGCCCCTGAATTATGATATGTCATAGTAGCTGATGCCTTAGAGATAAATCTTGCTCCAGAAATGAAACTTTCCCCAGACCCCTCCCCTGACACTGGCTCTTGTGTTGAAATCTTGTGAAAACAGTCAAGGTTAACTAACCTGGAGTTGAATGTGATACAATTATAGATTAGAAATATCAGAAGCATTTCCAGATTATTCTTAAAAGTCGATGAGCTCTACCCAAACCAGAATGACGACTGAGGACGGGACGTGCATAGATTAAATGGTAAAGTGGGTGGTTCTCAGGTGAGAAGCAGTGAGGACCATTCATTTTGCAGCCTAAAAATTTTAGGGGATGCAAACTGTCATTTCCCCTTCAGTTATCTAGATAATTGAAGAAAAATCTGTTTTTTTCTCTTCCTGAACTATCTAGGCGAGAAGAGATTTGTAGAAATAACCTGCACAACCCTTTTAGGCTGCTTTGAGCAAATCCAAGAAGGAAAGCAGAGACTTAGCACATTTGGTATGATGTAGCCACATCTTAGATGAATATATTTTTGGTTATTTCCATTTATATTTCCTCTCGTGCTGCTGAGATCTATTTGCTTTATGGTTGAAAAGTTCAATAGTTCCTGAGGATAGCATCATGTAGAGGAAAGAGGGCTTTGGGTCTGACATGTTTGGGTTTGCATACCAGTCTTATCATTTACCAGCTGCACGACCTTGAGCAGGCAGCTTAACTTCTCTTAGTCTCTGTTCCCTCATCTGTAAAATAGGATTAGTAGTGCTGCACCTTCCAAGGTTGTGGTAAGAATTAAATGACACAATGTATGAAAGTGCCTGCCATTGTGCCTGGCACAGGTAGAAGTCACTGGATAAGAAGTAGCTAATTTTAATGTCTTTCTTGAGACTGCTGAAGCAATATCTCAAATAATACATATGCTACACAAAATGGAATAAAGTTTCTCTGGAAAAGTTCAAGTATCTCCATGAGATTCCCAGTTATTTTTATAAGTACCGATCTCTAAACTCATGTGTAAAGTAAAAAATTCTGCCACATAAGCTCTACATATTATACAATTTTTCTATAACTACCTTTGCTAGAAATTTATCTGAATATTCCAAACAAAAGTGTTAATGATGGTTAAACAAAAAGACTTGGAGTTGTTTGGAGGGCTGTCTGTCCCGTGTGTTGTAGGATGTTTAGTGGCATCTCTGGCCTCCACTCACTAGATGGCAGTAACACCCTCTCCCCAGTTGTGACAACCAAAAATGTCTCTAGACATGGCCAGATGTCTCCTGGGTGCATCACCTTGGTTGATCTCTACTGCTAGACCTACTGTATATGTCAAGAACAACAAAGCTGTATGGAAATATGAGTGCTGACTGGCCAGCTAGGCCCTCCTGTTAACTTAAGATAATTCAAATTGTGCTTTAGTAAGATGACTAATCAATACTAGTGTTGGGCCTTCAGGATTCTTGGCAAACACACTCCAACATGAGTGCTAATGGTCTCATACTTTGTAGGAAGGGATGAAAATAAGGAAAGAACATAAACTAGCAAAAATCTATAGCTCATGAACTTGGTTTAGTGTGGACAACCCTGTTCTTTTCAGAACCATTTAATCATTTATAGTTCTTACCGAGTAGAAGCGATTCCAGGCAAAGAAACAACTTTCCAAAGCATTAAAGAGAGAATCATACAGACAACCATCATCCTCAGCAGCTCATTAAATGCAAATAAACACACGCACACACACAAAGAGAGAGAGAGAACACATTTTACATACTTTTCCAGCTGTTGTTAGTGTCAGTTAAAACTGATCTCTGCTGGTAGTATCCAGTTGTGAGTATAGCAAGACACTGCATAGGAGCATTTTTTTTCTAAACCTTCAGCTAAGATTTGGAAACCCAATATTTCCTAAGTAGTGAATGTGGTCTATTTATAGTAATTAGCTTAGGTGACACACCAAACATGATGAGTTGCTCATTCAGGATAGCCAGTCCATTGCACAAACGTGTAATATCAGGTACTCTCATGACACTCATTGCCTGCATCAGTCAGTCATGACCTTTGCATCAGCCTTTCAATAGACAGTCATCAGGATAGTATCTTATCTCATCACTACTTGACGATGAGTTTGCCGAATTAGACTGTTCTATACCAGTACAACAACCAAAATACTTTCTCATAGATTATGCATAAATACGCAATTTTGTCCATGTCAATGAACCTAACAAGAATGCTTTTTAAAAGTATATTTTAGATCCAAACATGCTTTCTAGATCAGAGGTTAGCTTGTCTTTTTGAAATGCTGGAGTCACTTATAAGTTAGCTGCAAACTATAGTTTCAGTAATTCAACTGCTTAAGCATTTCTGGATTGTTTATCAAAATATATTACAGAATGTGAGACTAAAGTTTAAAGTCTGGACCTTTGGTTTAATTTCTAGACATTCCAAAGCTTTTTTTTTCTTTTTAAAAAGCCCATTGTCAACTCTTTTAGAACTTCATCAAGTAAATGGTACCTTGCAAATGTAGGTTGTGTCTGACCTTCCTCCTTTTTGTGTGTTGGTGCCTCAGATGTATCATGTGCTGCTTGAACTGATTCTCCACAGTGTTCCTTCCTAGTCTCAAGCTGATGTTGTGCTCAAAGATGTATCAAAATCCATGTAATGACACCTTTTAGATGTTTCTAATATGTCAATAAATGATATATTGCAATCCTTCAATAGTATTTTCCACTTTTTCTCAGTGAAATCTCAATTATAAGTATTACCTTTTCCTTAAGATGAATTGACATGACTGCCTAGTAACATCAACCAAACGCCCAATATTTTAGGAACACATAATTTACAAAATTAGATTTTAATCACACAAGTATTATGGTATCTTTCCTGGTTAAAAAAAAGAGCACAGCCCAATGAATGAGAAGGTGCATTGCCACTCTGAGGGGTGAGTTTCTTTACTTGGCCACTGCTGCTCAACCCCCCAGGGCTGCACCTGCCATCTGCTGGTGGCAGGGACTTATCGTCAGTGGATATCCCTCCTTGGGCCCTATTTCTAATGTTCATAAGTGTTAATGTAAGCTGATTTCCATGAGCTCTTATTCAAGGGCAGGACAGCAAGTATAAAGTGAATTAGCTCGACGGTCTCTGTGGTCTGTTAAACTCTTATACTCTGTACTTCAAATTTTATTCAGACTCGCTGATTCTCTGGACTGTTGCAATTCGGAACAGGTACTCTGGAGATTACCCTTAGGCTATCTCCTAGACTACTGAAATAAACTAAGTAAAAAAAGGGACTATTTTAGGATGTTTGTTCCCTCACTTCTAACTTTAGGCAATAGGTCCATATTGTTTCTAAATCCTTTGAGGAGAGATTATGAGGCAGTGAACAGTCTAATTCAGATTATGCCCAAGATTGAATGCACTCCCTCCTCCAAGGTCAGCCACTTTGACCTTGTCACTCATTGTTTCTCAAGTATCTCCTTGAGATCCCCAGTTATTTTTATAAATATTGATCTCTAAACTCATTTGTAAAGTAAAAAGTTCTGTCACATAAGCTCTACATATTATGCCATTTATATAATTACAATTGCTAGAAATTTATCTGAATATTCCAAACAAAAGTATTGATGATCAAACAAAACAAACTTGGAGTTGTCTGTCTAAAGGCTTAGAAGTTTGGGGTTCTTCGAGTGGAACTTGCTCCTTTTCAGGTGAAAACCTTAGAGAGGAGTGGCATATGATGCATCTTGGTAGGCAGGGCTGTGTTAAGCATGGCAGGAAGGCATCTGAGTCATCTGCCTTGAAGAAACCCTGCTGCTTGGATAATTAACACATCAGCATGGTTATTAATGAGCATAAAGATCAACAGGCTCCCTGAAATTGAATGCTATGAACGGTTGAAGACTTCCACAGAACAGAGCGGGGAGAGGTCCATGATGACTGAGATGACTTTCTTGTCATCTTTGTTAGAAGGAGATGAACCTAGGATCAATTTTACTTTTACTAAGGAAAAGAAAAAAAATGGGTATTTATACATCCAAAGGTAATATACAGAGAAATTCATAGCACTCCGTGTCTTCTAGTCTGAGTTACAAAATGGCATGCATATAGTGGGAAGGACGGGATCTGCATCACACAATTTGCCTGGCAATGAATGCTAAAAATAGGGAATGGGCCTCAGGAAATCAAAAGAGGCCAGTGTTTTATAGCTATAATAATATCTGATTACTGCAACACAGGGAAAAGAGTCTGACAATTCTCACCCAGACTCCTAAACTAAAAGCGATTCTGTGGTTCCATTCTAGCAGAGATTGTGGAAGGGTGCCTTTTGAAATCATAGTACGAAAATCTAGTGGTCCTCAATGAAGGAAAAGATAATCCTTATGCATGAGGATTGGAGGAAAGTGGAAGAGAAGGGAAAGAGGTAATTAAAAGATAGGAGAGGTCGAAGTCCTGACAATGTGAACCTATCCAAATATCAGCCTGATGAAATAAGACCACCTGGATCTCCCTTCTAGAGCCATCTGTCTCCTCTGGCAGCATCACAGACACTCCTGGTCTTAGACACAGAGGATGCCTGAAACTTAAGGGTCTAAGTTAATTTTTCTTACTCTATTACAATTTAATAGTGGTTAATCCTGTTTTTGCTGCAGTAGGCACTATTGGTTGCCTCCCCAGTTTGATTCCTCCTTCTCCTTCCTATCAGATCACCATCCTCTATCTTTGCAGCTTTTTTGACTCAAGGGAAGCTGATCCCATCCTCAGCTCAAAGATAAGTCATGATTCTTCTAAATTAGTCGTGGCAATTCCATTCTCCTTACCTGTGATTGGTTGAGGGCTCCAGTATAAGCCAGTCAGCACATGGCTTTCCTTTTATCAATGCCTTAGATCCAGAAATGGGTACAGGATCTAAGTCAGGCCAACTGAGGGAACAAAAGGACATTCATCCCATGACGGACATCCTTTTACTGGACATGACCAAATAGACACGTTATTTGTTTATTTGCTTGTTTGTTCGGTAGTTTGGTTTGACAATCTTCCTGTAACAATGGGAGAATAGAGTCTAAGGATAAAGAAAAGGAAAGCAGAGCCAAGAGGAGAGCAGAGAAAGGGATCCTGATGATGTAATGCCTGGAGCCCACACCACCTCTGAGCTTCCTGTTATGTGAGATAATATATTCTTGTATCATTTAATATAGCTGTAGTTGGTTTTTAGTTTACTTAAAGCCAAAAGCATCCTTATATCACTCACTGATTTGAAATGCCATCTTTGTAATATGATATAATATGCTAAATTCTTTATTTAAAAATTATTGAACTCGCCCATCCCATTCTGTTTCATTCTGTGACATTCCGTTGATGTATTTGTCTTTCTGTACCAGCATTACAGCACATCATTTAAATTATTGTAGAGTTTCAATTTGCTTTCACAAATTGTGGGTCAAGTCCTCTCTCAATTCTCTTCACTGGACAAATTGTGTCTTAAAATCATTTTATTAAGTATTAAAATTGTACTGGGATTATGATCGGGATTCTATGATATCATTTAGTTATTTGGTACTAATTAACATTTTTAAAAGATCGAATCTTCCAATCCAGGAACAGAAATTGTTACTCTAAAAAGTTCATCTTTATTTTTTAATCCCTCATTAAGGTGTTTAGTTTTCTTCATAGAGATCGTATACATTTCTTTTTCATCCTATTGCTAGGTAGCAAGCATTATTGTGAATATGATACTTTTTCCCACGCCATCAGATATTGCTGGGATAGCATAACTTGGTTTCCCCTAATGTAATTACAATGAAAATATCCATGAGATTTTTCATTAAAAATGACAAATGATTCTATAATTCACACAAAAGAGCAAAGAACTGAAAATAGCTAAGACAATTTTGAAGAATAGTAATGATAGTTGGAAGATGATGGTACCAGATGACAAGATTTAAAAAGTTATGGTAATTAAAACACTGTGATAAGATGCAGGAATAGATAAACTGACCCACAAAAACAGAACAGATGGCCTAGAACACGACCTTGAATAGGTGGAAAATTTAGATATGATAGAGGTGGCACTGCAGGTCAATAAATGGTGATGGGATAATTTGTTTTCCATATGAAACAAAAATGAAATTGGGTCCTTATAGCATACACACAAAACCAAAATGAATAAAGCAAAACTAATCTTTTGATTATGATTTTTTGGATTTGTGCTTATAAATGAGATTAGCCTAGAGTTTTGCCATTTCATATTCATTGTCTGCCTTGATATCAGGTTTATACCAGCCTCATAAAATGAACTGGAGGGGGGGTGATCCCTCATTTTATATTCTCTGAAAAAGTTTAAGTTTGGAATGAAATGTTTCTTGATTGTGTACTCACAGGTTTTTCTTGTAAGTAGATCTTGCTGGTAAAACCATCTGGGCCAGGTAGGGGAGTGAGTGTGTGTGTGTGTGTGTGTGTGTGTGCATTCATCCATACACATTCATACATACATGTTCCTAGTGTGTAGGTACGATTATTGTCTTCATTTACAAATGAGGAAACCAAGGCTTAGAGAGATTAGGTGACCTGCCCAAGGTCACACAGCTGGGAAGCAGTACTGCGGGATTGGAACTCCCCAGTCTGGCAATCTGTGTCCAGAGCCCTCTCTTTTATCAAGTACCTGAGCTTCAGATTTTAAATACTAATTGTATTTACTTAATGGTTATAGGGGTTCTTAAGTTGGGTTTAGTAAACCAACACCTGGGACAGTGATTTGGGCTCCTGTGTTGTATTGAGGGAGTGATCTTCAGGAAAAACCTCTAAGGAAGGTAGGGAAGCAGGATTGAGAGGAGGGAAAGGCCCAGAAAGAGGTGATCTCAGGTAAGGTCTGGCTTTGGCTGGATTCCCAGAGGAGGAGTATAGAGAGAATTCATCTCGCTGCAGAATTGTCCCTCTTTAGTGCAAGGGGGCTCCCATTTTTATTCTTGCTTTAGTCAGTCATAGACTGTGGGCTGGGGAGAAAATGCTATTTTTTTCTGACCCAGATTTAGGGTAATTCTTGGGAGAAGCGGGAAGCTGTAAAAACTTAGCAGTTAACAGAGCATCTGGGGATGAGTGAGCTATCTGGTAAAGGGAATCTGTACAGGGCACCCAAACAGCATTTACCGCTCCTAGCTATTTGGGTGTTATATTTCTTCCTGAGTCAGATTTGGAAGGATACATTATTCTAAGAAATTATCCATTGTTTCCAAATTAATACATGTTTTGGAATAAAATTATTTACACATTATTTTGAGCAGCATTGTCGAGGTATAATTGGCATACAATAATGTGCATATAATGTACAATTTGATCCTTTTGACATATGTATACACTGTGAACTATCATCACAATTAAGATAATGAACATTTTCATATTTTTCTTTTTCTTTCGAATTTATTTTACTTTAAGTTTTGGGATACATGTGCAGAACATGCAGGTTTGTTACATAGGTATACATGTGCCAGGGTGGTTTGCTGCACCTATTGACCCGTGCTCTAAATTCACTCCCCTCATCCCCTACCCCCCAACAGGCCCTGGTGTGTGTTGTTCCCCTCTCTGCATCCATGTGTTCTCACTGATAATGAACATTTTCATTGCCACCAAAAGTCTGCACATCCCCTTTGAATCTTATCCCCAGCACCTACTGATTTGCTTCTTGTCACTTCATATTAACTTGCATTTTCTAGAGTCTTATATAAGTGAAATTCTATAGCATGCACTCTGTTTCATCTGTCCCTTTCACTTACCATAATCATTTAGAGATTCACCCACGTGGTTTCATGTATCCCTAGTTCATTCCTTTTTATTGCTGAGCAGTATTACATTGTAATACAATTTGTTTATCCACTCACTTTCTGATGATCAGTTGGGTTGTTTCCAGTGTGAGGATTTTACAAATAAAGCTGCTACAATTCATATACAAGTTTTGGAACAGATATATACTTCCTTTTTTTTTTATTTTGTAAATACTTAGGAGCGGGATGGTTGAATCAAATGGTAGATATATAGTTAATTTTTAACAAACTACAAAATTGTTTTCCAAAATGATTGTATCATTTTACATTCCTACCAGCAGTGTATGAGAGTTCCAGTTCCTTCATATCTTTACCAGCACTTGGCTATAGTCATTTTAATTTGAACTATTCTTCTAGGTGTGTAGTAGTATCTCATTATGATTTTAATTTTGATTTCTTTAATGACTAATAATGTTGAGCATCTTTTCATGTGCTTCTTGATATCCGTATATCTTTGAGGAAGTGTCTGTTCAAATCTTTTGCTCATTTAAAGAATTATACCATTTGTTTTCCTATTGTTGAGTTTTGGGAGTTCATTATATCTTTTGGATCATCCTTTAACAGTGTATGCTTTGCAAAGATTTTGTTCCAGTTTGTGGTTTGTCCTTTTATTCTCTTAACATAATCTTTTAAAAAGCAAAAATTTTGAATTTTTAAAAATCTAATTTATCACTTTGTTCTTTTACACAGATTGTGTTTTTGGTGTCTTATCTAAGAAATATTTGCCTAATTCACGGTCATAAAAATTTTGTCAATTTTTCTTCTAGAAGCTTTATAGCTTTTGGTTTTACATTTAGGTCTATGATCCATTTGGATTGATTTTTGTATGTGGTGTGAGGTATGGGTCCAAGTTCATCTTTTTTGCATATGTATATCTAACTTTCCTGGCACTGTTTGTTGAATGAGTTGTCTTTTGTGTCTTTATGAAAAACCAGTTGTACATATATATGTTTGTTTTATTTATGCAGGTATTTTTCTAGAAATTAAAAAATTCATTATAAAATTCACTTGGAAATGCAAAGGACCTACAATAGCCATTACAACTTTAAAAAAGAATGAAGTTTGAGGACTAGCTCTACATGATGTCAAGATTTATTATAAAGCTACGGTAATCAAGACAGTGTGGTATTGGCATGAAGATAGACAAATAGATCAATGAATAGATTAGAGAGACCAGAAGTAAACTCATACATATATGGACAATGGAATTTTACTCAGCAATAAAAGGAATGAATTTTGGCATCTGCTACAACATGGATGAATCTTAAAATAACTATGCAAAGATTAAAGAGTCATACTAAAAAAAGTGCTATTATATGATTCCACTTATGCAGAATTCTAGAACATGCTAACTATTGTATAGTGATAGAAAGCTGATCAATGGTTTCAGGAATGGAGGACAAGGATGCAGAGTGACAGAAGAGGGGATTACAAAAGAACGAGAAGGCTTTTGAGGGAAATAGATTTGTTTATTTCATGCTTCAGATGATGGCTGCACAGGTGTATGTGAAAATTTACCTAATTGTACACTTTAAATATATGCAAGGTATCGTATGTCAAGCCTCAATTTTTACCAAAGTACCATAAGAAATTCCCCTGAAACAGTAGGAAGAATCAAAGAATGATTATATAAAGGTAGAGGGGAGGGCATCATAGGCTGTAGGAGAGAGAGGTTTTGTAGAGAGTGTGAGTGGGATGGGGTTCCCAAATGGAGCTGGCAGATCCTTCTGGACATATAAATAACACAAGCACAGCCACGGAGTTGGAGATGACCATGGTTGCCATAGCATGTGCCATACCTTGTAGAATAGAGATGATGGTTGGGATGAGTTGAAATGGTCAGGATGAGAGGGGATGTGCTGCTTCTGTGAAGGCAGGAGTTTGAATTTAATGCAGCAAGTGATGGTAACAGTTTCTGAGCAGGAAAGTGAAATGATGAGCCCTCAACATCCTCCTTAAGGCTCTGGTTTTTGTCCACTCTCTCTGTGAGACTGTAAAAAAATGAAAATTCAAAAATGTTCAGGATTGGCCAACGCCCTCATGGGAAAAGTAACTTTTGAGAATGCTTCTCTTTCTAGATTATCGTTTTCCCTTCAGTTTTGGCTGGGTAATTCTTTACTCTCTTGCCAGCTTTTTGATGCCTCCAAGAAAACATTTTTAAAGTTGTATTTTTAGTTGTTTTCAGGGGAAATTTATGTTCAAATAATCTAACTTGTCTTTACCAGAAACCGCAAGTCTTTGTTATGTCTTTATTATTACTAGTTTTACTGTGATGTGGGAAACAGAACCAGTATTCACCACCATTCAGTTTTCCTCTCCTTCTGGACACATGGAAGACAAATCTCATTCACCTTGGGATTTAGCAGGGCCATGAGATCAATTCAAGATGATAGGCTATGAGTGAAAGTAACATGTGTGTCTCTTCTAAGCTGATGCATTTAATTGCTGGTATGAGATCTTCTCAAATTCTCTTCCCCTGTTGCTGTGGCAGAGGAGAAGTGTGTTTCAGGTGAAACAATTTCAAGATTATGGGGATCTCTGTCAGTCAGATTCCCTGAATGACTACATGGAAGAGATCTCTGCCTTTGAACCTGTGAAAAACATAGAATGGATAAGAAATAAACTTTTGCTGAGTCCTGATATTTTGGGGTTGATTTTTTTTTTTAGGAGTTTAGGAGTGGAGGTTTAACAGGGGAAAGAAAGATAAAGAAAGAGAAAGGAAAACAGCTCTCTCTTTAATCTGGGGGTTGATTTTTACTGCAGAATATCTTATCCTCACTAATACATAGACCGTATGAGGCTACTCTTCCTTTCCTTGCCTTTCCTTCCTCCCTTCCATTCTTTCTCCCTCCCTTCTTCCCTTCCTCCCTTAATTTTTCTTATTTTTTTTTATGTTTTTCTTTTTTTTTTTTTTTGTTTGAGATGGAGTCTCGCTCTGTCGTCCAGGCTGGAGTGCAGTGGCGCAGTCTCGGCTCACTGCAAGCTCTGCCTCCCGGGTTCACGCCATTCTCCTGCCTCAGCCTTTCCGAGTAGCTGGGACTACAGATGCCTGCCACCACGCCCGGCTAATTTTTTGTATTTTTAGTAGAGACGGGGTTTCACCGTGGTCTCAATCTCCTGACCTCGTGATCTGCCCGCCTCGGCCTCCCAAAGTGCTGGGATTACAAGCGTGAGCCACCGTGTTTTTCTTTTAAATTGAAGAAAAGAAGCCCAAGCTCACTGTTTGAAATTATTAAAAGTCTTAATAATTGGAAGAAGAAAACCTTTGGTATCAACTCACCCAATCCCCAACCTCAGCCTCTATTTTAAAGTTTCAGATGTGGACTCCCAGACAAGGACAGAATGTTAAAACATTAATGCCAGCGTTTTGGGTCTTGAATTTCATTCTCTTTCCATTCCACCATGTTATAGTTAAGATAATAAGTTACATGATGTTTCTTTTTTCTTTTCTCTTTTTAAGAGCAGAAGAAATTATATTTATTTATATAGGAACAAAGACCCAATGGGGTAAGAAGAAGTTTGAATTTTTAGCATGAGAAAAATATAACTCATGCATGGTGAGTGGGCACATGGATTATTCTCTTCCTATATTTAAGATATTAATGTTTCTTTACCTCACACTCAAGGGAGAATATGAGTCATTTCCATGAATCCAACATAATGTGTGAATTGCAAAAAGCTTTTCAATTTTTAAAGATCATTCTGTAGTCATTTAGTCACAATATTTTCCTGTCCAAAGCTTAAAGATTGAAGCGTTCTTTTTCTTTTTCAAATTTAAATTTGTTTGTTTAATTCACATAAAAATTATGTATATTTGAAGTATACAACATAATGTTTTAAAATATACATACATTGTAGAAAGGCTACAATGAGGTAATTAACATATATATTACTGCATATATCATTTTTTTGTGGCAAGAACACTTAAAAGGTACCCTCAGTGATTTTCAAGTATAGACTACGTTATTAACCATAGACGCCATGTTGTACAATAGATCTCTTGAATGTATTCCTCTTATCTAACTGAAATTTTGTAATCATTGGCCATTTCCCCAAGCCCCCCACCCCCAGCCCCTGGTAACCACCATTGTACTCTCTGCTTCTACCTCTCTAGACACCCCCCACGATTCAGATACAAGGGCATCCAGTTGGCAGAGCCTGGGTCCCATGCCCACATACCTTGGGACCCAGGAGCAGAGGGAGAGGGACTATCTGCCCCTCTTTGGCTCTGTGATGAGACAGAGGCTGGTTTCTCACCTAGTTTGGGATTTCCCCATAGGAAGGATAGTTAAATGCTTGACAGCCACAAAAACAGTTGTTCTGGGGAAGTTTGTGAGTCTCAGGAAGGCAGTGTGTGTCACCTGTCTCTGATTGGTTTGTTCAGGGAAAAGATGGTATTGGTTATAGCTCCATGGCAACGTTAAGTGGTTTGCAAAGTTTCCATTTGCTTTAGTCAATCCACACAGTGATTGTATTGCTTTTTTCCTTCACCATCAATTACCTGCATGAGGCGTGGATAAACTTTGATTTTGTTTCAACATCCTAATAGCATGCTAGGGAGTGCTCCTGTTGCATGAAACAATGATAAAGTTCTGCTTTAGGGCACAGATGGGTCAACCTTATACTGCCTATCTCAACATAACACACGTAGCTTACGATGTTTTCAATTCATGATAGATTTATTCAGACGTAACCCCATTGTAAGCCGAGGAGCATCTGTACATACTTAGAGTAGTAAAACATAAATGTTCAGTTAATGAAAGTCAGAATGTGAACATTCATGAGTCTCTCTTGGGTGCCACTTCTGGACTTCCGCATTCTCCTTCCCCTTAGACATAAGCACTGTTCGGGTGTTTATATATCCAATTCTTGTCCTTTTATTTCTTTTTGTTGCCTAACCATTCCTGCTAGAATTTCTGGGACAATGTTAAATAGCAGTTGTGATAGCAGGCATTTATGTGTTATTCCCAAATTTGAAGGAAAAGACTTTAAGGTTTATCATTAATCATCATGTCTGCTCTAAATTTGTTACATTTTATGACATTAAGGAAGTTGTCTATTATTTCTGTTTTGCTAAGAGTTTTTATCACGAATGGATGTTGAATTTGTCACATGCTTTCTTTTTCTGCATCTGTTAAGATCCTCATTTTTATTTACTGTTTTAATATTTATTATTTACTATTTTTTTGTGTGTGTTTCTTTTATTTACTGTTTTAAAAGGCCTTCACAGAAGTCACCCCAGGACTAAAGTGGATAGAAAACATTTTTGGTTTTTCTTTCAACTTATCCTACCTTTAGTACCATATATCACACAATATTTGCCATATATCATGCAATATCAAGGTTGGAAAGAACCTTAGAGGTCATACACTAGTATAATCTGTCACCCAGGCTCATGAATCATCTCTGTTGTTGCTAAGTGGTTGGTTGTTCACCTGCATCTGTTCGAATATTTTCGGGTATGAAAAATGTACTATCCTTGTCCATTCTATTTTTGGAAATCTCTAGTTTCAGAAAGTCATTTATTGTGTGAGCTGAAATGTGCCTCAGTGTCAGATTCATGCTTTGGTCCAAGGTTTGCCCTATGGAACATGTAGGACAAGTGTTCCCTGAGGTATGGGTAGAGGCAGTGTGTTTAGTGGGAAGCTGGTAGTCTTCAGAATTAAGCAGATCTGGGTTCACTTCCTGGCTTAGCCATTGACAAGCTGAGTGAGTCTGGATACTATAGAAGATGGCTTAATAGCCATAATTCCTTCCATCCCAGTATGCTTCTCCTTAGCGATGTGACTTTGCAACTCCTCGAATCCAGAGGTAGATTCCATTTTTCCACCTCCTTGAATCTGTGCTGGCCTTTGAACTTGCTTTTGTCAACAGAATGTGGAGAAAGTCATACTGGAAAAGGTCTGAAGCTTAGGTCTCAGTTCCTAGTTCCTCTTGGGATGCTGCCCTGAGCCTGCCATATAAGGAAGTAATCTAGCCTATTAGATGTAAGAGGATGCTTGGAGGAGAACTGAGGTGTCCCAGCCAACAGCCTGCATGCTCTGACTTGAGCTACGTCAATGTCAGCTCCTCCCCTGAATTTATGCAGGTGTTTTCTTGGAACTTAAATGTAAGACTTAACATTCAATCCGGAGGAATTTATTTTGATTTTTAGAGATGAGGTCTCCCTCTGTCGTCCATGCTGGAGTGCAGTAGTGCAATCACAGTTCACTGTAGCCTCAGACATCTGGTGTCAAGCAATCCTCCCACCTTAGCATCCCAAGTAGCTGGGACTACAGGCCCACACCACCATGCTTGGTTAATTTTTCTTTGTTTGTTTTTGTAGAAACGAGGTTTCACTATGTTTCCCAGGCTGGACTCGAACTCCTGGCTTCAAGCAAACCTCCCGCCTCAGCCTCCCCAAATGCTGGGATACAGGCGTGAGCTATGGTGCCCAGCCCAAAATTTCTTTTTGTTAGTCTTAGCAGAGCACTCCATCTGTGCCAAGGCAATCGTTTTTTTTTTGTTGTTTGTTTGTTTGTTTGTTTGAGACAGAGTCTTGCTCTGTCACCAGGTTGCAACCTCCACCTCCCGGGTTCAAGCAATACCCCTACCTCAGCCTCCCGAGTAGCTGGGACTACAGGCGCACACCACCACGCCCAGCTAATTTTTGTATTTTTAGTAGAGAAGGGGGTTTCACCATATTGGCCAGGATGATCTCGATTTCTTGACCTCGTGATCCGCCCGCCTCAGCCTCTCAAAGTGCTGGGATTACAGGCGTGAGCCACCACGCCCGATCAATTGTGGTCTTATATCTGTCATTTGTTTCTCCACTTAGTTCATCTAGATCAGATGATTATTACTTCCATGTTTTTATCAGTTCCTTAAAAAAAAAAAGTGAAATAGGACAGTGCCAGGGAAGGAAGCTTAAGGGACACTACTAAACACCTCTTCCATGCCTGTCACTGAGTCAGTCAATATTATTAACTATGTTATGCATGCATGTTATTTCCAAGCCTACAGCTTACTTGCACACATTAGCATGTTCATCCATGGTGAATGTGCCCAGTGGAAATCTATATGGGCAGTAACATTCTTTCCTGAAATCAAGATACACCACGTCTAGTAATGCTCTCCTGAATAAGCTATTTATTATATCACAATCTGTGTCTTTTCTTTTTGTTTATTGGATCACAGTGAATATAAAACTACACCTATAGTTACGATTATACAAAAGAATCTTAAGTCAGTGGTCAAGGGTAAGACAGTAAACCAATTTATCTGCTTTCAGAGCTTTTAAGAAGTCAAAGTGCAAAAATGACAGTTTTGTGCAAAAAGAATTTTCAACAAGCCTGACAGCCAAAATATACCTGAAGTCGCTGCGAGACTTTACTTGGATTTTCATGAGATCGTTTGTGTGTGAGCACGCTCGTGTTTTTCCCAGAGCAGGTGTAATGGCGGGTCTTTACTTACTGTCCCCACCCCCCACCCCCTTCGCACACTCTTTCACCTTGGGAAGTGTATGGGAGTGAAGAAAGGAGTGTCAATCGGGTTCCCAGCTTTCCCTTATCTTTCACCTAGCTCCCTAACTACTGTGGATGTTAGATTTGGGCACACCCATTTCAAGACAAGGAGACTGGTTCTCGAGGGAAGTGTGAGACTGAAGTTACAGAGCCAGTCAAAAGCAGAGCCTTCTAGAGGGAGTAAAACCCCACGTGCTTCGTGCTGCAGCAGCTGGAGGGTGGACCTGGGTCGACCTTGGGGGATGCTCAGCCCTGCGGGTCCGGGAGCGCGCAGAACAGCGGGGAGGGCTTCTCCCTCTTCTGGGTAGGGGCGCGCTAGGTGGAGGCCCACCTCCCCTCCGCGGAGACCCACCCTCCGAGCCGCGAGAGGCGTGGAGTGGGGCGTGTCCCCGGCCCAGCGCGGCCAGCGCGCACGCGCAGCGGGCGGAAGGGGCCCGGGCCCACTCTGAGCGCGCGGCTGCGCACTGTGCCGCCGGCCTTCCCGGAAGCGCAGAGCTCGGCTCGCGCCACGTCTATTCCCTTAGATCCTCCTAGGATCCGGTAGCCGTCGCCCCAGCCCGCGGGGGGCGCAGCGCGCGAGCCGCGGCCCTCGAGACGGGACCGAGAGCATCATGGGCAGCACTGTCCCGCGCTCCGCCTCCGTGCTGCTTCTGCTGCTGCTCCTGCTCCGGGCCGAGCAGCCCCGCGGGGCCGAGCTCACCTTCGAGCTGCCAGACAACGCCAAGCAGTGCTTCCACGAGGAGGTGGAGCAGGGCGTGAAGTTCTCCCTGGATTACCAGGTGAGGCCGGGCGTCCGGCAGCGCTCCCTTCTCCCTCCACTCCCAGGTCTCACCTGGACACTGGCTCGCCCCTGACTGGAGGCGCTCGAATTAGCCACAGAGGCTACAGGGAGGCTGCATGGGGTGGGAGTCCCCGGAGACCAGTTGACTTCCCCGTGAGGTGGAAGGTTTGGGTCATCAGGGCCCACCCGAGACGAGCCTGGCCAGCGAGGAGGTAGTCAGCGCCGCAGGTGCGAGCCCGGGATGGGGACGCCAGGGCGGATCCCGCAGCCTGGGGAGCTGGCCAGAGAGATATCCGCAGGCCCCCGAGACACTAACGAACGCCAGTTCTGATTGGCTGGACACAGGCTCTCTAACCCCAGTCTCTTGGACCGCCTTGTGCCTTCGAGTACTGAAAAATGGCAGCGAGAGGAAGTGGATTCATAGTTTTAGTTTATTCCTCCCCTCTCCAGCGTTTAAAGTTGGAGTGAGGTGAGGGCAGCAGAAGTAAGAATGGCCACTTTGGAAAGGAGGGATCAGTGCAGCCATTGAGGCCTGGCGGTGTTTACAAGGACCGGTGTGGCTGCAAGACTTGGCTCTTGCCATATGGCTTAAAAAAGCTCAGTTCCTGTATTCCTGTCTCCTTTGAGAGATCCCGTGGCCCACAGGTGACAGGAGCAGGTCTTGAGTGAGTAGTCTGCCCCCGATATTTAGTGAGCAGGTCTCGGGTTGGGGGCCAAGTGGGCATCGTACTCAGACAGCTATCTGCTTGTGGACGCATGCTGACAGGCACTTCAGAAATGAGGTGCCACGGGCAGCAGGAATGGGGGCAAGCTATTTGACCAGTTCCTCCGTGGTTAGAGGCACTGAAGGAAGCTTGCACTTGGAGACAACTTCTGTGTGGTAGTCTCAGTCACTGATTTGTCCACTTTCAGGTCTTTGTAGACAACATGCAAATTGTGACTGGGTTAACATGGGCAACCTAGGTGCAATGACAAAAAGAATGATAATTCTGTGGTTGCGGGGACCTCAGATGTCATCTGGTCACTGCCAGGGCGGAAATCCCTTGTCAAAGTGTGTCCAGCCTGGGTTTAAACACACTTAGCAACAGGATGCTCACTGCTTTATGCAAAGCTTGCTGAGCAGGACTAGTAACTTTTGTCCGGACAAAGAGGCCATTTAAATTTGGAAGCAGATGGAGGCCATTGACCGTGTCCTTTGCTGGATCTTGGTTATAGCCATTGCCTACCTGTGAGATTTTGCCTTATGTGTGTCTTATTTTTCTTATGTTACAAGGAGAGTTTGAACTAAATGATTCCCAAGGACTCTTCCACCGCTGACACTCAGAAATTCCATGAATACTTCGATTAATATTTTTCTTCTCCTTGCATTCAATCAATAATAATATATTGTTAATAGCTACTTGACCCATTCAGCAAGCCAAGAATGACCCTTGCTGGTGGGGGGAGGGGGGCACCTGTCTGTTATCGGAAGGGAGAAGCAGGAGGTGCAGCATGCATGCTCTAGGGTGGCCCCCAAATCAGATCCCACATCTCCACTGCACCCCCAGGAGGTTAGTTTGCAGTCTGACGATTGTCCAGTAATTGGCTGGCACTTTTTGGGCACTTGCTAAATTTATGTTGGACACTGTGCTGAACACTTTAGGTGTGATAACTTATTGACTCCTCACTTCATGGATAAAGACATATCCTCAGAGAATAAAGCAACTTGTCTAGGGTCACATGGCTAATGAGTGGCAGTGCCCTAAAGCAGTGTTTTGCTGAGTGTCTTGTGTTAAGTATTAAACAAAGATAAAGAATCGGTGGCATCTAGTTGCACTGGAATAGTTTCTTGGGCATCCCTCCTCATTTTGCTCTTGATTTCTGGAAGCTTTATCAGCACCATCTCATGAAGAGCAGTTATCCTGGGGTATGTTCATTCATGCTTCAGAATAGTGCAATAGGTAAATGTTTGGGCACTGGAACCAAAAGCTGTCAGGGCAGATCTCATTTCACCACTTACTCTTGTGTAACCTTAGGGAATTTACTTAACCTTGGAACCTCAGTTTCTTCTTCTGTAAAATGGAAAGGATTAGGCTCATTGAACCCCTGCAGAGCAAACTTTGGAGTCAGGCAGGCATAGATTCAAATCTTAGCCCTTTCACTTTCAAGCAGTGTGACCACACCCAATTTATTTAACCTTGCTCAGCCTCAGTAAAATGAGAAGTGATGTAGCACCTGCCTTAGAAGGTTTTGAAGATGAAATGACAGAAATGTTTGTAGAGTCTGATCACAGTGTCTGGTTGGCATTTGGTAAGTGGTGGTTGCCCCTTTGATAACAGCGAATTTTTTATGGTTGTCAGGTCATCACTGGAGGCCACTACGATGTTGACTGCTATGTGGAGGACCCCCAGGGGAACACCATCTACAGAGAAACCAAGAAGCAGTACGACAGCTTCACGTACCGGGCTGAAGTCAAGGGCGTTTATCAGTTTTGCTTCAGTAATGAGTTTTCCACCTTTTCTCACAAGACCGTCTACTTTGACTTTCAAGTGGGTGATGAGCCTCCCATTCTCCCAGACATGGGGAACAGGGTCACAGCTCTCACCCAGGTGAGTGAACATTAGCAGTTCGGAGCTGCTGAACCCCCTAGCGCGTTCCTCCTCATTGGCCTCTGTCTAGGCTGGTGGTCGGAGTCATCATCCATCCAGCTCCCAGTCTGGAAGTCTCAGGGTCGGTTTTGCGTCTTTCTTCACACCTAGTCCTAAAGGATGCCATGCTCTTCTTTCGATCTTCCTTTCTGCTCTCTAAGCAGATCCTTGCACTACTTTCCTCTGATATTCCTGTCTCTACTCTTTCATTCCCACTCAGTCTTTTGCACAGTACCACTTTCGAAGTGCCTGTGTCATGTGTCTCTGCTTATATGATGTGCCTATATCATGAAGACCAAAGTCCTACTTTGTGTGGTGTATTAGTTAAGGTAACACAAGGTGCTGTAACCAAATAAACACCAAATATCAATGGCTTAACATACTAGAAGTTTATTCTCACGCATAATCTAGAAAAGGTTGGTGGGGAGCTTTCCTCCATGGTGTGACTCAGGAATCCAGGCTCATTCTTTCTTGTCATCTTTCTGTCTTCCCTTAGGGCTTCAGGGTCTTCTGCCTGTAGCTGCCAAAGGAGGAGAGAATGAGAAAAGCCCATCTATTTCTTAAAAGCCCAGGCCCAGTGGGAATACGTATCACCTGGTCATGTCCCATGGGTGAGAACTTAGTCGTGTGGCAAACCTGGATGAAAGGAAGGCTGGCAAGTAGAGCCTTAGCAACAGCTCCACACTATGGAGGAGAAACTGACATTTTGGGGGGATAGTCACGTCTGTCGCCCATGGCTGTCAAGGTTCATTATTCTCTGATCCCATCCTCCTTCATCTGTCTTCCCTTCTGCTATTTAAGCTCCTCCTTCCCTTTCATATGCAGGCTGGGGGCTTCCTGAGGGCTAGTACCCTGAATGATTTACTTTTGTATCCTCAGTGCTTTAGTGCATAAGGTGGGGCACAGGAAGGAGCTCACCAAACACTTGTCAGATGACTGTCAGGGCCCAGGGAAACCTGTAAGACAGGAATAACCATTGATAGCAGCACGTGTGTCAGAACCAAAGCTACAGCGTCTTGAACTTTCAAGGAGGCCAGATGATCTTCTGGGCCGCCCTCCAAGGTGGCTCCCTTCCTCTGTGGCTCTGGGCACACTCACGAATGCCTGTGGATTCATTTGCGCAGTCTTCCACCTTCCCTAAGCAGTTGGAGGCTAGAGCTGCACTGTTCAGTACAGTAGCCAGTGTCTAAATTTGGGTATTTAAATTAATTGAAATTAAATTAAAAATTCACCTCCTCCTCTGCACCATAGCAATACTCCAGGTACTCAATAGTCACAGGTGGCTAGTGGCCATGCATAGAAAGTTCCTTTGTCCAAAACTGGGTTTGATCTTTGAGCTCGGCAACATGACTGCTGTTAGAAGATCCAGCCAAGGGTGTGTATTGTGTGTAAGATCTTTCGTAACCAATACTCTTGAGAGTTCTGTTGGCCACTGTTGGGACAGCCTCTATTGGGAAGATTCTGTAAGTCTCCAAAAGCTGAGCTGAAGAACTTTCCCCTTAACCAGTAGAAAACAAATTGGTAGGAAAAGCCTTAAAGAATTAGGTCAATAGAGACGTTCTTTCCTGGAGCCTGAGCAGTAGTTTGATTTTGTTTCAGGAAAGGGTGATTTATGCTTCCCTTTTCTTATATCTTAGAACCTCTTCTTTGCTCCTGCTTAGCCTCAAAAGAGCCGTTTCCTTCCACTTCTCTGACCCCGCCACCTTGAACCATCTGTGTCTGCTTTTGAGAGTACTTGCTTTTATGCCAGCATTCACTCAGTCTACACACTGTGCCAGTAGTGGATGGCTTTGTGCCTGGTGCTGGGCACCCTGCAAGAAGCACAGCCCTGCAAGCCAGTTGGCCATGGGGCACAGTGGTCAGAGCTGTAATTGAAGCACCAGGGGTCTTGAGGAGGCGCTGATGTATTCTTCCAGGAGTCAGGAAGTCTTCACTTGAAAATGTAGAAGCTTGGCCTCCTAGGTGAAGAGAACAGGTGAGATTTATGGAGTGGAACTTTCATTCTTTTCGCCAGCGCTTTTTATCTTGCTTGGCATGGGTCCCCTTTTACCCAGCAGCTGCTGTCTCGCCTCTCCCCAGACTTCTTGCAGCACAGTGGTGGGCCAGAGGCCATGGTTTCTGGCATGAAAGTAAGTATTAGGTGAAAGAACAGGTTCCATATTGACCAGGGCCCAGGACAGGGATTCAGGCCCAAAGGACTTGTTTCAGGCCTGAGTTCAGGAAAACCAGGCTCCTAGGAGAGGACCTGGGCCGGGAGAATGCGACTTCAGGAAAGCCAAGCTCGACGGGCTTCCAGGCATCCTGAGAATCTGGGCAGATCCTGGTCAGAGCTGAAGGTTTCTGACAGAGGTCCAAGGCCAAGAGCTACCTCCCTGGTGGTCTAGGAAGGATTAAATGTTTTCTTAAGTGCTCTGAGGCCAGCTTCTACTTCCCTGTCTTTGAGTTCTTGAAGAATTTAAAGAAGCAGATACTTGGGTCAGGGGAGGCCTGATGAGGTGAGGGCTGCAGGAATTTGTCAGTGGTTACAGACTGAAGACCTCGGCATCCGCAGGTGGCTGGGACAGGATGGGATGTCAGCGTGGAGATGGAGGAAAGGGATGGTGCCAGAGGTGGGATGGCTCAGGGTGTCCTAGAGACCGACTGTCACCGTGAAGTGGCAACTATAATCCCTGTGAGGCTCCAGGACGCTGGAAGCCAGCCAGGACTGGTGGTCTTAGCAGGGCGGAAGGTCACACACGGGGAGACCTGGGGACTCGTGGCCTGGGAAAACAGGACCCTGAAAACAGAGGGGTTCCTTTGGTTTTCTGCTGGGTGGGAAGCTGGCTGAGGGATTGCCTAACTGAAATTTTGTGGTAACAGGCTGAAGAGGTTTCTTTTAGACGAGCGCTAACGGAAGATCTCAGTGGATGGGGAAGTAGCATGTTTTTGTGGTGAGGGTGAGCATCCAGGTAGCTGTGATTCTTGGGGATGATTCTCGGGGATGTATTGCTCTGGGGTCTCTTGGAGCATCTGCGCAAGGTCCTGAAGGCGTCTGCAGGTGTTAGTTGCCAAGAAAGCTGTAGAGTATCACCTGTTGCTCCATTACCCTCTTGGAACTGGTCCCTTTGCTATCACTGATCTGATCTGAGATTGTTCCTTTAAAGGCCACTGAGGCCTCTTCATGCAGTCTTAGTGCCGGTTTCTGGCCTGTGTCACTGGATCTAGGCCTTTGAAGTGGTGCTTCACATAAATATCTGACTCATCCTCTGTCTTGGTGTCTACACTTGTGATTTCTGTGTCCTCCCTCTTCTTCTTCCCTTCCTCCTTCCTCTCCAGTGATTCTGGGTCCTGGTAGAAGGCCGGAGATGCTGACCAGTATTGCTGAACTCCCAGGCCAGGGCCTATGGTCCAAAGAGCCCCCAGTCAAGTGAGTCCAGTGTACACTTTGTTTCTGAATGAGTTTGTGACACATAAACTTGGAGAATGGAATTCTAGCCTAGAAAATAAAATGAGCCCTTCTGTAGTGTTCTCTGTGGATTTATACATACAAACATCTATGCATATGTGTACATATGAATACATATGTGTGCGTGCCAGACACATACATGTACACATATACTACCTATGACCATGATACATACATGTATACACTTATGTATGTGTCTTTTTTTTTTTTTTTTTTGAGACGGAGTCTCACTCTGTCACCCAGGCTGGAGTGCAGTGGCACGATCTCGGCTCACTGCAAGCTCCGCCTCCCGGGTTCACGCCATTCTCCTGCCTCAGCCTCCCGAGTAGCTGGGACTACAGGCACCCGCCACTGCGCCCAGCTAATTTTTTGTATTTTTAGTAGAGACGGGGTTTCACGTGTTAGCCAGGATGGTCTCGATCTCCTGACCTTGTGATCCGCCCGTCTCGGCCTCCCAAAGTGCTGGGATTACAGGCTTAAGCCACCGCGCCCGGCCCACACTTATGTATGTGTCTCATCCCTCCCACTGATTTTAAGAATGATCCACTTTGTTACGAAGTCCTGTGATTTCAGTGCCATCAATTTCCCCCCAATCCACTCTTCCCTGACATGGCAACCTTCTTAATTGAGGCCCGCATCTTCTCTTCCCAGTAGAATTGCAGCCACCTAAGTGGTTTCCCTGCCTCTAGACTGGTTCACATACATCCCTTTCTGCATCATAGCTGCTAGAGGCAGATTCTCGTAAAGTGGGATTCCGATCTCGCCAGTCTTCTGCTCACAGAGCCACACGATAAAGTCTTGGGCCTCAAGGCCCTTTACTATGAGCTTCCACCTCCCCACAGCTGCTTCTCCACGCATCCCCATCACCATGTCAGTCCCTGATCCCAGACCAGGCCCTGTACAGTTCTTTGCCTGTGCTTCTGCTGCTTGGGATGTGTTCTCATCCTCAGCCTGGTGATGTCCTGCCCATCTATCAGGGCTCAGCTTGTCATGTCCCATGTCAAGTACTCCATCTTCTCTGGCAGGCTCAGCATCTTTCTCCTGGGTGTTCCCACGGCTCTGCATACCCTTCTGTTGTTGGCTGTTTATATTGCATTATAGTTGAGTAATTTTTTCTTTAAATTGTGAACTTTCTGAGACCCAGGACTGTGTCTGGCTCTCATTCTTAATTCCCTGGGCCTAGCACAGTGCCTGGAAGAAAAGTAAGCATTGAGTAAATGTTTGAATGAAGGAATTAGTGGAAGTGCGAGCTATTAAAACTGAGCCATGATTTGAAATCCTTATAACCTCATCCTGCAAGTGTCTATCCTGAGTCCCCCAGCCCCACCTTCAATCCTTTGTGATTTTCCAGGGATCACCAGGGTGATGTAAATACAGAATGGATTTGTATTACCAAGTCTGCCTGTATAGGTAGTGTCTGGCAGGGAGCACTAGGGAGGCTTCTAGAAATGCCATATCTTGAGTTAGCTTTGACACGGGTTCACATAGGTTAAGCCCGACTCCACATTGATCTCTTTCCTACTTCCTTCCCAGTTTAGTATCCTGTTCCATCTGTGACAGTTGACATGCTTTAGTGAGCTTTGGAAGCATTCCCCAGAGAGCTAGGAGGAGCAACCACAAATGCGACCATTGTCCCCAGTGCAGAGGCCTACATCCGAGCTTTCTCTTCTGGTGGTTGGCCTTTGGAGCCAGTTAGCTTTGGAAGTTCCCTTTGGAGTCAACTTCCTGAGGTCTGGAACCCTTCTTAGGATCGTTTGTTCCTTTTTCAATATCAAATGTCTGCAGGTATAGCCCACCTACCAAATGCGGGGAAGTGAAGAAGTCCAATGCCGACTACACTCCAGTTGTGAAAGATGATATGTAGCCCAAAATAATAGGGCATAGAGGATGTCACTGAGAAAACAGGACAGAGGTACTCACTGGGGGACAAATAGACTTGTTCTTCACTTGCTATTGCTCCTTGAGCTGGTGTACGCAGTCTGACTCTGTCAGTTCCATCTGATACACAGTGATCGTGCCACCTTTCTACGTGTGACATTTCACCACTTCTTACACATGGACCTGGATGAGAGGGCCAGCCACCGTGTGCAGGAGAGTCCCATAGCCTTGGGAAGTAGACCTGTTGCCAGAAAGATGGAAGCCACTGCCCTGTAATGCAGAGGCAGAAGGGAAGCTTTTGTTCTTCCTTACATAGTCTAGTTCAGCTCCTAGAATGGCCCAGAGTTAAGGATACCCAATAAGGCAAGTAAGGGTAACACCATTGTTTGGCAGTGGTTTCCTGTTTGTCTTCTGGAAGTGGTTCGATGTGAGAGAGAAACAAGGGTTTTGGGGAGGTGTAGGGTCCAGCCCCACAGGGTCAATGGGTTTTCTCCCTATGTGCGGAGATGAGAGATTGTAGAAATAAAGACACAAGACAGATAAAAAAAGACAGCTGGGCCCAGGGGACCACTACCACCAAGATGTGGAGACTGGTAGTGGCCCCGAATGCCAGGCTGCACTGATATTTATTGGATACAAGACAAAGGGGCAGGCTAAGGAGTGTGAGCCATCTCCAATGATAGGTAAGGTCATGTGGGTCACGTGTCCACTGGACAGGGGGCCCTTCCCTGCCTGGCAGCCGAGGCAGGGAGAGAGAGAAGAGAGACAGCTTACGCCATTATTTCTGCATATCAGAGACTTTTAGTATTTTCACTAATTTGCTACTGCTATCTAAAAGGCCAGGTATACAGGATGGAACATGAAAGCAGACTAGGAGCGTGACCACTGAAGCACAGCATCACGGGGAGACGGTTAGGCCTCCAGATAACTGCGGGTGGGCCTGACTGATGTCAGGCCCTCCACAAGAGGTGGAGGAGTAGAGTCTTCTCTAAATTCCACCGGGAAAAGGGAGACCCCCCCACCTTTCCCAGTCTGCTAAGTAGCGGGTGTTTTTCCTTGACACTGACGCTACTGCTAGACCACGGTCCACTTGGCAACGGGCATCTTCCCAGACACTGGCCTTACCGCTAGACCAAGGAGCCCTCTGGTGGCCCTGTCCAGGCATAACAGAAGGCTTGCACTCTTGTCTTCTGGTCACTTCTCACTATGTCCCCTCAGCTCCTATCTCTGTATGGCCTTGTTTTTCCTAGGTTATGATTGTAGAGTAAGGATTATTATAATATTGGAATAAAGAGTAATTGCTACAAACTAATGATTAACGATATTCATATATAATCCTATCTATGATCTATATCTAGTATCACTATTCTTATTTTATATATTTTATTACACTGGAACAGCTTGTGCCCTCGGTCTCTTGCCTCGGCACCTGGGTGGCTTGCTGCCCACAGGGAGGGAGGTCAGAGAGTGACTTAGTCTTTTCTAGTTTATCGTACTGTACTTTACAAATAGCCTGCCTTTGGAGTTTGGGAACTGAAATGAGTGTCTGGTGCATGCTTTGTGAATTCCTCTAGCCTGAGAACTCACTGATAGGATAGAATTTTCTAGGTCTTGGATACATGGTGGTTTCAGGCTGCCTCTGAATAAGAACTCAACGTTTTCCCACAGGCATAATGTGTTGTCTGTTGCTGAGTAACTAATTACTACAAACGTAGTGTCTTCATGCAATACTCACTTATTACTGCACAGCTCTGTACGCTGTGAGCCTGGGCAGGTTGGCCAGATTCTTTGGGGTCTCTCAAGCCTGATGTCGAGGTGGTGGCAGGTTGGGCTCCTACCTGGAAGCTCTGGGGAAGGATCTGCTTTCATGCTCATTCAGGTTGTTGGTGGAGTTCAGTTCTTTGTGGTTGTAGGACTGAGGTCCCCATTTCCTTGCTGACTGTTGTACCCTCAGCCCCTGGAGGCCTTTTTCTGGTCCTGGCAGGTGGTCACCTCCACCTTCAAAGCCAGCGTGGCACATTGAATTTTTCTCATGCTTCGAAACTGTCTTGACTACTTCTTCATCTAGCTGGAGAAAGCTCCTGACGTCTAAGGGCTCCTGTGATTAGATCAGGCCTGGATAACCTCCCCATCTTCAGGTCAGCTGTGTCATATTAACGTGATGCAGTCACAGAGGTGACAGCTCATCATACTCACAGCTTTCTGGAATTAGGGCAGGGGACCTTGGAGGTGGTGGGAAGGACATTTTCAGACTTCTGCCTACCACACTGAATATTTTTGCAGGTAAAGAAAGTTATGATGTAGTATGTGTTACACATGAGCGTGTCTATGTAGTACCTGTTTATATATATGTGTCTTTGCATATGTGTGCTTGTGCTTACATACATGAGGTATGTGTCTTCATGTGTTTGTGTTTATACATAAAACTATAGGCAGAAATTACATAATAGAATGAGCATAAGCAGTGGATTCAGAGTCCAAACACAACTGTGGTCTAGTTCACACTTTGCTGTTTATTAGTTGTATGACTTTGGGCAATTCATGTAGCCTCTTGGAGCCTCAGTTTCCTCATCTGTGTGTGGGATAAGCCCTCGTTAACAGCGAGGGTAATGATCCGTGCCTCTCAGGGGTATTGTAAGGATTGGATAAGAGAGTATAGGGCAGTGCTTGAAAGCATAGGCTCAGGACTCAGACTCTAACTCAGCCACATACTAACTGTGTGACTCTGGGCAAGTTACTTAACCTCTCTGAGCCTCAATTAGGCTTGTTGTGAGGATTAAATAAAACCACATAAAACCCTTAGCACAGGCGCATAGTTAGCATTCAGTGGATGTCACCTAGGATGTTGACAACAGCATTTGCTGTTTGCTGGATCCCACATTTGTCTATGGGTTAGCAGTGTGACTGCTTTTCTCTTCCTGCCCAGATGGAGTCCGCCTGCGTGACCATCCATGAGGCTCTGAAAACGGTGATTGACTCCCAGACGCATTACCGGCTGCGGGAGGCCCAGGACCGGGCCCGAGCGGAAGACCTTAATAGCCGAGTCTCTTACTGGTCTATCGGCGAGACGATTGCCCTGTTCGTGGTCAGCTTCAGTCAGGTGCTACTGTTGAAAAGCTTCTTCACAGAAAAACGACCCATCAGCAGGGCAATCCACTCCTAGCCCCAGCATCCTGCTCTAGGGCCCCTCATGCCCCAGGCTGGAGCAGCTCCCCTAGGTCACAGCCTGCTGGGCTGGGGCACGTAGCCCAGGGTGGAGGCAGAACGATGCTGCTGTGGTAGCCCCTTGCCTTTCATGCCCATGCTTGATTCTTGCACCTCAGCAGCTGAAGGTCTCAGAGACCAGTGATCAGAAGGCATCCGACTGCAATACGTGTGCAGCACTGAAAAGACATTTACAACTAGGCCAGGGATTAGCCACTGTGGGAGGGTGGGCAGGCAACGGTTCAGTGGCCTGGCTGGTAGCAGGAACTCCAAGTGCCCAGGCCTCTTGGGCAGCTTAGGGCCCTGCCTCTGTTTCATGACGCACGAGTCATTTGTCTTGGGTGTCCTATCCCATATGGAGAAGAAAGGGGCTCTAAGTTCTGGCTCTTCCTTCCCTGGGGTTCTCTGTACCTGAGGAAACCAGGCCCTGGGCGACTTTGCAGATCTGCTCCCCCTCGTTGAGCAACAGTGTCAGCCATGCAAGCAGGACAGAATGGTGACTGGGTGCCCTTGGTGAGCTGTGTATTTCCTAGGAGGTAGAAAACTGTGGGAAACTGTGGCTAATAAAAACTAAGTGTGAGCATCCTGGAGACTTGTGCCTTTGTTTCTTTGCCCTAAAGGACTCCAGAGCTTACTGCAGAGCATGGGTGTGTGCATAAATAATTAGAATGTGAGATAGAGTACCTAGAGAGGTGCATGGGGTGCTATGCAGAGATGTTTAGAGTGGGCAAGAAATGACTCCTCCCAGGTGAATGAAAACAAAATAGGAAGTCTCCTCGCATGGCCACACCATGTTGTACAACGGAACTTTGCAAATGCTGTTTCCTCTGATAATACCTTCTCCCTGATATCTGCATGCCCTGCTCCATCATTTCCTTCTGACCAAAAGGCACATTATCAGTGAAGTCCCTCCCAACCACTCTTGAAGATGGTACTGTCTCACTTGCCCTTAGTCCTCCTTGCCCATTAGTAAGAAATGAATGCATACCAATCAGGTGTCTGTGCCGTAGGTCTGGAGGGAAGATACGATGTCTCTGCTGAAGGAAACCTGTCAAATTGGAAATCCTGCACCGGCTGACAGGCGTTAATGCATTGTAGGCATTGATGCATTGTAGGAAAGGAAGCGAAATCATCTCTTTAAAAGATACCCCATAAGCGTCACTTATTTAGCTTGATTGAAGGATAAATATTGCTTATCTTTCATATGTTTTTGATATTTCTTTTCTCTTATTTTAGAATTAAGTACTGGGTATATATAAAAGGTTGCTTATGAAATATGTCTAAGGTGAAATATGTCTAAAGTGAAAAACAATACAAAAATCCTATGCTCCTGCTACCTAGATTAAGCACTGCAACATTACCCATTGCTTCTGGAATTCTCTCTACCTGCCCTTCTCCTTCACCCTCCAAGGGAACCAACAGCCTGAATGTAATGTTTATCAAGCACTGAGAAAGGAGTTTAAAGAATTGAAGGACAGAGATTTACTAAAATTCACGTTGTCCTCCACTTTTTTATGGAAACTAGGTTCTTTCAACCTTAAAAAAAAAATAGGATTGCTGGTGATACCTGTTTTATTTATATAACCTTGTAATCATTTATCTATAAATATGTAAATTTATTGAGGGGACAAAAACCCTGCCCCACTGGCTGATTTAGGAAATAATGTTGGCAATAAAATGTACTGCTTATGCAGTGTTTATGTTTTGATCAATTAGCTACTAATAACAGTTGAAATAACTACCCAATCCGGAAGAAATTTTTTTTTTTTTTGAGACAGAGTCTCGCTCTGTCGCCCAGGCAGGAGTGCAGTGTTGCGTTCTCGGCTCACAGCAACCTCCCCTTCCCGGGTTCATGCCATTCTCCTGCCTCAGCCTCCCGAGTAGCTGGGACTACAGGTGCCCACCACCACGCCCAGCTAATTTTTTGTATTTTTAGTAGAGACGGGGTTTCACCATGTTAGCCAGGATGGTCTCAATCTCCTGACCTCGTGATCTGCCCGCCTCGGCCTCCCAAAGTGCTGGGATAACAGGCGTGAGCCACTGCGCCTGTCCCCAGAAGAAATATTTTTAACACTTACAGCTTTACAGTTAAACATCATATGAAACATTTTGAAATTGAAGATTTTTTGTTATAGAGAAATACAATAGGGTACTCTATATAATTTCAAACAGAGTAATGCAGTTCCATAAGAAAGATGAAATGGAAGTATGACTCTAAGAAGGAAGGGGAAAGACAGAAAATTTCTGAGCATTTATTTACGGGTGATGATGGGTATCAAATCATCTTAGTAATTAGAATCCACTGGATATACTTAAAATAATGATGTAATTTTTTTAAAAAGTAATGTTTAATATATGGTAGAAATTACCCCCTTTGTAATTATTTAAATTCATGATGAAATATTTTAGATATCAGCTTTAAAAATGTATGAGGCTTTAGAGTTTCTCAAGTTCTTTTAGAGGATATTTAAGCAAAAGAAGTAGGAGATGCTATTTGCATCTGGATTTTCTGGAGAGACTCTTTCCTTGACATCTGGGCAGCTTGGTAGAAAAGGGTGTCAGCATTGGCATTTTAGTAGAAAGAGGACTGGGTTGGGGCTGACCTTTCTGGATTTGAATCCAGGTCTGCCATGTGCTACTTGTGCCATCTTGGGTAAGGTACTGAACCTCTCTGAACCTTCATTTCCTCATCTGTAAAATGGGCAGAAGGGAGTATTTTTAGTGGCCAGGGACTTGGGGCTTATGCATTGGTAAACAGAATTAGGATTTACCGTTTTCAGTAAAATCCCTTTAAATTTGAGGCCTGGATGGAACTGACAGGTGGAATTTGGAGGCACACCTACTACCTCACATAGGAAACAGAATCTCCCAGGGAAAAGACACAGGACCTCTGACTCTAACTGAGGTTCTGGATTATTATGAGAGATTTTCAAAAATTGTCTAATGGTGTTGGTTTGCTCCATACCATAGATTTTAAGCGACAGTAGAGCTTCTGGGATGAGATCCCCCATAAAATAATTATGGATCTGCACTGGCAAGCTGGTCTTCGCTCCAAAGACCAAGAGTTGGTTTGTGGTGCTGATTCTGAACACTTGCGATGCAACCGTCTGGTAGTAAAATGGCTTTGTATGGTAAGAAAGCTTTAATCCTCGAGGCCCAGACAACTTTACTGCAGGGCATTCTCTACAGGATAACTTTAGGGGGGAGGTGACGTTTTCTTTGTTGAAAGATAATTTTCCAAAAAAGGATAAAATCATTAAGTGTTATGTAAAATAAACACGTGTATTAGGGTTCTCCAGAGGGACAGAACTAATAGGATATATGTATATATGAAAGGGAGTTTATAAGGAGAATTGACTCACAGGATCACAAGGTGAAGTCCCACGATAGGTCCTCTGCAAGCTGAGGAGCAAGGAATCCAGTAAAGGCTTAGTCCGAGTCCAAAAACCTCAAATGTAGGGAGGCCAACAGTGCAGCCTTCAGTCTGTGGCCAGAGGCCCAAGAGCCCCTGGTATAAGTCCAAGAATCCAAAGGCCGAAGAACCTGGAGTCTGATGTCCAAGGGCAGGAAACATCCAGCACGGGAGAAAGATGAAAGCCAGAAGACTCAGCAAGCCATCTTATCTCGCCTTCTTCCACTTGCTTTGTTCTAGCGCTGCTGGCAGCCGATTGAATGGTGCCCACCCACATTGAGGGTAGGTGGGTCATCTTCTCCCAGTCCACTGACTCAAACGTTAATCTCCTCTAGCAACACCTTCACAGACACACCCAGAAACAATACTAGCTATCTAGGCATCCTTCAATCCAATCAAGTTGACACCTAATATTAACCATCACAGCATGTTAGAGGTTTTATTTTATGTATTAATCAATGAAGGAACTAGACAAATACCATAATGATTCAAAAGATAATTCAAAGAACAGACACGTTTATACAGAGTTGTAAAATAGCTCTAAGGCACTGAACCAGGCCAGAATCAGTAATCGAAAGGGATATGCTGTGTGGAGAAAACACAAAGTTGCAAAAATAGTTCAAAGAGGAAGCTTAGAATCAAATAGCCTGGAGGGGTGTCCAGAAATGTGCAGTTTATTTTATTAAAACCATTTTTTCCTATAACTTCAAAAGGGGCTCCTGAGCTGTCACAGCCCCTGGGGAGCAGCATTGATTTCTAGTTTAATTAACAGCAAGACCACCTTTTCCATGTTCTCTCTGGTTCTGTAAAGACTCATCCCTTGGCCTCTTTATGTCTGGGATGGAAACAACTTTTTGCTATTGCTAGTCTTGGGGCTTTACCTTAACCCTTCCCAACCTTTGTAAATATTTCCTCCCTTAAACGCTCCTCAACTTAAAATAGGGAGGAGGGTGGGAAGAAGGAAGGAACAATCACTTGTTGCAGATTCTAGGTGCTACAGACTGAATATTCTGTTTCTCCCCAGTTAATATGTTGGAATTCTTCCCCACAAGGTGATGGTATTAGGAGGTGGGACCTTTGGGAGGTGATAGAGTCTTGAGGGTGGAGCCCTCCTGAATGAGATTAGTGCTCTTATAAAAGAGGCCTGAGGGAAGGCCTGTTTTATTCTACTTAGTGTTGCGATAAAGGAATACCCAAGTCTGAGTAACTTATAAAGAAAAAATGGTTTATTTGGCTCACTGTTTTGCAGGTGGGGGCATCTGGTGAGGGCCTCAGGGTGCTTCCACTCATGGCAGAAGGCAAAGGGAAGCCAGTGTACAGAGATTACAGGGTGAGACAGGTAGCAAGAGAGAGCAGTGAGGTGCCAGGCCTTGTTTAGCAACCAGCTCTTGTGGGAACTAATAGAGTAAGAGCTCACTCATTCCAGCAAGGATAGCATCAAGCCATCCATGAGGGATCTGCCCCCATGACCCAAACACCCTCCATTAGGCCCCATCTCCAACACTGGTATCAAATTTTAATATGAGGTTGGCAGGAGGACAAACATCCAAACTGTAGTGGGTTCCTAGCCCCTTCTGCCATGTGAGGATGCAGTGAGAAGACAGCCATTTATGAACCAGAAAGTGGGACCTCACCAAACACTAAATCTGCCAGTGCCTTAATCTTGGACATCCCAGTTTCCAGAACTGTGAAAAATAAATTTCTGTTGTTTATATGTCACCCAATCTATGGTATTCTGTCACAGTAGCCTAAATGAACTAAAACTCTAGAAAACAGGGATGATTAGAACAAAACTGCAGATACACATATAATCACCCCTGGGTTGGGAAATTCTGGGAAAAGGCTGGATGTTCTTTTAAATGTACAAGTGGATCCTTGGAGCACAGAGACCTGTGTATTCAGTGTATTTCTTCCAGCCCTGCTGTTTGATCCTGTATGCGAATGTGCCTAGCACAATACTGGTCTGAACCAAATACTAATTTCCTTCTTTCTACTCACACGCACCCAACAAAACACTACCAAATAAACTGGATGGGATGGTATCTGGGAGAGTCTGATCATCTAGATCTATCTATGAGAAAGTATTGTCAGACATTCTTGCTATTTCTTGTTGGAACTGGCAATTCGACAGCTTTCATTTGCTTCTCCCTGGAGTTTCAGTGTTATGTGCTATAGTCATTTGAGGGATGGTTCATTTTATCTGATCACAAGCCTTCTAAAATGAAATAGAAAATAGTTGCTTCCTTGGGGTTAGTTAGGGTGGCAGCACTCAGCCAATGGCCATATCTTTTTCTATGTGTTTGGGGGCTTGTGTAAGAATTCTAAGAGCTATGAAAGTAAATATGATATAGTTATGAACTCCTAAATGACATATAACTGTTGGAGACTGTTCTGCTCTTCACAGAAAATCAAGCTGCTTCTGCTCAAGCTCTCTAGTGAATGCCAAAGCATGTTACTTTCTCTTGGAATTTGATTCTACATTGGTTTAAAAAAGTCACCTTTCTTGGTAACTGTATCCATTGCAAAAGGAAAGAAGCACAAGGGAGCCAGTGGGTTGTGTGATATAGGAGGAAGAAAAAGTCATGGCTTTTCCTCTTAGGATCACCAAGCAGTCTTTTGATGATAATCTGGCTTCTCATATCATTTGCCTTCGAAAAGAAAATATATTTGAGTTGCATTTTTAATTGTAAAAAAATAAAAATAAAAACCCCATTCTCCTTTTAATTTATAAAGTAATCTTTCAGGCAATTAAAATATTAACTAAAATTTATCTATTCCCCTGACTTCCATGCAAAGCAACTGGACCTTAAGCAGGTCTAAAGCCTGGGTGGGCTGTACCTGGGACACGACTTTTGGTTTAGCCATGCTCACAGCCAGCCCCCCAAAATGTGCTGGGTTTGTATTGCACCTGGTGGACAGACATCTGGAAGCTGCAGAACACTGGAGTAAGTGTATGTGTTGGATGGGGTTGGGGGCGAGGATAAGTTACAAAGACCCCATGTCATCTTCAGGTAGTGACCTGGAAAGGTGACCATCCTCCAAATCAAGCCTGAAGAAACCACAGAAGCAAGAGAGAAGCCTGCATCTGAGGAACTCTCTTACACACACAGCTGTGAGTAACTGGAAGAGGGGTCTGTGGATGGGGTGGGAGGACACTGTAGCCTGGGGGCAGAGGGCCCTGGAGAGCACTGAGAAGCAAAGTTGGAGGAAAAACATTTCCATTCTCTGCCTGCCTCTCCCATGTGTTGCCTTAAGGCATGCACAGCTGCCCCCTTTGCCATGAATTCAGTGGGACAGCTCAGATTGCTGGTGGCCATGTTGGGCAATAGCAGGTAGATCAAAGACCCTGTCTGGGTGGGAATCCAGTCGTCCTTGTCCTCCTCTTTTTAATACCCCGGGGTGGTGGATTAAAAACTAAGGCCACCATTTTATTCCAAAGCAGTTGTTTCTGAGAGTTTAAAGTGAACTTTGAATGAAGTTGTCACATATTAGTAAATGCGGATTTTCCACTGTGATTTTCTCTGTCCAGGGGTTCCCTTCCTTCCCTTTCCTTAAACTCTCTAAAGAGATGCCAACCAGCGCCGGGCCTTTAGCCCTTCTCAATACACATCACCAGTCCTCATGGGAGCATGACTCATAGCCCCAAACAGCTAGACTGCAGGGGTTACAACAAATGGATACAAAATATCTTTATAGCAGAATCACTGGAACATGTTATAAGGTAAATGGATATGCTTTGGTCAGGAATAGGCAGAGGCAGGCCTCTTGGCCAGAGTGACTCAGCAAGTTTAGCACACAGGCGCATAACTCCACTTGTTACATAGCCTGTTTGTGTAAGCTCATGCTTGGCTCAGAGCCACTATTGTTTGTAAAAGGTATAACTGCCCTGCTGACGTTGCACATACAGCTTATGCCCAGAGAGAGAGTGTGAAGCTGTTGACCCTGTAAGGGAGAGGTGGCCTGGCAGGCCAGGGAATGCAGCTGTAAGTGTGGGAGCTGCAGGAGCCGCAGAGCCGGAGCAGGTAGCGGAGATAAAGGCAGACAGTGTGAGAGAGCTGCTGAATAAAACCATATTTCACCTGCCTGTAGCCCCCGAGTGTTCTTCCTGCTGTCCACCAACCATCCGCCCACTCTCCTTGGACCTCAGCATGGGCTGGAAACTGACATTTGGTGTGACACATGTGGACCACAATTTTTTTAAGCAGCATGATAAATATACTCTACAAGAGAATATTTTAATAATATTTTGCTGTAACAAGAAGTCATAAAAAGAACCAAGTAGAAATGCTATATATGAAAAATATAAAAGTAGAATGTTGAAAATGACAGCAACAGGATGGCTATTTATAGATGCCTGGTGCTCATTCTCCACCTTCTTGCCCCACCACACCCCAAGAAAGGCAATGACTAAACAGCTAAGGTTTGACTAACATCATATTGAACAGTGAAAAGCTGAACGCTTTTTCTCTAAGAACTGAAACAAGACAAGGATGCCCACTCTTACTACTCTTATTCAACATAGTACTGGAAGTCCTAGCCAGAGCAATTAGGCAAAATAAAGAAATAAAAGGCATTCAAGGAGCAATTCAAATTGTCCTTGTTTGCAAATGACATGGTCTTATTCCTAGCAAAACATAAAGACTCCACCAGAAAACTATTAAAATTGACAAATTCAGTAAAGTTGCAGGATGCAAAATCAACATACAAAACACAGTAGCATTTATATGTGCAAATTACAACCTAGCTGAAAAAGAAATCAAGAAGGCAATCCCATTTATAATACCTATAAAATAAATAAAATACCTAGGTATAAATTTAACCAAGGATGTGAAAAATCTCTACAAGGAAAATTGCAAATCACTTATGAAAGAAATTGAAGAGGTTACAATAATTGGAAAAAATTCCCATGCTCATGGATCAAAAAAAATTAATATTGTTAAAAGGACCATACTACCCAAAGCAATCTATAGATTAAACGCAATCCCCATCACAATACTCATTATATTTTTCGCAGAAATATTTTTAAAATCCTAAAATTTATATGGAACCACGAAAGACCCCAAATAGCCAACACAATCCTGAGCAAAAGGAACAAAGCTGGAGGTATTACACTACCAGACCTCAAAGTATACTACAAAGCTGTAGTAACCAAAACAGTATAGTACTGGCATAAAAACAGACACATAGATCAATAGAACAGAATAGAAAGCCCAGAAATTAATCTACATATCTATAGCTGTATTAGTACATTCTCACATTGATATAAAGAAATAACCAATACTTGGTAATTTATCAGAAAAAAGGTTAATTGGCTCACAGTTCTGCAGGCTGTACAGGAAGCATAGTAGCATCTGTTTCTGGGGAGGCCTAAGGGAGCTTTTACTCATGAAGACAACACAGGAGCAGACACTTCACATGGTGAAAGTAGGAGTATGAGACCAAAAGGGGAGGTGCCACACACTTTTAAACAACCAGATTGTGAGGACAGCACAAAGAGGTGCTAAACCATTCATGATAAATCTGCCCCCATGATCTAATCACTTCCCAGCAGGCCCCACCTCCAACATTAGGGATTACAGTTTGACATGAGATTTGGTAGGGACATAAACCCAAACCATAACACAGTGAACTGATTTTTGACAAAGGTGCTGAGAACCTTCACTGGGAGGACAGTCTTTTCAATAAATGGTGCTGAGAAAACTGAAAATCCACATGCAGAAGAATGAAAGTAGACCTTTATATTTCACCCAACACAAAAATCCACTCAAAATGGATCAAAGACCTAAATGTAATACCCCAAATGATAAAACTATTAGAAGAAAACAAAGGGAAAACACTTCAGGACATTGGTCTGGGAAATTATTTTATAAATAAGACCTCAAAAGAACAGGCAACAGAAGCAAAAAAAAAAAAAAAAAAAGGGGGTAATATCAAACTAAAAAGTTCCACACAGCAAAAGAAACAATCAATAGAGTGAAGAGACAATCTGAAGAACAGGAGAAAATATTTTCAAAGTATTCATCAGATAAAGGATTAATATCCAGACTGTACAAGGAACTCAAACATATCAAAGATTAAAAAAAAACCAAACAATCCAATTAAACAATGGACAATCTGAACGAATATTTCTCAAAAGAAGACATACGAATGGCCAACAAAATATATGAAAATATGCTCAACATCACTAATTATCAGAGAAATGCAAATCAGAACCACAACAAGGTATCATCTCACTCCAATTAGGATGGCTGTTATCAAAAAGACAAAAAATAACAAATGCTGGTGAGGATGCAGAGAAAAGGGAACTCTTACACACTGGAAGCTGAGGTGGGAGGATTTCTGGAGCCTGGGAGATGGAGGCTGCTGTGTGCTATGATTGTGCCACTGCACTCCAGCCTGGGTAAGAGAGCAAGACCTTGTCTCGAAAATAAATAAATAAATAAATAAAAATGAAAGAAAAGGATGAAAAAGGCTTTCCAGGAAAATAACCAAATGAAAAGTGAGGTAATAGTCATAGCATCTGACAAAATAGAATTCAAGGCAAATTATGTTACTGAACAGGAAGATTACATACTGATGTTAAAGGAACTAATGGAGGGAATGATAGAGCAGGTAGATACCACCATCATCAATGGATAGAATTAATAACTGTATTAATTGAGAGCAGCAGACAGGATTGTCCATCAGGCGCCAAGGGAGACAATCTTGTGCAGCTGCTTCAAAACTCTCAGATGTGAGGCTGGGCGCGGTGGCCACGCCTGTAATCCCAGCACTTTGGGAGGCCGAGGTGGGCGGATCACGAGGTCAGGAGATCGAGACCATCCTGGCTAACACGGTGAAACCCCGTCTCTACTAAAAATACAAAAAATTAGCCAGGCATGGTGGCGGGCGCCTGTAGTCCCAGCTACTCGGGAGGCTGAGGCAGGAGAATGGCGTGAACCTGGGAGGCGGAGCTTGCAGTGAGCCCAGATCATGCCACTGCACTCCAGCCTGGGCGACAGGGTGAGACTCCATCTCAAAAAAAAAAAAAAAACTCGCAGATGTGGTGATGCCTCCCTCACACAGGCCATCTGGCCAATGCAAAAGCTCTTCAGCCTGGTGAGATGGATGAGTTAAAAGTGGGAGTAGAGGGCAGTTAGGGCACATTCAAGCTATTATTTTACCAGAATCTTCCTCCCACTAAGACATGTTAAAGAGTTGGTTTTTCTCTTAAGGACAGCCTTCCAGCAATAGTCCCATAGTTTATTGCCATCAGGAAGATGTTGCCGTCTGAGAGGCTTGGCCAGTATGCTGGGGCAAGGCGGGCTGCTTTCCAGACAAGGTAAAATCGGCAGGCCCATTCTCGCTTATCATTCAGCTGTAAGTGTCTCATGGTGGCCTCCTTCCAGGCCGGGGGACCTATCTGGTTGTGATTTCCCATGGATTAATATCTCCCTCCTGGAGCACAGTCGGGTGACGTTCTGAACAAAAGCCATCTGATCTAGTATTTATGATGTATTCTGGGCTTCCATATTGTATGATGTGGGACATGGAGTCTAGCAGTTTAACTTCCTCATTTCCAAACTTTCAGGCTCACCTCCTCTCCAGCGTTAGGGAAAAACATAGCTGAGGTGAAGCCTGTGGCCACTTTATTCCCAGTCTGTGCAGGAATGAATGGCCCCTGACTGCCCAGTGTTCCATCTCGCCTGGTTTGCTTCCTCTGTGCTTTGACATTTGCATAAATCCTTCTCTTGCACTCCATTCTGACTGCCTCGCTTGCAGTGGGACAGTCTTTAAACTCTGTGTATTTTAGGACATTCATCTCCAAGGAACCAAAAGCCAGAGTGCATCTGCGCTAGGACTTTACCTGGTGCAGGTCTACTGGGGAGACCATTCCCCTGTGACATTTATTTAAGCAAAATTGTAAGAATGCTGATAGAACATTCTTGGTCAAACTCACAGGCAAGCAAAATCTAACACAGCTGAATAACAGGATACAGAGCAAGTTTGGGGAGCACCTGTTTTTCCAGCTCCGGTAGCAGTGACAGACTAGAATGTTGTTAACTCCTCCCTGCTTACCACCAAACTGCAAATTGGAACTTTTAGGTTACGTAGAAAGCAACTGTCTTTTTCCTAACATAACTCTAGACATAAGCCTTTGTATACCCTCAAAACTACTGAGCCATTATAATTCCGGAGATGCTAACACAGTTAAGGCTATTTTCCTTCTGCAGGTTTGGGTTTTTTAGTTCAATATTTGACCATAGGAAGAAATAGTCTTCAGATATGGCTTCTTCACCAGTAACTACTTTTACACTTTTGATCACATCCTGGAGAAATCGTTCAAGAACTTGATAAGACTTTTACATGTTTTGTTGGCCTATTTTCAGCTTTCAGTAGTGCACAGGAAACAGTAATGGCTTGGCTACCTTTGTTTAATATGGACTCCTGGTGGCTGAGGCCCCCACACCCTTTGTTTAAAGCTACTGTGAGAATTAGAATTAGTAGGAAAGAGTCCTCAAATGACAATATAATATTTCAAACTAAGTAAAACAGGACTGTACTCAGGCAGATTCTCTTTCAAACATGGTTTGAATCAAAACTAATTTTATTAATATATATGCACTCACCTCAGCTCTAAGAAATTGGGGAAAACATATCCTTCTAAGCATTTGTGGTTAGATAAGATTATCACAAATCCAGAGTAGCCTCACAGACAATAGCAAATTAGTAGAACTTAATTTTCTATTAGCTAATAGCAAATTAATAGAACTAATAGCTTAAGAGTAACTGTTCTAAACTAATTATCTTGGGCTTCTGATGTAAAAAAAGAAGATCCCTGTTTCCCCCCAAAATCCAGTTTCTTAAAATCAACCCAAGCAAATAAGAGTGAAATAGAATTTAAATTACTGAAACCAGGAAAGAGCCATAGTCAAAAATCACTAGCTATGAAGAGTGGCAGTCAAATGCAGTGATATTTGAAATAAAGGGAGGGAGAGGACCAGAACAGTCCTAGAGGGTTAAGACTTTCCTAAAAGAAGAAGGTTTTCATCCTGAATGGCCAAGTGGTGGAGCTTGGAATGGCAGCATCTAGGGGACATGTGTGAGCAGCAGGGGTGACCCCTTCTCTATTCCTCATTTCAGAGTGGCAGGGCAGGTGGGGTCAGAGGAGAAGCTTTTCAGGCAGGTGTTGAGGAGATGTGGCAGGTGAAGGAAGAGTCTTGGGGAGCTTTATAGCCCCAAATCTCAGGAGAACTGATGAGAAAGGATGTGGAGAAGGCACCTCTGACTCGCAGCTTGCTTCTGCCTCAACTTCTCCCCACACAGTGTGACTCTTCAGCAAATCAGTGACCTGGATCACAAAAGGAAAAGTGACAATTCAAGACCAGGATCACAGCAAAGTAACAAATAGAAGGCACGCAGGAAATGTATTTTGGAAGAATTACTCCAGGAAGCCAAACAGTGCACACATTTTTTTTCCTCATAGTCTTAGAAAAAGGAAAAAAATAAAAAAGGCAACAAGACTTCAGAGAAGGTTACAAGAAATTGTAGAAGGGGTTATAATACAACAAAAGAGATGAAAAGGAGCTGTCCAATCTCAGGGAATATGTGGAAGAGGAAACATCATTTCAGAAATGATAGTTAACTTTAAGATGCCAAAATGAGAACAGGCACTGCACTGCTGAAATCAAGGGAGGGACACTAAAGAAAGGCTTGAGAAGACTGTCGGAAAAACAAATGGAAAAAAAGAACAAAAAGCTGAAAGTTACTAGGGAGAGCCAGACAGCTATGTACAACAAGGATATCCATCATGCAGATAATTGGTGTTCCTGAAGAAGAAAACAGAACAATTTCAAAGACATAAAAAAAGAAAGCCTTAATAAAAGTCAAGGAAGACCTAAATCCTCAGTTTAAAAATGTACCTTGCGTTTCAGGAAAAAATAAAGCAAAATGATTAACACAGACAGATTCTGGTGACATTCCTGGGCTTCTAGGAAAAATAAAGAAACAAATAACATTGAAGTTTCATCAAACAAACAAACAACAAAGACAAAAAAGCAAGTAACCTGTCAGAGGGAGAAATCATGTGACCTCAAACTTTTCCTTGACATTTACTGGGATAAGACCATGGAATAGCGTCCCCAAGGATCTCAGGGAGAGACAGTGTGGACCCAGGGAAATGATACACTGCTGACTTGTCATTCAGTTACAAACACCACAGGTGGCCTTTCTAAAACTAGAAGGAATTCAGGGCACAGAGCACCTTTGAACCACTCTTGAATCAGCTACCCCAGGAAAAACTCTACTGAGCAAGGAAAGGAAAGGGGCCGTCACAAAAAGGGCAGGTGGTGAGCAAGCATTTCATCCATTAAAATATACAGCTGAGGCTAGACAACCATGAACAATCTAGGGACAATAAATTTTGTGAAGTCTAATTCTTTAAAAATTGCAATACAGCAAATTGAAATTGAGAATTAGGAGGTGAGGGAAGGTGTGTAAATGCTAGCTTTCTAACTTTTCCTGATAGAACATTAACGACTACAAAAGAAATTACATTGAGTTCTTGCTAGGCGCCAACCACAGTTCCTAGTGCTTTTTTGTGTAGCATTTCATTAATCTCTCACAACAGCTCAGCAGCGTAGGAACCATTAATATTCCCATCTTACAGACGAGGAAACTGAGACACAGAGAATTTAATCTTTTCCCAAGGCTGTGCAGCTAGTAAGGAAAATAAGGAAAGCCATTTGGTCATCTCAAGAGGCCCTGAAAACTAAGTTTATAAGACCAATACAAGCCATTCCTGATGAAAAATTTTGATAAAGGAATAATTGGTCAGGGATAAGGGTGGCAGCTGAAGTGTGGCTGTGGAGTCTGGAGCTACAGATTCTCTCCTTTCTTATTCTGGTGCCACGGAGGTGGGGCATTTCTTATACATGAGGTTGTAAATCTCCCCCTTTCTGAGCCTCTGTGGCTCTGGCAGGTAGATGTTAAAACATCAAAAAGCTAGGCCCCCACTGGCTGGCTAGTGGAGCTGGATCTGCGGGTGTCTTGATAGAGCCAAAAACAAACTACATTAGGGCTGGGCACAGTGGCTGACGCCTGTAATCCCAGCACTTTGGGAGGCTGAGGTGGGTGGATCATTTGAGGTCAGGAGTTTGAGACCAGCCTAGCCAACATGGTGAAACCCTGCCTCTACTAAAAATACAAAAATTAGCTGGGTGTAGTGGTGGGTGCCTGTAGTCCCAGCTACTCGGGAGGCTGAGGCAGGAGAATGACTTGAACCCAGGAGACGGAGGTTGCAGTGAGCAGAGGTTGCAGTGGGCCAAGATCATACCGCTGCACTCCAGCCTGGTAGACAGATCAATACTCTGTCTCAAAACAAATAAACACGAAAAACAAACAAACAAAAAAACGCATTAGCACCCTAGCTAATATTTTTACTCTAGGTGGATCCAACCCAGCAAACTCCACCGACTACACCCAGTAGAGTTGGTCGATTGACTTATAAAATAGAGGGACATAGATGTTGCCAGTACATGAAACACTCAGGACGCTTACCGTGTCACAACTTCCAAGTGTCAAAGTCATTATAATAATAACAGACAACAAATGCTTTGTGCATCTGTCACCAGAGCAATGGACTTGAAAGCTCTGGGCTGTGGTGGACCCTGGTGGAACAGGCCTCACTATTACCAAGCCTGGTATGTGAACTGACCAGAACCTATTGGATCTATCTGCTTTAGCTGCTATTGGTTGCAAAATGTCATAGTCCGCTGGGGCTGCCATAACAAAGTATCCAACAGTCTGGGTGGCTTAAAGAACAGAAATTAATTTTGTCACTGTTCTGGAGGCAGGAAGTCAGAGATCAAGGTGTCAACAGGGTTGGTTTCTCCTGAGACCTCTCTCCTTGCCTTGTAGATGGCTGTCTTCTGTGTCCTTACGTGGTCCCTTCCTTGTGCATGTCTATGTCCTAATTTCCCCTTTATATAAGGACACCAGTTATGTTGGATTAGGGCTCACTGTAGTTAATTTAATTACTTCTTTAAGCCTTATCTCCAAATACAGTAACATTCTGAGGTACCGAGGGTTAGGAATTCAACATAAGAATTTGGGGGAAAAACAAAAAAACAAAAATAGAATAATTTGGGAGAAAGGGGAGGACACAGTTCAGCCAATAACAGATAGTGTTAGATAAATTCCATCCAAGTCTTTCAACTATGCTGCTTTTAAAAAATTAAATTCTACTAGAACCACCATTTTGTCAAGACTAGGTGCATTTCATACCTTGAATTACTTCCCTTTTTCCTAATCTCTTTTATAAGATATTGATCACACACTCGCATCAGCAGGAATGTGCACAGAAGATTCCTGGAGTACAGAACAGTTGGGTAGCGATCAAATCCTGACTCTGCTCCTGGGAGCTGTGTGAGGATGAGCAGACCACGTGGTCTCTCCCCTCTGACCATCAGTTTCCTCGTTTGTAACAAAATGTGATATTAAGGGAAATGTACAATGATATTCACTGCAGCATTGTGTATGGTGATAAAACATTACAATATAACTCAAATGCACATGGACAGGGGAATGAATAAACAAAACGTTGCATGCTTGTATATGGGGATACTTTATAACGTTGGAAATGAATAAAATAGCTTCCAATAAAGCAACATGAAAGAATATTGAAGACACACCAGACTGTACAGTGAAGAAGCAAAACCATCCAATGTGATATCACTTATATATCAGTAAAAACACATGTTAAACACTATTCTGTATAGCTCATGGGAAAAATAAATGTGTTCATGTATAATATATAGTAAAATTATAAAAACACAGATTGTAAGGAAAAAGATTACCTCTGGGAATTGAAGATAGAAATTGGGATGGGGTACAAAGGAGACTTCCGTTTTATCTGTGCAGTATTTTTTTTCTTTAAAAAATCTGAAGAATGTATAACAAAATATTAGCATTTGTTAGTCCTGGGTGGCAGATATGTGGGTGTTTTGTTATGTTACCATTAGTATTTTCTGCATTAAACATCTCAAAGGCAAAGTAAATAGAAGGATGGTAATTGCCCTGGCTTCACCTCTTAGGGCTATTGCAAGGTTTCAATAATGAAATATTTGCGAAAGTTCCTTGTAAAATTAAGAGCTCTGTACAAATATTAAATTTTAAGCTAATCTGTTTCATTTGCTGTTGACTCTATTAACTTCCATTTCAAAAGTCCACAGAGTCGGATAGCTCCAAATTTGGGGTGGTGTTGGCAGTGATCATGGTAGTGGTCATGATGAGGGTGGCAGTGATGGTGGTGGCAGTGCAGTTGCTAGCGGGTGGTGATGACAGAGGACTGGTAGTGATGGTGACGATGGTGATTGTAGTAATGGTGGTGGTAATGGTGTTACGGTGGTGGTGATGACATGATGGTGATAGTGGTGATTATGGTGGTGATGATGGTGGTGATGGCAGTGGTGGTGATGGTGTGAATGTGATGGTAGTGGTGATGGTGGTGATGGTGGTGATGGCAGTGGTGGTGGTGATGGTGTGAATGTGATGGTAGTGGTGATGGTGGTGATTATGATGGTGGTGGTGGTGATGATGGTGGTGGTGACGGTAGTGATGATGGTGCTGATTATGATGGTGGTGGTGGTAGAGTTGATGTGTGCAGAGAGCAGTGTTAGACCTCTGATCTAGCTCTGAGCCACACCACACACACACTACTGCATAATATCATACACTTCTAGGGCTGTGTGTCTCACTGCTAGTAAGACCAAACCCTCCAAAGGCAAATTACATGAATGTGTGTCTCCCATTTCTCCTAGTAAATACTGTTTAAAGTACTGTATTGAGCACGGTAATTAGCTTTTACCAGAAATACGTGAATTTCATCTTTTTGAAGAACTGCAGCAATATGAGAAATGACCACAAGAGGACAGTAGAGAAACATCAATAAAGTTCAACTTTACCTCAAGGATTGGGCAGGCACAAGCCATGGTCTCCACTCAAGAAGCTGCTCCTCAGCAGGGAGAAGTGTGGGTCTCTGCAAGAGATCAGGTTGTGGGAATTTAACGGCCAGTCAACATATCACAGAATGTCATGGAGTTTGAGCTGTTGAAAACCATCTAGTTCAACTTCCTCAGCCCCAGCCAGCATCTATCTGGACTGCAATTTCTTGAGAGACCCTGAGCCAGAATCACCCCACTAAATCTCTCTTAAATTCGTGATCCATTGAGATGGTGATAAGCAGTGTTTGCAGTTGTGAAGTGCCAAAAAATTTTGAGATAATTTGTTATGCAGCAAAAGATCACTAATACACCTGGCGTGTAGTCCACAGTTAATGAATGTTAGCCATAATTGTTATTCAGGACTATTAAATGCAAGGAGGTTATTTTTCCAGCATTTTCTCACTATGTCAATTATGATGTAACTTAGAAGTGATATCACTGATGCATTCATTCATTAATTTTCCAATAAGCCAAACTACTGGCCAGAATGACATCAATAAGAAAAATACATCATTCATTCATGTATCCATTCACTAATTCATACCTCCATTCACTTATCAAGTATGAATTGTGACAGAGATACTAGCTCAAGGTAGAGTGTGGCCAGTTGAGTGAGAGGGGTCAGATAAGAGGTAATTTGCTGGGCATAGTGATTCATGCCTGCAATCCCAGCACTTTGGGAGGCCAAGGCGGGAGGATCACTTGCATGCAGGCATTTGAGACCAGTCTGGGCAACATACTAAGGCCCCATCTCTACAAAATAATAGAAAATTAGCTGGGTGTGGTGGTGTGTACCTGTAGTCACAGCTACTTGGGAGGGTGAGGTGGGAGGATCACTTGAGCCTGGGAGACAGGGGCTTCAGTGAGCTGCGATCATGCCACTGCATTCAGCCTGGGTGACAGAGCAGCAAGACCCTGTCTCAAAAAAAAAAAAAAAGGTGAAGAAAGAAATCCAGCAGGGAAGAAAGACAGCAGATGATGGAAGGAAGCATGAGCAGAGGCACAGAGTTTCATGTGGTCTTGAGTACTCAGGGGAGGCAAGGACTTTGGCTGGGTTGGACCATAGGAAGAGAAGGTAAGATGGGAATAGGTATATGTAAAGATGGAGAGGATGCAAGGGACAGCAAGAGAGCCTTACCATAATATAAAGATTGCCATAATATACTACAAATCCCATAAGAGGGAGCTTGAGCTTCATCCTTTGACAGGTTTTAGGTAGGCGAGCACATGGCCAGGCGTAGGTTTTCAGATCACTGTGGCTGCTGTTAGCGAGGCAGATGGAGAAGAGAGACTGCTCTGCGAGTTGCTGAACAGCTGCCAAGCCCAGTAGGCTGCGGAACAGAAAAGTTTACAGGAATTCATTTATTCCCCTTCCCTGTGCCATAAGAAAAATTCCTACTTCACTGGAGTGTGGGCTCATCCCCAAGAAGGAAGAATTCACTTCTTGCAGAGATGAGGGATCAAAAGGAAGGACCGCATGATCTCTATTGGCGGTTTCAACTATGAATGATTTTGCCCCTGAGGAGACATTTGACAATGTCTGGAGATATTTTTAGCTGTCACAACTGGGGAGGAGGAGGCACGTACTGGGTAGAGTCCAGGGATGCTGCTGAACATCCTGCAAGGCACAGGACAGCCCTCCACTGATGAAGAAGTATACGACCCAAAGTGTCATCAGTGCGAGGCTGAGAAACCTTGGTTGTTACAAAAATGTGACAAAATAAAAATGACACATAAAAACACATTAAAGATGAGAAAAACTCAAAAATGTCCACAGGGAGCAGAAGAAAATTATGACCAAGTATGTCATTATCAATTTAAGAAATAAGTATTTGCCGTTACAAAACAAGAGTTTGAAGCAGAGATATAAGCAATAAGGATAGGATAAAAGATCTTACATCAACCATATCTGACATATAGATAAGGAAAAATGATACTCATCTATCAGAAGAGAAAATGTTGGATCACAAAGCAAAAACCAATTTTATGTTGTATGCAACATAAGCAAGATGTTGTATACAAGAAACAAAATTAAGACCAAGAAGTTATCCAGTGAATTTGAAGAAGGGTTGGCAAAGATATACTATGTGAACAAAAAGAAAAATAAAGCAGTGTCACAACTTTTATATCAAAAAAGGTTAATCTCTGCTTCATACTTTATGCTGAAATAACTTCCAGGTAGATAAAAATTGTAAACATTACAACGAAAAAAATTTAAATGCCAGAGGAAAATCTTTGAAAATAATATTATTGACCTTAAGGAAGTCCTTTGAAGTACAATATCATAAAAGAAGTTGATGAATCTAACTACCTAGAATCTAAAATCGTTGCATGGTAAAGCATGCACACAAACACACACATATACACTGTATACACAAAACCAAAAGACAAAAGGCAAACTGAGGAAAAACTCATATTACAACTCATATCACAAAAGATTAGTCATCTTAATTAATTAAATAGTTAACTCAATAACCATTTGTTGAGTGTCTGTGTTACACTGGGCCCTGCCTAGCACTGGGGAGACAATAACATAAAACACAAAGTTCCTGCCTTTGCGAAACTTAACATCTCATGGAACAGCCAGACAATAAACAGATAAAGTGGTAAATGTATGTAATATTAGGTAGTGATAAGTGCTTTAAAGACAAACTTAGGTGTGGGTATAAAGAGTGAGATGGAGTGAGAATAGGTATTACTGAGATTGGGTAGTAAGGAAGGTCTCATTGGTGAAATTTTGTTTGAGCAGGGGACATTTCAGCTAGGAGGAAGAGCAATTGCAAAAGTCTGGAGATGGGAATATAAGGGTTTGTTTGAGGAACAGCATGGAGATAAGAATCGGTGTGGCAGTGAGAGAGGGGTATAGTGGTTAAAAAGTGAAGTTCAAGGTACCCAGGAGCCAGCTCACAGAGAGCTTTCAGGCCATGATGGGACTGTGCATACAACATCCATCACCAAGACACAGAACTGTCCATCACTACAGAGATGTCTTCCATGCCAGTCCTTTATGCTCACATGCACTGCCCTCCCTTCTACCACCCTTGGTGCCTGTTAACAACTAATCTGTTCTCCATCTGCATACCTTTGTCACTTTGAGGATGTCACATAGATGGAATCATGCAACATGTGGCCTATTGAGATCATCTCTCTTCACTCAGCATAATATATGCCTTTCATTTTATTTCTGAGTAGTATTTTATGTTATGGATGTATCACATTTTATTTAGACATCCATACACTGAAAGACATTTGGGTTGTTTCTGATTTTGACTATTACAAATCGGGCTTCTATGAATCTTCAAATTTGTGTTGATGTATATTTCAAAGAGTCACTGTGGCTGCTTTGTGGGTAGTAGACTGCAGGGGTAAGAGTGGATGCAGGGAGTGAGGAGCTACTGCCATAGTCCAGGCAGACATGACAATGGATTCAACCAGCTGGAGAGGTGAATGATGTGGGACAGGCTCTTGGGTTGAATATGAGGCACAAAAGAAAGAAAGGAGTCAAGGACAACTTTGTGAATTTGAACTACCAAGTGAAAGGTAGTCTCATCTACTGAGATGAGCCTGACTGTGGGAAGGAGAGTTTGGGGATGGAGTTTTGGTGGAGGCAGATCTAGCACTCTGTTTTGGTTGTGTTAACTTTGAGATCCCTATTAGATGTCCTGCAGAGATAGTAATTCAACAGCCATATGAGTCTGGAATTCAGAGTGTAGGCTGAGCTGGAGAGAAAACTTTGAGATTCCATAAATATGTAGATAGAATGTGACATAAAAACACTTGGCCTAGATAGGTCACCAAGGAAATAAAGACAGAAAAGCAGGTCTAGATCCCATGGGCCTCCAACTTACAGAGGTTGAGAAGAAGGGAAGGTCAAAGAGAAAGTGAGAGGGAGCAGCTGGAAAGACAGAAGGAGCCCCCCCAGAGTGTGGTGGCCCACAAGGCACCAGAAGATGCCTTTTCAGGAGTGAGGAGTGAGCCTCGGTGTCAAATGCTGCTGCTGAGAGCTGGTGTTGGCGTCCTGGGATTGCTATAACAAATGATCACAAACTGGGAAGCTTAAAACAGCATAATTTTTTCCTCTCACAGCTTTGGAAACCGTAATTCTAAAGTCAAGGTGTTGGCAGGGTTGGCTCCTTCTAGAGGCTCTGAGGCAGAGCTCATTCCATGCCTCTCTCTAGGATTCTCGTGGCCCCAGGCTAGGATACATGACTAGGTTCCATGACACACCACCCAACCTCCAACTCCATTTCACATGGAGGTTTCTTGGTCTCTCTCTTTTCTCTTATAAGGACTTGCCATTGGATTTAGGGTCCTCTAATGCAGGATGACATTATTTTGAGATCCTTACTTTAATTACATCTGCAAAAAACCCTTTTTCTTTTAAGGTCACGTTCCCAGGTTCTAGGAAGACATGAATTTGGGGAAACCTCATTCAACCCAGAGGGCCAGCAAGAAGAGAACTGGTAACCGAACTTTGGATCTGGCAAGTTCGAGGTCACTGGTGACTTAACAAGAGTAATTTATACGAAATATTGGAGGCAAAGACTTCACTGTAGTGAGCCCAGTGAGATGAGGCAGTGTGAAAGGGAGACAATGTTTTATAGGAGTTTAACTTTAAAGCTTTGCTGTGTTTGAGCAGTAGCCAGAAGGAGATATGGAAGAGACTGTTTTTGTTTTATAATATGAGAGACAGAGCAACATATGGGAATTTAATGGAAATGCTCACGGAAAGAGAGAGAAAACGGGGACAATGAAAGACATATAAATATAGACAGCTACCAATCAGGAAGAAGAAGATCACCAACTCAATAGAAAGACTGGGCCAAAGATCCAGACAGGGAAGAAAAGTAGAAAGCTCTTTTTAAAAATTCATTTACTTTATTTTTTAAATTTAACTTTTAAGTTCAGGGGTACGTGTGCAGGATTGTTATATAGGTAAACTTGTGTCATGGGGGTTTGTTGTACAGATTATTTCATCACCCAGATATTAAGCCCAATACCCGTTAGTTATTTTTCCTGATCCTCTCCCTTCCCACCCTTCACCATCTGATAGGCCCTAGTGTGTTGTTCCCCTCTATGTGTCCATGTGTTCTCACCATTTAGCTCTCACTTATAAGTGAGAACATGCAGTATTTGGTTTTCTATTTCCGCATTAGTTTGCTAAGGATAATGACCTCCAGCTCCATCCATGTTCCTGCAAAAGACATGATCTTGTTCTTTTTCTGGCTGCATAGTATTCCATGATGGATATGTACCACATTTTCTTTATCCAGTCTATTATTGGTGGGCATTTAGGTTGTTGATTCCATGTCTTTGCTATTGTGAGTAGTGCTGCAATGAATATACACATACATGTGTCTTTATAATGAAACAATTTATATTCCTTTGGGTATATACCCAGTAGTGGGATTGCTGGGTCAAATACTATTTCTGCTTATAGGTCTTTGAGGAATCATCACACTGTCTTCCACAAGGGTTGAACTAATTTACATTCCCACCATCAGTGTATAAGCATTCCTTTTTCTCCACAACCTCGCTAGCATCTGTTATTTTTTCCCTTTTACTAGTAGCCATTCTGACTGGTGTAAGATGACATCTTCTTACGGTTTTGATTAGCATTTTTGTAATCATCAGTGATGTTGAGCTCTTTTTTATAAGATTGTTGGCCACATGTATGCCTTCTTTTGAAAAGTACCTGTTTATGTCATTTTCCTGATTCTTAATAGAGTTGTTTGTATTTTTTCTTGTAAGTTTGTTTAAGTTCCTTATAGATGCTGGATTTAGACCTTTGTCAGATGCATAGTTTGCAAAAATTTTCTCCCATTCTGTAGGTTGGCTGTTCACTCTGTTGATAGTTTCCTCTGCTGTGCAGAAGCTCTTTAGTTTAATTAGATCCCATTTGTCAGGTTTTGCTTTTGTTACAATTACTTTTGGTGTCTTTGTCATGAAGTTTTGCCTGTTTCTATGTCCAGAGTGGTATTGCCTAGGTTGTCTTCTAGGGTTTTGTTATGGTTAGGCATTGTGTCCCCACCCAAATCTCATTTTAAATTGTAGATCCCATAATTCCCATGTGTCGTGGGAGGGACCAGGTGGAGATAATTGAATCATGGGGGCAGTTCCCACCATCCTGTTCTCATGACAGTGAATAAGTCTCACAAGATCTGTTGGTTTTATAGAGGGCAGTACCCCCGCACATGCTCTCTTACCTGCCACCATATATATGTGCCTTTGCTCCTCTTTCACCTTCCACCATGATTGTGAGGCCTCCTGAGCCATGGGAACTGTGAGTTCATTAAACCTCTTTTTCTTTATAAATTACCCAGTCTTGAGTACATCCTTATTAGCAGCATGAGAACAAACTAATACAGGTTTTTATAGTTTTGGGTTTTACATTTAAGTCTTTATTCCATCTTGAATTGATTTTTGTATATGGTGTAAGGAAGGGATCCAGTTTCAATCTCCTGCCTATGGCTAGCGAATTCTCCCAGCACCATTTATTGAATGGGGAATCCTTTCCTCATTGCTTGTTTTTATCAGGTTTGTAGAAGACCTGATAGTTGTATGTGTGTGGCCTTACTTGAAACATCATCAATAATGAGCTCTGAAATTGAGCCAGTAATAAATAGCCAACTAACCAAAAAAGCCCAGGACCAGAAGGATTCACAGCTGAATTCTACCAGATGTACAAAGACGATCTGGTAGCATTTCTGCTAAAACTATTCCAAAAAATTAAGGAGGAGGGACTCCTTCCTAATTCATTCTATGAGGCCAACATCATCCTGATACCAAAACACGGCAGAGACACAACAGATAAAGAAAACTTCAGGTCAATTTCCTAGATGAACATCAATGCAAAAATCCTCAACAAAATACCAGCAAAGTGAATCCAGCAGCACATCAAAAAGCGTACCCACCATGATCAAGTAGGCTTTACCCCTAGGATGCAAGGTTGGTTCAACATATGCAAATCAATAAACATGATTCATTACATAAACAGAATTAAAGACAAAAAACCCACATGATTATCTCAAGAGATGCAGAAAAGGCTTTCAATAAAATTCAACACTCCTTCATGTTAAAAACTCTTAGTAAACTAGGTATTGAAGGAAAATACCTCAAAATAATAAGAGCCATCTATGACAAACCCACAGCCAACATCGTACTTAATGGGCAAAAGATGGAAGGATTCTTTGTGAAAACTGGCACAAGACGAGGCTGCCCTCTGTCACCACTCCTATTCAACATTGTATTGGAAGTCAGGGCCAGGGCAATCAGGCAAGAGAAGGAAATAAAGTGCATCCAAATAAGAAGGGAGGAAGTCAAACTATCCTTGTTTGCAGATGACATGATCCTATATCTAAACATCCCCATAGTCTCACCTCAAAAGCCCCTTATACTGATAAAGAACTTCAGCATAGTCTCAGGATACAAAATCGATGTGCAAAAATTACTAACATTCTTATACGCCAACAACAGTCAAGCTGAGAGTCAAATCCAGGAATGCAATCTCATTCACAATTGCCACAAAAAGAATAAATATCTAGGAATACAGCTAGCCAAGGAGGTAAAAGATATCTACAAGGAGAACTACAAAACACTGCTCAAAGAAATCAGAGATGACACAGAAAAAGGGAAAAAACTCTTATACCCAAAAAAGCATATCATTTTGAAAGTTAACAAAAATAGCTGATTTTACCCAGATCAAAATGTTTGAAAAAACACTAGATTGTCCAAAGTGTGGAGAATAATGCCCAGTCATAGATTGCTTGTGGGAAATTAAGATGATAAGAGCTCTATAATAAAAATGGGACCTAACAATTATTAAGCACTTACCCTGTTGCCAGGCAATGTTTTCAGTAAGTTACATGCATTAAATCATTAACCCTCACTCTAACCCCTGAAGGGGGCACAATGCCCTCTGAAGAAACTTGCCAGTTAAGTTACTTGCCTAGCACAGATGACAGGTCACTTGTCACACAGATGATGGCCTGCAGCACCCTTCAAAGGGCAAAATGGTGACACTTATCAATGTGAAAATGTATATACTTTTTGAGCCAGCAATTCTAGGAATTTTTCTTATTGCTACATGTCCATGCTTGTCAAATATATGTATATAAAGATAGTCACTACCCTGTTGTTTGCAATAGTAAAAAACTGGAAGTGAATTTACATATAGGAATGCTGATGGAAATGCTCATATAGGGAGACAAATCAATAGAGACCTCATTAGCAAATGATGGCATATTTCAACAATGAAATATTAAGCAGCTATTACTAAAAATTAGATAGCGCTCTGTGTAGTGGAATAAATCAATCTCCAAAATACACTGTTAAGTGAAAAACAAAAGGTGCATTCCATAATGTATGGAATTCTCCCATTTGTTTAGAAAGTATACATGTACCCAGTAGTGTTATTGCTGAATCATACAGTAGTTCTGTTTTTAATTTTTTGAGGAACCTTTAAAATGGAACCTCTTTTCTATAATGGCTGCAGTAATTTATATTCCCAACAACAGTGTGTAAGTGTTCCTTTTTCTCCATATCCTCACAATATTTGTTGTGATTTGTGCTTTTTGTTTTGTTTTGAGACAGGTTCTCACTCTGTCACCCAGGCTAGAGTACAGTGGCGCTATCATGGCTTATCGAAGCCTAGAACTCCCGGGTGGGTGATCCTCCCACCTCAGTCCCTCCCCTACTCCCAGTAGATGGGACTATAGGTGCACACCACCATGCCCACTAATTTTTTGATTTTTTATAGAGACAGGGTCTCTATATTGCCCAGGGTGGTCTCGAACTCCTGGGCTCAAGTGATCCACTCACCTCTGCCTTCCAAAGTGCTGGGGTTACAGGTGTGAGCCACTGTGTCTGGCTTCATTTGTCTTTTTGATGATAGCCATTCTAACTGGAGTGAGGTGATACCTCATTATACTTCAGATTTATGTGTCCTCACCACAAAAACAATAACTGTGAGATAATACATTTGTTAATTAGCTAGATTTAATTATTCCACAATGCTTATATACTTCAAAACATCATATGGTGCATGATAAAAATGTAGAATGTTATCTGTCAACTTAATTTTTTTTTTTAAAGTATAAGATACTTTTTTATCATCTCTGATAATGGAGATTGCATCTGGGAAGAAAAACTGGGTAGCTGGAAGACAGGCTGTGAGTGGAGATTTACGTCTCATTCATGCTCCCCTTTGTCTTGTGAATTTTGAACCACCCGTATGTTACATTATGCAGTAAAAAAACAAATAAAATGTAATTTAATTATCCTATTCATCTCTTCCTAAAAACCTACCACTACTGCCATAACTGCAACCCTCCCTAGGCCTCTGTCGTATTCAGAATGCTTCTTCTGGGCACACAAAAGGACGTGCATGTATCACATGTTCTGATCCTTTACTGCTTCATCGTCTCCTCCCAGCTTCCCAGCTGCCTCCCTGCTCCAGACGCATGGCTTCTTTCTGCTCCTAGAACAAGCTGCACTCATCCTTCCCTCAGGGCCAGGGCAACAGCTGTTCCTCTGCCTAGAAGTCTCTGTCTGATTTTTCAGTGGCTCTGTCTTTCAACAACCTCCTAATGGAGGACATTAATCCCTGTTTGAAACTCACCTTTCAGAAAGCTTCTCTGACCACTCATCCATAAATGCAACTCACTCACTCTCTATCCAGGATCCATTTTAATTCTCTGTTTTACATCTATCCTTCTCTATTTTCTTCCTGTTTGTGTTCTGTTTCCTTCCAGTAGAACATAAACTGCACCGGGGTGAGTAGCTTGGCTATTGTATTTATGGCTGTATCCCAGTGCCTAGAGGAGTGGCCAGCACAGAGAAGGCTCAGTGAATATTTGTTGAAGGGCTGGGTTGAAGGATGAATGGATGGATAGATGGCTGTGTGGATGGATAGTTGGATGGATAAATGGATGAATAGCTGGATGGTTAGATGGATTATGAATGTATTAGGGTTCTCCAAAGGAACAGAACTAATAGGATATATGTGTATATGAAAGCAAGTTTATTAGGAGAATTGACTCACACAATTACAAGGTGAAGTCTCATGATAAGCCGTCTGCAAGCTGAGGAGCAAGGAAGCCAGTCCGAGTCCCAAAACCTCAAAAGCAGGGGAACCAACAGTGCAGCCTTCAGTCTATGTCTGAAGGCCCAAGAGCCTCTGGCAAATCACTGGTGTAATAAGTTCAAGAGTCCAAAAGCTGAAGAACTTGGGGTTTGATGTTTGAGGGCAGGAAGCATCCAGCATGGGAGAAAAATGAAGGCTGAGCAAGTCTGCTCTCTGTCCACCTTCTTCTGTCTGCTTTATTCTAGCTGTGCTGGAAGTTGATTAAATGGTGCTCGCCCAGGTTGAGGGTGGGTTAGCCTCTCTCAGTCCACGGACTCAAATGTTAATCTCCTTTGGCAACATCCTCGCAGACACACCCAGGAACAATACTTTGCATCCTTCAATCCAGTCAAGTTGACACTCAATATTAACCATCACAATGAATGGGGCAATGGAGGACACTGCTGAGGGAGAGCATGGCTGGCCAAAAAGCAAGAAGGCTGGGGAGTCAAAGTCAGACTTCACTGATCTCAGGTTTTGCTGTGCATCAGCTCCCTTTGCCACCACCTCTCACCAGAAGATCAGAAGCTGTGTTTAGAAATGTTTGATGGCACAGCAGGCACCTGGTCAAATTAGAAGAGATATGGGTTATGGTCTCTTTTGTCCACTCTGGCTGCTAACTTGCTGTGTGACAAGTGTGCTGTAAGCCACTTTTTTTCCCTCAATAAAACGAGGAGTCATGGCTGAGTGACCTCAATGTTACTGTATTTATTGTCTAGTATTTAAAAAATCCTATCATTCTTTAATAGTTGTCATCATGATAGGAGGCTCGATATTATTTTTAAGTCAAAATAACTTGACATAATGACTACTAACTGGTCAGGTGACCATGGGCAAGCCACTTGTCTATTCTGGGCTTCAGTTTACTAGGCTGTGCTATGAGGATGTTGAACCAGAACTGAATGATTTCCAAGAGTCTACGGCTTTGATATTCTGAGGCTTCTCAAGTTACTTTTGCCCAGATAAGTACATTCTCATTTTATACACAAATCCATTACATGATCAGTTTTATAATTAGTTGGCAGTGCTGTTTCTGCTTGTTGAAAAGATGAAAAAACCTTTAATTACCAGCACATCCAAGTAGGTTCTTTTCCTCCTCTTTCACAATAAAATACTTTGTAAAATAAAATGGGAAAACTGAGCTTTAAAAACCCACCTTTTTATGGCCATAATACAAAAATTAAAAAAAATAGATGTTGGCATGGCTGTGGTCAAAAGGGAACACTTTTACACTGTTGGTGGAAATGTAAACTAGTACAACCACTGTGGAAAACAGTGTGGAGATTCCTTAAAGAACTATAAGTAGAACTACCATTTGACCCAGTAATCCTACTCTGGGGCATCTACCCATAGGAAAAGAAGTCATTATATGAAAAAGATACTTGCACAAACATGTTTATAGCAGCACAATTGCAAAAATTTAGAACCAGCCCAAGTGCCTCTCAATCAACAAGTGGATAAAGAAAATGTGATATACGTATATGATGGAATTCTACTCAGCCATAAAAGGAACACAATAATGGCATTTGCAGTAACCTAGATTGAATTGGAGACCACTATTCAAAGTGAAGTAACTCAGGAATGGAAAATCAAACATTATATGGTCTTATTCATAAGTGGGAGCTAAGCTATGAGGACGCAAAGGCATAAGAATGATACAATGGGCTTTGGGGACTCGGGGGAAAGAGTAGGAAGGGGGTGAGGGGTAAAAACCTACCCATTGGGTACAGTGTACACTGCACGGGTGATGGGTGCAGCAAAATATCAGAAATCACCACTAAAGAACTTATTCATGTAACCAAACACCACCTGTTCCCCAAAAAACTATTGAAAAAAAAAAACCCACCTCTTTGCCGCACAATTATTTCGCATAGACCATTGTTTCTGAACTTCCCTTGACCTGGCTTCACCCCCAGAGGGCACCCATGAAAGGTCAGCATTTGAATCATGCTCTGGTCCCTGGTGAACATTCAAGCCTCTGAGCTCATGTCATGAGTCCATGGCCATTTTTCAGAAGACAAACCGCCCAGCACCAGAATGTCAGGCATCGTGTGCTCAATCCCAAACAAGGATGTCAACAGGATTTCAGATGCATCAAAGCTGGGGAGAGCTAAGAGGATTTACTAATGTGCCACATGCCTTTTAGAAATTGTGTTTTCTGTAGCCTTGTAGTATAGTTTGAAGTCAGATCGCGTGATGCCTCCAGCTTTGTTCTTTTGGCTTAGGATTGACTTGGCGATGCGGGCTCTTTTTTGGTTCCATATGAACTTTAAAGTAGTTTTTTCCAATTCTGTGAAGAAAGTCATTGGTAGCTTGATGGGGATGGCATTGAATCTATAAATTACCTTGGGCAGTATGGCCATTTTCACGATATTGATTCTTCCAACCCATGAGCATGGAATGTTCTTCCATTTGTTTGTATCCTCTTTTATTTCATTGAGCAGTGGTTTGTAGCTCTCCTTGAAGAGGTCCTTCACGTCTCTTGTAAGTTGGATTCCTAGGTATTTTATTCTCTTTGCAGCAGTTGTGAATGGGAGTTCACTCATGATTTGGCTCTCTGTCTGTTATTGGTGTACAAGAATGCTTGTGATTTTTGTACATTGATTTTGTATCCTAAGACTTTGCTGAAGTTGCTTATCAGCTTGAGGAGATTTTGGGCTGAGACAATGGGGTTTTCTAGATATACAATCATGTCATCTGCAGACAGGGACAGTTTGACTTCCTCTTTTCCTAATTGAATACCCTTTATTTCCTTCTCCTGCCTGATTGCCCTCGCCAGAACTTCCAACACTATGTTGAATAGGAGTGGTGAGAGAGGGCATCCCTGTCTTATGCCAGTTTTCAAAGGAAATGCTTCCAGTTTTTGCCCATTCAGTATGATATTGGCTGTGGGTTTGTCATAGATAGCTCTTATTATTTTGAGATATGTCCCATCAATACCTAATTTATTGAGAGTTTTTAGCATGAAGGGTTGTTGAATTTTGTCAAAGGCCTTTTCTGCATCTATTGAGATAATCATGTGGTTTTTGTCTTTGGTTCTGTTTATATGCTGGATTACATTTATTGATTTGCGTATGTTGAACCAGCCTTGCATCCCAGGGATGAGGCCCACTTGATCATGGTGGATAAGCTTTTTGATGTGCTGCTGGATTCGGTTTGCCAGTATTTTATTGAGGATTTTTGCATCAATGTTCATCAAGGATATTGGTCTGAAATTCTCTTTTTTGGTTGTGTCTCTGCCAGGCTTTGGTATCAGGATGATGCTGGCCTCATAAAATGTGTTAGGGAGGATTCCCTCTTTTTCTATTGATTGGAATAGTTTCAGAAGGAATGGTACCAGTTCCTCCTTATACCTCTGGTAGAATTTGGCTGTGAATCCATCAGGTCCTGGACTCCTTTTGGTTGGTAAGCTATTGATTATTGCCACAATTTCAGAGCCTGTTATTGGTCTATTCAGGGATTCAACTTCTTCCTGGTTTGGTCTTGGGAGGGTGTATTTGTCAAGGAATTTATCCATTTCTTCTAGATTTTCTAGTTTATTTGCGTAGAGGTGTTTGTAGTATTCTCTGATGGTAGATTGTATTTTTGTGGGATCGGTGGTGATATCCCCTTTATCATTTTTTATTGCATCTGTTTGATTCTTCTCTCTTCTTTATTAGTCTTGCTAGCGGTCTATCAATTTTGTTGATCTTTTCAAAAAACCAGCTCCTGGATTCATTAATTTTTTGAAGAGTTTTTTGTGTCTCTATTTCCTTCAGTTCTGCTCTGATTTTAGTTATTTCTTGCCTTCTGCTAGCTTTTGAATGTGTTTGCTCTTGCTTTTCTAGTTCTTTTAATTGTGATGTTAGGGTGTCAATTTTGGATCTTTCCTGCTTTCTCCTGTGGGCATTTAGTGCTATAAATTTCCCTCTACACACTGCTTTGAATGTGTCCCAGAGATTCTGGTATGTTGTGTCTTTGTTCTTGTTGGTTTACAGTAACTAAAACAGCATGGTACTGGTACCAAAACAGAGACATAGATCAATGGAACAGAACAGAGCCCTCAGAAATAATGCCACATATCTACAACTATCTGATCTTTGACAAACCTGACAAAAACAAGAAATGGGGAAAGGATTCCCTATTTAATAAATGGTGCTGGGAAAACTGGCTAGCCATATGTAGAAGGCTGAAACTGGATCCCTTCCTTATACCTTATACAAAAATTAATTCAAGATGGATTAAAGACTTACATGTTAGACCTAAAACCATAAAAACCCTAGAAGAAAACCTAGGCAATACCATTCAGGACATAGGCATGGGCAAGGACTTCATGTCTAAAACATCAAAAGCAATGGCAACAAAAGCCAAAATTGACAAATGGGATCTAATTAAACTAAAGAGCTGCTGCACAGCAAAAGAAACTACCGTCAGAGTGAACAGGCAACCTACAAAATGGGAGAAAATTTTTGCAACCTACTCATCTGACAAAGGGCTAATATCCAGAATCTACAATGAACTCAAACAAATTTACAAGAAAAAAACAAACAACCCCATCAAAAAGTAGGCAAAGGACATGAACAGACACTTCTCAAAAGAAGACGTTTATGCAGCCAAAAAACACATGAAAAAATGCTCATCATCACTGGCCATCAGAGAAATGCAAATCAAAACCACAATGAGATACCATCTCACACCAGTTAGAATGGTGATCATTAAAAAGTCAGGAAACAACAGGTGCTGGAGAGGATGTGGAGAAATAGGAACACTTTTACACTGTTGGTGGGACTGTAAACTAGTTCAACCATTGTGGAAATCAGTGTGGCGATTCCTCAGGGATCTAGAACTAGAAATACCATTTGACCCAGCCATCCCATTACTGGGTATATACCCAAAGGACTATAAATCATGCTGCTATAATGACACATGCACACGTATGTGTATTGCGGCACTATTCACAATAGCAAAGACTTGGAACCAACCCAAATGTCCAACAACGATAGACTGGATTAAGAAAATGTGGCACATATACACCATGGAATACTATGCAGCCATAAAAAATGATGAGTTCATGTCCTTTGTAGGGACATGGATGAAACTGGAAACCATCATTCTCAGTAAACTATCGCAAGGACAAAAAACCAAACACCGCATGCTCTCACTCATAGGTGGGAATTGAACAATGAGAACACATGGACACAGGAAGGGGAACATCACACTCCGGGGACTGTTGTGGGGTGGGGGTGGGGGGGAGGGACAGCATTAGGAGATATACCTAATGCTAAATGACGAGTTAATGGGTGCAGCACACCAACATGGCACATGGATACATATGTAACAAACCTGCACATTGTGCACATGTACCCTAAAACTTAAAGTATAATAATAATAATAAAAAAATTACATTACATAAAAAAAGAAACTGTTTTCTTCCTGCACTTAAGCCCCTAAAAGAAAATAAAATAGAAATCTTAATTTTGAAAGACACAAAATTATCTTTCTTCGTGACTAAGATTTCTCAAAGCAGAAAACCCAAGGTCATTAACTAAGAAAATATATATATATATATGTAACTGAATATATATATGTATTTCACCCAACTTTTTGCTGTACTCTTGCTAGTTCTAATAGATTTTTAGTTAATGATCTTGGGTTTTCCGCTTTGAGAAATCTTAGCCACAAATAAAGATAATTTTATGTCTTACAAAACTTTTTATGTATATATATATATATATATAAAATTTTGTGTCTTTCAGAAAAAAAATATATATATAAATCAATATTTTCTTACAAACCAACAATAGCTAGTTAGAAAATTTAATGGGAGAAAAAAGGTCCCAATGACTATGGCAACAAAATTTTATATATTTTATAAATTTTACATATTTTTAAATTTTACATATTTTCCCACTGGAGGGAAAAAGCATTTTTAAATGTGCAGATTTTAAGCACTGGGGGTTAAAAATACACACATGCAGACACACACACAGTTGCCTGGATAACAATTCTAAAAGATAATCATCAAAATATCACCATGATTTTTTTCTCGATGGCAGAGCAAGTGTAATTGGTAGGTTTTGTGTTGTATTTTGCTTTTCTTTATTTTTCCACTGTTTTAAAAAATGAAGACATTATTGTGTTATTAAAAAAATACCTTAAAAAGAAAGAAGTAACACATTCTCTGTAGCAAAGCCTAAGGATGCCACTCCTTCATTTTTGCCTGTCCCCAGATTCACACTTTGTCATATGCTTCTTCCCATTGTGTAGCTGTTGATCTCTCAGGGAGAACCAAGTGACCCCAGCTTCCCCTAGAATCCTTGTCTAGACAATTATGAGCCACATTTGGAGGCTTGTGTTTGGGATCACAAAGTCAGGACCGAAATGCACCAGATTGTGGACTGAACCCTTCACTGCCCTCACACAAGCCTAAAGAAAAGAACATAGTTGCAGGAAAAGGACTTTGCATGAGTAGTTGGGATGTATTCTTTAAAATTTTAAGGAGAATTGAGGCGTGTAGTTTCTGAGACTAACTAGGAATATGTAAAACTTCATTTTGCCTGATGCAAAGTTCCCAGTATTCTTTTCGCTAATTTCTTTCTAGAAAATGAAAGTTATAGGCTTGGCTGTTCTCTGTGGGGTGAGGAGGGGAGTATGGAGGGCAGAGGAGGAGAGAGAAATGTCCAGGAGCCAGAATCTAGAACATCCAAGTCCTTGACCAACAGTTTCCTTAAGTACAGTGACCTTCAACTGGACAGATCCTGGGGGAAGTTTTCTGCACAGAGAATAAGCTCAGGAAATTCTTTCTTTACCACCCAAGGCTTTGCCCCAGCCATAACCCTCAGCCATTGGGCTTGTGTGGTGCAGATCATGTAGTCTTCTTCTTCTATGGATTCTGACTGCTGATGACAGGTTCTTAGCCTTTGCTAAGAGCAAACCATTTGGACTCTTGGTCTCTTGTGCCTAAGTTCAGACTCCCTGTGAAAATACTCCAATGAATAGAAGAGGCAAAAAAAAGAAAAATTCAAGGAAAGGTTCACTAAGGAAAACAGGGGGCTCTTTGCAGGAAGCCTCAGGCCCATCTTACCCCTCCCATCACATGGAGCAAGATAGAAGCAGAGCAAAGATACTGCCAATTCCAGGAGGCCGAAGCCACATAGGGTCATTCCCTGTGGGGGCCCAAGCTCTAAATTTCAACTATTCCCCTTCAAGCTCTGCCCCCAGTTCCATTTGTAGATTGATTCTGATCTTTCTCTGGGAAGAAGACGTTGGGGTGGAGAAGCATCATCAGGCATGACCTTAGTCCTATAACTGCCCTCTATGAGTTATTTCTCTTCTTTAAGCAGCAAAGGCCAGGACGAATCAGGAGAGGGGATCAGTTGAGTATCAGAGGTCTTGCCTACCCTTGCCAATCCCTGCCACTGGGTTTACATACCCACTTGGTACCAGTAATACAGGAAGTAAGCCCTTTATTCTGCTTAATATCCCATTATTGAGAACCCCAGATGCTTCTGAAATGAGCTAGGATATTACACCAATTCACCAATTAAGTAACTCTAAAACACTGTGTACTAGACCAGGAAGTCAGCTGTGACATCCAAAAAGCCCACTCTGTAGCGTTATTCAGTGTCTATCCAAAAACAACATAGCTCACTTGTATGATCACAGCTGCCAGAAGGGGCCCTGTAGACTCACTTCTAAACCCGGAGGTGGTGGGAGTGCCCAGCACAGGAGGGTCACTTGCGACAGCGGATCCAGCCTGTAGGTTAGGTGGCTGGGCTGGTTGGAGGGAAGGGACTGTATGTGAAAGAAAGCCACACCGGCTCACCCAACGGAGTGACTCAGCCAGAAAGAAGACTTTCAGAGTCTCAGAAAACCAGCTTGCTATCAAAAGCAGGACTCCAATCCTGGGGTGCTGCAATATCAAGCCAGACATCCACAATAACCAGTTGTCCAACATGGCTTCGCAATTTTAAGCATCCATCCTTTGCTTGGCAAATACACTGCAACCCTCAGCAAAAGGACAGATTTGAGGGTGGGAGAAGGGGCTCCAGTCCTCACCCCTTGGATCAGACTAGTCTCGGGATGTGGGGTGAGCGTGCCAGCAGGTGTGAGCCATCAGGAAACTGAGCTCTGAGGAGCCGGCCTGACCCTCCCCTGAATGGCTTGTCTTCTCTTTCTCCGAGCTCATTCATTGCCTTTTCCATTTGTGGTTTCCATGGTGGCATCTATTGCCCACATTACAGCTAGTTTTTATGGATGAATTGACTGAAAGTTCGAGAAAATGTAATTTACTGTTGAAGTGGGAGGTTTAATTTTCGATGTTTCAGCCCAAGTAAACATCATTATTATAAATTAAATGTCAGAGATGTCAGCAGCATAACAGTCTTCCAGTCCAGCTTGTCCTCATTAGTTGGGGGAACTGAGCTTAATGGGACATTCTGATGGTCTGTTCACCCATCTCCCAGCACATGTCCTGGGTGGCAAAGTACATGGAAGAGACTGCCTCTGGACCCAGCATCAATATGTGCCCACGTGACACTTTCTGCAGGGATGAAGTGGTTCAACAGGATTTTGTTAGATTGGTGAGGAAAAGCTGTGTGCTTTGAAGAGTTTAAAGCGTTCCCCAGTCCCAAATGTCCCCCCTTTAGAACAACCCCTTTCATTCATTTAGTGACAAGGTGGGGTTTGTGTCTGTTTTCTTTAGTGCTGTATCCTCAGAGTTTAGAACAATGTTGGCACATAAAAGGTGCTCAATATATATTTGGTGAATGAATGGAAGAATAAATGAATTTAAAAATGTTCCTTTGGCACCTACCACATGCTAGACACTGTCCTAGGACCCGGATGGCAGCACTGAACAGCTCCAGTAGTGAAAAGACAGCCAAAGCCCCTGCTGTCACGAAATTCCCAGAAGAAGAAAATGAACAACAAACACATAAATTCATATGCACTCTCTCAGATGGTGATGAGTGCAGTGCTGTGATGGAGGTCAAAAAAGCAGGGCAAAAGGATGGAGAGTGTCAGGGGATGGGGAAGGTCTATGCAAGGGGGTCAGAGCAGCTCACTCTAAAAAATTCAGTTGAAAGCATTCATCCCCTTTAACTTGTATTTTTCTTTTTAGGAATTTATCCCACACATCTCAGCAGTGCTCCAAGATCTGTATAGAGATATTCACTGCAGCATTATTTATAATCTCCCCAAACTGAAAACAATCCAAGTATTCATCAGTAAGTTAAATAAGGTAAGATATGCAACACTGTGGAATATTATGTAGGCATTAAAATAAGAGAGACATTTACATGTGCAGACATAGACAAGTATGCTTGATCTGTTCTGGGAAAAAAGGGAAAGCAAACTGAAAACCAGAATGTGTAGTATGAGCCCATTTAAAATAAAAAGAATATACACATGCACAGTTATGAACAAACATATAAACATATACAAATATGCATATGTTTATATGTGTATGAGCATTTGAAAGGATACACCAGCTTAATAGCTAATACTTCTGGAGAAGAGGATCCATTTTCTGTGTTATACTCTTTCATATTTTAAAAAAACAAGCACATGGCTGGGCACGGTGGCTCATGTGTATAATCCTGGCATTTTGGGAAACTGAGGTGGGAGGATCGCTTGATCCCAGGAGTTCAAGACCAGCCTGGGCAACATAGTGAGACTCCCATTTCTACAGAAAAAAAAAAAAAAAAAGCCAAGCATGGCAGCGCATGCCTGTGGTCCTAGCTACTCGGGACGCTGAGGCAGTAGGATTGCTTGAGCCTGGGAGGTTGAGGCTGCAGTGGACTGTGATTGTGCCACTGTACTCCACCCTGCCTCAAAAAAAAAAAAAAAAAAAAAAGCAACCACATTATTACATTATTAATTTTAGAATTTAAACTTTTTTTTTTTTAAAAAGCAGAACACGTCTTCTTGAACTAGTGTTATACCTCCTTCTCCTTGGGGTCCTATTGTCTGTGAATGCATGCTCATCGCCTCCTGGGAGGACTGCAGTGCTGGGGGCATTCGGAGTCTGGGACACTGTAGAGGGAGCTGGGGGCCCTCCGCTCTGTGTATTGAGTCCACTCTGATTTCAGTTGATTGCAAAGGCAGTTGGAAGAACACTGGCTGGGAAATCAGGAAGCATGGCTCTACTTCTTAGTAGTTGCAAAGGATTGAAAAACTCACTTCCCTTTTCTGAGCCTCAGCTTTCCCATCTGGGAAGTTAATGCATTGGTTTATACCATTGCTTAAGTCCCTGCATGCCATCATGCCCTAGGATTCTTTGGTCTTGTGAGTGAAAGTCTCCAATTGCTCTGTTTGAAAATTCTGTGTCAACATCCTTCTTGGGAGATGTAACACACTCTTAATGTACCAGTCTCAGCTTCTCTGTGAGCATACGTTCATTTATCAGATAAATCAGCCAGTTGACCCTAACGGGATGGGCCACTGAAGCATGCCTGTTTATGTCATGAGGGCAAGCCAGAGTATGGAGGTCAGTCCTACTCGTTGTCTTCCATCAGAGGCCCAAGGCACTGGAAAGCGCAGTGAGCAGAGCCAGGCTGGGAGGAGGCTCTGTCCGAGGAATTTTCTGGGGGCCTGCTGTCTCACGACCCTGTGAACAGCCAGGAGAAGCAGACAGCTGCAAGGTCAGGACTTGAAGCCAGCACCTTCAAGTGTGACATCATTTTGCCACTTCAAAGCATAAAACTTTAAATGGCTCACTTTTTATTTCTGAGGTTTCAGACAACAGCCCTACTGTGTGTGTCTAGGCAAATGGTCCAGGGATGCTGCTGACAGAAGAAAATTATGTTTGGCTGTGGATTGCAGCCTAGACCGAGCAGGTTGAGAGCGACCGGTACCTGGCTGGGATGGAAGCTGGGGACAGTGGGGGTGGAGTCTGTCTCTGATGACAGCCATCTGTAGGATCCAACTTCAAGGTTAGGAGGTTAACAGAAGCATCCCCCAGGCTGGTCCAGAAGGAGGTCATGGGTCCACCCTAGGACCTCTGACCACTGCCTTCCAGTCAACAGTTTCCATCAGTGGATATTCAGCAAAGAAAAAATGCTTTCTAAGACCCCAACATTTTCTTATTTGCCTGACGCTTAAAACGAAATTTCATAGAAAGCAGGCAACTTCCATGCAACTTTCCCTGGGGTGAAGTGGCTGGGCCTATTTACTCCTTGAAGGAAAAGTTTGCTGTAAACTTCTCAGATAAGTGGGTAGTGGATAGCAGGGACAGAAGAGCCGTGACCTGGACGGGGTTCCTGATTCCTCCAGTCTGGATCAGTCTGAGGATAACTAAGAAAGGGAGTGGGGATGGGAAGGGGCTTTTCTTTTTGCTTGCCAAACCTGCATCTACTGGGAGTGCAGTGGCTGGAACAAGAGCGAGTGCAGCAGCACCTCATCTGTCAGGAGTACAGCTCTGGCATCCCAGGAGAGGCGCTCAGACAAATTGGATTCTGCCCAGGGGGGAAGACAAGGGAAGTGAGGAGGCTTAGTAGCCGGAAGGAACAAAATTGCAACTCAAAACAAAAGTGGACTGTGTGCTTATTTGCATACCAGAGGAGAGGTACAGTTTATTTGAAGGAGAAGGCCGGGTTTTTTTTTTTTTTTTTTTTTGAGACGGAGTCTTGCTCTGTTGCCCAGGCTGGAGTGCAGTGGCGCAATCTCAGCTCACTGCAACCTCTGCCTCCCAGGTTCAAGCCATTCTCCTGCCTCAGTCTCCCAAGTAGCTGGGATTACAGGCACCCACACCATGCCCGGCAAATTTTTGTATTTTTATTAGAGACAGTGTTTCACCATGTTGACCAAAGTCTCGAACTCCTGACCTCAAGTGATCTGCCCACCTCAGCCTCCCAAAGTGCTGGGATTACAGGCATGAGCCACTATACCTGGCCAATTTGAAGGGGACGGCTCCTTATATAGAAAAATCAGCTGAGAGGTGAGTCTCCCTGTCCAGGGCATGACATTTTTAAGGGTAAGGAGAAAAAAAGAGGAATAAACAGCTCCACAAATAAATGGTATAGAATTTGGGAGTTGTTTCTGACAGCTGAAGAGATTGTGAGATCAAGGTCTCAGAAAATGGAGAGAAAGCACGTATAGTATCAAAAAGTTAACAATCAGCTGATCACACCAAGCAAAAGGAATGAGTGAGTAAATACAAGTAAAGCCCTTATTATTATACATGCCTGGAATAGCGAAAGCCCTAGGTAGTAGCTATTATCTCCCTTGGTCTTCTGCCCTTGGGTCTACACAGAACAGGTCTTGCTCTTATGCTTCAAGAATGCCCTTGGGAGGAATGTCTGATAAATTTTTAGGACATTAAAGTCTAATGATAAATATAATGTCTTGCCTGTACTTTACTGTGTTGTACTCTTCTGCTGTTACCCAAAACCTTCAGCAAAAGTGTAGTAAATCCAATCTCAATTGTTAGTGAGACTGTGGGAACAAAAAGTTAGGATCTGGGGCCATGGACAGGCACAGTGGGTCAGTGAGAGGGCAGGCAGCCATGGGATCCGAGAACAATAGCCAGGAGCATGCCACAGAGTGTAGCAGGTGCAGGAGGACCCCCAGGATGTTGAATCCACCTAGAAATTCATGCAGCTGTTGAGGGTTGAGCTGGGTGTGGGATGGGCTCCACACAGAATGTGGGATGGAATCTTGAGCCATCTTACATGGATATTAAAGTAGAGGGCCCAGGTTTCTGTGGGATAGACTTGGTCATGCCGTCGAGGAACCAGGGGTGTTTAGGTGGGGAAGCACTCTTCAGGGGTCACATAGTTACTGTCTTCTATCAAAAGGACATTCCTGACGCATAAGAAAGACTTGTTTTGTGTAGACCCAAGGGCAGAAGAGAAAGGGCAATAATAGCTACTAACTGAGGGCTTTTGCTATTGCAGGCATTGTTACAAATTTACTCATGTATTCCTTACAACAGTACACTGTAGTGTATCACTGTAAAACAGACATCTTTACGTATCATTAGACCGCGGCATCCCAACAGCAGTGCCTTAATTGGATTATATATGTCCAAAGATGCAGGTGTCCAAAAGTGGTCAGAGTCCCAGGCTGGCTGTCCACTCTATGTGTCATGACAATGATGATGTTATCATTTTCTGTGTGTGCCATAAAACAAAAAACAATAGTGGAACATTGATTTAGACAGTATGCTACGGAATCACTTAAAACAAATACATAATATTCCATGTAATTTACTTTTTAATTTTTATATTTTTAGAGACACAGTCTCACGGTGTCACCCAGGCTGGAGTGCACTATTGTGATCATAACTACCGCAGCCTTGAACTCCTGGGTTCAAATGATCTGCCTGCCTCAGCCTCCCAAGCAGTTACAAGTACAAGTGCATACCACTCAGCTTGGCTAATTGTTTTTTATTTTTATTTTTTGTAGAGAGAGAGTCTTGCTATATTGCCCAGGCTGGTCTTGTACTTCTGGCCTCAAGCCATCCTCACGCCTTGGCCTCCCAAAGTACTGGGATTACACGTGTGAGCCACTTGGCCTGCCCATATATCACTGATATTTTTAACCAATTCCAAGGGTTCAAGTTCCAATTCTGCCATTTGCTGGTGGTGTGGATTACAGAAGACTTAAGTTTCTCGAGCCTAAGTTTCTTCATTTGTAAAATAAGAATGAGAAAACTTATCTCATATGATTTTTGTGAGGATTAAGTGAGGTAACTCAGGTAAAAGATTTTATTTTACATTTTAAAACTATTTAAACATTCAATATATGATGGAATACTACTCAGCCATAAAAAGGAATGAATTAATGGCATTCACAGCAACCCAGGTAACTCAGGAATGGAAAACCAAACATCATATGTTCTCACTTATAAGTGGGAGCTAAGCTGTGAAGATGCAAAGGCATAGAATGACACAGTGGACTTTAGGAACTCAGGAGGAAATGGTGAGAAGTGGGTGAGGAATAAAAGACTACAAATTGGGTGCAGTGCTCAGGTGAGAGGTGCATCGAAATCTCACAAGTCACCACTAAAGAACTTACTTATGTAACCAAACACCACCTGTTCCCCAATAACTTATGGAAATAAAAAAATTTTTAAAAATAAAAATATTTAAACATTCAATATTATGACCAATACATATTTTGCCCAAATAATTACTAAATTAATGACCTGAAATTATGTCAAGAGAATCAAGTAAGCAACTTAGAATTAACAAGAGATTTTGGAATGTGTCCATTTATAAAATACATATAGAAACTTAATTATTTTCCTTTTTTAAAAAAAGCATTAATCACTGAACAGTAAAATAAAAGATCTAATTTATTATTGAAAAATAAAATACCACAGGAATTCCCAAAACTTTTTAGGGTCTATAAGAAGAATACAAAGCTTTGCTAAGATCATGAACTGTGACTTGAAAGACATTTTAGTTCCTGGATAACAAACTCGATGTTGTAAACCGTCAGTTTATCAGAGTCAGTTAATACATTTAATATAATGCTAATTAAAATCCCACTGGGATTTTTTTGCGGGGGTACTTAACCAAACTATGTATAAGTTAATATAGTTGGGTGCAGTGGCTGATGTCTACAATTCCAGCACTTTGGGAGGCCAAGGAGGGAGGATTGCTTGAATCTAGGAGTTTGAGAACAACCTGGGGCATATAGTATGATCTTGCCTCTACAAAAAAAAAAAAAATTAGCTAGGTGTGGTGGCACACCTGTCCAGCTGCTCAGTCTTCCTGAGTTCCAGCTACTCAGGAGGCTGAGGTGGTAGGATTTCTTGAGCCTGGGAGGTTGAGGCTGTATGAGCCTTCATCATGCCACTGCACTCCAGCCTGGGTGACACAGTGGGACTCTGTCTCTAAAAAAAAGTTAAAATAAAAATTAAAAGTTAATATAAAATATTTATTTATGTATAAGAATTGATATGGTTTGGCTCTGTGTCCTTACCCAAATCTCAGCTTGAATTGTAATAATCCCCAAGTGTCATGGGAGGGACCCAGTTGGAGGTAATTGAATCATGGGGGCAGGTTTTTCCTGTGCTGTCCTCATGATAGTGATTAAGTCTCATGAGATCTGATGGTTTTCTAAATGGGAGTTCCCTGCACATGCAACCTTATCTCTGCCTGCTGCCATGTAAGATGTGACTTTGCTCTTCCTCTGTCTTCTGCCATGATTGTGAGGCCTCCCCAGCCATGTGGAACTGTGAGTCCATTAAATCTCTTTTCTTTTTAAATTACTCAGTCTCAGGTATATCTTTATTAGCAGCATGAGAACAGACTAATAAAAGAATAATTGCAAACATTCTAAAAACAAAAAAGAGGGATAAGATAATGTGTGCTATCAGGTAATGTAGCATTTCCAAGTTACAGTATGAAAATTGTTTGATCAGGGGTAGACTGACTACAAAACACAGCAGTCCAGAATCAGATTCCGATATACACAATAACTCATTAGATGAGAAAAGTTTATGTCAGAGGGAAACAATGGACTAGTGAATAAATAGATTAGGAATAATTAGGTAACTATTTGAAAAAATAGTTTTATGTCTTGTATCATATATGAACACAAATTCCAGGTGGATTTGAATGTTTAAAAAACTCCATACAACAGAAGGTATAGGTAATTATTTACACATCCTTTATTTCAGAAAGAACTTTCCAATCATAAAACAAAGGTAGAAATTATAAGAACAGATTGATAGACCAGACTAAAAACTTGTAAAACTTCTGTATGTCAAATATAAAAAATGACAAACAGCAAACCAGGAAAAATCCTTGCATACTGTGTCGCAAAGAAATGGCCAGTGACTTTATAATTTGCTTTTTAAAACTCCAAGTGACGAAGAACTACAATGATTCAAAAAAAAAAAATCTCCAAGTGAAAAATGACAGCCAAAGAGAGAAACAAGTCATTCACAAAGGAAACACAAATGGCTGATGAATATATGAAAGTGACTTCACCCTATTTGATGATATATAATATTTTTACTAAAACAATTACAGTTTACAACTGAGCAGCAAAACAATACTTTTAAAAGGAAATTGTTAATTTTCTCCAGTTTTAACATAAAGCAAGGGCAGATTTGATTATTTTTATACTCTAAACTCCTTTCCATTGTTACCAAACCGAACTTGGGTCCACCCACTTAGTGCAGCAAAGCTCAACACTGACACGGGGATCGCAGCAAGACAAAGTACGGCGTTTACTACAGGGTGCCAAGCAAGGAGAATCGGGAGGCTCATGCTTAAGATCCAAACTCTCCGATGGCTTACAGGTAAGGGTTTTCTAAGTCGGAGAGGCAGAGGTTACAGCCAAAGTCATAAATCAATATAATGCAGGATTTTTGCTCCTTTAGCTCAGCTAGGTCCAGGTTCTTGTCTCGCAACCAGGAAAAATTAGGCATGTGGACACCATAGAGTGAGTGGAGTAGTATTTATTAAGCAAAAGGAAAGCTCTCAGCAAAGAGAGGGGTCCTGAAAAGCAGGTTGCCAGTTGGCCCTTCACCGTTGAATACAAAGGCTTTTTATATAGAAGCTGATGGGACTGGGTTCCCTATTTGTATAAAGCATGAATTCCTGGTGGCTCCACCCCCATTCCCCCAGTGTGCACGTGGGCCCTTAGTCCCCTGCGGGCATGTTTAGGCAAGCCCCCTGTGCAAGTTCCCTTATCTGCATAAAATGTCTGGTGTAAGCACTTGTGGGACAGGTCGGAGGTTCTCTGGGGACCCTTTCTTTACTGTCTGCCTAAAGCAAGCTGGCTAACTGCTTTTGATACAGACAGAAGACAGAGAAATACTGGGTAGAAGAGGGCGGTTCCCCAGCAAAGGCCCCACCCTCGAGCCTGGAGCCCCATGGCCTAAGTGGGAATAGGCATTTCTGTTTTCATTCCCAAGAAGTTGTCTTTTGGCCTACCATGCCCCGATCCTGTACCCATATAAACCCTGAACCTCAGGTTCCAGAAGCAGACAAGCAGATGAGGAGATGAAACACACAGATGAATGGTGGAACGACACAGCAGAGAAAGAGAGAAGAGGAGGAATGTCTGAACACTGAGAGGAGTTCAGCTGGGGGCTGTCAGAGAGGAGTTTGGCCACTGGATGGCCAGACTCTAGGGGAAGATCATCCTCTCACTCCATCCTCCCGGCTCCCCATCCATCCCTCCGAGAGCCACCTCCACCACTCAGTAAAACCCCACATTCATCCTTCAAGCCCATGTGTGACTTGATTCTTCCAGGACACTGGGAAAGAGCTTGGGATACAGAAAGGTGTCACACGGGCCCTCTGCCCTTGCAAAAAGGCAGAGGGTCCACTGAGCTGATTAATGCTTAAGCTGTCTGTGGATGGCAGGGCTAAAAGGGCACACTGTAATGCATCCCCACTTGGGCTCCTGCATCTGTCCCTTTTCATGCTCCCCCTCTCCTCAGGGGTTTGAGCAGCAGAGACGAGGGAACAGGGGAGTCACACCCCTGCCGTATGTCCTGAGAGGGGGATCAGGGAACTCTCCCGTTTCACTTTCAAATACATGGAGATTACACATTGGTTTGAACTAAAAAGACAGGACAGCTCAAAGCAGGGGCCCACAGGTCATAGGTGAATTCAGAGATTTTCTGATTTGTAATTGATTAAAGAAGAGAAGCTTTGTTTAAAGATTTGGGGTCAGCAGAAAAGAATGTTAGGTCTGGTTTGTGGATATCACTTCCTTCAGGCCCCTCAGGGAGAAATTTAGAACAAAGAACGGCAGTGCAAACCAAAAAGTGTCTGAGACAGGTCTCGATTAATTCAAAAGTTTATTTTGCCAAGGTTAAGGATGTGCCCAGGAGACAAGTCTGTGCCTTTCTCCAAAGGTGATTTTGAGGGCTTCAATATTTAAAAGGGGAAAAGCAGACTGGAGGGGAAAGAGGGAGGGTATGGTCACATTACTGAATCCACGTGTTGCAAGAGAAAAGGAACAGGTAAGGGAACAGTCAATTATGTATCTGTCTCGCGCTCAGTAAATCAGCACTTTACGTAAGATAAGGTGAACGTAGAGTAGCTATCTGTGGAGATATTTAACCTTTTATCTGTAGCTCTCTGCTTAGGAGCAAAAGAAAAGGCAGCTTCTTGCGTGACTCAGCTTTCAGCTTAATTTTTTCCTTTTGGCACAGAGATTCGGGGTTCCAAGTTTCTATTTTCCTTTCACAGCAGCAAGAGTCCAGTCCTCTCGGTCCCTCCATATCTGAGATCTATGTGCCAGCAGATCCATTTGGTGGGGTCCGAGTTTCTGAAGAACAAGTCAGAGACATATGTTAAGATGTTATCTTGTGTGGAGTCCTAATTAGGGAAAAGGAGTCAGGCTCGCAAGACCAGGGGAAAACAAAGAGATAAAGCAGACAAGCTATAGGTCTGCCTTTCTTCGTGGTTCAGGACATATAAACAAAAAGAGGGTGAGATAAGCTATAGGTCTGCCTTTCTTTATGACCCAGCACATAGGGCCCTCCTGTGTAGGTAATGTATATAGCTCAAAATATCATCAAACACCTAGGTTGATAGAAGAATGCGAGTTACCTTCCTGCTACCTTGGCATTATCAGTACCGTACATAGCACTCTGCGGCCCAAGAACTATCCTATAAAATCTCCAGGAAGCCTTTGTTTCTTTGCAGTCAGCTGCTCTCTTGCTGATTCTGCCCATTGCTCTCTTGCAACATTATTTTTATATGTTCCTAATGAATTTGCCTTGCTTTATCTACAACTGCCTTGGTAAATTCTTATGCCCCTGAGCCACTGGCCCAGATAGTCACTGCTCACCCGCAACATTTAGTTTCTATAGAGAACCAAACATCTCATGATTAACTTCCATGGCTGTTGTTATAAGCTATTACCTTCTTGCTTATCAAGTTGCTCCTTTACTTGTCAGGGCGAGCTAGGTGCCTGGAATTTCCCTTGAAGGAACTAAAGATTTTCCTTTATTTCCATGCTTGGTTGGGGGATAGTGCCCAGTAGGCCCCTAAGAGGGGTCCCCTCTCCATCTCACCATTATCCACATCTTTGGAAAGGCTGGCCATTTAGATCCTAAAGCCAAGCTCATGGTGGCAGCTACTTGAATGTTAGGCACAGAGCATGGGGATGGCTCTAAGGTGACGGTGAATGTCTTATTAGCTGTGTGACTTTGAGGAAGGAGTCGGACTCTTTTTCACTTTTCAGCATTCCAGCAGCCCTTTGTGTATTTAATGTGCTGCACTTTAAGGTGCGTTTTTTTTCTTTCATTAATATACAAGTGACTGGTTTTGACTCATCGGATGGAAACTTCCAAGTCAGTTGCAGAGAATAATGATGGCTGGGTCATTGTTTTCAAAAAGCACAGCACAATCTCAATTCAGATTTACATGCTCCCTCAAGATGAATTGATTCTTTAATTGTTCTAAGGATGAATGGATTCTTTAATTGTTCTTCTAGGGTAAGGTTGGAGGTGAATCTCTGCTTTGTAAGTTGTGGAAAGGCAAGCAGAATTGTTTAGTGATGACCCCAGGAGCCCTCCTGAGGTTGTCTGAAAGTGGGCTATCTGGGGCCAAATGTCACCTTTTCCCAGGTGAGAGGAGTTGAGCATGCACTCAGTCTCCCACAGAGCTAATGGCTCCCTGTGTCCCAGCCGCTGTTATCCCACTCCCTACCATGTCAGAGTCCTAGCATCTGGTGTCTAAGCTCACACTGCATGGCAGCTAAGCACTGACTTTATTCTCTGCATGCCAGGCCCCCTTGCCCCTGGGTCATAGTCATGGTTTGTTCAAATGTCCCCTCCTCTTCATTTCTCCACAAATGAGGAAGAACAGGGTGCTGTACACTTCACCATGTTGGCCTTTTGCTTTTGGGTTTCCCCTATAAACCTGTTCCTTATACCCACTGTGAGTGACAGGGTGTTGTTTGGCCCCACCCACCTCTCCACATGAGGGGTCCCCATTTAAGTAGATTTAATTAATTCCAAAGCAGGCCAGGGCACTATTCAGAACAGCCTCAAGACCTGAGTGATTTGCATCTTTTAGTTCACAGACTCCATGCTCCTTAAAAGCCACAAGTAGCCCTTGGTCCTAGAGAAAGAAAAGGGAGTGTCTTCATGAATATTAATGATATTTGATAATAAATGAATGTTATTATGACTTTTGTTTCTAAGTTTCTTGAATATGTGGACAAAAATAAAACTTTCCAGGTTGTCAGCTTCCTGGACACATCATTTAGTACAGCCTCCTGGCTTTAATTGCCTCGTCTGGACAACTGAGAGAGAATTTTAATATTGTAAGATGTCTAGGGAAGAAATACCTCATTGGTCCTCAAGTTTCCAGGGTTATCCTGGAGTTCTTTACCTTATTCTGAATTATAAACTCCAAAGCAATGTGTGTATATATATATATATATATATGTATAAGTAATATCGATATCCAAAAGTAAAACGTGTAAATATATAGAGGCAGACCCCATTTTTACCGGTACGTTGGAGGGGGCAAAGGCTGCATAAGCAGCGTCTGGAATATGTTAACGATCATGACAGCTTGGGTCAGTGCTGATGTTGGTGACAATGCCAAGCAGAAAGGGGCATGAAAGGGGTTTTCCCTGGCACTAGCCATAGCATTGAGAATGAACCTAGGAAATGCACAGGTTTTCACTCACTTTAAGTATGTAAATAACAACAACCGAGAGTCCATTATTTTTGTCTGCTTAGATCCATTTTTCCTAATTCTAATCACAGAACTAGCTTTTCTTGGAAACTGCCCTTTGCACACTGTCAGTCCACGTGGTTCAAGTGGAGCTGATTATAAACCAAGTTTCATTTTCACCTGACCCCACTGCTGGGTCCTGAATTAGACATTAGAGCTTTTTATTCTTCTTTCCGGGTGAAGGATTTAGGTGGAGACCTAAAGGCATCTTTAACCAAATGCATCTCATGTGGTGCCTAACAAAGTCCAATATGATGCAGAACTAAAACAGAGTTGGTCAGCAGGTTACTGGATACTATAGAAAATTGGATTAGTGAAGTGGAAATTACTCCAGCACTCAGGTGGTGTTATCAAATCAAACTTGAAGTCTGCTCACCTGGTGCACTAGGACCAGAGATCCACACTGGGTTTGCAGTGGGAGAAAGGGAGGTTTTTATTTGTAGGGCACAAAGCAAGGAAGATTGAGAAGCTAATGCTTCAGTCTTGACACCCAAATCCTGGCAGCATCTAACACCTCTTCCTTAAACTCTGCCCTGAAACACCTAACACAAGCCCAAGTCCTATCATAGGTCTTTTCTAACAGTGTCTTACAGAGGCACCCCACAGTTCCCAGAGTGTGCAAGCTCCCTCAGAGCAAGAAGTAAACCCCACCTGTTCCACCACAGGTGTTCTGGGTGGTCTTTGGCTGGGGTGTTAACACTTTCATCTCCGAATATGCTGCCAGCAAAGGCTGTTGGACAACCAGATGGGTTGCAGGTACAGGGTTTTTAAAGGCAGGGGTAAATTTCAGGAAAGTAGAAGTTACATGTAAAGTAATAAATGAATACATGGAAATTGCACATTGGTTTTGCCCTAAAGGGTGAAACATCTTGAAACAGGGTCTTACAGATCAAAGGTAGATTCAAAGATTTTCCGATTTGCAATTTGTTAAGGAAGAGAAGCTTTGTTGAAAAAAAATTTTTTTTTTTTTTTGAGACGGAGTCTCGCTCTGTCACCCAGGCTGGAGTGCAGTGGCGCAATCTCGGCTCACTGCAAGCTCCGCCTCCCGGGTTCACTCCATTCTCCTGCCTCAGCCGCCCGAGTAGCTGGGACTACAGGCACCCGCCACCACGCCCGGCTAATTTTTTTGTATTTTTTAGTAGAGACGGGGTTTCACCATGTTACCCAGGATGGCCTCCATCTCCTGACCTCGTGATCCGCCCGCCTCAGCCTTCCAAAGTGCTGGGATTACAAGCGTGAGCCACCGCATTTGAGGTCAGTAGAAAAGAATTAGCTCTGTTTGTGAGTATACATTTATCCAGGCCCCTCAGGAAGTAATTTAGAAGAAAGAATAGTGGTCAGAGCTCAGTCCTCAGCTCCCCATTGCCTGGGGTCTCAGTGCCAGTGGATCCATTTGGTGGGGACCCAGGTGTCTGAAAAACAACTCAGGGACCTATGTTAGGATGTTGTCTTTAGTTTCTATAGGAGAACCAAACATGTGATTCTGGCGTCTTTAGCTATTATTTTAAGTTACTATTACCTTCTTGCTTATCAAATTGCTTATTTACTTCTGAGGGCCAGCTGGGTGCCTGGAATTTCCCTTTAAGGAACTCAAGATTTTCCTTTACTTTCACGCTTAGAGGGGCTTTCATGCCTTTTTGATCATCATTCCCAATGGATGGTCAAAATCCAACATACTTTGCTGGCAGCAGATTGGAAGTTGGAAGCGTTAATGCTCCAGCCAAAGACCACTGAGAACTCCTTTAGTGCAAAGGTTGGGGTTTGCTTCTTGCCGTGAGGGAGCTTGCACACTGTGGGAATTATGGGGTACCTCTGTAAGATAGTGTTAGAAAGGACCTGTGATAGGACTTGGGCTTGTATTCAGTGTTTTTGGGGAAAGTTTAATTAATGAAGAGATGTTAGATGATGCCAGGAATTGGGGGTTAATTCTATGTTTGGGTATCTTAATAAATCTAATCTAGAAGGAGGGAAAACGAGGTGAGGCTAAAACTGTAATTGGTAAAGAAGCAGTAGTCAGTCATATTGTAACTGAGCACCTCCATTTTTCTAAGAGTTAGTTTAATTATTTTTAATCATTTTATTATTTTCTCTTCTTGTTCCCCTGATTCTCCACTTCCTACTTAACCCTTTAGAAATGCAAATATAAGGCTGGGCACAGTGGCTCACACCTGTAATCCCAGCACTTTGGGAGGCCAAGGTGGGCGGATCACATGAGGTCAGGAGTTTAAGGCCAGCTTGGCCAACTTGGTGAAACCCCATCTCTACTAAAAATACAACAATAACAACAACAACAAAATTAGTTGGGCATAGTGGCACACGCCTGTAATCCCAGCTACTCGAGAGGCTGAGGCAGGAGAATCACTTGAACCTGGGAGGTGGAGGTTGCAGTGAGCCGAGATCACGCCACTACACTCCAGCCTGGGCAACACAGTAAGACTCTGTTTCAAAAAAAAAAAAAAAAAAGAAATGCAAATGTAGCCTTTACCTCTTCTTCACCAGACATTCCTTACAGGGCAAGTTCGTCTAACTATGTTCTCCAAGACAGAACTCTCCTTGAGAATTAACAGTGGATTTATAAACCAAAGCATGCCCACTAGGAAACTCTCACCCACCAAGGGGTTGCCTTGAGAGATAATAGTTGAAAAACATGCCTGCTACTCTCTCTTACCTGGGTAGTTTTCAGCCTAGTCCTGCCCATGAAGATGCCAGCTATCACTAGCTTGACCGCCTGGTAGGTAAGGCACCAAGCTAACATGCAGACTCCCACCTTGCTGGCTTCCTCCCCTGCTTTTTAAAAGTGCCCACTTTCTGTTCCCAGAGCAAAGTGGTACATTTAAAGGTGGTATGCCTGTGCTTCTTCCCCTAAGCTGGCTTTGGAAATAAGTCCCTTTGTACCAGACCTCACTCTTGTTAAATGGACTCTGCAAGTGGTTAGCAACTAACCCACATTTCAGTTACAATATTAGCCAGAATGGGGGAATATTAGGTCATTTTTATGGTTTGAACAGTGCTCATGTTTTGTCTGTGTTCACACATAATTATGGAGTAGTCTTGTTTTTGTCTTGGTCCGTCATTGGCCCTGAGTAGCCCTGTTTGATGTTGATGTTCTGTGAAGTGGTTTATGTCTAACAGAACACCAAGGCCCTGCTGTGCCAGGCCAGCTCCTGGCTGTCAGGGGCCGCTTTGCTGTTTCTCAGAAGGAAGGGAGATCCTTTTTTTCCCCTTCTGCATTTGAAGTCACCTCCAGCAAGTGGCAATAGCAGGTCCCTGCTAGGGCAGCTTCCTGGATTCTGCTCAAGCAGGGCAGAAGTTGAGAGTTTCCTAGTGGGCATGCTTTGGTTTATAAATCCACTGTTAATTCTCAAGGAGAGTTCTGTCTTGGAGAACACAGTTAGACGAACTTGCCCTGTAGGGAATGTCTGGTGAAGAAGAGGTAAAAGGCTATATGTGCATTTCTTTTTTTTTGAGACAGAGTCTCACTCTGTTGCCCAGGCTGGAGTGCAGTGGCGCGATCTCGGCTCACTGCAACCTCCACGTCCCAGGTTCAAGTGATTCTCTTGCCTCAGCTCTCAAGTAGCTGGGATTACAGGCGTGTGCCACCATGCCCAGCTAATTTTTTTTTTTTTGTATTTTTTTGTAATAGCAGCAGCAGCAGCTCAAAGCTTGGACTCTGGCTCCAGCAGGAGCAGCCCCTGATGACGGTAGGTTCCAGAGCTCCTGCAGCTTCCACAGGAGTGCAGACTCCTGGCATCCCACAGATTGGGCCAGGCAGGAGTAGGGGTTCCATCAGCCCCAGCGATGGGCTCTGGGGAATATCAATTTTCCTTTTGCTGCCCCGGTCACATGGGTTTCACCTCAACCATCCCCTTTTGCTCCTCCATCACTTCTAACACTGAAACACCCAGAATGGTTTCTGTTTTCCTAACTGGGCACTGATTGATAATGTCTCTTCATAACTAGTTCTGCCATTCAATGTCAAATGTTTGTGTCTGATATTATGACCTCCTAAGTGACAGAATTCGGTTATTAATGGGGTAGTTTTTACATGGAGACCATGAAATCCAATGATATACTGCTGGAACCCGTGGATATAGTTTTGAGTCTGTGAGTTCTTAAATGGGAGGGAATGTTGGTGTAGTCCTTTGGCTTCTGATGGTTGTGTGAATGACACAGTCATTCGCTGACGATCTTCTGCTCATATTGCTTCACTTGTCATGTCTGGCATTTCTCCTTTGTAGTTGACTTCCATTGCCTGAATACACAAACAGCTCTGCACTGAGCTTATCTCAGTCACAGGTTGTGTGAAAGGCATCTGTAAAATCTTCCCAGCCAACTTCTCCAGAGAGGCAGATGAACTGTTACTAATCTGACAGTGATCAAACTGAAAGAATATTCATCTGCCCATGCTTGAAACTGCCTTAAGTTTTGAACTCTAACATACTCAAGAATGTATCTTTTAGTTTACCAAATAGTGTGCCAAGTAGGCCCTACTTCAAGGAAACCAAATACACAAAGATGTGGATTCTTAAAGGAATTGATTAGGCTGCATATTTTAAAATCAAGGTCCCTAAGTAGGTTTAGATGACATGATGTATACCAACGAATTTTATATCCAAATTTTTAAAGATGTGACTATGTTAAGAAAATCCATATAAAATGTCCTTTGTTGATGAGGGTTGGGGCTGATGACTTTCTGAGTGACAGTGAGAAGTGATGGAAATGCAGCTTCCTGGGCCCCAGAATCACAGCCCAACAGGTTCTTATTGCCTGCTGCCCTGAAAAAAACCAATGCAATGAAAACAGTGGTGTTGCAGCAAAGGAAGAGTTTAATAATTGCTCTCCAGCCAAGTGAGGAGAATGGGAGAAATTTCTCAAATCTGACTCTCCAAGAATTCAGAGGCTAGAGTTTTTAAGGGTACTTTGGTGGGCAGGGGGTTACGGAACTGAAACCATCAATGGGCCAGGGATGAAACCACAGGGGTATCTAAACTGTCTTCATGCAACTGAGTTAGTTCCTGGGAGGGGGGTCTCAGGACTAGAGGCATCTCTTGGTCTGCTGAAATGCCAAATCTGAAAAATATTTCCAAGACCAGTTCTTTAGGTTTTACAATAGTGATGTTATCTATAGGAGTAGTTGGGAAGTTATAAATTTTGCAACCTCTGGTTATGCAACTCTGGGGACAGTAAGCAACTTATAGAAAAACAAGATAGGCAGTGGCAGGTCATTGTTTATGCCTATTCTTTAGCAAAGTTCAAGCTTCTGCCATAATTCTACCTTTTCTTGTGAATTTGGTGTCAATCTCTGAACAAGAAGGGGGATCAGTTTTCCTTGTCTCAAAGTTTAACTATCAACTAAATTCTTCTCATAGTTTTCTTGGCCTCTATGCTAGAATAAACAAAAACAAACAAGCAACCAAACAAACAGAAAAACCTTAGCCTGTGGGTTAGAAGGAAGATGGAGTCAGTCATGTTAGGTTTCTCTCATTACTTATAATTCTGCAAAGGCAGTTTCACCAAGATAGGTAGAGAAGTTGTAAAGTAAGTAGAAGGCTTATTGGCCCAGAGGAAATGGTGGAGATAGGCAGGGGTGGATGTCTTTGCCAGGGTGGAGAATTTGTAATGTGGGATGATGCAGGTAGAGAGGTTGAAGTACAGGTATGTTGAATTGAATGAAATTAACTTTTACTGTTCTAAGGTCCTCACCTTCTCTGCAGAATTTTCTGTGATCTTCCATACCTGAGACTTCTCCTCTCCTTTCCCTCCCTGTATTAGTCTGTTCTCACACTGCTAATAGAGACATATCTGAGGCTGGGTAATTTACAAAGAAAAGAGGTTTAATTGACTCACAGTCCAGCATGGCTGGGGAGGTCTCAAAATCATGGCGGGAGGCGAAGGAAGAACAAAGGCACATCTTACATGGTGGCAGGCAAGAGAACATGCACAGGGGATCTTCCTTTTATAAAACTATCAGATCTTGTGAGACTCATTCACTATCAGCAGAACAGCATGGGAAAATCAGCCCCCATGATTCAATTACCTCCCACTGGGTTCCTCCCATGACACATGGGAATTGTGGGAGCTACAATTCCTGATGGGATTTCAGTGAGGACACAGCCAAACCATATCACTCCCCAACCCTGACTCTACTGTTCAGTTCCCAGCTAGGTAATTAGAATTGAACAGAATCCTTTAGAATTCTCCTTTCTTATCAGTGCCTCTTCTACACCCGTAATGTGTTCCTGTCTTTTCAAGTCAAATTTCAGGCAATGTCTGAAAAATGAGCTTTCTCCTTGTTTGTCTGATCAGCTTTAAATAACGGATCCACAATTTTTTGATTTATCTGTATGGCATTCTCCAGAGCCTAGCTCACTGGTAGCCTAGACTGATCAAATGAGTAGAGATAGAGGAGAATGGAGCCCTTGTGTTTCTGGTTTTAGCAGATTCTGTTTTATTTTTATACCTGCAAACAAATTTGCAATAGTTATTCTCTTGTGATGCAATGAATTGGTGTTTTATAAACACCACTAATCATGCAGATAAGACCAGTCATAGGCTGTTATCTCTTTTATTCATAGAAACTTCTTGGTAATGGATAGAAAGGGCTGCATTTTCAACAGGATTATGCTAGTCTGGGAACTTTGTCAAGAATCTTCCATCAAGGCATCTTAAATCTTTTTGGTTTCCCTCTTGGGCTATTTTCTTTGGCTGTTCAATTGTCTTCAACTGCAAAAGGTTATAAATATGGTTTAACATGAGCAAGCCCATCCTTCAGTGAATTTCCCTTGCCTCCCAACAGTAGTTTATCATCTATCCCTTTCATTCCTGCAAATGAACAGAAGAGTAAGTACTGGTATGAGGACAGACTCAGCATACAAAGCAAGAGTGGACAGCCTCTCTGAGATGCTGCAGCTCTGGGTTTCATGGTCTTATATAGTTGGTTTGTGTTGATGCAAAAGAGTCAAACCCTGTAAGCTATTTGAAGGGATTTATTCTGTGCCAAATATGAGTGACCAAGGCCTGAGGCACAGTCTTAAGAGATCCTGAGAACATGCACGCCAGGTGGTTGGGTTACAGCTTGGTTTTATACAGGGGAAACATAATACATCAATCAATACATGTAAGGTACACATTGGTTTGGTCTGGAAAGACAGGACAACTCGAAGCAGGGGCTTACAGGTCATAGGTGGATTCAAAGGACATTGTCCTGATTGGTAATTGGTTGAAAGGGTTAAGGTCTGCCTGAAGAGTTGAAGTCAGCAGGAATAGATGTTTGTAGTTAAGATAAGGGAGGTTGTAGAAACCAAGGTTCTTGTTATGTAGATGAAGCCTCCAGGCAGCAAGGTTCAGTAAATGTCTCTTATCAGACTCTAAAAGGTTAAATCTCTTAGTTAAATCTCTCCTGGATCAAGGGGAAAGACCTGGAAAAAGAAGGGGACTTTCTTCAGAATATGAATTTTCCCCAATGGCCCTGTAACATTACAGAGCTATTTTAAAATATGTCAAATAAATATATTTTAGGGTAAAATACTTCAGTTTCTTCCAAGGACTGCTATCTGCCATGTGATGCTATGCTAGAGTCGGGTTGGAATTTGGTATCTTATTGCTACAAAGAGACTGTTTTGTCAGTCTTAGGATATCTGTTTTAATGTTAATGCTAGTAAGTTGTGCCTGAATTCCAAAGGAAGGAAAGTATAATGAGGCATGTAGGATGTCCCCTCTTCTTATCATGGCCTGAACTAGTTTTTTAGGTTTACTTTGGAATGCCCTTGGCCAAGAGGAATCCATTCAGTCAGTTGGGGGGCTTAGAATTTTATTTTTTGGTTTACGTTTGAGAACTTTTCTGCCTGAGGCAAGATTATTTTTTAGGATCTGTTGGGCAGGAAATTGCTTAAACTTTGGGTGGATTCAGTTAAAAATTCCCACATGAAAAAATGCATAAAATCAAGATGGAAACTGATGAAATGCAAGTACATTCTCTCCCATCCCCAGTGTCTCTCTGCCAAATGCCTGCCAAATTATCTACCTGATTAACAAGGACTTGGGGGGTTAGGGATATTTCTGGATGAAGCATGGTTAATTATAAAGGCCTTCTTGTTCAGGCTAATTTGCAAATAGAACAGGGCAAACAGGTGGATCACATTAACTCTGCTTTGGGCCATAACTCCTTTTTCAAGTTGTCCAGCGGATTCTGGACCCCATGAAACACAGTCTAGGAGTTGCTTCAAATAGACTAATGTACTTCATTCCTAGGGCAAGCTTTTTCTGTCATTCCCTATCCTGGGTTGCTGAGCAGGACAACCAGGCAGATATGTGAAGGTCTCTTTCTCCTCCCTTAAGACTTCACACCAAAGCCATCCTTAAATTGCCAATCTTATGTCTTCACAATGCCAGACACACTCGTAGCTTCTAATGACCTTCAGAATTCCGTAGAGTCTTGCAAAAATGTCTCATCCCCAAAGCCTCGAGAGGCTCATATAAAGGGCCCTTAGCAGCAGCATCCCTCTGGCCCTTTAATCCTTGTCATGCCAGGTGCAACTTCCCAGTTCTCTGATGCTGGGCCTTGACCAGGAAGGAGGAGAGGGTCTGTCTGTCCCATGCTCCTCAGGCCACCAATTAGCACAATGTCCCACCTCTGCTTGGTCTCCTTCTGTCTGGATAACAACTAACATTCCTTGTGTTTACCTATCTCTTTCTTGGTTACTCCCAGGGACTTCCTCTGTGATGGTTGGGAAAAGAGAGTATTGTGTGGGGCCAAATTCCACTGTCATCCGGAGAGCTTAGAGTTTATATTAATCCATTCTCACATTGCTATAAAGAAATACCTGAGTCTGAGTAATTTATAAGAAAATAGGTTTAATTGGCTCACGGTTCTGCAGGCTATAGAGTATATGCTTCTGGGGAGGCCTCAGGAAGTTAACCATTCATGGTGGAAGGCAAAGTGGGAGCAGGCATGTCATATGGCAAAAGCAAAAGCAAGAGAGAGAGGGAGGAGGTGCCACATACTTTTAAATGACCAGATCTTGCAAGAACTCACTATCATAAGGACAGCACCAAGAGGATGGTGCTAAATCATTCATAAGAACTCCATCCGCATGAGCCAATCACCTCCCACCAGGCCCCACCTCCACTCCACCACTGGGGATTACATTTCAACATGAGACTTGGGCAGGGACACACATCCGAACTATTCAGGGTGTGTGATTTTATGTGACATCAGAAGCCTTTCAGAGAAGGAAGGTGAGTGGTGATGGTCAGACCTGTTGTCCTGTCATCCTCTGCATCCAAGTTGAAGGGCAAAAATATGGCAGCCCTATGCTACATAAGGTTAGATTTGGGATTATTTAACCTAGCGATTTACTCTTCTCCTATACCTCCTTTGCTTATCACTTCCAAGTTAGGTGACATACCGTATCAAAACTTACTTCATCTATTCAAGAGAAAGGTTTCTTTTTTTTTTTTTTTTTTTTTTTTTTTGAGAGGGAGTCTCACTCCGTCTCCCAGGCTGGAGTGCAGTGGTGTGATCTCGGCTCACTGCAAGCTGTGCCTCCTGGGTTCATGCAAGAGAAAGGTTTCTTTAAGTTAAAGTATAACACTCTATAATTTGTATAAACCATGCTATGAAGATCAGAATCCTCCGTCTGACAGCTTTTGGCATTCTTGGGTAACTTAAATAAGAGTAGAGACAGAGGCCATTAGAGATAGATATTATTGGTCATTTTGTATATTGTATTTTAGGAGAGTTATGCAATGTCAGAAGATTTTGCAAACTCCAGAATTACAAAAACAACCCCAGTCCCACCCCACTTATTTCGCACTTTAATCCCATAACTAATCATTTCTTTGTGTGGAGGTGGTGGAGAGAATTTATGGGGAAGTGTTAATTTGTCAGGGCTGCTTACAGAGTGTGTTACCCAGAACAGAACACACTGTTGCAATTGTTATTTGACTAGCTCAGATAGATGAAAGACAACCCCTCCTTTGTTCTGGAACCTAGGCTTTCATTAATGTCTCTAAAATAGCATTAACCTTTTGGCAGTCTCACTGAATTGTTGACATTGGGTTACTATCCATCATAACCTCAAAATATCTTTTGTTTAGCATTTTTATTGTTGGCATTTGTTTTACTGTTTTTTAGTTGGTGCTCAGAGTTTGTTCCCCCTTCCTGGAATCATCTAGCTGGTCTAGGTTTGGGTCAGTTTGGTAGTTTTTGCCGACCTCCAAGAATTCCATTCAAATAGCCTCAGGTAACAAGGCCAGTTCAAGTACATGATGTGCCCAGTGGCTCCTTTAATCAGTGGGAGGTGGGGTCAAGACTGTGACTACTTACTGGTAGGTCTTCATGAAGCTGAGAAAACCTGGAATTAGCTGTTGGCATTGACACTTTGGGAAGAACTAGAGGGATACCGGGGAGCGGAGATTACAGGTATTACAGGTATCATAAAAAAGTACAGAATGTCTAAATGAACAAGATCACTATTTTATTTGCAATTTTAGGTTGAGCCATTTTCTTGCTCACGTGGGCCTATTTTCTTTTCTACAATGGGCCTACTTTCTAAGGTGAGGTGGATATGCCATCCTGGGTATTCAAAATAGCAAACCCTAAGTGGAGAGTGTGTATGTGTGTGTGTGTGTGTGAGAGAGAGACAGCGAGAGAGAGAGAGAATGTGGGGAGGGATTTTCGAGTGTAGGTGTGGGGAGGGAGTTTTGAGTGTAGGTGTGTCTTATTTTTGTACTTTTACAGTCTCTAACACAGTGTCTGGAGTATGGAGAGTAGTCAATAAATGCACATGTAGTGAATGATTATAAAGATGTCTCTAACTTCAGATACAGATCTGTCACTTGCCAATTCATGCTTTAATAACTTTTAAAAACATCTACCATAGTGCATAGATTTTTAGTCTTAAATATTTTTAAAGAAGTAGCGAAGGACTGGTAGCAACTTAAGGCAAACTGTCATCTTTAACAATTGCATATGAACAAACTGTTCTATAATGTTAAAAAGTTTTATATCGTCCTTTTATTTGCTTGAATTTATTTTGCCACGTCCCTTCCAATACATAATTTTAACTTATACTATGATACATTTTAATATTTATTGATCATGCCATCAAAATTCCCTATATCAAAATTACAAATGGAAATTGAAATTAAACTTTTAAACAATTTCCTATGACCATAAGGCTCTAAGTGTTAAAACTTCTTCTGGATTGAATTATTAATACAATTCATTACTAGCATATATTTATTAAAAGCAACAGAGATGTATTATAAATATCGATAAGTCATTATTGAGTATTGTGTTATTTACACTAGGGATGGCAGTTTAAACAAATCCCCAATTCCAGTGGCCTAACACAATGAAAGTTTATCTCTGGCCCATTTTCCAGTCTTAGGTGGATGTTCTAGTTGGCATGTGGCTCTCTGTCCAGTGATTCAGAGACTCAAGCCTCTTTTGATTTTATGGCTTCTCCATCCTTGAGCGCCTCGTCATCTTAGCAGAATCCATCTGGGGAAGGAAGAGGATTGTATAGGGAAGACCTTCTTAAAAGCCTTGGCCTGGAAGTTCCACCCACTGTGACTGCTTCCTTTCTACGGGTGAGAAGTAGTCACATGACCATATGACATGCCTGAGGTCACTGGGTGAGCAGCTGCTTTCTAGGGAGGACTTTCTACTGTAGGATGAGGCATAGGAGCTCACAGGTGGGCCGGCAGCTAACTACAACATAAAAGGGGAAGGTTGTAAATACATTCTTTTAATGAGATGGGTGCTTGTAAAAACATTATCATATTCCATTGATTAATTTTACTTATTGCCAAAATGTAACACGATTTAGCATCTATTCTAGTTTTTCACTTTTATAGATACAAATACTGAGAAACCTTGTTCTCAGAAATATGGAGGTGGGAATAGAAATTATGTTTTAGAATTGTGACTCAATTCTTGGAACTTCTAAGTAATATGGCAAAAGTGATATACTTATCTATCATTATCAGTCGATGACCTAATTAGATCTTTCTGCAATGTTGTTGAAATCAAATAGTTGGAAAACACCTTATTTTCAAATGATGTTGCCCATTCATGAAGTGATTTCTTATTTATATTCCTGGAACATATAACCAAAAAAACTTTACCAATATGTATTAAGTGACTATTAATTATACTGTTGCCCCTTTACTCACAGGCACCATATTTAATCAATAAGAGTGGGGAAAATTGAAATTTTACTTTCAGTATGCCTTTGTCATTCCAATATTATCAAATGTCTTAATTGTCTTGCCTGCTTTATAAATAATTTTTATCATGATTGAAATCTTAGAACTGCAGATTTAGCTTATTCAGTTGATGGAAAATATCTTCCATATAACCTAATGAGCAAAGCCAATTTCTTGTTGGCAAACTATTCAGTCACATTAGGTTTACTTTCTTATTTAATAAAACTAGAAAGGATTGACTTTATTTTTCAATATGTGTTTCAAAAAATAGTATTTTCAAAAGAACAATTAAGGAATAACTTAAAAGCACATCTTGTAAGATATATTACTAAGAGCAATCAATAATGAAGTGATATATATCTAATAATTACTCTAATATTACTGCAATGTAAAGTGTGGCTACAATTTGTTATTTAAGAAGCTAGGTATATGAGGCATATATTTGAAAAATGTGTATGTATTTGTGTATTGAACAGTGCTGGCTAGCTTTTTGAAATAATTAACAAATAAGAACCATGTATAAAATCAGAAATTTTAATCACATTAGATATACTGATCAAACTTTCCTTATGTATTTAATGGAAGTACATAAATGAATCAGTCTGACAGCTAGCATATAATTTTGCTTTTTCTTAAGAGAGAAAAATATTAAACATTTTATAAGCTGAAAAAAGGTAATGGCAGAGTAATTGGAATAAATATTTCATAATATGATGTGTTAAAATAGATTTTAACTACGTTATTGAATGAAACACACCAAATCTGAAAGATCACAAAAGATTTTTATCTGCAGGAATGAGAGTGTATACTGGAGAATTCTGGTAGCTCAGAAAACATTCTAATCATGCTTAAAAGTATCAGCATCACTAAGCTGTGCAGGTCCTTGGTATACATATGTCTAAAAGGAATCACTTAAATATTGAGGGAGGGGCTGGATCACAAAGTCAGGAGTTCGAGACCAGCCTGACCAACATGGTAAAACCCCATCTGTACGAAAAAAACAAAAATTAGCTGGGCGTGGTGACACGCACCTGTAATCCCAGCTACTCAGGACGCTGAGGCAGGAGAATCCCTTGAACCCGGAGGTGGAGATTGCAGTGAGCCTAGATTATGCCATTGTACTCCAGCCTGGGTGATAGAGCAAGACTCTGTCTCAACTATATATATTATATATATATATATATACATATATATATATATTATATATAGTTATACATATACATATAGAGTCTCAACTATATACAGTTTTATATATATAATTATATGTAGTTATATATATAACTATATATATATAGAGAGAGAGTACATTTTCTGGGGCTCATTTTTACGTTTTCAGAGGACTGTCCCTCAAGAGTGCTGCTCTACGTGGCAATATTTGGGGGATGGAAGAGGTGAAACCCTTCACTGCTTTACTCTACAATATATCCAAATTCACAACACTCCAGCACAGGCCAACATAGGTTCTGATGTCTCACTTATCTTCACAGAAATACCTCCCAGACCTGCAGGCAGAGACAAATCCTAGACAAGCCTATGATGCTTTGATTAATCACTAATGGAGTTGTCCTTGAAGACAGTATTTTAAATTGTCACTTTGACATCCTGCAGTTTTTTTACAGCTCAGGGCAATGCACAATAGTAAGATTCAGGATGGATAAGGATGTGCCTTTCTTTTTTGTCCAAAAATGCCATTGCAAAAGAGAAGATGGGAAAGGAGACTGTATCTGATCGTTCCAATCTGTTCTCAGGCAGATTTTAAGAATGGCCCATCGAGGCACCTGGAGATTGATTCCCTTCCAAGTCTCTGTGCAAGGGGTAGTCTTGCAGTCTTAACTTTTTACTGCAATTTGATGCTTACTGGTATAGAGTCCCATGCAAGGCGATTCCCACCACCAGGTGGCAGCATCCTCTAGTTGTTGGTGGGCTCTAAGGCGGGAAAGAAACCCAGTTAAGTCTGTAACCTTAACAGCCTTAACAAATGAACCTGAGCCAAGGCATAGTGCACACAGACCCCATGAACCAAAGGAGACAAACCCACAACAGACAGAAGCTAAGGTGAATGTCTCTTAGTCTCATTTTCTGCTCACTTCAGCATGAACAGCTTGACAGATGCACACTTATCAAAACAGGATGAAGGTTAAAAGGTCCTCTGGAGCAGTAAGGAGGTAGCAGGTGATCTGTAGTAAAACTCCTAACTGTTCCTCTGAACCATTAGCACTTTTGGGTAACTTTTGTCTAGAACAAGTACTAAATGTCACAGAGGTTTGTTCCCCTGCCCAGTGGTGCCCAGGCTGAGAGGGCAGGTTTAACCTGGTATCTCATCAGAATAGGGACAAAAGAAGACAAGTCATATTGTAGCCACACTCACCTGGCTTGGTGTTACTAGAGCTACCTGCTGTCCCCTGGGGTGATAAACAGTTGTATTTGCCTGATTCTTCCACTGGTTTAAAAGGCTGTGTGTCGTGTGATCGCAAAGTCAGCTCAGACTCTTGACTTAACAATGTCAGAGCTGCCCTTCCTGTCCTCAAAGCACCTTCCTTCTTTCTTCCAGAGCTCACTGGGGTCTTAATGCTGTCAGAAGTATCCATATGGACTTAAAAATATTGCATCACAGCCTAGAGGTGACCAGCTGTATCACTAACGAAGAAGCAATTTAAGCTTTTGGGGCCCCAGTTTCCCCGTTAGTAAAATCATGTGCATCGCCTACAAAGTAGCTGCTTGAGAGGAGCTTCATTATTCAACAGGGCTTAGATTTTTCTGGACTTTGCGGGAAGGAGTCTCTGCCCTGCTGGGTTTTGTGCTCTGCAGCTATGGACATGAAGATCACCCCATCCTCTCGGCAGTCTTCAGCAACATGAATGGCAGGCCTGTCCTAGGAAGAGATAGACATCAAGGCCACAATGCAAGCCATGCCCAGGTCATGGGTTCATGGTACTGTTGAGTTTTGACTCTTTACTGAGGAACTGAACTAGAATGAACAGCTTAGCAGGCATTGTTCCTGGAAGGAACTTCTTTCTAGGGAGGCTATACACTGGCTGGACCCCCAGACTCTCCTCTGTGATCTGCCTCACTGAAAAACAAAATAGTTGTGACTAGCCCTACCTTCTCTTGGCTGACAGTAGTACCTGCTTGGAGCTGCCACTTGCTGATACCCACACAAGCCCAGTGCCAGAATGCATAGCTAAAGTGCTGTTGCAAAGGGAGAGGTCATTCTTCCAGTGATGCCTGGCCTGCACTGGCAGCACCTATCCCACAGTGGCACTCTGGCCTTCCCCAGGCTGCCGGAAGCTGTGTCTGCCCTTCACAATTCTTCTGGGTGCTCAGCTCCTTTGGCTCAGAAGTTCACTACCTCTATCCCCTTAAGCTCCCGGCTGGAAACCTTAATCCCTTTCTCTATGTCCTCCACTTCACTCTGAACTTCTACCAGCATGGCTAGTGGCTTTTTCAGCCACCTATCCTTCCTGCCACTCCTCATCCTGAATTTCAATCAGATCATCTACTTATGAAGTAGTATTTTCAGATATAGGGGCAGGGAAGCTTCTTTTATATTATCTTCCATGGGTATCTCATACTATTTTCTTACCAAAACAATGTAGTCTTTATTCCCATTGACAAAGTCAATTACAAGGGCGTAAACACGATTTATTTCCTTTCCAAGGGTCCCAATGCTTCACCAACACCAGCACCACCACTAAGGGTTCCAGTGTGATCACCATCTGGGATCTACCTGTTCCAACTGCTTGTTTACCTCCTGTGCATGCTCCATGGGACATGGCTCTTTGCCTATAGATCGCCAGGTACCCACAGCTTTACTGCCATGGTGCACTTTACTTCCTGCCTTTTCCACTCTCACCTGCACCAGTTATTGCTTACCTGGTAATCAGTACAGTCATTGATCTTCAGGGACCATCCAGCTACCCGATTTCCAGTGTGGCTGCCAGTTTGCTATCTTGTTTTGGAAAATGGTTTAAGGCTGTTGAAGATTATATCTATTTGATCCTTTGTGCCCTTAGATGGAGAAAAGAAATGTATTGAGTAGAAGCTCTGAAAGTTTGGAAGGTCCCTCACGCCATCCTCAGGTTCAGAGTTTCACTAGATGAACTCACAGAACTCAGCAAGCCAATTTACCCATGGTTACAGTTTGTTAGAGCAGAAGAATACATTTGAAAATCAACAATAAGAAAAGGTACAAAAGGTAAAGTCTAGGAGACACCAGGCATGGAGCTTCCCACTTGTCGCTCCCCAGTGAAGTCATACAGACTGCACTTATCTCTCCCAGCAATGATGTGTGACAATATGCCTAGGGTATTGCCAACTAGGGAAGTTCACTGGAGTCTAAGTGTCCAGAGTTTTTACTGAGGGATCAGTCACATAGATATGGCTAGCCACCCATACGACTGACTTTGATCTCTAGCCCCTCCAGAGATAAAGCTGATGTTGTGTTGTCCAAGGGCCTCACCATAAATCTTATGGTTAGTACAGACTATCTGGCATGGCCCAAGGTCCTAGGTATATAAAGACACTCTCAAAAGCCAGGACATTCCAAGGGCTTAAATGTTACCTTCCAGAAACTGGGGGTAAAGAGCCAAAACTTTCTTTGGGTTAATCCTTTACTGCATAAGCTCTAAGACCCCAATAATTCATGGCCCCATTTCTGGGGAATGATTTGGCCCAGAGAAGAGATTGGAGAAACCTACCTCCCATCATCAAAGAGCTCCTGGATGTTCCATCAAGCAAACCTGTGGGAGGAAATTCAGTGTTCCTGTGGAGATGGTGGTGTGACCTGAGCTGGCTCAGAGGTTCTAAAAGCTTCTTCTCAAACATTGGCAAGGTCACAGGTACCCAATAAGGTACATCTTCCCTTTCCTTCAACAGTCCAAAACCTCCAGGACTCTCTCGAGGCAGTGATTAATACTAAATGAAGGACTTGAAGGATAGGAGGGATTCTGAACAGGGTAGAAGTAAATACTAGTGTGGGATGTTGGTATAGTTTTCTTGGAAGAGGTAATATTTGTGTAGGATCTTGAAAAATGAGATGTGTAAATGCCACAAGTAAAGGCAAAGATATATACATCATTGTGGGAATAGGAAAGAGTGTGGCACATCTGGGAATGATGAAGGGCTTTATGCAGCTGGGGGAGTCTATTGGTCAGACATGAGGCTGGAAATGGTGCAAGGGCTAGATAGGGAAGGGCTTCATATGCGATGCCAAGAGGCACAGACTATGCTGTGATTCCCTGGCAGTATAGCTGGTGGGACAAAGAGAAATCAAACTCAACAAAGTTCCCTTCTTGTCTACCATGTGTATACTCAAGTAGGTGATAAGATTGTAGGAAGAAGGTAGGATATAATAGCAGATAATTGGGTAGCCATATAGAAAAATCAAATAAAATTTGACTTTTACCTTATAAAACATATGAAAAAAAACCCAGTCCGGGTGCGGTGGCTCATGCCTGTAATCCCAGCACTTTGGGAGGCCAAGGTGGGAGAATCACTCGAGCCCAGGAGTTCGAGACCAACCTGGGTAACATAGTGAGACCTCATCTGTATAAGAAATGAACAGCAGAGGGGCGAAGATGGCCAATTAGAAGCAGCTGCAGTCCGTGGCATTCATGGAGAGGAATGAAAGGCGTGAGTGAATACAGCACCTTCAACTGAAATATCCAGGTTCTCACATTGGGACTGATTAGGGAAACAACCGTGGAGAATGAAGAAAAGCAGGGTTGGGTGATGGCCCACCTGGGAGTGACACAGAGCCAAGGGAAGTGGTGAGTGATTGTGTAACCCTGGAAAAACATGCTTCTCCCACGGATCTTTGCAACCTGTGGATCAAGAGATCCCCTTGTGAGCCCACACCACCGGGGCCCTGGGGCTGAGACACAGAACTGTGTGGAGTCTTGGCGGAGTAACTGCTCAGGCACGCAGAGACCCAGCAGCTTTATATACTCTGGCCCTGGGATCCCTAACAGGTGTGTCTGTAACTCAGGCAAGGTGAGAGGTCCGCACATACCCCTAGGAAGGGGGGCAGAATCTAGGGAGCTGAGCAGCATCATTCTGTGGGTCCCACTTCCACAGCACCTCACAAATTCCTGGGGCTCCATCCCATCTCAAGCAGCCTCCACCCAGTTGCCAGTGGCTGGCTGGAATGTTAAGCCAGTGGATCTTACTTTGTGAGGTGCTGCACCTGGGAAGGCAGCTGCAGCTGCACCTGGGGAGTTCCCATCCCCCCCACCTGGAAGGAGCAGGACTCCTGCTTGTCTCTGGCTCCTGCCTGCTCCCTGGAGTGGAAGGCCCAGGTCTGCAGTCACTGGTTGGGTGCCTGCAGCTGCACCCAAGAGGGCAGATCCTGCCTGTTCCTGGCCACCTCCAAGAGCACAGGTAGGCTCAGATCCACAGCCACAGTTTGGGCAGGGATCCATTCTGCTCCCTAGAGCAGGAGGCCTGGGTCTGCAGCCACACTTTGGGTAGCTGCAGTGGCACCTGGGGAGCTCCACCCCGAACTCAGAAGGGGCAGAGCTCCCACTGGCTTCATGGAGTGTGCAGTGCCAGCCGCAGCCGGTGTGATGGCAGCAGCCTCTGCCATCATTAGGTACTATTTATTATCTTGATTTTACAAACGATAAAACAACTGTTGGATTTCAGCCCAAGTCCACCAGAATCCACAGTCTTCATTTAGCCCCCATGTTCTACAACACTAGACCAGGGGAGAAATCTGCACAGAAAGTAGTATGAATAATGGAGGTTGGGAATCAGAGAGAGCAGATAGAGAAAACAGGCTTAAAGGACTGAATGAATTACAGATAACCTGTATTTTCCAAGGGCTGGGGGCTGGAGGGAGGAGCTATTAGATTTTAATGGGTACAGAGTTTCAGTTTTGCAAGATGAAAAAGTTCTGAAGATCTATTGTCTAACAATGTGAATACATTTAATACCACTGAACTGTACACTTAAAAATGGTTATGAGGGTAAATTTAATATTATGTGCTTTTGACCATAATAAACAAAACAAAATAACTTGTATTCACTCTCTGCAGCTGAGGGGCCACTTTTCAGAGGCACTCTCCTCATCTCTACCTCACTAGGGCTTTGCAGCAAAAAGTTTGTCTGATCATTTTATGTTATTATATGCTACATTGTTCGTCCTTGAGTATATGCTGCTTCTTCTTTGACTATGTGTCCTCCTGCTTGGAGGTTTGGCTTTTCATTCTCTAAAAGGGGTATTTTGATGAATAACAGTTTTTTAATTTATTTTTGAGATGGCATCTTGCTCTGTTGCCCAGGCTGGAGTGCAGTGGTGCAATCTCAGTTCATTGCAACCTCCGCCTCCCAGGTTCAAGCAATTCTCTGCCTCAGCCTCCCGAGTAGCTGGGATTACAGGTGTGGGCCACCATGCCTGGCTATTTTTTTTTTTTTTTTGATTTTTAGTGGAGACGGGGTTTCACAATGTTGGCCAGGCTCATCTTGAACTCCTGACCTCATGATCCACCCATCTCAGCCTCCCAAAGTGCTGGGATTACAGGCGTGAGCCACTGCGCCCGGACTTAATTTTAATGTAATATAATTTATCAATCTTTTTCGTTTATGGCTAACACTTTTTTTTAATCTTTTTATCTTTTTTTTTTTTTTTTTTTTGAGACAAGGTCTCGCTCTGTCACCCAGGCTGGAGTGCAGTGGCACCCAGGCTCACTGCAGCCTTGAATCCTGGGCTCAAGCGATTCTCATGCCACAGCCCCCTGAGTAGCTGAGATGACAGTTGCATGCCACCATGCCTGGCTAATTATGGCTTCTACAAAATCCCAAACATTCTCTGCCTCCAAATTAGGAAGATAGTCTCTTGCATTTCCACTAAAAGCTTTACAATTTCGCGTTTTATATTTAAGTCTATAATCCATCTGGATTGTTTTTAGTGTTTTAGAAAGTAAGGGTCCAATTTTATTTGATTTTTCCATGTGACTACCCAATTATTTTAGTTTCTTATTGAAAAGATTAGATTTCCCCCTCTGCTTTGCAATGTTATCTTTGTCATGAATCAAATATCTACATATGTGTCGATCTGTTTCTAGACTCTTTATTTCCATTCATTAGCCTATTTGTCAATCCCTGTGCAAATACCACAGTGACTTGATAATTGAACCTTTATAAGTGTTGACATTTGGTGGGACAAGTCCTCTCACTTTGTCATTTTCATGGATATCTTGGTTATTCTTAGCTGTTTCCATTTCTGTGAAAATGTTAGAAACATCTAGTGAAATTAAAATACACACACATATGCACCTGCACACACACACACACACACACACACACACACACGTATTATAACCCTGTTCAGATTTTCCCTGGGATTACATTGAATCCATAGGTTGATTGGGGGAGAAATGATATCTTTGCAGGACAGTTTTCCAGTCCATTCCTTTCCATTTACCTGAGTCTTCCTTCAATTTCTCTCAATAAAGTTTTATATTTCTGTTCATGTGAGTTTTATACATCTCTTATTATCTGGATTCCTACATACCTGATACTTCTTGATGCTATTATAAGTAGAATTTTTAAAATTTTCATTTTCTGTTTTTTGCTGGCATATAGAAGTAAAATTGATTTTGTTTTCTGACAATTTTGCTAATCTTTCTTATTAAAATTATTAAAATTAACTTTTAATGATTCACCTATAGTACTTCTGGGCAGTCTATGAGCACAATCATAATATCTGAAAATATAGGATTTTTTTCCATTCCAGTCTTTATATATTTTATTTCTTATCTTACCATTTTAAACTGGCATGATGCCCAGTAAAGTGATGAATAGGACTGGTGATAGTGAGTGAATATTCTTGTCATTTTCCCAATCTCAGAAGGAAAAACCTTCAGTATTTTACCATTAATTATGATGTTTTTGGTAGCCTTTTCTTTCTTTTTTGTCTATCTCTTTAGACAATGGAGAAGTAATAAAAGGGAAGTCCGCTTTTATTCCAAGTATACTAAGAGCTTATTTTTAACCATTAATGAATGATGAATTTTATAAAACGTTTTATTCTATTTTTTGAGATGATCATATTATCATGTTATTTTTCTCCCTTAATCTGTTAATGGGGAGAATTATGTTTTTTTTAAGATGGGCTGATTAGTATTCAATTATATATATATACCACAGTTTCTTTATCCACTCGTTGATTGATGGGCATTTGGGTTGGTTTCATGATTTTGCAATTGCAAATTGTTCTGCTATTAATATGCATGTGCAAGTATCTTTTTTGTATAATGACTTCTTTTCCTCTGGGTAGATACTCAGTAGTAGGACTGCTGGATCAAATGGTAATTCTAGTTTTAGTTCTCGAAGTAATCTTCACTCTGTTTTCCATAGTGGTTGTTCTAGTTTACCTTCCTACCAGCAGTGTAAAAGTGTTCCCTGATCACCACATCCACACCAACATACACTATTTTTTGATGTTTTGATTATGGCCATTCTTGCAGGAGTAAGGTGGTATCACATTGGGTTTCGATTTGCATTTCCCTGATCATTTGTGATGTTGAGTATTTTTTCATATGTTTGTAAGCCATTTGTATATCTTCTTTAGAGAATTATCTATTCATGTCCTTAGCCCACTTTTTGATGAGATTTTTTTTTTCTTACTGATTTGTTTGAGTTCGCTGTAGATTCTGGATATTAGTCCTTTGTTAGATGTATAGATTGTGAAGAATTTCTCCCACTCTGTGGGTCGTCTATTTACTCTGCTGACTGTTCCTTTTGCTGTGCAAAAACTATTTAGTTTAATTAAGTCCCAGCTATTTATCTTTGTTTTTATTGCATTTGCCTTTGGGTTCTTGGTCATAAAATCCTTGCCTAAGCCAATGTCTAGACGGGTTTTTCCAATGTTGTCTTCTAGAATTTTTATAGTTTCAGGTCTTAGATTTAAGTCCTTAATCCATCTTGAGTCGATTTTTGTATATGGTGAGAAGTGAGGATTCAGTTTCATTCTCCTACATGTGGCTAGCCAATTATTCCAGCACCATTTGTTGAAAAGGGTGTCCTTTCCCCACTTTAAGTTTTTGTTTGCTTTGTCGAAGATCAGTTGTCTGTAAGTATTTGGGTTTATTTCTGGGTTCTCTATTCTGTTCCACTGGCCTATGTGCCTATTTTTATACCAGTACCACGTTATTTTTGGTGATTATGGCCTTATAGTATAGTTTGAAATCAGGTGGTGTGATGCCTCCAGACTTTTTCTTTTTGCTAAGTCTAGTTGGCTATGTGGGCTCTTGTTTGGTTCCATATGAATTTTAGAATTGTGTTCTCTAATTCTGTGAAGAATGATGGTGGTATTTTAATGGGGATTGTGTTGAATTTGTAGATTATTTTTGGCAGTATGGTCATTTTCACAATATTGATTCTGCCCGTCCATGAGCATGGGATGTGTTTCCATTTTTTGATGTCATCTGTGGTATCTTTCAGCAGTGTTTAGTTTTTCTTGCAGAGGTCTTTTGCTTCCTTAGTTAGGTATATTCCTAAGTTTTGTTTTGTTTTTGCAACTATCGTAAAAGGGGTTGAGTTCTTGATTTGATTCTCCACTTGGTTGCTGTTGGTGTATAGAAGAGCTACTGATCTGTGTACATTAATCTTGTATTCAGAAACTTTGTTGAATTCCTTTATCCGTTCTAGGAACTTTCTGGAGGAGTCTTTAGGGTTTTCGAGGTAAACAATCATATAATCAGCAAACAGTGACAGTTTGACTTCCTCTTTGCCGATTTGGGTGCCCTTTATTTCTTTCTCTTGTCTGATTGCTCTGGCTAGGACTTCTACTACTATGTTGAAGTGGGGTGGTGAGAGTGGGCATCCTTGTCTTGTTCCAGTTCTCAGAGGGAATGCTTTCAACTTTTCCCTATTCAGTATTATGTTGGCTGTAGATTTGTCATAGACGGCTTTTATTACATTGAGCTATGTCACTTGTATGCTGATTTTGCTGAGAGTTTTAATCATAAAGCAATGATGGATTTTGTCAAATGCTTTTTTCTTCATCTGTTGAGATGATCATGTGATTTTTGTTTTTAATTCTGTTTATCTGGTGTATCACATTTATTGACTTGCATGTGTTAAACCATCCCTGCATCCCTGGTATGAAACCCACTTGATCATGGTGGATTATCTTTTTGATATGTTGTTGGATTCGTTAGCTAGTATTTTGTTAAGGATTTTAGCATCTATGTTCCAGCACCATTTGTTGAAAAGGGTATCCTTTCCCCACTTTAAGTTTTTGTTTGCTTTGTTGAAGATCCGTTGTCTGTAAGTATTTGGGTTTATTTCTGGGTTCTCTATTCTGTTCCATTGGCCTATGTGCCTATTTAGGGATATTGGTCTGTAACTATCTTTTTTGGTTATGTCCTTTCCTGGTTTTGGCATTAGGGTGATGCTGGCTCCATAGAATGAATTAGGGAGGGTTCCCTCTTTTTCTGTGCTGTGGAAGAGTGCCAAAAGGATTGGTACCAATTCTTCTTTGAATGTCTGGTAGAATCCTGCTGTGAATCCATGTGGTTGTGGGCTTTTTTTTTTTTTTTTTTGTAATTTTTAAGTTACCATTTCAATCTCACTGCTTGTTATTGGTCTGTTCAGGGTATCTATTTCTTCCTAATTTAAGTTAGGAGGGTTGTATTTTTCCAGGAATTTATCCATCTCTTCTAGGTTTTCTAGTTTATGTGCATAAAGGTGTTCATAGTAGCCTTGAACCATCTTTTATATTTCTGTGGTGTCAGTTCTAATGTCTCCCATTTCATTTATTATTGAGGTTATTTGGATTTTCTCTCATCTTTTCTTGGCTAATCTTGCTAATGGTCTATCAATTCTATTTATCTTTTCAAAGAACCAGCTTTTTGTTTCATTTATCTTTTGTATTTTTTTTTTTTCATTTCAGTTTCATTTAGTTCTGCTCTGATCCTGGTTATTTCCTTTCTTCTGCTGGGTTTGAGTATGGTTTGTTCTTGTTTCTCTAGTTTCTTCAGGTGTGGATGTCAATTAGAATGTCAGTTTGTGCTCTTTCAGTCTTTTTGATGTAGGTGTTTAGGGCCACAAACTTTCTTCTTAGCCATGCCTTTGATAGGTTTTGTCATTATTGTTGTTCAGTTTGAAGAATTTTTTAATTTCCATCTTGATTTTGTTTTTGATCCAGTGATCATTCAGGAGCAGGTTATCTGATTTCTGTGTATTTTCATAGTTTTGAAGGTTCCTTTTGGAGTTGATTTCCAGTTTTATTCCACTGTGGTCTGACAGAGTGCTTGATATAATTTCAATTTTCTTAAATTTATTGAGGCTCGTTTTGTGGCCTATCATATGGTCTGTCTTGGAGAAAGTTCCATGCCCTATTGAATAGAATGTGTATCTGTGGTTGTCGGATGAAATGTTCTGCATATATTTGTCAAGCCCATTTGTTCCAGGGTATAATTTAAATCCATTGTTTCTTTGTTGACTTTCTGTCTTGAGGACCTGTCTTGATGACATCTAGTGCTGTCAGTGGAGTATTGAAACCCCCCACTATTATTGTGTGCTGCCTATCTCATTTCTTAGGTCTATTAGTAACTGTTTTATACATTTGGGAGCACCAGTGTTTGGTGCATATATGTTTAGGATTGTGATAATTTCCTGTTGGACAAGACTTTTTACCATTATATAATGTCCCTCCTTGTCCTTTTTAACTGCTGTTGCTTTAAGGTTTGTTTTGTCTGATGTAAGAATTGCTACCCCTGCTTACTTTTGGTGTCCATTTGCATGAAATGCCTTTTTCCACCCTTTCAGTTTAAGTTTATGTTTGTCCTTATGTGTTAGGTGTGTCTCTTGAAGGCAGAAGATAGTTGGTTGGTGAGTTCTTATCCATTCCGCAGTTCTGTATATTTTAAGTGGAGCATTTAGGCAACTTACATGCAATGTTAGTATTGAGATGTGAGGTACCATTCCACTCATCATGCTGTTTGTTCCCTGTGTACCTTGTTTTTTTTGTTTTGTTTTTGCTTTTTAAATTGTATTTTTGTTTATAGGTCCTGTGAGATTTATGCTTTAAAGAGGTTCTGTTTTGATATGTTTCCAGGATTTGTTTCAAGACTTAGAGCTCCTTTTGGCAGTTCTTGTAGTGGTGGCCTGGTAGTGGCAAATTCTCTCAGCATTTGTTCCTCTGAAAAAGACTGTATCTTTCCTTCATATATGATGCTTAGTTTTGCTGGATACAAAATTCTTGGCAGATAATTGTTTTGTCTCAGGAGGCTGAGGATAGGGCCCTAAATCCTTCTAGCTTGTAGGGTTTCTGCTGAGAAATCTGCTGTTATAGGTTTTCCCTTATAGGTTACCTGGTGCTTTTGTCTCACAGCTCTTAAGATCCTTTCCTTCATCTTAACTTTAGATAACCTGATGACAATGTGCCCAGGCTTCTACTTTTTGAATACTATAGGCTAATATTAATTCCCATATTTCAAATAATTGTGCAACTCTTTCTACTGTTTATTATTTTAGCTGACTTTTTGCTCATGTGGTCTTGTCTGATAGTGTGCTTAGTTAATTTTTTGTTCTGGACTTCATATTTGAAAAATTATTTGGAGAAGTGATTTGAGGCCTTCAGGTAACATTTTCTTTTCTTCTAAAAGGTACATGACACTACACATTCAGTACCACCCTTATCTGGCTGCAAAGCTTGAGCCTTCCAGTGACACAAAGCTAAAGGCTGTACAAGAGTTGGTTCACTTCTGATTCATCCTTCTCTGAGGTTGCAGACCTTTGGCATCCCAACTTAAATTGGAATCTTTATCCTTCTGGCTTCAGGGATCGCCAAAAGTGAAACTCAGTTTTGAAGCAATTTTCTCCCTTCCCCCTTATCACTAGCAAAAGAGCTAGACTTACCTCTCTTGCTCTTCATTTTCACCCAAGGTTTTAGTTCAGTAATTTTCCATTTCTTCTTTATTCTTTGATCCCTTTAAGGAGAAGCTATTTGGATTTTGAACAACTTTTTGGGAAGTTTTATCCAAAATTTTGGAAGGGTAAGGTCAAAAACATCTAGTCTGCAATTGTTGGAATTGGAAGCTATTAGTATTTCTAGGCCTAGATTCCAGGAAATAAAACAGCATAACTGGTGATAGGCTTGCAGGAACTAGAGCCGAGTTTTGTTAATAAGACAATAAAAACTGAGTAGCTACTATCTGTAAGTACCTCTGCTAAATGCCAGGAGAGGATACAGAAATGAATCAACCAGAGGACCTCTCCTCAAGGCACTTGGGACTGGGTTTGAAAGACATTGTAGACACGTGAGCACTATGCTGCCTATAAAAGCAAGATGTTATAAAAGATATATGTGAACAAAGTTCTGTGGAAGCTCACTTCTGCCTGGTGACACTTGGGAAAACTTCAAGCAGAAGTGTTCTTTAAACCAGATTTTTGAAGGGTAGATATGATAGGTATATTATAGATTGGAGAAACAGAAAAGGCAATAGTCAGCAAATGATAAATGCCTAGAAGAAATACAGAGGAGTCCCATTTGGTTCATCTAAGCATTTTTTAAAATTTTGTTTTTTAAGACAGGGTCTCACTATGTTGCCCAGGCTGGAGCACAGTGGTGTGATCTCAGCTCACTGCAACCTCTGCCTCCTGGGCTCAAGCCATACTCCCACCTCAGCCTCCTGAGTATCTGGGACCGCAGGTGCATGCCACCATGCCCAACTAATTTTTTTAATTTTTTATAGAGACAAGGTTTCACCACGTTGCCCAGGATGGTCTCAAACTCCTGAGCTCAAGCGATCCTCCCATCTCCACCTCCCCAAATATTGGGATTACATGCATGAGACACAGTGCCTGGCCCATTTAGACATTTCATACTCTCCTTTCTGCCTCTAATTTTTAAGTCATGGATGTAGGCCTCATTCTGAGGGAGAATTCACACCAAAGTGTATATGACTGTGCTGTTAAAATGCTGAGAGCTGAAGAGGGTCTGCGTAGTTGGGGAGTAGGGGGGTGGGTGGACCAGTGCACATTTAGGACCAAATGACATTTACATAATAAATTAATGAAGCTGTTTCAAGTCTCTAAAAAGCTCATTCGAAAAAGCATACTTTAAAAGGGTTTGTTTTCCCCATAGACTGTCAGAAAATCAGCTTTGCCGATCTTTATAGAATGTTAACTTTGCAGAACGCCCACCATTCCCATGTGTTTACTGCGACAAGTTTCTCTTGGCTCTGGTTGTGTCTCTGGCTAGGAAGGCTGAGAGACTGACTCATCCTTCTGTTGGCAACCCAAGGTTTCCTAAAAAATACACATGGGGAGGGAAGTTTGCAAACAGATTTTGCATTTTGAAGTCTAATTGTTACTGGAGCAGCAGTTCTTAGATCCATAGGCTGGCATTCCAGTCTGAGTTTTCATTCTTGCTGTGAAATGCCCACGAAATGGGTTTTCCCCACTATTTATAGGTCCCATAGATTCGGCCTTCTCTGGGCTCAAAGAAGCAGCTACAAATGGAGAAGAGGTTCTTGGATTCTTTCTCCTGCTACATTTATTTTAGAGAGACTATTTCAAACATACAGCTAAGAATAGAGAACAATATCATACCTATGTACTGACTACTCCAGTTTTATCCAATTTTAACACAGTGTCCTATGTTATTGAACTTTGTTTAAAGAAATTAAATATTCCAGAGAAATGGAGACCCCCTGTTTAATAGTACCTAACACTAGTACCCTCTCTTCTTCCCCAAAGGTAAGTACTGTCATTAATTAGAGCATCATTTCCATGCATGTTGTTTTATACTTTTGATACATATTATTTATGTTTACATAAATATTATAAAGCACTGTGTTATAGGCTGTCAAGCTATATAAGTGAGAAAATGTTACTGATATAGTTGGACTTATTTCTCTCTATCTTTTCATCCTTCTCTCTTCTCCTCTGCCTTCTGTTGGCCTAATAATATTTCCTGTTTTCATTTTTTTACTCAACTCTCCTGATTTGGAAACTGTAGATGGTGTTCCTGGCTTTTTTGTTTTGTTTGTTTGTTTGAGATGGAGTTCCACTGTTTTTGCCCAGGCTGGAGTGCAGTGGCACGATCTCGGCCCACTGCAACCTCTGCCTCCTGGGTTCAAGCAATGCTCGTGCTTCAGCCTCCCGAGTAGCTGGGATTACCGGTGCTCACCACCACACCTGGCTAATTTTTTGTATTTTTAGTAGAGACGGGGTTTCATCATGTTGGCCAGACTGGTCTCAAACTCCTGACCTCAGGTGATCCACCCACATGGGCCTCCCAAAGTGCTGAGATCACACACTTGAGCCACCACGCCTGGCCAATGTTTCTGGTTTGTAAGTGCCCATACTTAATTTAAAAATATTTAACTACACTTTAAAAAAAAAGACATTTTTATTCTTCCCCCAACCATGGATAAGGACTTTATGCATCGAGATACTTATGCTATTTTTTTGTTATTATTATTTAGAATTTTAGTTTGCCCTTTAACACGAAAATACCAGATTTTAAAGGGAAATGTTTAATTAAATTTACCAACATACTTTATGAATTCCTATGTGTTTCATTATTGTTTCTTCTATTTCATATCTCCCATTTATGTTTAAATACATCATTTTATAGGCCTTTTAATAAAAGTCTGTGTGTAATAGACTCAGTGTTTGAACATTTTAAATGTTCTTATTTTGTTCTTTCTCCTAATTGATACTATGGCAAATAACAACATTTTAGATGGATACTTTGAATATATCACTCAGTTTTCATCTGGATCAGTTGTTGCTGATAAGTCATGGTCAGTCTAAATGACAATCTGTTTGGGAAATATTTTTGCTAGTGTTCCTTTGATGATGCTTCAATTCAGGCAACTCCTCAAGGAGACAAAAGTAAATTGTCTCTCCATCTTCTGACTTCCATGTCTAACATCTTTTTTATTGCTTCATCTCATTTTTCTTTACCTCTGAATTCCAGAACAAATGCTAAAATTTGCCCTCCATAACAATTATCTTCTTTCTGGTTCCATCAGTTCTACTCTTTAACTCCTTCTAGTGAGGTGGTAACTTCTATTTTTATGTTATAACTGTCTAACAAATCATGCCAACATTTGGTGGTATAAAACAATGACCATTTAATTATGCTTGCAGATTCTGTGAGTCAGGAATTTATAAAGGGCACACAGAGAGTAACTTGTCATGACTCCACTATGTCTGGGGCCTCATCTTGAATGGCTAAGGCTGGTTTAAATGGCTGGGGGCTAGAATCTTCATTCACCTGTCCAGTACCTGGCAAGGATGGCTCAGTGGCCATCCTAAGTAGAAATGTCAATCAGAACACCTATTTGTAGCCCGTCCATGTGGCTTGAGTTTCCTCAATGCATGGTAATCTCAGGGTAGTTGGACTTCTTCCATCTTCCCTCTGGGCTCCGGTGTAAGTGTTCCTAATGCAAGGCGGATGCTGCACGGCGATTTATGATCTAGCTTTGGAAGTCACATAGCACCTCTTCCGTCATACTCTGTTGGTCAAAATGTGCACTGCACAGAATGGTTGGCACTGGTCACACGTGGCTGTGGTCACTGGAAATGTAGTTAGCCTGAAGTGAGACTTCAGGCAAGTGTAAGTGCAAGACACATTCTGAGTTTCAAGGACTTAATATTCAAGAAAGAATGTAAAATATTTTATGATTAACTTTTAAATTTATTACATGTTGAAATAATATTTTGGATATGTTTGGTTAAATAAAATATATTAACATTAATTTCACTTGTTTCTTTTTACGCTTTCTATGCAGCCACTAGAAAATTTAAAATGACACACGTGGCTTGCATTATGTTTGTGTTGGACAGTGCCGGGCAAAGCACCCGTTCAGATGTAAGAGGTGGGAATGCAGACTGCACCTCTTGAAAGCAGGAGTGTCAAAGAATTTGTGGTCAGGTTTTAAAACCACGACACTGTTTCTCATTTGCTGCTTAGCACCTCTCGACTCACTCATTTCTTTTTTACATTCATCTTCCTATTTCCTTTTCTTGTCTGTTTGCTTCATCCTTTTATCTTTTCATCTAAATCTGCTCTCTCCCTAGAACTTCATTCCTGGTTCACAGAGGCTATCTCTTCAGTAGTGTTTTGAGAAGGAAGAAAGAGTTTTCTTCTGAGAACCATGCCTTTCAGAAAGTATTGTGCACATAGCAGTCTGCTCACCTTTCTTTCATCTGCTGAGTTGTTTTGAGTTTTGCACTCTCTGCCTGGACACGGAAAGACGACAAACAGATCAGAACAGACTTTCCCTCCTCATGGAGCAGCAGCACAGAATAAAGAACTGGCTGCCCATTTTCTGGTCAGCCCTAGGACTCAAGGCTGGAACAGATAAAAACAGACAGATTCAAAGTGCAAGCCAATCTTTGATCATTGTTGTCTGTTTCATGAAGGGTAGGTAAACAAGGTACACCAGGAGCTAAATCTGGATACATTTTTCCCTATTTAGTTAATCTGCTTTGCAATTTGCTTCAGCTTCTCCTCTCCCAGACTCTTGCATCAGATTATTAATCAGTCAATATACATATTGTGCAAAATATGCATTTTTGCATTTGCCTGTATTTGAATAAGACGTCAGGAGAGGCAGCATTAAGAGTTCTATCCAGATGACATTTTGTACCAGAATTCAGGGTATAGTTTTTAATAGAGCCAATTTTTTAGAGCAGTTTTAGGTTCATGGCAAAATTGAATGAAAAATACAGTTTCCATATGCTCCCTCCCCACTAGCCCCATACCCAACCTCTCTCACTATCAGCGTCCTGCACCAGAGTGGTATATTTGTTATAACTGATGAACATACATTAATACATCATTATCACCCAAAGTCCATAGTTTACATTTAGAGTTCACTCTTGGTGTTGTACATCCTTTGGGTTTGGACAAATGCATAATGACATATATCCATCATTATAGTATCATACAGAGTAGTTTCACTGCCCTAAAAACCTCTGCGCTCTACCTATTCATCCCTCCTCCTCCATCCAATCCCTGGCAACCACTGATTTCTTTACTGTCTCCATTGCTTTCTTTTTCCAGAATGCCATGTAGTTGGAATTATGTTACAGTATGTAGCCTTTTCTGCTTGGCTTTTTCACTTAGTAATATGCATTCAAGATTCCTTCATGTCATTTATTTTATTGTATTTATTTTAGAGACAGGATCTTGCTTTGTTGCCCAGGCAGTGGCATAATCATAGCTCACTGCAGCCTTGAACTCCTGGACTCAAGTGATCTGCCCCTCTTAGCCTCCCTTGGAGAAGTCCTACAATCTGCTGCCTGCAAGTTGGAGACTCAGGAAAGCCAGTGGTATAGTTTGATGGCCTTAGAGCCAGAGAGACCATGGTGTAGATTTCAGTTCAAGGCTAAAGGCCTGAGAAGCAGAAGCTGTGAGGACAGAAGATCGATGTCCCAGCTTGATCAGTCATGTAGGGTTAGTCCCCTTACTCCACCCTTTTTTTCTGTTCAGGACCTCAAGGGATTGGATGAGGCCCACCCACACTGGGGAGGGCCATCTGCTTTACTCAGTCCACCAATTCAAATGCCAGTCTCTTCCAGAAATGCCCTCACAGACACATCCAGAAATTGTGTTTATCCAGATGTCTGAGCATCCCATGGCCCAGGCAAGTTTCCACATAAAATTACCCATCACAAGCTGATGGAATTAGGCCCACCCACAATAGGGAGGGCTAGGGCCATCTGTTTTACTCAGTCTACCAATTTAAATGTTTTTTGTTTGTTTGTTTTTTGAGACAAAGTCTTGCTCTGTTGCCCAGGCCGGAGTGCAGTAGCATGATCTCAGCTCACTGCAACCTCTGCCCCCAGGGTTCAAGCGATTCTCATGCCTCAGCCTCCTGAGTAGCTGGAATTACAGGTGTGTGCCACCATGCCCAACTAATTTTTGTAGTTTTAGTAGAGATGAGGTTTCACCATGTTGGCCAGGCTGGTCTCAAACTCCTGGCCTCAAGTGATCCACCTGCCTCAGCCTCCCAAAGTGCTGGAATTACAGGCATGAGCCATCACACCCAGCAAAATCTTAATCTCATTCAAAAGCACCCTCACAGAAACACCCAAAATAACATTTGACCAAATATCTGGGCTCCCCAAGGCCCACTCAAGTGGACACGTGTAATTAACCATCACCTCAACTGTCTTGGTGTGCCCAGGACTGAAGGGTTTCCCAAACTGCAACTTCTAGTGCTAAAGCTGGGGACGTCCTGGGATGAGTTGATCATTGTTTGTGTGAGTCCAAAAACGCATAAAAGGGGAAAGAAAGGAGAAATTGGGGCATGGAGACACATAATGTGTCCAGGAGAACTGGGAGTTTTGGGTCTGGAGAAGTAGGATGGTGTGTAGCAACAGATGTGAGCTGGAATGGTGGTCAGGAGCCAGGTGTGGCAGGGACTTGAATTCCGTGCCAGGAAATGTGTCCTTTATCCGGCCTGTAATGAAGGGTTTTAAGCAAGGGAGAGACACAATCAGATTTGCATTTTAGAAAGGTTTCTGACCTGCCTTCCCATACTGGGCAGAACATTCCTCTGATTCATTACTCAAATGCCAACCTAAATGGGCTCTGGAAAGGCTAAATAAAAATTGCATCTGTGAGAATTGTCAAGTGTAATCCTGCTCTTATTCGCAGTGACAGCTGAAATCAGGGGGCGTGGATCTAAGCCAGCTAGACTGGTACATGCTTCAGTCTCCACGGAGGCAGGGCCTCTTCCTCTCCATGAGGTCCACTGACAGCCAATGACCCTCTCTACTTTGCAAGTAGGGTAATTTACAAGGTACACCAGGTCAGGAAATTGCTGTCCACTACCCCTGTCCTCAACATCAATGGCTTTCTATTGTACCGGGGATAAAGTCTAAACACTGCATAGCTTCTGCCTTTCTCTCCAGCCTTTCTCACTGAGGTCTAGCTAAAAGGCCCGTCAAACTTGTCATGCTCCTCCCAACCTCAGGGCCTTTGCATCTGCTCTTTCCTTTGCCTGCACCATTCTGCCATCACTCCTCACAGCACTGGTCCCTCCTAATGTTTTAGTTCTCAGCTTCAGTGTCGCTTCCACAAACAAGCCCTCCCTTACCCCTTATCCAAATCAGTCACTTCTGTTATTCTTTGTCATAGCACCTGTTTATTTTCTTCCTGGCTTCTCTGGTGATCTGTAATCACTTAATCTACTAATGTATTTAATTATCTCTTGTCCGTCTCCCTTACTGAAGTATAGGCACCATAGAGGCAGGGATATCGGCTGTCTTGTTCACCTTCACATCCCCAATGCCTAGAACATTGATGGCTTAGCACACAATAGACATTTTGGTAAGCATTTGCTGATTAAATGAACAATGTGAAAATGACATCTAGGATCTAGAGTTGACGAGAGCCTTCTCATTATCATTACTGTTAGAATGTTCACTATTACACATACCTAAGAGAGAGGAAAATGGGAGAGTAAGTGATAATTATAATGCCATCATTTTAGTACAATTTTGTATATATAAAAATTGTCTCATTTAATGAGAAATGAACAGGAGACCCATGTTGTTTTCCTAACTTTGTCATCATTGTAAGTACTGGTATTTTCTTCTGTAAAATGAGGGGGTCGGATCACTTAATGTCAAAGGACCTTTCCACGTCTGATCTTCCACAACAATGTAACAAACTGTCAGAATGAATAATAATTGTCCTGTGGTGACAGCTACTATTATGAGCATGCGGCATACATTGCCTCTGTTCTTTAAGCTGGCCTGCTAAGGTAGGCATTACAGCACCCCATTTTCTAGACCACGAACTGGGTTTCAGAGAAACTAAGTACCATCCTAGGACCAAACAGCCTGAAGATAACAAAAATAGGACTTAAACTCAGGTCTGTGCTATCCCCAGACGCCATATATTTTACCATACCGTGGGGAGTGACTACTATGTGCCTTAGGATTTTTATTTCCTTTCTTCAATAATAGATTTTCTGTGCCTAGAATATTTCCTGACACAGACCAGGCACTCAATAAATACTAGTTGAAGGACTGCAAGCATGATTGAATGAATGAAATCAAACACTTAAGTACTAGTATTAATGTGTCATTTCTTAATGGCATAATGCCTAGGACATACTCTGGCATGTAGCAGCTGCTTGACGAATATTTAATAATTTGTATTTTTATTTAGAAAAGAAGGAAAGATAAGTATTTTCTTTACAGGAGATGAGATAGATGACAGAGGGTGCATAGGAGGACCAGAAAGATTTCCTAGACCAGTAATTCTCAACCAGGAGTGGCTTTTCCCCCAGGGGACATTTGGCAATGTCTGGAGACATTCTTGGTTGTCATATTGGAGTTGCTACTAGCATCTGGGGGATAGATGCAGGGATGTTGCTAAACATCCTGCAATGAACAGAACAGTTCCCCCAACTAAGAATTATCTGTTCCCAAATGTCAATAGTGCCAACATTGAGAAAACCTGTCCTCACCTGGTGAGGAAAAATGAAGAACAGTGCCATGGGGCAGTGCGAAAGAGTTACTTCACCTTTCTGCCTCTGAGTGCCAGTAACTGCAAAAAGGACAAATGGAAAAGAGAAACGAGGGTGGAAGAATGAGCAAAAAAGATTTTCCTGTCAAATCACTTTTGCAATGGGGTATGTTGGGTGGGGATGTTTAATACCATTTTCAAATAGATGTGGTTAGTGATTTAAATCCCATCAATAGGTTTTTAGGCAGTTAGAAAATCACTTTGGAGGAGGCATTCTTCATGAAGAGTATCCTCAGTGGCCCCTCTTGGTTGGCAAAGGAGCAGTGATGGAGGCGAGGGCAGGGAAAAGAGGTCATTGTCTTGGCCTGAGTCCCTCAGAAAGAAAAACCTGTGACAAAGGCTTTTGGGAAGATGGTTTATTTTGAGACCTCAGGGATCAGGAGGAGGGGAAAGGGAGTGTGCAGGGGGAAGAAGGAAAACCTGATCAAGAATGCATTCTTGAGTTGGTCACTGCTGCAGATGGCTAGGGCTCAATTCTACTGAGACCTCAGGAGCAGAAGAGAACGTGCCTCATAGATGTCCACCCAGATACCAAAGAGTGGAGCATTTATCTGTGGGCTCCTGTGCCCCGTGGGTCCAGTTATCTTATGGTCATTAACTTTGTTCAGTCCCCAGGTTATACACGTGTGAGTGAATGCTGGGTGGGTTCCCACAGTTGGCTCATGCTGAGGCTTTACAGAAGCCCAGAAGCAGAAAGTGAAAGATTCATAATACAGTGAAGGCTTGGCAGTGCCAAGTTATACCTGCACAAAGCTGATTGCCCTAGCACTTGGTGGGGTAAAAGGTGGGCCAAGGAGGATGGGCACAGTGGCTCACACCTGTAACCCCAGCACTTTGGGAGGCTGAGGTGGGTGGATCATGAGGTCAGGGGTTCAAGACCAGCCTGGCCAAGATGGTGAAACCCTGTCTTTACTAAAACTAAAAAACAAACAAACAAACAAAAAAAAAACTAACTGGGCATGGTGGCAGGTGCCTGTTATCCAAGCTACTTGGGAGGCTGAGGCAGGGAATTGCTTGAAACCGGGAGGTGGAAGTTGCAGTGAGCTGAGATCACACCACTGCACTCCAGCCTAGTCAACAGGGCAAGTCTCTGTCTCAAATAAAAATAAAAAGATAGGCCAAGGAATAGGAGGTAAAGCATAAGAGATGTCTGACACAGCCCAGTCCTCACACTGCTTGGGCCAGAGAGCCTTGTGAAGGAGCCTCATCAAGACTTGATACAGGGCCAGGTGCAGTGGTTCATGCCTGTAATCCTAGCACTTTGGGAGGCCGAGGCATGTGGATCACTTGAGGCTAAGAGTTGGAGACCAGCCTGGCCAACACAGAGAAACCCTATCTCTATTCAAAAGAAAAAAAAAAATCAACCAGGTGTGGTGGTGCATGCCTGTAATCCCAGCTACTTGGGAAGGCTGAGGCACAAGAATCATTTGAGCCCAGGAAACAGAGATTGCAGTGAGCTCAGATCACATCACTGCACTCCAGCCTGGATGACAGCGAGACTCTGTCTCAAAAAAAAAAAAAAAAAAAAAAGAAGACTTGATTTGATACAGGAGGGTTAGCAGAACAAGCTACAGTCCTTGCTGCTATAACTGGGCCTGAGGTGGAAATTGATATTCTCTTTTATCTCCCCTTCCAGAATCCCCTACCAGTGATTTATCTAGTCTAGGTTGCTTGGCTGGTGGGGTAACCCAGACCTTAGGGACCCCTCCTTAGGGATCTGAACTCTAACTTTTCTTACCATTGTATGGTGGTAGTTGCTACTTTTTCCATTATCTCTTGGTGAAAAAGCACTAAGAGCCGCCCAGAGTGTCGCCTGCATTTTGTATATACTCCTTTCAGACCTCATTATATAGCAGCAATCCCAGTTTCTATGATAGGGACAATTACGTCTGCCAATCTGTTAATATTTTTCCTTGCCTACTAGTCCTGCTGGCATGAGAAACTCAAAATGACCAGGTGTGGTAGTCATAGCTCCAGTTCAGTGGAAACTTACTGTAATCTTGCTAGAACCTCTCCCTTGTTGGGAATCACAACCTACGATCCAACAGAATTTAGAGTAATGGAGGCAGGAAGCACACATTTTGCCAGAAAGTCATGGAGAATAATGGTGAGTGAGACAACTGCTACTTCTGTCTCTTGGTTCCTGAATATGTACATTCTAGATATTGGGGACACTACACCCGGCATGACCCTTGGTTCATTGTATATATTGCATTCTGGAGGAAAGAGCCCCAATTCTGCAGGTGTTGTCCCCAATCTGGCACTTACTGTAAGTCTTTAAAAATAATTTCATTGTTCTATATGTTGGTATCTTCCAGGTGATATGGTATATGGTAGTTGCATATTCACACCCCTTCTTTGTCATGAAATGTATTCCTTGGTGTGAATCAATATTGTTCAAGATTCTATGCCATTAAACCTGGTTATTCTTTAAGACTTTGCATGGAGAGCTGGAGGAAGCACAATGGGCAGGTTAGCCAAATCCCTATATGAATTAGGTGACAATTCCCTGCTAGGTGCAGGGGTCTATTGTAATCATCCTGCCACCACATGGCTGGTTGGTCTTCTTAAGGGCTGGTACCATATCAAAGACTCAGCATCAGCCTCTGCTGGTGACAGGACAAATATTTAGCTCCATCAGTAGTCAGATTCACACTGATGAGAGGGACATCATGCCATGGGGCCCATTTGTAGCATCCTCCCTTGTTTCTGTAGCCTCTCCATTCATGGGCCCATTGCCCAAGCACCAGAATGTCTAGAGAGAAGTTGGCTGCCTCAAACTAAAACATGGCAGGTGAATGCTTCCTTTGCCATGCATAGTCTTTGGTGGGAATTCATGTGAAATACAAAGTTCTGCACACTTTTTCCTCCTCCCATCAGTCCTTCCTCAGGCCTTTCCTTTGTCCTTCTGACCTCTGATCTCCCAGTCTTGCTCCTTTCGGCCTCTTTACCAATCAGCCAAAACATTTGCTGCTACCCAGAAGTTTATGTATGGTTTTACTTCATCCCACTTCTCCTTCCACTCAAACTTGACCATCTAGGGTGGTGAGCTCTGCTCACTGGGAGGATTTACCTTCCCACATGTCCCTCATGACCACCCCTGAGTGGGGATGTGGGCAGCAGCATTCCTGCTTTGTTTAGCATCAACATAAGTGAGCCCATCTATCTATGAGGTAAGCCTCAGTTTTTTCCTCCTCTATCTGTTAATCATAGGGACCCCTCTGTATTCTGCCATAGGCCATGGGTATAAGTTGAGGAGGTGGCACTGGTGTATCAAAGGTAGCAGTCTTGCAGGTTTAGGCTTCCCATTGAGGCCACCTCTGAACCTTCTTGGACCCAATTCTGAATATACAATGTTCAGCATGACTTAGTACATCTGAAAAATATCAGTTCATAATACTCAGCTCCAATCTCATAGTCACTTGCGATTCTGTGGTCAGGAACTCAGGCACGCCCAGCAGCATGATAGAAGATACTCTCAAATGGCAAGCTATTCCCTGCTGCAGATGGTATAGCTTTGATCTAGAACTCTGGGGGTCTGAGCTGAAACTCCCCTGTGGTGATTGCCAGAGAATCCACAGAGCATCCTCACTCCCTTCAGAGTCTTCTAGCTATATCAGATCTCCCAGTCACATGGCCTGAGTGGTGGGAGCTCAATATAAATTGGTGTGAATGCCAGCTTGGACCTGTTAGAGAATCCTCTCTCACTCGTGTCCTGCTCAAAACTGGAAGCCTTCCAGCATGTCTGATAAATGAATTAGAATAATATTCCTAAGGACTATACAGGCTGCTTTCAAAATCCCAAGAACCCTACCAAACCTTAGTGGTAGAGATTGCAGGGTGCAGCAACCAATCTTACAGGGAATAACCTGGCAAGTCTCAAACCACTGAATGCCTGGAAGCATCACCAATGTGACCAGCCCCTGAATTTTCGTGGCTTTTTTCTCTAATATTCTGGCAGTATGTGTTTTCCTTGGGTGTCTGAAATACTTTCCACTTCTGGCTCATCAATCCAGTTAGCATGATGTCATTCATATAGTGGGCCATCATGATGCTTTGTAAATGTCAAGACAATCAGATCCCTGCATACTCTACTAAGACAGAGAGCAAAAGCATTAACATTGCCCTAGATCAAGGCAGTCGATGTGTACTCCTGTCCTTCCCACAGAAAGGTGAGCTGCTTTTTGTTCTCTTTACTGATGGGGTTTGAAAAGAACTTATTTGCCAGCTCAATAGCCACAGTCCTAGAGCCTGAGGCTGTCTTTATTTCTTTCAGTAAAGATACTATATCTGGCATAGAGGTTGCAACTGAGGCTATCATTTGGCTTAGTTTAAGGTAGTTTGCCATCATCTACTATATCTATTTCATTTTTGCAGAAGCCATGTAGATGAATTGAATACAGAGATGTGATGAGGACCATCACACTTGCACTCTTTCCATCTTTGAGGAAGCCACCAATATTTGCCATTCCACCCAGGAGGCAGAATGGATTCTAATTTGCTGTCTTCACTGGGGTGAGGGGCTGTTTCATGGACTTCCACTCACCCTTTGTGCTTTAATAGCCCTTTCTCCACAGACCAGGAAATGAATGAGACGTCCTGTCAGCTGCTAGACATAATTATATACTTGACAACTGACAGAATAACTAGAGGGTAGGTTTGTGGATACAATGGACCCACTGTGAGAGAATTTGGGCCAGGGCATCACATGACCTTCCCCATCCCCACTCTAACTGGGAGGGTGGGGGCCACAGTGGCATGCTGGGTCCCTTATCATCAGTTTTAGCCTAGAACTCATATCTAAGAGTGCACACATACAATTATTCTGAGAAGTAGCCACAGATCCCTTTGGGAAAGGACTGGAAGAATATTGATTTCTCTCAGGGAAGCAATAGGTCCTGGGTCTGTGAGCTGACTTAACTCGGAAAACTGTAGGAGGAACAGTGATTTTCTGTTGCAGCAGTTGACATTGGCCTCTGCTCATCAGAACTCCACTTTTTCTGTTTTGAAGTCAGATTACACCCTAGCCAGCTACCCATTTATCTTACCCCCCCAGGAATACTATGGCCTAATGGGCATTACCATCAATCTCTGAGGCCATGTGTGCCTGTTATGTTAACACATCTTTCTCGTCTCTGACCAAAGTGATTCTTGCTTTGTGGGAATCCTGTCACATCAATTTACTAGACAGCCTAGTTCTATGCAGCATTTTCTAGTGTCAATCCAGGCCAATGGAAGACAGTGGCCACTGAGCTTCTTAAAAGTGCTAATGCCTCTGTCATCAGTGGATTTTTATTGCCTTAGTAAAGAAGCCTCTTTCATGCGTTTCCAGGGATGCTGTCACACACTTAGTGGGCTCTCTGGTCTCAGTGAGTCCTGCTTACATTTCCACCTCCCTGGCTCTCCTGACTCTTCCTCTATATGCTGCCAAGGCAGACCCAGTGTCTCAACTTCATTTGCTGAAGGCTATTGTTGAGTGAAAGCTTGGAGGAGCCATTCCAGCAGTAAGTACAACTGGCTCTACCTGAGTTTAGCAGGATATTAAACCCTGAGTCAGGGGAGAGTGCCTCTACATCAATAAACTCTCCCAACGCAGCCTTATATTCTCCTTGTCACCTTTCCCTGCCCCAAACCTTCGAGATACTGGGGCATTTGCTCCCTAGTTTGTATTAGTACATATTAGCCAGTTCTTGAAATTCTTTGAGTTATGTGGACTATTTCTTCCCAAAGTAAGGGCTCTATATCCCTGTTCTGTTCAAACTGAAGCCAGACCCTGGTTATTGATCTGGAGGCAATGAGGGAAGATGGGGGCAGATCTTGGAGGGGACAAGAATCATCCTGCAAAGTTTTATGTCAAGGGTTGGCCACCTACAGCCCGAGGACCAAATCTGGCCCACCACCTGTTTTTCTAAATAAAGTTTTATTGGAACACTACCATGCTTATTTGTTTATGTATTGCCTAGAACTGCTTTCAGACTAAAACAACAAAGCTGAAAAGTTGTGATAGAGGCTGTATGGTCTGCAAAGTCTAAAACATTTTTTACCTGGCCCCCGACAGGAAACGTTTGCTCATGCCTGCTTTGTCTGAGAGCCAATGGGTAGTAGTCCATTGAGGATTTATGATATCTGTCTAAGAAAACTTACAAAGAGAGGAATTAGGTGGGCAAGGAAGTGGGGCATGCTCTGGTAGAGAACCAGATTGGTTTTTGTTCAGCCTTCCAGCACTGCTATTTACTAACTGAGATTTTGGGCAAGTCATTCAGAGGACTAGTTCCTACCCTTCCTGCTTTACAAAGTCGTTGGAAAGATCAAATAAGACAATGGACATAAAACCACCTGGCAAACTGTAATATGCTATAAAAATGGGAGGTATAATTGTTCGCTCCTCAATATCCTGACCTTCCAACCCACAGCAAGGGAAGAAAATTCTTCATCCGTAATGATGTAAGAATATTTGGTGTGAAATCCCTCTCTGCTCACATCACTCACTCTACAGAGATCTTCCTTATGCAAGTTTGGTTTGCAAGCCCTGCTTAGAGGACTGGAACACCCAGTTCCCCTTGCCAGGCTGGGTTGCACCTTCTGCTTCTGCCAGTCCCAGTTCCTCCCATCGGATGCATGAGTCACCCATAGGCTTTTCAGAGACCTATAGCATCTATGATCTGAGTGCTGAGGAGCAGTTTTGAGCTTAAGACACTGACTCCCGAGGTGGTCGGAGCCATAGGGCATCTGCAAAGAAGTGATATTTAAAGCTGTAAGAGGGATTTTAATGACATCATTTGAAGGAGAAAAGAGAAGTCAGCCCCAGAGAGAAACTTCAGGGATGCCTAAATGTGAGTGAGAGGAGGAAAGAATTGAGCCATGGAGACAGAGAAGGAGTGGGAAGAGAGGTGTGGGGAGAACTCAGAGAGAATGGCCCCTGGAAGCCAGAAACCCAGGGTCCAGATCTGGGATGGTCAGTTCTGTGCTGTGTGGCTTTGCATAAATCACTTGACCTCTCTAGGGTTTCATTTTTCTCACCTTTAAAATGCAGGTGGAGAGAATTCCTGCCTCCCAGGCTTGTGAGATTCAAAAGAGGAAGGGCATAGAAGTACCACATGAAGCATTTTAAAGGCATAGCGTCTTTCCCAGGGCAGGGAAGAAGGGCCCACGGCTTCTCTGTATTCACATTTTTATCTCACTGTCAATCTGTCTTTTGGTCTCTGTAATTACATTGTCCTAATACAACTTAAATTAGAAAGATACAAGAAAACTTGACTCAATATAGATTTCTTTGTTAATTCAAGTACAGAGCTTCTCTCAAAAGCTTGATTCCATGATTGCTTTTTCCTGAAGCCTATAACCTGCATTACTAAGAAGGCAACAAGAAGTCTTTAATGCCTGGCAACACATTTCCAACTGCACGATGCATCCTATAAGGACAGGTCAAGGAGTTACAGTCTGCAAGTGCAGAGAGAGACTTTTCTTGATGAGCAAAGGTTCATTTGAGGCACTACTTTGGAACACTCCTTCTCAGTTCAATTTGGCGCTTTCAGATATTCAGTGCCAATCTTCCAACCAAAGGATGTCCTCACAGATTTCTATAGATAAAACCATTATAGGAAATCAATGCGCTCCTGCATTTTCCATTATAACACAGCCACAATGCCCCAGGTATAGGCAGGGGAACCAAGAGGTAATGATTGGAGGTAGGGCGAGGGAGCATCTGTATTCCGTTTGCAAAGTCACAAACACTGCTCAGAGTTCATGCAAATGGGCCCACTAACATTAATTTGCTGGACAATTGTTTCGCAGTATGAACCTTGATTTCTTCATGTGTAAAATAAGGTCGTTGGAATAGATTTCTTATACATCTCTTTTAAAAAGAATATTCTGTGTTCTTTATTGAGCATTCAACCAAATAAAAGCACTTTGTCTGAATGTTTTCCTCAGCCTTCTGCTTTTATTAGAAAGTTTTGGTTCGCATTATAAGAAAAGAATGTCTTTGGTTTGCCTGGAGCCGGCTGACAGCTATGTATTATGGGTGAAATTTTGTTAATAGTGAAGAGGCCAAGGTTCCAGTTTGGCTGCAGCAAACAACTTGCCATGTGACTGTAGATTAATTATTTTGCTGTTCTGAGCCCAATTTTCCTGAACTGTAAAATAAACTAGAGGGTAGATAAGAAATTGGTAACCTTAGTTGCCCCTGTAGAGGGGTAAACTAATTACCTGAAGATCCATTTTAGGAAATTTTGTGCTGAGTTTAGATAAGAGGTATACTCGATTGGATTTGTACTTTTCGCTATACCCTATGCTCCTTTCATACCAGATGAATTTTACACTGTACGCATGTACCACCTATTCATTAAGTAAATAATTGTTTAAAATGAAAAATAAGTTCATAGGCCTGGGAGGTTTATATATTTCCTTCCAGAAACATAGCCCATAATTCTATATGCTTAAAATGGTTTATAGTGTTCCCTTTCTTTATCAGCCTCATGGTTAAATAAACAAGACATTAAATATTATAGATTCATAGAAAACTAGGTAAAATGACAAAGCAACCCATTCTAATTCAAGATATTAATAACTGTGAAAAGACCCAATTTTTCCCATCGGAATGAAGCATCTGTTCCTTATTACTGACAGCATAGGAGAGGGTGACGCTGTCATCTAATTGCATCTTCCTAATTGGGGAGAGCACTTGGAGGGGCAACTGTGATGTGGCCAGCAAAAGAGCACAACTATCACAAAGACAGCCAGCATGCCAGACAGGATGTTCACTGCAACTGGATGAAAATTGGTTTAGGTAATACAATAAATTCCATCACTAGCTTAATTTAACAGGAAATGACTGCTATTTGGGACCTACAAAATATTCCTTGAAGATTTCCCATAGGTGTTTAAGCTTTAAATTGTGGAAAAAATGTAAGATACATGTGAAATATATATATATATGTGTGTGTGTGTGTGTGTGTGTGTGTGTGTGTGTGTGTGTGTACATTCTCATAGATGCATATATATAAATAACAGCCCAGGATAAAGGAAAAATAAAATTATGAAAGTTGGCAGCAACCTCTCAGAAGCAATGATTTGCAAGTGCTTCAATCTAAATTATAATTTCCCAAGTCTATCACAATAAATTTCCAGAAACGTATCTTGCCTTTTTAATGAAAATATATTGACAAGAATGTCACATCTATATGATAGTGTTTTATGTGTCTTTTGACCCCTGATGTCAAAGCATTCTCTTTATATTTGTCTTACTGATTTGTAACCTGAGAACAAGAAACATGCTGGTTGCTCATAATTAGCAATAGCAAAGAAATTTTCAGAATTCCAGAACTGATCATTTTATTTAATCACTTAAGGTATGCAGGAAAAAATAGTTGCAGAGATATTAGGTAACTCACCCAGGGTCACACAGGCATCCAGGGGAAAAGCAGGAACTAGAGCCTGTTCAATATATCTTGTGGTTTCCAAGAGCTCCCCATTTCTGGCAGGTGAATGTGTAACCTTTCTGGCTAGGGGAGGATAATTAGGGCCAGCAATAAAGGTAAATTCTTCCACAAAGGGGCTAGGCAATCAACAGAACTAGAGAGTGCAAATGGAGGGCTTTATCCTGGGCAGTTCATGGTTCCAAATTTCATCCTTTAAATCTTTTTATCTCTTTGAACAATGATGAGATTCAGAGGAGCTTATTGGAAGGAGCTGGACAAGATGGTCGACTATACGCAGCCAGGCGGAACACCTGCCACCGAGGGGCTGGGATGACTGGCACCCTCCTAACAGATCTTCAGCGGGGAGGCACTGAGAGTGGACGGAGGGAAGACACAGAAGCTACGCTGAAGTGGGAGGAAGCCGCTGCATGGGGCTACCATGCACTGGGACTAGCTCCTGGGCCCCAGTGACTCCAGGGGAACAGTTGAGTTAAACTGGCAAGGAACAACCTGCTCTCACCACAGGCCTCTGGAATCCCGGCAAGAGGAGACCCCTTGACCACCACAGACACTTGAGCTGGCAGGGAGAGTTGCATGGAGAAGTGGTAGGGGCAGAACTTCAGCCTGGGTGGAGCCCAGAGGGTTTGGTGTGGGAGCATTTGCAATAAAGCATAGCCAGGGACACCCATCCCTCTAGGCTCTACTTGCTCCCATAGCAGACTTTAACCCTAGGGGGACTGTTGAAACTAAATTCTTCAGGGTGGTCTTGCCTGTCAGATGAGGCCAGTTCAACAATCTGAGCACCCCTTGGTTTTCTGGTCTCTCCTGGAGCCCCAGACTGGCCATGACTGCTTGCAGTGCAGCCTTGGGTAGCCCTGGGTGCCCGCATCACAGCTCCTGCGCTGGCAAACCACACCATGTTTGCCAGTGCAGGAGCTGTGATGCGGGCCCCCAGGGCTACCCAAAGCAGAAAGCTCCAGCAGAGCAGCCCCTATGGACATGTACCAGCCCACCCACTTCCTTCCTTTACTGCAGTTTCCTCTGGGCCCATGGCCATCCCCCCCAATCACTGCTGGTGCACATGTGAGCAGGTAGATCTTGCCTTCTCTGCCCTGCCAGTGTGCATGTGTGCATGTGCCCTGCCCTGACACTGCTGCTGGCATAAGTGAACTCAGCCTCCTCCTCCCCACACCATGCCATCATTGCAGTCAAAGCCTTGGCAGGCACAGAGTCCACCAGCCTCACCTTCACCAGTGCCTTGCCCCTGCACTAACACTGCTGCTGGAGTGAAACTAGGCAGGGAGAACAGTGGACCTTACCACACCCTGAGCAGCCACCCCTGGCTGCAAGAACTCAGACAGAGGGTGCACGCAGACCAGCACCTGCCAGTCTCCTGCTCCCAAGCTAACACCATTACCAGTGGGACAGCATGCGAAGTTGCCATTGAGGGTGGGGGGCCCACCTTCCCATGCCATGCTGCCTCCACTGCTGCTGCCAATGCCCACGTGGAGGCTGGCACCTGGGCACCCCCTAGCACGCTGCCATAGCCAATGGGCATGCACCCTGCTGCGCTGCCACTGCCACTACCACTGGCACATGTGAATGAGGAGATTCCACTGCTACTGCCCTACAAAATGCTTTGGCTGGCTTGCCAACACCCATTGGAGTGTTGTGACCAGCAGTCAGGGAGCACCTTGGCTGCACCCAGCACAGTGGGTTCCTAACCTTGAGGAGCCAGAGAACAAAGTTGGGCCTGATACCAATGCCCTAGGGTTAGAGTATGCAGTCTAGGAGTTGGAAGCCTAGCCTTGGCTCCCTGAAATTTTCCAGAAATGAAGCCAGTCATTTGAACTCATAACGTAAGCAAACCCTCAAGGTCATCAAATAGGATACAAGAGAAAAAAACCCATCCTAAGGACAGCAACTTAAAAGACTGAAGGACCATCAGTCTACAAACATGAGAAAGACCCAGAGCAAGAACTCTGAAAACACAAAAAACTAGAGTACCTTCTTTCTCCAAATGACCACACTAGCTCTCCAGCCAGGGTTCTGAACCCACACATGTACCCCTAAACTTAAAAGATTGTTAAAAAAGAGATCCAGAGAAGGACTGTAGCTGTGGACCCAAGCTCCCTTCAAAGCACTGGCAGGTCAATCGTTTGCAACACAGACAGCTGTATGTAGAGCTCTGTGATCCACCCAAGGGGTTGCTCCTCCATGGAAACAACCAAGAAGCTTTGATCAAAGAGCCTGTATTGACTCCTTCAGTGAACTTCTGGATTGAAATAATCACCTTCTTAAAATAAACACATGGTGAGGTTTGAAGAGGGGAAATTGCCATCCAGGTAAGAAACCTTGGCCTTGTCCCAATTTAGTAGTGCTAAAGGTGTGTTCATTTGAACATAGATCATGTGCTAGGTACTGGGGGGATATAGGAATGAGCATGGGGATAAACTTTATGTAGCTCTTTTTCAAGCAGGAACTTTACAATCTAGTTAGGATAAAGAATTATCTGTGAGTCCTGGTTGGACAGTGTGTATCCCAGCACTATCTAGGGGTAAGGATGCCCTCATACCAACCTCATCATGACTGTGCTAAGTGGCAGGTCTGATTTGGTTATAGAACTGGATACATCAGACAGTTTTAACTTTATGCTATTAAATATTTGAGCATATCACTGTGCACTATGATGGATATTAATTTTTTATGGCTGTCTAGCACCTATTTCACCTTCTACTGAAAATGGCAGCCAGCTTTTCTCTTCTATGGGATACTGTCTAGGGGGAGGTGGGGTATGTTATTTAATTAGATCTTGCCTTTGTCTAGTTGTGAAATAGGGCACAGTAGGCTATTGATACACCCATTCCCTGAATGTTAATGATACGGGAAGAAGCAAAGGGACTGAAAATGTGGGGATCCCTGCATTTGTTGCTGTCAGATATTTGTTATGTGCTATGCTGGGGTTTCCTGCCTTCCTTTCTCTCCTGAAAGCAACACTACATCCTTCCTATAACTTCTCTTTCAATTCAAGCTAGCCAGTTTCAGATTCTGTGAGTGCACGCAAAGAGCCCTAATATATAGGTTAAGATCCCCGTGTACTGAATTCCTCCTACCAAGCAAGCTTCTACTTACATGCATGTTTTCAATCTTTCTATTCCCATGAACATGGCACACAAAAAAATGCTCAATGATTTTTGTGGAACAAATGAATGAGTAAACCACAAGTACAGGAAAGTAATGATGTGTCAAGATATGTGATGTAGTCACGGTTGAAACTATGAAGAGGACAGAAAGCTGTAGGTAAGAGGCAAACCAGGGGAGATGCTAAGGTAAAGTGTAGCTGGAGCTGAGTTTTGATGGCTAAATATGGTATGAATGGATGGACAGGGAGGTTGAGGTATGGAGATAAGAATGAGGATGGTATAGCTAAAGAGAAGGCAGTTTTAGCGTGGTTGGAGATACAGGTGACCTCTTTGGACCAGTCAACTCAATTTCATAAATAATTATTGAGAACGTATTGTGTGCCTGTAATGTGCCTAGAGGGGCACTTGGGTTCAGAGATGAGTAAGACCCAATCAAATTGGGGTGGGATGGGGGAATTAACCTGGAGCATGCAGATAATTATAGCTCAAGGCATAATGCAGTGAGCACTCCAAGACGGGTACAAACCAGCACCCTGGGGTCCTCAAGGGGTTTGGATCTTGAGCATGTCCAATCTGTGATAAAATGCAGAGCTTTCCAGCAAGGTTAAGAGAAGACAGTCACGAATTTTAACAATGGGCCTGTGTTCAGCAACCATAGGTTGAATCTTTGAGGTTGCCCATGTCAAGATAAGGAATAAACAGTGATGCTGTGTTGGGTTCCTCATGCAGATGTGGGAAACCCAATGAGGTGTCAGGATAAGCCTCACATGTGGCAAAGCCCTACAGGCCTCCAGGGTGAGGGGCCCTGCCAAGTAGGACAGAGTGGGAAAGCACAGGGTGCTCACGGGGAACCAAGAGTTGCTGTTAGTCTGGAATAGGGACAGGCACACCCAGAGATTGATAGGCACCTACTGGGAAGGTCGTGACTCCAGGGCTGAGGGGTCCTGCAGGGCCATAGGGAGCCACAAGTCAGTGGCTTGGATAAGACCATATGTCATTTCTAATAAGTCAATAAATGTGCCTTCTCAATATCCTCCAAAGCAGGAAGGAGCTACAGATTACCCAACTTGGGCCTTTTAATCTTATTTGCAATTTCTTGATCATATTTGTTAATCTGATATCAGGAGGATACTATTATTTTTCTGCCAAGGGTGGCTGAATTCTTTTGAAGTTGCAGACCAAAATCGGTAGTAGTTGTGGCAAAACCTTTGCACTGTGGACCTAGTTTTGGGAAATTATGTGATGAATTTGGATGAGGGCTCTACTTGATTTGATTGTGAACGGAGGCAACTTACAGAGGGTGCATTCAGGCCAGGTTCCTTAGGGCTGGCTGGATCTTTCCCTCCACATCACTCTAGGGGCTCACGTCTGAGTCTGTCAAAGCCATAACAAAAGCAGCGCTCCCAGAAAAGGTCAAGAAGCATGAAACAGAAATTTTAATTACAGGCCTGTATGCTGAGAACATAGAGACCTGGAGATAACTCAGGGGTTTAACAAACGAAATTCCCATGGTGTGGCAGGAAAACTTATTTGTGTGTGTGTAGTAAGGCAATACTTTTAAAAGATTATAGGAAAAAACATCAACTTTCCCTTCTGCTCCATACCTTCCAGTTCTTATTCATATGCCAAGGTAGATATTTTCTTTGTTGCAATGGTAATACACAGTACATGATTCCTTTGCAGTTTTTGTTCACATAGCATATCTTAAATTTGTTTCTCTTTCAGATATTAATTTCATTTTAGTGGTCGAGGAACACATCATCTTAGTGAATATAGCATACTTTTCAAAATTCTTTTCTTAACACTGGAAACTTGTTTCTATCATAGCCAAAGCTGCCACAGACACCACTATGGACAGCTTTCGGAAAACGTCTCTCTTGGCTTCCTATTCTGCCTTTTTATAAATCAGTCTTAAAATTATCAGTTCAGCCCTGAATTGGCAGCTGGTATGCAAATTTCTTGCCTGGCACATCTGGAAAGGAGGGGCTTGTTTGCGATCGAACAGATTTCTTGGCCAAAAATATTGGCCAGCCAGGATCCACTGCCCATTATGAGAAATTCCTAGCTTGCCAGCTCTGTGATCTAAGTCTCATCTTACCAGGACAGAACCACTTCATTAATAATGGCAATCCAGTCTGATGGGGCCATTTTCTTCAGCTTCACAGTAGTGTAGAGATCTTCAAACATCTTGTGGAGTTTGATCTCTTCAAGGCAAATATAGGGCTGAGGGGGAAACTCATTATGCAAATAGTCTGAGATATTGAAGGGCGTTAGAATAGCAAATGGGAAAAGTGGGACTAAATCTAACAATCGACCCCTGAGTCTGAGTGCCACAAATTCACAGCAGTCAGCAAGGCAGGCCGAGATCATGGTGGCTGGCTGAGGAACACTGTGGTTCTACCTTCTTAGCTTGCAAAAATACCCAGTCTCTAGGACCATTGACTCCCAATCATCATATGGTAAAAGAGGCCATTAGTGTCCAATGTGACCCCTGCCCCTCCTCTCAGCATCCTCACTACATCCATTTGGACACAGGGGAGGCCTTGACACCAGCTGACAATGAGCCCTTTCCTCAGGGTATCTGGAAAATCTCTACCTTCCCAGGGATTTGTAAAGTTTTCCTTTAGGCAGACAGCTGCCAGGCATCACATGTGCGACACAGGTACAGTGAGCTCACCTTTCTTTGTCCACCCACAGAGAGGGCCAGCAGGCTCCAACACAGGCAGGTACCCTGTCCAAGTTCACTTCTTGGCAGGAGGCTGCTTTCATCTTTTCTGCCCACTCAGACATAGGGATTTCAGTTGCAAATATTGCCAGGTTCACATAGTTCAATTACATCTCCTTAACAATCACAAGAATGTAGAATACACAGTTTAGGAAGCTGTGAACGTAAGCATCTGTCTATTAAATTGCAGATAGTTCCAGGCATCACTGCAGGATGAGTCTTATTAACCAAGGTTAATAATCCTTTCTAATCAGCACAGTATTTCTCCACTAGCGGTGGGCTTAGAAATCATCTATGGCACTTGTAAAATATGTGGATCCTGAAGACGGGCTTCTCCTCCGAAGCTGCAGCTCTTCCTGCTGAAATGGCTTGTTAGTGTCTGACTTTGTGTGGTTAAATGCCACCTGAAAGGGCTTCCTCCTTCATTAATTGGAGATCTCCTTCCTGGCCCTCTCCTGTGTCTTCCATCAGCTTTCCTGCATCCTTTTTATGAGGCTGCAGCAGCTGTGGTTAGAAATCATCTGTTTGCTGCTACAGGACCAGAGTTTCTCTGTTTTACTGTTTGATCCCCTCTGCAGTGTGGGCTCTTCGCTCTTCCATCTTTAAAAGTATGGAGCAAACACACACAGCAGGGCCAAAGGGAAAGCAGCCAGGCTTAGAGCCATCAAGAGGCCTGACCATCAGGCTATTTGGTCTGATGCTCTGGATTAAAAGCTGGTTCCTGGTAGATACAAAAGCACATGTTGGAAATGCTTGCAGAGACTTGAAAAATAGCTGCTTCTTAAGGATTTTGAACACGGGCTTGGCCGTGCTGTTGACACTGTTTATCTGCACTTTCCATGAAGCCACGTTTTTACTAAGTGAAGATAAACTTTGGTCCAGTTATGGAATTATCATACATTCTAAATGAGTGTCATCCAAGTTAATGAGGTTTTACTGTAATGCGGAGTGCAAATGCAAGGACTGGGAAAAGGTAGAATTAATCATGTGATTCTCCTTGGAGATAAAGTATGGTAAGCCTGTCAGTTGTTTATGGGAATCAGAGTAGAAAGCCCCACTGCTTTGATCACACACAGCTGCATTTAAGGCAGAAATGTGGAATTGCAGACTAGAGAGAAATTGAAAGATCATCTTGCCCAGATCTTCCATTTATAGGTAAAAAAATGAAATCAGAGAGGTGAAATGCTTGTTCAAAGTCACAGAGCAAAGCTATTAAGAGCTAAAAATAGAAATTATTTAAGAAAGATGTTTAGGTGTAAACTGTCTTTTAAAAACACCGCTGTGAAGATTGATTTAGTGGCATTAGTATGGTTTCGCAGTCCCCTGCACCCATTCCGCCTATCCACAAACTCCATAGAAATGATATAAAATAATGTTTTATAAAGTATTCATCCTTGGAAACCACACTGGGTACTCTCAGTGTTGAATCTGTGATGGGTCCTTGAAAGATGACAGCAGAAAGCCACCAAGGAAAGCCCTAAGATAGCAGAGGGAAGGACAGCTGGGGACACCATAGGTGAATAACTTGGGACAGAGAAATGGGGATAACACTGAGGATGCTCTTTGTCAAAAGGTGGCAAAAGCTGGGGCAGGAGGGAGCCCGAGAATAGCAGCAGGAATGCTGTTTTCCTCCAGCCAGAAGAGTGGGTATAGATGCTTGGACTGGAAAGGACGGGCAGGGCCCTGGGAGAAAAGGGGACACTAATGCCCAGATGGACAGCTGCCCTGGGAGCCCGGCCAGCTGGCCTCACTCCATGAGCACAGTGCATTCTGCAGGGGTGATTCCTTCATCTTCTCCCAGCCCAGCAGGAGATCCACTAACTGAGTCTTGGCTAAGAAAATGAGCCTGCAATTAAAGCCAGCAAACATTTGCAGAGAGCAGACCCCATGTAAATGAGTCAATTCATCCAAACAAAGGAAGAGTTTAATTCTAAAGGAACACATCGACCCTACTGGGACTTCAGATATAATGTGATGGGTGTTGGTTCATGCCTCGGCCATAGGCTACCCTTCTTAGCTATTGTGGGGATGGGGAGTGGTGGCATGGTGAGAGGGCAAGACCTCGTAGGAAAAGGGATGGCAGGGAAGCTGGGAGGCAGAGTATTTCCTGCCCTGGGATTATTCTCAGACTGAGCCGATAAAGTGGGAACTAACTAATCAGGGGACCCTGGAATAGTTTCTGGTGTCCTGGAACTCTCAGAAGCCTCATGACTCAAGATAGGCTCCACTGAAATTTAAACTGAAGTGGACCACCACAAGTGTCAGATGGTGCCAGACTTCAAGTGGGACCTGAATGAGCTTGGACTTTGCAGTTGCAGCCTGTGACTGTCCACTGGCCAGCTGCGTGGGTGTCCCCCAGCATGCCCTCTAGAGATACCAGGTTTCTTTTTCTATCGAGAAATGACTGCAAGTGGAAGCTGGTGACATGTAACCCTTTATGAAGAAGGGGCTTTGCTGTCTATGTGCAACAGATTCATGTCATCTCTCTCTCCCCCAAACAGCACATAGTTAGGATGGAAGAAAGATATTTTATAACTAAGAAGATCTTGGAAATAAAAACATGAATGCTAAAATAAAATGTTCAATAAACGAGCCGAATAGAATGACTAGAATCAAAGAGTGAATTAATAAAGTATATGACTGAACTGAGGCATTCTCTCAAATCACGGTTTAAGAGAGAAAAAATACATAGCATAAAGGGAATGTTCGGACATGCAGGATGTATCCAAAGGCCCCCAAATCTACTTAATAACAATTTTAGAAGAAGAGAATAGAAAGAATGGCGGTGAGAAGAATACAAGATCTGAGAAAAAAAAGTTTAATTGTCTACAACCATAGAAAAGATTGAACAGGCCTCCTGTTTACCAAGTAGGATGAATTAAAAAACAAACCAACAAACAACACCTGAACAAATTGTAGTGAAATTTTAAAACATCAAAGATAAAGAAAATTCTTTAAAATTCCAGAGAATAAAGATAGACTATTATGTATGAATGAAAATAAAATTTATCTCAGTAACACTAGATGGAAGAAGACAATGAGGAAAAATCTTTAAGATGCTGAGGCAGGGAAAAAGAAAACTTTTGATGCTTGAATGTTGTATCCATTAGATTATCATTCTACAAGGAGAACTTCATATACAAATTTTGAATAAGGACTCAGTTAATTTGCCTACATCATTAGGCAATGTTGGGTATTTTATCAAGCAGTGATTCTCAAACTGTCTGATGTGAAATACCAGTATTTTTAAAAATGTCCAGTTTACTCAAATCAGTACTTTTATACAGTAAAATAAAAATAAATTTTTGGAAAAATAATTACAGTAATTACAAATTATTGCAAAAGTAATTCAGCTGTAGACTTGGGGGAAACTTGGTGGTCCCTCTAGAGATACCAGGTTTCTGTTCTATCTAGAAATGACTGCAAGTGGAAGCTGGTAATATGTGGGCACTTTGTAAATTCATATTGAGTAAATGAAAGAAATTGTGACTTCCTGACAACTGAAACTTGGTTTCCTAACCCTAATTGATAAGAGGCTAATTGCTCGATGGTGGTGTACAAACTCACCTGAAAAGGACTTTTACAGATAAATCTTCATGACCTGTTCTTGCCCCAGTTCATCACCCCTCTTACACCAAAAGGCCTACAGGATGTGGTCACTGTTTCTTTTGGGTCATTTTGGGGTGGAAATGGTGAATGTAATGAAGCCAATAATTCAGGACTTAATGCCTTTCATGTTGTGGTTTTCTGCTCTTGCACTAGAGTAGGAAATAGCTTCCAGGAGCTCCAGCTCTAAGCTTGAAAGAGTCTATATGATTGTAATCACATGGTGACGCTACTCAGAATCTAAATCGGACTTCTGTTGTATTCTCATCACTCAATTTATCTTTTAGCAGTTTAATAGGTATACTTTAGGTCTTCCATTTTGTGTGGAATTAAATCCTCCTCTTCAAATGCTGTAAATAACATCAGTTAAAATAAAACTTGAATAAAATATTGGAAAAAAGTAATGCAGTAAAAAAATTACAGTAACAAAACAGACATACAAAAATATAAGCCAGCATTGTTTATTATTAAATGCAACATACATAAAATTACTCTGTCAAAGTGCTATGAAAGTTTCTGAATGCTTACCCTGATTTGTGAATTTCTGCTGTTATGGGCAGGTAGCAGTTTGTGGGTCAGCACCAGCCTAGGATGATGACAGTGACCTCCTTATGGAGGGCACAGTGACCTGCCTGAAGATCTGCCCAGAGTGAGCAGCAAAGGAAGGACTTGATCTCAGGTCTTCTCCCTCCAGGTCCAGGAGGTTTTTGCTCCTCCTGCATCTTTGCCACTGCATCTACCTGAAACCTGTCTCTCTCCCTTCAGCCACAGCAGGAAGTTGGTCCCTGAGGTGGGCAGTAGATCTCTTCAGACACAGCAGTCAAGCTCCAATTGAACACCTCTTGGATTTGAAGTTCTAGGGTAAAGGGATGAAGAGGTCATGCCACCTCCCCCTACTCTTAGAAATGGTCTCCAAAGGGGCAAAAGCAGTTTAGAATCCATCTTTGATGAAACATGGAGTAAGTGAATGAGGGAGGGGCTTCCAAAGGCAGTGAAAGCCATATGAATGCAAGGGGTAAAGGAAGACACCAGAGGGGACACCTGCCCACCTGCCTGTACAAATCCCAGGCAAAGCGAGCACTTCTCCAGGGAAGGCAACATATCCTCAGGCCAAAACCCGGAAATGCCTTGTTTAGAGGAAAGGGAAAAGGGTGGGTCGCCTGGTGGTGGGAACTTGCCTGAAGCTAGTTTGACGTGAAGAGAAATAGTGGGAGTTTGAGTGGATGGAGACACATCGCGTATGCAGTCAGCAGCCTGTTGTCAAGGTGGGGTAAGGAGAGAGACTGCACTATGAGCAGCTGGTAGGAGCTGGCCTCTGCAAAGGAAAGGAACAAAGTGAATGCTGAAACAGCCCCCATCCCCAACATCTCACCTCATATGACCTTGTGAACAGAGAGGGGGTCTGCCAACCTCCAGTGAGGCCCCAGCCCCCAGCCCCAAACCTTCAGTGAATAACTTTTCTCAAGGAATAAATTCTTACTTGTTCACAGTCAGGAGGCATCACTGTAAAACATCCCTTCTGAGTTAAAGGCTTCAGATATGCAGGCCGGGCGTGGTGGCTCACACCTGTAATCCCAGCACTTTGGGAGGCCGAGGCAGGTGGATCACCTGAGTCAGGAGTTCGAGACCAGCCTAGCCAATGTGGTGAAACCCCGTCTCTACTAAAAATACAAAAAATTAGGCGTGGTGGCGGGCACCTGTAATCCCAGCTACCAGGGAGGTTGAGGCAGGAGAATCATTGAACCTGGGAGGTGGAGGTTGCAGTGAGTCATGATTAAGCCACTGCACTCTAGCCTGGGCAACAAGAGTGAAACTCTGTCTCAAAAAAAAAAAAAAAAAAAAAAAAAAAGGGTTTCAGATATTCAGAGACAATATCACTCAGAAATGAATAACAAGATCAGAAAGAGAGGAATGGAAAAGAAAAAAAACAAATGGCAAATGAAGAACATTCACTGGAAAAATGTTGCCACAAAACTGTGCCAAGTATGTGCCACAGTTTCAAAAAGTGTAATGAAGCTGCCACTTGTATATAACTAAAGCTTAAAGGGCAGATAAGAGAGAAGGTGAAGGAAGTTTGACCAGACCACAGAAGAAGGCAAAACATGGGCAGGTAGAACAAGAGGAAATAAAACCATTGCAGAACTGAAGTATCAATTGGAGGAGAGCGTATATTGGTGTAACCTCAAGGGAAGGTAAAATTTCAATATTGACAAATTAAAATTTCATATGCCCTTTGATTCAGCAGTTCCACTTTTAAGGATTTATCCTACAGGCATTTCCCTGCAAATGTGTGAAATAATATATTCAAGTCTGTTAATTGTATTGACATTTATAACAGCAAAACTTTTGAAATGACCTATATATTCCCTCATAGAGACTCATTAAATAAATTATGGTTATCTCTACAATGGAGTATTATGCAACCATAAAACATAAGATAATTGCATGTGACTCTACATGTATCTCAAAATAAAAGGCTTAATTAAAAAAGAATAAGGCAGCCTTATAAATACTGTTAGAGTAATCTCTAAAATACTATGTTGATGGTGAAAAAAATTAACATGTAAGATAATGTGTATAGAATGTTACTATTGCATAAAAAAAAAAACAGACTATGCTGACCTGCTTTTATTTCCTTAGTCTATCTCTGGAGGGACATATAAGAAACTGGTAAAGCAGTTGTCTCTGGACAAGGAAACTAGCTGGTTTCTTTTGAATGTTGTAACATTTTATACCATTATATTATTACCTATTCAAAACAATAAATTAAACAATTGCTTTAACAATAACTGACACTCCTATGACTCCTCTATGGCCCACCCTCTTCAGTGTTCCCACACCATCCTGCACTCCCTGGTCACCCTGAGTTATAAGGACTTTCTTGGCATCTGCCTTTCCCAGTGCACAGTAAGACTTTTGAGGGCAGGGGCCATGTGTCACTCATCTCAGAATGGTATAAACATTCAACACGTAGGTTCTAGAATCAGGCTGCCTGGGCTGAAATCCCTGCTCCAGCTCTTCTTATCTTTGTAACCTTAGGGAAATAACTAAACCTCTCATTGCCTCAATTTTTCATCCATAAAGTGGGAATAATGGCGTGACCTGCCTTATAGGATTTTTGTAAGGATTAAGTAAGATAAGTCTCAGAACACATACCTGGCATGTAACAAATTGTAGGTAATTGTTAGCTTCTGTTGACATCTCTGCATTCAGATGCAGCTAACAGAGGGCCTGACATACTGGTAGCACTGGTGTTTTCACAGAATGAATAAGATGCCTGCCACCCTGTGATCTGGTGCCAACAGAGCTATCTTTCTTCTGCTTAGCTGGTAGATAATTTTGGATGATTCCAGCTGTCCACCAACATGACATCCCTGACATCACGAAGGAGGTGGTGATTTCAGTGGAAACCTGGAGGCATGCCCATCAGTGCCGACCCTAAAAATATTTTTGTTTATCTCAGGGATCCAGATAACTCCATGGAAATAATGAGAATCTCAGAATGAGGCATAGTTACCAACGTTCGGATAGAGAGCCCAGGCTTTATCTGATCACAAAATAGCACCGGAAGCACCAGCAATCCAAGCACAGCATTAATGGATTTTCCTTAAGTACCCTTTTCAATCGAGTTTCCTTTCGTTGAACTTTCCTTTTCAGGCAATATTATTTAGGTATGCCGAATTGAGATCCAATTCTTTTTGAAGTTCAGTCTAGTGGAGAAAATGTTAGAACAGCGTTAGAGAACTCCCACTCTCTGAACGACCCGGTGAAGTCATTTCATTCACAGCACTGTGACTTTCTTCTCCCATCTGTCAAGTCGTGATAAAATAACAAATAAACCAAATCCCTGCTGCAGCATGAGGATATTACAAGGTTAATGTTCAGCTTCGGCTGGGAAGTGCCCAGATAAAATTGCGTGAAAGTACAGAGATGATTCTATAAACATGTGCTGAGCACCTATTATGTGTTGGGTCTTGCATTTAGTTGTGGGGACTTGAAAATGAAGGAGATTCATGCTCGGTAATTTTTACAAGAACACTGAACTCATTTGGCAAATATTGACTGAGCCCCTACTGTGTATTTCAGGCACTGTTTTAGTGCTTGGGATATATCAGTGACCCAAATCCACAAAAAATCATTCTTTTGCTTTCCAAGTCACTTGGATGTTATTGGATGCTTGGATGCTGCAGAGAAGAAATAGAAGGAAGGCCTAGATGTTTCTTTCCAGGATGCAAGTTTCAACACTCATGTTTCAACAAAAGCAATGGCATCTATAAATTATATAAGCATTAGTGTGCAATTATTGTCTCAAAAGGGAGGAGTCATGGTTCTTTTGGTTTGTTTGTTTTTTGAGACAGAGTCTCACTCTGTCGTCCAGGTTAGAGTGCAGGGGCACCATCTTGGCTCACTGCAGCCTCTGCCTGTCAGGTTCAAGCTATTCCCCTGCCTCCATCCCCCAAGTAGCTGGGACTATAGTTATGCACCACCACGCCCGGCTAATTTTTGTATTTTTATTAGAGATGGGGTTTCACCATGTTGGCCAGGCTGGTCTTGAACTCCTGACTTCAGGTGATCTGCCCACCTGTCAAGGTGCTGGGATTATAGGCGTGAGCCACCGTGCCGGGCCCATGGTTCTTCTTTAACGAAGTATATAACTGTCATCCCATTTGAACACTGTAAGTTAATAGGTGACTGTAAGTTAAATGGTGATGCCCAAAATGTATTTATTTCCCCACTTGCCCCTGTACCAGGACAGCACGTCTCATTCCTCCCTTACCTCACATGATGAAATTAGGATCTCAAACCATGGACAAAGCTCCTTTCCCCTCTCCACTGTTTCCTCCTTTATCTCTCATTCATGGCAGCTCAACCAACAAGCCTCAATCATTTGGAGGTAAAAATTGGCAGCCAGGACGACTGGGGACTCTCCTCCAGACATCCAGGAATCCTTGAGCATCAGAGTGGCAAAAGTCTCTAGGAAACACATGGTGTAGCCTCTTCATTCGACAGCTGAGGAAACAGAAGTCCAGGGACTGCAGTGCCTTGGCCAAGGTATCAGAGCCAGACATGTGAGAGCCGGGCCTGAAACCCAAGCCTCCTGCCTCCTTGGTCAATACACCACACTTTAGCTCCTGTGTTGTACAACATGGCCCTGTATCCTGCAGTGGAGAGGGAAGAATCAGGAAGCTCTTGTGGCCTGATGAGTTCTGTTTCATGATGGCTGGACACTCGGAGCTGGATCTCAACGCAGCTGTCCTGTCTGGGACTTCCAGGGCATGATCATTTCCAAGAGTCGAAAGCCAATCTCTCGTGCACCAGTCAGAACTCTGGGTTGCCAACATCAGACACTGACTCTCGCATGCTTGGGGAGTGAAGGAATCTATTGAAAGGATATCAGGAGCTGACAGAATCAGTGGTGGGGCCAGAGAATCAGTATCGGAAAATATGCATGCAGGAACTGAAGGAAACTGGGGGAGCTGGGGGGCTGGAATCACTGCCAAGGTCGTGCCACAGGAAGAGGCTGTTTAGGCTCTGTTGCTCCCACTACTGGACTCAGACCATTGTGCCCTGGATGCCACTACGACTAGGGGTGGGATGATTTTCAGACTGTCACCAGATTCTTTCACATCGTCCCTGGCTTCAGATTCACAGCCTCAGGCAAAAGCATTGGGTTGGCCAAGCTCGGGCCACTTCCCCGTGCCCGTGCTGTCAAGGCTCAGGAGAAGAGAGGCTCTTGAAATTTCACTATGGCAGCTTCCATTGAAATAGGGAGAGAATTTGGAATCTGGGCAGCCAAAAAACAAAAAATGAATATCCTCTGCATCTGCCAAACAGGCCACCACAGCAGCCTCTGCTTGGAAAGGCCATTTGCAAAGCAGGAAAGTAGAATTCAGTGGAGCGTGGATTAACTCAAGCTGTAGTATGCTCAGCCTGGCTCCCTGGGCCCAGCCTTCTGAAGGGGACCATGGGTACTGCTATACTTACCTTGGTGTAGAGAGGCCTCTAGTCTCCAGCCTGACTCAGGGAAGCTCCTAGACAGCATAGAGATGCTCTGAATTCCAGGCCGTATTTTAGGAAATTTAGGAAGTAACCCTTTGTGAGCACTGGGCTGCATTCAGAAGAACTCAGTTCTAGTTTCAGATTCATTTATAATTCACAGCACCACTTAGAAGTTTATAATTCCTACCATTTGACCCAGCAATCCATTATTGGGTATATACCCAAAGGCAAATAAATAGTTCTACCATAAAGATACATGCACATGTATGTTCATTGCAGCACTATTCACAATAGCAAAGACATGAAATCAACCTAAATGCCCATCAATAGTAGACTGGATAAAAAAATGTGGTGCATATGCACCATGGAATACTATGCAGCCATGAAAAAAACAAGATCATGTCCTTTGCAGGGACATGGATGGAGCTGAAGGCCATTATCCTTAGCAAACTAATGCAGGAGCAGAAAACCAAATAATGCATGTTCTCACTTATAAATGGGAGCTAAATGATGAGAACTCATGGACACGAAGAAGGGAACAAGGGGTCTGGGGCCTACTGGAGGGTGGAGGATGGGAGGAGGAAGAGGATCAGGAAAAATAATGGGTACTAGGCCTAATACGTGGATGGCAAAATAATCTGTACAACAAACCCTCATGACACAAGTTTACCTATATAACAAACCTGCATATGTACTCCTGAACCTAAAATAAAAGTTAAAAAATAAGAAGTTTACCATTCCTTCTGGATCTCATTTTTATGATTGGCAATCTGCTACTATCAATCTCTACCCATTTAACTCACACCAAAGGGTTAGAGTTGGGGAGTGGCTCTATATTCCACTTCACTCCAAATTTGTGTCTTATAAATTATTGTTGTAGCTAAAGTCCTGCCACTGGTGGAATTCCTCTGGGAACAGATATTATATCAAAAAGTTTTTCCCTAGGAAGCGAAGCAGAGGTTAGAAGCTACTGTTCTACTGCCTGAAAATTGATATCTTAAGTGATCTCTGAGATTTATTTGTGCATGACATATATCCTTTTAAGTGCTTATATAAGATACAGGACAAGTGAGGCTTAATAGAATGAGATCTAAAAAACTCCGGGTTCGGTGTGAAGTCATTAAGTGCTGTCCTGGCAGGTGACAACCCTGGAGTACCCAGGAGAAATAAAGATACAGGATTCTTGGGCAGCTCAGAGGAGAATCAGAGAGTGAGCTGCTGAGCACTAATCACGGGGTACCCATGCCAATGACATGATTTTAAGAATGTGTACTGCTTGCCGTTTTGTCAGCCAGCAAAGCAATGTCTTCTCTCAGGATCCAAAAGGAGATTACAGCTCAGCCTTTCAGCCCAGAGGAGGAAACAGTTTTCCCATGCCCAATTCCTTCTTCACTGGTGCATTCAAGCTTATGCCTAGATGCCAAGATAAAAGTCCTTCCTTCCTTCCTTCTCTCCCTCCTTCCTTCCTCCCTCCCTCCCTCCTCTCCCTCCCTCCTTTCTTCCTTTTTTTCCTTTCTTCTTTCCTTCCTTTCTTCTCCCTCCCTCCTTCCTTCCTTTTCTTCCTTCCTTTCTTCCTTCTTTTCTTCCTTCCTTCCTTTCTTCTTTCCTTCTCTCCCTTCCTTCCTCCCTCCCTTCCTCGTCTCCCTCCCCCATCCCTCTTTGCCTCCTTCTTTTCTTCCCCTTCCCTCACTCCTCTCCCTCTCTCCTCCCTCCCTCCTTCCTTCCCTCTTTCCTTCCTTTCTTCCCCCTCCCTCCCTCCTTCCTCCTTCCCTCCCTCCCTCCACCTTTTCTTCCTTCCAGCCTGCCATTTTTAGTCACAAACTTTTGCTGAATACCTGTTATGAGGCTTCCACTTTGCATTCATCTCATCTTCCCAAAAACTCTGTGAAATCTCTTATTACACTTTTATAGATGATAATACTGAAGCTCAAGAGAGGTTAAGAAACTATCTCAAGTTTACCTAGATAGTAGGTGAGCTGGAGACAAAATCATTATATAATGATGCTATATCCAGTGCCCTTTTCTAATAGTTCAATACATCTAAAATGTATCACAGGAGATCTAATTATGATGGATTAAAAAGTATTAATGTGTCAGTGGTCACAGTCTTCTCCCCTACCTCTATCACTAAAGAGAATTCTGATTTTGCCCACAGTTTTCCTTTCCCCTTCCCTCCCCTAAAGACAGGAGAGAGAAAATGCATAGCTCTACACAATACAGAAAAGTAGAGAGGAGGTAGGAAAGGAGAGATGAAGAAAGATGTGTGTTATGTATTTAGAGAGAATTTGGGGGGCACTGGAGAAAGAGGAGCTTTGAAGCAGCTGAGGTAAGAAGGGCTTAGAGAGAGAGAAGGATGTTAGCCTCTGAGAAGTTCAAATAAAGGATTTGATTGATATATTTCTCTTGGCTGCTGGACTATATTTCATTGAATGGGACACTTATTGAGACTGGATCACATGGACCTCATCAATTTATTAGGTTTCATAATCAACCTCCAATCCTGTAAGATGGAAAGCGTCCATGTTTCTGGGTTCAAATATTAAATTTAAGTAGAACCCTCCATTTAAAGTGCTAGAGGACCAAAACCAGGTCAAGTGATTTGTCCAAGTTCACATAGGTGGTTTATATCGCTTAACAAATGCCTAAAACCATGCCTTCACATTCCAAATTCAAAGCTGTTTCTTTTCCACCACATTGGGTTTTCACACCATTGCCAATGATATTATGAAGAGAAATTTTGGATCTGAGTGGGACACCACTAGAAACAGAGGAAAATGTGGAGGCTGGATAGTTTCTGGATGCTGATTCTATTCTTGTCTTCGTGATCTGGTGCGCAGTCTCCCATCTCATCATCAGTCTCTTTCTATTGCCCAGACCAAAACATTTTTTAAACTACTTATCCTGGGGGTGTGGTGCCATGAATTCACATCATCCCCCAGCCCCTGCAAACTGAATGCCTTGGGTCCATAGATAAACGGTGAATATAATTTAGTATCACTCTGGTGCAGTGAGTAGTGCAGACAAATATCCTTCACTTTTCCCCGGGTGGGGAAGATGGGGTGTGCATAAAGATGTCCACTGTGTGTGTGTGCAACATGAGGGGGAGTCCCAGTTCCAGCCTCTTCCCAGAGAGGGGGGCACAGGAGAGAGCATCAGGCTGAGGTGTTACTGTGTCTGTGTCCACTTGGGGAGGGGTGAGTGGCCACAAGTGAGAGGAATACCTCCCAAGGCTTGAATGAGGGTTTCTGGGGCAGGCTTACAGAAATTAGTAGCCAGGAGGGGGAAAAGGGCAACCACTTGAATCCTTTGTGTCTGTAAACACCACTAGCCAGCTTCTGGCTGGAACTGAGTAACTGTAGGATCAGAAAGCTCTACTCTGCATTTTCGTTTTATGCTGCTTCAAATTTTAAAAGTTGTTTTCCAAAAGGGTTATTTCAGAAAGAAATTAAATAAACCTCTAGCCGACCTCAGCTGAACTAAGGGAGGGAAAAGCAGATTTTTACTGAATCTGAGTTTCAGGAAGCTATGGTTTTTCCTTTTAGAATGTGGTCTCTGTGGTGGTATTTCATGAAGAAATAGGAGAAAAAACAAGAAAGAAGAACTCAAAGCAAAAGAAAAGGCAGATCCCACACAGCTTCCTGTCCTAATTGTTCCAAGTGGATTCAACTGTTCTCGGTTTGGGGCGAAACATATATTTGTTCAGATCTCAAATAACTTGCCCCTGAACTCAAAGGGCAATGAGGCCCTCAAACAGTCTTTAGCTATTACCAAACAGGCTTCTTACCCTGGGGACCCCCTTTACTCCTTAAGCTTATGCTCTCTTTTGCCACAAACAATATTGGGACCCAAAGACAGAGCCAGCACTACTTACAAATTTAAAATCACTAGGCAAGGTACAGTGAATCAAACAAACTTCACTCCTACTTTACATTTTCAAATCTGTTTGCCCTTACTAGAATAGGTTTGAACTTGCCTCACAATAAGGTAATAAAGGCAAATGGGTTTTAAAAACTTGGGCAGAGAGGAGCTCTGGGAAAATCTAGTTGTCAACACTTATCACCCTGATAGGGCGTTATTTAAAGTATCCATTTATTAGCAAGTTCGCTTTTTTTGTTTTTTGTTTTGTTTTGTTTTTAAAAGAATTATTAGGTAAATATTTTTTTAAAAGCCTTTTTATTAGGTAAAAATTTATTAGGTAAAAAAATTTGAACATGCACCAAAAAATAGAATCAGATGATGAATCTTGGGACTAGCTGCAAGTTCACTTTTAAAGCGTTGTTGCCACCCACGTCCAGACAGCTGAGGGAGGCTGAGACGGAGATCTGCGTCCCCCGATCACAGGTGGCAAATGTCAGGGAGGAGCTGGCCAGGGAAAAGCCGCCACAGCCCCCGGAGAGGGCTCTGTCCCTGGAGAGGTATGCTCCTTAGCAGCTCTGGTCGGTAACTCGGTGGCAGGGAAGGAGTGGGGTGGTGGGGTGGGGGTGTTGCTTTCCTTTTGAAACGAGATTCCAAGGCCCCGAAACTATGATTCCCTCCCTCACTCTTTTTGTTTGTGTTGTTCTTGTCTTGGGGATGCAAACTGCTGTTAACGTGAACTTCTCCAGCCACAAGGACAGGATCTGTCTAGATGGGGCCACCGGAGGCAGCTGCTGTGTTTCGGCTCCACTGCAGCACACAGGGTGACACGGAAGGCCTCCATTTCTGATCCATGTATCCAGTAAGACTTTTGGAAACCCATCCCAGTTTCGTGGGGTTTGGGGGTGTGTGAATGAGTGAGTGTGTGTGTGTGTGTGTGTGGGGGGGGGAACAGGGAGGGGTGGTCACGTGACAGTCTTTCCAATCTGGATCCCAATTAAGCCGACACCAGCCAAAAGAAGAAATCAATGAGTGAAGTGACCACTTGGCCCTGGCCTTGCAGAGCACTGCAGAGTCCGAAGCCCCAGCAGGGTGAGCCGAGTGCTCCCTGGGAAGAGGAGAGCCGAGGACACTGTTCGCCCCTGCTTGCCATTGGGGGCCGCAGTCACCTTCAGCATAGGGGAGTGGGGAGACGCGAACCCCGCGGGTGGCTCTGAGTGCTGGGCTCCCTCCAGCGCGCAGCTTCGGCTCGCTTTCCCCTCGGCGCTGCAGCCGCGACCTGGGACCGAACGGACACCGCCTTCCCGGGGCTCCGGCGGCGCTCCGACTCCCACTTTCCTCCGCCGCAGCCTCTGGCAGGGCACCCCCTTGGCGCGACGCCGCGCCCCTCCCCAGGACCGCCCCCTCGGTCCCCCAGTGTGCGCGCAGTTGCTGCCCGTGCGCCCCGCCAGCTTGAGCGCCCCGGGCGGGCGGCGGTGGAGAAGCCCAGCCCAGCTCTCCCCAGCCGCGTTCCCGGCCCGCGCTGCTCCCAGCCTGCAAGCCCATGACGTGGCGACGCCGACCGAGACACAAAGACCGAGGCTGAGTCCGCCAGGGGTTGAGGGTGAGGCCGCGTCCCGGGGCCGCTGGAGCGCGGGCGTCATGCGAGCCTGTGCCGGCTGCGCGCCGCCCCAGAGGAGTCCGAGCGCCCGCCTCAGCTGCGGCGCGCTGGCCCTGGCCCGGGCTGCAGCCAGGTGGGCGCCGCGCGTGTGAGCGCAGACCTGGACCCGGGCGGCGAAGGCGAAAGTCGCTCCATCTCCGGGGTGCAACCCTGGGCGCGGAATCCGGGCTGCCGGGTGACAGTGACCAACCGACTGTGCAGCCTACCGGAGGCGCGGCAGCGGAGGCCGTGCGGACCACTGCCGAACAGCCGCTGGAGACTCGCAGAGAAGCGCGGGCCCTGCGCCCGGGGCGCCTCGGAGGTAAGTTCGGAGAGCCCGGGCGGGGCGGAGGGCGGGAGCGCACGAGAGTGTGTGTGTGTGTTCGCCGTGTGCCCGCGGCTCGGTGCACACGCGCGCGGGTTGTAAAGTCGGGAGCTGCGGGAGCGCCTCCCTGCCTCGGCTTGGCCCCGGAGCATTGCGGGCCACGGAGGTGTGGGGGCCCTAGTAGCTGCGCTCAGGGCAGGGGCTGAAAAGGTGTGTGCGGATGCGGGGCTGGGCCGCACCTGGTGTACAGAGCGGGGATTCGGGAAGAGAAGCCACGGAAGAAGATCATGCAGTTTGGGGCAAGTTTTCCTGGTTGAGAATCGCTTCAGGAAAGAAACAGTGTTTTGAGGGTTAAATATGTGAGCTATCTGTGCAAAAAGCCTGACATATCAGAGGTGCGAAGTAAGATGGAAAGCTGGACAAGCCCCGGTGCATCCAATTCTTAAATTGAGATTTCCAGTCACGTTAACGTGGAATGGGATCGTTGTTCTTCCCGAGGGTTTGATAAGGATGCTCAACTTCACCTGTCAGAAAGCACGGGAGCCGGGCCTGGCCCGCGGGTAGCGTAAGCTCGCTCACACGCCGTCCAACTCAGGCAAATGCAGCGTGCCCGACCTGCTCTGCCGCCATCCCTCGGAAAGCGATAATTTCCCTGGGCTACCGAATCCGTCAGAGTAGTCATTTGTCCCCTCGCCGGCGGTGCGGGGAGCGTAACATTTGAGTAGCCTAACTCTCACAGCGCGCACTCCAGCGTTGTTTTGCTGGAAGATTGTTACTGTGTTAAGCGGCAGGGAAGGTAAGGTTGTGTTCAGGTGCTCTTAATTCAGTGGGAATTAAGTTATGTTTGGTGAAGACCTAAGGAGAGGAAAAATCCAGAGTTTCTGCCATAAACAATATACATCTATCTTAAAGGCTTCTCACCCATTTCTGTTGTGGATGGAGCCATATGGTTGGGAGGTGGTAGAACCATGCCGCCACTCCTGCGGCTGTGGTTGGAGGCCTCATTGCTGGTCTCTGCAATTTTATGCTCTGTGATATTATACATGGCATGAAGAGTTGCTAGGAGGAGTGTGGCAGCAGCTTATGTGGCCAGTTATGCACCCTTTATTCTAGCAAACGAGCTGCCACTGCTACCTCTCTCTGATGGGGAGGGACGGTAAATGGCCCTTCCTCGTAATTTCTCAGACACCAGCATCACTGGGCCTGCCCTGCAGGTGGAAGCTAGCCCACTTAATTATTTCAATATTTTGGGTATTGTTGAAATAAGAGAAGTGGATTAGAGAGAGTAGGATGCCTGGAGTTGTACAACAGCCTTTAATGGGTTTTCCTCTTGTGTATCAGAGGAGGGTAGAGCAGGAGACGGTGGTGAGTCTGCAGAGAGAGCAAACTTGGAGATTTTCTCAGGCTACAGGAGCCTGGAGGGAAAACCTTAAATGTCTGGTAAATAAAGTCTGATTTTTATTGTGTGTGTCTGAGAGACTTGCATAGATCAGGGAGTATGTGAAAATAAATGTCGGTTGCCAGAGAAAGAATAGATCAAACAGTTTATTTGCATTTCTGATGAGTTTGGTGAGGAAGTGTATAGCACTTAACATTTGGAAGGCAGACAAAAGGTTTTGTTGTTGGTGTTATGTTCCTTTTGAATTTTAGATACATAATGCCATTTTTTTTTCTGGCCAATGCTCCAGGCAAAATTGATGTCTTTCCAGTTTCTAAAACCCATCATATTTATGAACTCTCTGATACTCTGTCTGAAACAGTCATGCTCCCGTGAGGTTGAAATCTCTCTCTTGCCTCTATTCACAGCGGACGCACAGAACTGATCTGGGAATTTTCTCACTCAGGATTCCCAAAATGAGCCCTTTCTCAAATCTTGACAAACGTGCAGCAGAAGCCATTGTTGCAGTTATGGCTCTGTGCCTGCTGGGCAGGGATTTAATGGCCAGGAGAAGGCAGGGGAGGCCCCTGCTCTCTGCTCCAGCCAGGTAGTAATATGCATTCTCAAACTAACTAGGAAAAGGTTCTAGATTCCTCTGTGAATATGTTGCTGAATCCCACTGATTAGCTTTTCCCACTGACAGACATTCAAATCTTTGTTTTTGGAGCTTCCTCTGCAGACTTGGTGTAAATTTCAAAAAAAGAAAAGAAGGCTATGAAGCTTAAGACAGGCAGAGAGTTGGCTTCCTACCTAGGCATGCTTCAAACTCACTATATGACCTTGGTAAATTATTTAACTTTAATGCATGGTTGTTTTCACATGTGTAAAATGAGAGAGTATCAGACTAGATCATGGATTTGTTTCCCTCTTTTTCCCCTTCTCTAAGAGTAGAACCCTTTAAATTAAATCTTTTATAAAAGTTAAGTGGCCGGGAGCGGTGGCCCACGCCTGTAATCCCAGCACTTTGGGAGGCCGAAGCAGGTGGATCACCTGAGGTCGGGAGTTCAAGACCAGCCTGACCAACATGGAGAAACCCTGTCTTTACTAAAAATACAAAAAATTAGCCAGGCATGGCGGCGCATGCCTGTAATCCCAGCTACTTGGGAGGCTGAAGTAGGAGAATCGCTTGAACCTGGGAGGCAGAGGTTGCGGTGAGCCGAGATCATGCCATTGCACTCCAGCCTGGGCAACAAGAACAAAAATCCGTCTCAAAAAAAAAAAAAAGTTAAGTATGCAAAACAGATTTAAGAGCAAGGGAGGGACATAGCAGCCAGTTCACTCTCAGTGTGGTGTCTGAAGCACCCTTTGGAACCCCTACAGGCTCTTCAGAATTCAGTTTGAGAATCACTGGAAGCTTCTCTCTGCAATATGGCATATTCCCTCTCTGAGTGCTTCCAGTGAAATGTTGTGGTCACCTAGCTCAGTGTTATAAATAAATCGTCATGTACCTGTAACTGATCCTCCTGGATGGCTAGCTAAACCCCTACAATGTCAGCTCTGGGAGGACCATAACTTTTTCAGCCCTGGACCTTCTGAGTCTAACACAGTACCTGGCATGTAAGTAGGTGCTTAGTAAATGCTTATTGAATGGATTAAGAAATGAAGAGGGAATAAAGTTATTCTGGCAGACCAAAGACTGGTGGATGATACACTATGGTGGAAATCTTAGGAGAGCAGAGACTTTGATTTATTTGTTGCTATATCTCTAGTGCCTGGCACAGACAGATTTTGGCTTATTGTAGGAAGTCCTTTAAAATAATTAAAGTTAATATTGGGAATGGATTGCCCCAAGAGGGGATAGAAGCATATATATGGTGGCTATTAATTTTGTTCTTAAAGATTCTGGCTGTCTCTGCTTCTGGTCACATAGTAAGATTGCATTTTCCTGTTAATTTGAAATTAGGTATAGCCATGTGACTTGTTTGGCCAGAAAGTACATGAACCTTTAAGAGTCAGCAGGTGCCTCACCATGTTCTCCCTTTTCCTCTGTTTCAGTGGTAGTTAAGTCTCCAGAAAGTGGCTGCTCCTCCCTCAGCCTGGGTCTGGGATTGAGGATGATGTGGAGCAGAGCTTCTTGCTGACGCATAATGGACATGTAGCATTGATAATAAACGGAAAGCTGGGGATTATTTGTTGCTGCAGTGTAACCTAGCATACGTGACTGATGCAACATGTAAAGAACTTAGGATCATACTGGCTGCTGATCAGGATAGCAGTGTTATCCAGGAAGGCCAGTCCTTGCTGAGACAGGGCTTCATGGGGATCAGGACCTGTATATGAGCACCACATCGTGGCATGTGACTGTCAGTTGGCCTGTTTGGAGAGCTTATTTGGTAATATACTCAGGTTAGTCCTTTAGAGAAGGAACATGAAAACCGAAAGCCTGATGCACTAGCTATAATATGCTGATTTCATAGTTTAGAGAGAAGCAAGTGAATCTGATAAATGTGTTCAGTGATTGGACAGAATTGTCCATTAAAAGCCAGATAATAAACAAGGTGCTTTGTGAGCCAAGAATGAAAGCCAGGGGAGTTAGTGGAATGAATTGAATGACTGTATCATAGGACCGACATGCCAATGTATCCTTCATTGTCCAAGTTAGAGAACTACCTGCTCAATAGACTCCATGCATGTCATTTAATATTATCCTTAAAGCATGATTTATTGAACACAACTGTATGATTTTTCTGATGCTCTGAGCATTGTTCCATGCCCTTAGCCAATGGGAGCTCACATGACAGAGTTTTCTACTGACGTGGCCTGTGAGAACTTCATACTGCAAAAGCTCTCAGCCAGTGAGCCCTCCACTGTCCCCAACTTAAGTGTCTTACTCAATATGTGTCCAATTCCCTGCACCCTTTCTTCCTGCCATTTACTTTGTGTCCTAGTGAACAGTTTTGACCTTCAGTGGCTCATGTGATTACCCCATTGATCCCTCTTCAATAACACTGGGATCTTGAGGAGAAAAAGTTTTATTCAAGAAGCTAAACATGCAAGTTTTAGGGTTACTAGAGGAGGCTTCAAGTAACTGAAAAAACAAACAAAGATCAACCAGTCACTAGGAACTGAAAGCTTTAGCATATCCTGGCAGCCTAAAAGACTGAACAGTGGTAAGGAGGCAAAACTTGGGAAACAACAAAAGAAGGCCTGTCTCAGGCATGGAAATTGAAGAAGATGAAAGTCTTTTGGCTACGTGAGTGCAGAATGGGGAGGAGTGAGTAGGTGTGGGTATGGGTGGGTAGTGATTGGGTGTGAGTGAGTAGTGATTGAATGTGGGCGAGAGAGGTAGTGAGTGGATGTGGTGGGCAGTGATTGGGTGTGGGTGTGGGTGGATAGTGACTGGGTGTGAACTTGGGTGGGTAGTAAGTGTGGGTATAAGTGGTTGGCGAGTGGGTGTGGGTGGGTAGTGAGTAGGTGTGAGTGGGATAGGTTGTGAGTGGGTAGATGTATGATAGGTAATGAGTGAATGTGGGTGGGGTGGGTAGTGAGTTGGTGTGGGTGTGGATGGTAGTGAGTCCATGTGAGGTAATGAGTGAGTGTAGGTGTGGGTGGGTAGTGTGTGGGGTGTGGGGTGGGTAGTGAGTGTGTGGGGTGTGGGTGGTGAAATGTGGGTGGGGTAGGTAATGATGTGTGGGGTGTGGATGGTGTGGGTAGTGAGTGTGTGGGGTGTGGGTGGGTAGTGAGTGTGTGGGGTGTGGGGTGGGTGGAGTGTGTGGGGTGTGGGGTGGGTAGTGAGTGTGTGGGTGTGGGTGGGGTGGGTAGTGAGTGTGTGGGGTGTGGATGGGGTGGGTAGTGAGTGTGTGGGTGTGGGTGGGGTGGGTAGTGGTGTGGGGTGTGGTGGGGTGGGTAGTGAGTGTGTGGGGTGTGGGTGGGGTGGGTAGTGAGTGTGTGGGGTGTGGGTGGTAGTGCATGTGTGGGTGTGGGTGGTAGTGAGTGGGTGGGTGTGGGTGGGTGGGTAGTGAGTGTGTGGGGTGTGGGTGGGTAGCAGTGTGTGGGGTATAGGTGTGGGGTGGGTAGTGAGTGTGGGGTGTGGGGTGTAGGTAGTGTGTGGGGTGTGGATGGGGTGGGTAGTGAGTGTGTGGGGTGTGGGTGGGGTGGGTAGTGAGTGTGTGGGGTGTGGGTGGGTAGTGCATGTGTGGGTGTGGGTGGGTAGGAGTGGGTGGGTGTGGGTGGGTGGGTAGTGAGTGTGTGGGGTGTGGGTGGGGTGGTAGTGAGTGTGTGGGGTGTGGGTGGGGTGGGTAGTGTGTGGGGTGGGTAGTGGGTGTGGATGGGGTGGGTAGTGGAGTGTGGGGTGTGGGTGTGTTTAGGTAGTGTGTGGAGTGTGGGTGGGGTGGGTAGTGAGTGTGTGGGGTGTGGGTGTGTGTAGGTAGTGTGTGGAGTGTGGGTGGGGTGGGTAGTGAGTTTGTGGGGTGTGGGTGGGTAGTGACTGTGTGGAGTGTGGGGTGGGTAGTGAGTGTGTGGGGTGTGGGTGTGTGTAGGTAGTGTGTGGGTGTGGGTGGGTGGGTAGTGAGTTGTGGGGTGTGGGTGTGTGTAGGTAGTGTGTGGGTGTGGGTGGGGTGGGTAGTGAGTGTGTTGGTGTGGGTGTGTGTAGGTAGTGAGTGTGTGGGATATGGGTGGGGTGGGCAGTGTGTGGGGTGTGGTTGGGGTAGGCAGTGTGTTTGGGGGTGTGTGTGGATAGTGAGTGTGTGGCTGGGGTAGGCAGTGTGGGTGTGGGTAGTGATGAGATGTTGGGGTAGGCAGTGTGTGTGTGTGGGTGGGTAGTGATGAGATGTGGGTGGGGTATGCAGTGTGTGTGGGTGTGGGTGGGTAGTGATGAGATGTGGGTGGGGTAGGCAGTGTGTGTGTGGGTGGGTAGTGATGAGATGTGGGTGGGGTATGCAGTGTGTGTGTGGGTGGGTAGTGATGAGATGTGGGTGGGGTATGCAGTGTGTGTGTGGGTGGGTAGTGATGAGATGTGGGTGGGGTAGGCAGTGTGTGTGGTGTGGGTGGGTAGTGATGAGATGTGGGTGGGGTAGGCAGTGTGTGTGGGTGTGGGTGGGTAGTGATGAGATGTGGGTGGGGTATGCAGTGTGTGTGTGGGTGTGGGTGGGTAGTGATGAGATGTGGGTGGGGTAGGCAGTGTGTGTGTGGGTGGGTAGTGATGAGATGTGGGTGGGGTAGGCAGTGTGTGTGGGTGTGGGTGGGTAATGATGAGATGTGGGTGGGGTATGCAGTGTGTGTGTGGGTGTGGGTGGGTAGTGATGAGATGTGGGTGGGGTAGGCAGTGTGTGTGTGGGTGGGTAGTGATGAGATGTGGGTGGGGTAGGCAGTGTGTGTGGGTGTGGGTGGGTAGTGATGAGATGTGGGTGGGGTAGGCAGTGTGTGTGTGGGTAGTAATGAGATGTGGGTGGAGTAGGCCATGAGTGTGTGGGATATGGTGGCAGTCAGTCAGGGAATGTTCTCTGTGTTGTGTGGGACTGAGACGTGGGTAGATAGTGTTGTTTGTGGTTTAAGGTAGGTAGTCTCTGGGCTGGGTGGTTGGCTGTGGGCTCTCACTGTTTGTGCCAATGCCATCGGAGCGCTGACTGCCCTGTGCTATGACAGATGGTTTACTGGTGCTCCCCTTCCTCTAGCCTGTTGCCCCTGCAGGCATGGCCAGGGTCTCATTTATAGTTTTGTCCTGGTGAGGAGCACAGTGTCTGGCTCAGGTTGGGTGTTCCCTAGAGCTATTGGGTGAAAGACGGAAAGAACAAGGTGATTCTGAAGACGCTCAGCAGGGATGGGAGAGGCCTGACTGTAGTCACAGCAGGAAGGAAAAAGTATTCGATTACTTAGTTTTCCATAACCTCAGCCTTGAGTCAACAGTATACTATGGCCACCAAAAAGATCCTTAGCTGAAATTATGGTGTCTGGAATGAGGAATGGGACTCCTGTTCTTTTCTGCACTTCAAGGGAAGGAGACACAATGTGAGAAGTGCATGAGCCAACTAGAAATTATTTAAAGAAACATGGATCATTAGCCCCAAGGTGTTGTCTAGTCCAGAATTTCCCAGTTAGCCGTCACTGCATCCACTATACCAGAACCTCTAGGGGACCTTATAAATGCATATTTCCAGGCCTCATCTGCTGAGTCAGAATCTCTGGGGTGAGGCCGGAGACTTGATTTATCCCCCATATTTTACAAGGCTGTTGTGAGTTTCCTGCATAAGCAGAAGATCTGGGGTTTGACTTGAGTTTTTGAGTCAGACTGCACCTGGTAGCCTTCTCTCCATCAACCCAAAAGATGCAGGGAGCTGCAGCCAGGTCCTGAAGCAAATGGGAGAAATGGGATGTAAGACCAATCCTTAAATACTCGAAGACTGCCCTTCGAAAGCGGATTTGGCTTTTGCATGTCCCTGGGGCAGGATGAGGACCAGTGGGTACAATTGTGGAAGAGGCTGCCTTGGGAAATTGTGAGTGTTCCCTGTCTTAGGAGCCATTATGCCCAGGCAGGCAAGAGCAAAGGCCCTGAGCTGGAAGGACTGGCATGTTTATTTGGCCATAAAAGTACTTTATAAAATCTGCTCTTGCTCTTCCTCTGCCTGGGGTTTGCCTCCCCCTTCCCCTGCTCCTCCCCACCACCCAGGCAGGCGCGTAGTTTGCTCCATTGCCTCCTTCAGGACCACATTCAAAGGTATCTTTCCCCTAGCCTCCTCTGACCATCTTGTTTACAGTTGTAATACCTCCCCTTGTTCTTTCTAACCCCCTTTTCTGCTTTTCTCCATAGCACTTTCTACCGTCTAATACACTCTAAATTTTACTTTTCTATTTTGCTTATTATCTGTCTCCCCCACTAGATTATAAGCTCATGAGGGCAGGGTTTTTGTTTTGTTCGTTGTCTGCCTTATACCTTGCCACCAGCTAAGACAGTGCCTGACACATACCAGTTACAAAAGAAACATTTTTGAATGAATAATCTGGATGTCTCATTTGACCTTGTTAGTAACCCCAGGAGGAGGAATTGATATCTTCCTTTTATAGATAAGAAAATCAAAGATTAGGGATGATAATTTACTTCCTCAAATTCCCCTTGCCAGGATTTGCTTGCAAATCCTTTCTTCTTTATTTTTTATTATAAAATCACATATTTAGAACATTTAAATAAAACAGGCCTGAAATGAAAGGAAGAGAAAACCACCCAGAGACTATTATTATTAACATTTTAGTATTAATATATACAAAGGGTGAGTGTATGTATAAAATTTTATGTCATAATACAAGCAACCATTTAGTGGTATACTTTTTCACTTAAGAATACATTAAAAATTAAACATGCCAATAAATATATTTCTGCACCATGACTTATTAATGGCTACATGGTATTCTATCATACGGATGCACTGCAATTTATAGAACCCATTGTTGGCTACAAAGATGATTGCTAATTTTTTCTTATTTTAAGCAACATTAAAGAGAATATATTCATAAACTTTGTTTAAAAATATCTGATTATTTTCTTTAGATAAATACTTAGAAGTGTGGATTTGCTTCATTTCAAGGGTATGTGTATTTTTCAAGTTTTATTGTTGATTACTTCCTATAAGTCACATACTTCTCCAGCAGTACATGGGAGTGCCTATTTTCCCTCATTCTCCCCAACAGTGGTATAAGTATATTGATTATAGATACCATAACAAATATACTATACACTGGTTATAAATAATATCAAAAACCCTTAATAATAGTCAAAACCCTTAGTCTTTAGTACTTTTCCACTTAGAAAGAAAACATTTTTATTTTCTTTAGATTTATAAATAATTAAGTATTCAAACAAATTGCTGTTTTACTTTGCTTTATTTATTATGATGTTACACATTTTTTCTTTGGCTTCCTTTCTTTGTAAATTAACCATTTGTTTCTTTGAATTGTTCATTATTTTGTATTCGTTTTTAAGAGCTTTCAATGAAATGCAAGAATTTTCTGCATTCTGTTTTTTCAAGGTTTTTTTACTTTATTTATTTATTTTTAATGTTTATTTTTTTTATGTTTACTGACATGGTAAGCAATTTTTATCTATCCAAACCTATCAGTCTTCATCTTAATTATTTCAACTTTTGGGATCTTGTGTGGAAAACCCTTTCACAACCTCAAATTATCTAAATCTTGACTCAAATTTTCTGCTTTATATTTCATCTGTAATTTACTTTTGTAAATGGCAAGAAGTGGGGCTAACTTTTTACCAGTTGATTAACCAATCATTCCAGTAGTATTTAACTAACAAAGTAACACATTTATGTTTATTGAATAAACCATTATTTTCTCATTGAGTTGAAAAGCCACCTTTAAAATACATTGACTGTTTATATTTGGGTCTGCTACTTTCTATTCTGTTCCACTGATTTATCTGTCAAATTATAATAATAGCTTTGTAGTAAGTTTTCATATTTGGCTATCCAAATAGATTTTTATTTTGACCAGAATTCTTAGATAATTAAAGCGAATAATTACTTAGTGTTACCTTTAACATGCATGGCCTTGCGCCATAAAAATGAAAAAAGAAAAAAAAACTTCCAAAAAAACATAAACAATAGCAAAAAAACTGCTTTGTGATTTTTCTTTGCGGTTACTGCCCATTTAGAGCCTTACTTATAGAAATTTCCTTTTAGCTCTCTTTTTGGCAGGTCTCGGTAAAAGCAGATAAGTTGGAACTTGTTTATCTAGTGTTTTTACCTTATTTTAAAATTAGTACTTATTTTAAAAAATTAAGAAAAGTACATAAAATAACCCAGTAGACATCCATATACCAATGAAATTAAACGGATGTTAATGTTTTGTCATTTTTGCTTCAGTGTTTGTTTTCTGTTTGTTTTTAAAGAAAAGAATATGATATAGTTCAAGTCCCACCTGCCACTTCTTTTGTTTTAATCACCTGCTACTCCCTGCATTGGTGAGAGAGGGTTTCCACTCTAAGGTTGCCGAGATTACTGAACACTTGACACCAACACTGAGCCGATGAGATGGACAGTGATTTATTAATTGCTTGTACTCACAGGAGGGCAGGGGGAGGACACCACAGCCACACAGGGCCACACGGGGGCTGCACTTAGAGGAAACAAACAGGGGCTGTGGGAGGCAGCCTTTGCTGTATCAAAATGGTGAGGTGACCCCTGATTCCTACAAGAGGATGTGATTGGCTTGTTTGGATATTTCTGAGGGCTGGCAGGGAACCAGAAGCTGCCACTCAGGGTAAGTAGAATCTGTGCCTGGTCCCTTGATAAGAAGAGTGGTTTGGCTAGGGTACCTTATCTGCAGGAGTAGAGAAACTTGCAGTTTGGCCATTCGAGGTCCTCCTGGTTTCACCAGGTGTCAGGGCAGCACATCATATTGGGCCTTAAATGTAGGCCCTACACCACATCTTTCCTGCCCCTCCCAGAAACTGCTATCCCAAACCTGGTATATTTCATTTCCATATAGATTTTTGCATTCTCCTTTTTATGTATGCATCCCTAAATAATCTATTTGAGGTTTTTTTTCCAGTTACATCAATGATATGATAGATCCATTCGCAACTTTTTCCATGCATTCTTAAGTTTTTGAGGTTTATCTTCAAATTTATTGTAAGTAAATTCATTCATATTAGCTGTTGTATAATTTAAACTATGTGGATAAACTCATTTATTCCCCCACATTATTTTACTATTCAAAAGTGTTTGATAACAGTTTTGTCTCCTTGTGAACCTATGTGCGTGCTTCTCTAGGGTACCTCAAGGTAGATGTGGGGGGCAATAGGTTTTGATTATCTTGAGCTTCAACTATATTACCAAATTGCCCTCTAAAGTGATTCTCCCAATATTTATCCCCACCAGTAGCATATAAAAACTGTTTGCCTGCATATTCAGCAATCCTTGGTGTTATATTAAATAAAACTTTCAAAAAACTGTCTATTGAATTTGTGGCTCTATCCCTGTTTTCATCCCTCATTTTGTGAAGTGCTGTATAATGTGATGTGTAACGTGAGCTCTAGACTTAGAGTGTGTAGTTAAGGCCTGGGTTCACACATGTCTTAGGCTGTGTGGCCTTTGACAAGTTACTGACCTGCTCTGTGCTGGAGAAAATTCAGCCATAAAATTAGGATCGTATTAGTTCCTATTTTGTAAGGTGATTTTGAGGATTAAATACGTTAATCATTATAAAGTGTTTAGAACCTTTCTGGCACATAGTAAAGTTCTCCGTAAGTGTTACCTATGTTAATGTTGTTCCATTATTTATTCATGTCTCTTTTCTTTTTTTCTTTATCATGCTTGCCAGAGATTTCCAATTTTATTTGTTATTTCAAAGAAATCATTTAGGTTTTGTTGATGGCAATGTTTGTTTTCTACTTCACTAATTTTTCTCATAACATTAGTTGCTTCTTGCATTTTCCTTTGTATTTACTATACTGATTTTTTTCCTACTTCTAGAGTGGGATGCTTAGCTCATTGATTTTAAACCTTTTATTCTACTATTTGTATTTATTGCTATAAACTTTCCTCTAATGATAGCTTTAGCTATAGTTTACAGTTTTGATATGTAGTATTTTCATTACATTTAATTACAACCATATTCTAATTTTTACTATGATTAATTTTTTGACCTATGGATTATTGAGACCTATATGTTTAAATTTCCATGTGTTTAGGTGATATCTTTGGGTATACATTTGTTAATTTTATTACTTTATTGTAAAAAAGAAATTCACTGCAGGATATAAATTCATTTTCTAAAATTTGTATCATAATACGTGGCCAGCATTACTTGAAAAGAATGTGTATTCTTGGGTCCAGGTTCTCTGTATGTATAGATCAAGTTTGTTAATTGTGTTGTTTTAGTATTTTTATATCAAATGTATTATTTTCTTTGATCACTCAGTTTCTTGAGAAATATATGTTAAAATCTCTATGCATTATTGTGAATTTCATATGTTTCCTAGAAATTTTGTTAATTTTTGCTTCATGTATTTTTAAGGCTATATTATTGAGTGTTCATATGTTCAGGATTATTTTCCTGGTGAGTTGTTTTTATTTATCATTTTTGCAATAATTATTTGTATCCTTAATGATTTTTAACCTTAATATCTTTCTTATTTATGTTAATAATGTTATAACTCACACTTATTAGAGTGCTTATTGTATGCAAGGGACTATTACATAAAACAAATCATATAAAGTGGATAGTATTATCATCCCCATTTTGCAGATAAGGAAACTAAAGTACAGAGAGACCTATAATGTGCCCCAGGGTAATAACTAATAAGTGCTCCAACTAATAACTAATAAATCACATAGCTTATAAGTAGAACAGCTTGTATTTAAATTTGGGCAATTTGGTTCCAGAGTTTAGAATCTTTAACTGTGATGCCATTTTGCCTGTAACAAACACTAACAATACTCTGATTTAGTTTTGATTGATAAACCTTATTTCATCCTTATACTTTCAATCTTTCTGTGACAGTGTTTTTTTTTTGAGATGGAGTTTTGCTCTTGTTGCCCAGGCTGGAGTGCAGTGGCACGATCTCAGCTCACCGCAACCTCTGCCTCCCAGGTTTAAGTGGTTCTCCTGCCTCAGCCTCCCAAGTAGCTGGGATTACAGGCATGCACCACCACCCCTGGCTAATTTTGTATTTTTAGTAGAGACGGGGTTTCTCCATGTTGGTCAGGCTGGTCTTGAACTCCCAACCTCAGGTGATCCACCCGCCTTGGCCTCCCAAAGTGCTGGGATTACAGGCATGAGCCACCGTGCCCACCCTGTGATAGTATTTTTAGGTATATTTCCTATAGTTAGTCTTTGACTGCATTTTATTTTAATTTTTAAAAATCCAGCTTGAGAGTCATAGTCTTCACAGTCTTTTCACTGGTAAGTTTAAGCTATTTATATTTATTGTAATATGATGTATTTTGAAATATTTCTGTCATTTTATTTGCTATATTAATTAGTTATACTTTGCTTCTTTATTTCTCTTATTTCCTACCTTCTCTTAATTGACTGGGTTTTATTTGTTCTCTTGTTTTTTCTACAGTGGTTTAGAAGTCCTGCATTAAGTTGTACAAATTCTTCCTGCTCTTTTAATAATTACTCATAACTTTTTTATAATATGCATATTTGACTTAAAATTTAAATTTATTTAACATCTCTTTCCTCTTCCAGATAATACTTTAAAAGTTTTAATTCTGATCACTCCCTCTCCCATTATTCATTAACAGTTTTATAGAGTTGATACATGATTAGAATTAACTATATGTTTATCACCTTATTTCCTCTGGATTCACTTTCTTTGCCTCTGAAGGAGTTTCTTTATAGTTTTTACAATAAGGAATATGAGTTATAAACTCTGAAACTGTATCTTTACTTCTGAATAATAGTTTACATGGTAATAAAATTATGATCTGTATATTTTTTTTCAGTATTTTAATCATTTTATTTCTATTTTTTAGTCTACAATTGTATTCTCAAAAATCTGCTTTTAAGTTTATTCTATTTTAGGTAATTCAATTTTTTAGGCAAGTTTTTCTTTTCATTTCTGGTATTCTTTAGTTTCAATATGATGTGTTTAGGTATCTAAGGGTGACTTCATTATTTATATGTCTTACTTAGTATTTATATCACTCCTTGAGTTAGAAGATTCATGCTTTCAATTCTGGAACATTCTTATGTATGATCACTTTTATCATCTTTCTGTCATTCTCTTTCCTCTCTCCTAGAATTCCAAGTAGACATTTGATGAAACTTATCCTTCTACGCTCATGTCTCTTAAGCTTGATTTAATGGTTTTTCTTGTTGTTGTCATTGTTGCTGTTTTGTTTTTTGAGACAGAGTCTCACTCTGTCACTCACGCTAGAGTGCGGTGATGCAGTCTCAGCTCACTACAACCTTTGCCTCCTGGGTTCAAGAGCTTCTCATGCCTCAGCCTCCCGAGTAGCTGGGATTACAGGTGCATGCCCCAGTTAACTTTTTGTATTTTTAGTAGAGACAGGGTTTCACCATGTTGGCCAGCCTGGTCTTGAACTCCTGACCTCAAATGATCCATCCACCTCAGCCTCCCAAAGCTCTGGGATTACAGGTGTGAGCCACTGCCCCCGGCCAGTTTCGTGTCTTTTCTCTTTGTATCTCTTTGTGCTGCATTCAGCTAAATTCCCTTAGACCTATCTTCCAGTTCATAGACTTTCTCTTTATTTAGATCTAATATGCTATTTAATGGCTATTTAATGCCACTGTGTTTTGTATTTTAATGATTCTTTTTCTAGAAGTACTACTTAGTTCTTTTCCAGATCTGTATGTACTTTTTTCATAGTGTCTTTTATTTGGATTTTCTATTAATTTTATGCCTTTACTTATTTTAAGTATATTTATATCTTCTTTAAGATTGTGGATTCATTTTTTTAAGTTCTTGAAGTTCTAATCCTGCTGGTGATTTTGTGTCTGCTGATTCTTACTCATTGAGTAGTATTTTCTTTTGTGTGTTGTAATTTTTAAAAATATAATTCAACCTTAGGGTGGATTCTTTTCTCTGTGGTGCTCCTATGCACCTTTGATTGTCTTGAGTACTTTTTCTCTTGTTTCTGCTTGCACCCATGGACATTATCAGCATGGAACTGATTTTTTACATTAATTTCTTAGCTCAAGAGTTCTTGCACACTGTGACAACATAAATTTGGGCCCCAAAATATTTAAGACATTGGCCTTGTTTTCCATTTCTAAGGGGTAATTTTTTACTTTATTTAACCCAGAGCCCAGGCATAGCCTGACAAGTGTCCTTGTTTACTGTGCACCAGATTTTTTTCATCCTTTCACATAAAGCTAGAGAATAGTCCTTCAAGGGTCCCAGCTTTATGCAGACATCTGTGTTTCTACTCTCCATCTCATGGAAGGCCTATCCTACTCTACCTTAGAAGGACTATCCCCTTTACTCTTAGGGCAGCCACTGTGCCAGCTTTCCTGTCTACCTCTGTGATTTTCAATCTCCTCTATTTCTGGAATCTGGGCATTTAGCTTGCTCTCACAAGTTTAATTATGCCCATTAAGAAAAAAATTTGCATTTTATCCAGCATTTTGAGGTGTTCATAATCAGAGTTTTTCACATTCTCTAAGCTTTCTTTCTTGCCAGATCTGGAAATTGCTTCATAATCACTTGACTTCTTAACCAATGGCTTTGCACTAGGGTTGAGCTCTGCAGGTAAACATCTTGAGAAGCAGAAGTGTAACCCCTTCCCAACTCCTTGCTTTCCTCTTTAGCAATTTTTTTTGTGGAAGATGGCTATCTCTGGGAGAGAAAGTGTTTCCCCTTAAGTTTGAAATTTTATTAGAGGTGACACAAACAATGTAGAAATTCTTAATCACAAATTTTAGATTCCTAAATTGATAGCTTCCTTTTATAGTTTCACCAAATCACAGTAGCAACCACCATCCTAAAACAAAAACAAGACAAAATTCAAAACAAGCAGGCCAACGCCAAGGCAGGAATTACATGAATACTGCAGATGAATTCTCTTGCAGTGTGCTTTTCGTGAGGTGAAATGAGAACATTGTGGCTGTTATATCTCTGCACTTTATTTCAGTTTTTGAAAGATCAATATATTTTGGCGTATTGGAAAGGTTTGATAAGAATACTTTATAACTGAGTTTTGCTAATCCAGTTCAAGGTATATGTCATTCATTTTGGGGCTGTTGGTAGCAGAAGGGAAGATTAGATTTCTAAGGGAGTTGGCGGAAATGAAATTCAGAGAGCTTGTCTTTTGTCCAAAGATTCAAGCAGCAATACTACAAACTATATCCCTAAATCATCTCTCTCTTTTTGCTCTGCTTTGATTAACATTAGATGCCAAGAGTGTGAACAGTTGAATATGCATAAGACTGTGAAAGGGTGGGTATTCATTTTAGCTCTGTAGACCGGACAGCAGCAACATTTATCATGCCCAGAATGTGGCATGAGAAATGAACAAGGTGCCACAGGGTAATGGGAAGAAAAATCAGGCATCTGGTTCTGGCCTTTCCCAAAGCTACAGACTATTACCTAGTGGAAATACCTATGGGTTAGGAATTAGAGGAGCCTGGAGTTCTTCCCTTTGCTGTGTACGGGTAGGAGGTTTTGAAAGGGGCTAAGACAATATGGATCCCCATCAATGTATCCTGTAGGTTGCAGTGCTCATCTTAACCGCAGGCTTGCTCTGCTCTGACACCCACTTTGTCAGTTCCCAGCTCTCATTTACTACAGAATTGAGTTCAGACTCCCAGCCCAGAGTTTAGTGTACCGCCCCTATCTTAGTATGTTTGTGCTGCTATCACAGAATACATGAGACTAGGTAATTTATAAGGAACAGAAATTTACTTCTCATAGTTCTGGAGGCTGGAAAGTCCAAGATCAAGGTGCCAGTTTCTGATGTATCTGGTGAGGGCATTTTTGCTGCTTCACATAGCAAAATGGCAAAAGGGCAAGCTAGCAGAATGCTGCACAAAGCCTCATTTTATAAGGGCACGAAACCCATTCATTAGGGAGGAGCCCTTATGGCCTAATCACAATCACCTGGGATGGTTTTAAAACCTACTGAGACCTGGCCTCCCCTACCCTAGACCAGTTAAATCAGAATTCCTGGGAAGGGGTCTTAAAGGTCCCACTTCTTTAAACTATCACATTGGCAACCCCTGAATCTTGAAGGGACACAATCAAACCATAGCACTCCCTATCTAAATTGTTTGTCCAGCTCCACCTCCTTCTCTCCATCCCTACCAGACATACAGACTCTTCCCTGCTGCCCTGTACCGTCATGCCTTCTGCCCTCTGCCTAGAGTACCTACTCTGTCCCTTTCCTCCAGACCATCAAACACTCTCCTCCTCTTTAGTCTTTGCGGCCATTGCAGATGGCGCCTTCCCTGTGAAGCCAGCTTTACCTTTTCCCCATGGCTGGAATTCATCTTCCCCTTAATTGGGTTCCCAGCTCCATGTTTATGCTCCTCTGGCACTTGACAGTCAGAACTGGCATTCTTGCAGACATTTACGGAAACAGCCTAGGTGTCAGGAACCCTGGGTCCTGGGGACAGTTCTGCCACTAGCTCTACATGTGCCTTTGAAAAGTCATGTTACTCTCTGGACCCCAGTTTTCTTGACCATAAAATGAAGGGTTAGGCTGGAGTTCACTGTGGTCCCATCCAGCCCTCTCTAAAGAGTATTTTCTTGCCTTTACCTTTCTCGGCTTTGCCTAGCCCAGTCTCACGCACATTCTGGGTGCTCCGAAACAAGTTTTAGCAGGGTCTGGACACCTGCAGAATCTTCAAGGACACGTGAGGCAGATGCACAAAGTAAGAGCCACGTAGTGATGAGGGTGTGCCATAGTTTGGATTGGCGGGTGATGAGAGCACCCCCATTTATTCTGAGTGAGCAATTTCAACCTCTGGCTTTCAGAACTTTTCATGGAATCAGTTTTATGAACTGTCCTCCTATTTAAAAAAAAAAAAACGCTGAATAATGAACCCCACAGCCAATTTGTTATTCCCCTCTGAGGTCGTGTGCAGCCTAGACAGAGGCAGTAAATCGTCGGTCTACTGAAGGTCCATGGGAGCATGTGGTTGAGGATGAAGCTTTTTATAATGAGAAACTAAAAGTCTTTAAATAAGTTGAAAATGTAAAACTTGAGAGGCCAGAATCCCGCTTTAGGCAGGCATCTCTTTTTTTTTTTTTTTTTTTCCCCTCCCCCCACCCCACAACAGTCCCCGGAGTGTGATGTTCCCCTTCCTGTGTCCATGAGTTCTCATTGTTCAATTCCCACCTATGAGAGAGAACATGCGGTGTTTGGTTTTTTGTCCTTGCGATAGTTTACTGAGAATGATGTTTTCCAGTTTCATCCATGTCCCTACAAAGGACATGAACTCATCATTTTTTATGGCTGCATAGTATTCCATGGTGTATATGTGCCACATTTTCTTAATCCAGTCTATCGTTGTTGGACATTTGGGTTGGTTCCAACTCTTTGCTATTGTGAATAGTGCCGCAATAAACATACGTGTGCATGTGTCTTTATAGCAGCATGATTTATAGTCCTTTGGGTATATACCCAGTAATGGGATGGCTGGGTCAAATGGTATTTCTAGTTCGAGATCCCTGAGGAATCGCCACACTGACTTCCACAATGGTTGAACTAGTTTACAGTCCCACCAACAGTGTAAAAGTGTTCCTATTTCTCCACATCCTCTCCAGCACCTGTTGTTTCCTGATTTTTTAATGATGGCCATTCTAACTGGTGTGAGATGGTATCTCACTGTGGTTTTGATTTGCATTTCTCTGATGGCCAGTGATGATGAGCATTTCTTCATGTGTTTTCTGGTTAGGCAGGCATCTCTTGCTCTTTGTACAGAATGGAGGCATTTTTCAAAAATACTCCTTTTTTATAACCTGCAGAGGGTGCTGTGAGGCATAAAGCCACTGAGACTGCTAGTATTCCCATTGCTACAGCTGTTCCATGAGTGACAGCTGTTATTTGTTGAATGGCTGTCACATGGGAGGCTCTTTATTATTAAGTGCTTTACATATGCTTGTTAATTAAACCCATTGTTACAGATGAAAAAACTGAGGCAGGGTGTGGGAGCTGTAAGTAACCTATCCAGTGTCACATAGTGGGCAGGACTGGAGTCTGAGCCCAGGTCTGTGGGCCCCTGTCACTCCTCTCTACAATTAGGCTTCAATGCCTTTCACAAACCTCATCCCTCCGACTTACTAAATGGGGCTTCTCAGTCCCAAAATCTGGAGGCCCATGGTTCAGAAATTTGGGGTGGCTTTTAAAATTCCTAAAGACCTGGACCCTCCCAGGAATTCTGATTTAATTGGTCTAGGGTAGGGGAGGCCAGGTCTCAAAATGTTTTAAAACCATCCCAGGTGACTCTTACCTGGTTGAAAACTCCTGCGTGATAAGCGCTTTAGCCAAGGCACAGGCAGAGGGCTGCCGAGCACCACGGAGGGAACAGTTAGAGGAGACTCTGGGACCTGGCGAGGGGCTGGGGCAGAAGGGCTGTTCCAGGAGCCGGCGTGGGTGAGCAGGACTGCGGGAGGATGTGGGCAGCCGAGGCAGCAGGCCTCCAAGCAGACGGGTCTGCGGTAGACACAGGGGAGGGGAGGCCTGGGCTGCGGTGTTGGCTTGGGCAGTCAGTTGGGCCCGATGGGGGCCTGATGTGCTGTATGCAATCCCCAGTCTGGCCTCATGATTTTCGGATCTCTGCTGCTCACCGGCTCCTCCTGCCAGCTGCCCTGCCACGCTGGGCATGGCTGTTCCTCAGTAAGGAGCTCTGAAGCCAGGTGGGATGGAAGTCCTGTGACTGGCCTCCCAGAGTCTTCATGGAGCTTTTCCACATGGGGATGGGGGTGACAGGGTGCTGCAGTGGCTGTTTGCAGGTCTTGTTGGCAGGCAATGTGTAGCATCATGGGGTCAGCTTCCCAAACGCCAGAGAGGGTGGATTTGTTGGCTGCTTAGCCCCCAAAATATGCATGGAGATGTACTGGGATCTTAAAGTTTAAACCCTGAGGACAGAGCTAAGAGACACCTAGGAGAGAACAGAGCTAAGAGACACCTAGGAGAGAAAGAGTGTGGAGATTGTGAGCCTGTGTATGTGGTGTATACGTGTTTGTGAATGTGTGTGCAGAGGTGTGAATGTGTTTGTGGATGTGTGGGAGCTTGAGTACTTGTGTGAATTATGTGTACATATGGGTGTGTGGAAGTGCAACAGAGTATGTGTGTGTGGGTGTGTATGAGTGTAGATCTGTGTGCGTGTGTAGGTGAATGTGTGTGTCTGTGTGTGCTTGAGAGTGTGTATGTGTGGTTGTGTGTATGTGTATGAGCGTCAGTCTGTGTGTGTGTAGGTCTGTGTGAGTGGGAAGCTGTGTGAGTGGGAAGCTGTGCAAGTGTCTGGATGTGTGTGTCTGGATGAGTGTATGACCGAAGCTGTGTGAGTGTGTCTGGGTATGTGTATGTCTCTGAGTCTGCGTGACTGAAGCTATGCAAGTGTGAAGCTGTGTGAGTGTGTGGGTAAGTCTGTGTAAGTCGTGTGTGGGTGAGTGGGGTGTGAGTGGTGTGAGCTGTGGGTGTGAGTCTGAGTATGAAGCTATGTGAGTGGGTATGTGGGTGTGTGGGTGAGTGTGTGTGTGGGTGTGTTCTGGTGAGTCTGTATGTGGGTGTGAGTCTGGGTGAGTCTGTGTGTGTGGGTGTGAGTCTGGTGTGTGTGGGTGTGAGTCTGGTGAGTGTGAGTGGGTCTGTGTGAAGCTGTGTGTGTGTGTGTCTAGGTGAGTGAGTGTGAAGCTCTGCGTACAAAGCTGTGAATGTGTCTGCATGTGTGTATGGGTGAGTCTGTGTGAGTGTGAAGCTGTGTGTATGGGGGGGTGCATGCACATATGTCCCAGGTCAGTTTGCTCAGCCCCCAGAGATTCCAGGCGGCTATTTCTGCCTTGCTCTTTGACCAGATCCGGCTTCAGACTGTGATGCGTCATGCTCTCAGTGGAATTTCTCTAGCCTCCTTTTCCTCATTTCTCTTGAATAACTGGGGAATGTCCGTGCCCCACTCTCTGAGCTGTTGCTTAAAATCATGTAAGGCCTCAGCACATAGTAGGTGGTCAGTCCACGGTGGCTCCTCCACCCCTCGTTCACTTCTGTCAGTAGGCGGTGGATGCTTGTCCTCCTGGCATGCGATCTAGCCTAGTGCCCCTTCAACAGCGTTAGAAGACCTGGGTTGGAGTCCACTTGGGCCCCTAACCCCATACTGGACCCCCAGCAACTAATGTCACCTCTCTGGATTATATAGTTACTTCCTCTCTGTGTTCCTCAGTTTCCTTATCTGTAACATGGGGGTGCTCTTCCTGCCCTACACAGTTGTTTGTGTGGTCAAATAAGGTAGACTGCTGAGGGCTTCATGCTGGAGGCTGGATCCCGTTCCACTGCTACAGAGCCTGGAAACCGATTTTTCAATCAATCTCTGCTCTTGCTCTTCTTCCTCTCTGGTTCTCGTTGGTGCATTGTAGGAAATCTGGGTGCAGTTTCTCTGTGATAACTGATCGTCACATGCACCTGTGCTGCACGTGTGTCCATGCACCTTTTTCCATCCACAGACCTCCTAATTTCAGTTTTGATAAAATATAACTCAGGCTTACCATATTTGCTTGTACTTCTTTTATTCACTTCAGGAGACACTGGGTCTTGGTTTTCCAAATAGGGTTTTTGACCTGGGATTAAGACTGCCTTTGCCATGCAAAGTAGGATAGAAAGTTGAGAAATCTTCCCAGAGAAGCAAAGTGTTGGGTTTTCCTGGGAGGTGCATGGTAGGACACACATGGGATTAGCTTGGAAATCCTGAAAGGGCTTCGTGTCACCCAAATGATAAAATATATGCATGAGTTGTAATTGCTATCCCCAGAATTACATTCACTGGTCCTGTGCTCTGATATCTACACCCATTCATTTACTTGAGATCCCATGTGACAGGTTGTCCCCACCTTTAACAAGCCAGAACATTTGGACACAGAATGCTTCCATCAGATGGATTGGAAGGCTGGGGCGGGGTGGGAAGAAATGGGTTTCCCGGTGACTTGTTCTGGGCAGGAACAGAACCTGTCAAGGGTTTGTTTCCTTTTCCTTGCAAGAAAATGCAAACCACTGGTCTCTGCATATCCCTCCAGACATTCATGGGAGAAGCCAGGCTAATGTTTATAGAAGCCTATTGGGAGTGGCTGCCTTCAGGATGGAGAGAAAGCTCATTACGTCGAGCTGCCAAAATTTAATCCAAAGAAAATATACTATTCCCCTAGAAAATGGGTTGGACACATGTGGACTGTGTTAACTTTAAAATCAACAAATCAGTTATCAAAATACTAATTTTCTAAGCAGTATGTGACCAGGGAAATGAACACATTGTGTAATTTGATGTGTCTCTGTAAGTCTTAGAACCTGCATCTATGTTTATCAACCAAGGGCTTCACCTTCTCTAATGAAATTTTGTTAAATCTTTGGTTTGGTATTTTTAATTTTACCATCCAAGATCTGTTAATGTAGTGTTTTCATTCAATTTCAAAGTAAAGTTTATTATTGTTTGGTGCTTACAAAATAACAAATGCTCATTGTAAGAATTTTAGAAAAGATGGGAAATGATTTTTAAAAAACCTATAAAAATAACAGTGGTTGAACAGAAAAGGGCATGAGGAAACTTTCTGGGGCAATGGGAACATTCTAGTTCTTTATAGGGGTTTTGGTTTCTACACAGGCATACATAATTGTTGAAACTTCAGCCAATGCACCCTTAAGATTTGTGAACTTCATTGTATGTACATTTTATATTAAAAGAAAATCTGTGAACAATTATTGAATTGGGTTAATGACATGTATGATTAAGTATTTGGAAGAAGTGTACAGATGTCTGCAATTTACTCTGAAGTGAATCAAAAAAATAAGCTTGATGATGAATATATGGATAGATATGTAATAAAGCAAATAAAATATTAATGGAGAATCCAGATCTTGGGTGTGTTAGTGTTCACTATAAAATTCTTTCAACTTTGCTGTATATCTGAAAACTTACATAATAAAGTATTAGGGAAGAGAGATTACTAATTAAGAGAAAAATCCATATTTACAATCCAAACTTAACCCACTATTAGCATCTTAGTACACATTATTTTCTTTCATTTTTGTTTTCAAGAATGCATAATTTTGTACCATTATGACTTTATACAGATTTATTTTCATATTTTTTCACTCAATATTATATCATAGTTTTGTTATGAAAAGTCTTCGTTATGTAATTTCTAAATTGAGGTATTATTTATGTACAGTAAAACTTACACTTTCTAGTTTAGAGTCCTGTGAGTTTTGACAAATGCCTACAGTCATGTAACCACCACCACAACCAGGATGTAGAACAATTATATCATTTAGGAAAACTTCTCTGTGCCCCTTTGAGGTCAGCCCACCTCCTCACATCCAGCTCTTGGCAACCACTGATCTGTCCTCCAGAATGTCATTAAGATGGAATCATGCAGTGGAGGATGTACCTTCTGACTCTGGCTTCTTCCACCCATGCACAATACATTCGAGATTCATCCATGTCCTTGCATGTACTAGTGGTTTGTTCTTTTTTGCTGATGAGTAGTATTCCATTGTAAGTATGTACATTAATATAGTTTTAATGTTTGTAAAAATTCATGGTATATCATAACATGTTTATGTATTCTCCTATTTGGATATTTAAGATGTTTTGCTTTTTCATTATTATAAGTGCCATCATAGTGAACACCTTTAAGCATAATTGTTATCATCGATCATTAAGGTAGATTCCCAGGAAGGGAATTACTAAATCGAATGTTATGAATATTTTTACTGTCCTTACTACATTTTTAATCATTAAAATGTTTCTCTTTGTATTTCTTTATATGGTTTATAAGAAGCTTGACTTCAAACTCCACTGGTGTTTATAATCCTCTTTTCCTCCTCTCTTTCTCAATATTGCCACCACAGAACTGACCTGAAGTTTCAGTGTAGTCGGAGAGCTCTTCAAGTAATAAATCATGGAGACCAATCAGGAAACTTCCCTCTTCTTGGTGAAAATCTTGGAGGAACTGGACAGCAAGCAAAATACCGTTTCTTATCAGGACCTGTGCAAATCTCTGTGTGCCCGGTTCGATCTGTCGCAGCTTGCCAAACTGAGAAGTGTGCTCTTCTACACAGCTTGTCTCGATCCCAATTTTCCAGCCACGCTATTCAAAGACAAGATGAAATGCACTGTGAATAACCAGCAATCAAAGAAAATCATGGTGGCAGCAGATATTGTGACGATATTCAACCTGATCCAAATGAATGGCGGGGCTGCCAAGGAGAAGCTGCCTACGGGCCGCCAGAAGGTGCGCAAGAAGGAGGCATCCTTTGAATCATGCAGGTCGGACACAGAGATCTGCAATGCAGCTGAGTGTGAGCCACTGAACTGTGAGCTGAGTGAGAGGTCTTTCAGCCGGGGCTACCCCACCAGGCAGTCGTCCAAGTGCCGGAAGATGGACTGCAAGGACTGCCCGCAGTTTGTCCCTGCCTCTGAGCCTAACTTCCTGTTGGGAGTTAGCAAAGAGGTGAAAAACCGCGCTGCTTCCCTGGACAGGCTGCAGGCTCTGGCCCCGTACTCTGTGACCAGCCCTCAGCCCTGTGAGATGCAGAGGACCTACTTCCCCATGAACATCGAAAACGAGTCCATTTCAGACCAGGACTCCTTGCCCATCAACCAGAGCATCAAGGAGACCTTCATTTCCAATGAGGAGCCATTTGTGGTCCAGTCCTGTGTCCAGAAAAGGAATATCTTCAAAGAGGATTTTCACAATTTGATGGCAGTGTCCCCCGGTTTGGTTGGCCCCGTCAGCAAAGCAGAGAATGAGCACAGGGAACCCCAGAGTCGAAAGGAAACCCACAAGCCACCCTTCTTCAACCACAGCTTTGAAATGCCCTATAACAGCCAGTACCTGAATCCGGTGTATTCCCCGGTTCCTGACAAAAGGCGAGCAAAGCACGAAAGCTTAGACGACCTTCAAGCCTCTACATACTTTGGGCCCACTCCCGTGATGGGAACCCAAGAAGCCAGGCGCTGTCCAGGGAGGCCCAACAAGCAGACTCCCTGGCCAGCCAAAAGCTGGAGCCTAAACACAGAGGAAGTTCCTGACTTTGAACGGTCCTTTTTCAATAGAAATCCCTCCGAGGAGAAGCTACGCTATCCAAATGCCAGTAGCCAGACTCCCAATTTCCCAGCCCCAGACAGGCGCCCGACTTACCTCGTGCCAAAAGATCAACAGCCAATTCTCCCCATTGCTTATGCAGCAAAACCAAGTGGGCTCAAATCTAAAGAGATCTCATGCCCTGTTGATCTGGAGAAGCACGAACCAGTCAAAAAGTTTAAAGACAAGAGCAGTAACTGCACCAGTGGGCAGCTCAGCTCAGACACCAGTAGTGTGGGCACCCAGACTGAGCACGTGCTGGAGCCCAAGAAATGCAGAGACCTGTGCACCTCCGGTCAGGGCAAGTACAGTGACAGGCACACCATGAAGCACTCAGACGATGACTCAGAAATTGTCAGCGATGACATCAGTGACATTTTCCGATTTCTTGATGACATGAGCATCAGTGGCTCCACAGGAGTGATACAGTCGTCCTGCTACAACAGCACAGGGTCCTTGTCTCAGCTCCATAAGTCAGACTGCGACAGTTCCCCTGAGCACAACTTAACCAAAATTGCCAATGGGGTCCCCAATAGCAAGGGAGACAAGGGCAACCGGCCTGAAAACACCCACCACTCGGAAGAAGAGCTGAAGACCAGTGTGTGCAAACTGGTGCTCAGGATCGGCGAAATCGAACGGAAGCTGGAATCCCTGTCGGGTGTCCGTGAGGAAATCTCCCAGGTCTTGGGCAAACTAAATAAGTTGGACCAGAAAATGCAACAGCCTGAGAAGGTGAGTGTGCAGATAGATCTGAACTCCTTGACGAGTGAGGCTCCGTCTGATGACAGTGCCTCTCCCCGGATGTTCTGTGCACACAACGGCTCCCACGGACCCAAGCTAGAGAACAACCCTGACTGGTGCTGCTCCGATGCTAGCGGGAGCAATAGCGAAAGCCTGCGGGTCAAGGCCTTAAAAAAAAGCCTCTTCACCAGGCCATCCTCTCGGTCCCTAACAGAGGAGAACAGTGCCACGGAGTCCAAAATCGCCAGCATCTCCAACTCGCCCAGAGACTGGCGCACCATCACTTACACCAACCGTGTGGGCCTCAATGAGGAGGAGATAAAAGACACAGGCCCAGGAGATAATAAAGACTGGCATCGGAAATCTAAAGAGGTAATTTAAACTTAAGTTCACATAATCGGGCACCAGCTTCATCATAGCCCTGGTGTATTTCAAAGCCTTGAACATGGCATTAAACAGGCAAGAGGCCTGGCCTCTGTGTGCCAGTCATCCTTCCAGGTTTGGCAGGGTTTTCACATTGGAATAGAGAGGACAACATAGGCAGGTCGTGTGTTCTGCCAGGTTGTCCGTCAGCTAGGAGGAGCACATGCTGTGATGTTGCCGACAGCAGAACGTAGGGTTGGGATTCATTGGACAGGTGGTGTGAGAACAGATTTTCATAGAATGGGGAATGTGTCAGAGCAGGCAAGCATCACCAAGGATATCTTCCTGTCCTTTCTGAAATAGCAGGATGCAGGCCAGGTACATGAGGGAAAATACTGAAAAGGGTGCTAGCTGATACATCCCTTTCATGGACTTCATTGTATGTGTGATGTTCCTTTTTAAGTATGAGGTTTTTTTCATTATAAAATAAATCAGTGATTAGGAAGTAAAGAAGATAAATAGGATCACGAGGTCAGGAGTTCAAGACCAGCCTGGCCAATATGCTGAAACCCCGTCTCTACTAAAAATGTAAAACATTAGCTGGGTGTGGTGACACAAGCCTGTAGTCCCAGCTACTTGGGAGGCTGAGGCAGGAGAATTGCTTGAACCCAGGAGGCGGAAGTGGCAGTGAGCCGAGATCACACACTGCACTCCAGCCTGGGTAACAGAGCGAGACTCTGTCTCAAAAAAAAAAAGATAAAAAAGAAAGTCATTCATAGTTCCAGCACGCAAAGACAGCAACTCTTAATCTGGTGTCTTTCCTTTCCTTTTTGGTTTTTTTCTCTACACTGTTGTTTGTTGGAGGCTCTTTCACGTAAGCTCAGTGCTTTTGCATGTTTATAGCAGACTTCACTTCCTCAGTCCTAGAATCATTGTGCACATATACACTCGAATCCTTTCTTTCTCTCACCCCCTGCAGTAAGGATGATTTGTTTCTATGGGACCTGTGGCCAATCCTGTTCATTCTAACTGGGTTACAGTGACCCCTTTCTGGCCAAGGTGATGCAACTTCAGTTTGTTGCTTGTCTCCATTCCATGTCCTGCTTCTAAAAGGTCAGTGGACAGACAAGGCCCTGCTCCTGAGGTCTCCAAGGTCTGTGTTGTCAGAGAGTGACAGTGGTGTGAGCTACAGACATTCAAAGCCAGGGAGGAGGCCAAGCTCCTCAAATGGTGCTGAGAAGGAAAAGCTTGTAAAACTGGGTTTTAAGGAAATTTTCAGGGTCCAAAGAGGGGAGGGAGTAGAGGCCGCCTTTTTTTTTTTTTTTTCTGATTTTAAATAAACCTCTGGTGTCTGTTGGTTACTGCTCTGCGCTTCTGGAGCAGCTTACTGCATGTGGTGTTGGAGAGGATCCAGAGTTTGATATGTGCTGCCACGCTGGGCACAAGACGCCCAGACCTAGTCCTCCCCTGGGGTCCTATTGTCACTGTCTCTTAGCTGCCAGGGTCTGGCCAGATTTCTGGTGCTTTGGGTTTCAGATATCATTGAACAGTGGCCATTTAGAGAACTCAAATGGTTAAGTGCTTCTGTAGAAATATCAGGTTAAACTGAACCAGCCATGCCTCCCACCTATCAAATGTCAAAGCTTCACAAAGCCAGCAGAAATGAGCAGACACAAGCTTGAGTCAGATCTGCTCGATAGGCCTAACACAAAGTTGCTAACACTGGGGATGCATTCTCTTTATTTTGTCCCCTTCTGCAACCTCATTTCTCCTTCCTGGCTTGTGGCTCTCACCACCTTGGGGATGGTGATTCCCATGGTAGTGACCAGACCTGGCCCGCCTTTGGAGCTTTAGTTGCATATGTCAAACTGCTGAAGGCCAGTTTCCCCTAAATGTCTTGCCTACATGTCAAAATCTACAGTTCCCAAAGCAGGCTTTTCTGTTCCTTTAAAACCAGCGTTCCCTCTCACTATTTCCATTCTGGGAGGGGTGAGGATGGGGTCAGCATTCTAGCAATCCTCCAAACTGAAGAAGCCCCTCTGGTCCCTCTTCTTGGGCTTTGTCCAGTGAAGCTACCAGACCCTATGGATTTGCCTTCTGTCGTGTCTTTTGCAACTCTTCCTTCTTTTCCATTTACACCTCTACCTTGAGTCAAGGCTCTTTCCCTACCAGGGATGCTTGGGCACATTCTCCACCTTCCATCTCATCTCATGGACCACTCGTGCATTCGCTTTCCTAAAATGCCACTGTCTGTGGTTGCACAGGGCACCCTATTCCCCACTCTTCTCTGACTCTCTTTGCCTCTGCAAAGAGTTGCAAACTTCTTAGCCAGGCCTTCACAACCCTGTGAATTTCATGTACCTTTCCTCAACTAGAAGGCTCTGTTATGCCTTGACTGGACCCTGCTCTACCTTGATGAGTCTTCCTGTTTTTCCTCAAAATAGCCATGCTCATTCATTTGGTCACCCATTCAGTAAACACTAATTGAGCACCTATGACGGCCAGGCCCTATTTCACTGTCAAACTTTTCTTTATGTGAATCCTCCACCAAGACTCTCTGGTCCACCTCCCCTGTACTGATCTAAGTCCTATGTTCCCCTCAAGGCCCCTTACTTCATAAGTCTCTGTAAGCTTTCCTAGGGCTTATTGCTGGTCTCCAGCCCTTAATCCTGTTTGTTCAGACATAGTGGATGCAAACTTTTATTGAAAATACGTATTATGTATATATATTGACTGTCCAGTGAGAACACAAACTCAGTGATATGAACAGGCATGGGCAGCAATGAAACTTTCCATCTTACAAGTGAAAACAGTTTCAAATCCTGGCTCTGCCACTTACCAGCTGTCTGACATTGGGTCAGTCTCTTAACCTCTCTGAGTTTCCATATCCATACTAGGGATAATAATAGTTACAACCTCAGAATTTTAATGAGAAGATGAAATGAAGACAATGCATGTTTAGCACTGAGCAGAGTGGTGGACACATAGCCCTTGGTTAATTGCAATTATGCCTGCAGTGGCTACCATCGTAGTTATTATTATCACCATCTCCCCTTCCTCCCAGGTTGGTGCAGACTCTGCATGCAATAGGAGCTCTCTGAGTGTTGGGTGGTGGTGATGAGCAAAAACTGGTGAAGTCTCTTAGAAGATACTTGGCTTTGATGAGTTAGAAAATAAGAGGGAACCTCATTTTCTTGTGTGGGTTTATCCTGTGTTTTCTGTGTCAGTGTCAGCAGTCTTGATGGTCTGGAATAGCCAAATGTTATACTCTATTTGGGTAAGAGCCAATGGGTTGGATTTGCTGGTAGGTGGAGACGTGTTTCCAGTCCCCATGCAGGTGTAGGACCCACACACTCACACACGTACACACATACACCACTTGTGCTTCCAGCCCCTATGCAAGCATATGATCCACACACACACACACACACCAGGTGTGCTTCCAGCCCCTATGCAAATGTATAAGCCACACAGTCACACACGTATACCACGTGTGCCCACCACGTTCTTGCACATCAACTCTCATCGCATCACACCTAAACATTCTCCTTCTCTTCCTTCTGTACACACACCTCGACTCACATTCTCTTTTCCTTTTTCTCTTGCTATTACTGAGATACACAGCTTCTTTGCTCTCTGTTCCATACACATGACTTCATATAATTGGCTCTAACCCTTTGATGAATATTCATGGAGTGTCTTCTACTTGGTGGTATTATTTTGCTGGAGAAGGGGATTAAAAGGTGAACAAAACCATCCCTTGCCTTTTAGGAACTCATAGTTTAGCGGAGGAACCAGACGGGCAAACAGGCGGTTATAGTTCAAAGGCACAAATGCTGGCTGAAGGGTCTGAACACAGTTCTAAGAGGTCACATAATGAGCACCGACCCAATCTTATAACAGGTACACTGAGAGCAGAAACCCTTGGCTTGCATTTCAAGGACTGAGAATATTAATTATTGCCACCTGTTTTAGGCACCTTCCTACCTTCACACAGCTGCCCAGACTTCTCTCTCATCCTGAAGGCCGTATCCTCTCTGATAGGGGCCCATCTGCTGCCTGGGAAAATCACTAGAGGCTCCCAATATGTGCTTTCTGACTCAGCTTCTTCCCTCCAAAGAAGCAGTGTAGCATCAGGGTTTTCAGTGAGTTCCTTGAGGAAAGGACCCATATCTTTTACTCATCTGTACCCCGTGCAAAATGGTAAAAGAAGGGGGACATTAATATCAGTAGTTAAACAACGGGTCTCTAAAGCCAGATGATCAGGTTTAAATCCTAGCTCCACCCCTTACTAGCTGTGTGCCTTGGGGCAAGTTACTGAGTCTGGGCTCCGTTTTCCTACCTGTACAATGGGGATTCACAATGATAGTGATGGCGTAAAGATTACATTAAATAACCTTTTTCTGGAACAGAAATGTTAGTTTATATTAGTAACATTATGACCATAAGCCTTTCCTAGAGAATTTCCCCCAATATGGCTATGCTTTCATACTTTCGATTTGCCTGGAAGTAACTGCACTTTGCTACCTGAATGTCTACAGGAAAGCTGCTGGCTGCTCAATTGCACTGTGAAATCCAAGGGCATCTGTGCCATTTGTCTGGACTTCTTTGTGCCCCTCTGCAGGCAGACAGGCAGTACGACATTCCCCCACAGCACCGACTGCCCAAGCAGCCCAAAGACGGCTTCCTGGTGGAGCAGGTGTTCAGCCCTCACCCCTACCCTGCCTCCCTCAAGGGCCACATGAAGAGCAACCCCCTGTACACAGACATGCGGCTGACTGAGTTGGCCGAGGTGAAGCGGGGCCAACCTTCTTGGACCATTGAGGAGTATGCACGGAATGCGGGCGACAAAGGCAAGCTGACAGCCCTGGACCTGCAGGTGAGCCTCTCACTGTCCCTGGGTGGGGGGAAGCCCAGCTGTGCCCTGGCAAATGCAGGAATGGATCACGGACGGCTTAGACCGGCCAGCCCACTTTCACACCCTTCAACTCCCTGGGCCCCCAACATGGAATTCAGAACTTTAATAAACCATAGAGCAGAAGAGACTTTTAACAAGGGGATCGTTGTTTTGCTTATTTGTAAACATTTAGCAGTAGCAATGCTTGATTGATTTATGTATTTTTTTATCGGCCATCTGATTTGCTAACAATGCATTTACGACTCTGTACCAAGTGCAGATTCTAATATTTGCTCACAAGACCTGAGCCAAACTGTTTAATGAAATACAAGCTGATTTCTCCTTCCATATGTAGCACGTGGGATAAGCATATTTGTGGGAGCCAAGCTATGGATTATGTTTCCATACGGAGCAGCCCCAGGTAAGAGCCATCCCCGGAAGCTCTGTGAATGCAGTTGTGGCTGGAGGGCATGTTTTTTGTTCACCCACAGGCAGGGCTGGGTTTTGGCCACACTTTTATTTTGGTGGGCAGCTCTGCCTGGTTCCATTCACACTGGGTTGATCTGTGTCTCCAGATCACCACAGGAGCAAAGGAAGCACCCTGTCCCTACCTTAGCACTTAGCTTTGTAAGCAGCGAGGCCATAGCACCAGGAGTGCCCGTTCCGTCCAGGCTCTAGAATGACCATGCACTTGAAGCACAGTTGGTGAGAGCTGCCTGTGGAGATCAGTATGGCAAGGCTTCCCTGAAATGGCCTTGCTCTAAAACAAAGAGGGCTGTGGGAGGTGCAGTGTGGTGGAGGGAAAAGACTGCATTCTGGCAGCGCTGGGTTTTCATCCAGGACTCCTTCGCTGTGTGATCTGAAGCATTCACTCCATCTGATTGAGGTTCAGTCCCTCCACCTAAGTGGACATAATAATATCAAGCTTGTGAGTCATTGTAAGAATTAATGTATTTAAAGTACCTGGCATCAAGTAGGCACTGAAAAAGAAGGCCCTTGGGGGCTGGTCAATGATGCCGAAATCAATCAACTTTGCATGGTGCTTTTTACAGTCTCTCAGTTCCAGGCACAGTGGCCTGTGAGGCAGGAATTGCTATGACCATCTTCAGTTTACCAATGAGGAAATCGAGGCCCCAGGAAGCTCAATAATTTGCCCCAGGTCAGACAAGCCTAAATTCATACTGGACCATCTGGCAATAAGTCTCATGTTCTTTCTCTTCTGCAATTTCTTTGCCATTTCATTTTTCTATTGTTAAGGGTTTAGTGGAGTTTTATGTTACAAAAGAAAATGATTGCAATGACATTTGTTTATCTTGGGCCTTAAATGACAGCAATTATGGGAAGGGGCAGCTCTGGCCAGACCCTGACAGTGAGGGTTTGACAGTGAGCGTTGTGGGGGCATCAGGAGCAACCCTGAGCCCTTCCTCACCCCCTTACCTCATGCATGTTACATTCCCACTTGTACTGCATACCCCCTTGATCCTTCAGGTCAATCCCTCTTCTGTCAACTTCCTGCGGGCAAGGAGGCTAGACAGGGATTTGATTCTCCCTCCGGTGGAATATTTCACCAGTATCACTGGATGACCTTGAAAGAGTTAGATTAATTAAGTGAGCCATAGACTGAGAAACATCTTTGCAAAGTTTGCAGGGAGGGAGCTGGAAGATTTTCCCCCTACAGATATGTGAGCTTTTAGTGCACCAATGTTTATAAGCATAAAGATAAAATTATAAAAATTAAAAATAGATATTGGGGTTACAGAGCTTTAGGTGACATTACTTAAAAATCCAAAGGAGAGAGTATCCAAGTTGCATAAAATATGAGGAAGTAGAGAGTTCAATAGCCGTGTGAGGGTGTTTACAGCAAAAAAGAGCCAACCTTGAGAGCTTGGTGAAGGCAGCAAGCACAACCTTTTTTCATCTCTTTGCAGAGACTCGGGTACAGTCTTAGGGCAGTGTTGGTGTCTGGACAATCTTCCCGGAGTTCCTTTGTGTTGAGATATACATTCGCCATCAGTGGTGCCCACTTGACGGCGTAGGCAAAGGTGCAGACCCTGTTCTTCTTTCCAGTGTTTGCCAGGGCTAATTAATAACTGCATACACTCACCTGTGTCCCCTGAAACCTCAGCATTACTTCTACTTGGTGCGATTACAGCTTACAGTTATTGAAAAAACTAATTAAAAATAGTTTATTTCACACGCTGAATCCCAGCCCATAATAGTGTATGTAGCTATGAAAGAAAGCCAATTTCCTTCTGTCTGAGCCAGAGGGAATAAATTACAAAATCTGATGTGTCATTTAGATACTGTTTGGCTCCTGGGCCATCCCTAGGATGACTGAGAAGAAGAGCAGGTTGTTTTACCCATAGTGTGCTGAGCCTGACTTCCAGGTGCCAGGGTAGGGAGGGCTGCTGGTCTGACCCCCTACCAGCACCCAGCCTTCAGGGGCACATCAGCCGCTTTTGCAGACCAGTCTTCCAGCAAAATATGCCCATCTTGGGTCCATCTCTCCTTTCTTTAGTGCCTATTAAACTGCTGAAGGGTGTTCATGTTTTCATGCCAAGGAGAGCAGACTGGCCCCAAGGGCCTGCGGCAAGCAGAGCTTTGGTGGCTCAAGCAGGAGGAAGAGGCGGTCCAACAGTCAGGGTTCGGCAGCAGTGGAACTGCTCTGGGAAGCTCAGGGAAGAGGCTCCTGGGGCTCTAGCAGAGGATGCAGGAGTTTCTTGCAAAGGCTGAAGGGTTGGACGGAGCACCCTGCACAATAAGGACTTTTCCCACAGTGAGAGTGTCTTGGTTTCTATTTTGGGTGCCCTGAGTGTTCAGGACCACCTCCCACCCTTCCATGTAACTTGAGAAATTCAACAGCAGTCTCTAAACATTATGCCTTGGTGAGGGAAGGGACCGGGAAGATTTTCTGTGATGCCTACATCCCCTTCTCTTTCCATTGTACAGTGTCACATAGCATGTTCTAGAACAGGGGCTGGCAAACTTTCTCTGTAAAGGACCAGATAGTAAATCCTTTAGGCCTTGTGGGCCTTATAATCTCCCACAACTGCTCAGCTCTGCTATTGTAGCATGAAAGCAGCTATAGACAATTTGGAAACAAATAGGAGTGGCTGTGTTCCCATAAATCTTTATTTTTGGACACTGAGATTTGCATTTCATATAATTTTCACATGTCATCAAATATTCTTTTGATTTTTTTCAACCATTTAAAAATGGAAAAAAAAATCACTCTTAGTTCAAAGGTTGTACAAAGACAGGTGGCAGGTCAGATAGGGCCTGCAGGCCATAGTGTGCCTACCCCTGTGCTAGACAACTGTGAGCAACAGGTAGATAAAGCCTGAAGGGTGCAGGGCCTGCGGGTTGTCAGTGTCCTGGCAGCAAGCAGGCGGCATGCCCAAAGGGGGTAATTAAGGAGGAGACTCTTTACAATAGTTGGTGAAGCACCCAGAGACCAGCACCAGTAGGAAGCTGTTGCCACCCTTGGATCTGAAGGGCCAAGGGAAAGGGGCTGTTTCTGAAACCTACTGAGACCCACAGCTCTGAGAGCAGGTGTCCAATAGGAGCTGGGCCACTGCCAAACTGCAGCCCAGCTGGGAGGGAGCTGGGGGACTAAATACCTCAATCTCTCTTTCCTCTTATCTTCATTGGCTGAACCCGCATGGGAGCTTGAGGGCAGGGGAGTCTCCATGACGTGTCCATGTAGGTTATATTCCTAGGGACACAGAACAAGATGAAAAAAAAAAAAAAAAACAATGAATCTAGAAGGTCAGGCAGAGAATTACTAGCATGCATTATGAATCATCACTGTTCCATCAATAAATGGTACAACTGAGTTTTTTAAAACTTTGAAAGGTTTTTTGAGCCTGTGTTTGTATATGTGTATGAATAATTTTTAATGTGCCCATGTTTATAAGCATTAAACAATCTAAGAAAATGTTAAAAATGGAAATTTTGTTTGCATTTCAAAGACTTAAATGACCTCACTTGGAATCGCAATGTGTTGTTGCTTTTATGTGACACCCATATTATTAAATGCTTGCCATAAAATGAGAACACTGCCTTTCTTCATGGAAATAGATTATAACTGTCAATGTGGAATAGGATTCATGGAAAATGCAGGTTAAATGTGGTATTTCTCCTGATGACAGTTGATTAATCTCAGGGAGATCAGCAGACAAATGTCAGTGGGGGCTCTCTCTTTGGGGAAGCTGCACCGAGTCTGGAACCATTGCCAAGGCAGGTCTAGGGTGGGAACAGTCTGCCATGGGGTTGGTAGACCTTGACTTTGAGCAGTGGCATGACCTGCTTGGATAAATGGTTGAAGTTGAAATAGTCTATGTTTTGTTTAAACTGCTCATCTTGGAGGTTCCTTTGATTTTTCAGTAGAAGCTTTTCTGAGAAAGAAGAACTGACTCAGAGTACTATGATGGCCTTGTTTCAAGCAGATCTGTTCTTAGAGCCTGTTGGAAGAAAGCATTTTTCAGTGACTTTCCTTGTTTCCCTTGCAGTGGGGCCAGCCTCTCCTTGGTTGCATGCCCTTGAAGTTTAGAGTCTTGCTCGTCTCAGCCCCATTTTGCTTGCTTACAGATAAAAGACCCTTGGGTTTCTCTGTGACAAAACCAACACGATATTTTTAGTGAGGGAGGGGCCCATGCAATCTGTGATACGTAGGATGAGCCTGTAGTAGCCTGCCTCAGGCATGGGGCTGGTGGGGCACTGTTATGCAACACAGTCTCTAACTCCCAGCTGCAGACAACTTAAGTGCTTCAGGAGTGATGACTGTCAGGACGTCTTTGACCTGATTTCAAGTATTCACTGTATTTCTAACATCTCTTCACTTTTAGACGCAAGAATCTTTAAACCCAAACAATTTAGAGTACTGGATGGAAGACATTTATACTCCAGGATACGATTCATTACTAAAACGTAAAGAAGCCGAATTCAGACGAGCCAAGGTCTGCAAGATAGCTGCTCTGATCGCTGCTGCGGCATGCACCGTCATCCTTGTTATTGTCGTGCCCATCTGCACAATGAAATCATGAGCTAAGAATGCAGCCTTACGTACAGCTTATGACTACCGATGTCATCGTCTGTATTTTAGAAACTTGCAGCAGTGAGGCAACAATTTGTTGAAATAGAGATGAAATAAATGTTGAATGAAGGTGGTTTTCAGAAAGTATACATTCTAATGAGAAATCTACTTACCTATTAGCTTTGACTCAATTACAGTCTGATGCATTTTTAGAAGTGCAATATCTTTTCCTACCGAAAGAACGTCATGGACTATCAATAAATACAAACTGAATATTCCAAGCAAAAAAAAAAAAGGAAGATTAATTGGGTTCTTTCCATTTTGATGATGTTTCATGGTGGGGAATAAGTTATACAGAAGATATTTAATACATGCCTCTTTAGAAGAAACTAAGGGAAATAGCAACATAAGAAGAAAAGAGGTGGGTTCTCTTCTCCATAAAGTTCTTAGACCATTGCTGGTGAAGTAACAGGGTGTGTGTCCCTAAAGGGTATTACTTCTCTGTCGACTTTTATCAAGGGCTATTGACGTTTCATTCTTGCCCTTTTGTCATCAACACGACAGAGTGTCTACATCACTGCAGATCTTCATGGAAACATTCTGGACCTTCTTCCTTGCAGTTGGAGTGAGAAGGAGCTGGACTACCAAGTCAGGCATGGAATGAAGTACGCTCAGACTGCATGATGGGCCAAGGTATTCAGGCCAGGAGACCTTCCCGTCCTCAATCCAAAGTGTAGGGGAACTGCTTGCTAACGATGTAAGGTCAGTATTTGAAAATCATGGCCACTCCAAAGGATCTCCTGTTCTTGCTTTGGTGTGTGGCTCTCTCTATTCCTTGATTTTCGATCTCCTGGTGGTACCAGATGCTCTGCCTCTCATATATGAGTTGAAGAGTTTGGAACTTGTCCTTGTGCCTTGAAGAGTAGAGACAACGGCTAAACGTTGACATTCTATCTGTAAACCATGGTTTTCATGTACCACTAATATCTGCCATTTTCAATGGCTTTAAAAAGATTTTGAAAGCTTGTTCAGTAATATAATAATAATAAAGGCACTGAGGTCTTCTCAGTTACCCCAACACCTACTCCAGAGTTTTGAATACTTGTCAGCAGTGCAAAAAATATTATCTATTTAACCACTTATCTATATGTCTATCTAAGTACTTGATTTTCATTTGCCGTCTTCTCTGTTAAATAACTTGAGAGCAAGGTTTCTTTAGTGTAAAAGAAGCTGTTGTAATTTCATCCAAATTTGATCTGTTTCCACCTGCTGAATGGTGCTCTGACAATAATGGAACAGAAAGAATGCTTATCAGCATCTGATTCCAATGTCTTGTTACAGGTTAAAGAAATAAAGAAAAAAGGATTGACAGAAACTAGCTACCTTATATATATTTTTTGATAATAAGGTGGGATATAAATAGATTTTGGTAGCAAGTATAATCACTCTGTATGATATAATAAATTTCTAAAAGAGAGATTTGAGAGCATCTCAATTTTTAAAGCAATAGGAGTCTAGCATCCATTCTGAAAAATCCCAAATAATGCTTAGCTTGCTGTGTCTAATTCTGTTGTTCACCATTAAGGGGTAGACAGTTAATTTTATTATGTTAACAAGTGAAGGATGAATGTTTTCATCTGTGGTGAACCTTTATTTTTAGAAGTCTTCATGTTATCTATTTGTACTATCATGTTTATGTACGGATTTTCAATTTCAGTAACCAAAAACTTAAGCCTTAGTATGAAAAACTGAGGATTTATAATTGAAAATGAAAAAAATATATATGTTACTATCTGTCATCAGAATTATAGTCTTTGGTGCTCTGTTTTCAATGGGGCATATTACATAAGGTTGTTTCTTTCACCCAAAGAGACTACTAGGTTACCACTCTGGGCATTGCCTTTCCACCTAACCCCTCAACCAGTAAGACTCTACACCACATTCTAGCCCCACTATTCTCCTCTTTATCACAGATGAAGTGCCACAGCATCAGAGATAGGTAGCCACCAACCTCTTGCTCTGGATTTGCAGAAGAGTTGGAGATGTACTTACCCAGGATAAGAAAAATCTAGTCAAATCCACCATTTAACAGGTAGGACCATCGAGGCTGGACCAAACCACTTTTTCCACTGCCCTTGGGTGAATCTATTCCTAGTGGACCCCATTTGGGCATGTGCCTAGCTACGTTGGGAGGGCATGACTATAAGTCACACCTCAGGCTTGGAAATGAAAGGATTCTATAGAATATTCTTCTATACTTTCCATAGCTGGAGAGGTAGTCAGAGAAATTCAGTCTTGCTGTGAGTCCAGAGTAGCTTTAAGTAGCTTTAAAATTCAACTCAACATTGTTGTCACGTAACGGAAACATCTAGACCTGGTAATAATCCAGGAAATTGCAAAATGGAGGCCAAAAGTAAGGTGGGTTTCTCTGGAAAGGGGTCATCCTCAGCCTGATAATACCAAGTCTGATGTTGAGGTTATGAATCATTTCCATGGCTTGGAGCTATTGGACGCTTGGGGTCTTGGGATAGATAGATAGAAGGTGAAGTTCACAGTTGGAGCTTTTCTTGCCATTGACCCCAAGCTCACCGCAGCCTTCCTTCCCTGACCCTGAGACTCACCCTATCTCCTCTATTCCCTCAGTTTGCAGAGTTTGCAGAATGAGCAAGACAGAGTCTGGCTAGGAGGGAAACATCTATCCATCTCTCTAATCTTTGCCCATCACCTCCTGTTGCAATGAGTTCCCTCAGGTGACATACGGGCTGGCCTCTCTACTGTACTGGATGCCATCTCCCACCATACTCTGGCATTTTTATATAAAGGATAATTTCTTGTGCCTGAGTCTAAAATTACAACATTATCAAAATTCACTTCGTTTTTCCTGCATTTTAAAAGTAATAAAATGTTATTATTTAAGAGATTATTTTGAAATTAAATATCTTTAGCCAATGATTAAATTCATAATCATTTCATCTAATCTGAATTTGTTTTGAACACAGCCTTGCAGAAAAGCAAAAAATATTTCCCTGCTCCTATTTTTCAGACATTTTATACCAGTATCCCCTTCATTAAACTGCAAATACAGTAAAGTAAATCATACTTACATCATCCATTACTAGCTGATCATAAATTGTTTGTTAGTATTTTAAGGCATGCAACTATGTGATATCTGCAAGGCTAGTTTAATAGACGTGATAAACATCACTGTTCTGAATATCTGTGCCATAGTTCTGATACCCTTATTGGAATCAAGGCAGTGCTGTTTTTGTTTACAAGTTGTCAAGATAAGAGCAGTGGCATCACATTTGTTTTTTTTTTTTTTGAAATAGAAAAAACAAAACAGAAGAAGCCCTGCCAACAGTAAAAGATTTTGTTAAGCGGTATAAAAATTTGTGAATGTTGAAATTCAACATGCTTCATATTATAACCAACCTGCAAGAATATTGTGCTCAATTGTGTGAATACCAAATCAGTATATACTGTATATTGTACTATGAAAATTTGTATTTAAAGGCAAAGATATGAGTAATTGTTGGTATGACTGGGGGAAAGGGTATTCAGTATTTATTAAGTAACAATGAGAAATGCAACAAACTTCCTTATTTATGCCTTATGAATAAAAGAGTGTGGAATGTAAGGTGAAATTTTATGTGCAAGATCCTGAAGGAATGGGTATTCTTGAAGGCAGGGACTGTGTCTTTTCTATGTTTGTTCTGTACAGCTCTCAGCACACTCTTGGTGCTTGATAAATGTTATATAATACCAATAACTAAGCACATTTTTAGATCTTTTTTCAAATGGCTTGTGTAAAATTTGGTTAATGTACAATGGTTGGTTTGAAGCTATCATGTAAAATTGGCCTCTCCAAATATAATCAAAAATAAACCAAAAAAAATATAAAATGTCTTGCAGTGAGATTTGATTTTATGCATAAATTATAAGTGTTCAGTTTTATGCAAGGATGTGTCCAGCTTGATGACTTCTCACAAATTGAACAATTTCACAAATTGAACATGTAATCAGCACTTAGAGCAAAAATGTCTCAGAACATTTAAACATCCCAGAAGCCTCCCTCATGCCCCTTCCAGTTAAAACCCTGAAAAGACAAACCACCATCCTGACTTCTGAGGCCCCAGATTAGTTGTGCCTGTTTTTGAGCTTTATGTAAAAGTAATTGTGCAGTATCTACTCTTTTGTGCCTGTCTGCACTCTTTCAGCAGGATGTTTGTGAGAGATGTTCATGTTGTTATGTGTGGTTGCAGTTTTCTCATTCTTATTTCACTAACTCATTGTGAATGTACCACAGTTTATTTTGCCATTCTACCATTGAATGGACATTCAGGTAGCTTCCACTTTGGGCTATGAATATTCTTATATATATCTTTTTTTTTCTTTGAGACAGAGTCTTGCTCTGTCACCAGGCTGGAGTGCAGTGGCGTGGTCTTGGCTCACTGCAACCTCAACCTCCCAGGTTCAAGTGATTCTCCTACCTCAGCCTCCCGAGCAGCTGGGGCTACAGGTGCACGCCACCACGCGCAGCTAATTTTTGTATTTTTAGTAGAGACAGGGTTTCATCATGTTGGCCAAGGTGGTCTCGATCTCTTGACCTCGTGATCCGCCTGCCTCGGCCTCCCAAAGTGCTGGGATTACAGGCATGAGCCACCACGCCCAGCCTCTTGTATGTATCTTTTAGTGAACATATGCATGCATTCTGTAATGCATATCCCTAGGAGTAAACTGCTGGGTCATGAGATATGCCTACACACTGCTTTAGTAGATACTGCCAGCAACATTTTAAATATGGTGCTACCAATATACACGCTCAACAGAAGCATTTATGGGGGTTCCAGCTTCTTTACATCCTACTCAACAATTGGCATCATCTGTCTTTCATTTTAGCCATTCCACTCACTGTGTGTATGGTATTATCTCATTGTGTTTTGATTTGTATTTCCCCAATGACTGATGAGATTTGCTATCTTTCAGTATGTTTATTCTATTTTGTGAAGTACTTGTTTATGTTTTTGCCCAGTTTCCTATTGGATTTGTGTCTTTTTCTTACTGATTTGTGGACATTATTTATTATGGAAATGTGTTCTCTTAGATAAACTTTGGAAATATTACTTTCCATTCTGTGAACTGTAGTTTTTGCTTTCTTGATGTTGGTGTCTTTTTGATGAATGAAAGTTAGTTAGTTTAGTTAGTTTTTTGAGACAGGGTCTCACTTGGTCACTCAGGCTGGAGTGTAGTGGTGTGATCTTGGCCCACTGCAACTTCTGCCTCCCAGGCTCAAGCCATACTCCCACCTCAGCCTCCTAAGTAGCTGGAACTACAGGTGTGTGCTACCATGTGCAGCTAATTTTTTGTTTGTTTGTTTTGTATTTTTTGTAGCGACAAGGTCTTACTATGTTGCCCAGGCTGGTTTTGAATTCCTGAGCTCAAGGGATCCACCCACCTTGGCTTCTCAACGTGCTGGGATTATAGCACGTTGGGAGGCTACTGTGAGCCACTGCATCTGGCTAATGAATGGAAGTTCTTAATACAGAAATTTATTATTTTTCCCAATATGATTGGGAATTTGGGATCTATTTAAAAAATCTTTATGTATTACAAGGTCATGAAGATGCTCTATGTTTCTTCTAGAAACTTTATTATTTTTCATAGTTAAACCTGTACTTCTAGAATTGATAGTTGTAGCTTGGGTGAAGTACGGGGTGAAGGTATGTTTATTTTCCTGTTTGGATATCCACTGATCAGCACCATTCATTACAAAGATCATTTTTTCCCCTTTGACATAAAGCTGCTGAAAGTCTTTGTGGTTTCCTGGGCTTTTTATTCTTCTCCTTTGGTCTGTTCATTTCTTTTCTTGTATAAGCACATCAACATAATTTTTCTATCCTAGTCATATTAAGGCATTCCTCAACAATGAAATAAATGAATAATAGCTTACTTGGGCAGAAGCCTTGGCACATTTCTTGCTTGTGAAATCATATCATGGCAGATGTTGAAGAAAGAGTGTGTCCAGCTCCTTTTATCCCATCTACTATTCACAAATGTCACTGGTTTCCCTGCTTGAGTCATTAAAGAAAAGTGATTAAGCATGAGTCACAGCACATTGTAAAAAGCAATTAATATCTTGACACCTAAAAACAGCAAGAAGTCTCTGATACAATTTTGAAGAATGTTAGAGTAACTCTACAATGGTGGATATAAGAATGCTTTTAAGTTTTACAATAAAAAATTTAGATCCACAAATCCAAAGTTTGCATTTAGCTGGACTAGGCCTAGATTGCATTTTGCCTGAAATTCAATTGAAAGTGCTCTGAAAAAGTGAATTAAGAAAATAATGTATAAGTAATCTTATAGAAAAAATTCTTTATCTTCCTTATGAGGACAAATCAATATGCAATATGCGATTGTAAGGCATTTTAATATATCATTAATTTAGCTTCCTCCCCACCAACTACTAGCAAAAGTCAATACTTGGTTGACTTACTTTATATTATTGAATGTACTTTTTAAAAAAACACATACACCATACCCTAGTGCTCTAGAATTCAGGCTTCGCAATGGCTCCCACTGGCTTTCTCCAAAGCCTGAATTATTGAGATTTTTCTGTACCTGGATTTGGTTTATATCTTCAGTAGTTGTCTTGATGGAAAGGAGGGGGACAAGTTACACGTGGCTTCACATAGAAGTGATACTGCATTACATGAAGAATATTCCAATATCTGAAAACAAGAAGAGAACTTCAGAGTTTCTGACCAGAACCAGATATAGCATTTAAACCTTTGAAACGCTGCTTCTTGCAAACACTGTCTCTTGACTTTGACTTGTAGCAGTTTATAAAATTCCTGAAAGATTCATTAAATCCTGGACACAAAATTATTGATAGAAATCAGCAGTATAAGTTTGCAAATGAAAGCCCTCAATAAATTACACCTGATAAGTTACTGGGTAGTCATTCTGTGAATAGAAGAAATGCACTTGGTATTTTCATGCTGGTTACTCACAGTCATGTTCTACATTTTAATGATTCTTGCATAATTTCAGAAATCCCAATGAGGCAGCCTTTCCTAGCTAATTTTCTCTGGACCAATGTTGTTTGATCTGGATGTCCCAGCAAGTCTAATTTAGCAATTCTGTGCTTTGTTATTAAAGTTTAGTTTTACTATTAGCAATGTATATGTGATCAATATCCTTTCTGATTCAACCTTTTTCCTACCTTTTGGTTTACTCATTTATTTATTTAGTCAACTAATATTTATTGAGCAACTGTAATGTGTAAGGCAGTGGTTTATTGCTGAAATAGTATTGCCTGCTATGTCCCCAAAACTGACAATGTCTTGTACATACTAGATGCTTAATAAATATTTGTTGAATGAAGGAGTGAATGCATGAATGAATGAAAATCTTTGATCTTCTATCTTGGAACTTCCATTCTAATGAGTGTGCAGATAACAATTAAATAGGCAAATAAATAACTGTAATCAGCAATGAGGGCAATGAAGGAAAGAAAAGGAAACATTGGGAGAGATCAACTTGGAGAGCAACGGAGGAACTTCTTGAGTTAGGGTAGCCAAGGCAGGCTTTCAGGGGGAGGTGGCATGTGAGCAACTGAGGAAGAGGCAACTTGCAGTGCAAAGGTCCTGAGGTGGGAATGAAGATTAGGAAGAAGCCCAATGTGTCTTGAACTTACTGAACTGGACGAGAGAACATGGTGTGAGGAGAGATTAGTGAAGTAGACAGGGACTAGATTATGTACAGCTTTGCAGGCCACAATAAGGAGGTGAGGTTTTATTTCAAATATAATTGGAAGCCTTTGGAGATTGCAAGCAGTGAGATGACCTAATCCATAATCTGATTTATATTTTTATCATATTTGCTCTGGCTGCAGTGTGGAGAATGGAGTAAAGAAGCAAGGGTTGAAACAGGGAGACCAGTAAGCGGGTAGTTGCAAATAACACAGGGGAGAGATGGTGGCGGCTTAAACTAGGATGAGACCCTGGAGTTGACCTTGTATTTGTAGGTGCAGCCAGCTGGACTTGCTGATGAGGGCAGTGGGGGAATTAGACAAGCTGATTAAGGAGGGCTTCCTGATTTTTTGCCTTTAGAAACAGGGTAGGTGATGGTGCTATTTAATGTCTTGGAGAAGACTTTGGAAGGAACAATTTGGGGATGGGAAATGGCATCTAAGGCTTTGTTTTAGACATGCCACATTTGAGGTTTCTTTTATCATGTCCCTACAGGATGAAGTTTGACATAGCCTTGCCTCTTCTCTGTCTAGATAATTCACCTTTAAGACTCTGTTCACATCATTTTCTCTAGGAAGTCTTCTACATCAGTCACTTTAAGCCATGGTATGCTTCCCTAACAAGCAGTTCCCCAAATCTCAGATACTTATGACAACGGTTTGCTTATTTCCCATGTCACATGTTCATCATGGGTCAGGTGCAGCTGGATTTCATGTCTTCTTCATTACAAGACCCAGGCTGAATGAGCAGCCCTACATCTGAGACATGCGGGTCTCCTGACAGAGATGAAAAGAGACACGGCAGAAGTCCACAATAGTTCTTGGCACACAATCCCTACATTCACATTTCATTGCCAAGCCATGTCATAAAACCAAGCCTGATGTCTTCAGGTACGAAAACAGACTCCTTGCTCAAGGAAGGTCCTAAGAACATGGTGCCTGGTATGGAAGGGAAGCAATTATTTTTGAAAAATGTTAACTAGCATAGTGCTGGCTAGTGTAGGAGCATGTTAGGTGTGCAAATTCTCAGGCTCCACCCTAGACCTGAATCAGAAACTTGCAGGAAATTGGGGCTGGAGGCCCAGTAATTTGTGATTTATACAGCCCTGTAGGTGATTCTAAGGCATGTTCAAATTTGAGAATCACTGATCTCACATACCTGCTGTGACCCTCTTCCTCCACCAACTAGGTCAACAGCATTTCCCTAACACATTCACATCCTATCACTGTTGTTACCACGTTATGCTATAGTTTGATGCACAGGAACAATTATGTAGAGCCTTGCAGGTTACATTTGCCAACCTAGCTCAGCTCTAGGGGTGCAGTCCATAGGCACTTGGGACCTCTCTTTTGGGGAGGATCAAGTGGTATCTGGGTTCCTAGAAGTCACTATCCTCTGTCTATATATCCTCACCCCAGCCATTGCTCCACCTGCTAGACTGGTCCAGTTCCTGCAGCACACCCAGGTAGAGAATGGTCTTGTGAAACCCCATCTCTACTAAAAATACAAAAACAAAAAAATTTAGCCAGGCTTGGTGGCGGACGCCTGTAGTCCCAGCTACTCGGGAGGCTGAGGCAGGAGAATGGCGTGAACCTGGGAGGCAGAGCTTGCAGTGAGCTGAGATCATGCCACTACACTCCAGCCTGGGCAACAGAGCGAGACTCCATCTCAAACAAAACAAAACAAAACAAAACAAAACAAAAAACAAACAAACAAAAGAATGGTCTTGGTAACATGGTCTCTGTATATAGGTTGATGCTCCTATAATTTAGCTTTGACCAATCACCTTCTCCTGACTCCTAGCCATCAACCTGGCTCACCGTGTTCTCACTTGACCTCTACTCTGACACCAAGTTAGCAGTGCCATCTGCTTGTCCAGCCAGCCTCCTGCCATCCATGTGGCAAGCAACACTCCGTGGCCAATGCAGGTCTGCTGCTCACCAGTCAGAGTAACTGTTCCTTCAGGTCCTAAGGCTGGCCAGGTTCCACTCCCAGCCTCTCCTGAACAGATGTATAATTCTTCAGAATGCTAGGGGCCCCAATTTGTATTTGGATGGTCAGGAAATACACAGAGAAGGGGTCTTAACTACTTGTCCTCGTCCAAATCAGGGCTGCACTGTGTCCACCCCAGACTGTGCATTGTACCATGGTGGGTGCTTGGTGAGTACAGAACGCACAGCAGTGATCATCACACTAATGGCATTAACGCTGGTTGAGCACTTAGCATGTGTCAGGTGATCCATTAGTTAATCCTCACAACCGTCTTAAGAAATAGAAATGGTGGGCCAGGCGCGGTGGCTCACGCCTATAGTCCCAGCACTTTGGAAGGCCAAGGTGGGCAGGTCACCTGAGGTCAGGAGTTTGAGACCAGCCTGGCCAACATGGTGAAACCCTATCTCTACTGAAAAAAAAAATTACCAAAATTGGCCGGGCCTGGTGGTGCATGCCTGTATCCCAGCTACTTGGGAGGCTGAGGCAGGAGAATCACTTGAACCTGGGAGACAGAGGTTGCAGTGAGCTGAGATCGCACAGCTGCACTCCAGCATGGGTGACGGAGCGAGACTCTGTCTCAAAAAAAAGAAAAAGGGAAAAAAAGGAGGAGGAGGAGGAGAAACGGTGACTGACCCTATTTTATAGTTGAGAAAATGGAGGCTCAGAGAGGTATGCCTGAGATTACAGAGCTGGTGTCTTGAATCTTGGATTCGAAGCCTGTTTTAAAGTATAGTACATTAAGAGAAAGTGTAAGATATAAGGCCAATAGCTAGGAAGGTGATTGCCATTAAAAATACAGTTTCCAAGAGAAGGGGGCAGACCATGCCACAGGGGCCACATAGGAAGTACTGGAGTGGGTCAGGAGGCAGAGAGAGAGAGAGGGAGTTGTGGGCAGGAGCCTTTGTTGTGGTTTTTGAGGGTGGAAGGGGCAAGGTTGGCAGAGTTAAGACTGACCAGTTCAAACAATTTCATATGGGCTGTCACTAGTTGTGGCCAAGCCAACAGTGGCCCAGAGTGTAAGAGCCTGATACAAAGGGTGATTGGAGTGTGGCCTCTGGATTGGTTGGTTTGCATTTAAAAAGCGCACTCACAGGTGAGTTGTTCACTATCACTAGGAACTAGCTAACTCTGGAAAAGGCAGTCCATCCAGGGTCAGAAGGCCCCAGATATCAAAGCATCAGAATACAGAAAATAAAAGACATGATTAATACGAAGCTAGGCAATCGATTCCAGAGCTGATCTGCCCTTTGCAAACATTTTTGCCCTGGGGGTGGGTATGCGGGTGTCTGGAAGGGAATGCGATGCGTGGACCACATTCATCTGTGCTTGTTTCTGTTAGACATTTCTCTGTGGGTTATTCATTACCTCCCCACTCTAGCCTGGTAAGCGGGGATTATTATTTCAGGCCAAAGAAACCAAAGACATGTGTTTCGCACCAGATCTTCTAACCTGTAAGCAACACAGCTGGGACTTGGACTCAGATTTGAGTGAGCCCAGGTGCTGTACCTCAAAATCCCAAGTGGTGTTTGGCTTGGAGTTTGCACTGGAGGAGGACCTACTGCTCCGTGAACCTAGACAGAACCACTCCCATGGGTTTACACCAGAAGTCTAAATAAATTGGCCCAATCCAGCACATCCCAGCTCAGAGATGACCATGTGACAACGAATACCCAGGAAACTGAAATCAGACAGTTCACAGGAAGATGTGGAAGGGACACGGTCTTTAGAATCAGACAGACATGGGCTTGATTACTGAATCAGCCACTTTCTAAGCTTGAGCAAGCTTCAGCCTCTCTGGGTTTCTGTAAATGGAAACAATAACCTTAAGCTCACAAGTTTTTGAGAGGATTAAATATAAATCCATACACAAAGCACCCAGCTCATAATAATCACTCAGCAGATATTAGTTGCCTTCCTCTAATTCAAGGGGCTGTGACAGGCAGTTGGTCAGCCCAGGAGGACAGAGAGGTGGGAAGTAAGGGCCAGGTTGGAAGCCAGTGGTCAGAACCACCAGGTAGCCACAGTTCCAAAGGCTGGCAGGCCAGTTGGGACTGCTCAGTGGCTCACCTGAGTGTTTAATGTGAATGTCCTGAGGTTACAAAAACCCTGAATTAGGAGCCTAGAGCCCACAGAGAAAGCAGGGAGCAAAGGGACTGCTGGGAAAGAGGTGAACATTGGCTGGAGGAACTCTAAATAGGCTTCCAGGGATTTGGCACAAGGGTTCAGGAGTCCCACAAGAGGGAGAAGAGCTCTGACATCAGGTTCTCTCATCTGGAAGCAGGAAAGACTGTAGAGAACTGAGCCACAAAGGCAAACACCTTGTCCGGAGTGTGCTTACCAAGGGCGGAATGGAACAGCCAATCTGCTGAGCCACTCACTCGGCCCTGCAGCTGTGTATCCATTCATTCACCAGTTCATTCAACCATTGCCCACTGAGCACCTCTTGTTCATTCGGATGATCAGAGAATGTTAAGAAAAATACAGCTTCTATTGCCAGGGAGTTTGAAGTCAGCCACAAGAGACAGATGTGTAAATAAATAATTATAGCACAATGAGATGTGGGTGCAGGCTGTTGGGAGTAAGAGGGTTAAGTAGCTGGAGAATCTAGCACCAGAGAAGAGATGGCGTATCTATTTACTGCAAAGTGAATAAGAGTTCAACACCAAGAAAAGAAAAGAAGAAAGCTATTTCAAATAGAGATAACAATGTGGGCCAGGACATGGAGATGTATAAAAAGAAGGTACCTTAGGAATACGGAGAAGTTCTGTCCTGCTGGAATACAGAGCTTTAAAAGTGAAGTGGAAATAATGGAATGTCATTGTTCCCATCTTACTACTGAAGAAACTGATGCACGTGGGTTGAGTGACTTGACCAATGTTACACAGAGAATATGTAGTAGAACAGAGAGTCGAGTCAATATTCCTTGCCTCCACATCTCATATTATTCCCATTTCAGCACATTTTCTTTCTGTGGAGTGTGCTGTAACAATTAGTTTGTAAGTCAGTGTTTCGGAACTCAGAGTAATTTTCCTATACTGCTTCAGCAATGGAAAATTTATCCGAAAAAAAAAATAAACAGTCAAGCTATAGATGCAATTACACGTAAATTTAGTATATAAAGGAGGCATTTTATACCTCTAAGGAAGGGATAGATTATTTAGAAAATTGGGTTAGCACAATTGGCTAACCATTTGTGAAAAGCTAGACTAATGCCTTACATCTCTTACCAAAATAAATTCTACATGGCCTAAAGAATTTAATATTAATAAATATAAAGCCATTAAGGTACTGGCAGAAAATATAAGTTAATATAAAGACTTTTTGTATGCATGACACCAAGGAAATTGTACAGAAAGCTTTGATAAATACACCTGCATACGTAAATGAGTCAACTTCTGCTTCTGGCCGTGACAGAGAAACTGACACTGGACTTGTTCTCCCACAGTCAAAATTTAGAAAACTGAACAAAATATATAAAATAAATGAAATAATTGTCTTCAGGCATTATACAATAGGCAGCACAGGACTGTGATAGCTGAATAACAATCAAGGCCATCACTCAGGTCCCCTGGCTATCTGTCTAGGGCACTTTCTGGACCATGATGCAGGGAGGAGACCAGCAGAGCACAGTGATCTTGCTGAGTTGAGAAACAGAGATCGTAGTTTGTGAAGACCTATACAGCTGGACATCAGACCCAGGTACTGGAGGGGAGGGAGCTATTCAATAAAAGAAGCTCCATAAATCTGCATGTGCACCCTCTTGAGTCTTCAGTCGAATACTAAATAGCACATGCTTCAGTGATACTCCACGAGGCTGGACAAAGAACTACTACTGGGTAACTGTAAACTGAACAACTCTCAGAGTTCACAGAGACATGGGAGACATTTGAATTCTGACCAGCCATAATGGGATGAAATAACCGAACTCCCAGTACATTCAGAAGAGACAATGTAAAGGTCATGCTTTAGCAATAGGGCTAAGGTAAACCTAGAGAAAGACTGCTCTAGAACTGTCCTGAACAAGTCTCCAGAAAGCCAAGCTGCTCCACAGTACCTTAGCTACCTGACAAGGCAGACTTCAGCACTTTTTTTTTTTTTTGAGATGGAGTCTTGCTCTGTTGCCCAGGCTGGAGTGCAGTGGTGTGATCTTGGCTCACTGCAACCTCCACCCAGGTTCAAGTGATTCTCCTGTCTCAGCCTCCCGAGTACCTGGGATTACAGGTGCCTGCCATCATGCCCAGCTAATTTTTTGTATTTTTAGTAGAGATGAAGTTTCACCACTTTGGCCAGGTTGGTCTCGAACCCCTGACCTCAGGTAATCCACCCACCTTAGCCTCCCAACGTGCCGGGATTACAGTCGTGAGCCATCGGGGCGCCTGGCCAGCACTCTTTAAAGTAATCAACACAGTCTAGATACTGAATAATATAACATTTACAATGTCAAACACACATAAAAACTTGATAGATGTGTAAAGAAGCAGGAAAATGTGAGCAAGAAAATTAAACCCATAATTTTAAAAATCCAATATATATAAACTTGAAATGACTGAGATTATGGAAACAGCAGGCACAGATACTTTTAGTCAGGTATTATAAATATGCTCAATGATTTAAAAAGGATTTAAAGTTGTTCATAATATTTTCTCATTATGCTTTTAATATCTATATTCTGTAGTGGCATTGCCACTCTCATTGCTAATATTAGTGATGTGTTCTCTTTTTTTCCTGATCAGTCTGGCTAGAGTTTTCCAATTTTATTTATCTTCTTTGACAAACCAGCTTTTGTGTTTTTTTTAATTTTCTCTATTGTTTTTCAGCTTTTAATTTTTTTCATTCTGATTTTCATCGTTTTCTTTCTTCTACTTACTTTAAGTTTATTTACTCTTCATTTTTCTTGCTTCTTAAGGTGGAAGCTAAGGTCATTCATTTAAGACTTGTCTTCTTTTCCAATATAGGTGTTTAGTGCTATGAATTTCCCTCTAAGTACTGTTTTTGTAGCACACTGCAAATTTTGATACACTGTTTTCACTTTTGTTCAGTTCCTAGTAAATTTACCGTTTGATTTTTTTTTTTTTTGATCCACAAGTTATTTAGAAAAGTCTTTTGTTTCCAAATACATTTCAACATTCTTTTAGGGAACTAACACTATTCCTGACCCCACTGAGAACTGAATACTGCTCCCTCTAATTATTTTGGATGGTTCTTTCCTAGTGTTGCTGCTCAAGGGAGACTCTGAATACATCTGAGTTCTTTCTCTGTGCAGCTCTCTTCTCTTCATTACTTCACTGGTGCAATCACATGACTCATCTTGTTTGTTTCCTGTCTCTCAAGCATTACTGTCCTTTTTTGCCTGATTCCTGTGTATTGAAAACTACAGTTTTATCTATTCTGTCTGCTTGTTTTTGAGTTGTTTCATGTGGGAGGACAATCTGTTTGTTATTACTCCATTTTGGTCAGAAGCAGGAGTCCTTATACTATTCACTTTTTAAGCAAAAAATTAACAACAATATATTTGGGATTTATAAAATGTGCAAGTAAATTGTTTGACAAAAGTAGCACAAAGTTCTGGTGGAGAGAAATATAAGTATATATCTGCAAAGTTTTTACATTATATACGAAGTGGGATTAGACTATTGGAAGATGTATGATAATGTGTTAAAGATGTTTACTGTAATGGAAAAATCAATATAAAGTAAAACAAAGAAGTATAGCTAATAATCTAGTAAAGGAGATAATATGGAACATGAAAATGCTCAATTAATCCAAAGAAGGTAAGAAAAGTGGGGAAAAAAAGATGGAACAAAGAAAAAATAACAAAAAGGATAGACTTAAGCCCAACATATTAATGACATAGTAAATAGTTTAAACACTCCAATTAAAAGATAGAGATGGCCGGGCGCTGTGGCTCACGCCTGTAATCCCAGCACTTTGGGGGGTCGAGGCAGGCAGATCACCTGAGGTCAGGAGTTCAAGACCAGCCTGACCAATACTGAGAAACCCCATCTCTACCAAAAATACAAAAATTAGCCAGGCATGGTGGTGCATGCCTATAGTCCCAGCTACTCGGGGGGCTGAGGCAGAAGAATTGCTTAAACCTGGAAGGTGGAGGTTGCAGTGAGCTGAGATCACGCCATCGCACTCCAGCCTGGGGGACAAGAGTGAAACTCTATTTCAAAAAAAAAGAAAAAAAAAAAGGTAGAGATTGTCTAATGAATGAAAATGTAAGACTAAGAGTAAGATTCATCTCTGTCATGTCTATAAGAAACACATTTTAAATCTAAAGATACAGGTTAATAACAAGCAAAAAGATGAGGAAGATATCCCTGTAAATGCTAGTCATAAGGGAGCTGAAATGTCTATGTTAATATCAAAGACTTCTGAGCAAAGAATATTACTAGAAATAAAAAGTGTGGTTCATAATAATGAAAGAGTAAATGCTTCAAAAATTCACAGGAATCCTAGATGTGTGTCCATCTAACTATAGATCTTGAAAACTCTTGGAGCAAAAACTGACAGAACTAAAACAATTAGGCTATTCACATCTTTTGCTTCCTTACTGAATTTTGTCCTTGTATGTTTATTTTAATGATTAATTTTAAAAAGATATGCTGAAATCTACTATGATTGTGTGTTTGTGTGTTTTTTAATTTCTTTTCTAAAATTTTATTTCTGTCCTTTTTTTATATTCTCTGCACCTATGTCATTAAGTGCATGAATATTTATATTTGTTATAACTTTTTGGTGGTTTGACCCTTTTCCATTAAGAAATATTTGCCTTAATTTCTACTCATTCTTCTTTTCTTAAAATCCACTTGGTCTAATTTTGGTCTACTTACATCCGTTTTCTTTTATTTAATGTTTGCACAATATATATTTTTTCCAACCCTTTTCATCTTTTTTTTTTTTTTTGAGATGGAGTCTCGCTCTGTCGCCCAGGGTGCAGTGGCACCATCTCGGCTCACTGCAACCTCCGCCTCCTGGGTTCAAGGGATTCTCCTGCCTCAGCCTCCCGAGTAGCTGGGATTACAGGAGCACACCACCACGCCCGGCTAATTTTTGTATTTTTAGTAGAGATGGGGTTTCACTATGTTGGCCAGGCTGGTCTCTAACTCCTGACCTCAAGTGATCTGCCCACCTTGGCCTCCCAAAGGATTATTTTTAATCCAGTATGAAATTCTTTCTATTTTATTTGGTATATTCTATTTACTTTTAAAATGATTACTTATAGATTTTGGTTTATATCTATCATTGTTATGTATTTTTTTCTACTTAAATGTTATCCTTTTTCTAGTCTTTCTTTTCTTTTTTTTTGGAATAAGTATTTTTTTTTATTATGCTATGTGAACATCCCAGTTCGCTTGATAGTTATCTCTTTGAAAAAAACATTATTTTAGTGATAACCTTTATGTGTAATTGGCCTGAAACATGCACTATTTTCTTACTACTGTCTAACATAGATTATCACATTTACCACTTCTCTGACAATTCAATATCTTAAAACGCTTGAACTCCATTAATCTACCTCTTTTACACTATTGTTGTTTTATATTTTTAACTGCAAAATATTATTGTTTTATAGAGTAAGTAATTTAGTTTGCCTACAGATTTATCATTCTCATAGCTCTTCATTCTTTCTTGTATCTCCAGACTTCCATTTGGGATTAATTTCCTTCTGCCTCAAGAATGCCTTTTAGTATTTTTTTTTTTTTTTTTTTTTTTTTTTTTTTTTTTTTTGAGACGGAGTCTTGCTCTATCACCCAGGCTGGAGTGCAGTGGCCCGATCTCGGCTCACTGCAAGCTCCTCCTCCCGGGTTCACGCCATTCTCCTGCCTCAGCCTCTCCAAGTAGCTGGGACTACAGGCGCCCGCCACCACGCCCGGCTAATTTTTTTGTATTTTTAGTAGAGACAGGGTTTCACTGTGGTCTCGATCTCCTGACCTCGTGATCCGCCCGCCTCGGCCTCCCAAAGTGCTGGGATTACAAGCGTGAGCCACCGCGCCCGGCTGCCTTTTAGTATTTTTTTTTAAGATAAATCTGTTGCTAATGAATTCTCTTAATTTTTGCTTGTCTAAAATTTCTTTGTTTCAATTTCATTATGAGAGATATTTTTGTCAGGTTAAGAATTCTAGGTTGTCATCATTTTAATTTAATCATTTTTAATCTGTAAGCATTTTGATATCATTCCATTGCCTTCTGGCTTCCACTGATTCTGTCCTATTGTTGCACTTTCAAATGTATTATTCTTTCTTCTCTGGCTGCTTTTGAGATGGTCTATTTGTCTTTGGGTTTCAGCAGTTTTCCTATAACGACCCTCAACAATGTTGTGGTAACGAACAACTAAGATGATCCCCAGTGATCCCCACCTTCTGATGTTCATGCTTTGTGTAGTTCCCTCTACACTGTACCGGTTTTGGTATGGATGACTACTACAATTTGGCATAAGTTATGGTATGTCACTGCTATGATTAGGTTATGAAAAACACAGTAGCATCCATCTTGGTTCCTTTCTTTCTCTCTTGGATCCCTTGATCTGGGAGAAGCTGGTTGCCATGTTATGAGCATGCTCAGAGGAACTGAGGCCTCCTGTGAACAGCCATATGAGAGTTTTGATGCAGATCCTCTAGCATCTATCAGTTCTTCAGATAACTGCAGCCCTGGCCAACAAGTTGAATTCAACACAATCACAGACCCTAAGCCAGAATCTTCCAGCAAAGATACTCTTAAGTTTCTTTTCCTCAGAAACAGTGAGAGATAATATCTTTGTGACTTTAAACAACACCTTCCTCTATGCTCTGTCCCAGGTATACTGGAATTGTTAGTTACCCTGCCTGGGAGCACTTTCTTAATAAACTACTTGTGCACAAATCTTTCTCTCCATGTATGCTTCTAAAGAAGCCAACCTATGGCCGTAATTTAGAGTCCGAGTCTTTGCTCCCAATGGCAAGCGTGTTCTCAGCAATCAAAGTACTTTCAATCCAGCTCTCAGATGGAAGAAGGGCCACCATGAGGCCTGAAGAGAGAAAGAACCCACTCAGTGCTTTCTCTAAAGAAACTCATACATGAAAATACCTCGACACATGAATACTCAGAGATGGAGTGCCCCCAGGGATGGCAGAATCAAGGTTATTTCCATTGGAGTAGGTAGGTAAAGTGAAGGTGAAAGTCAGTGGAGTTGAAGACAGTAAGGATAAGAACCGAGACCCCCCCCCCCCAAAAAAAAAAACCCATCAGGTTGCCAAATTTTGCCATTTTTTTCAATAAAGGTGGACATTTCAATAGGAGACTGGAAGTTGACAAGAGGAGGGTCTAAGGTAACATCCAACCCAGAGAAAACATTCAATAAATATTTGTTGAATGAATGAATGGCATTGTAGAGGGAGATTGTGGGGTCAAGAAAGTCCTAATGAATAAAAAGCTGCATGGAAAGATAGCAGATTTGTCCATTACTTGAATCTACATATTGTCATGACATATTGTCTTATTTACCTGTCATCCTGAGAATAGGTGTAGTTGAGGAGTGATCTATTGTTTAAACAAATAAATTTGTTAGCAATTTCTTAGACACAATAAAAGTGTTTGCAACTTTATCTTCTTGGGTAAGAAATTTCTGAAATGATAAAGTCATGTTAATGTAAATAATGTCAGTTCTGGGTCCTATTAATTTTGTGGTTGCAGTCAGGTTGTTCTCAAACTTTGCTCCCACTCCCATTTAATATACGGGTGCTTGTAAGACCAGATGCTTTGGCTAGCCCCACAGCCTCACTGCATTGATGGCCTTGAAACATTCTACCTGAGTTAGATAGTTCTGTCAAATGAACTTGTCCCCAAGAGAACAACAGGTGGAGGGAATAAGCAAGAACTGTATTTACTTATCTAAATAGAAATTTTGGAATTTGAAGGCTTGACCTGGGCAACCAGACCATTAGAAATAGGCCAAATTCTTCAGTGAACTGATGAGTGAATCTTGATCATAAAGAGCTCACTAAGGGAATATGAAGACCTCAGGGGACTAGAAACAGAGATTACAAACTCTCATAATAAAGATTTTCTATCTCTGCAATCTGGATGTGATTGGTCATTGCATTACATGGGCAAGAAATGGGATAGATTTGAGGGAACCAGAAGGTGAGGTCTGGCGTGGGATGTCCCCTGCTCCCATGGCTCGAAGAATGCTGTGTGGCAATAAAATGTCTGAAGATTTTGCTGGCTGGTGGGCTCTCTCTTAAGTTACCTTACTCCAGGACCTTATTACAGGGAGGAGTGGATTCTGATTAGTATAGCCTGACCTTCCCTTTCTGCCCTGTAGGGTGGGGAACAAGGAAGTGGGGGAGGTACCATCCGCTTGAGAAGATTCCCCTTGGAAAGAGTCAGATTTCTCAGATAGGAGAAGGGGGCTCACCCTGGAATCATTTTAAAAAGGCATAGAATTCTAAAGGGCACAAGGAAAGCAGTGGGAAACCAGATGAGGGAGAGGCAGCCCAGAGCAGTAAGAGGATGAGACTGTGGGGGGGCAGACCAGTGGGGAAAATACATTAAGGAAGTGATTAAAGATGAGAGACATAGTGAGGAGGCTGGAAAGATAAACTAGGCTACAGAATTTCCAAAGAGTCAGTCCCAGTAATTCCCTGGTGTGTGGGATGGAGGAGGAGTGGCCACAAACGCGGTAGAACGTGGGGCACTCACAACTCTTCAGGAGATGGAAACCACGGCTGAAATTAAGCCTGTTTCCGAGGAAATCAAATGTCTAAAATGGCTGCAGCTCCAGGTCGGCATGGCCCCAGGCCTCGCTGGAAGGAGTCAGCTGCAGCCACGACTGCCTTGCTTACTACAGTCCTGTTGATGGTGCAGCCATGATCACTCCCCTGGATTTTGGCATATGGTTGGTTATTATCCATAATGTCCCTGCTGTTGTGAATTTTCTCATTTTCATCTTTTTTATGAGTATTTTAATGGGAAGTTGTTGGGGGGCTGCCTCAGGCTGAATTTGAATATGTGTAATTTTAAGGAATATTCCCTTGAGGTGGGAGCTGTGTTGGAAAAAGCAAGAGCTTTCAATATCTCACAGCAGCCCAGTGAATCAGGAGGCATTGTTCCTGGTTTATAGAATTGGAAACTGAGTCGGAGGGAGGAAAACACTGACAGTAGGAATCAAAGTCTGACCAGATGGTGGCACAGAAAGGGCAAATGGTTTATTTTTTCAAGGTTGCATCACTAGCAAGAGAGAGAATTGATACCAGAACTGAAGTTTACTATTAATAATTTGCTCACATCCTGTGTCTATATAACCAGGCCAGCTTCATGGGCATTGAACTGTGCAGCAACACAGTTTCCTGTGCCCAAAAGGGCCCCACATTTGGTTTAATGATTGTCTGCTGCCATCTTGAAATTAATAACAATTTTTTGGCCAGGGGTCCCAAATTTTCATTTTGCCTGAGGCCCTGCAAATTGCATAGCCAGTCCTATATATACTAGCTGTGTACAAGAAAATGTTTAACTTTGATTAATATTTTATTGATCACTTCTACATGTCTGTATGAACACTCTTATGTAGACACATTCACAATAGTGTAGATGTGATTACTTTGGGAGATTTCGTTTCTAAGGTCTCCCAAGACCCAGAATGAGCAGAGAAATTCCTTCTGGCAGCTCACAAAGGCTCTGTTGCCATCCAGATGAGTCCTATGGGTTAGTCCAACACAATATTTATATTGAACAAGCAAATAGACTAATTTAAAATGTGTTTTTGCATAAATATTGAGGAACTGTACAATAAAGAATTCACCTCAATTAATCATTGCTTTCTTTCTTCTGTTTCCTTTCCACTCCATGTCCAGATACATAAGCAAATTTTTCATACTTTTAATCAGAACATAGGAACAATGTTATATACCCTTCTAGATTTATTTAGTTTTTTCTTCCCCTGGATCCCTTCTCCCACACTGCAATATTGCTTTATTAGTTGTTAATTTTAATGACACCATTGTCTCCCACTGAGATGATCTTACATAATTAATTTTAAAATTATCCTCCTGTGAACATAAATTTTCATTTATTACTTTCACAAACTGTAGAGCACTGACTCTATGCCATGCCTTATGGAGACTGTGTTAGGGACACAAAGATAAAATGTGACCCTGAGTCTCACAATTCTTTAGGAGAAATTAGAGCTCAGTGAGCATCTTGATTTCTACATTCAGTTTAACTCCTAAGGAGAAATTCCTTGAAGAGAGATTGCTGGATAAAGAAACAAGAAAGAAGAAAGAAGAAAGAAGAAGAAGAAGGAGAAGGAGAAGGAAAAAGAAGAAGAAAAGAAAAGAGAAAAGAAAAGAAAAGAGCCAAGCACTTTTAAGGCATATTGTCAAATTGCTTGCCAATTCATAGTCCCTCTAGCAATGTGCAAATGTACCTGCTTCACTGAAACCTTGCCAACATTTATCATTTTAAAACCTACCACTAATTTAATAGGCATAAAATGACACAGAATTGTTTTAATTAGCATGCAGTTCTTTTGAAGCCTCACCCCCAAATCTCAGTAATTGCTTATTTTACCCCTGACACTTCACTTTATCCACATAGAGCTCTGACAACCCCAACCCCCTTTTTTTCTTCCTGTAATGGAATCAGGAGACATATATTTATTTTATTTCATAGAAAATATAGTGTGGCCTAGTAAACTTCTTACAACACGTAAAACTATTCCCTTAAAGGGGAATTCTTTTGCTTCCCTAAAAATTCTATCTAAGGCATTAGTTTCTTCTTATCCTATCCTGAAGTAGGCAGGATCATTCTGAACAGAAGCTGCTTTTACAAGCATCTTCAAACATTCAAGTTATTGCAATGCGCACTTTGCAACAAGTCCCCACTGCATATTTATAATTGAGGCCAAATACAAGCAATGCTCTGTTCAATTTCTTCCTGTTGAATCACAAATTCCCCCAAAGGACACATGGTGCTACTCCACTTTCCGTAGAACAGAGCCCCGCCCACTACTCAGTCAGGCACATGACACAGCTGAGCCAATCATATCTTCACTCCTTGAACAGCTGGGCCAATGGGTGGCATGGGGTTCAAGGTGGACCAATTGCAGTCTTTCCCTAAGATTGTTCACACTTTACCTGGCAGAAGAGAAGCTGCTTTTCTTCTGTAGCTCTGTTAAGATGTGAATATGGAACTTCCAGCTGGCAGGCTCTTGCCCCTTTCCCTGCTCCCCAGCCCACCAGTGGGCAGGAGAGAACGCCAGGCTTGGAGTGGAGCACAAAGGATGGGGGGAATGGGTCCTGGCAGGGCTCCACTGCCAGGTGCAGTGATTTCCAAGGGCGGCTCCCACACACCCTTCCCACACCCTTCCTACATTACAACCACATGAATTTTTTAAAAAATAAAAGAATTCTGTGTTTGTTTCCTTTGCTCATTCTAGTTAGTTTTCTTCACCTGCAAGTAAGAGTTGATATTTATTCCGAGTCGCGTGGACTTCCCCTACATTGTGTGGTGTTAGTTGCTCTCAGATGGTGTGAATAAATTTCCATAATTATAAAAATTCAAACTGAACGGTTTGGTGTGTAAAGTTATTCATTCAACACATATTATGTGCCTGCTATAAACAATTCTAAGCACAAGTGCTGGAGATGGAAACCCCCATCTAGGCCATCGGCCAGCCAAATGATTTTTTCGATTCATAAAATGTCAAAGTGGATGTGAATAATTTCATTTCATCCCCTTAGCCTTTCATTTTACCAATAACGTCAATCTAGCATAATCAGTTAGCGAGGATCTGGGACTAGAATAGCGAGCCCCTTCTGTAGCATTACGCTGAAATCAGGCCCTGGAAAATGGAGATGCTGTTAGATGTAAACACCTGGGCCAGCAGCCTGGGAGAAAGATAGATGGGAAATAACTTTATTATCTGTGTAGTTCTTCTATCAGGAACAAGCATTTGGTGCTGGGGATATATTTTTAGCAGAGGCATTGGGTTTCACATAAATAGTACATGTCTTTGTCAAAGGCCTCGTTTTCCTATTCTCTGGAGTCATCTGCTACTGTTTCTACACTCCCGCCTTCACACATTATTCAGAAGTGTAAATAACAGCTGCCAGGTTGGAATAGCTTCTTTCTTCCCCCAAGGCAGCGTGAGGTGGGGGCTTTGCCCACTCACTCTCCAGCCTCCCTTCACAGTTACAGCCAGAGCATGGGGCTGCATCCCCCTGGACAAGCTGGTCCTTTTTATGCTGGAGAGGCAGCATGTATGAGTTGTATGAGCCACCGCACCAGGGCTAAGATTTGCATATAGCAAAGGAGGAAGGCAGGAAAAGTATTCTTGGAAAGCAAAGCCCCTTAAACCCAGTAATCATTCCCTTCTCTAGGACTGGGCTCCTTCTCTGTTTTATGAGAAGTCAGGCTCTTCCAGAAGGGCCTTGGGACACTGGAGCAGAGGGTGGCTGACCAGCGGGTGCTCAGGCATTATGCCAGTCGGATCATTTGTCTCAGTCCTGATTTATTTCCAGGCCTATTCACTGGAGGAAGGTGTTGGCATCAGAATAAAAGAGGGAGTGTGTGGGCTCCAGGCTCAGGAACCCAGATAACTCAGGCCAACTCAGAGGACTTTGTGAAAATGCTAGGACCTTTGTTTTTCTCCACAAGGTACTCATTGACTGTGCCTTGTTGTTCCTCAATGAAATGTTTGAAATGAGCGGGGCCTAGGGACTGTTTTGGAGGATGGCGGAGAAGAAAGTTTCAGGGAGACCACAATCAACCCAAGGGAGAATCCAACAATAGGGGAATGGTTAAGTAACCGACACCTCATCAACCTATGGCAATAAGGAAAATGCTGGACAGTGCTAAGAAGAAAGGCATGCTGTAATTTGATTGGGATGATACAGAAAGGAATGATAATAAATGGTTAACTTTAAGTAGGAAGATTCTAGTTTATTCATTTCTGTTTGTTTTGTTCTATTTTCTGAACCATCCCTCTTTCTGTTTGCCAACCTCGACAAGGGGCTTTACACTAGTTCTTGCTTTCCCAAATGTTCTGTCCCCAGTGGTGGCTCGCTTCTCTCATCCTCAAAAGACACCTGCTCAGAGAGCCTTCCCTGAGCACCAATTGACAATATGTCCCCTGCAGTAATTACAGATGCTTCCAGTTTAAAACCCAACAAATAAAAAACAAACAAAAAAAGTCAGAAAAATTGGACTAAAATTAATTTTAAAATAGATGTTTAAGAGGAGATATCCTCACTTTCAGCTGGGATAGCCAGCATATACAAGCATACATCAGCATAAGAATGCAGCTTAAGTAGCAGCATGTCTACTCTTGTTTTTTTTTACAAGCAGTGGTAATTGTTAGACCAGGGTGATACAGGGAGAGTGGATGTTATTCTTAGGGATGATTGAAATAAAGTATTGTGATTCTGTAACTTAATGTGATGTATTGTTACCCAGATGATTTATTTGTTGTCATAATTTCACAACCTGCCACTGGTCCGGACTAATTTATTTACCTATACAGTAATGTGAAATAGGAAACGGATCTTGCCTTCCAGATGGATAAAGCCAAGGTGGTTAGAAATGATGAGTTGTTAATGGTCTGAGGTCCATTCACTCAGTAAATAATTATTGAATGTTTATTCTTGAGTAAACACTATTGATCAGAATGAGAATATGTTGTACTGGAGAAAAGGAAAGAATCAAGGTCAACAGCACTGACATTGGTTAAGGTACTAGCGTAAGGAAATAATGTAGAAATGTATGGGATCCTGGAGAGGACACCAACAGAACTGAAGGAAGGTTTCACTCTCTGGACCATAAGAGCAGGAGTCAACACTGGATGTTCGATCAAGTCAAGTTTAGACTTTGGTAAAGGCTGAAATAGGCATATGTTACTCCTAGTTATTACCTGGCAATGGAGCTCTCTCCTCATGCTTATAGGAAGAACACATGGAAATTAAGTAAAGTGCAATAAATGGTGAGATAGTAGGTGGCCTATTTAATTTCACCTCAGGGGGGATATACAGATTGGGAATTTGGGGTACCCAAATAAATCAAGAGCTTCACCTCCACGTTGCCTTTCCTGTTCTAGTTGTTGCCATCACTGTGTGGAAAGAAAGTTGAATGGAGGGATGGTGGAGTCATTCTAGTGGATAAACATAGTAGCCTGCTGTTTGGATTGCTTTCTCCTTCACTTGCTATTCCCCAGAAGGTTTGATTCTTCCCAGAGAATGAGAAAGGGAGTTCAACAGGAAGTCAACAGTTACCATATTCCTAGGGACAGCGATGGGTGCTGAGGATTTGTTGGTGAATGCAGTCCCTACCTCCAGGGAGCTTACAGTCAAGCAGGAGAGACAGATGAGAAAACAGTCCATTTCAGCAGTGTGATAAGTGGTTCATGAGAGTGGAAGGGGGGTAATGAGGGATCTCACATGAGTGACCCATATTGAGCTTTCAGGTGGTGAGGAAAGTGTCTTAATTTTAGCTAGGGATCATTTTAGCTAGATCCCGAAGGACAGTTGTGATCTGGTGGGTAGAGGAGAAGAGGATAGTCCAGGGAAAAGGATCCACATATGCCAAGGTCCCAAGTGAAGAGAAGAGATGTGTGTTTAGGAAACTGGATAGACGTCAAGTGGTTGGAGCATGATGGGCAAGGAGAGGGGTAAGATGACCCAGGATAAGTGGGCAAGGGCCAGACATTGAAGGGATCCCAACTACATAATTGATGGCAAGGAGTTGGTAGAGAGGGAGAGGCTAAGATTATGAAAGACAGTGGTATTCAGGAGAGACAGATCCAGAGGGTAGGACCTGGAGCAGCCGTGCAGGGTTGGACCCACTCAGGGGAGAGAAAGTTCTTCATTGTGACAAGGATGGACATGGAGGCCGTTAACCTGGAAAGTGGTAGTGCCACGAAGGCTGATGGCACACCTGGCTGGTGACTCCTTCCTCTCTGAAGTCGGGGGTGATACGTCCTGCTGAAAGTGAAGTTGGAGGAAGACAGGAGGGTCTGAGAGAAACTCAGGGGTGGGTATGGAATTGGAATCAGAGCTCTTAAGGAAGATAAATAAGGATTCCTGGGCAATTTTGAGTCTCGGTTGTGATTTATGACTACATACTTGCAGGGGCACAATTCCATGTGATTATGCAATGTTCTCAAGGAGTAAAGGACAGCAGGGATCCGGGGAACAGATTCAGGGATGGTGTTTTGATGGGCACATGTGACAGAAAGCCAGGGAATGCCAGGTAAAGAAGACATCTTGAACACACACACTTACTGTTGCTCATTTGTGTGTGTATGTCGGGGTGGGGGGAGTTTAAAAGGACTTTTTAAAAAGCACAAACCCACAAGCACAAAAGACATCAGTGACAAAATCCTGAGAGCTGAAAAGCCAGTGTAAAGGGGCTAACTGACTTAGCCTTTGATTGCTCCAGCAGAAGACTGGAGGTTCATTTTCTGAAAAGAGTAAAAGGAAGGTATTTGGACTGTGGTGAAACAAGCAGAGCTGAGAGAGGACCAGACTGGAAGTAGCAAGATCAAGTAAGGCAGAGACTCTCAGACTTCAATTCCTGGGTTCACAAATGCTAGCTAGCAGCCTGGCCTTTGGCCTCTAGCTGGGATTTAGAAGACCAGCTAGAGGAATGGCATAAAGGTGCTGGCAATGGGGCTGTCCAGTGGAGTAAACCAGCTGGACTGTTATAAGATGAAACTCATCACAGCAAAGTGCTTAGAGCATCAGTCAGCTTATTGCCCCCACTTTTAAATATGAACAGGCAACCATGAGATACCAGATATCCGAGGAAACATGCCAACATAAAATATAGGGACTAAAAGAAACACAGCAGAGGAAGAATGCAAGGAAACTGAAGGAGACAAGATCTGCAAGAGATAAAAAAAAACTAACATTATCTAGCATTAAGATCTTCAGGGAAGAAGGGAAGATATTGCAGCCACAAAGTGAGAATAGGAGAGAGGAGACTGCCAAGAGGTAGGAAGGCCTGGTATTCAGGGGCTTGTACTATGGGAGAGAAATGAAGGGATTCCTAGGATGCTGGTGAGGTGTGATCCCAGGGCAATAGCTATGCCCCAGGTGAGGAGGACAATGAGCCCAGAGTCCAGATTATCACAGAGATTTCTTTTTTCCAAGGAGTTTCAATGGATAGACCTGAAGTATCTAAATGTATTGAAATTTTGAAACATTTAGAATAGCTTTAGTGAGGAATACAGAAAAACAAAGTTAGGGAGAAAAGGATGAATTTCAAGCATATTTTGCAGGAAAGACTCAGTCTGAATAGCACTTACATTCTCATAATTATGTAAACACTAAATGTTGAACTAAGCTAAATTACCATAAAACTAAATTAGAGAGTGGAGAGCCAGAAGGAACACTTGCATGGGGCGGGAGATTAGGAGGGAGAATGAAAATGAAAGAGAGTTAAATTCTCATTTTCCATAGTGGGATGTCCATAGACCATCCTAAGATGAAAAAATTGAGAGCAAATAAGTGTGTTCTATAAAGACACAGGGATAAGTACCAAAAGAATGAGCTAACAGAATTAAAACTGGTTTCTTATCTAAGGAGTGGGGGATTGTGTGGTAAGTGGATAGAAGACTTCTGTTTTCATTACTAGTCAAATAATAATCTGGTTCTTTCAATCTTATGTGCATCTTACTAAAGAGAAAAACACAAAAAGACAAGGAAGTGTGGGTATCGGGAAGAGGGATGTCAGAGTGACAGATCATGGAGCCTAGGCAGAATAAGAAAATGAAGAAAGAATACTGATGGTAAGGAGAAGGGAAGTAGTTCAGAATGAAGAAAAATGGGGTTAGGAGAGAGGGCTTGTGAGTGGTTGTCAGACGCAGCCTGGAGAAAAGTCTCAAAGACTTCCCATTTTGCCTAAGTCTATGTTATTTTTATATTACCATTCTAGGTGATTCCATTACCTTAGGAAGTTTTCCGAACAGTGAAATTTAGGGTTACGATGTTAGTAACCAACCTTAGTAGACCAATCAAATGAATGCTGTCAGAGAGTTGGTTTTCTTGATGGGAAAGTCCAGAAAGACCTCTTCTGATGATGTAAAGACTCTTGGAAGTTTGGTCCTCTATGGTGACTTTGTAAGCTATCAACTTGGCGAGGCTACACTACATTTCCTAGAACTGGCTTTCTTACATGTTACTAGCTATGGTGGTCACAAGGGAGATTCTTGAGAGACTTGGAGGGCACAAAGGAAGCAGCAAGCACTTTGTCATCTGCACACTTGTTGATGAGCTGCAGATTCATGCACAGGTGTGATGTGGCAGCTAGGTGTGCAATTGCTCTGCCTTCCCCTGGACCCTCTTTCAGCTTCTCCAGCCCCTGGGCCAGGTGTATCTCCATGACCATGGGCCCCAGCTTCTGCAGTAACCCATACCCTCAAGGTAAGAGACCATTCTAGTTTGTCCTGGTGGGTTCCAGCTAATGTTCGTGGACTCCGGCCTCCTCATATCTTCCCTTTCTGACTGCTTACCCTGTGAGCTTCTCACGTGGGCATCAGATGTGGAAAAAACAACCTCAGAGACACTACTTAACTAGCTCCCTGTTATGGACTTCACATATTGAAGCCCTAACCCGCAATGTGGCTATATTTGGAGATAGGGCCTTTAAGAAAGTAAGTAAGGTTAAAAAAGGTTGTAAGTGTGGAGCCCTAGTCTGATAGATTTCCAGTACTTACAAGAAGAGACACCAGAGATTGATTTTCTCTCTCTCTCTCTTTCTCTCTCTTTCTCTCCATGCACACACAGAGGAAAGGCCATGTGAGGACACAGCAATAAGGCAGCCATTTACAAGCCACATGAAGGCCCTCACCAAAACCCAAATTTTCCAGCCTCCAGAACTGTGAGAAATAAATGTCTGTTATTTAAGCCATGCAGTCTGTGGTATTTTGTGATGGCAGCCCAAGCTAATTAATACACTGCCCAATCATGTAAGCCAATACCCTTTAGCAAATCTATCTATCTATCTATCTATCTATCTATCTATCTATCTATCTATCCATCTATCTATCTATCTACCTAATCTACCTATCAATGATATACTTTTTTTTTTTTTTTTTTTTTTGAGACGGAGTCTCACTCTGTTGCCAGGCTGGAATGCAGTGGTACGATCTCCGTTCACTGCAACCTCTGCCTCCCTGATTCAAGCGATTCTTCTGCCTCAGCCTTCAGAGTAGCTGGGACTACAAGTGCACGCCACCATGCCCAGCTAGTTTTTGTATTTTTAGTAGAGATGGGGTTTCATCATGTTGGCCAGGACGGTCTCAATCTCTTGACATCGTGATCCACCCACCTCAGCCTCCCAATGTGCTGGGATTACAGGCTTGAGCCACCTTGCCAGGCCTGAATGATATACTTATATCCTAGTGATTCTGTTACCCTGGTTGAACTCTTACTGATACCACCTCCTGGTGGAAGAATGACCTCCAAAGATATCCAGTTCCTAATCTCTGAGCCTGTGAATGTTAAGTGATTCATAAAATGTGATTAAATTAAGGATTGTGAGCTGTGGAGATTATCCTGGATTAGCTGGTGGGCCCTAAATGTAATCACAAGTGTTCTTACAAGAATGAAGCCGAAGGAGATTTGGCGACCTAGAAGAAGGTGATGTGACCACTGAAGCCAGAGCCTGTGCTGCTGGCTTTGCAGATGCAGGAAGTGGACAGTAGTGAAGGCATGCAAGGAATGTAGCCCTAGAACCTGGAAGAGAGAAGGAAGCTAGTTCTCCCCTAGAGCCTCCAGAAGGAGGGCATCTTGATTTCAGCTTAGTGTAACTGGTTTTGGACTTCTAATCTCCAGAACTGTAAGAGAATAAACGTGTTTTGTTTTAAGCCATCAAGTTTGTGATAATTTGTTACAGCAAACTAATACAGACAGTAATATATTACAACTCATAATAAGTTATAAAAAATAAATGAGTTATAAAAAAATCCATGAGTTCATTCTAATAGTAGATAAGTAGATAGACAGATGATAGATACATAATAACAGAATGAAAGAATACATGAATGTCAGGTAGGGGAGAGGGAGGGCTCTTCCTTACAGTAAAAGTTGACTAATAAATGTGGAAGGAATGGTGGAAAATCATCATTTTGTAACCAATCCTTAGGCAAGATTCATCAATGAATGCTAAATTTAGTGGGAAATTGTGAGGATCAAGGGAAATCATAACTGCTGTTCAGTTACACCTTTATCAAGTGGTCAAAATTAGTATCACCAACAAGAGCAGATGGACATTGTGGACCTCCAGATGTGATATCCTGAGTAAAACAAATGATCACTTTTGTAGTACCATCTGGGGGGTACAAGACCTGTATCTAATTATGAGAAAACATCAGACAAAACCAGCTAAAGGAATATATTATAAAATAACTGACTTCAGCTTTTCAAAAATGTCAATGACATGCAATACAACAGAAGGTTATGGAACTGAGATTACAGGAGACTAAAGATAAATGATAAGTAAATGCAATATATAATTCTGTCCTGGATCCTGCACTGGAGAAGAAAAGTGCTATTATTAGGGACATAAAATATTAAGAATATTATTGGGACAAAGAAATAATTGGAATATGGATGATAGATTTGGTGAAATTATAACATCAATGTTAAATATCCTGAATTGAATATCAGTGTTGTGGTTACATAAAAGAATAACCTTATTCTTGGGAAATACTAAAATTGTAAGGGGAAAGGAGGTATGCCTTCATCCTGTGAAAAAACATTTTCAACAAATACTGGGGGAAAGGTTACTATTCTCAAAAATCAATGAGAAAAAAACCACCTTATAGAAAAATGATTACATAATAGGTACAACAAATAACAGAAAAATATACATGATATATACTCAACTCTCTTGTAAGTAAAGAAATACAAATCAAAACAACGAGATGCCATCTGTTACCCAGAGAGTGGCAAAACTGAAAGAGTTTGGAAATATAAAGTGTTAGCGCTGAAATGGAAAATGGTGGGACAAGATCATGTAGCTACTTTTAGAGAGCAACTCACTATGGCCCACACGCACAAAGAGGCAAGTACAGAAATGTTCATTGCAGTCATGTTTACAGTTAGAAACTAGAAGCAACATGAACATATGTAGGAATATGGCTAGAAACTCAAGTCCTTCCATTGAGTTAAAAAAAAAAAAACTTGTAAAATGATATTACATACGCAATTAAAAAGTTAATAACAGGCCAGGTGCAGTGGCTCATGCTTGTAATCCCAGCACTTTGGGAAGCCTAGGCATGTGGATCAGGAGGTCAGGAGTTCAAGGCCAGCCTGGCCAATATAGTGAAACCCTGTCTCTACTAAAAATACAAATATTAGCCAAGCGTGGTGGTGGGCACCTGTAGTCACATCTGCTTGAGAGGTTGAGGGAGGAGAATCGCTTGAACCTGGGAGGTGGAGGCTGCAGTGAGCCGAGATCATACCACTGCACTCCAGCTTGGGCAACAGAGTGAGACTTAGTCTCAAAAAAAAAAAAAAGTCAATAACAATAACTATACTACCAAACAACACAGTATGATTTTACGGCTCTATCTATCTGTATCTAAAATTATACAAGAGCAAGGAAGATGATCTTAAAGGATATGCATCAAATAAGAACTCAGGGTGGGGAATGCTCAGAGGTGACTTCAGCTTTACCTCTACTGCTTTTTTTTTTTCGTAAAGGGAAATTTATTCCTATATTGCTTGCATAATTAAGGATTACATGTGTAATTAAGGATTTCATATATAATTAAACATTAATTCAAAAATGTAGGCAGGAGTCTTTACCTTCCCAGACCATTTATAAATCAATTTTCTTTTCTGTCTTCTAATAAATCAGCTCCTGTAAGCATCGAGAATGAGGGCCACATACTGCATAATGGTTCCCTCTGCCACTCTGGCTTCTATTTTTACTCTTCCTTGGAACCTCTGGGCATTTGATTTCAATCTGTAATGTCAAGATTTGGAAATTAAATTTAGGTGAGTTCAAAAGAAGAATGTCTCTAAATGTAAGCAGCTTGGGTATTTACCTTTTCCCTGTTCAAACGTGTGCACAAGAACCTCTCTTCTGTCTTCATGTCTGTGAGAAAATTAGTGAGAAACAACATCAGGGAATCACTGATGGAGTTTGCATAATTATATATGTTGGCAGCTCTGTTCCTGGGGCATATTGTGAAATTAGGATATTTCTCTTCCCAAGCCTGATGACTAGAAAATTTGAATCTCACATACAATCACCAAGTCTCCTTAAGAATGTATGTGATGCCCTGTATAATTCTTAATGGACCTAGAATATCCCTAAAGATTCTATTATAGCACTGCAGAGTGTGAAAATTTAAAGAGAGCATACTCATTCTCAAGTTCAGTCACTTTGAAGAGTTTGTTGTTGATGTTGTTTTTAATGGAGAAACCGGGGCCCAGAGAATGGAAGTGAATTCTCAACATCACAGAACCACTGGGCATGGTTGTGGGCAGATTCCAAGCCTTGATCAAGCCCAACAACACAACCATTGTATTCATGTGATGTTACATTTGCGCAAATGTAAATTAGATGCTGGAGTGAAAGGAGAAGAGGAAACTTCCCATCTTCTGTTACACCTGCCTGCACGAGTCCTAACACAAAGATACAGCCCAGTACAATGTGCATTTCTCCCATGGACGTTGCCTGCTTAGGAGCATATGGTCTAGGAGAGAGTTGAGGTCACCAATATTGGTGATCTGCGTGAGGATGAAGTGATGGTGAGAGACCCTAAAGAGAATGGGCCACATAAGGCATTACCTTCATTGTCAAGAATAAAAATAAAAGTTGTGTTTTTCTGGTCCTCAGTGATAGACACAATTTTCCCCAGTCATCAAGAAACTCGTTCCTTCCCCTCACCAAGGGGCAGAGGAAACACAGAGGGATGAAACTAACACTTCTCAGCTCTCACATGCTAGTGTTTTGCTGCTGTCCTCCTAATTCTGAATGGCAAGTGTGTTAATGCCAAAATTGTAAAAGCTGATCCAGGTCTGATGTGTTCAATGTCATGATTTAAAAAAAAAAAAACTGAAGTCCTACAGCCAGGTTTGAAAATGTAGCTGAACAGGTAGGTGTAGGTGAGGAGAATGCAGCTGAGAGGTAGCGCTGTTCACACATTTAACGAGTGGACATTGTGACTGGGCTTCTGAAGACATTCATATGGTGGAACATGCAGTGTAGTGTGTGTGTGGTCTATGAACAGATAGCCCAATGTTCTGATATTTACTGATGCAGTCTGACATTTACCCACTGTTCACCCTTGATTCTGTGTTCTATAGAATGGTGGTAATATAAGGATCATTGCCAATCCTTGATGGGTTGAAGGAATGTAACTGGAATAGGAACAGAACCAAAATGTATCTTGCCAGATTCCTTTAGGAATCAAGTAGGATGACTTATTTAAAGTACCTAGTATTTTAATGTGCTCATTATGCAGTTAGCACAAATTACAGCATAAAACCCAGTAGAAGAGCACAGCCTTAAAATCATGACAATTAGATTTCCACTTATGTCATTTCCTGGTTGTGTCACCTGGAGCAAATTCCTGCCCCTCTCTGAGTTTCCACATTGGAAAATGAGGATTAAAGACCAATCTTGAAGTGTTGTTTGAGGTCTTACTGTGGCTGCATTTAATAAGACATAGTTCAAAACAAGAAAGGAGGTCATCTACCCTCCCTGAAAGGATCAGAGAACTTGGAGAAACATCTTCCATTTTTGAAACCACACTCTACAAGGGTCACTGCCAAATCTGGGAGGGTTGAAGGAAAGTGGCCAGGAGGGAGGGAAAAGAACTGTATTGGCTAGGGTTCTCCAGAGAAACAGAATGAATAAGAGAGCTGTATATATATTATAAAGAAATCATTGATGTAGTTATGGAGGCTGAGAAGTCCCAAGATCTGTAGTAAGTAAGATGGAGATTCAAGAGCTTCGATGGTGTAGTTCCAGTCTGAGTCCAAGGCCTGAGAACCAGGACATCTGGTGGTGTAAGTTCTGGTTCAAAAGGTGATAGGCGGCCGGGTGCAGTGGTTCATGCCTGTAATCCCAGCATTTTGGGAGGCTGAGGCAGGAGGATCACTTGACCCTAGGAATTTGAGACCAGCTGGGACAACATGGCAAAACCCCATCTCCACAAAAATACAAAGAAATTAGCTGAGTGTGGTCTCAGCTACTCAGGATGCTGAGATGGGAGGATCACTCGAGCCCAGGAGGTCAAGGTTGCAGTGAGCTGCGATTATGCCACTGCACTTCAGCTTGGATGACTGAGGGAGACCCTGTCTCAAAAAAAAAAAAAAAAAAATATGGCAGACTCCAAACCTGAGATGAGAATGTGTTTCAGTCTGAGTCTGAAGGCAGAAGGCCAATGTCTCAGTTCGAGGCAGTTGGGAAGGAGGATTCTCTCCTCCTCATGGGAGGATCAGCCTTTTTGTTCCATTCAGGCCCTCAGCTGATTGGATGAGGGCCACCCACATTAGAGGGAGGTATCTGCTTTGCTCAGTCTGCAGATTCCAATGTTAATCTCATCCAGAAACACCCTCACAGATACACCCAGAATAATGTGTGACCAAATGTCAGGGCACCCCATGACGCTGTCAAGCTGACACATAAAATTAACCATCGTAAGACCCCACATCCATTTCCCTGAGGGATAGCTATCTGTCTCATTTGTCAGCTAGGGGACTTGTTCTGGAGAAAATTATGTCCATATTATGGAACACAGATTCTGATTCAATATAAGAAAGAACTTTCTAGCATCCAGGGTGGTTGAGAATGAAATGAGCTTCTTGGGGAATGCATTCTCTCTTATTGGTAATGCACAAACAGAAGCTAAACAAACCCTTGAATAGGAGTCTGTCAAGGAGAATAAAACATCAGCTGCAGGCCTTAAATAGCATACTGGACCAGAGATTTCTTCCAAGCACATGAGTCTATGGTTCTGTGATTTTGTGGAAGTGCTCCATAAATGTAGGTGGTGTTATAATTTGAAACAACACAGGACCAGGCACTTAATATATTTTCTCCAGGCAATAGCATCCCAGTCATTCTCTCCCACTACAGTGCTCATGTGATGACACGCCCACTCAACAATCATCAGGTGCTCCCCATCACCTAGTGATGACACTCCAACTCATTGGCCTGACATACAAGCCCTTCTTCTAATAACCCCAAACCTGTCTTCACAGCCTGATTCTCTACTCCTTTCCCATACAGACACCATGCTGCCACCAAGCACATGCCTTGGATTTTCAAGGCCCCTATGTTCTGTCCCTCATGAAAGGACATCACTCTGAATCCCTCAATACTGGGTGTATTATTCCGTTCTCACCCTGCTATAAAGAAATACCTGAAAGTGGATAGTTTATAAAGAATAGAGGTTTAAGTAGCTCATGGTCCTGCAGGCTGTACAGGCTTCTGTTTCTGGGGAGGCCTCAGGAAACTTACAATCATGATGGAAAGGGAAGCAGCCACATATATTCACATGGCCAGAGAAGGAGAGAAAGGGCAGGTGCTACACACTTCCGAACAACCGGATCTCATGAAAACTCTATCATAAGAACAACAAGGGTGAAGTCCATCCCCATGATTCAATCATCTCCCACCAGTCCCCTCCTCCAACACTGGGAATTATAATTCGACATGAGATTTGGATGGGAACACAGAGCCAAATCATATCACTGGGCTAAGTAAGCCTCCTGTGAGTTTCCTAGGCGTAATGCTCTGATTCACATGCCAGCATATGCTATGCTGCATTGCAATTGTCTGGTCACCTGTGTCTATCACTCAAGTGAACCAAAAGCCCCTCAAGACGAGAAGCTATAGCATGCTTGCTGTTGTGTCTAAATACCTCAGTGCCTGGCATGTAGTAAGAGTCTCACATAACATTTACTGACTTAAAGTGTGTCTTCCACGAACTCCTTTCCATTTGCAATATTTTTTTCTAAATTCCTGCAGTATTCTAATCATATCTCCACAATGTCATTCATCCAATAATGTATTCATCCAATTGATATTGTTTAAATGTATTTTAGGTGCCAAGCTCTATGTTGAGTTTTGGGGATAGACTGGGGACTAGAATATAATCTTTTCTCTCAGTAGGCTTATATTCTAGCAGGCAATACAGACAGGAAAATAGGCAATGATAAGACACTCTCCTGGAGGTATCACAATAATCTCTTTCACTAGATAGAGAGCTCCAAGAGGCATGGATCAGCTAAGTTATTTCATCTCTGTTTCTTCAGTGCCTAACCCAGTAAATAGTATGTAATTGCTGAATGAATACATAATTATAGGTAATCCTGTACTTACGTCAGTAACTTGGTCATGTCTTCCTATTCAGGAAAACCATTGAGATCTTAGGCAATCCCAGAATTTTAGAGCTGCAAGGAACCTCAAAGATTGAGGAGTCCAGTTCTTTCTCTATGATTTTAATTCCTTCTACAGTATCCCAACAATCAATTTTGTGGAAACGAGCATGAGCTCCTAGGCATGGGTGTATCATGCAAAAATAAGATGTTGTTGTTTTTGCTGATTTTTAGACATAGTAGAGATGGAAATTTTAAAAACACAGGTTCCAAGTTAGCCCATGTTCTGTCTATAGCTGGCACCTATTGGTGTTGCTCTGGTTCTTCATAAGTACAGATAATGTGACACCCAGGTCCCATCCTGTAACAGCAAGCACTATGATAACCAGAAATTTTGCCTGATAAACAATTGCTAAGCACCAGCCCACAGCCAACTAATTCCACACACCAGTCATCCTAGCATACTCAAATAAAAGAATGTGGACAGTTTGTTGAAATTCACTGTGATTCTATTTGTCTCAGAATTAAAACAACATTAATTGGGTATGTGCGACAATTCATTTTGGTTCCTTTGGATTGGATTGCTGTGCAAATGAGTAGTGAATACAAGGGAAATAGTTAACCTAATTGAACATGAATATGCTCAATTTCTGAGTCCTCTTCAAATCACTTTGGCAACTGTGTTATTGGGGACGAGTAACGAAAGTGCTGAACACAAATTTTCATCAATTTTTTTAAAGCACTTGCTAGTTTCTATAGCACTGATCAATATAATAAGCCAATAGCAGCAGCATCTTGATAAATTAATTTATGTGATATGGTTGAATTTTTAAAAGTCTTTAACATTTTCTTGCCACCTCCTGTCCAGGAGAATGTGTGAGGCTTTGCAGCATGAGGACTCAGGTGAGCTTGAGGGCCTTTGTGAGCTTATGAAGTCTGTGTTTTAAATGACTTGCAAGATAAGATGAGTTGTTATGCTCCCATCCTAAGGACAAAGCCAAATGATAGGAATTAAGGTTAGGGGATTTAGAGAACATCAAAGCATTTTTATGCCCTTGAGAACAAGCGTGTAAACATCTGGTAAGGACACGAATTGAATTGATAGGAACCAGGGTTACCATATTAACTAGGATGCAGATGATTCATGTTGAAGCTTTGGAAATATAAACTTAGGTTCACATTGCAACTCTGCTTCTGACAAGCTGTGTCACCTCAGCCTACAAACCTCATCTTTCTGCAGCCCCGTAAGATCACCCATGAAGGATGGTTGGGAGAAGATGAGATAATGCGTCCAAAAGAATCAGCATAGTGCCCAAAACATACACTTAGAAATGTAATTTTTCTTCCCCTTATGGAGCACTTGAGTCCACACTACGAGTGTGCACAGTCTGTGGAAACAGCAAATTCAAGGATCCAGTTTGGGGGCCCATTAAAAAGGAAGCCTCCACAGAAGAGTTAAGGGAGTGATTGATTAACCACTGCAATTCATTATGAAGGCCAGGAGGGAAGATATTACTGTGACAAATTGCTTGGTTTTCTTTTCTGTTTTTACATTAATGCATTTGTCAGCACAAGAGGGGAGAAAAAATAAACAAAAGAAGTTCTAGTGTCAGAGAACCTCTTATTGATTGGGTTCTGCATGACATTCTCATTAAGAATGAGAAGAGATGGTTTCTGTCCAAGTGTGAGGGCAGCCCCACCCTGGGACAGGAGAATGGCCAGGATGCCGCAGTGCATTGCCCCTCCAGCCCTCAGATTCTGTGCTCTTAGTATTCCCCTCCCACCTTTTCTAAAGCAGGGATGATAGGAAGAAAAGAGAGAGGAGAGAAGGGTAAATAAAAGCAACATTTTATTCTTTGACAATGGCTTGACTATGTGGTAGTGAAGAGCCTCAAGTCTCAGTTTCTATTTCTATAAAATGGGTATAAAACCACCTACATTTTAGAGACAGAGTATGTATTAAATGAGACAAATGTCACTTATCACTATCTGATACTATGTTATGTATTCATTGTCTCCTTTTTGTATCATGGGTCTCCCCACTAAATTAGGGTAAAAATATTGTGTGCTTTGTTCACTACTGTATTCTCAGCATCTAGAACCCTGCCTAGCACATAGTTGGTGCTTTATAAAAATCAGCTGAATTAATGAATGAATAATGTTATAGGAGTTTAACACAGTGTCATTACATATTAAGATCTCAAGATTGGTGGCTTTTGGATGAGATCGGGTGTGTTCAGGGTGGTGTGGCCATAGACTCAATACTGGTGGCTTTCAAAACCTTAGTGAATAGGTGATGGAAAGTTCCTCTTGGGATCTGTGAAAGAAAGTTGGACTTAGCTTTGAATCCAGCCACAGAATGGGTGGATCAGTGCAAGGAGGTGGCATAACACAATTGGAATCCTCAAATCCCAGGGGCATGAATGAGTCAAAGGTCACTGCCTGTGGGCTGGAGTTACAAGAGGTGAGACTGGGGTCCTGGGTTGGTGTTGGCCTGTTGCCTCATCCTGAGATGGAGGCTCATTGCAGCTCCGCTCCTAGGAGGTAAGGGGGCAGGGGCATCAGGGCTTTTTCCCAGTGAGCATGGCCTCCAAAAGGCAAGGTGTCTTACACAGGCAGGGGCACCTTGGAGAGCACAAAGGTGGTTCTCACTCCCCAAGAGTGCTTCTTCTTTGAAAGCCCTTGTCACCTACATCACTGCTCACCCACCAACCCCCAGCGCTGTTACAGCCTTTTGTTATGAGGTCCAAGCACACCTCTCCTCTCCTACATACGAACGTGGGTAATAACCTGCTCAGTGTGTGCCTTTCCTGAGCCTCATATCATGAAGCAGGGATGGCATCTGAATGTTCCCTGCTTTATTCCCAGCATCTAGCATAGTCCCTGGCCCATTATATGGGTTCGATAAAGTCTGTAGAGTGAATGAATGAATAGATGAATGAGTGAAGTGCATCCATTATATAGGTAAACAAGAAAACTCTTGTTTACACCCCCTGCCTCTCTCTCTCTAATTCAACCCCTGCCACTTGTACTTCATTAACCAAAAAAAAAAAAAAAAATGAGGTTATAACTCTTTGAGCACCAGGATTTCCTATGCAGACTCAGACATACAGAAAACAGGCACACTTTGGGCCAGGAGACCCCACTGAAGAGTCCTGTGATTGGCAGGCATCTATGTATTCTATGAGAGTTAGCTCCCACCTAAAGGTGCCCCTTCAGTCCTGCACAGAGATGTCTTTGTGCCCAGGGGGCTGGGGCCATGCTAAGGGGTGACCCCAAGCACAAGGCCATGGGGAGCAGAGCCTGAGAGTCTCTGGAAGCCTATCAAATAGCTCAAGGCCAGCCTGACGCTGCGGCCCATGGTGCAAACAGTTGATTTACTTCAGAGGGATGCATTTGCATTCCAGCTGCTGGCCCAGGGAAGCCTCTCTTTTCCCATTTGCCCAGTGCATGCACTCACACACCCCCTTACATACACTCACACTGTCACACCCACACACACACAACCACCCAGGCATACTCACAGACACTCACAGACACATGTACACTCTCACACATATTCACACACATCTTACATGTATAACACAGCCACACACACTCACACAGATACACACAAAGTCACACACATTTACATGTACTCCCAATCACACACACATACACACCAACTACATATACTCACACACAACACATAGTACATACTTTCTCTCTCACACATAAACATAAAGTAACACACATTCATATATACACTCACACATATTCACACTTTACATATACTCACACAGTCACACACTTAAACTCACAAACACACACAGAACACCCTGGCCAAAATAGGAGAAGGGACAAGTGAGACTCCATAATTCCTAATGGAGGCAATGTCCCGGCCCCTCCCCTGTACCTCTGAGTCTGAGGCCCCCGGTTCCTGGCTGGGGCTCTGAGCACTTTTGTTAGGCAGAAACTGGGCCCCAGAAGCCCCCTGGTCAGCCGGGCCTTGGGCGCCCCTCTCCAGGCCTGCCCCACCCCGCTCCCTGCTGAGTTCCCCACCCCAGCTATTGAGGACCCTCTCTCTTCCCCCCTTCCCTCTCTCTCTCAGCAAATGATGAACTCCCTAGCTTCCCTGTCCCTTCCACCTCCCACATCCTTGGGTCATTCCCCCTCCCGCTGCTTCCTGCTTCCCCAGCAGTAAATGGCCGCACGTCATGGAAGAAATCACACAGGCTTTGGAGTCAACAGGCATGGGTCTGCCTCCTGCCTGGTCCCTTTCTGGCTGTGTGGATTTGGAAGGTAAGGCACTTTTTCTGGTTCCAAATTTCCTTATCTGTCAAATGAGATCATTTATATTTCAGATAAATAAATAAATGAGATAAGGAATGGAGGAGTGCCAAGACTGGTACCAGGGGCACCAGTCTGTGCTCGGTGTGTGTTCACTTCTCTCTCTCTCTTCCTGCCAAGGTTAATCCCTCCATCTGGGCAGCCCCTCATCCGGGCTGAAGTCCCTCACCCTTTACTGCATCAGTCAACTTCTCCTTCAAACGCTGACCTTCTCTCCATGTGGCTTCTGCCCCTTGACCTGCACCCTGACACAATCTTCGCTTCCTAAAGAAAGCCTCGCTTGACAACGCAGTAATTTATGTAAAATATGCAGAATTTACCATATCGATCTTCATTTCCTTCTCCTACTTCCTCCACCCCTGCTCACTGCAATCAGGCTTCTATTCACCCCACCCCCGGTCCCTTTAAATTATACTCCTTGCCTCCTTGCTTTCTCATGGTCCTCAGTGCCCAATTCAGTCACATCCCCTCAACACCTCCACAGTGCAGGTGACATCACTCACTCCCTTCAGCAAGGGGTAGGAGGGCAAGTTGGCCAGAGGCACACAGCCTTACTTCAAATCCTGGCTCAGCCACTGCCCAGCTGTGCAAGCTCAGGCCAGCCACATGCTCTCTGTAAGCCTCAGTTTCATCACCTATAAAATGGGACTACAAGAAGCACCGGCCTTATTGGTTGTTGTGAGGACTACATGAGATAATGCATGTTGAGTGTTGCCCATGTGACAAGTGCTCAATATCATTATTGCTGATTATGACCTTTAGAATCTTCTCCTACTCAGAAACCTGAGCCTCCAACATCCTCTTGACATCCTTCCCAGCCTTCACACATGGGAGCTCTTCAGGGCTCTGTCTTCAGGCTTCAGGGTCTATCCTATAAAATATTATGCTCTTCCATCACTGCCCCTGTCTTCTCCCATGGCCCCACCTCCATGTCTCTGGTCTCAATGTCTCTCCTGTGTCCCACATCTGGACTGTCGTGGGACTTTTGCACATCTCTTTCTGGAAGAGACTCTCTCTGCCTGGGTTTAGACTGCCGTCCTTGGTCTTACAGCAGTGGAGCAGAATGATCAGGTTACTCTTTAGTGAGAGTACTCCAGAAGAAATAGGGCCTGAAAACAGCAACCCTGATGAGAAGGTAGCTGCCAGCAGGGCAAACAAAAAGGACACTAACTTTGAGCGCTTGTCTCGTTAGATCTCATGTCAGTCCTGCAAGGTAAGCACCAACGATCCCGTTTCAAAGATGAAGGGATGGAAATGAAACTAACTCCAAATCCCATGCTCCACCCACTCTGTCACACTATATCTGAAACAGTATCTATTTTAAACACACTTTTCCCCAGACACTGTGCCAGTTACTGTACCATTTTAATGCTTCCAGTGACCCTAGTAAGGAGTTATTCCCATTTTACAGATGAGTAAACTGAGGTTCAGTGGCTTTCTCAAGCTGAGGCCAATTTTGAGGTTAGTTCAACTAATGATAAAACTTATTCTATTTGATACCTAATCTCTGTCCTTGACTCTCTACCTGCCACATTTAATATGTATGCACATACATAACTAAGTTCTGAAGAGAGAATCTTCCAGAGGTGCCATTGCTAGAAGGGCTGATGGAGTTCAAGCCTAGAGTACAAGTCTATGTCGAGTTGCCTTTTAACACCAAAACTTGAGGCGAAAACTAGACTTTTTGACTGCATTATTTTTAGGCCTGTTACAAGAACTCTTCAAACCAAAAGGCAGCTCCATATTTCACACTCTAGTAAGATTTCAAGGTTTAGTGCAATTTTCCAGATAACAAAAGGTAAGTTCAAGGAAATTGTTCTTTGCTTATGAATCAGATATTATTTGGCTTTCTCTGGGGAAATAGGCTTTTACCTCCATAAAAACAGGTAAAAAGAATGCAATAGCTGGTTGAGTGAGCCTAAGTTTAGTTATGAGACATGTGAGTGGCTTTCACTATATGATACTACATTCAGAAATTTCAGATTTGGGTAAATTATAAGCAAATGTCTGGATTTCCTTTTTTTTTTTAAACAACAACAACCAAACACTGTCCCAGAATTGAGAGGCTCAAGGTTAAAGTCTCATCTCTTGAATAGTTAATATATTCACATAGCACAAACATCAAAAAGTGTAAAAAGATATATCCTGAGAACTTTGCTACCCACTCTATTTCCCATCCTCCAATTTCTATCCCTCTGCAAAAGTAATCACTGTTATAATTAGGCTGGTGCAAAAGTAATTGCTCAATCAAGTTGGGGTGGGAGAAAGGAAGGTTGAAGATCGGCATAGGGAGCGCCAGGGGAAACATGCTACTACTTTTCCAGGTGCTTCCTAGAGGAAGGGTGGGGGGCACCCGGGAGAATTTCCCTCAAAGTCTGTGGGTCTTTAGAAAGACAGCATGCTTGTATCCCTTCTCTCGTTTCTTCTGAAGACAGAAGATTGCAGGAGTGTCCCACATGATCAGGGCATTAAGAAACAAGAGTACAGTGTGCCTAAGTAGAAAGGGTGACCCAGCACCACCCCCTCTCATTTCCCCATGATGTTGAAGACATTGTAAAATGATGCCAAAGTTCCCCAGGGCCCTGAGTGAAGAGCCATGGAGGTAGAAAATGAAAAAGAATGCATGTGCTGCCCTGGAGCCTCTTGGCTAAGTAACCGGAGCTCCCCAGGAAAGGGCTGCAGTGCTACTTTGAGAGGTCGTGATCTCCTTTGTGGGCCAAATTCTCACTGATGTTCATAAAGACAACTGTACCTCATCACCCTGACAGTACATGCTTGCTTGCTTTGGAACTTGCTGAAAATGAAGATGACTTAAGTCTTTTGCATGCTTTTATTTTCTCTCCGGGGAAATAGATGGAATAAATGAGCTGAGACTACGATATGAGCTACATCAAGGGCTCCATGTGCCTTCTCAAAAGGTAAATTATAGATACTGCAAGAAGAGATGAGTATATAAAATAGTTGTCAAAATTATATGAGAAGACTCTCTTTGTCTTCAAATTATGCTTTCTTGCTGTTAATGTTTTTGTTAATGATAGAGATTTATCTATCCTTCATGTTTTGAGTGACATAATAAAGTTGGGATTGTACCTAATCCTTAAACCTGCCTCTAGTGACATAAATGAATTGAGATTGAATACCAGCAAGAGCTACTGTTTCTGCCCCAGGGGAACAGTACAAGAGGCCAGAACACAGCCCTGTGCTGCAGCTTTAAGCAGTCCTTCAGTTGTGTCACAATGCAGTATCTGGCTGCAAACTGGGGATATACACAATTGTTTCTGTCCCTCTGTACATGAGACTGACGCTAAGTCCTGGGGTCCAGGACTGCTCAGATGCGTGGAAAGATCCCACCTTTAATAGAGGGCTGAAAATGGGGCCAGTGGCTGCTGAATGCTGCTTTGCCATTGTTTTGAGTGGGGCGTAAAAGGATAGAAACAGCACTTGAAAACTCTGTCTTTGGTGTCTTAAAATTGCCTCCCACCTTTAGAATAAAATAATCAAGATACAGTCTCACTATTTGGGAGGTGTTGAAGGAGATGCATACAGCTGGCAAGGCCAAGGGAAGATGCTGCGCTATCTCCTACCAGTCTACTCCAACCAGGAGCCGGGCTGGAGCTGAAAACCACAAAGGGCAAGGTCACCATAGCTGCGAAGGTCACGGATGTCAGCCCAAACTGATCCAGAAGGCAGGCATCACAGCTTCCACCACTGCAACCAGCTCTGACCAAACAAGCCTCCCAGGTGCTGGGATCTAGCAGAGGAAAGGAGAGGAGAGCCTGAGATGGAATTTTGAACTGGACTCTAGTCAGTTAATTATCCTGAACCCACTGATCAATCTCAAGAGTGGGCTGAATATTCTGAGAATGTCTGCCTGAAGATGTCTGCCAGAGGGTGGCTAGAGGGTCAGAGACAGAAATTCAGGGCTGTTTTAGAAATCAATACAAGTCTACTTATTTTTGTCCATGTCTAGGCCTATTGAATATTTTACCTCTTACATAAGATTCCCTTACTCCCACTAAACCTCGCCTTTAGTCTAACCAGGACCTCTGGCATTTGACCCTTGACTGTCTCAACTTTCAACCTCCTCTTCTCATTTCCCACCCTGGCCTCTAGATACTATGGTATGCCATGAGATCTGTTCCCCTGACAATGCATTCAATTCCATCCTCTTTCCTCCCTGTCATACCTGCTGAGAAAAACACAAACTTGTATCCACCCAACTTCCTGCCTCCTCCAATCCGATACCTTGGCTTCTGAGCAGTGCTAGAGAAAATTGCATAACCATGCAGATTAGTACCATTACAGAGGTGTGGCCTCCAAACTCAACAGAGCCTTTCAGCATTGCCAAGAGATACTTTCTCATTTCCAAAGTCAGCTTTTATTTCCATTTTTTCTCAATAAACCCTCCTGACACCTCCTAGCTACCCCTCCATGCTAATTTTCCACCCATTCTCTTTCTCCTGACGTGCATGCACACATTTATACACACAGCCACTGGGAAAGGTGAAGTCTTCAGACTAGACTCCTTGGCATGCAGTATTTTGGAAAGCTGTTTTATTTTTGGAGTTTTAGTTTTTGATAGTGTCTTTTTAGTTCTTATGTAGGTTTCTGGAAGGGAAGCCTAATGCTTCTTTCACTGGATAATCTCTGCCAAGCATTTGAATCCTGAATTGACAGACACGATACCAGAATGCCATTGCCTGAGACATTTTCGAGCCCATTAGAGTGAAGACTCATGAATGCCTTCAGCCAAGAGCCCTGGGTCTTCCAGGTCCCTGCCTTTCTTAGGGCATGGCTGCTGAGTTCTTCCTTGGACTCCCTGTCATTATCCAGTTGCTTATATTAGCAAATGTCATTTTTAAGTTATCCATGGCCCATTTCTGTTATTGCTGACCAAATGAAACTTACCAAACAAAGAAGTTGCCGCTAGGAGTGGAGATTTTCAATTACAAGAATATCAGAGAAAATGAGTTGTGATAAGGAGAGGAGAGAAGTAAGGATTTGCTCATCTTTCTGTCCTTGTCTGAAGAGTTGGCAATCCTTGCCATGTCACAGTGACATAATTAGTAAAACTGTTGCTTATCTTCTCTTGGAATTTGACTCACTAGTAATAATTCATGATTTTAGCATGTTTCAGGTACTTCTTACAGCCCTTGTGGTACATGATGAGAGAGAGAGAAGCTCCAGTCCAAGATAGCTATCATAAAAATTGAGAGAGAATAGCATAGGGTGCATGTAGTTTTGTTGAGCAAGGCCTAGGATGCATGTAGTTATGTTGAGCAAGTCCTTTTATGGATGTCAACAGAAATCTGAGTCAGCTGAGGGTTAAATAATTGTATTCCTTGCCAAGCTGCAAGAGTCAAATTTGCCACTGAATCCTCTTTATAAAGCTGAAGTGAAAGTTAAAGATAAATGTCATGTCCTGATCAGAAAACTGGAAGTTTATGGAGATCACAAGTCAAAGAAGTCTGAGAATTCTGGGGATCTCCCTCTGATCTCTTTATTCTTGCGAAGCACCTTTAAGAGAAAGAGAGTGGAGGAATGGGTAATCTCCAAAGACTGTGAACTTAGAAAAGAGAGACTCCTTGACATCACATTGGAATTCATTGCCAGATGTGACCTTAGGTTTTCTCCCACTGGGGAAAATGATCTTGGTGAATAGAATTGAGCAGAGGCCTCTTTGGGTGTGTGGGAGGAAAGGATCTGTGTGTATTTGCACACATGTGAACATGCATGTGCATGCATATGAGTTGGTCGGTCAAGGGGTGGAAGGTAGTGAACATCTATTACTTGATTCACCCACCTTCTATTGTTTTTCCAGAAGCAGGCCTCCAATTGAGGATGGCATGATTTTATTCCCCTCCATCTTTTAATTTTTTAACTTTTTAGTTGTTTTTAGAGACAGGGTCTTGCTGTCACCCAGGCTAGAGGGCTAGAGTGTAGGGGCATGATCACAGCTCACTGCAACCTTGAACTCCTGGGCTCAAGCGATCCTCCTAACAGCCTCCAGAGCAGCTAGGACTACAGGTTCATATCACCACACCCAGCTAGTTAAAAAAAAAATGTTTTGGAGAGACAGCTCTCACTTTGTTGCCCAGGTTGGTCTCAAATTCCTGATTTCAAGCCATCCTCCGGCCTCAGCTTCCCAAAGCACTGGTTCTACAGGAGTGAGCCACTGCACCTAGCCCTGCATCTTAAATGTTTCCAAAAGAGGACTCATGTGTATACAATAGGACCCATGATTATGCAATATGGCTACATATCTCAGGCTGTATCTGATCCACACTGAGTCGAAGTCCTTTCTAGTGAATTTCAAGTTTGAATTAAGACATTTAAATATCAGCCTGGCTGCTCTCTGTGTCTAGGTGATACTTTCTGGAACTATCACCAGTGGTCAGTTCCCTTCATGTGAAATGGAAGACAAAGAAAGCCAGATTACAGCGAAAGAAAAGCATGAAGCAGCTCTGCTGAGAAGGAGGGGTAAGAAAGAGCAGCCGGGATCTTCCTGCCGCTCCAGTCTGCCCATTAAGGCTGACTGCATCCTCGCCTGGGATGTATGATTCCCTCGATTTGCATGATTCCACTCAATTCTTAGTGTAATAAGGTCACCCTTTGGCTTAAGCTGGCTCAAAGTTTCTATTTCTAGCAACCAAGAGAAGAGTAAATAATATTTATTATTACATGTAAAATTTACATTTTTAAACTTTATCCTGAGTATGTCACCCCTTCCCCAAGTTTTCTCTGCATTTTGAACAAACCTTTATCACCGCACTTATTACAGTGGACAGTAATTATTTTACACATATGCCACCCACTAGACTATGAATTCACTAAGAGCCAGGATGGTGTCTTACTCATCTCGATCCCCATATCTGATTGCAGAGTGAGCTGCCTAACCAAGCACATAAAAGCAGATGTGGGAGGCAGAGCCTGTTGCAGGAACGACACTTCCTGCCTTGGCAACTGCTTCATAAGGAAGCTCCTGATTCCCCTGCTCTATTCACACAAGGGAGTGATGATGTTTCCTTGTCACCTCTGCACAAGAAGTCCAGGAGATTGAGATGTGGTGAGAGGGAGCATGTTGGTGCTGTTTAGCTAAATGAGAGCCACGAATTAACCTACTGACCTGCCCGACCATCTCAAAGAGGAATACAAATGCCCTGCCTTCTAGGAGCCCTAACTAAGTTTGGAACCTGAGCAGAAGCTGGGCCATGGAGTGGGCAGGCCAGCACAAACTCCAATGTCCACTCGGCCAGGCCAAGCACTGTCACGGAGCACCGTGGCTCTGCCCGATCATGGCAGATGACAGGGGGTTCCCATCATATGGATGTGGGTGTATGAGGAGCAGGGGTCATGACACGAGGCAGTTTGTCCTTAAGAGCCAGGAGCAGCCCAGCCCCCTAACTTGGATGAATCCCAGAGCAAGAACACAAATGGAGGCCACACTCTGTATGCCTAAATGTTTAAAAGTTATAAACTCAGATGACAAAGTGCTAAGCAGAGCATGTTTTAGCCTCCACCTTGACAAGTACACGTTCCAATATACCTGGAAGCCAGGCTCAGATTTGGAGTTGCTGGATTTCTTGGAGCTCTGCCCAGAAACATGGATATGACAAGGAGAGCGAGCCCACCTGTCACTCCTCCCTTCCCACTCCTGGCTCTCGGATCCGAGGGTGGTCCTGGTCAAGAAGAAAGGTGGCTGTCACCTGAAGGGGTTCTCCTGTGGGGCAGAAGGCCAGCCACTGATGGTAGCCACTAAATGGTAGCCATGAAGTAACCTACTGACCTGCCTGATCATCTCAAAGAGAGATGCAAATGGCCTGCCTTCTAGAAGCCCTAACTAAGTTTGGGACCTGAGCAGAAGCCAGGCCATGGCGTGGGCAGGCCAGCACAAACTCCAATGTCCACTCAGGAAGGCCAAGAGCCTCTGTGGGACACAGAGCATAGTGCATGGAAGTCAGCACAGTCTGTCTGTGAGCAACCTTCAAAGCTATGCAAAATAACTTCAGGGGCCTGCCCATTGACCTTGTGTTCCCCCAGATCTCTCCTTCTGGGTCTGGATCAAGGCAGGAAGGCAAGGCAAGGTTCTCCCCAGAGGGATGGTGGAGGGGCCCCTGAGCAAGATTTCTGGGGCACATAGGTGCTCTGATCAAGTCTGTCTGTGGGGCGAAATGTGAATCATAGACTCAGGGACCATCTGAGAACTGTACTCACAGGGAGGCCACCAGGCCTGGGCTTGGTTAGCCACTTAGGAATTTGGAAGATGGTGCAGTAGGAAAGGCGGCAGGCATTGCCGGAGCCCAGTGGTCACAGCCTGCCTTGTCAGTCGATTCTGGATCTAGAGAATTTGGCTTCATTCCAAGTGCCCACTCTCTCCTCCCTTCCCCTAGTGAGACTGCTAATGTCCTTCTGACCTCAGTCCGGCTTGGATGTTCCTGAGCCTGCAGGTGGGGACCTCCTGGGCTACAGATATGAAGGACTGGGTAGGAGGCTGGCGAACAAGGTGCGGCAAGTGGGAAATTTCTAGGGAAATTACAAGCTCCAGGAGATCTAGAGTGGTGCTAACCAGCATCCTAGCCACTGGCCTCATGTGGCTAATTGGGCACTTGAGATGTGGCCAGGCTGAAACGAGATGTGCTGTAAGTGTAACATGCACACCAGAGTTTGAAGAGCGAGTAGGAAAAATAGAAGATAACAATTCCATTAATAATGTTTATGTCAGTGACATGTTGAAACAATCATATGGTTCTATATCTTGCTTTACATAAAGCACATTACCAAAATTAACTTTACCTGCTTATTTTCACTTTTTCAAATATAGCTGGTAGAAAATTAAAATTCCATATGTGACTCATATTATATTTATATTAGATAGTACCCGTAGACTTTCTCTGACAGAGGACAGAGAACACAGAAGATGAAGGAAGGAGATGAAGAAAGAAGGTGAAAGAGGAAAAGGTTTTTTTTTTTTTGTATGAGGAACTTTGCCACGAAGCTCACATTCATTTCCTGCTTACTACACTCCAGACGCTGATCAAATAACTTTCTTTTTTTTTTTTTTTTTTTGAGATGGAGTCTCACTCTGTCACCCAGGCTGGAGTACAATGGCATGATCTTGGCTCACTGCAACCTCTACCTCCTGGGTTCAAGCGATTCTCTTGCTTCAGCCTCCTGAGTAGCTGGGATTGCAGGTGCCCACCACTACGCCTGGGTAATTTTGGTATTTTTAGTAGAGATGGGGTTTTGCCATGTTGGTCAGCCTGGCCTCAAACTCCTGACCTCATGATCTGCCTCCTCGGCCTCCCAAAGTGCTGGGATTACAGGCGTAAGCCACCACATCCAGCCGATCAAATAACTTTTCTATGTAATATTTTATTTCATCTTCACAGAAGCTCTATCAGGTTTCTATTACTCTTATTTCCATGTTAGTGATGTGGAAACTTAGGAAGTATAAGTAACTGGCCCAAGATCTTACAGATAGGGAACTGTAGGGCTGGGAACTATGGAACCAGTGAGACCATCCTAAATTCTTTTATCCTTTATCCTTTACCTACAACGCAGCCCAAGCTAGAAGCTCTATATATGTTCTCACTGACTTTTCAAACAATCTCTGGGCAAACTCTGCATTTTTAGAGATTTCTCATTATGGTTAATATTTGCATTTTTTTTTTTTTTTAGTAGAGAGCTTATTGTTTTTTCCTTGAGCAAAAATAAGAGGACTCACAGCAGGTTCAGTGGTTCTGGATGTCAGACCTCATCCCTAGTCTTGCAGGGACCATTCCCATCTTCCACTCCTCCATGGTACAGATGTATGATGTCAGATCCTCTGAAATTTTAGCTCAAGAAAATTGGATGGGACCTAATCAACTGAACAAACAAGGCTGCAAATTGATCCTGACATGGGAAGTCATCAAGAATCTGCAACAAAATTTCCAAGCTGTCAAAACAGTTCAATATGCATTCACTTAGAGCATGGGGGATTAAAAATTCCAATTCTCCACCAGACACCAGTGATGAGTGGAGAAAATGAATGGGCCATTATAAACCTAATCTTCTGACGTTAATTTCCACTGGAGCAGCACAGGACACAAACACCATTCTCTCCTGCAGCAGACTTGAGAGTGCAATTGGATTTTGATCAGGCTCTTTGTCACCAGTGGGGGCACTTCAGGGCAGGACCCCTCTGTTTGGAAGATGAGTCACTATGCCTTCTTAACAGAGCAAGGACCCAGTCCTGGGGCAGGGTCATGTCTTTCTGGCCTCCCTTGGCACTACACAGCAATGCTGGGTCCCTTCAAGTCAGGCAGTGGCACCAGGGCTACTGGGGTCTCTCAGTCAGATCCAGCTGAAGGGCTGAGAGGAAGACACACATCCTAGGACTCTGTTAGTTTCCTGGGGCTACCATAACAAAGTGCCCCAATCTGGGTGATCTAAACCACAGATATTTATTGCCTCACCATTCGAGAAGCTAGAAATCTGAAAGCAAGGTGTTGACAGGTTGGTTCCTTCTGAGACTGAGAGCAAGGCTCTGTTCCAGCCCTTGCTCCTAACTTCTAGTAGCTTGCCGGCTATCTTCAGCATTCCTTGGCTTATGGCTGCATCAGCTGATGTCAGCCTCCATCTTCCCATGGCACTCTCCTTGTGTGTGGGTGTCTCCCTATTTGTATCTACCCCTGTGTCTAAATTTCTCCTTTTTATAAAAGAACACAGCCATATTGGATTAGGACCCACCCTAATGACCTCATCTTAACTTGATCATTTGCAAAAACACTACTTCCAAATAAGGTGACCTTCACAGGTAGTAGAGTTTAGGGTCTCAGTATCTTTTGGGAGGGGGACACAATTCAGTCTGTAACACCTGGGATGACTAGTGTTCCCTCAAAGAACAATTATGTCCCTAAACAAGGGTCTGCCAATGGGTAAGAGGCATTCATTGGCCTAATGGTTCCCTGCCATAGACCTGGCTTTCTCCTGGGCCCCCAGGGACCTGCTGTGGGGTAGTAGACAGTGGGCTTGGTCTCCTAAGACCCTCGCCCTGGATCCTGTGGGGGAAGTTCTAAGGCCATGGATGCTGTCTTGCTCTGCTAGGGCTCAGGCACCAGCATGAGGCAGAGCATGTGCTTGATCTCTGTCCATCTTCTTCATCTGTACCTATAACAGGTGGTACCTCACCCAGACCTGCATTGAAGTCTAGACTTTGTCATTTACCAACCATGCAACTTTCAACATGCTCCTTGACCTCTTCCAGCCTCACTTTTCTCATCTATAAATGGCGGCTAGGATGCTCACTTCTTTTCACATGTTGTGGTGAGAATGCAGGAGGTGAGCCTGTGTCTGGTATGGTGTTGGTACATAATAAGTGGTGGCCTTTGTCACTGAGACCTCGCTTAGTCAGAGCCTGACTTGGAGAAACCAGTTCCTCCTCTCTGAGAAGCCACACAGCAGGTGGCATTCTGAGACCAGCATTGCCAGAGACCACTTCTTCTGGCCAATGACATTCACACCTGGCTTCGAACCCTCTGGAGGAGCTCTCCTTGCACATCCCTGTGGGCATTTGCCTTTCAGAGGCAACTGTGGATGTGGCAGCCCTGGAGTTGGGACCAGATAAGCAGGGAGGGAGAGGAAATGCATATTAACGCAGAGATTTGAACCCTCATAAAGAACCCAGTTCGTAAGAATCTACCAGAAAAACAAATGGCTATTTGCCCAACCTCCTAGGATCCCTTGTAGGGGGAAGCCAGCTGCCCTGTCATGAAGACACACAAGCAATCCTATAGAGAGGTTCACATGGTAAAGAAAAGAGGCCTCTAGCAATTGCCAACAAATTTCAGTAACTTGCCAGATATGTGAGTGAGCTACTTTGGAAGTAGATCGTTCAGCCTGAGTTAAGACTTCACTTGAACGTAGCCTCAGATGACATCTTGACTGCAACCTCATGAGAGACCTTGAGCCAGAACCACCTAGCTAATCCATTTCTAGAATCTATTCCCTCACACAGAAGCTATACAAGATTATTGTTTTAAGCCACTGAGTTTTAGGGTAATTTTTATGCTGCAAGAGATTACTAATATACTGTCCACCCCCAAAGAAAAGCTGATTAAGGAAAAAAGAGAGAAGGCACAAGACCAGAATCAGGAATTAAAAGGGAGCCATCACAGAAGATCCCACAAACAGTAACAAAATTATAAAAGGTTAGTTGAAGAATTTATGGCAATAGATTTAAAAATTAGAAATGGACAAATTTCTAGAAAAACACAATTCACTAAACCTGACCCAAAGAAAATAAAAGACTTGCAGAAAGAAAATTCCAAGCCCAGGTGTAAAGAATTCCAACTTCTTTTATAAGGCCAGGAAAAATGTGATAAGAAACCAAGAACGGCATTGCAAGAGAGACCAAATATCAGCCAATATCTTTATGAATATAAATGCAAAAATCTTAAGTAAAGTATGGTAGTCCAAGTCCAGTGATGGATAAAAATAATACTTTTTTATTTCAGCAATGCATGGTTAATTTGACATTCAAAAATCAATTATTATAATTGACCAATTTAATAGATTAAAGAATAAAGATAATATTTCAATATATGCAGAAAAGGCATTTGATGAAATTTATTATGTTTATGTTTAAAAATATTTAGAAAACTAGGAATAGAAGAGACCTTTCTTAATCTGATAAAAGGAATCTACAAAAAACCTACAGGAGGCTTAATGGATCTCTCCCCTGAGATTGGGAATGCATTAGAGTTGCCTGCAACCATTATTGTTATTCGATACTGCCCTGGAGCTTCTAAATCACTTCTAAATAGTCAACTAAAGCAAGAAGATAAAGGAATTAGGACGGAAGGAAAAAACTTGTCTTTAGTCACAGATGAAATGATCACGTAAGAAAATCCAAAATAACACCAGATATCTTACTAGAATTAATCAGTGCACTTAGCACATAAGCTCCCCACTATCTGCACTCTGGACCTAGATTCCCAGAGCTGCTTCTCTCTGGAACCCTGACAGTCACCAGGGTGAGGAGGAAGAGTCGATGACCCATGCCCTGGCTCTGCAAGCTTTTGCCCAGATGTTACCCACATCACCTGCAGCCATGTGTCATGGGCCAAAGCATGCCACATAGCCACTCCTGTGTTCTGCAGAATGGGAATATTCCAACCTCCTGTAAGAAGAGGCACCTCCCTACAGAGAGGGAAACAGATTATTTGACAAACAATAATTTAACCTATTCCAAGAGTAAAGAGACAAACATCTAGTGAACTAAGAAAGAGCAGAGCATCATGGCAGGAGACGGGAAACTAGGATTGTGGGAGAAAAGTGGCCAATGAAAACTCCCCAGGGTGGAGTCACCAGAAGAAAAGGCATCCTCATTTTTTTTTTCCTGCAAACACTCTAGTGACTTATCCTTGTTTTTAAACAAGTATTTTAAACTTGTTTACTTTGCTGTAACATGAACCCCTTCTGTTTCCCAAACATCTGATAAAGTCCACCACACACAAAAATGGCCTTGTGTGAGTTTTTGTTGGAAATAAGGGACAGGAGATAGATTTCCTATCCGGATCTATGCAGAGTAGGGAAGATGCCAGCCATGGGAGGTTAAGAAGCTCATGAGAACAAAAGTTCAGCTCAAGTAGATTACTAACATACAGACAGAAGTGATGAGAATTTATGTCCCTGGGAATGTTCAGAAATCTGAAGAAGCTCATTGGAATTCCCACAAATACAGGATAAGAGGGTTGAGCTAATTTTCTCTAAATCTCGGCATTCTCAACTAAGATCTAAGTTACATCTACAACAAGCATGCATTTTTTAACATTGGAAACTAATTAGCAAATATTATGGTTGTTTAAAAAATTCCAGCCATATCTGCCAATAATGAGGTAGCTGAAGTGAGGTCAATAAGTAGAGATAGAGTATTCTGATGATTTCTTCTTGGGTTTGGCATGAAGTTAAGCAGGGAATCATTAAAGATTTTTTGCATATCACACCAAAATCAGGTAACAAAAGCAAAAATAAACAAGTGGGACTATATCAAACTAAAAAGCTTCTGCACAACAAAAGAAACAGTCAACAAAATGAAAAGGCAACCAATAGATTGGGAGAAAATATTTGTGGATCATATACCTGATAGCGGTTAATATTTAAATATATAAGGAATGCACACAATTCAATAATGAGAAAACAAATAACCTGATTAAAAATGGGCAAAGGACCTGAATAAATATTTCCCCAAAGGAGACATAAAAATGGATAATAGGTATATGAAAAAGTGGTCAACATCATTAAATGTCAGGGAAATGCAAATTAAAATCAAATGAGATATCTATCGGCCAGGCGCGGTGGCTCACGCCTGTAATCCCAGCACTTTGGGAGGCCGAGGTGGGTGGATCACAAGGTCAGGAGTCCGAGACCAGCCTTACCAACATGGTGAAACCCCGTCTCTACTAAAAATACAAAAATTAGCCGGGCGTGTTGGCATGTGTCTGTAACCCCAGCTACTCAAGAGGCTGAGGGAGGAGAATCACTTGAACCTGGGAGTCGGAGGTTGCAGTGAGCCAAGATCATGCCATTGCACTCCAGCCTGGGTGACAGAGTGAGACTCTATCTCAAAAAAAAAAAAAAATCAAATGAGATATTATCATCTCACACTTGTTAGGATGACTATTATCAGACAAGAAATAACACGTGTTGGGAAAGGTGTGGAGAAAAGGAAACCATTGTATACTGCTGGTGCCAATGTAAATTGGTACAGCCATTATGGAAAGCAGTATGGAGGTTCCTCAAAAAATTAAAAATAGAACAATCATATGATTTAGCAATCTCTCTATCTTGGTATATACCCAAAAGAAAGGAAATTAGAAATACCACATGGAGATCTCTGCACTTCTATATCCATTGCAGGATTATTCACAATAGCCAAGATAGGCAAATAATCTGTGTCCATCGAGGGATAAATGAATAAAGGAATGTGGAATACATAATGGAATATTGTAGAGCCTTTAAAAAGGTGATTCTGCCATTTATGACAACATGGATGAAGGTGAAGGATGTTATGCTAAGTGAAATAAGGCAGATACAGAAAGAAAAATACTGCATATCTCACTTATATGTGGAATCTAAAAAAGTCAAATACATGGAAACAAAGAACAGAAAGGTGGTTACCAGGGGTGAGGAGAAGTAAGGAATTGGGGAGATGTTGGTCAAAAGGTACAAAGCTACAGTTATGTACTATGAATAACTAGAGTACTAGTATACAGTGTGGTGACTAGAGCTAATAACATGGTACTATATACTGGAAAATTGCCAAAAGAGTAGATTTCAGGTGTTCTTAACCACACACATACACAAAGTAACTAGGTAAAGGCATCAATATGTTAATTTTATTGACTACAGTAATTATTTCATTATGTATATTAAAACATCATGTTATACAGCTTAAATATATATAACAAATAAAATAAATTTTTTTTAAAAAATTGAATCATTAAAAAACCTTAATCCTTGTGTATTGCAAAGGATGCATTATAGGGGGTTTTTGGCTAATGAAGAGAAATAGAGTTAATAAATGTTACTCAAAGCTTTTAATAATCTCAATTTTCTAAGATATAAATATAAGGGTTCTGATGCTGGTAAATCCAAGCACTTCTCAAAAAGGCAGGGATCTAGATAAAGATTTAGCCCAAAGTCAACCCTTCTGTTGCAGCAGCAAGAATTGTATGCCAGTATAAATTGAAATAAACGAACTTAAAATTAGTTTTAAAATATAAGGCCAATCCAAATGAGAATGCACAGATCTACAGAAATTCCTTATAATCCAGAGCCTGTATTTACATTAGCTATGAGAAATCAGGCCAACCAATCTCAAAATCAAACTCAAGGAAATTAAATTTTGCCTGAGACCAGTAAGATGGCCATCCAATGACTGTGATAGTTGAACATGTGTTGTGTGTCAGTGATGTACCTGACATTGTATTGTGCACCCCTCTATGTGCATGACACATCCATGGAACAAGTAAGCAGCAAGGTGTCATGTAATAGCATTCTGTCCATGTGTTTGTTTGGGTTTCCTCAAAATCAGACCTTAAATTGAGGGTTTGAGTACAGACAGTTAGTTTAGGAGGTCATTCCAGGAAATGTCACTAAGAGAGTGAGGAACTGAAACAAGGGGAAGAAAAGGCAGCCAATAAAGAATGTGTTCTCAAGCAAAACACTACTGTGGATAATTGGAGCGTAATGCTAATGAAGAACCATAGAAGCCAGTGTAGACTACTCCTGTTAGAGTTATGCCACCAGAGGGGCAAGAGAGCTGAGGTATTTATACCCCAACTGACTTCAGTCATTAGGTAAGGGCTCCTGGAGGCAGATGCTAATTCCCCAGGACTTGTGGCTTGCCATGGGCCCTGCCACCCTCAGGCAGAGCAATGCAGATGCTGCCAGTGGGAAGCCAGCTGTGGTGAACCACAGTGGCAAAAGCTGAGGAGACATGGGTGGGGCTCTGACAGCCGCTGTTCCCATCTCATTCCCTATCTCCCTAACAGGGCACATGCTTGATCCTTTATGCTCTAGTGTATCTTGCTGACTTTAGCACAGATTTTGATGCGGGGTAAGAAATCCTCACTATGGGGGTCTTTTGCTCTCCTTGTTTCTGCCTCCTGTCCTCTGTTCTGCATTATCTAGCATTTGCCCACCAAGATGGTCTGAAGAAGATGCAACAAAACAATCAGGACAAAGGCCCACAATGATCAAAGTGTTCTCCATCTTGAGCCATAAGGAATAAGAGGCTTGCATTCATCAGCCCTGTGGTAGAATGCAACTGCGAGCCAGCCAGCTGCTCTATTCCACCCATGTGGTCTCCACTCTTATTCGGAGACACTCGCTGCCTCCAGGAGAACAGCTCCCATCTGCTCTCTAGCAAAGCCTCACCAGGGACCTGAAGATGTAAATAGAGCCTTGGCTGAACCAAACCCTTCTCAGAATAGCAAGCATCTAAGCAGATCTGCATGGCACCATCTTCCCAACAGGGAAACACTGCAGCTTTGCTCACCAGGCCATTCCCTAATTACCTCAGTGCAGCACAGAAGCCGGAAAGCCCCAATGATTAACTTTTATGGAAGACATTTTCCAAGAGGCTGCCCATGTCCCGCCCTGCTCCTCAGAGCTGGAAAGTGATATACTCAAAGCTCACACAGAGTTTGAGAAGGTAAAGGTGGCCACGATCAAGCTAAGACTGATCCTCAGCTGGGGGTGATTTTGCTCCCAGGGAGATAGTTGCCATGTCTGGAGAAGTTTTTGATCATCACAACTGGTATGAGGGTGTTCCACTGGCATCTAGTGGGTAGAGGCCATGGATGCTGCTAATGCACAGGACAGCTCCCCCAAACAGAGAATTATCTGACCCCGAATGCCAATAGTGCTGAGGTTGAGCGATCTTGGTCTAAGGAGATGTTTCTGCCGGCAATAGAATGAGGTATACCCTCAGACAGCCTCCCCTGGAATTCTGACTTCGCTTTTTCAACCCTGACTCTGCCTTTGCGGGCTACCAGTTTTGCTAATTAAGCTCTAGACAATACCTCTTTCCACTCTCCAACCCTGTTATAGTCTCAGAATTCTCTTCTCCACTCCCCAGTTCCTTTGATTGCTCTGTTCTCAGAATTTACCTCTCAACATCCCTTCCCCAAATCCAAGTTACATTTCAAAATCCCTCTTCCAACTTCTGCCCACCTTTCTTCCTTTTGCACCCAGAATTTCCCCACTCTTTGAGCTTTCCAAGCCTCTGCTGTGAGCTCATCAACCCCAGAACAGGTCTTTCCTTGTTGTCAAATCCCAAAGCAATGTGGCATCTCAGAAACCTTCCCAGCCTTGAACCAACAGCTCTGGAGCTAATCATCCCCATAGAGCTGATGTTCCAGAGAGCTGCCTCGAGCTGCACTCCAAGTATGAGCAATGGAATTCCAGGCTGCAGGCTGTCTGCCCCCAGCTCTGACAGCTGCAGCCCCTGTCATCCTGTAGTAGTGAGACTGAGGCTTCCTGTGTCCTGGTTTGGCAGACAGACAAACTGAGTGCAAGAGCAGTTGGACTCCCAGCCGGGTTGTCTTTGGACGTGGGGGGCTTGGGTGCACAACTTGTCCCAGTTGACACTGAAAGTTTTGGTACTGAATGTTCAGGGATGGTAAGCTTGGAACTGTCCAAGTTTTAAAATGGAAAGTCCTGCATCACAGGAATGCCCCCGGGATGGGGGCCCACCCTACCAGAAATGATCTAAGTGGGAGCACCTCGCTGAATGGAACAGAGCTGAGCTGCTCCTTTCACTGGCCTTATTTCAGTTCAGCATGGTTTTCCCTGATGCAGCATAGTTGTTTCTTGGGTTTAGGTTTAAAGTTTGTCTCAGGAACTCAGACTTGAGGGTTCCACGCAATGTAGTTCAGTTCCATAGATGTCCTTGAAGCATTGCAATATATGTCTTATTCCTTGTCAGGACAGAAGAGCCTAGGCCATGCCCCCTGCCCTGGGAGATCTCTAGGTCTAGTTAACGTGTGAAAAAGCAGACACAACACAGTGTAGCAAGTGCTATGACTGTGGCTGGTGGGGGGGAAGTCAGAGAAGGCTTCCTGAGGGAGGCAGTTCCTGAGAATGGAGGCTTAAGAAACAGAAGATTTGCCAGATAGAAAGGTAGATTTGGGGGAAATTTTTCCGGGTCAATGAAATAGCAAGAGTATAGACACACTGAAAAGCCTTGGCAATACTTAAAAACTTAGATGGAGTGGAGAGAAATGTAATTCCCTTTGATTGTTAAATGAAAGTACATCTTTATGCTTATAATGTAGGCTTATAATTTTTCAAAATGCATCTATATCTATCTCCCACTTTTTAATTTTCAGAACTTCCATGGAAGGGAGAGATCAGGATTCTAATTTACATTTTGGGGAATCTGGCCCCAAAGAGTTAAGCAATTTATGCAAATCACATGTCCAGTTAAGGTCTCTAGACTTTGAATTTGAGGCAAGCTGTTGAATACAGTGAGGATTGCGATCATCTAGGCTTTGGAACTAGACAGACTGTAGTAGGATCCTAGATTTTTTTTTTATATACCAATTCCATGACTTTAAGCAAATTCCTGAGTCACAGTTTTCTCTTGTGTGAAATGGGGAAAATAATGCCTCCATGCAAGGGCTGTTGTGAGAATGAAATGAAACAGCTAATTTAAAGGATGTGGAAAGAGCTAGCACTCGGTGGGCCATCCGGAAACGGTCTTCACAAATTGGGGCTCCTCATTTAGAATATCAAAGAGTAAGTTTTATTGAAGAGTAAGTTTGCTGTTACACTAAAGCAGTTCCTACCATGTAGATCTCCCATTTGTGGCATTGCTTTCTTATACTTCTAACAACTTGATTCTCAGTGTGTTCAAATTAATTAAATAACCTTTCTTCAAGGATGAGAAAGCTGATGTGTTTTTGAGGGGATGCTAATTACACTTGATATCTCCTTTAATAATATGAAATTAAAAAGACTCGGAAGAATTTTTTTTTTTTTTTTTTTTTTGAGATGGAGTCTCACTCTGTCACCCAGGCTGGAGTGCAGTGGCGCGATCTCGGCTCACTGCAACCTCCGCCCCCCAGGTTCAAGCAATTCTCCTGCCTCAGCATCCTGAGTAGTTGGGATTACAGGCGCGCTGTAATTTTTGTACTTTCAGTAGAGACGGGGTTTCACCATCTTGCCCAGGCTGGTCTTGAACTCCTGACCTCCAGATCCACCCGCCTCGGCCCCCCAAAGTGCTGGGATTACAGGCGTGAGCCACCACGTCCGGCCGGAAGTAAGGTTTTTAAATGCACAAGACGACCACAGGATGACAAGCTGATCTAGGTTGGAGTCGTACACTTGTTTACTTGCATTCTTTTCCTGGCATTGCTTTTATGTATATTTAAACCAAGGACCAGCTGAGCCACTTTAAATGACGGCGAATTCCGGCCTTCTATCTTTTATTACAAGTAGCCGAGGAGAGTGGATCTACGCAGCTTGGTTGTACCTGCTTTCCTCCAACTCACTCATAGGGTTCACCTTCCTCCACATCTTCCTGGCATAGGCCTTGCCCACCAGTGTGGCTTCAATTTCAGTTTTGTTTATTTTATAGCATTCTCTTCTTCTTATCTACATAGAGGGAACAGCTACAGTTTACTTGGATATGATGGACCATAGGCAGCAGACACCTCTTCCTCACTGAATGTGAGAGGGGAACATTCTGATCATGGGCCCCATGTCTTCCCCCAGTGGCTCCCTCTGCTTAGTCATGGAAACAGCAGTATAGATGGAAAAGCACACAGGCTGCTCAGATGGTCCCGGGTTCAAATCTCAACTCTGCCTCTTATACTGTGACAATGACTGTGTTTCTAACTTTTGTTGAGTCTCCTTTGTCTCATCTCTAAGATGCAGGTGAGAATACTTGCTTGTAGGATTGCTGTGAGGACTGAACCCAGCAGAGTATGTAAAGCACCTAGAATACAGCCTACATACAGTAGGTGTTCAATAAATGATATTTTCCCTACTACATCATCACTGTCTCAATATTCAGCCAAATTGGTTTGAATCTTGCAGAGCCTATTATAAGAGCCTAGAAGCAGGGCCTAAAACCCAAAGTGATTCTATCCAGTATTATTTGTTAAGCCATTTTATTCTAGATAAGACCTCCAAGGATTCACCATATTAGTAAATTTACTCATCAGAGTCTACCATGAGCCTGCTGTGTGCCAGGCACCAAAGTCATGTCTACAGCAGGACATATACAGTCTCTGCTTTCCTGGAGCTTATAAAGAATGAATAGGTGTCCACTTTTCAAGTAGCATAGATAGCTCCTGGGTGGCTGGGGGTGGCTGGGGGCTGAGACTGTTACCACTGAGGAAGACAGACATTTTTCCCCGAGGTGATGCCACCCAAAGCTCAGAAGAGCAGGCCCAAGGGGTCATGAGCAAGAGGAAGCTCCAGCAGAGAGATGTTCATGATTCCAGTCAGGACAATAGTAATCCCAGGGTGGGGGCAACAAGCCATGACAAGAAGATTCTTGTAAGTGGCTTCTTTCTGGGAGGACCAGAAGGAAGAAGGACCACTTTCTGGTCCTCCCAGAAAAGCACCACTTACAAGTATTTCCTAAGGATAAAAAAGCAATAAAGGGGCAGTCCCCATCTGGGGAAGTGTAGCCCCTTTGATCCAGCTCCATCATTGCTATAAGAATGCTCACAGGAAAGACCATAAAATATCTTAAATAAAAAGGTTTGTGGTGCAGGGAAAGAGCTTTTCTGTTAGCCCTTTCACCAGGAGCCCCAAAGCTCCTAAGATTAAAAAAGGCTGGTAAATAGCTCAGTTCAGGCAATCCTTGGCTCAGCAATCTGATCTGGGAGGGGCTTTGGAACCCCATGGTTTTGTGCAATTCTTAGAGAAAGAGAAGCAAGGTCACTCTGGTCTATGATTGAGAAGAGAAAAATCATTGGGGTCCAAGTCAAGTTAGGATAGAAATGCAGCAGGAGACTGAAGGGTCCCATATGTTGTGGCAGGTACAACAGGACCAGAGTGGAACCCGAGAAGGCGCAACCAGGCACAGCACAACACAGTGGTTCACAGGAGTTCAATCAGACAGATGATGTCCTGCGCCAAGGCCAGGATGGAATAATTGGCCACCGCTCCTGGTACCCACAGCACTGACAGCAATTCCTAACCAATGCACATGATTACCACTACTATATCTCGCTTACATATGCCAAAGGAAATTATTTAATAAGTTGTGTACACATTGAAAATTTGTTTGATTTTTTTTTTTTTTTTTGTAATCCACTTGTTTTTTCAAGTCCTAAAGGTCTTTTGAATTAGAAATTTTAGGTCAAACCAGCTATACCCAACTAATCATTCTAGTGCAGTGGTTCTCGACTGGTAGTTATTTTGCCTCCTCTGACTCCCCAGTCCAGAGGACATTTGAAAATGTCTGGAAACATTTTAAATTGTTGTGATTGGGGTGGGCAGCGTTACTGGCATCTGGTGGGTAGAGGCCAGGGATGACGCTAATCATTCTACAATGCACAGGAGAGCCTCTTACAATAAGGGATTATTCAGCCCCAAATGTCAATATTGCCAAAGAGGAGAAGCCCTGCTCTAGGGCCTGCCTATCCTTAACATTTGCAAGGTCCAGAACAAGCACACTAATGGAGGTCCTGGGCTCATGCTCACCCTCCTCGACCTCTACCCTGGGCTTCTTTCCACACTGAGATAAGCCTTGCACACACATGTGTGCACACCCCTGTCTGCACATGTAACCTGTTCATGCCCCCCAAAAACTTAGGGGTACACAGATCAGGAGGACAGAACCAGGGAAGAACTGCACAGTCCCTAGATGCAGACTCCAAGGCCCTGAATATTTAGAACTTGATTTAGGCAGAGGACTCAGTTTCATTGCCCTTTGGAAAGAGGCATAGCCAGATGAGAAACAGAGTGGGGTCCTCTAAAGCTTGGGGCCCAAACCAAGGGGCTTTTGGTCAGAATCCTAAATCCTGGAGAAACATCTAAGTAGGTATGAACCATAAGTCTATGTCATGTCACATTGCTAGAGTAGGGTGGTGTGGGATAGGTAAGAATAAGGCAACTGGAGTTAGGACTGAACATGACCATCAGAAGACCTGGAGTGTGTATTTGACCCCTGCCCCCTCTGTCAGCTGTGTGGACCCCAGAATGTAAGAGAAACCCAAGCTTCAGAGAAAGGGCACATAAGACAGCAGGGGCCTGGTGGGCAGGAAATCCCAGGATGAGAAGAGCAGATGGGATGAAGAATTGTTAGTCACAGTTGACATGAAAACAGCCTAGGAAAATTCCAACAGTTTGCCGGTCCTCCTTGCTTTGATTCCTATTACTTTGAAATAGAAACATTTCAAATCCTTTCTCTAATTTGACCGCACTGTTATGCTTTGGGAAATGAGCCTGTTAAAATAATGTGCCCAGATGCAGAAACTGGAGAATTCATGACTCACCCCTCCCTGTCATATGACATTCCATGTAGGCATGACCTGGCATTCTACCACCTGGATGTTTTTCAAATCATTCCCTCTTCTCCACCCGCCCCATCACTGTCTTAGTCCAGGTGCTCATCTCTCACATGAACCATGGCAACGGTGTCCTAATTGGTCCCCTGACACTTATCTCCTCTATTCCATCCTCCACACGAGCTGCTGAAAAACCCTTCTCATAACACACCTCCAGACATGTCACTCTAGATTTCCAAACCCTTCAGTGGCTCCACCGTGCCCACAGATCGCTGCCCTAACTCCTGACCCTTACTATGTCCTTACTCTGTGGTTTCTGCTCCAATCCCAAAGCTTGAGTTTTCATGCCAGACCAGCAAAAGGGAGAGTTTTCCAGGTTTATCTCCAAGAACACAAAGTCCTGTTATGTCTGCAATTTCTCCAACCATGACTCTGAAACCCAAAGCCTTTGAGGCCCTGGGCATTCTGTACATTTCTAGCACAATGACAATTCTAGGGGAATGGCTAACATAGGCATTATTAGCACATCCCAGGGGGCTTGCGAAACATCATCAAGGACAAAGACTAGGAGACACAGACATGCACTGCTCAGCACCCCATTCCAGGAAGGATCCACCCACCTGCAGGGAGAGTGGTCAGCACACAGCCTGTGTGATCGGCTCCTTCAGAGTCTGCCTCTGCTGCAGAGTACCCCCTGACCCAAGACACGCTTTCCTGTGAAGCTCTCACCTGGTGACTAAGTGGGGGTACAAAGGCCTGGCCTTTCTGGTCCAAAAGGATGCAACTCTAATAGCCACTACTTGCTCCAGAGCACCCCATAAGATTGGCAAAAATTTTTTAAGGCTGCATGACAATTCTATCTCTCCTTCTGCCCCCATTTGACTGGAACACCCAGCAGAGGATTAGATTCCATAGGAAGACCAAGTGAACACAGCATTTACCAAATCCATAAGGATTATGCCCCACTTCACCGAGTCCATCTGCAGGCTGGAGGTGATGGCAGAAGAGGCTGCTACAAAACTTGGCTTGCAATGGGGATGATTAGATCCTGAAACAATAGAGGAAGTGGGGCAAGATTGCCCAAAGCCAAGGAATTTCAATTATTGTAATGACCAGCAGGGTCAGAGTGGCAGCTAAGGGACTATGACCCATAATAGACTGTGGAGTTCTGACGGCTCTAATAGATGGGCAGTCAATAAGGGCACTACCCAGCTTATAGCAGCAGAAGAAATTGAGACTAGGTGACCAGTAGACTGATAGATGTTGCCCCAATAAAATGTCGTAGCCCTTTGCTTAGTTTCTGGACCCAAGTCAAATTTCAGAGTGAAAATTCATTGACTGAACGGGTGGCTAGGTCCCCAAAAGGAAGGACCTTACAACATTCTGGCAAGTGTACACACCCAAGAGTCATCCAGTCCTTTCACGAAAGGATTTATAGACATTTACTGTGGTAGCTGTAGAAAGGAAGGGGAAGAACCAGAGAGTTCCGGGATTGTTAGTCACAGTCGACATTGATACCCAGAGACCCAAAACACCATCAAGGCTCTGCTGTTAGAATAGGGAGAAAGGGGGTTATGAAATAAGAGGTTCCCTGCCCCAGGTCGAGCTTACAGCAGGTCCACTGGATCCATGGACCCACACTGTGAGCATTTCTCCCCGGCCCAAGTGTATGATTGGGATCGACATGCTTGGCAGTACATGTAACAGCCCCATTGGGTCCTTGGCTTGTGGAGTGACAGCCAAATGGAAAGGCCATTTGTGGAAGGGCCAAATGGAATCCTCTGCAATTACCTCACTCCAGCTTAGATAGTAAATCGAAAATACTAATGCATCCCTGGAAAGATAGCAAAGATAACTGCTGCTCTCAGGGTTGTGAAGGAGGCAGAGGCGGTCCCTTTCATGTCTCCATGTAACTCAAGGGGATAGCCCCTGCAGAAAGCACTTGGCTCCTAGAACAGACTAGAGACTACTGCAAGCTCAGCCCAGTTATAACCCTGACTATAGCTGTCGTTTCTTTGTTAGAACATATGAAGACAGCTTCACGTATATGGCATGTGGTCATTTATTTGGCAAATGTGTTCTTTCTATCCCTCTCAGAAAAGAGGATCAAAAATAGTTTGCATTCACGTGGAATAGACAAGAATATCCATTTACAATTTTGTCCCAGAGATATGTTAGCTCTCCCAAACTGTCATGACATAATTGGAAGAGACCTGGACCATCTGGACATCCTATATAATATCACCCTGGTTCTCATTATGTCAGTGGTGTTATACTGATTGGGACAGATAAGGAAAGGGAAGCCAACCACACATATACTCCAGAGGACTACAGATGAACAATACAAGGACCCAGGGGCTGCCATGCTCTTACTATTTTTAGGGCCCAGTGGACAGAGGTATACTGGGACATTTCCTCCAAAGTGAATGAATTATTGTAACTTATACCTCCCACTGTGAAAACAGAAACCTGACACCTGATAGGTTTCTTTAGGTTCTGTTCTGCAAATAAGTCAGGGGAGTGGGCCCATGACCATGAGACACCCTGGTTCTATGTACCTTGCCACCACGAAGCTGCCAGCTAATAGAGAACTGGAATGACCTGCTGAGCCCCACTGAGTGCAACACTCTGCAAGGATAGTGTACCGTCCTCCAGAGTGTAATACATGCACAAATCAAATGTTATTATATGGAGCTGTGTCCCCAAGAGGAAGAATACAGGAACCAAGGTGTGAAAGCAGGGGTGGCCCCACTTACCACTGACTCCTAATGACACACTAGTGGACTCTGTACGTCCCACCCCTACAACTCTGGGCTCTGCAGGGTTAGAGGTCCTGGTCCCCAGAGGGTGCATTCTTTCTCGGGGAGACACCGTAGAAGTCCCATTGAATAATATGATGTGGTTGCTACCTGGGCACTTTCATTTCTTTGTGTTGAGAGACCAGTAGGCAAGAAGAACAGTCACCTTGTTGGCAGGGTTAGATGACCCTCATCATCAGGAGGTGGTGGCTGGTATTAAAAATGAGGGTATGAGGAATGAGTGTGGAATCCAGGTGATCCACTGGGTCCCTCTTGATCATTATGACTGTACACATACAAGTGCAACAACTGCAGATGGAGAGCATGTGACTAGGGAACGCAGACTCTTTGAGGATGAGGGTCTAGTTCCACCACCAGGAAAGCCACCAAGACCAGTAGTGAGAGTAAGTGAAGGTGAGGGGATTCTAGATTGTACAGTGGAGAAGGGAAGCTGCGTATCACTTGTGGCCTGGAGCCCAACTGCAGAGGCTGGGGCTGTATCTTATCCTGCTCACGCGCCTCTTCTAGGTTTCTGAGCAAGAGAGGCCACCAGAATCCTGGACAAGCCGCTTCCTGAGTGAGTATGGAGCAGGGGTCCTGAGAAGCACAAGGAGTAGGCTGATGGACATGGGGGTGCACTGCCCAGACCCCCTTCAAAAAAGGGCTGCCTACCAATCGTAGGGAGAATGGCAGGCAGACAGCCTCCTGCCCCCAGCATCTTCAGGATTTTCCCCAGCTGTGGAAAGTATCTTGTCTTTCCCAGAACAGTCCATATCTGGAGACCAGGTGTGGTGAGAGTCAACATGCCTGGCCATTTCTACCCAGCAGGGCACAACTCTGATGGACCCCTGCCTCCACCCACAGCTCCCCGCTGGGTTGGCCAGGCATTGCTGAGCCTGGAGTGGGTTCAATTTCTCCCTCTGCCCATCCAGGCTTCATCTCCTTCCTTCCATAGGTGTTCTCCCTAATATGAGTTTGTACCTCAAATTCTGTTTCAGAGTTTGCCTCTACAGAACCCAACTTGTAACCAGATTTATACTGAAAATTGAGTGGGGAAGTTTAGCCTTGGGCCCTACCTTAGTCTGCTTGGGCTGCTATAACAAATATACCATGGACTGGATGGCTTAACCAGCACATGCTGATTTCTCACAGTTGTGGGGCAGGAAGTCTAAGACTAAGGCACCAACAGATTAGGTGTCTGATGAGGGTGCGCCTTCCTGGTCCATGGGTGGTGCCTTCTAGCCATGTCCTCACACGGTGAAAGAGGTGAGCTCTCTGGGTCCTCTTTTATAGGGTTACTACTCCCACTTGTGAGGGTTCCCCCTCATGATGTAATCACTTACAGAAGGCCCCGCCTTCTAATACCATCACCTTGTAGGTTAGGATTTCAACAAATGAATTTTGTGGGGACACAAAGAGTCAGCCCATGACAGGCACTATATGGCTGTACCGATAAGGGGAGCAGGCCTGAGCAAAGCCAATAAGAGACTTTTCGCCCATCCTCCCTCACCAAAACCAATACATGCCGAGACTGAGAAACGTCGAAGGAGGAAATTAAATTTTGGGAGTAGAGGGGGTATTCACATTGGAGTATTAAGCAGGAGACCACATCCTCAGCAGGGCATGATGTCACTTCTTTTGCTTCCCATCAAAGTTCTGGAAATACTGTGTGGTAGTGGGGAATGGCTAAGGACGAGGTGCCTGTGAACTTTCTGGAGCTGGGCAGAGGAGCGATCACAAACGTAAGATTGCCTCTGCCTCCTGCATCACCCTGGAGCTGGCTCTTCCCTTGCCCCTGTGTGGGCTCCACACAGGCCACAGGAAAAAGCAGCAGCAGCCCCAACCTCTGCCCACTTTGGCCACTGCCCCCTCTTTGAAGCAAATATTTGTGAAAAAAAAAAATGTTGTCTATTCTGGCCTTGAAGGGTGACTCAATCAATTCAACGGACAAAGAAATCAACTAATTTCACTCCTTCTGTTAGTTTTTTAAAACCCACTTAATAGCTATTGCTTGACTCTGATGGAGAAGCAGTCTAAGAGCTTCCTGTGTCTCTAGCAAAAATTGCCATAACTTTCTGAAAATAATTTATGAAAAATTGACTATATCAGCTACGCATAAGCTTTCCTATGATTCTACATTTACCCAAACTTGCACAAACATTCTTTCTTTATCTTCACAACTCTCTTACAGAAGGGGAGAAAAGTATTCTTTAAAGATCTAGAAGCTCACAGGGCTTAAGTGACTTTTAAGATCAGGAAGCCAAGAACAACAGAGCACAACTAATTTCACCATGGCCAGAGACGAGAAATGGAGAATGTCATAATCCCAGCTACCAGCCAGGTTCCCTAAGGATCTTCTTGTAAAGTTTGTTTCATTTTTATCTTGCCCACAAATGAAAAATTATCCACACAGCATAGTACTCTGAAAAGAGACACTGAAATAATAGAATATTTTAGTTCTATGCACGCTGATATTTGGTAACTGTTAATTAGCTAAAGCTATAAATAAATGAGATGCCATCAAGGTGTCAGAATGTGAGAAGGATCATTCTTACATATGTACTCTTTAGCATTAAAAAAAATATATTGGACCTCAGCCCATCACTACCTTTTAGCAGCTAAAATGAAGCTTGCCTGTGGCCCTGCATAACCTGGGAGCTGGGACAGCCAGGATCCAGCTTGACATGTGGCTCATGGGAACAGAGAGGAGAAGGAAAGGCTGTTTGCTGAGCAGCTACTATATGCCAGGTGCTGGGCACCTTACGGTATGCATTATACACATTTTTGACAATCTTGACAATGACCCTGCCACCAAAATCCTGTGTTTTTCAAATTACAGAGCTGAATCTCAGAGAGGAAGGAGGTAGCAAAGGATCACTATTGCTGGTTTCTCCTCCATAAACTCACCTTGAACTCCACTGATGGGCATATGTTTCTAAGACAGAGTTCTGTTCATCAAATCACTCATTTCCTAGCACCATACTCATCAATGAACACCTTCCGACTTTCCATGGCGCTGGCCTGGCGTTAATCTGCTATTCAGGGCCTTAGTGCTGATTTCCTGTAAACCTCCACTATTTCGTGCCTACTCCAATTTTTGCATGCTTTTCCTCCCCACTGGGATGTCCCTTCCTCCTCATTTTTGCTTGGTCAAAGTGTTTACACCCTTCAAGGCCAAATTCAAAGACTACCCCCTCCTTCACGTGTCACAGTAGCATTTATCTATCCCACAGATTTTTTTCTCCTTCAAGTGTTGGCCCCAGGGTTCCTTCCTTGGTGAGACCCACCCTGACTCTCCCAGGAAAATTCAGATATTCCTTCCTCTGGGCTCTCACACACTTCACCCATATTTCCATTGTGGCACGCCATGTAACCTGCCCAGATACAAGTGAAAGCAAATGGCAACGTAATAGGATCTTGCAATGGCGAGCCTTAACTCTTGCTTTCTTTTTTGCACCAGGTACCACAATCTTAATTCTAAGTGTATGTTCAGGCGAGCCATCTGTTTACAACACCATTTGGGTCGTGTTTTACAGTCAGAACTTAATGAAAAAGACAACAAAATGTGTGAACATCCTACAAAAAATAGGCATAGCATAGATATTAAAACAGAGGAATAAAGCTGCTAAGAATGGTCTGTTAGAGCGTGTGAGCTGTAGCATTATGCTGCTATTCCCATGGTTTACAAACAGGGATCAAATGCTCAGTCTGACTTGGATTATGGTGGGAGCCCAGAGTCAGCTTAGCCAGAGACAGCCTTAGGTTGGGCCAGTCTGATTCTCTTGTGAGCCCTGCAGTGTTCTGTTCCCATGCAATCTCAGCTCCACTCGTGCTTCTGATTCTTGCCCTAGAACTCTGATTTTTTTTTTCCAGCATTAAGACTTCTTCACCCAAATCCAGTTAGGTTTACTACTATTATAAATAAGCTTCACATTAAGGCATCTGTCATTACCTATGAAAAAGATTTGGATTCAAAACAAAGGAATATACACTGTACAACTTTTTTCTTTCATTCTGATGTCATTACAGATATTATCGGTTTTAAATGTTAAGTTTTATATGGCAATATATAAATATCTTTAAACATATTTCCTGAATATAGCTCAAACGTGTCTCTATGATATTTTGATACTTTAATGTATATATTAAAGTATATACTTCAATAATGAGGAAATAGACAAAAGCAAATCAACACAGATGGCAAAGAACTAAATATGAGACATTACAACCTCTGAAAAAAAATACTCGTGACTATGAGCAGATCTTGGTCAAGTCATTTAACTTCCCTGAGGCTCATTCTTCCCATGTGTAGTATTTCAATAGCAGTTGCTCTGTCAAACTGTTTGAGATCAAATGAGATGATGTAAAAACACGTGGCAAACTGTGAAGCAATGCAAAAATAAATGGTATTATCACAGGCCAAAAGATCTCAAGTTTCTGACGGTCTCTTTAACAAATAAAGTTATGGTCTGCTCCTTTTGCATTCAGTTGAGAACTCCCAGTTTTGATCAATTAGATTGTTATGGACAGAATGGAGCCAAAATTTGTGCAAAGAGAAAATCCCTAAGTTTTAGCATCCAGAATTGTATAAAGTATAGTTTGTTGTGAGTGGGAAACAACTGCTTGAAGGGTTATACAGAATACCAAATAATGAACTAGTGTATTAAAAATCCAGTATTTCAGTAATAAGACTTCTTTATCCAAAGACAGGTTTAACTCTAACTAGGCTCACGCTACCTCTTGATACTTACTAAAAATAAATAGAGGCAGACTTCCCAAAAACCTTGGTTCCCCGGCTTTCCTCAGTCTCTTCTAGAGAGACTTCCATTCCCTCACCATTGGCCATCATGTAGCATAGTAACATTAAAAGGACTATCTCTTATAACAGCTCAAAAGAGTTTTAAAAGCATAAAGAAGCATGATATTTAAGCCTTAGTCTATATTCCTGCTTTGCTCCAAATGCAAACAGTATCTTGCATCTTTCTTTATAAAGTCCTAAAACAGCTACATAATGCTGCAGCACACATTCTCTGTGACCAGGCAACCTTTTGCAGCTGTTTTAATAGCCTGCTAAACCAATGAGAAGGCTCTTTCAGTCCCTTAGTAGGAAAAGTCATTTCTTGCTTACGGTCAGCACTAACATTGATTCCCAATTGCTCAGCCCAAGGCCTACCTATAGAACACCATTAACCATTCTTCAGACTAGAGTGGTCAAGACACTAAGGTTTAACCATTTCATATCCATGTTCTCTGGGTAACTATAGCAATCGCTTTGTATTTCAGTCCATCTGTGTACATGTCTATCTCCCCCTAGAGATGGTAAGCTCTTAAGAACACTCAGTGAGGACTTTCCATCTTCATATTCTCAGCACAAACACACAGCCTGGCACAGAAGAGATGCTTACAGATTGTTGTGTAAATGAAGAGATTATTTGTATCCAACATACTTCATCAGATTTCATCTTTAGATCTCACTTCCAGCTCAGTATCTGCACAGGTAGACTAGAGAACTCAAACCCAAATGCCTGCTGGGACCAAGAAGGCGGCCTAAATGAAAGAAGACAACCTAGAGTCGTGGGATGCAGAGATCAGGAGATCACCTGCCCATCTAAAGAGAGCAGCTCCTTAGGCTCTCATGATTACTGGCATGTAAGAACACAGGCCAATTGTGGTTAGACCCTCTGATTGTTCAAAAGAATCTAGAAAATGTGATTCTCGGCTGGGCGTGGTGGCTCACGCCTGTAATCCCAGCACTTTGGGAAGCCAAGGCAGGCGGATTACCTGAGGTCAGGAGTCAGAGACCAGCCTGGCCAACATGGTGAAACCCCGTCTCTACTAAAAATACAAAAGTAGCTGGGCATGGTGGTGTGCGCCTGTAATCCCAGCTAATCAGAATGCTGAGGCTGGAGAATCATTTGAACCTGGGATGTGGAGGTGACAATGAGCTGAGATCATGCCATTGCACTCCAGCCTGGGTGACAAGAGTGAAACTCCATCTAAAAAAAAAAAAAAAGAAAGAAAGAAAATGGGATTCTCACTTGAAGTTTCCCTGCACAGGTCAAACAACACAGACCTGTGACCTGTAGCTTAAATCCTCTTACTGGTCTGCTCTGTGCATTGCTTCTACTTGATATTTAGCGACTGGTTAAGCAGCTAAGAGGTAAGTCAGGACCTACTCAGATAAGTTCCATTCTGGTGGAAAGTATGACTTAGCCCTGGGACCCCCATAACACATTGTCGCATTTCCAAAGAGTCAGCCCTGATTTTAGAAACAGGGGTCCTAGGGGCTTCACATTCCTCTTTTTGTCTCTTGTGGTCTATAAAGGGTTTCAAATTACTGCTCTATAGGCTCTAAGACCTGGGCTCCTGTTCCCTTTAAGACTAGCTTTGGCTTTACAAACTAGCAAGCTATATTTTAAAGCTGGTCCCTGAAGTTGTGTATACTGCATTAGAACATATGTCTTATCGATTTGTGGAGCCTTCATTCCAGTGAATTATCTCTTGCTCATTATCAACCAATGGCCTTGTTTGTGCATTTGGCAAAAGCAAGGGGAAGAGGAGGATGTGGACTCACTCTTGGCAAGTAGATGCCTTAAAGGACCCCACCCCACAGCCCCTTGCTCTGAGACATAAAATACCTTTTGTATTAAAGCACAGAGCAGACCTCTTCATCTCGAGACCATTTCCAAGGAATCAGAAGCCATTGCTGTGTATCAGGACTTTAAATTGTTTTGTCAATGTGCATTAAATTGCAATTATCTGCATTAAATTCATTAGCCATTGTACGACCTAATTATCCCATGTTTGCAGAGATTTCAGAATTTACGAAGCTTCCCTTCCTGAGCAACATAATTTTGTAGGAGCCACATCTCTGACTCCATGCTCTTGCCAATGCTTCAAGGTGGCAGGCGTGCTGAATCACAGCAGGATAGTCTTTGAAGCCCAGGGAAACACTTGGCCTGGACAGGCGAGGTGATGATGAAGAAAAGAAAGCCTGTGGCCCAATAAACATCAAAGGGTGGGTTGCACCATCCTGCTCTTGCCTACAGATTTGACCCAGCCTTCAGGCTCCTCCTTCCCTGGACTTCTGACTCAATGAAGCCCAGCTACTGCTCCAGTGGCCCCATGTGCTCTGAGGAACCCAGAGGTCCCAGTCTACCATCTGTGTTCCATAACTATCTGAAGATGGGATGAGTCCTCTTAGAATTCCTAATCCACCATTGTAACAGGAGGGGCTGTGCCCAATGATGGCACAGAATCACAGAATGTGTGGACCTCTAGAACCATGGGGAACACCTGGTCCAACTCATTTCTTTTCTACATGGAAAGACTGAGGGCCAGAGAATTTAAGTTTCTCACCCAGCTGGGAAGAGAGAGTGCTATGTCTCAAGTTGAGGCCCAGGACTCGAGGTTTGGTACTTGTCCTCCACCTTCTAGGTGCAACACATGGAGATCTGTCACTGAGTAATTCAGGAGGGCCCTTCCTGCAGTGAGATTGGGGCATATCTTCCAAGTAAGGCTGGATGGGAGAAGGAGGCTCCTTACAGTCATTCGTTCCCTTGCTCCTCTATTCTACAGATGTCTACGCATGCCTGCTGCAGGTCAGGCTGTGTGTTCCCAGTGATCAAGAAAACAGAGTCCATACTCCCATGGAGTGTACAGATCAGTGAGGGAGACAGTATTAAAATAATTACATAAATGAACACACAATTATCCACTTGTGAAAGGAAGGGAGGAAGGAAGGAGAAGGAAGAAAGGGAACACAAAGTGTTATGAGTATAATATAGAACAATGGGAATCAGGAATGACTCCATTGCACAGATGGAGCAAAAATTGAGATCTGAAGAAAGCTAGCAGCAACTAGACCTAGAGGGAGGGAAAGAAAACATCTACACAGAGGCACGGGGGTGGGGTTCATGCTCCGTGAATGCTCAGAGTGAGTGGATTTCCAGGACTGATGCCAACTGATGTGAGGAACAGCATGAACGACTGAAATAACAGTTCACACTTTGCAAAGAGGCAAGACCAGATTCCACTGAAAGGAACTAGAATCTGAATTTACTAGGAGGCAGTGAGAAAGAAGGAAAAGCATGTGATTTGGAATCAGAAAGATTTTGGTTTCAAGTCTAGCTTCATCAATTACAAGCTGTTGACTTAAGCAAGCCACTTCAAGGTTCAATTTCCTCATTCACGACACTACAGTAAAAATACCACATAGGGTTGTTGTCAGGGATTAAACATTTTGTACAGCTCTTGGCACAGAGTAAGTGCTTGAATTTGTTTTCTAGGGATGCCATGGCAAAATATCACTTACTGGGTGGCTTAAGCAACAGAAATTTATTTTCTCCTGGTTCTGGAGGTTGGAAGGCCAAGATCAAGGTGACAGCAGGGTGGTTTCTGGTAAGCCTCTCTTCGTGGCTTAATAGACAGTGCCCTTCTTGCTGTGGGTCTTTCTCAGTCCACACGCACTCCTGGCGTCTCTTCCTCTTCTTATATGGACAGCAGTCATGCTGGATTAGGGCCCACTCTTAGGACCTCACTGCACCTCTATTACATCTTTAAGGCCCTATGCCCAAATACAGTTACACTGGGGGGTAGGGATTCGGCCTGTGAATTTTAAGGCGACATGATCCAGTCGGTAACAGTGCTGAATAGAAGTCGTCATTTCTTTCTTCATTTTTTTCTCTACCAAATGTAAAAGCAATGATAGAAGAAAATGGAGTGATGCTTTTACAATACTTTAAGAATTAGGATGTTCTCTGAGAGTGCTGTGGGTGCAGTTACTTCTTAGTGAGGTCTACAGTATTTCACTTTACAACCATCCACCCTTAAGTGATAAACCTCACAGGAACCCACTCTGTGATGAACGCTCTCAAAAATAAAGAGGAAAGGGGCAAACTGGAAATGGAAAAACACCTGGGGATGCCTATATGACCATCTGTTCATCCTAAAAAGTCATCAATGGCAAGAAGAATGTCAAGGATAAGGTAATAATAGAACAGGAGAAAATAGAATTAACTGTTGAGGGTTAATTTTATTAACTAAAGCTGTGGCTCAAAAACAAGCTACAAAGAACCAGAACTAACAAAGGATGAGAAAAGATAAAGTGGGATCAAAACTCAAATTGTATCAATGAAGAATGGGAGGGGAAAGAAAGAAGAAGGAAAAGTAGCAAAACCTCTAATATCTCTCAGCACTTATGAAGGAGGGTTAAAAGTTGTCTTTGGAAAGTTTAAAAATGAGGATTATAGCTTTAAGACTGTTAGTGGAGTGTCTCATAAATTGATCATAAATATTTTTATTTTAAAATTAGAGAGTAACCTCTTAAAAATACGTCTTTAGGCCGGGCACGGTGGCTCACACCTGTAATCCCAGCACTTTGGGAGGCTGAGGCAGGCAGATTACGAGGTCAGGAGGACAAGACCATCCTGGCCAACATGGTGAAACCCTGTCTCCAATAAAAATACAAAAATTAGCTGGGCATGGTGGCGCATGCCTGTAGTCCCAGCTACTCAGGAGGTTGAGGCAGGAGAATCACTTGAACCCGGGAGTTGGAGGTTGAAGTGAGCCAAGACTGCGCCACTGCACTCCAGCCTGGGTGACAGAACGCAACTCAGTCTCAAAAAAAAGAAAAAAAAAACTTCAGACAGAAAACAAAGTATAACATAGTCATTTATTGAACTATACATCAAAAATCAAAAGAGATGACAGAGGATAAGAAGACATAAAATGAAGTGACAGCATGGTGGTTATGAAAATGGATATAAGTGGCCTGTCTCAAGCTATGTAAAGATTATAATTTTTAAAAGTTAGTGTTTAGTTGTCCATAAGATCTGCTTCTGCTTCAGCGGCAGAAAGGTAATACAAGTTTAAAAATGAATTATTGGGCCCAAATATGCCAGCTGAATTCAAATAAAAAAACAGCAGGATTAATTCTGGACAGCACAGTGCTTAAAAGTAAAAACTTTACATAAGATTTGCAAGCGTATAAAGCAAAAACTGTAAAAATACATAAGAAATCAAACAAAAACATGCTTGGGTGTAAGAATATAATTTACCGTTGTCAGGCTATTACAGGCCCAAGTATTTAGAAACTAAATGAGGACCTAGAAAAAAATGGATGACACAATAAAAACAGTACATCTAATAGACATATTTCAAATCTTGTAATGCAAAAATATGGATTACTTTTTCTTTTAAAGTATATGTAGTCGGTCTGTAAGCAAAAAATGATCATATGCTAAATCATAAAGAAAACATTGATGAATACCTTATGGCAGAATTTTTACAGCTAATATTTTCAGATCAAAATGCAATGAGTTCAGTGTTCATAATACATGTTAAAAAGAAAACTCAAATATATAGAAACTAAAAATAACATCCTACACACTACTGTGTGCAAAACATGAGAGCAAGAGAGTGAGGCAATGAAAGCAAGAAGTGAGAATGAACCGAAAACAAATCCCATCAGGAGAAAACAGAAAAAATGAAATAATACTGGCAAAAAATGGAAACAAGAGAAATAATGGAATGAGAAGAGGAAAAAAAGAAGAAGGCAGTGGAATGCAGGGACTACAAGCCCTGTATCTTAGGTCAGGTGAACCTGGGTTTGCAGCTCCATTTCAACACACACAGCTCTGCAACTTTGGAACATTTAGTTCATTTCTCTGTGCCCTACTTTCTTATGTTTCCCATCCGTAAAATATAACAACTTTATATAAGATTGTTGTGAAAATTAAATGAAAGTAAACGCCTGGTAAAGCTCACAGCACAGTGTCTGGTGAATAATGGATAAGGGCTCACTAAATCTTGAGAGGCAGAAGGTGGTCACGGCTGTTGTAAGAGTAGCGGTAATAGTAATGTTACTAAAAACTAGAACTTTGAGAGGAAAACAAAACAATAAAACAGATAAGCTCCTGGTCAACCTTTTAACAATATCTGAATCACAAAACAGACCATTAGAAAGGAGAATGAGAATCTAGCAACTAAGCGGAAAGGAAAAGCGTAAGGTATGTGGCAATATTACATATAGTTGTATGATGAAGAATTTACAAATTTCAAGAATAGATATTCTTTACCCATCTGTGTGTGTGTGTGTGTGCACATGTACATGTTTGTGTGGGTGTACACATGAGGATCACACAGCACACATTCATATACCCCCAAAACAGGCAGAGCTAAAAGCAAAAAGCAAGCAAGGATATGTCATTGTAATTTCTCAGTGATCCTTATGGATTTGTTGATAAACCTATCCAAATATTTAGGATACTCATAATCTCTATCCAATACCACTAATTCTTAACCAATAAAGAAAAATTTAATGCATCCTATTAATTTCAAATTTCCACACTTGCTGAAGAGATCATAAGGTCCCCAAACAAATTTCATATTGATTAAAATCTACCTTAGAAAAAAAGTTTGAAATAAATTAGAAGAATATATCTGATAATATTTTTATGGGCTGAGGGTAGGGGATAATTTCTTAAAGATAACAAGCATAGATCATAATGAAAAATATTTTTAAATCTGACTACATCAAAATTAAAATCTTCAGTATGATAAAAAAAGTTAAATGAAAAGACTAGAAAATATATTTGTGATATCTGTAGGGACAAATAATTAATTTCCAAAATATCTAATAAATTTCAAGTCAATAAAGAAAAAACACTTTGGGAGGCCGAGGCGGGCAGATCATCTGAGATGAGGAGTTCAAGACCAGCCAGGCCAACATGGCGAAACCCCATCTCTACTAAAAATACAAAAATTAGCTGGGCGTGGTGGTGCATGCCTGTAGTCCCAGCTACTCGGGAGGCTGAGGCAGGAGGATCTCTTGAACCAGAGAGACAGAGGTTGCAGTGAGCCAAGATCGCGCCACTGCACTCCAGCCAGGGCGACAGAGTGAGACTTCGTGTCAAAAAAAAAAAGAAAGCAAAGACGATGACCAGGTGATTCTGAGATGAGAAAACCAGTGGTTCATAAACATGTGAAAAGATATTCAAGCTCACCAGTACTCAAGGAAAGGCAAATTAAACAAGGAGATAACATTTCATACCTAGCAGGTTGGCAAAAAATAAATTTTAATTGTCAATATTGGTCTTGCTGAAGCTAGGGGGAAACGGGTACTCTCATCCTCTGCTGGCTGGTATTTAAATTGGAATAATAACTTTCAGAGCAAATTGACATTATCCAGGATCATTGAAAACATTCATGCTGTGACCCAGCCATTCAGTTCCAGGTCTACACTTTGGATAATCTTGGGCACATATTCTGTAAAAAGACACATTCAATATGGGATTGTTTAAAACAGCAAAAAGAATTGAACTGCATTTAAATAACAATAAAGAAATACATAAATAAAATGTAGTGATAAAAGTCCAATTGTTGAATGTTCCATGCAGCATATTACTTTCAATGGAAATTTTAGGAAACAAAAAAGAATGCTATAAACCTTTCAGAGATTCGTATGTATGTTTATAAAAGACAGACTGGAAGATATTATAATCAATTCATGACAATGATTCCCTCCGGACAGCTGAGACAAGAATGACACTGGGGATGTAAAATAAGGGGGACTTCGTTTTTATTTAACTGTGATAAAATACACATAAATGTTACCATCTTAACCACTTCTACACGCACAGTTCAGTGGCATTTAGTATCTATACGTTGTTGTGCAACCATCATCCATCTCCAGAATGCTTTCATCTGGCAAAACTGAAACTCTGAACATATTAAGTGCTAACTTCCCATTTCACTCTCCCTCACTCCCTGGCAACCTTCATTCTTTCTGTCGCTGTGAATTTGACCAGTCTGGGTAGCTTATATGAGTGAAATTATAAATATTTATTTTTTGTGACTGGCTTATTTCACTTAGCATAATGTTTTCAAGGTTCATCTGTGTTGTAGCATGTGTCAGAATTTGCTTCCTTTTTAAGGCTAAATAATATTCCATGGCATCGATATGCCACATTTCATTTATCCATTCATCTGTCAGTGGACACCTGGGGTTGCTTCCACCTTTTGGCTCCTGTGAGTAATGCTGCCATAAGCATGATGCGCAAATATCTTTTAAGCCCCTGCTTTTAATTCTTCTGGGTATATATCAAGAAGTAGAATTAAGGGGAACTTATTTTTTATCTTGAAATTTTCATGTATTTTAGGAAGAACAAAACAAGCCTTGAAGGAAATATACCAAGATGTTGACAACTTTCCAATTCTAGGCGTTGTACTACTTTTTTAGTTTTCTCCACTTTGTAGATTTCTCAAAAAAAAAACAAATTATAATAAAAAAGAAACTCTTTCAAAAGAAATCACATAACCAGAAAGACTAGAAACTAAACCAGTCACTCTTATGTATATAAAAAAAATCTTAAACTACAAACTAAACAAAATCAATAATAAATAAAAGAATGTTCTACGGACCCAATGAGGCTTATCCTGTGAATGAGAGAATGAAGCCTCAGTAGGGAGAAATCTTTTGGAAGTCACTGTTAGACCAAGGAAGAAAAGTCTTGTGGTCATTTTAATAGATGTGAAAATCTTATTTGCTCCAGTTAGTTTGATCAATTCTAATAAAATATGCTTTGTAACATGGACAAACACATGTTCTTTAGAAGCGACTAAATGCATGGTCTTTGGAGCCAGATGCCTGGATTCATGTCCTCTTTCTGTTATTGACTTGGGCAGTTACCAACCTCCTTGTGCCCCATGACCCCTCTGTAGCATGGAAATAATGGTTTCTAATATCTTTAGCTCAATATCCTCAAGATTACACTCAAAGGTGACACTGTACCAAAAAATTTCCACTTACCTCAGGAACAAAGACTGCTGTCTACCACCATTTTTATTACAGAGTCTTGAAACAACATAAGAAAGAAAAGACAGTTAACAGTGATACAGATTAATTAGAAAGAGACAAAGTGCCATTATATGCTGATGCTATGACTGCGTATCTACAAAAGCAGGGTTTTTGTTTTTGTTTGTTTAAATGCCCATGCACGTTTTATTAATAAAAACTAACAGTGCCAAGTTAAACAAGTCAAGCAATGAAAGTCTCTTTATATTCCATAAAATATTACAGAAAAGTTTGTGTTTCAATAAAAAGACTATCATTTTAGAACAGGCAGCTAATAGCAACTGTGCAGTTAATGGGTTTTGTGAATAAATTTTAAAAGAGACTATGGCCTGTCCTTAAATTCCTTTTTCTTTTTATAAAAAAAGAACTATTAAAAATTATTGACAAATTTTGAGTTAAAAAATTGTTAAAACATTCTCTATATTTAATTTCAATTTTATAATAGATTACAGGAAGATGCTTATGAAACAAATACATTTGTTTCAGTACATGTCTTTAAGTGATAGAATTATAAGTATGTAAACAACAATATAATAAAAGGTTTCCAAACACTGCCTATAAGAAATCAGGCAAATTTTACCACAAGCAATAAAACATTCCAAGCCTTCCAGATAGTCTCCATAGCCGCACCAGCATGGCAATAAGCTTTAACCAAACAAAAACAAACAAAAGCACTTTGCAATTTGTTGCTGCAAAATAGGGAGAGAAAAGAGTGTATAAACTTGATGGAATCACAACAGCCAATATAATTTAAGGGACAATAAAGTCAATAAGGTTGATGGTGTTTATTGTTTAGAAAGTCGAATTCTGCTGTTTGCTTGGGGCTGTTTAGAAAGTCAAATTCTGTTCACTCTGATGGTAGTTTCTTTTGCTGTGCAGAAGCTCTTTAATTTAATTAGATCCCATTTGTCAATTTTGGCTTTTGTTGCCATTGCTTTTTGTGTTTTAGACAGGAAGTCCTTGCCTGTGCCTATGTCTTCAATGGTATTGCCTAGGTTTTCTTCTAGGGTTTTTATGGTTTTAGGTCTACATCTAAGTCTTTAATCCATCTTGAATTAGTTTTTGTATAAGGTGTAAGGAAGGGATCCAGTTTCAGCTTTCTACATATGGCTAGCCAGTTTTCCCAGCACCATTTATTAAATAGGGAATCCTTTCCCCATTTCTTGTTTTTGTCAGGTTTGTCAAAGATCAAATGGTTGTAGACGTGTGGTATTATTTCTGAGGGCTCTGTTCTGTTCCATTGGTCTATATCTCTGTTTTGGTACAAGTACCATGCTGTTTTTGGTTACTGTAGCCTTGTAGTATAGTTTGAAGTCAGGTAGCATGATGCCTCCAGCTTTGTGCTTTTGGTTTAGGATTGACTTGGCAATGCAGGCTCGTTTTTGGTTCCATATGAACTTTAACAAATTTACAAGAAAAAAACAACCCCATGAAAAAGTGGGTGAAGGATATGAACAGACACTTCTCAAAAGAAGACATTTATGCAGCCAACAGACACATGAAAAAATGCTCATCATCACTGGCCATCAGAGAAATGCAAATCAAAACCACAATGAGATACCATCTCACACCAGTTAGAATGGTGATCATTAAAAAGTCAGGAAACAACAGGTGCTGGAGAGGATGTGGAGAAATAGGAACACTTTCACACTGTTGGTGGGACTGTAAACTAGTTCAACCTTTGTGGAAGTCAGTGTGGCGATTCCTCAAGGATCTAGAACTAGAAATACCATTTGACCCAGCCATCCCATTACTGGGTATATACCCAAAGGATTATAAATCATGCTGCTATAAAGACACATGCACATGTATGTTTATTGTGGCACTATTCACAATAGCAAAGACTTGTAACCAACCCAAATATCCATCAATGATAGACTGGATTAAGAAAATGTGGCACATATACATCATGGAATAGTATGCAGCCATAAAAATGGATGAGTTTATGTCCTTTGTAGGGACATGGATGAAGCTGGAAATCATCATTCTCAGCAAACTATCGCAAGGACAAAAAACCAAACACCACATGTTCTCACTCATAGGTGGGAATTGAACAATGAGAACACTTGGACACAGGAAGGGGAACATCACACACCAGGGCCTGTTGTGGGGTGGGGGGAGGGGGGAGGGATAGCATTAGGAGATATACCTAATGTAAATGACGAGTTAATGGGTGCAGCACACAAACATGGCACGTGTATACATATGTAAAACATATGTAACAAATCTGCACGTTGTGCACATGTACCCCAAAACTTAAAGTATAATAATAATAATAATAAAAAGAAAGTCGAATTCTGCTGTTTGCTTGGGGCTGTTTAGAAGGTCGAATTCTGCTGTTTGCTTGGACACCATACCACTGAACAAACTCCACAGAGTCTCACCATCTGCCAGCAGGGGCGCTGTCCAAACTCACGGCAAATAAAAGGCATCAGGTGCTCACCATCCACAACAGGAGGGCGTTTTGTTTTCATGGATGTGGATGAAATCCAATTTCTTCAGCAAAGTCAGCAAAAACTGTTTAGGGGCAAAAATGAACTCTGCACTTAAAGAAAAATAGAAAATGAAAACACAAAATCCTAAAAAGTAAATAAACACTCTGCATCTGCACACTGGTATCAAAACACACATCCACAGCACGTCCTAATCCTACGGGAAACAATCCTTGCTTATCAGAGGTGCATATCTAAATTCAATAGCTTACCAATATATTATTGGGAGTAGGCCAAAAGGAAACAGAAAACCCACATAAAAAAAAAATCTTTTCCCTAAACGTTTTCCTGAAGCTGAATTTGAAGTGGGGAGGACGTCAGTCATCCACCTCATTCTCATTGAAGTCATTGTCCTCCTCGTCGTCCTCCCCGACGTAATACACCGGGGTCTCCATCCTGGAGCTGCTGTACTGAGACCCATTGGAACTTTGTGGCCAGCATCCCATCTGCACCATTGGTCAGGTCACTGGCAGAGAACCTCGTGCCGTTAGACGTGGAACCTGCCATCGTGACGAACACGCCTCCAACAGTTCCCTGAGCCATTTCTGTCATGTACGGCTCCAGAGTCTTTGGGACCAGACTTCTGGCCATTTTAAGGTCTTCAGCACAGCAGCTCCCGGACTCCATCCGCTTCAGCACTTCTATGTCATCGTGGATTCGAAATGTGTTGTCAAAATTAAACGGATACTCGAATTTGTCATTGGAGATGCTGCAGTCGATGACGGTCTTCTTGCTGGTGTTGATGATGATGAAGGGCAGGTGGATGACCGAGTAGGCTGGCGGCAGCTGGCTGGCCTGCTGCTCCGCGTGCCGGTTTCTCTGCACCAGGTTCTTGAAGGCAATTTGCTGTAGAATAAGTTTTGAAGTTGAGACTGTTTCTGTTTTATTCTTTCAAGTCTCCTCTGTCTTTCCACCTCTAAGTTCTGACATTCCTAAGCCGAGTTGGTGGGCAGACCAATCCACTTGATCTCCTTTTTCTCCTTGGAGATGATGTTCACGGCCATCAGCACGTTTAAGGCATCGTAGACGCGCCGTCTTGTGTTCTTCTGGTCATAAGCTGACTCGTTTGGTAAGATGTGGCTGTCGGCAGCACTGAACTCCGCGACCAGCTCGTCTGCCACTTCGTTGTAGGAAGTGGTCCCTTTCCTCTGCACCTTCTCGCAGACTTTCACGGAGAAATGCCGCAGGCCCTTGCCATTCTTCTCTCCTTTTCTGTTGCGCTTCCCGGCAGACCAAGGTGAGGAGTCGGAAGGCTGGTTCTGAGAGGCAAAGTGAGTGCTAGGGGTGTGTGGGCTTCCTACCCCCAGGGCGTTTGACCCTGCTGGTCTCTGAGGCGCACCAATTACCACTTGCTGGGCAGTTAACATTGGACTGTCCAAAGGTTTTTGCCAAGAGCTGCTCCCCGAGCGGGTTGCCAGTGGAGGGGTGAATGGCCACGAGGGACACCACGCCTTTTCTGGGACTAAAGTTCTGGTCTATGAAGACCTTGAGTTCTCCGTTGGCTTCAATTAGACCGGCATCTTTTGCCATGTTACCAGATCTGGGAAATCAATGCTACAAGTGTTCAGCTTCCCAGAGAAGAAAAATGATTTTTCTGGCTGCCCGGTCGGGCCAAGCGGGCGGGGGCGCAGAGAGGGAGCGGTGCAGGGCGCGGGGTGGTGCGGGGAGGCGCGGTGCGGGGTGCGGGGTGGCGCGGTCCCTGCCCTGGGCCGAGCGGCGCCAAAAGCAGGTTTCAACTGAAAACCTCCGGAATTAATTTTTTAAGTGTAGTAAATTAACCAGATACAAGATATACATATAAATAAAATAATAATTTCCTTGCACATTACTAAAATATAAAGAAATCTCATCTAAATTATAGCAAAATGTACAAATTATTATACTAAACATATATTTCATGTGAGTGGCTTTATAAAAAAAGCATCAAACTTTGGAAAAAATTACAAGGAATTTGAATAACAGTAAAATATAATTAATTCCTGGATGGCGCTATTCATGTTATTGTGGGATATGATGAGGTTTCTCTTCAAATAATCTGATCAATCTTTTATTCTTTAATTCATAGTACCCCCTCCCTTTTTCTCCTTTTTTCCTTTTCGCTTTTGTTAGATGCCCAGGCACGCCACAGTACCAGGCGTTATCAGTACCAGCTCACATCCTTTACTTATTTGGAAAGAGGACTAACTTTATGGCTCATTACAGACACCTCTTCCCCTTCCTCTCCACTTTCTTTTACGTGCCCACCTTACCTAAAAAAAAATCAAATGTTTAGCCAACCGGGATTAGTTTAGATTGTACAACCTGACCCCGGCCAATGGGGAAAGTGTACAGGGGCAGGAATTGTGTCAGGAATAAAGGCTCTCGTGCCCCTTTGTTCAGGTGCGCTCTCATGGTGACTGGCCAAGGAGGCACCCCTCTGTGCAGAAGTAAAAGTGCTTTGCTAAGAATCCTTTGTTCGAGTGTTCAATTTCCTTAGGATTTTGAGCGTTATTCCTAACATTATATTATAAACATATTGGTTTACCTAAATACATCTACAGATTGAATACAAGGTCAAAAATAATTTCTCTGGATGTTTTCTTGGAACTGGAAAAAAAAATCCCTAATAGTCAAAAGAAAGAATAAATAAGACTACAAAAAATTTCTGGGATGTGCTAGCTCTGCCAGATACTGAAATGTATTGAAAATCAACAATAATAAAGAGTAGCATATTGGCACAAAGGAAAACAAATATTATAATCTATGTGTGTGTATGTGTGGGAATTTTATGTATAACAAACAAAAGAGCTATCAAAAAAACCACAGAAAAGGGAAGAATTAGTCAATATAATGTTTGCAAAATCAAAGTAATTCAGAAAAAGAAGGAAGACCTATAATTCATACAAATCTAATATGGAAATAAATTTCAACCAGATTTGGGATTTTTAAAAAAAATTGACCACAGAAAGTTAAAATGAAACAGAAATGAGTATTTAAAAAGTGATAGAAGTAATCACAAAAAGATAGGTTATTTATAATATTAAAAGAATAGAAACATCTCTATGTTCTCCAAAAATTTTTTTGAAAAAAGCAAATAAAACCAGGGAAAACATTCTGGAAGTATCCTTATCAGCCACATTGCAGCAAAGTGACATTCTGTTTCCCTTTCTCCCTCCTACTCTCCCTCTCCCCCCCGTACTGTGTTAGGAAATGGGACATACATAACTCACCTCCATGTATCACTGAATATGCTAGACCCATAATAAATGTGGAACTGCTGAACTGAATCATTAATTATATTAGTGGCAGAAGGAAAATGGCTATTTACAAAAGATGGAATCCAACTAGACAACTGACGTATGGAAAAAGATTTCAGCTCCCCAGTGATCAAAGAACCCCAAATTAAAACAACCAGGCATTTCTATTTTTCACCTATGTCATTAACAAAAAGCCAAACAAGATCACAGCCCTGTGGCCTTAAGCAACAGGACAGCCAGGTTGTGGCCACTCCTGCCCCTTACTGGAGCAGGAAGCTGCTTAAGATTTACCGTGATGGTTTCAGCATTGCTATTTCTTTGATTTGCTTATAAAAAACGCAGTAAAACCCAAGCGTAAGCAGCTTGGCGACCAGAGACCATGAATGCCCCGTCTTTCTCTAGCAGCAGTTACTGAAAAATCTCCAAGGGCGGTTTTAATTTCCTCTCCTTGTTCATCTGGGGTCTGGTTTCCCAGGCAGCCAAGGTACTGGGTGAACGCGGGGAAACCCATCTATCAATTTTGTGGCTGCCATAGCATGGCGACTTTGAATCTTGCAATAAAACAAGATTAATGGGCTCAACTTCAGTGGGTCTGACATTTCAGCGACAAGGGCTGTGTATTTGCCAGGTTTCCACACCTCTCTCCTCTTTGTTTCTCAGCCATGTTGTAATCTCGAGCCAGGTCCCTTATGTTCCCTGGGGCTCCTGAAAGAATCCTGTAAAAGGGACATGTAGTGTGAGCTAGGAAAAGACAAATCACCCTGATCTCCTCTCTTCAAAGACCAGTGGGAATTTCAGTGGGAAACTGGCTCTCGCAGTCATGGTGTTGGGATAAAGCATTAGTCATTTAATGGTTTTGGTAATCATTTTATCCATCAACATGCACTTACCATGCGCCCAGCACTGTGCAGCCACCTGGGAGCAGGGAGAGGGGAGACACAGAGGCGTGGTCACAGCACGAAGGAAGCCAGGCGAGTCAGATGCTGGGGACAGGACTCTTGGAGAAAGTAGGACTTGAGCAGGACTTCAGAAGGAGAAGGGACATTTCTTCAGGGAGGCAAACAACATGGGGAGACATTCCCAAGTGGAGGATAAGAGGCCGCGTGCAGAGATGGGCGTGGGAATGCCATGTTATTTTAGGTCACCACGCCTTCCTGCCTGCTGTTTCCTCACCTAAGACTCCAGCTCAGACCCAGCTCAGGATCCATTCCTGGGCTCCCTTCTTCTTCAGAGCCTTCCCTCGCCCTGTCCCAGAGAGAAGCAACTGCCCCTTCTCTATGCCTCCTCTGCCCCCGACTTATGTCCCCACTGTTATACTCTACACTGACCTATTACTATTATTTTATTGTTTGAAGTTTTTATTAAATTACTATTTACACTGCCTTATCATTATATTTATACGTCTGTCTCCTGTGATAGATATTGTGCTTCCTACAAGTAGCAGCACAGTGTCTGAAACACAGTAGGTACTCTGAAAATATTTCTTGTACTTAATCAAATTAATGAAAACTAATTGGTATACAAGGGAAGAGTAGCTTGGACAGTTCTGATGGAGAAGGGGAGGAGAGCAGAGCATGAGTAATAGTTGCTAACAGCTCACCTGTTTACCTAGCATTCATGACTGGCCAGGTATTTAAGCGCTTTGCATGTATCCATTCATTTCATCTTCACAACACAACTATGAGAAAGTTGCTGTTAATATCCCCATTTCACAGATAAGAGTGTGGAGGTGGGGAGGTCAAGGAACTCATCTGAGCTCTCTTGGCCAGCTAGGGAGCAGGCGAGGGTGGAGCTGGGCCCTGGAGGCAGTGGGCTGGCTGCAGAGCTCACTTTAACCACGATGCCTGATGCCTGGCTGTCCCTTGTCACTGCAGGTCACTGTGGGCTTAGAATCCCAAAGTCTGAGAGGGAAATCTTGCCCCATTCCCTGTTCAGTACAAGAATGGCCATAATTAAACTTAACAAATAGCTGTATATTTTCTGTTTGTTTAAATTCAAGCTTTATTAGTTAACAAGGCAACCTATGGTTTAAAGTATAACAGGAGAAAACTTAATTTACAAAAAAAAAAAAAAAAAGCCACACACACAAAAACAATGGGCTGGGAGCAGTGGCTCACACCTGTAATCCCAGCACTTTGAGAGGCCAAGGCAGGTGGGTCACCTGAGGTCAGAAGTTCGAGACCAGCCTGGCCAACATGGTGAAACTCCATCTCTACTAAAAATACAAAAATTAGCTGGGCATGGTGGCAGCCACCTGTAATCCCAGCTACTCGGGAGGCTGAGGCAGGAGAATCGCTTGAACCCAGGAGGTGGAAGTTGCAGTGAGCTGAGATGGCACTATTGCCCTCTAGCCTAGGCGACAAGGGCAAAACTTGAGAGAGAGAGAGAGAGAGAGAAAGAGAGAGACAGAAAATGCATGATTTTTATCACTCTGGGAGTAATAATAATAACAAGACTGTGCTCAGCACTTGCCGTGCATGATCTTATTTAGTCCTTCCAACAACCCTTTGAAACAGGTACTACTATTATCATCTCCATTAAAAAAATAAAAAGACTGAGGGTTTGTTACACTAGCAACAACAACAAGATAAACTTCCAAGAGCTAGAGAATAATGATAATTTTTAAAAGAGATGCTGAGATACTAAAGTTAAGGTTGTACAAAGATATATCTGAAAAACATGAAGAAAAACAGGTGTTGCAATATCAATATCAGCAAAAGTAGACTTCGTGGGTAAAACAGAGAAAGAAGAAATTGTAATTTTTTTGTTGTGAAGTCTAATTCATAAAGGCACGAATATTTAATAAGTTGCATTGTTAACAAATAAGATTGTATCAAAATTTTTTTTGAATAGAAAGAAATGAAAGGCATAGCAATGAGAGAGGTCAATACTTCTTTAATGCTTCAAAAATGAGGAAGGTATATAATAAGAATATAAAAGGCTTAAATATTAGTTAGTAAGACAGACTTAACACATTTACATTATAATCTGGGTCCTATAAAGCTTATACTTTGTTTTGGTGCCAATATATGGCCTATGTTGGATGACAAAGAAAATTTTAGTTAAAAATCTCTCCAAAATAGAAACTACATGGACTCATTTTTTAAGTCAAATAAAATTTTTATTTTAAAAATCCAACCACTTGAAAATATGAAAAAAAACAGTATCCCAAATAATTCTAGGGTAAAAGAAAAAATCGAAAGAGTAATTATCAAATGGTTACAAAAATGAAACTGAAGCTACATATCAATACCTCTGCAGTAATAAAAAACTGAGTTATTGCATTAAGTGTATTTATTACCAAATAAGAAAAAATAAATATAAATTAAGTAAATTACATATATTACAGAGAAAAAATGAAGGAAAAGAGGAGGAAAAATAATGATATAAACAAAAATTAATGATTAGTAAAAAAAAATGTAAAATTGATAATTCATCCAGGGGCTGCTTTTTTCATTAAACCCATAAACTATGCAAAACTTCAGGAAAAGCAAGTGACTATTCAAAATTAGGACTAAGAATAGATATCTAGCTATAGATGAGGAAGAAACTAAGAATAACACTTTAAACTCTATCCTAATAGATTTGAAAATCTGTATTAAAAATCCTTTAAGATTGTACGCCATGGACACCCAACTCCTGCTACTGCAGGAAAAGAGAGAAGCTCTGAAGATATTAAAAGATATTATCATGCTATAGTAAATAAAAATGTATGGTACTGAGGCATGAATCCACAGACAGGTCAAAGGAAATGAATATAGAGTACATAAATTGACAAAAATTTATCATAGAATAAAAGCAGTGTTTAGAAGAAGTGGAGAAAAGACAAATTATTTGCCAAGCAGATCAAATATAAACATATATGTATAATTATTAAACATCACAAAAATGAGAGTTTAAAAATAATTTCAGAAAGCAGATATCTAACTGTAACACAAGACCTAAAACTTATCAAAGGAAAATATAGGATCAATGTAATAACTTAGATATAAAAAGTTTTCTGCATAACAAGAACATTAAAAAAGACAAGCAATAAACTATGAAGAAATATTTTCAATTTATATAACAACAGGGTAAATTCACCAATATAGGTGAAGAGCTATACAAATCAGTAAGAAGTGGAATGCTTTAATAGGAAAATGGACAAAGTATATGAAGACGTATTTCCCCAAAACAGAAAAAGAAATGGATTTTCTTCATATGAAAAAGAAGTCAACCTTTTTTATAACAAGAACAGTGTAATTAGAACTTATGCTGAGTTTTAAAAATTTGCATATCAGGTTGATAAGTATCAAAAAGTTTGATGAAATTCAACTTTGGAAAAACTGTAGAGAAAGAGATACTCTTAAACACTTCTAATAAGAACAGATACTACACTTGATCTTAGCCAAAAGGCCCAGAAGCAATACTCTTAAACACTTCTGTAGAGAGTGTAAGTTGATATCACCTCCATAAAAGGTAATCTTATCATATCTATCAAACTTTAACTTAATTATTTCACTTCCAGATTATATATTCTATAGATAAACCCATGTATCATAAGTATATTCATTGCAGCAGTGTTGTGATAGAAAATATTAGAAACAATTTAAATGTTCATCAATATTTGACGGTTAAATAAATTATAGTCCAAACATTGGATGGAAAAGTATACAGTCATTATAAATAATAAAGCAGCTCTATAAAAATGTATATAAAATGATCTGTCAGATATTTATTAAGTGAAAAAGCTAGATGTAAACAAATTTATATAAATTACCATATGTATAAATATATAGACTCTTACATATATGTGTATATTCTTACAATCTGTATATGCATGCAATATCTCAGGCAGGATACACAAGATTCTGATATTAAGTACAAGCATATGTCGTTTTGTTGCATTTTATTGTGCTTCTCAAGTACTGCATCTTTACAAATTGAAGGTTTGTGTCAACTCTGTGTCAAGCAAGTCTGTCAGCATTATTTTTCCTACACCATGTGCTCACTCATGTCTCTGTGTCATATTTTGGTAATTCTCATAATATTTCAAACTTTTTTATTATTATTATATCTGTTACGGTGACTGGTGACCTGTAATCTTTTAAATGTTACTATTGTAATTGTTTTGGGGCACCACAAGCCATGCCCATCTAAGAGAGCAAACTTAATCAATAAATGTGTGTGTTCTGACAGCTCCAACAACAACCTGTTTGTTCTCTGTCTCTTTCCCTTTCCCGGGACCTCACTGTTCTCTGAGACATGACAATATTGAAATTAGTCCACTTAATAGCCCTACAGTGGCCTCTAAGTGTTCAAGTAAAAAGGAAGAGTTGCACATCTCCCACACTAAATCAAAAGCTAGAAATGATTAAGCTTAGTGAGGAAGGCATGTCAAAAGCCAAGACAGGCCATAAACTACACCTCTTGTGTCTAACAGTTAATCAAATTGTGAATGCAAAGGAAAAGATTTTAAAGGAAATTAGAAGTGCTACTCCAGTGAACACTTGCACAGTAAGAAAGTGAAACAGCCTTATTGCTGCTATGGAGAAACTTCTAATAGTTTAGATAGATAAAACTAGCCACAATATTCCCTCAAGTCAAAGCCTAATCCAGAGTAAAGCACTAACTCTCTTCAATTCTGTGGAGGTTGAGATAGGTAAGGAAGCTGCAGAAGAAAAGTTGGAAGCTCCCAGAGGTTAGCCCATGAGGTTTAAGGAAAGAAGCTGTCTTCATAAAAGTACAAGGTGAAGCAGCAAGTGCTGATGTAGAAGCTACAGAAAGTTATCCAGAAAATCTAGCCAATATCATTGATGAAGGCGGCCACACTAAACAGCAGATTTTCAGTGTAGATGAAATAGCCTTATATTGGAAGAAGATGCCATCTAGGATGACATTCATAGCTAGAAGGAGAACTCAATGCCAAGTTTTAAAGCTTCAAAGGACAGGCTGCCTTTCTTGTTGGGGGTACGCAGCTGGTGACTGTAAGTTGAAGTCAATGCTCATTTACCATCCTGAAAATCCCAGGGCCCTTTAGAATCAGGCTGAACCTGCTCTATCTGTGCTCTATAAACGGAAGAACAAAGCCTGGCTGACAACACATCTGTTTACAGCATGGTTGACTGAATATTTGTAGCCCACTGTTGAGACCTACTGCCTACAAAAAAAGATTTCTTTCAAAATATTACTGCTCATTGACAATGCATCTGGTCACCCAAGAGCTCTGATGGAGATGTGCAAGGAGAGCACTGTTGTTTTCATGCCTGCTAACACAATATCCATTCTACAATCCATGGGTCAAAAAGTAATTTCTGCTTTCAAGTCTTATTATTTAAGAAACATATTTTGTAAGGCTATATAGCTGCCATAGATAGATTAATTAATGCCATAGATGCCATTAAGAACATTCGTAATTCAAGAGAGGAAACCAAAATATCAACATTAACAGGAGTTTTGAAAAAGATTATTCCAGTCCTCATGAATGACTTTGAAGGGCTCAAGACTTCAGCAGAGGTAATAACTGCACATGTGGTAGAAATAGCAAGAAAACTAGAAATAAAAGTGGAGCCCAAAGATGTAACTGATTTGCTACAATCTCATGATACAACTTAAATGAATGAGGAGCTTCTTCTTATGAATGAATGAATGAGCAAAGGAAGTGGTTTCCTGAGATGGAACCTATTCCTAGTGAAGACGCTGTGAACATTGTTGAAATGACAGCAAAGGATTTAGTTGATAAAGCTGCAGCAGGGGTTGAGAGGAATGAGTCTAATTTTGAAAGTTCTACTTTGGGTAAAATGCTGTCAAACAGCATTGCATGCTACAGAGAGCTCTTTCATAAAAGAAGAGCCAATTGATGTAGCAAACATCCATGTTATCTTTTTTTTTTTTTTTTTAAGATGGAGTCTCTTGTTGCCCAGGCTGGAGTGCAATGGCGCAATCTTGGCTCACTGCAACCTCTGCCTCCATCGTTCAAACTTCCCAAGTAGCTCGGATTATAGGTGCCTGCCACCGTGCCCAGCTAATTTTTGTGTTTTTAGTAGAGACAGGGTTTCACCATGCTGGCCAGGTTGGGCTCAAACTCTCAACCGCAGGCAATCCACCCGCCTCGGCCTCCCAAAGTGCTGGGATTACAGGTGTGAGCCATCGTGCCTGGCCAGTGTTATCTTATTTTAAGAAATTGCTACAGATACCCCAAACTTCAGCAACCACCAACCTGATCAGTCAGTAGCCATCAGAGATTATGACTTGCCAAAGGCTCAGATGATCATTAGCATATTTTAGCAATAAAGTATTTTTAATTAATGTATGTACATTTTTAGATACAATGTTATTGCACACTTGATAGACTACAGTACAGTATAGACATAACTTTTACATGCACTAGGAAACCACAAAATTCATGTGACTTGCTTTATTATGACACTCACTTTATTGCGGTGTTGGGAAGCAAATTTGTAATATCTGAGGTGTGCCTGTAGCAGCCTCTGGAGAGGGACAATGGGTGATGGGGCCAGGGGATGGAGAGAGCCTTTTGTTTCACTATGAAGCCTTTTGAATGTTTTGCATTTTGTACATGTTTATATTACCCATTTAAAAGCAAACAGGGAAAATTTTTGAAAAACATGCCAGAAAATATTCTTACTAAAACAACTACAAAACGATTACCAAGAAAAAACGAACATCCTAAATAGCAAGTCAACTGGGCAAAAGACAAGACCAAAGAATTCACCAGTGAAGCATGGTCAATCACCAATTGTTCAGTCTCAAGAAGAAACAGTAAAAAAAAAAAAAAAAAAAAAAAAAAAAGCAATGTTTCTCATCTGAGCATGCACAATGGGTCAGTGATTTGCCTACATTCTCTATAACAGGTACTTGAAAGGGAGAGGGTGTAGGAGAAAGGGAAAAGAGGAAGGAGGGAAGGAAGGAGGGAGAGGGAGAAATGGGGAGGAAGGGAGGGTGCCTAATCTCTTGGTCCCTGGGTGGGCAGAGGGGAAGGTGCAGCCAACAGGAAACTGTGACACTTCTCCTTCCTGGGCAGGAAACAGGAGCCCAGGCTACATGTTCACTTTAAAAACTTGTCCAAGGCTTATTATCCCTTATAGTATCTATAATCACAGCCCCACGCAAATGCATGTGGGTTTCCCTCCCTCCTCCCTGTTGCAACATGAAAGCCTTAATAAGTCACAGAACAGGGCGCCTCAGGAAGATACTGGGAATGAGATCAACTGCCTCCTTCAAAAGTTAACCATTCTTAGAACAGTAATAATAACAATACCAGCAATTGCAAGCTATTGTTGCCCTACTTTTAATATCCCACCTCATTTAATCCCCCCAATAGCCCTATGAGTTAGGATTTATCTCCACTTCATAGATGATGACATAGTGGTTTAGAGCAGTTACATAACTTGCCAAACATACCATGTGCCAAAGGTGGGATGGCAAGGATTTAAAACCAAACTGCACTGCCTTCTTAGATGATGTCTAGATAGAGCCTATTTTCTCTCTACCCTGCAAAACCACACATAGTATAGAAGAAATGGCTAACTTCACAGTCAAGGATGGCCAGGTCCCCCAATACCTGCATCCTAATCCATATGGATCAGGGCTAGAGTGAGGAGACAGGGTGAGAACTAGTCACTTGCTGACATTAGCACGGAGAGAAATGATTAACAAATCAAAGAGATTAGTTTCCATGGAAACCATCCACCTAAAGCGATATCAGTGTGTTCCTGGATGGATAGATGGAGGAACTTCTGAAATCTTAATAAAAGGCCAGAAGGAAGATAAGCTGTCAGGCTGGAAACGGTAAGATCTCACTGTTCAATCTTTGTTGAAACACCTATTGGGCCAAGCAAAGGAGCTATATTGTAGTCAACAAAACTTGTGTTGACTAATAAGGGATTTTAGAAAAGTAAAGTTGGATGAGTCACTAGTACTTGTTCGTATCTATCCAGGAAGAAGGCTTGTCTGAAAGCACCCCGGACACCAAATGTCGCCTCTTTTTAGTCCTCATTCCACTTGCCCCTTTATGCTCCTGGGCAAAGGTGATCACACCTGTCCTCTTGTCCCCCTTCCCTCCCTCTCTGCATCAATCCTTCCTTAGACTCCTAGCTGGGATTCTCTTCTTTTTGAACAACCAATTGTTTGTCTGCCGTCCACCTTCTCTGTACATTTCCTTAAGTGACCAGGACTTCCAGTAGCCCCTACTGACAAGCCCCCAGGCAGTGTCTCCAATCCTCACCCCATCTCCACATGGATGTCCCACAAACACCGGCACCCTTGTCCAAACTGAAACCATCCTCTCCTCCTATGCTTCTTCCTCCTCTCTCACTGCCAAGCTTGGGCTAATGAGACCATCATGCATCCAAATACCCTAAGAATATACTCACCATTCCGTTTTCCTTCCCCTCCAGAATTCAATCAGTAATCACTTCCCTACAATTCTACTTCTTCAGTATCTCACCAATCTAGTCTCTCTTTTCCATCTTCTTAATGCAACCTGGGAGTAGGTCCTCCTCTTCTCACACCTTGCCCTATCACAGGGGCCCCAAATGAGACTTTTTACAATTTATCTAATCCATGCTCTGTGCTATCATCACTGCTAGCTTTCCAAAAATCCAGTCATGCTTTCACGGTTTGAAAACCTCCATTGTTCCTTCAGCATCCAGGCTATCACTTTACAATTTGACCCTGTATTATCTTATTCCTGTCCTGTACCCCTTTCCCTCCTCTACCTCAATGTCCCTTGTCATTCACTGAACACAGTATCAAGCATCTGGCCTCCTGGCTGGGACCCTCGTGTCCCTTCTCCACCCAGGGAAGGCCCACTCATCCTCCCATGCTCCTGGATGGGAAGCCTTCACTGATTTCCCGGAGCATTCACCTCTCCTCTGCTGTGTGTTCACCAGCACTAAGGAGATGAGGAATAAACATAACAGTAGCCAACGTTTATTGAGTGCTATGAGCCATGCACCATGCTATCACTAACCTGATGGATGTTGTCTCAGTGAGCCCTCATTGTAGCCCTCTGAGCCCACCTGCTTTACAAGTGAAGACACAACTGCTAACACCTGTGCTCTGTATTCTCTGTTGACTTATCTGGCTCCCTATTAGATTGCACGTAAGCTTCCGGGGATAGAAATGGTTATCTGTATATTCCCAGAACCTGGCAAGGACCAGGCACATGATAAAAAGGCCCACTAATTTCTGAACGGAGAGAGGAGGGAAGGAAGAAAGAAAGGAAGAAGGGATGGAGAGATGGAAGAAGGAAGGACAATTTCACAAGAAGATCTTGCTCTCTTTGCTCTTTGCTCTAACTTTGCACTCACTAAACATCCTTCTGATTTGTAATTTACCTTCTGAACACACCTACCCTCATCACTGGCCCTGGACCTCCAATAACAAATTAATAAAGCATAGTTGGCCTATACTTGGCCTCCCATTAGTTAACATGACTTGTTTCCTCAGGATCTGACTCCTCTGGGTGACCAAAGGCAAAGTTAAGAGAATCCAAGCTGGCTTCAGATCCACACCTGTGCAGCCTCCAGGAAGGTGTAAAATTACCTTGCCCCACTCCAGCATCCCCCAAGCTACACCTAAACACTTTCTCTGCCTCTCAAGCCACCTTAAGTACTATATGAGAGCAATGCATGACGATTTGACTTCTCCATTGTTTCCGTCAACAGGCAGCTCTTGGGGCCCAAAGTTGATCTCCTGCTGGGATCTGTATATGTCTTGTTGCCAGCTGCATGCAAGGCTGGCTGGCTCACCAAGTTTAGTCTTCCTTGCATCAAAGCAACAAAGAAGCTGGCTTCTGATGAACAAATAAATGACTGGTTGGGAGAAACTTTCCAGACTCCCATCCAACAATATGTGGACAGGAGAGTCCTGTTTAGATGGCAATATCCACAGTATTGACTTTCTGAGATAAAATATGAGTGAGATAAAGGGCTCAAGGAAATCAATCTCAGCGAGCTTGGCTGCACAGAACTGGTTTTTGTAGTGTGATGTGGCTGAGAAAGCTCAGTTACTTCCTAATGCGTGTAAGTCTGCACCTCGTTTTTCATTAAAGCTGCCACTTGACAAATGCAGGCTTCACCACAGCCAGCCCTGGCGGCAGCTGGCTGGGAGGAGGGCTGTCTGAAAACAGCCATTTGGGAATCCAAGGAAAATCAAAGGGCTCCAAGGCTCCAGAAGATGCCTGGGCATTGTGCAGCTGTGAGTAGGGGTATGGGGTCAGGCCCAGCTGCTGACCTACATCAGGGGAGCCTGAAATCTGGGGCCCATGCCTGACCAAGAACATAGGGTGTAAGTTCCATTGCAGTCCTGCCTTTAGCTAATTTGGTTGTTTTCCTCCAACTAAGCGAAAGGAACAGAAAGGGAATCAGCACTTATTAAGCACTTACTGTGTGCCAGCCCCTGGACAGCATATTCTACATATATCATCTCATTTGATCCTTACCTCAGCACTATGATCAGGACATCCCCACTTTTTAGATAATGAAACTGAGGCTCAGAGAAGGTAAAAGCTTTGCCCAAAACCACACAGCTAGGAAAAGATGTTGCTGGGATTTGAAGTCAAGTTCCTTTGGCTCCAAAGCCTGTTTGCTGTGCTCCTGGATAACTTTGGCCAAAGAATGGCAAACAGTCTTAGAAGAAGGTCTCTCAGCTCTCTAGATTCTTCAAGCTCAGAGTAGACCCTGTCATAGAATGAAACTCTTCAGTGGAAGGTGATTCTGGAGATGCCCTTTATTCCAGTTTGACAAAGAGGAAAAACCTAGATTCTCTCTGGACACCTGTTATTCTTTATGCCACAGAATTGTCCTTCATGCAGACCTGGGCCATCCAGCCTGTGGAGACACATGGGGAAATAGAAGCGTGCACACTCCACGGCAGCCTTCAGCTTAACCCCAGGACCGCAGCCCCCTCTGAAGACCTCCTGCCCCACACAGTGTGTTTGTGGGTCCCTGGCGGGGTAGGGTGAAGGGGCCTCCTTGTGTTCAAGATCAGCCTCTTCCTGCTCAGTGCTCCCACCTTCTCCCACCAGTTTTCTGCCCTAGCTACCATCTTTACTCTTTCAGAAAAATGCTGTGCCACCTGGAACACAAAACCTCCAAGATGCCAAAGTGACACACCCTGTGCCTCAACTTCCAGAACATTTCTGAGGAGAATGCTTTCCACAGTCACCACTAGGAGTCCCCATCCCAGAGTGGCCGGATGGGAAGCCAAGCATTATCCTTCTTCTCCCATGTCCTTATCTGTTGAAACCCCAGGCTTTATTTATGGCCTGCTGGCCTTCTTCAGCCAAAGAAAAATGTCTTATAAAGAAATTCACATAGGTAAACCACTTTTAGGCTCCAAACCTTGGCAGACACAGGCAGGAATCCCAAGGAACAAACTCCTGCAAGACTGCCTTAACACCCTCTTCCCCACCTTGAGTCAATATTTATAGTCTGTACATAGGTTTCCACACTCATCCAAGAGTCCCTTCTTGCAGGATAGACAAATCAGAGAATTATTTTCCTGCTTTCTCTCTCTCAACGGGTAATAGTTTGTAACTTCTTGAGACTCAGCTAGAGCCACCCCTATAACAGAATCTTAGAACTAGAAGGGGCTGAGCTGGCTAGCTAGATTGTGGCAGCTCCACTAGATAGTGAGATTTGTTGCCTCAAAGGATCCAAGTGTTGCTCATATATGAGCATGAGGCCTGCAGTTGGTAGGTGCTGTATAATGTTGACTGCCACCTTGAAAGTCATCTGTCCAATAGCCTCCCCACTGTGGGAGATTTCTCCATGGACATTTCCTGACTAAATGCCACAAAATGGCAGCCAACTCTGTGGCCACCAATCTGGCATGGCCTAAAAAGTGGCAAAGAGGCTGCTGCTCCCAGTTCTCTTCCCCTTCATCTGTTAGACCTTTGCCTCCACCTATGACCTCTCTAGTATCAGTCACCATATATTAGGTGAAAATAGTGAGGCCAATTCTCCATAACCACCAGGCTTCAGCCCCTTAGCATATCAAGCATAGCTGTTTGTGAGGCATCACCTGCTTCCCTCTTCAGGCTTTCACCCTTCCCCAACTGTTCTTGCCCCCTAGGAACTGAGAAATTTAGAGAAGCAATACAAAAGTACACATAGTAAAGGCTCAATAAATAGTTATCAAGTGAACTGTCAGACAGGTCTTCATCTGCAGACCTTGTCTGGGGCAGAACTACTCTGTTCAGACCTCAGTCTAACTTCCAGGGGCAATCTTTGACCCTTAGCATGCATCGCTACCTCACAGACTCCCCTGACCATACATAGAAGCAAGACATCCCACTTCATCAGCTGGAGCTGCAAAATCAGGTCACTTAAAAAAAAAAAGATTTAAAGAGCTCAGCTTAGCTAATGTGAGAATGTCCTTCTCGCTTCACTGGGGTCCGTTCTTCCTGTAATAAGCCTTAAACCCTATGGACTTAGTCTAAAGGCCATCCATGCAGAGAGAGACACAGAGAATGCAGCCTGGTCACCAACAAGACTTCCCAGCTGCTGGCCTGGCCTCACAGTGCCCCTGTAGAAAATGGCAGTGTCCATGGGTGTGAGGGGTGGTGGGGAACTACCATGGCTGGTCCGGAAGCAGTTCCTCCAGGGGTATTGGGAGAAGGAAGAAAGGACCTCTCTCTCCAATGTGATGGCCAAGCTGTGGCCATGAAAATGGTCCTTTTGCATCTCTCTTGATATGTACACCGAGTTTGGGGCATTGGTTCTGACTTTTCCACCCCATTCTTCTTGCATTTCTGACATATTCTCCAGGAATGAGGTTGGAGACATAAAGAAAAGGGTCTTACTAGTGTCCTTCAAGTTGCCCTTAATACAAACACCCACAATCCACCAGAGAAATCTTTAGTTTATAAGGAGAAAGGAGTCAGGTCTGCTGTTCTTTGTTTCCCCCAGGAGGCTTCTGTGGCCAAGATACACAATTTCACACCTCCTCTATAAAGATTTTTTAAATTAAGAAATTTCAATGTAAAATAATTTAAACACATAAGAATAGGAAATCAAGTTGTATTTAAGAATTCACCACCCAGATTTAACCAATATTAATCCATTGGCAGATTTGCTCTGATTTTGTTACTGAAAGGAATAAAAATTACAGCTACCTCTATCCCTAGCCTGCCCTCACCCTATATCCAGAAGTAATCCCCTAATTTAATCCTAAAGTGGGTAGGTAACATTCTAATATATGAGTTTAATAGAGTCTGATAGCAGGACTCTGGGGCCAGAAATAAATGTTTGAATCCCAGCTCCTCTACTTACTGGCCCTATGCCTCAGTTTCAGCATCTGTAAAATAAAGTTGGGAGGATTAAATGAGATAATGCATTTAAGTCCCTTAAATAACACTTGGCACATAGAGACACTATCTTAGTTCATTTTCTGTTGCTTATAAAATAATACCTGAAACTAAATAATTTATAAGAAACAAAATTTATTTCTTACAGTCTGGAGGCTGGAAAATCCAAGATTGAGGAGGTGCATCTGGTGAGCACCTTCTTGCTGATGGGGACTCTTTCCAGAATCCCCAGGTAGTGCAGTGCATCACATGGTGAGAGGCTGGGCGTGCTAGCTTGGGTTACTCTCCTCCTTCTTATAAAGCTACCAGTCCCACTCCCATGATAATCCATTATTACATTAACCCATTAATTCACGGTAATCCACTCATTAGGGTAGAGCCCTCATGACCCAATTGCCTCTTAAATGCCCCTCTCTCAACACTACCATGTTTCAAATTAACGTTCAACAGGCACTTGTACATTTTAGCTATTATTAGTAATGCATATGTTTATGTATTTTCTAACATATGTGTGTATCCATAAACAATTTATGTGATTGTTTTAAAGTATTTTATAAATATACGTAAATAGTATCATCTGCACATATCCTTTTAACTTGTTTTTTTTTAACTCAACCATATGTTCTGAGATTTGAGTATGTTGACTTATATAGACTCAGTTCATTGTTAATGAGGTATAATATCTCATTGTATGAATATACTTCAATTTAATTATGCATCCCTCTATTGATAGACCCTTGAGTTCCTTCTGATTTTTCACAGTTACTGCAATAAATCAGTGCACAGTTCCATGTGTGCATGCAAGAATTAGATGCCTACCAGTGGAGCTGCTGGCTGTTCACCACTGCGACTTCAGTAGATATTTTTACTTCCTATAAATATTCTTGAGCTCTGTCCTTGGATGCAATTAAGGTACTTGGAAACATTTTATCCTTTTGAGACTCACTTTTAAGCTTTATTAGATGGAACCAGAGCAGCCTTTAGTCCAGGGCTAATTTTTTCCCATCATTGATTACTTCTGATTACTCTCCCTGATACTCTGTGAATTACGAGATTTTCCCACTCTGGCTGGTGACACAAACCATTCTCAGTCTTGTGTGAGTTCCAGAGATTGCACCCCCTAATTATTTCCATTTTTTTCTCCAGTGGAAAAACTTGAGTAGTTTCCTTAAGTAAATGCACTGAGCACCTTCAGCTTAAGACTCAAGAGGAAACCTCTCCAGATCCCTCAAGCTCTCTTGCTGTCTGTAGGTTTCCCCTCCTATGCTATTTCCTGTCAACTGTAGCCCTCTTGCTCTCCGTAGACTCCCAACTCCCAACTCAGGAGTGCCCCGGACTGTGCATGAGTGGGATCTGCAAATTCTCAAGGTAGTAAGCTGGAGTGATTGTAGGACTTGCCTTGTTTGTTTTCTGTCTCTCAGAGGTCATGGTCTTCGTCTTGTGCTGCCTAATGTCTGTGTGCCTTATGGTTTCCTATATTTTGTTTCTTATTTTCAGTCATTTCAGCCCAGAGGTAAATCCAGTCCCTGTGACTTCATCAAGGCTAGAATGATATTGTTAATCTGTTCTTTGAAGTGATCAAAACATTTTACAATCATATCAATGGTATGGGAAAGTTCTAGATTCTACACAAATTTCCCCATTATCAGTTTTCTAAAATTTTAAACAATCTAATGGCTAAAAATGGTACAGACGAGTATCTCACAGTTTAATTTTGCATTTCCCTGATTACTAGTGGGATTGTGCATCTTTTTACATATTGGCCATTTGGGTATCTTCTATGAATGTCCTATCTACTGCTTTGCTCATTTCTATATCGGCTTGTTTATATTTTTATATATTGATTTGTATAGGTTAATTCCTTACATATTCTAGATATTGATCTTTTGTTAGGTAAAGGTATAAAGTGCTACTTGGGAGAATATTTTCCCAGTCTATGGTTTGTGTTTTCACCTTGTTTATAGTTTCTTTTATCATATAAAACTATTTTTATGTATTCGAATTCATCAATCTTTTCCTTTATGGTTTGTCCTTCTGTGTATTATTTAAGAAATCTTTCCCTACCCTGACACAATGAAGATGTCTCTTATATTTTCTTGTAAAACTTTTAAAATTTAGCTCTTCATATTGTACCATTAGTCCATCTGGAGTTTATAGCATGAGTTAGGAATTGTTTTTCCCTATGGGGATGACCAATTTTTTGAGCACTATTAATTAAATAAATCCATCCCTTCCCTTCAGATTTGAATGACAATTCTATCATATACCAAGTGGGGTCTTTATTTTGTGCATTCCTGGAAACGATACCAAATTGTTGTATCTGTAGAACAGGTTTGATACCTCGTAGGACAAGATACTCCTCCTATATCTCTTCAAAATTTTCTTAGCTATTCTTGACCTCTAAGTCTACTTTTTGAATCAGATACTTAAATTTAATAAAAAAGCTCATAATAATTTCATTGAAATTTCAATACAAGTTAGTTGAAGGACAATTTAAAATATCCACCCTTCTCATTTATCTTCTCATTTATCTATTTGAGTTTTCCTTGACATCCTTCAACAAAACTTTATAATTTCCTTTATTAATGTCTTGCAAATATTTTATATTTATTCCTACAATAAATTATAAATATATAAGTCTTATGGCTATTCAGCATGAGTTTTTAGATTACATTTTAATAGACTATTTATTGTCAGGTTTTCTCAATCTCCTGACACTTCTGAACAGACTTCTGTTATCTGGAGGAATTATCAACCTTCTGAGCTCTTTCTAACCAAGTAGCATCCTGGGTTCTCCCAAGTAGCACCTTCTAAGTAGCATCCTGGGTTCTTCCCTCCACTCCTGCCCGGCCTCCTTTATGGCCCATGCTCTGATAATCAAGTGTGCCCACTAGACTTCACTTAGAAAGTGAGGGATGTAGAACAATAGTGGAGCTAGATATCCATTTTTCTAGAAATTATGCAGTAGAACAGTGGAAGACTTTCTCTTATCTGATCCAGAATTTCAATGGCTTGAACTGTACAGGGTTGTCATGGCTTCCCAATATAATTGAGTTCTGTTCCTGACTGCTTAGTGTACAAGCTTAACTCTCCGGCCTCCTGTAGATTCCATGAGCTGCTAATATCCTCTAATGCATATGCTTTTGCCTAAATAACTAGAAAGGCTTCTATTGCTCACAGCCAAGAACCCTAACATAGGGATATTGCTATACTGGCTTTTGTTTGACTAATATTTGTCTCGAAAATTATATTGAACTTCTCTCTGTCCTTATATTTTATAGGTGTGTCTCTTGTAAACAGCACATTGCTGCATTTAAAATTTATTTTTAGTCTAGTCTGAGAATCTGTAGATTTATCTAACAGATAAATGTAACCATTCTGTATTTGTTACAATTAATGATATATTTGGAATTATTTATGCTTTCCTATTTTGTATTTTCTATCAGGCTTTTCCTTAGTTTTTTATATTTTCCTTTTCTCTCTTCCATTTGGGCTATTTGAGCTTTATTTTTCTTTCTTTTTTGTATCTTGAATTGAGCTTATTGAGTTTTCATTATTCTACTAGTGCCCTCTCTGGACACAATGTCACAAAAGAATACATAATGTCTTTATTCTACTTGTGTTCTCACAGAGGGGACAGAAGTAGAATAAAGACATTATATAGTCTTTCTGAAATTGTATGTTCAACTTTTAATTTTGAAATTATATATTCAACTTTTAGGATGGATATAAAGCTAAGAGATACTTAAAGTTAATTAATACCTCTTCCCCTGTCTCAAACATTGCAAAACTCTTACAATACTTTAATTTCTATCATTTTTCTCTCATCTTCCAGTCAACTGTTCTTTGAAATTATCTGACAGATGAGGGGATGGATACCTCATTCTCCCTGCTGTGCTTATTTCATATTGCATGATGGTATCAAAACATCTCATGTACCCCATAAATATACACACCTACTATGTACCCACAAAAATTTAGAAAGAAGAAAGAAAAACAATAGTCTGACAGAAATATACTGTAAGCCACATATATACTTTTATATTTTTTGATAGTCATATATACAAAAATAAAAACAGTTGAAATTATTTTTAATAATGTATTTTAACTAACCTAATATATCCAAAAGATCATTACTTCAACATGTAACCAATATAAAAATAATTAATGTGATATTATACATACTTTTTAATACTTTTTGAAATCTCATGTGGATGTTATAGCATACCTCATTTCAGACAATAAATATTTTATCAGAGCCAGGTGCTGTGGCTCATGCCTGTAATCCCAGTACCTTGGGAGGCTGATGCAGGAGGCTCGCTTGTGCTCAGGAGTTCAAAACCAGCCTGGGCAACATGGTGAAACTCTGTCTCTACAAATAATTTTAAAAAAAATTAGGCGAGCGTGGTGGTGTGCACCTGTAATCCCAGCTATTCAAGAGGCTGAGGTGGGTGGATGGCTTGAGCCTGAAAGATGGAGGTTGCAGTGAGCTAAGATCATGTCACTGCACTCCAACCTGGGTGAAAGTCAGACCCAGTCGCAAAAAAAAAAAAAAAATAATAATAATAATAATAATCAGAAATACTTGATCTGTATTTAGATTTTATAAAATTTACAATGGAAACAAAACAAAATTCATCATCTTAACTATTTTTAAGTGTATAGTTCAGTAGTGCTAAATATATTCATGTTGTGCAACCAATCTCAAAAATTTTTTCATCTTGCAAAACTGAATCTCTATACCCATTAAACAACTGCCTGTTCCCCTCCCCTCAGCCCTTGGCAACTACCATTCTACTTTCTATTTCTATGAGTTTGACTATTCTAGATACCTCATATAAGTGAAAAATACAGTATTTGTCTTTTTGTGACTGTTATTTCATTTAGCATAATGTCTTCAAGGTTCACCTATGTTGTAACATGTATCAGAATGTCCATTTTAAGGCTAAATAATATTCCATTTCACAATTTGCATATATATCACCATTTGTCCATTTTTCTGTTGATGGACATCATTGAGTTGCTTCCACCTTTTGGCTATTGTGAATAATGCTGCTATGAACATGGATGTACAAATATTTCTTTACCTGCTTTCAATTCTTTTGGATGCATACACAGAAGTGGGATTACTGGATCATACGGAAGTTCTATTTTAAATTTTGTGAGGACCTGTTTTTCATAGCCGCTGCATCATTTTACATTCTCATCAGCAGAGTACAAGGGCTCGAATTTCTCCACATCCTTACCAACACTTGTGATTTTCTGGTTTTTATCATCCTAATGGGTATGAGGTGATATCTTATTGTGGTTTTGGTTTGCATTTCCCTAATTATTAGTGATGTTGAGTATCTTTTCATATTCATATTTCATCTTTTCACTTTTTGGCCATTTTTATATCATCTTTGGAGGAATATTCATTCAAGTTCTTTACCCATTTTTAAATTGGGTTGTCTTCTATCATTGAGTTGTAAAACTTTACATATCAACTGGATGTTAGCCCCAAACAGATTTATGATTTGCAAATACTTTCTCCCATTCCATAGGTTGCCTTTTCACTCTGTTGATTATATCCTTTGATGCACAGAATTTTTAAATTTTGATACAGCACAATTTATCTTTTTACTTTTGTTGCCTGTGCTTCTAGTGTTGTATCAAGAAATCATTGCCAAATCCAATATCATTAAGCCCTTCCTCTGCATTTTCTTCTGAGAACTATATAGTTTTATCTCTTATGGTTAGGCCATTGCTCAATTTTTATTAATAGTTAATTTTTATATATAGCGTAAGGTAAGGATCCAACTTCATTTTTTTGCATGTGGATATCCAGCTTTCCCAGCACCATTTGTTGCAGAGACTGCTTTTTCTCTATTACATAAAAAAATTGGCAAATATTCAAGAGTTTATTTCTGAGCTCTCTGTTCTGTTTCATTGGTCTATATATCTGTCTTTATGCCAGTACCGCACTGTCTCAATCACTGTTGCTTTGTGGTATGTTTTGAAATCAGAAATTGTGAGGCCTCCAACTTTGTTCTTCTTTTTCAAAATTGTTTTGACTATTTGAGGTCCCTTGAGATTCTGTATGAATTTCAGCATTTTTTTCCCTTCCTGAAAAAAAAAATGTCATTAGGATTTTGATAGAGATTGGATTAAATCTGTAGATGGCTTTGGGTAATATGGACATTTTAATGACATTGAGTCTTCCCGTCCATTAGCATGAGATGTCTTTTAATTTATTTGTATCTTCCTTGATTTGTTTCTTAGCAGTGTTTTGTAGTTTTCAGCATAAAGGTCTTTCATCACCTTGATTAGGTTATTCCTGATGCTATACTGAGTACAATTCTTTTCATATTTTCCTTTCTGGATTGATAATTGTTAGTGTATGGAATTGCAACTAATTTTTGTGTGTTGATACTGTATCCTGAAACTTGGCTAAAATTGTTTATTAGTTGTTAACAATTTTTATAGATTCTTTATAGAGTTTTCTGCATATACAACTATGTCATCTGCAAACATAGATAATTTTTCTTCTTTTCAAATTTGGATGGCTTTTATCTCTGTTTCTTGTTTATATACCCTGCTTAGGATTTCCAGTACTCTATTGAATAGTAGTGTTGAGAGTGGGCATCCTTGCCTTGTTCCTGGTCTTATAAGAAACATTTTAAATTCGTCACCTTGAGTATGATGTTAACTGTGGGCTTTTCATATATGACTTTGATCATGCTGAGCTAGTTTCCTTTTGTTGTTGGTTTGTTGAGTGTTTTTATGACGAAAGGGTGTTTTGTCAAATTTTTTTTCTACATCAGTTGGGATGATCTTGTGGTTTTTCTCCCTTCATTCTGTTAATTAGGTGCATTACTTGATTGATTTTTCTATGTTGAACCACACTTCATTCCATTATCGAATCCCATTTGGTCATGGTGTGTAATCATTTTAATGTGTCAAATTCTGTTTGCTGGTATTTTGTTGAGGGTTTTTATATCACTATTTATCAGGGATATTGGTCTGCAGTTTTATTTTCTTGTAGTCTCTGTCTGGTTTTGGTCTCAGAATAATCCTAGCCTTGTAGAATGAGCTTGAAAATGTTCTCTTTAATTTTTGAAAGAGTTTGTGGAGAATTGGTTTTAATTCTTTACATGTTTAGTAAAAATCTCCAGTGATGCCATCTGGTCCTGAGCTATTCTTTTTTGGAAAGTTTTTTATTACTGACTCAATCTCTTTACTACTTAGAGTTCTGTTCAGATTTTCCATTTCTTCATGATTCAGTCTTGATAGGTGTGTGTTTCTAGAAATTTATTCATTTGATTTAGGTTATCCAATTTTCTGGCAAACAGTTGTTCATAGTATTCTCTTATATTCCTTTTATTTCTGTGAAACTGGTTGTAATGTCCCCTCTTTTATTTCTGATTTTAGTTATTAGAATCTTCCATCTTTTTTCCTTAATCTAGCTAACGATTTGTTAATTTTGTTGATCTTTTTAAAAAATCAACTCTTGGTTTTGAGGATTTTCTCTACTGTTTGTGTAGTGTCTAATTTGTTTATCTTTGCTTTATTTTAAATTATTTCCTTCTCTATTCCAGCTTCGATTTAGTTTGTTTTCCTAGTTTTTTAGGGTGTAAAATTAGGTTGTTGATTTGAGATTTTTTTTTCTTTTTTAATGTAAGTGTTTACACGATGAATTTCCCCTTGGCCACTTTTTACTGCATTCTGTAAGTTTTGGTATGTTGTGTTTTTGTTTTCATTTATATCAATATATTTTTAGATTTTCCTTGCAATTTCCTCTTTGACACACCAGTTGTTTCAAAAGATAACTTTTGTAACATTTGCATCTACACTGACAAAAGTTGTTCAATGTTTTCTAGAATAGTCTGTATTTGAAGTAAAAGCATATCTGTTCCCAAACTACATCTGTTCAGGTTAAATAAACTCACTAACTCTTGTTTTAACACACTATTATTAGCATGTAATTCAAAGAGGGTACTGCATACATTAAAAGCCAATTATAAATTTATTAATATTAATAAAATATTCTTACAATTTATCTTGTAGTTTTGCAGCCAATTTATATAATGCTGGCATGTGTATTGATACATGTTAGAAAAATGTGTAAAATTATTATTATTGGCTTGCATTGTAAAAAGTTTCTATTTCAACATGAATCCCCATATCTCTCTAATTTGTATAGATTTTCTTTTCTTTGGAACTTCAATTTTATCTCATTTATATATAGTATGATATCAGTGAAAAAGTATGAATTACTGCCATTTTTGTCTTTGATTATTAAATATTTAGAAAGCGCTCCTTCTGTTTTAAGAAAATCTTGAATTGGAGTTAAATATTTGTAAATTCTGCCATGTTTTAACCAATGAAATTTGGCAAAAAATAAACTATCATTAAATTCATTTCCATTTCTTACAGCAGTTTTAAAAAACAGTGATAATTCATAGCATTCACAATGCTTTTGGCAACTGTATGCATGACACTTATAGAGTCAGCTTCAGGAAACCACGCACAAATATCTGCAATAATATATCATACATTATAATGAAGCAGTACAGAAAACATGGTCTCATTTTGAAATTTCAATGCATTTTAATTTTATTCTACACAGCTAGAGCAATTTATATCTATGTAAAATTCTTTGACAAATTTAAATGCTCAAATATATCTATGCCACAAGTTTGATATTTTAGGCCATGTATTGACCTTTCTTTATAAATTTGGAAGTTTTTTTTTTTTTTTTTTTTTTTGAGACAGTCTGGCTCTGTCCCCCAGGCTGGAGTGCAGTGGCACCATCTTGGTTCACTGCGAGCTCCGCCTCCCGGGTTCACACCATTCTCCTGCCTCAGCCTCCCGAGTAGCTGGGACTACAGGCGCCCACCACCATGCCCTGCTAATTTTTTTGTATTTTTAGTAGAGACAGGGTTTCACTATGTTGGCCAGGATGGTCTCGAACTCCTGACCTCGTGATCCGCCCACCTCAGCCTCCCAAAGTGCTAGGATTACGGGCTTGAGCCACCGCGCCCGGCCTGGAAGTTCTTTGAGATCAAACTCACACAAAGTATTAACTGGATAATATCTCCTATTGCACAATTCACCTAAAGCTAAAAAAAAACTTGCAATTTTCAAGCTTTGATTCAACTGATATTTGCTATTATTATAAAAGGCTTGTGTCCTATGGAAAATTGGTGGCTTAATTGAAAGTCTTTCGCTTTTTGTAAAAAAATCATTTTCAGTCTTTTTTCATAATTTTCTACCAATATTACCATAACAATAAGCAATAATTTATTTCACTATCTCTCCATCCAAAAGTGGCTTTATGCAAGAATCCAAGACATTTTATAGGTGGCCAAATTTATAAACTAAAATGCTCTAACTCATGTAATTTGTACAATACAATCAAGCATGTTACAAGCTTGTATCCATGCAGAGAAAACAGCTTATTCAAACTGAATCAGTTCATGATACTGACTAGATAAATGATGGATTTAAGTGATTGATACTGACTAGGTCAATTTGTGTGTTTTGTGTTTATATTGGAAGCAAGGCATGTACTCAACATGCCCACTGTAATAAAAAATAGTATCTTACATAATATAGTCATTAATATGAAGTGTAGTCCTATTAAAACAATAAAATTGTGTTTAATAAAAATTTTTTTATATTGGTTTAAAGTTAAGTTTAAATTAATCAAAATTAAATAAAATAAAAAATTTGGTTCATCAGATGTACTAGCTATGTTTCAAGTGCTGAGTAATCACATGTAGCTAGTGGCTACCACACTATATACCACAATTTTATATTATTTTAGTTCCAGCTTGTTTTTGGCCTTCCAAAATTTTGTCTTTATTGTTGATTGCTTTGACAATAAATGGTTGTTTAGATTTACTATTACTTAATTGCTCACTACAGCTTCTTGTATTCCAAACATTCTTTTATATCCAGTGTTTCTTACTGAATTATATTATCATCAGTTGTTGCAGTAATTATCTATAAATAATGAACTCTTATTCTGTGCCTGGAAGTTTTTTCTTATCCTATCTCTCTAAAATAATAATTTACCTAGGTATGAAGTTGTAAGTTGTTACTTATTTTTCCTCAGTACTTTGAAGCTAACTTTTAATCTTTTGGTCTCTAATATTGCTGAAAAAAACAGTCATTCTAATTACATCAGTGTAATTGGAATTACATTCTAATTTGCTTTGCTTTGTTTCATTTTATGATTTTAAAAAAATGTTGTCTTTGTTGTTATTACTCTGTCATCTCATTATGCTATGTCTACTTATGAAATTAGTCTTGCTCTATACTCAATGTGCTTCCTCAATTAACAGAATTATGGCCTTAATATTGGAAACTTCTCACCTACTATTTTGCAAATATGCCCTCTACTCTGCCCTCCCTTCCTGAAACTCCTGTTAGATACATGTAAATCTTCTCCTTCTTTCATATCTCATATTTTCCATTTCTAAATCCTGTGCTATACTGTGGGTGGGTTACTCAGCTCTACCTTCCAGTTTACTAATTCTCTTTAACTGTGTTTAAACTATTTAACCCATTCACTGTGTTTTTCATTTTAAATACTGTATTTTTTAATCTAAGCAGTTTCTATTTATATATATATGTACTTATTCTTTTATGTATTGCTCAGTTTTTTCATTACTTTAACCATTTTAAACAAATTCCTTTTGTGGTCCCAAATGGTTTTAATAGTTCTAACTGTTTGTGTGTAAATTCTCTTATTTATTGTATCTGCTTTACCTCATGGTGGTTCAATTCCTTGTGTGGTTTGTAATTTATTATTGTGAATACATATTAATCAGATTTTTTTCCTGAGAAGTCCCACATGCCATAGTTTTTTAAAGTATCTCACAGAGGTACTTTGCTGAAGTCCCAAGAATTCTATTGATCCTTTATGTCTGCAATTTACACACTTGGTGGCTAGTAAAAACTCATGCCCTACATCATGTAAGGCATAGGCTTGAAGCTTCAGTTTCCACCCAGAGCCTCAGATATGGAGCAAGCTGCCTTCCACTTATCTGGGTTAGTGGGGAACTTCTGTAGCCTCTTTTCATAGGTGTATGCTTCAAAGGGCATATCATGTTCAAATTCATCATACAATTCACTGCCTCACATATGTTCAAACCACAGGTTTTGCCCCAGTGTAAGTATTCGAACTCCTATCCGCTAGCGTCTATATCTTGTTTCCATACCTGTTTGGGCTTCCATTTCATCTGTTTAAAAAACCTTTGTGTTATTTCTAAAACCTAGGGATTTCAGTCCTTTTTTAAAAAAGTTTGGCTATGTATTTCAGAAAAATGTTATCTTATAAATCAAACCAGTGTGTGTGTGTGTGTGTTGTAGAAGGATAGTACCCATGCAGATAGCCAGCCTTTCCCTTGGATTTTTCCCCAGCAACATTTGAATTACACGTGAAAGGACCATAAAGAGAAACAGCATTTATCAAGCCAAGGAAAAAGAAAGTTAATTTAAAATGGAAAAATACTACTCAAGTTATTTCTTCCCAAAACAAAAACGACCTGTCAGATCTCCTGTTCTCTCTACACTAAACCCAGATGTGGACGGAACCTGTTAACTGCCAGTTGTTCTCATGAACAAAACCATTAAGGCACTCCTTACCTGTTCTGCCTGCTCCAAAAGACCAGAGGAAACTTGCCTGCATTCTTAGACAGCAGAAGAAACCAAGGAGAGCGATTTCTTTCTGAAACTCAGAAGCCCTCCTATATATAAACCCCTGCTTCTCTTATTCCTAGGGCCAAACTCCTGAGGGAAACGATAGCCTGAAGAAAGAGAGAGTGATGTGAGAGTCAGTTTCAAGAAGGAGTTGATTCATGAGGACTCTCAGGGATGCTTCTGTTTGTTCTTTTAAGACTGCAGTGAGGTGGATGGATGGCCTGGCCTGTTGGCAAGGGCAGAAATCGATTACACCTCTTGTATAAGCAGAGTCCAAACACACACAGCAGCTGCTTCCCCGTCTGGTTCTGGGACATACTTTTGCCGTAAGATTTTAGTTGCCTCCTTTTGTGTTATCCACAGCGCATTAAGATAAAGGAACAGAGAAGAATCCATTTGCTCCTTTAGGAAATAGAGCTTGATAAAACCTCTATCACCAGTTTGCGTACTTATTCAGACTTATCTGTCAGGATTCTTTAGCTTCAAGTAACAGAAACACATTCAAACTTAAAAGAGTGAAGGCATTTTTTACAGGGATGCTGGCAGTCTAACTTTCCTGTATCAATCTTCAATTCCCAGGTGAGAGTCTAATTGGCATCACTTGGGTCACACAACTAGCTCTTGGTGATGGTTGGGGTGTGGGGTAAAGAGTTGGGGCATCATAAGGGACAGAATCAACAGTTTCACAAAGGAAGCAGAATTGACATGGGAGTGCAACAATAAACAAATGTCCAAGGCCTCATGGGAACCAGTTACAGCTGCTAGGGCTGGAGCTTCAATACTTCCACTGAGACAAGAAAATGTGCTTAAGTAACTTAGCTCAAGTCCTGGAAAATAGTAGATACTCAAAAAATTTTTAGTTCTCTTCTCCTCTTTCTTAATCTGATATGTTCCCAACTTCTCTCATCTTTTCGAATATAATGACTTGGAACCTATATTCATAATGAAATAGAATGCTAAATTTAATTTGGAGTTTAGTGAAAATAGAGATATAATTGTTTCCCAACTAAGTTTACAGATCCCTTGAGTTCTGTCCACAGATTTTCAGGTTATATTATCATGTGCTCATTCATTCATCAGTTATTCATTGAGCAACTGAGCTTCAGGTGCTGTGCGTAGTGCAATGACCAGCTGCACACTGAGTAAGTCATGGCCCTGCCCCTGAGGAGCAGAGAATCTGGAATGGGAGAGTGTCAGAGGTGGAAAAGACCTCAGAAACCATCAAATCAGACTCCCTCTTTTTCTTTTTTATTTTATTTTATTTCTTTTGAGACAGAGTCTTGCTCTGTTGCCCAGGCTGGAGTGCAGTGGCGTGATCTCAACTCACTGCAACCTCCTCTTCCCAGGTTCAAGCGATCCTCTTGCCTCAGCCTCCCAAGTATCTGGGACTACAAGTGTATGCCACCACACGCAACTAATTTTTGTATTTTTAGTAGAGATGGGGTTTCAACATGTTGCCCAGGCTGGGCTCGAACTCCTGACCTCAAGTGATCCTCCTCGGCCTCCCAAAGTGCTAGGATTACAGGTGTGAACCACTGCCCCCAGCCAGACTTTCTCTTTTTCAAATGGGAAAAAAAACTAAGACCCAGAAGTGACTGGCCCACGGTCGAGAGGACAATGAGTGATGTATCCCAGAGTTGGACCCAGGTTTTGTAACTCAAAGAGATACCATACGTAAAGCACCCAATGCTGCACCTGATATGGAAGATATTTCAGGACACGGAGGCTCCTTCTCCTCTTCCCAACTCAGAAATAAGAGATCACAAACTAACATGCCCATAGGTACCAGACAAATAAAATAAATGAGTAAATGGAGGCAAGTATTAAAAAATAATCACAGTGAAAGAAGGATGGTTAATGACAGCTGATCTTTGGTTCAGTGCTACGGACATAAAAGGAAGTTGTAGGGATGGTGGCGCATTGGCCTTCCCACCCCTGATCTGCATATATGACTGGCCTTTACTCAGCTCCAGCTGTTGTTGCCCTGCTGTGATGGAAGCCCAGTGGCACAGAAGCTCGAGTTTTTCAAAAGAAGTTGAAATTTGAATAATTATATGAAACCTTCACATTTTAAAAAAGTTGACTCTAATTAGTTTTAATTGTAGCTTTCAAACATATTTTGAATTCATTCCAAGATAGGGGCTACCTAATTTATAAAATTCCAGGAGTTCCAGGATTATAACCTGGAACTCGGTGGACAGAATTTGAGGGATCTGTAAACTTAGTTGGAAAGTAAATATATCTTTATTTTCACTAACCTTCAACTTAAATTCGGCATTTCATTTCATTATGAATATAGGCTACAAATCACATGATCAATATCTATAACTTTTGTCCCCCAGGAGAAATCACAGATATTTCTTAAGGCAGTTCAGTTGTTGCAGACATTTAGAAGTATAATTTACACTTGCTGAAATTAGGGTGGTTATTAAATCCCTCACTGGATCTCAATCTTCCTGCCTAGAGAAGGCTGTGCAATATGGCTGAGCAATTATTAAGCAGTTCCACACCTGGCAGAAGTTCAGCCACCAAACTGTGAGGTCAGGTAACTTGGTCACTCTCACAGGGAGACTCAGACACCTCTGTTGCCTTCCAGTATTCCCTATCTCCCATTGCTCATTGATTCATATAGAAAAGAAATGAGTCAAAAACCACTTCAAGTTTATGGCTCAGCTCAAGTTCAGCCACAAGCAATTTTACATTGTCTTTAAAAAATAAAACTTAACTTTCACTCCCCTCTGTTTTACATGTATTTTCTTGTTTTTAATGGATTAATAGACATGTAAATGACTAATCACATATTCTTCATATTATTTTTAGTATTTCTGTAAGTACCTTTTAATTTGGTTCACTTTGTAGTTTCTTATATTTTGTTTTCTGCATTTAAAAACTTTATTCCACTAAATGCAGTATGGAATCCTGGATTGGATCCACACTGGAACATTCAGAAATGGAAAAGGATTGGTGGAAAACTGATAAGATCTGGGTAAAGTCTGGAGTCTAGTTCTTAGTAATGTAACAATGTTAATTTCTTAGTTTTGATAAATACGCTATGGTTATATAAGGTGTTAACACAGTAGGGGAAGCTGGTGAAGAGTACACATGAACTTTTTAACTATTTTTGCAACTCTTGTAAATCAAAAATTATTTCAAAGTAAGAAGTTTTTAAAAACACACACCCTTTTCCAAGAAGGGGTCTATAGAATTCATGAGACCCCCATAGGAGCCCATGGCATAGAAAAATTTAAAAATATGTGCAAGTTAAGACAGGCTTTTGGAGAGACAGGGTTGTGTTGATTGAAATATGGTCCAAGCTAGAGAGGCAGGCACCTGTTCAAGCCCAGCCAGATCTCAGCAGGGAGAAATGGACCCTACTCCTTTCAGTGTAACATCCAGGACCTTAATCAGGTTCACTAATTACCTTTCAATCAGGACCTGGAATCAATTCCATCAGTCTCCAGAACACACACCAAATTTCAGCTGTGATGAACTACTACGTCCCTCTCACTTTTGTGTCTTTGCTTCTCTGACTTCTTTTCTGGGTCAACTCATACTCATATTTTTACCAGACTCAGTTCAGTCACTTACCTGGGGAATGTTCCACGTTCTTGCCTGCCTCCAAATTGGGACACATACCTTCCTTGAGGATCCCACAGAACCCTGAGCTCACTCATCATGCCTGTTGTATTATTCTTTCCTCGCTATTTCTCTCACTGGACTGTGGGCTCCTGTAGGGCAAGCACTGTATCCTGCTTGTCTCTGTATTCCAGGAATAGATACAGGCCCTGAGATGAAGTAGGCACTCGGTAATTGCTTATTGCATGCGTGTGACGGGCAATGGCTCTGTGCGGAGGGAGAAGTAAAGAAATGACAACTTGAAGCACAATAATAGTCCTATAGGGGCTTCCTGAGACCCAGAACTCTTCTGTGATTTGAGTCCAGGCCTGGGAGCTTCTAAATGTCTCCTCAGGACCCCAACCACATCAGAGGTGGTGTTAATAACCTTAGCAAGACCACTGACCCCTGGAACCAGCTACTGAGATCCAGGTGTGTTCCCCAGACTAGCAATCTCCTGGTCACAGAACTGCTGGAGCTTAGGAAGTAGAAGGAAGGTCTTCCTCCCCAGCCCAACCAAGAAGAATGAGAGGGCCTCCTTCATCTCAGCTTCACAGATTCTATAGCTCCAGCTCTTCTGTACACACCACCCCACCATCACCCCACAAGGTTTCCAGTCCCGGCCCATTACTTGTGTGCCTACTAGCTCCTAAACATTTTCCCTCTGTGGCTTCTGAGGGCCTCTAGAAGGGGTATAGCTTCTTGGCAAAGAACACAGGTTTTGCGTTCCAGAGAACATGGATTTGAAACTTGACTCCATCCCTTGCCAGCACTATGCACTCAAGCAAGGTGCTTCCTCTCTCTATGCCTCAGCTTCTCTATCTGTAGGGCAGGAGTAGGTATGGGATTGGGTTGAGCCTAAGTGAGACACTACACATAAAGGGCTTAGCATACCCAAAGAGAGTGCCCAATAAATGATGGTTGCAACAACAAAAAAAAGTCATTCTTTGCTAGTAGTAAGAACAGAGTCTAATAGGAAGACAGAAAAATTAAAAAACAAAGCAATTATCATGCAGTATGGTAAATGGTAGAATAGAAATAGAAAGAAGCTCCGGGAGCCATGGTAACCCAAATAGACTTGGTGATATCTACCTGTAATGTAAAAGCTGTGTCAGGCAAGTGTCAGGAGTGGGGTTGGGGCTGCACGTTGATAATCTAGAGACAGAAGCAAAGCCTTTATGGAAAATTACAATAGTTCAATAGAGTCAAGAGAGGGCCAGAGCAGTGGGTACTGCCTGAAACATGAAGCCAGAGGCCAGAATGCTTAGTTTTGGTCTTCCCTAACCTGCTGGGATTTGCTCCGGCTGCAGGACTAGGCTTCTGCCTCAGTGCCCTGACTGCACTGCAGCTCCACCTTGTGTTGAATTTGCCAGAGACCATCTTGCCATTTCTTCTCTAGAGCCTACAGTAGGTAATTTTCAGAGAAGTCTTCTTTCCTCTTTGTCTGTCTGGTGCTGTTCTCCATCTTTTATTTTGCAAGATTTTTGTTAGAACCCCTTTCCCACCCCGGCTCATCTTCACTCTTCCTTAACCAGGCAAGATATGTTTAAAGAAGGGGATTGCAAAAGACAAGGTGAGCAGATTGCTCTTGACCTGACTTTCTGTCTCCTTGTGAAATAACCAAATACTTTTCTCTGATTACAGCAGAACGTAAATTGACATGCACACGTCCTAGTTTAGTTCCCGATTCCAGACGACTTCCACCTACTGGAAGTACTTTGAAATTACTGTTCCCAGCATACATTACTTTCAGAGGTTTCTGGGTCTTTCAGGAATTGCACCTCCTGGAATTCAAGGGTCACTTCCTTTTCTACTTACCTTGGAGCTGTTTTGAGGGAGTTTGCAATCAATAAGGAAAAATAGTGGGTGGCCCATGAGAAAACAACAGCCAGGCAATTTCATATATCAGGCTAACAGATAACCAATTTTCTAGGTGGCACAGCCTTGGTCTCTGAATCAAGGGACAGATAAAGGAGGCAGCTATGAACAATTTTGCCAGCAGTATTCAGGTGGCCTTGGTACCCACCTCCTTTCCCACCTGCCAAGCAGAATGAGTAGAAATGTTCTCAATCCCCCAGGTATGACAGTCCCCCCAGAGGCAGCATAGAAAGGGGCCATGTGGACAAGAATAAAAGATGCCTTTGCTCTGACCTGTGTGGATTCATCATCAAGAACCTTGTCCACCTCCCAACAGCTACATACGTGCAAGAGCCTTGACACCACAATTGACTGAAGTTAAGTTTCGTCTGCTCTCGCACCACATGAGCTAAAATAGAACTAAGTTGGATCATGAACACAAAGGTGCATTTCTTGCACACCTGAGTATGCAGTGTGAGATTTATTGACTCTATGCTGCTTACCAGCTAGACTGGACACCTAACACAGGGGTCTACGTCTCATTCTCCTTTATATCTCTGGTGTTTCTCATAATATTAGGCACATAGAAGTGCTCAATGGATGTGTATTAAATAATCATTTTAAATTTTAAAATATTCTCAAGTATCTTAGCATATTTAATTGACATTCTCAACTCCCCATCTGACTGGGAACTCCTCGAGAATAAACCCTGTGTTTTTGCCTCTGTATTTCTGATGTTTTGCTCAAGTCTGGGAACATGGGAAACAGACACTCAGATGCTAGCTGATCAGTGTAATGGGCAAATAAGCAAATGAGACAGTATGCTGGTCTAAGAGAGGGAAAGGTCTGCCAGAGAGTTGAGTTTGAAACCCATTTCTGAAACTTACTGGTTGCATGATGTAGGTGAGTTACATAAGCCTGACTTCCTCATCCGTAAAGTGGAGATAATAATATCTATTATACAAAAATGTTTTGAAAATAAAGTTTAAAAAGACAGCATTTCTGAAAGGACTTTGCAAGTCAAGGCATGCAGAAGGCATTTTAAAAATGTGAAAAACAAACCATCAAAAATCTTACTCATTGATTACTTACGAATATGCCTTTTGAAATATTCATTTTTCCCAGATACAAAACAAGAATAATAGTCCCTGTCTCTGTAGAATGAGATCAGCTTGGAATTTCTTAAATGTGCATAGAATAAAACTGTAATCTTTGTTTTAAAAAAAAGCAAAACAAATTCTTATTATCCCCCAATATTAATACTAACATTAAGGTTACCCTAATGGTATTCCATAATATTATCTTTTATACAGAAACCCAAAGTCAGCATCTAAAATGTTTATTTAAAAAATTGAAAATGTTAAGACCTGTAGCAAGCACATTATCATTAGATTTTCTGACATTTTAATTAATAAAATATCACCAGTCTGCTCAGATACATACTATAAATCATCTTCCAGACACCTGGACAGGTAGCATCCCTGACAGCTGTTCCCACAGCCAGGAGTGGTGTCAGAGTCGGTGGGTGCCTCACCTTGGAAGCTAGGACACATATAAACACATTGAAAAATGCAATAATTAGAAGCAGTGCAGTCAGGTTGCAAAATGGCAGGACGAGGGGTCTCCTTGAAGGCCCCTCTGTGCTTCCCAGGAGGAGTCAAGTGCATTCTGCAACATTTGAGGTGACACCAGCCAGGTCGAGAATTGCGCAGATGGCCTCCCAGACTGTGTGCTTCCTTTTCTCCACTGCAGCCTCCAGGCGAGGATTGATTACTTTGTTCAAAAGGCAGAATCAGCAGATGTTACTGATATGGAACTCTATGGGATTGGAATTCCGTACTATGGATAGCACATAAGGCTTTTTTTTTTTTTTTTTTTTTTTTTTTTTTTTTTTTTGCCAAAGCAGCATTAGTGGAGGCTTTAAAAATAAGCCACAGCTCCCGTTTTAATGGATTCAGTGTTAGGTCAGTGCACAATCTGTTATTTAAAATGTGCATTTACAGGCCGCTGTTGAAAATACCTGCTTTTAAAATGCCTTGGGCTTCAGACTTGCTACGTAGGGCAAGACTCTGTCACAAGAGTTGTCACTTTCATCAGCGTCTGTCTTTCCTGCTCAGCTGGAGACACTGAACTCCCTACCACAGACATCTTTTCTAGGACAAGGATATTTGCCTCCTTTTTGTCTCTGATGATGAAGGAGAAAGAGTGTAAAAATATGAGACACTGGCCAATGACAGTAAAACGATCTAAAAAGAAATAAGTCAAGAAATTACAGTTTAAACCTCTTTCTTGTTCACACTCTGCCTCCTAAGAGTGAGATCCAATCACATGACCTCTCTGTCCCATCGGGTTTACCCCCCAGGTCCACCCTGTGAGGTTCTTGAGCTCCCCCTAGAGGCTGGAGTATGTTAATGAAGGAACCACAGCTCCACCTGTAAGTAGAAGCCCATGGCCTACCCTGTGAGGTTCTTGAGCTCCTCCTAGAGGCTGGAGTATGTTATGATCAGGAACCACAGCTTCACCTGTGGGTAGGATCTAGCCTTCTGTGGCCAAAGATTTAGTATCCAAGAAGAGCATCAGACACTCCTATGTCAATCAGGTCAGAGTCTTTCCTTGACCTTCTCTTCCTTTTCTGCATCCAACGAAGTTGATGCTTCAATTCTCTTTCCTGGCATTCTTGGCTTATATCTGTTAGGCTGGGTATGGGGGAAAGATGCTAGACCCTGAGTCCAGTAGTTCCAACTGCTAGATCCTGCTCTGAGTTGCTCACTCACCCAGAAACAAAATTTTCATGATCAAACTGCACCTTCTGTCCTTATGCCCCACTCATCAGAGCAGCCCTCCAGTGCCAGCCAGAGCTAAGTCTAAATCAAGCCCTAATTATTAGCTAATAAGCCTTGATCTCCCTCCCAGGGTCCCTTGCAGTAGGCACCATACTCCCAGGCCACAGTCCTGCCTGATCCCCACTCGTCATCCCTTTCCATTGTTAGCTTTGGCTGCTGAAGTATCCATCCACCCAGATGTCAAGATGACCAAAGACACTCATTCAACAGATACTCACTCAATCCCTACCACAAGCCAGGACCTGTGCCCAGCATCCAGTCCCCCAAAGGAACATGATTCCTAGCCCCCACAAGTTCACAGTCTGGTACAGGTGAGGCACCGGTGAGTATTTTCTGTGAAGGGAGTTAAGTGCCAGCTCTGTTAGAGGATAGCAGGAGGTCCTGTGGGAGTATTTGGAGCCTGACCAGCAGGACTGGGTTTTCCAAGAGGCAAACTGGGCAGACAGGCAAGGCAAGAACATAAAAGAATGGAGGAGAAAAATAAAAGAATATTGATCTATCCAAAAAGAAGCCTTGAATTATCATTATGGGAAAATCAGAATTTTTTGGACATTCTTACATAGGTTTCATGGTTTGGTAGCATTTTAATTATATATGGGACAGGACTATTAGCATAGCTCTTCTTGCTAGGCCTCTGAAGGTTGAATCTGTCTCTTCCAGAAGGGTCCAAGAAAAGCTTCCTTGACCACCACTTTCTGGAGTCATTTTGAAGGTGGGAGTTCCTCTTCTGCTTTATACCATGTTTTATTTCTATCTTGCTTAACAGGAAAAATAAGCTGGTTGGGTGGGTTTGGATGTCTCTAGGTGCAGTTAAGGATAATGAATAATATACTTTCTTACCAAATAAATAATCACATTTCACACCACTCTGGGGAGGGGCCATTTGCTGGTGCCGGTGGCTGGCTCTTTATCTACAGAAGAAATCGATGGCCCTCAGCCTCATTTTAATGCTAAAGACATGAGACATCAGTGGAAAATGAAGATATGGGTATTGTATTTGCAACCTGAATTCGTATTCTAGGAAGAGAAGCTTGAGATAGTGAACAACCAACCAAAAAAATAGTTTTATATAATTACTGTCCCTGAATGAATCTTCCAATCTGCGTTACACCTGAGATTCTAAGAGACACCATGCACCTGGGATGGGATGTTAAAATGTCTCCTTTCTCTGGCGTGCTGCCTTGCCACTAGCTGTGCCCTTGATATGGGGTTTAAAAGGACCCCTCCAGCCCTGACTGCCCTACATATCACTCTGTACCATATAGAACCTTCAGTTGGGTTGTTTCTATTCACAGAACTTTCCTGTCTCTGCACTTTCCTTTTCTCCACTGCCTATAGTGATTTGTCATTTGCAATTTCTGCATTTTACATAGCAAGCTTGCAGAAGGCAGGAACATCTTACACCTTTTTTGTTACCCATCTCCTACCAAGGGTTGGGCTCAGCACGTGGTACAGAGAGGGCACTTCATAAATGTTTGTTGAATTGAATTGAGTACCATAAATTATAAAATAGATTCACGAAGATTCAGTTCCTGGATTTAAATATATCAGAAAGATTTCCTCAGAATTAACACAATTTAGCAGTTTTACCAGCCTAAATCTGCCACGGTGAACCCTCCCAGAAGAATTGGAGCAAGCTAAAAATGGTGCATGAGTTTGGGAGCGTTTTAAGGAAAATAGATGTGTCATATTTCTTAGCAATGCTCATGAATGGTGGGCATATATCTCAGTAAGTGGCAAACAGAAAGTCTTCCTGTTTAAAGGGGTTTAAAGGGGTCTCAGTTTGGGTCAATTTGTGGCAAATATTCAAATTCTCTAGGCTCAGTGGAAACAGCATCCCTTTCCCCATGTAAAATGCAAAAGACCAGATTTTATAAAATGAAAGTCAGGCATCTGAAAGACAAATGGAAGCCTACGAGGAAGTCATTGATGTAATAACAGCGTGCCATATTAGAGGAGCCAACAAGTGTCATTTGCTGAGCTCCTAATAAGTGTCAGCATGAAGTCTACAAAGGTAATTGAGACAGGGTTCCTGATCTCCAGGGGCTCAAAGTCTAGCTGGGGACAAAAATGAGTAATGTGGAAGGATCACTTGAGGCCAGGAGCTCAAGGCTGCAGTGTGCTATGATCACACCTGTGAACAGTCACTGCATGCCAGCCTGGCCAACATAGTGAGATACTATCTCTAAAATAAATAAAGCTACGTGGTCATTATTGTGTAGAGTTAGCGGCAAGGACAAGTACAGAGGAAGGACAGCTAGACCTGACTGGGGTTGGATAGCCACCAGCAAGGACTTACTAGAGCCTTGAGCTGCATTTTGAGAGACAGGAAGGAATCATATGGATGAATAAAGAGTCCAAGGATGAATGAAGAGCCAGTGAGACCTTGTGTGGGAGGAAACCGCATGTAATTCAGTGTAGCTGCAGCATCTATGTGAAGAGAGGAGAGGCTGGAGGGGTCCTCAGGCTGTGACATGGGACCCACAGACGCCATGCTAAGGAGTATGAGCATCAGTGTAGCCCAGAGGCAACATGGAGTTGTGGAAGGGTCTGAAGCAATGGGGACTTCCTCTGCATGACACAGGTATGGCAAATAGATTTGAGAAGGGTGAGTCTAGAGTCAGGACAATCACTCAGAAAGCCACCACATTTGTTCAGGTGAGATTCCTGCTCCCACCCCAAAAAAAAGAGTTGGGCTAATGCATTAACCCAGGAGAGAGGACAGAAAATTGAAAACTATTCATGAGATTAAATTGGTGAAGCTGGTGATTAGATTAGACACAGAGAGGAAGTGGAAGAAGGGCGTCAAGGAAAATGATTCTAGATTCCTGAAACCTAGGAGGATGACAAGCCCGTGTACTGAGATTGGAAGCACTAGAAGACAAGAAGGTTGGAGGGAAGAAGACAAGCTTGGTTTTCAGTATGTGGACTTTGAAATTCCTGCAAAACATTCTAGGGGAGAAATTAAAAAGAATCACAGAAGAGACATCTGGGCTGACCTAAGAAGTTCAGGAAAAAATCTGTTTTTTCCCAAATATGTTTAGGGAATTACACTTTTTCACAAACTACACTTTCTTGTGCCTTAAAAAGGCCTCTCATCCAATGGGTTTAAGAAATACCATATTCTATCTCTGAAACTATTGCTCCATCTCGGAGAGCCTCAATGTATTGTAGCATATAAAAGACTCCAAGAAATCCTGCAAGCAAGACATCTGTTTAAGCTCATGCTGCCCAAATTTATTCTACCAGGGAATCCTTTTTCTAATGGCCCAACAGACACTGACATTTGGAGCCACGGTTTGGGAAATGCGAGTCATAGACAGTGGGTGAAGCCACAGGGGTAGATATATAGATTGGCCCAGGTGTGTGCACAAGAGGGCAGTCAAGGAGAGAACCCTGGTGATACCCGCTCTTCATATCTCTTTAAGCCACCTGAACCTATCCTTATACTATAGTGTTGATGGTCACCAAAGCAGAGTGTAGCCTTTATGCCCCATTTTTGGTCATTACTAAGGACCTGCCTCACTTTCCTGTTGACCTTGTTTAACAAGCAAGATGCATTAATTGAACAATTACTTAGTGAATGGCACTGTGGCTACAGAAAGACAAAGAAATTGCTGGCTTCAGGACCTTGGAGTTGGACAGTTCCACCTAGCTCCCATCCTTGTCTCTCCTCTTCTACCCCACGCCTGCCCTTCAGACTGGCTTCTAAGGACTTATATGATGTAGGCTTGTTTCACTTGTCTTTTCCCTCTCCTGGCCATCTTGGTTAAGACCCCAACCCTGATTCAGAGCCCCAGAATCTAAGTGTGTGAGTTGCTCTGTCTAGCTGTTGGAGGACTTTTAGAGAGATCGTAAAATGTATTTATGTTGTGAGTAGCAGAAAAGAAATGCGAAAACCTGCCAAAAAAAAAAAAAAAAAAAAAGTACACTGAGAGATAGAAGGAAAACCAAGAGACCATATAAGTCAAAACAGAAAAGCACTTCAAGGAGATTAATCAATGAGATCCAGTGTCTCATGAGGTCCAGGAAGGCAGCCACAGGATCTGGCCATCCAGGAGACGTCATTGTCTTCCGGAAGATGTGATGAGCACAAAAGCTGCATTCAAGTGGCTCAAAAAGCAAATGGGTGAACTAAAGGACCCACATATAAACATATCTTTCTAGAAGTACCATGCTGAAATAAAGGGTAAAAGAAGGTCACGGATAAAGGCAAGGTGGCAAAAGAAAACTTTCCAGATGAGGGAGGTGGGAGCATATTGTGCTAAAGAGGAAGAGTCAAGAGAAAGGTTAAGTTGAAAACACAGAAGGTGTTAGGGAGTGAGGTCTCTGAGAAGGCAGGAGGGATGGAATCCAGAGCTCAGGTGAGTCCCTGAGCAAGAGGAAGAGCACTAATGCTGGAAGGGAAGGAGAGGGGAATGGCGTATCCATTTCCTACAGCTGCTGTAAGAAACTGCCACAGATTGGGTAGCTTCAAACAGTAGAGATTTATTGTCTCACAGTTCTGGAGGCCAGAAATCAAGGTGCCAGCAGGGCCATGCCCTCCCTAGGCTGCAGAGGAGAATCTGTTCCATGCTGTTCTCTCAGCCTCTGGTGTCACTGCCAATCCCGGGTGGCTTGTCATTGTCTATTTCTAATCTCTACCTGCATTATCGCGTGGCCTCCTCTCCTCCTCTGTAAAGATCTCTCCTTTGTGTAAGGACAGCTGTCATATTGGATTAAGAGGCCACCCTACTCCTGCATGACTTCATTTTAATTTAGTTAATTACATCTGCAATAATCCTATTTCCAAATGAGGTCACATTAGAAGGTATTGAGGGTTAGGATTTCAACATCTTGTTTTTTGTTGGGGGAGAGGGACACGATTCAATCCATAACAGATGGTATGTTTACTTTTCAGGGAAATCAGTGGCTGCAGTTGGGAGGGATGGTGATGCACAGAGAAGTGATTCCATTCCAACGGCAATGGCTGTTTCTTTGTCACTGTCTTCCCAGCCCCTGGCCTGTGGGCATGTGCTGGAGTAATATTCTGATAGTAACCTACATATGTGTCATTTATTATAATTCCCTTTTGCCCCATGACCCTCCCTCTAATTCCAGGCAGAGCTAATCAGTCTGCCCTTGCTGTATCCAGAAGCTGAGCAACAGAGAGAAAAAATGTCAATTCTCAGCTTTTGACTTTCAAATTAGACTTTTGAAATTCCCAATGGAGGCAATATTGGTGAGAATGGGATTGTGAGTTCAACAGAAGCACTAGAGTTTATGCCATAAACAAGAATGGGAAGGACAAATCATTTGTTAATCAAAGAACCCATGTTCCAGCTGTAGACTTGATTAAGATTGCACCACAGGCTGGAAAGGAGAAGATGGCTGGAGAGGAATTAAGAGAGACAGTGAGGAAGAGGAGGAGGAGCTGTGCACCTGCTCCCAAGGCCAGCTCAGTCTCCAGGCTCTGAAGCCGCCACCTCCCCCAGAGCATCTCCACTGTCATCAGATGTACAGATTGGGCCGCCATGTATGATCAGGACGGAAGCAACCTCCTACTGCTACAAATAATAACAATAATTATAATGAAGGTTGAAAACCACTGACCAAAGCCAGGTGGGGTTTCTAAGGTCCGTAGAGGGGTGGCTATTTGTTGATAGAAGAACTAGGACAAGCAGGTTTTCTGATTTCTGAGAATGGTGACTGCCTCCTTAACAGGGGCAGCAAGAATGGGGAATATTGGCTTAGAGCACATTCCAATGGCAAAAAATTAACTTGTTTCTTTTGTATCCAGATTTGAAAAAAAAAGCTCTAAGGAAGCCAAAATCTTTAACGCAATCTTCCCTCTCTTTTGACTGGCCTACTGACCAAAGCTAGGAAAGAATTCCACTGGGAAGACTAATGTTTATTTTTAATAATAGATAATATGTGTCGAATGCCTAGTGTGTGACAGGTGCTGTGCTAAGCATTTCATATACATTAGCACCTTTAACACTCAAATACTCCAATAATGAAGGTATTATCCCCCTTTTAGAAACAGGATGCAGAGTCGGAGTAGAAAAACAACTTGCTGAAGGTCACATAGCAGTGAACAGCTGTACAGCAGCATTTAAACCCAGGAATCTGTTGGAAACCCAAGTGGTACTCCTAATCACTATACCATACTGCCTCTCTATATAACACACATTTGTTTTTCCTTGAAAGTTTCCTTGTGATAACTAGAAAGGAACGTGGAGAAATGAATTCCCATTGAAGACCTACTCTGTGCCAGGCATTGTGTATTTTGCATATATTATCTCCTTTGCAGTGCTCAGAAGTTCCGTCTGTCACTAACTTCAATCTTCCTGGAAGAGAGCTTAGGTTTCAGAAAAAGCACCAGACTGGTCTATGGCTCAGTGATTTCCCTCAATTTACACCTAATGAAACTCATATAACTAATTCTGCCACTCCAATGCTCAGAAAATTACACTGGTTTCCCCTTTCAAGTTACAAAATAAAGTCCAAGTTCCTAATCTGGCTCTCAAGGCTCCCGCGACCTGTGTAGTCTATTTCTCCAACATTATTTTAGTACATGTTCCTGACCCCCGACAACCTGAATTAAGATCTCTCTTCTGACCTGCACACATTTATCTGTGTTTCCCATGACATTATCATGTTCAAACTTGCCTATAGCTAGTTCTGTGTAGGAGTCACCTTTCCACCAGCTGTGGGACATCTTGAGGGCCAGTTCAGTGTTTAATGCCTGTTCCCCAAAGCACCTCGCAGTGTCTAGCATGTGGCAAAAGCTCAGTGAATGTTAAATAAATAAATAAATAAATAAAAGACACTGTTCTTGATTCATGGGAAGAGGGCAAAGTAGAATAAAAGATGTCTGGCCTAGGGACACTTTCACTATAAGTCAGCCCCAATAATGGAGAGATCATGTAGCTTACCTGAAGCAATGTAAAGGCAGTGCTGGAAGGGTGCAGTGGGGAGGAGGTTAGCTGTCAGGTTCTTTGGTCATAAGCAACAGAAACCAATGCTAGCTGGTGTAAAAATGCAGGGGAATTTATTGGAAAGATACCTGCATGCTCACAAAACTGTCAGGAAGACTGACCATATAGAACAAAAAACACTTGACTGTTGGGGCCTGGAATTAATGAACTCTTAACTATCCTCTCATTTTTGTGTCCCTCCATTCAAAAATCAAAGTTCTGAGACACAGTGCAATTAGCCTAACTCAGGTCACATGCTCAGCCCTTGGCTGAGATCACGTGCCTAGCATAATTAACCTCCATATATCCCTTTCTTCCATAATGACAGGGCTGGACAACTAGCTGTTACTTTAGAGCAATTTGGAGGTTATAAGTGCTTGGCATCTTATAAACCCACCCAGAACGTCCCTGTTTCAATTGTCAGGGCCCCACTCTTTGCTTCCACTTTTACAGGAGCCTTGACACAGCCGTATATTTCACGGATAACGTCATTCAGCAATCCATGGGCTCAAACTCTGACTTTGGTCTTTGGCTATTTCCGTTCTGAAACTATAAGAATTACGATATTATTTTGGCAATGCCACAAAACATCCCTGAGTATCATTCTATTCCTTGAATTTAGCATCTAGGAATTTGAGTTTTGTTACTGTGGCTGAAGTTATTTGTTGCTATTAGAGACACCTACCCCTGCTCACTGTATCAGGCAGTGTTCCTGGTCATGCACAGCAGAAATACATCTGGTTTACTTAATGTACTTATTCAAAAGACATTAAGGAACTCACAGGACTAATTAATTGGAAGGCTGGACGACCAGATTTTGAGACAGGATGAAAACCAGATCAGGAACAAGTGAATCCTCAGGAATGGACTAGTGCCATCTACTTTGTATCATTTTGCTCTAGGTCCAACAACCCAGGACAAGGAATCTGGAGGGCAGGCTTAGATGAGTGCCCTCCCTTGGCTGGACTAGGGCACTGAGGGAGAGGGTCTGGCAGCAGGGACAACCAGGGATTCCTTTAGCTTCTGGGAAGGCAGGATACCCTGATTTACTCCAAGGAATTGCAGTGTTATTAGGAAGGCAAAGTAGATGTGAGGTGACTAAAAGTACTAAATAGCAGCTGTCACTGGCCCTTTGAGAAACGGCATCTCCCAGAGACGGCATTTCCATTTGATACCACCTTGTACCAGGCTCCAGCAATCTCAAGCCAAGACTGGCTGTCCATTCCTCATGGGAAAGGAGAGTCAAGGAATGCATCAATATCCCTTTTCTAAGTTTGATCTTGCCTGAAATCAAATCAGCAGGAATCTGCAGGCTAAGATCTGTTACTATGACTCCTTGTAAAAATGTTTGGACTAACTGTGGTTTAACTGTCTAACTTTGGTTTTTATCTCGAACCCATGGACAGGAGACCTCTTTTGTAAAATGGCTTTGGAGGTATCATCTCCTCTGTCGCTTGATGCTCCTTATATAAAGAACTATATAATTTCTTGAAGTTCAGCACTAGAAAATGCTTCTGAAAATGAATGGATAATTCTTTCTTCAGTCAGGCGGTGGTTGTCCCTTAAGCCATCTGTTTCCCTGTTGCCTTATGCATGAGAGTGTTTGTTAGGTTTTAGGCAGCTGGCATCCATTTCCCCTTCCCAACAACATCCAGATGAATACCTTTTGAACAATTACTTTCCCAAACTGGTAGGAGTGTAATCAGTACACACACACGTGTGTGTGGCCAGGGGAGGAGTTGGATGCTCCCTCTCTGTAATTTGAATTTTGAAAGGAGATACGAAGAGACTGAGAATGGCTGGAATTCCCTTCCATCCCCAAGGCGGGTCCTTGCCAGACCATCCCTGCCATGTGCCTGCTGTTGTCACTCCGCCTCTCCAATTCAGGAGCTGCCCACCCCCCGGCCCATTTCCACATCGGCGTCTGCAGCTTTCCATCAGTTTTTTGGTCCCCAGCATTATTCCAACAACGAACTCCCCTCTTTTTTATATTAGCCTGAGCTAATAGCTGTAGCTAGCAATCAAACACAACTAACCGAGACAGTGAGGTCGTCAGGAAACTCAGAGCAGTATTTTAGTTTGGGGATTTTATTTTGTTATTATTGTTTTGTTTTGCTTAATTGCTTGTCTTCTCAGAGCTCAGCTAACAAACAGATATAGTGCACAGTGCGTGGATTCTGGGATCAAATTCACCCAGGTTTAAGTTCCTGCTCTACCACTTACTAGATGTATGACTTGGGAAAACCGACCTCTTTTAGCCTCAGGCTTCTCACCTGTAAAATGGGCTATTTCTAGTTACCTTGAGGAATTTGGCTAACATTGAGTAAGAAAACATATAAAATACCTGAAATAATGGAAACTCATTATTGAGAATATTATTATTGTTGCTCTTTTCCCCTTTTCTTTGCCATTATTGCTGACAGCAGGCAATGTAGAAAAGTTCACAGTTATACCCAGACCAGTGATTTTAAAATGGGTTTTGAAAGTCTTTGGGGTTCCTCAGCAGCCCGTAGAATGCTGCTTAGGATAAGAGAGTGAAGGGGAGGTGCAGAGTTCACAAATATGTAGCTCTCCCATAAATGTGCCATGGTCTAAAATAGTGGGAAACAGGAGCTTCACATGATGGCCCATGGGCCAAAATGGGCCTGCTGCCTATTTTTGCAAATAAAGTTTTATTGGAACACAGCTTCCTATGCTCATTTGTTTTTGTATTTTTTATGGCTGTTTTTTATGTTACAGCAGCAGCAGTGAGTAGCTGTGGCAGAGACGGAATAGCCTGTAAAGCCTGAAATATTCACTGTCTGGACTTTTACAGCAAAGCCTGTTGGTCCCTGTTGCCGAGTGCATTCAGAGTGGGCTGAGTAGAGATTTGATAGTGAGCGGCATGCCAAAACTTCAGGCTGCCTTCTGTCCATGGAAGGTGTGCATTTCCAACCAGAGTTGCCTCCTCTGAGCAGCCCATACAGAACCCACACAAGAGGGGCTCAACAGGATTTAAATTCTGTTCACTCATGAGCTTCAAACCACTCCCCACAACTTCCTCTCCACACCTCCCTTGTCCTGCTCTTGAGTGTCCCCCTCCAACCCCCAGCTTCACTGCTTGTTGGCTCCTTTCCCATATCACCCCTGCTCTAGCCTTAATGCTATCTGCTGCTTTCTCCTCCATCTTCTTCCTGATGAGGCCAAGCCTCTGACCCAGCTCACCTGTGAAGTACCTTCCTCCTTGGACCTGGCCCTGAGAACTCATCAACTGTAGCAGAGGCTGTCAGTGCCTCATCCACCTTTCTCAGCACCTGCCAACCCAACCCCAACTCAACCTCATGGCTTCCTTCTTCCAGGGTTGGCTTTAAACCCAGGGGAGACAGAACCCCCAGAAGTAGCCATTATCAATTATTGGTGGGAGTCGGTGTGTGAGTGCCCCAACTTTCCCACCCCTCGGTAGAGACAACTAACTCTGAGGTGTGTTCTTTGCCATCTCCCTGGCAGGATGAGCCTGAGCTGCCCACAGTGGTGACTGCTCAGGGCCATGCTTCCTTCACCTTCCTGTCTCACTTCCCCAATTTCCTACCACTATTTCTAGGATCATCTCCCAAATAAACGACTTGTGCTCTCATCCTTGTCTCAAAGTGTGCCTCCAGGAGACCCAGCCTAAGGAGCCTACACTGGCTTTCATCAGACCCACCCCGATTCCCACTGGGTCGGGTCCACTCTCAGGTAAGAACTACATACAGAAGTTTTCTAAAGGCAAGAGTCTCAAAAATAAGAAGAGACCATATATTGAATGATTCCATTCATACAAGATACTCAGAATAGGTAAGTCAATAGATAGAAAGCAGATTTCCAGGGGCTAGGGAGAAGAGGGAATGGCTCAATGGGCACAGAGTTTCTGCTTGGAGTGATGAAAAAGTTCTAGGAATGGTGGGGATGGTTGAACACACTGGGAATATAATTAATGCTACTCAATTGTATACTCTAAGATGGTTATAATGGTACATTTTATGTGTATTTTACCATAATTTTGAAAAAGACAATGAGAAAGGTGGCAGATTCTCAGAATATTTCAAGTAAGAGACTCCACATTTATTGTTTTTGTCTAGAGGTCACCTACAATAGCCCTTGTGATTCCTTCCATGCCCCAGATGTCATTTGCCTGTCCTCAGCCTCCTGTTCCTGTGCTGGGGATTGCAGCCTCATTCGCTGGGTCTGTGGATGCCACATAGAGCCTTCTGAGTCAAGCTGGTCTGTCTGTGTCATGCCCAGAGCCAGTTGCACAGAGTTGTGTCCACACAAATGGGAGCTTCCTCTCAGTTTAGCCTCTGTGGATGCCTCCACATTGCTTGGCTGCCCTCTTCCACATCCAGACCCTGAGGTCAATTAGGAGGCTAATGACACCCATATGGATGATGCTTGAACTGAAAGTGCATGCAGCTGTTGGGGCTGCCAGAACCAGATGTTTGGCTGATGATCATCGTTGGCTGAAGATGAACTTGTCTGGAGTGGTGTTCACAGGAGACTGCTTGCTGAGAAACTACTTTTCAGTCTTAGAAAATGGTTGTCTCTCATAAGCCTAAAATAGAGGGTCTGAGTTTTAGGGAACTTGGGAACCAAGAGAGGCTGTAGTTTTAAAAAGCAGAGGTCACCCACTGGGAGCTGTGTGGTTTGCAGCTACATTTTGCTTGGCTCTCATGGCATCTTTTTAAATTAATTGCCATCACTTACAAATTGCTCACCCAGGCACCACCTCCTACCTCTCATGCCTGGCTTGCTTTCCCTATTTCATATCACCCGCCTGGCCAGAGCACAGATTCACATTTATTTTTCTCAGTTTAATAACTCTGAGGCATGACATGATTAAATGGCTTCTCCTGAGCTGCTGTTCCCGTGTAGGTGTTGAAGAGTGCTACACAGACAGAATAATCATGTCTTGGCTTTGTTTGTCTAAAACAAAGCTTCCACTCAAAGCACACAATGATTCTTTTTACAAAAAGGAGTTTTGGAACCCTCACTCATCACCCTATGGCAATGTGGTACAAAGAATGCAGCCACAATGGAGAACCCAGAGACCCACAAGGGACTCAGCTGAAGGATCCCGGGTTCTGAGATCTCAGCTGTGACCATCATCTGCCATTTGTGGGAAGGAAGCAAAACCCTCATTCATCTCAACTGAGTAACCTTGTCCCTCAAGATGGGCCTTTGAGTAAGGACGTGCAGCAGATACTAGTACCTCACCAAACCAAGATTCCTTTTCCTCTTGATCATTAAGCCAACCCACATTTCCTAGCCTCCTTTACACTTTGGCAGGGCCATGTGGCTGGGTTCTAGCCAGAGAAGAAGTGAGTTCCTTCCCATGCATAATGCTCCATCCTTTTGTTCTTTCCATAGGTGGAATGGAGAGGAACTGAGGCATTGATGGAGGGAAGAGCCACAAAATGGAAGAAGGACCCTGGGTTCCTGAGTCATTTCTTGGAGGAGAGGCTCTAACAAGAAAACACCTACATCGGACTGTTGGATGAATGACCAATCAACATGTATTTGGTTAAATCACTGAAATTCTAAGGTCATCTATTACAGCAATTGGCCTATTATGGTGAATAGTGCATAAGACAAGATGCCTAAAGTAAGAAGGAGACATACTTGCATAAATAACATTTTAGGGGCCACGAAAATGCCGGGCAGAGAGGAAAGCTCCTGGATAGGATAAGAATAAGCTCTTGGCCTCAGTGGTTACTAATTTTCACCAGTCTCAGCTGACACTTATCAAAGACTACACATAGCCACCATGTCTGCCCTGCATGCCTCAAATGCCACTGGATCTGCTGGGCCATGTGGTTCAGGCAGAAGGGCAACTTCCCCACAGCCTGTATCTACTGCAGAGCCCTTTCTCCTTCTTAGCCCTACTAGAATCTGGCAGGCTTCAGAGTCACCTGACAAATGGATCACCAACACATTCCCAAGTGTGGTATATGCTGCCTCCAAAATCAAAGAGACCCATCAATTCTGTGTCTCTTCTTGGTGGTAAGGGGGAGTGAAGTGCAAAAATCTACCCCTTAGCATGGAAGGGATATCTTGGCATGCCTCACAATTCTGAACTCTAAGAGTCTTCATATTAGGCACTTGAATCTTCATGACATTTAGGGTCTCCCACCCTTTGGCAGACATAATTTACTGAGGCATTAGGGTTCTTATCAATTACTTCTCTCCCAGGTCCAATTAGCGTAATGTCATCAACATTGTGGAGTAACTTTATGTTCTGTGAAATGTCAAGATGACCAAGATCTCTTCAAACTATGATGTCACAGATGGGGAGCGTTAACCAAGCCCTGGGGCAAGAGCGTGAATGTGTACTTCTGTCCTTCTCATGTAAATGCAAACTGCTGTGTATCCTCCTTACCAATAGGGAATTGAGGACACATTCACCAGATCAGAGGCTGTGTGTGATCAATTCCAGTGAAGAAAACATATTGAGCACAGCAGGTGTGACTGGGGCTACTCCTGGCTAAGTGTATAGTAGTAGTCCGCCATCACCTATTATGAACCATCTGGTTTTTAATGAACTAAACAGGTGAATTGAATGAGCAATTTTAGCAAACATGGCCTGAAAGGGCCCACCACCATCCTTTAAGGCAATAGTTCTTAAACTTTAAAGCTCATCAGAATCACCTGGAGGGCTCATTTAAAAACAGATTGCTGTGCCCCACCCCACAGTTTTTTAAGCCTATGAACTCGCTTTTTTAAGAAAATTCCCAGGTGATGCTGATTCTACTGGCCCAGGGGCCATCCTTTGAAAAACCCTGCTCTAAGTCTTCACTGAAAAACCTACTCTCTCCAATTTCTTCAAGGATACAGTATTTTTTCTGATTTACTAACTTGGCTTGAGAGTTGAGAGACAGTTTCAGAAGATTTTATTTGGCCCTTTCTATCATGATGGCTCTTATTCCAAGGTCAGGAAGCCAAGGCGAGAGCTCTACCAGCTGCTAAATATACCCTTCCTAATTATACACTGAAGGACCGGGGATATAATGACCCAATAACCCAGTCGGAGCAGATGTGGGCCAGGACTCCATTCATCATCTGATTTCTCTAAGCTCCTATTCTGATAAATGGATACAGATCCTTTTGGAAAAGACTTGGAGGAATATTTATTGGAAATGCTTACAGCAGAATCCTGAAGGAGACCTGGTCTCAACTTCAATCAATAAACTCTGGGTTTGTGATATGAATTGAATCAGAAACTGGGTGAAAGATCATGACTTTCCATCATGACAACTGTTATGTCTTCTGCTAAGAGCTTAGGTTTTGTTCATGTGTTTCTTTTTATTAATCAAGTCAAGCCACAGCTTAATCAGTTGCCCATGTATCTTTCCCTTCAATCCACAGTGATCCCATCAGGTCAAGGTACTGCTTCTCTGCCCTGATACCCATCACAGAAATCGCACCCCCTCACCTCTGATGGCAAAGTGCTGCCACCCGGCCCCTGCTATTCTACAACTGTACTGTTGCCAGTGACACGAAGGAGCCAGCACCATGGCAGCATCCTCTGCCATTTATCCACTTGGCCAAGGACAGCCATCACAGAGGTTCTCAGAGAATCTGGGGACCCCTCACAAATGCATCTTTATTCTCTTAATGAAGGGAATGTCCTCTGGGGCCTCTTAGGGGATGCTGTCATGTGGTGAACTCTTCATGTTACCTAATAACTTTATTTTAATATACCCATCATTTCTGGGCCTTCTGATCCCTTCCTCAATATTTTGCCCAGGCAATTTCCTAGGTCTCCACCTAACTTACTAAAGGTCATTATCATGTCAAGTTTCAAGGTGCCATCTCATCAGCAATTTGGATTACTCCAGTTGTTCTTTCTAGGATGTTAAATTCTGAGTCATGGGAGATGGCTCCCATGTCAATAAATTTTCCCCAGTTTAGCCAGCATATATCCAAGTCCAGCAATTTTTTTTATTAGTGGGCAAAAAAAAAATCATATGGGTGTGTGTGAACTTATTAATTCATGAGAAAGCATGGCCATAGAGGAGAAACACTTGACAACTAAGTGGACAGGATCACTCATTCATGAGGGTCAGCCAGAACCTCTTGTCAGCTTCTGGAAAGTTTGTGCAATAGGCGTGTGAAATGGAGGGACTGTGGTGGTAAAAAGAGTTAGTCATGGGCCCAATGGCAAGGGCTTTACCTCACCAAACTATCTAGATAGTGTCCCTGATGAACATCTGGCCCCCAGGCACAGAAATCTTGACAGAACACCAGACCTCAAGGAGACCAGCCACTTGGTAGGAAGTTGATTACGTTGAATCCTTCCATCTTAAAGGGGCAGCTATGCATCCTATTCTGAAGATGCATTTGCCTTCTCTGCCCACATTGCTTCAGCCAGCACCAGCATTCAAGGGTTTACCAAGTTATATTTCTATAGCTATGAGTTTATCTTAGACCTAAAGACCCCGTTTTGGCTGAAGAGAAGAGACAGCAAGCTCATAACCATGGAATCCACTTATTGCATCGCCTCAAAGCAGACAGCCTAAGAGAATGATGAAATTGACTATTAAAGGCTCAACTAAGGTACCACTTTGGAGACCAGTTTCTGCAGAGTTGGAGTGCTGTCCTCCAAAATGTAGTATTAGCAAGGAACCAACAGTTGATATACTGTGTTGGGTCCCCAGTAGCTAGAATGTGCAGATCTGGGAACTAAGGGATAGAAGCTAAAATAAACTTTTCTAATCATCACTTTCCTTCATGAAATTTGTGCTTCCTGTCCTGACAACCCCAGGCTCTGCCAGATTAGAAGCCCTGGTTCCCAGGGTCACAGCGGAGAATGCCTCAAACAGAAGGCACAGTATGGGTTTTGCCTAATTTGAAGCTACAACTATGACCTGGTTACTTTGGACTCCTCATGCTGGCTGACAAGCAAGCAGAGAAAGCAGGTACTACACCGGTGGGAGTGTTCAACCCTGACTACCATGAAGAGCTATACTTGCTGTTATACAGTGGGGCAAGGAAGAGTAGGCCTGGAATTCAGGGGATTCACTGGGGCATCTCTTTTTATTGCCCGTTGATTGAATGACAGTCTACAAATGGCAAGGCAACTAAGGGCTCACCACTTTAGGGTTGAAAGTTTTGGTCACTCCACCAGGCAAGCTACCCAGAAAAGCTGAAGTTCTGGCCAAAACAATGAAAATCTAGAATGAGTGATGAAGGAGGGAGGGGATGAATACCAATTACAGCTTTAAGACTAGTTGCAGCAGTGGGAACTATCATTAATTCCACTAATCCTCCTCTATTCTGTCTTTGAAAGAAAATATGGCTGGCCACTAATGTGAAGATTCAGCAACAAATTGGGCTTAATGGAGGACGTAAGTAGATCTGAGTGGCACAACAGTGGCCCATATCGCATACCCCTCACTACCACTTCACATCCACTCGGACTCAATGCATTGGCCTCACCTCCTGTCTGTGCTGTGGGTCTTTTACTTCTTGTGCTTGAATTTCTCTGACAAGGTGTGAAATGCCTTAGGGACCCACTCAGATCTGCATATGTGCAGCTGGAGGTTTGAGGAAGGTAACAACCCCCAGAGACAACCTTCAAGCAGTGGTTAAATGGTAATAGATTCATTTTTTGTCCTCCTGATCCAATGATATACAACTATGAGAAGTAGTCTATGCTCCATAAAAAGTCCCAGTGGGATGGAACTTTAGTTCTTGCCATGGTGACCAGCAGGATAACGCATCTTTATATTAGCTTTATCTAATCACATATTTTAATTTCATTTGTTCCCCATTTCTGCTCCCTGGAAACATTTTCCAAATAAACTACCTGTATGCAAGCCCTCAACTCAAGGCAGGTGTCAGCAGCACATAAGCAGCATGTTTAATCAGGGAGTGTAAGAAGAAAAGAAGGACAAGGATAGAATTCCTGAGACCCACCAATTATAAGAGTGGAGCGGAGGAATAAGAGCAGGTGAAAAAGTAGCCAGAGAAATAAAAGGAAAATCAAGAGAGACATTTCCCAGAAGCCAAGGGAGGAGACAGAGTCAAGAAAGAGAAAATGCACAGTGAACCCCATTAGTTATCAACAAGAAACCAAATAAGACAGGGCTGGAGAGAAAAGTACTGGTCCTTGCTGAACTTGTTGCAAGCAAAGCCCATGAAGTGATGGAGGAAGAACTCAGATTACAGTTAGCAAAGCACTTAATAGGAGATGAGGAAAAATAGATAGAGGGCAGATTATCTTTTAAAAACGTTAATTAGAAATGAGATGCATAGAGCAGTAGGAGGGAAGGAAGAACTTGGAGTTAAAATAGAAATTTGATTTTTTTTTTTTTTGAGGCAGGGTCTTGCTCTGTCACCCAGGTTGGAGTGCAGTGGCATAATCACAGCTCACTGCAGCCTCAATTTCCTGGGCTCAAGCAATCCTCCCACTTCAGCCTCCCAAGTAGCTGGGACCATAGGTGCATGCCACCATGCCCAGCTAATATTTTTTATTATTATTTGTAGAAACGAAGTCTCACTATGTTGCCCAGGCTGGTCTTGAACTCCTGGACTCGAGTGATCCTCCCACCTCAGCATCCCAAAGTGCTGAGATTACAGGTGTGAGCCACGGTGCTTGGCCTTGATTTTGCTTTAAAAAGAAGAGAGTTGGTCATGTCTATACACTGATGTGAGGGTCAACAGAGGGGAGAGACTGAAGGTAGAACAGAGCTGGTGAGTGGTTGATGTGGTATGGACACTGTGTCTAGACTGTGGGAAGGGAATGAGGCCTAGGGTATAAATGGAGGGAGATCTTTGGATAAGAGGGGGTGTACTTCATCCACTGGTGAGAAAAAGGTAAAGAGGAGGACACAGGTATGTTTCTAGGTGAAGGAAGCAAGAAATGGGTCAGTAGCTCAGAACACTCAGATGTAACATATGAAAGTCAGAGAGAAGAAGGCTGAGGATGGGATCTAAGGAACATCAGCATGCAAGATACAGCAGAGGAAGAGGAACCAATAAAGGGGACTGGGAAGAAGCCTGGAGAGGCAGCAGAAAAACTGGCCCAATCCTTTAGAAGCCAGGAAGGTTGTAAGCACGCATGCTCCATAGAATTGAACGAGAATTGTTAGCACTGGAAGGGGGAAAGAAAAAGAAACTGGATAGAAGGTTAGTAAGACCTTCACAAAAAGCCAGATGGGTTAAGGGGTGTCCTACTTCTCAGAGGCAGCACTGGCCCCACCACCCCTTCCGGGAATGCTTTCTCTCCTTATTTCAGGGCAGCACCTTCTTCTCGGCCATCCCTCAGCTCAATGATTGCTCTTCCTTTTCCTCTTCCCTTGCTCTTCTTCCTCATCTCACACCACAAATGTCTGTTTCCCAGAATTATGTTTTCAGTCCTTCCTTCTCCTTATGACACACGCTCTTTTTATGAGACCTCACCTACACCCATGGACTAACTCTGAATACCAAATGCCAGCCCAGATCCCCTCTCAACTGCAGACCCATGCACCCAAATGCCTGCCAGACATCCCCATCTCAGGGGAAGAGGAATGGAGAATTAACAAATGTATATATTAAAAAGGGATAAAATTCTAGATAGTGATAAGACTTTGAATAAAAAGAAAAAAGCGATGGAGAGAATGAAGTTGATAGTTTAGATAATGTGCTTGGCTGCATGAATCACCTGAATCATGAGGGGTGAACCTTGGGCAGATATATGGGAAGGAACCTTTTAGGAACTGCCTGAGTCGAAGCCTACAGGCTGAACCAAACTTCGTGAGTTCCAGAGAAAGAAAGGAGGCCAGAGCAGCCAGAGCCCAGCAAGAAGGTGGAGAGAGAGGAGTGAGGAGTAGTCAGAGAGCGGGACAGGGGCCGAGTCATCCTAGCCTTGCTAGAAACTCTCACTTTATTATACGTATTAATAAGCCATTGGAGGATTTCAAGCATAGCATTGCTACAATCTGATGTGTGTTTTTAAAAGATGACTCTTGCTGCCATGTGAAGAATGAAGTGGCCAGGCCAAGGCCCAGAAAGGCAGCACTGCAGTCATCCAGGGCAGGGTGCCAGAGCTTGGCAGCAATAGAGAACAAGAAAAGTGCCATGCAAGCAAAATGCCAGGGCTTGAGACAGGATGGATGTGAGGATTGAAGAAGACAGGATTAAGCTCCCTGGGTTAATCAGTGGGACAGATGATGTAGGACCATTTAATATGATGGGGAAGACTGAGGGAGGACCAGGTTTGGGAGAATAATGAATTTAGTTCTGGTTAGTGGTGATAGTGTTGGTGGTGGTGGTGGTAGAATCAGAAGAAAATAAGAATAATGTGCAGGAAAACTTCATTGCTTCTATGGAATCTTTAGGGAGATAAATTATTTAAAATCATGTTTCATCAGCACCGTAAGAAAGGGAAAAACAACAAGAAAATCATGTTTCAATTTAGAGTATATTTATGGAGTTAGAGGAAAATTTTTTGTTTTGATTCCTAATAGTATAACTGAAATCAAGCATAAGAGATGGGAGTTAGCTTGTATATTGAACAAGGTCATCAAAACCTTGTCATCGTTATTATCTTCCCAATCACTGATTTGTTTCTAAATTGCTCCATCCTAAGTTGTTACATCACTGTCCAATAGAGCAGCAACAAGCCTCACAGGCTACTAGGCACTTGAAATGCAGCTAGGCTAAATTGAGATGTACTGAAAGTATAAAATACCCATCAGGTTTGAAGACTTAAAGGACAAAAGAACAGAAACTATATCATTAACATGTTTCACGTTGATTATATTTTAAACAATTTTAAAATATAATGAGTTAAATAAAATATTAAAATTAACTGCACCTGTTTATTTTTACTTTTAGAATATAGTTACTAGCAAATTTAAAATCATGTGTGTGGCTTTCTGTTTCTATAGGATAGCACTGCTGAATACGTTGAAATTATTTAAAAGAATAGTGTGTTGCTTTTAAACTATTCTTATTATATTCCCATGGAATTTACTATTACCTCACCTAAGTTTTGTTTTGATCAATAAAATTCCAGAATGTAGAAGGAGTACATGGATACAAAATTATTGATTTTTTAATTGGTAGAAGATGTATAGAAGGTTGGAATTTGCATAATTTTTATAGGCATGCCACTTGAATTTGTGCTCTGATACACATAACATAAAACCTATATAATAATGAATCAACCAAATGAGGGTTTATTTTTCTGCAGTGACAAGTGCAGAGTTGCTGGTCTTAGTTCAGCAGCTCCAGGATGCAGGGATGAAGCCTCTGTGAGTCTCTGGGGCTTGGACTTATATTCCCCAGAAGGTGGCTGCAGCTCCAGCTATCACACATCACCTGACTTTGTTCCTCATTGAAAAAGTTCTCCCAGAAGTTTTACCAAATGACTTCCTTTCACAGCTCATTGGCTTAGAACTATGTCATATGAAGGCTAAGAAATGTAAGTTTCTAGTTAGGCAAACAGACATCCTACCACAAGGGCTGGAAATATCCATTAGCCTGCCAAAGCTGTGTCACACTGAGAAATATTCATTGACTGATTAAAATTTTTTTAATTTAACTTTTATTTTGGAATAGGGTTCCATGTGCAGGATTGTTATTAGGTAAACTGTGTGTCACGGGGGGTTGGGATACAGATTATTTAGTCACCCAGGTAATTAGCATAGTACCCGATAGATTTTTTTTATCCTCTCCCTCCTTCCACTCTCTATCCTCAAGTAGGCCCCAGTGTGTGTTGTTACCCTCTTTTTGTCCATGTGTTCTTGTTCTTGTTCTTTAGTTCCCATTTATAAGTGAGAACATACAGTATTTGGTTTTCTGTTCCTGTGTTAGTTTGCTTAGTATAATGGTCTCCAGCTCCATTCGTGTTATTACAAAGGGCGTGATCTCGTTCATTTTTATGACTGCATAGTATTCCATGTTGTATATGTACCACCTTTTCTTTATCCAGTCTACTGTTGATGGACATTTAGGTTGATTTCATGTCTTTGCTATTGGGAATAGTGATACAATAAATATATATATGTGCACGTGTCTTTATGGTAGAACCAATCGTATTCCCTTCTGAGCTGAATGGTAATTCTGTTTTAAGTTCTTAGAGAAATCACCACACTGCTTTCCACAGTGGCTGAAATAATTTACACTCCCACCAGCAGTATATAAGTGTTCCCTTTTCTCTGCAACCTTGTCAGCATCTGTTATTTTTTACTTTTTAATAATGACCATTTTGACTGGTGTGAGTTATCCCATTGTGATGCAAATTTTGATTTGCATTTCACTAATGATTAGTGATGTTGAGCATTTTTTCATATGATTGTTGGTTGCATATATGCCTTCTTTTGAAAAGTGTCTGTTCATGTCCTCTGCCCACTTTTTTTTGTAGTCCCAGTTCATATTCTGAGAACTGTATGACTTCAATCAATTTATTTCATCATCCTACATTTAAAATTTATATCATGGAAAGGAAAATTAAAATCAAAATACCCTTAGGGAAATAATTGAGAGAAAAGACATTAAAACAATTGACAATTTATCTGAAAATGTAATATTTGGAAAGGTAATATATTCCTGCTACATGTTCATGAATATCAATCAAGATCTAAATAAAAGTTTTATAGCTATGAGTTTCTCCTCTAAATATCTTTCCCAAAAATAATGCAGAATTCATCCATGGTATCTCTATTTTAAAATTAATAATCATCCTCTTCCCCAACCTCTATTTTCACTCTGTCTTCTTCTCTACTAGTAATAAAGTTTGAAATTGAGAAACCCATACAATGAAAATGGACTTAAGTCTCCAGCTTCTGGAAAGCAAAATTATTTTACTACATTTGTTATAATACTTAGGGTGAGACGATTTCACCATTCATGGTTCATATTTCTGGTCCAAATTTCTTCCTAAAAATTTGGTCGGTTCATGTCCTCTGCCCACTTTTAATGAGGTTGTTTGTTTTTTTCTTGTAAATTTAAGTTCCTTGGAGACACTGGGTATTAAATCTTGTAGGAGGCATAGTTTGCAAAGATTTTACCCCATTCTGTATGTTGTCTGTTTACCCTGTTGATAGTTTATTTTGCTGTGCAGAAGCTGTTTAGTTTAATTAGGTCCCATTTGTCAACTTTGGCTTTTGTTGCAATTGTTTTTGGTGTCTTCGTCATGAAATCATTGCCAGTTTCTATGGTGTTGAATGGTGTTGCCTAGGTTTTCTTCCAGGATTTTTATAGTTTTATGATTTACATTTAAGTCTTTAATCCATCTTGAGTTGATTTTTGAATATGGTGTAAGTGAGATGTCCAGTTTCAATCTTCTGCATATAGTTAGCCAGTTATCCCAGCACCATTTCTTGAATATAACGTGCTTTTCTTGTTGCTTGTTTTTGCCAGTTTTGTCAAAGATCAGATGGTTGTAGGTGTACAGCATTATTTCTGGGCTCTCTATTCTGTTTCTGTTTTTGTACTAGTAACATGCTATTTTGGTTAGTATAGCCTTGTAGTATAGTTTGAAGTCTACAAATGTGATTCCTCAGCTTTGTTCTTTTTGCTTAGGATTACCTTGGTTATTTGGCCTCTTTTTGGTCCCACATGAATCTTAAAATAGTTTTTTTCCTAATTCTGTGAATAATTTTATTAGTAGTTTGATAGGAATAGCATTATTTCTATAAATTGTTTTGGGAAGTATGGCCATTTTAATGATATTGATTCTTACTATTCGTGAGCATGGAATGTTGTTCTATTTGTGTCATCTCAAATTTCTTTGAGCAGTGTTTTGTAATTCTCATCGTAGAGACCTTTCACCTCTCTGGTTAGCTGTATTCCTATGGGTTTTATTCTTTTTGTGGCAATTATAAGTCAGATTGCATTTGAGTTGACTCTCAGCTTGGATGTTGTTGGTGTATAGGAATGCTGCTGATTTTTGTATGTTGATTTTTTATCCTAAAACTTTGCTGAAGTTGTTTATGAGATCGAGGAGCTTTAGGGCAGGGACTCTGAGGTTTTCTAGGTGTAGAATCATGTTGTCTGCAAAAAGGGATAGTTTGACTTCCTCTCTTCCTATTTGTATGCCTTTTATTTCTTCCTCTTGCCTAATTGCTGTGGCCAGGACTTCCAGTACTACATTGAATGGGAGTGGAAAGAGAAGGCATCCTTGTTATGTTCTGGTTTTCAAGAGGAATGCTTCCAAATTTTGACCATTCAGTATGATGTTGGCTGTGGGTGTGTCATGGGTGGCCCTTATTATTTTGAAGTATGTTCCTTCAATGCCTATTTTGTTGATGGTTTTTAACATGAAGAGATGTTTAATTTTATCAAAAGGCTTTTCTGCATGTATTGAGATAATCATGTAGGTTTTGTTTTTAGTTCTGTTTATGTGATGAATCACATTTATTGATTTGCATATGTTGAACCAATCTTGCATCCCAGGGATGAAGCCTATTTAATCATTGTGAAATACCTTTTTGATGTGCTGCCCGATTCAATTTGCAAGTATTTGGTTGAGGATTTTTGCATCTATGTTCATCAAGGATCTTGGCCTGAAGTTTTCTGTTTTTGTATGTTTCTGCCAGGTTTTTGTATCAGGATGATGCTGGCCTCATAGAATGAGTGAGAGAGTGGTCCCTCCTCCTCAATTTTTTGGAATAGTTTCAGTAGAATTAGTACCAGTTCTTCATTATATAGCTGGTAGAATTCAGCTATGAATCTGTCTGGCCCTGGGCTTTTTTTTGGTTGATATGCTTTTTATTACTGATTCAATTTTGGAACTCATTATTGGTCGGTTTAGTGATTCAATTTCTTCCTGGTTTAGTCTTTGGAGGGTGTATGTGTGCAGGAATTTATTCATTTCTTCTAGGTTTTCTAGTTTGTGTGCATAGAGGTGTTCATAGTAGTGTCTGAGGGCTTTCTGTATTTCTGTGTGATAGGTGGTAATGCCTCCTTTGTCGTTTCTGATTGTGTTTAGTTGGATTTTCTCTTTTTTTATTAGGTTAGCTAGTGGTCTATTTTATTAATTTATAAAAAGCTAATTCCTGAATTCAGTGATATTTGTAGGATTTTATGTGGCTCAATTTCCTTCTGTTCAGTTCTAATTTTGGTTGTTTCTTGTATTCTGCTAGCTTTGGGGTTGGTTTGCTCATTTCTCTACTTCTTCTACAGGTGATATTAGGTTGTTAAATTGAGATCTTTCTAACTTTTTGATATGGGTGTGTAGTGCTATAAATTTCCCTCTTAACATTGCCTTAGCTGTGTCCCAGAGATCCGTATGTTCTATCTTTGTTCTCATTAGTTTCTAAGAACTTCTTGATTCTACTTTAATTATATTATTTACCCAAAGGTCATTTGGGAGCAGGTTAATTTCCATGTAATTGTTTGGTTTTGAGCAATTTTCTTAGTCTTGCTTTCTAATTGTATTTTACTGTGGCCCAAGAGAGTGGTTGCTGTGATTTCTATTCCTTTTTATTTGCTGAGGATTGTTTTATTTCTGATTGTGTGGTCAATTTTAGAATATGTGCCATGTGGCAATGAGAAAAATGTATAGCCTGTTGTTTAGGGCTGGAGAGTTCTGTAGATGTCTATGAGGTTCTTATGATCCAGTGCTGAATTCAGGTCCTGAATATCTTTGTTAATTTTCTGCCTCAATGATCTGTCTAATACTGTCAGTGGGGTGTTAAAGTCTCCCACTATTATCATGTGGGACTCTAAGTCTCTTTGAAGGTCTCTAAGAACTTGCTTTAGCCAGCAACACTGGATGCTCCTGTGTTGGGTGCACATATATTTAGGATAGTTAGGTCTTCTTGTTGAATTGAATCTTTTACCATTACATAATGCCCTTCTTTGTCTTTTTTTATCTTTGTTGGTTTAAAGTCTGTTTTGTCTAAAATTAGGACAGCAACTGTGCTTTTTTTCTGTTTTCCATTTGCTTGGTAGATTTTTCTCCATCCTTTTATTTTGAGCCTATTTGTGTCACTGAGCCTAGGTAAGGGGGTCTCTTGAAGATAGCATACCACTGAGTCTTGCTTCTTTGTTTAGCTTGCCAATCTGTGCCTTTTAACTAGGGCATTTAGCCCATTAATGTTCAAGGTTAATATTAATATGTGTGAATTTGATCCTGTCATCATGTTGTTAGCTGGTTATTATGCAGACTTGTTTGTGTGGTTGCTTTATAGTGTCACTGGTCTGTGTACTTCAGCAGGTTTTTGTAGTGGCTGGTAATGATCTTTCCCTATCATATTCAGTGCACCTTTTAGGACCTCTTGTAAGGTAGGTCTGGTGGTAATGAATTTTCTCAGCATTTGTTTGTCTGAAAAGGATTTTTATTTCTCCCTCACTTATGAATATTGGTTTGGCTGGATACGAAATTCTTGGTTGGAAATTCTTTTCTTTAAGAACGTTGACTACAGGCCCCCATTCTTTTCCGGTTTGTAGGCTTCCTGCTGAAAGGTCTGCTGTTAGCCTGATGGGATTCCCTGTGTAGGTGACCTGTGCCTTTTCTCTAGCTGCCTGTAATATTTTTCTTTCATTTTGACCTTGGCGAATCTGATGATTATGTGTCTTGGGGATGGTCTTCTTGTGTAGTATCTTGCTGGGGTTCTCTGTATTTCCTGAATTTGAACGTTGGCTTCTTTAGCAAGATTGGGGAAGTTTTCATAGATGATATCCTGAAGGCTTATTGGCACTCTTATTCCATCACTCCCCCTTTTCCTGTGTGCAGAGCTGACTATGTTGAGGAAAAATAATCCAGATCATAAAACATTTGTTCTACCAGATTCCAACCACTACTGTGTTAATATCTCTCAAACCTGCCCGGTAGATTTGCTTCCAATAATACTTCTGTCATCAGATAATTCTTTCAAAGTAAAATTATAATGTGTTTTTAAAGGTACACTATAGCCATATGTATTGCAACTTCACTGGAGATGAAATGCTTCACCTAATGCCAAGAGAATATCAGGTCACTTTCACTCAAAAATGTCTTCCAACCTCTTACAGCATGGCTCTCTGTTATGCACTCAAGATTACAAATGGAAAATAGAGCCTTGCCCTCTGAGAACCCATAGGCTAGTGAGAAGGGTCAGGGGGAACAGACACATAACATGCACAAATATTTGACATAATATTTAGCATGCTTATTGCAATAAATTTTGAAGTTCTATCATTGGGTTGGTTTCAGGGAGCAAAAAGAGCTTATCATACACATAATTATATGTCCTTGACCATAATATATAACACATTGCAGTGTACTTGGTATGCATGGGCATTTCACTGCAGATAGTGCACACATTGTCACATTTGCTCCTCACAACCACCTTTGAGGTAGGGGCAGGTATTATGCCCATTTTAAAGATGAGAAGACTAAGACTCTCTGGTATCTTGTATTGCTCCTTTGCAGCCCTTTCCACAATCATGACGAAATACATAATTACATGACTATGTACTTACCATCCATTCTCCCTGCTAGAGAGTCAGCTCCATGAGGGCTGAAGCCACATCTGCCTCATTCTCCACTGTGCCTCAGGCCTGGCTCAGTGCCAGGCATGGAGTGGACACTAACATTTTTCTGTCCAGTGCATGTATTAATAATTAGATCTAACATACAAATGTGTTTCATGGACCATTCCAACTCTATTTTATTGATAAAGCCTGCCTACAGAGCTAGGTTGAGACTATTTCTGGGGCCACAATCAGATGAAGCTAGGAAAAGGACTGTGATTTATCAGTGAAGTCTGTTTGAGGCATGAGAGTGGGAAATCACAGCACATATGCTCTAGAGTTTCCAGCTCTGAATTAGATTTCATGAATTCAATCATGAAGCTCATATATTATGCTGCTTCTATATTAATCATACCAAATGCCCAGTACTAAACAACCAGTAAATAAACACTTGCTTCAGTTAACTGACTTTATCAGGTGGCAAATGGTCAGGCACTGAAAACTAGTTTGGTTCGATAAAGCTCATCCTCCAAATGTGCCCATCCAAAGTATTAAAAAATCCTCTGATAGTGTCTCATTGCCACCGAACTATTCAAATAGCCAATCTGGAATTTATAGATGGGACTTGTGGACCCCCCCTCAAAAGTCTCAGAGAAAATTGATCAAATTCTGCATCAGCCTGGCAAGAGACATTTGCCAACTTTTCATTTATTTCTTCATCTTCAAATGGAAACAAGGCTATCTCCCAGCCTCCTAGAAATGTTGTGAAGAATAAGTAATAAGCATTTGTAAAGCAGTTGACACAAGCTGAAGAGCTCACTGGCCGTGAGCAAGTGAGAATTCATAAATCCCGTTCCCATCAATCCATCCATCTTGGCTTCTCCCTGTCCATTTACTTACTATCATTTATTTTTAATCAGAAAATACGTTACTTCAGCACAGAGGGTTTTTTAAAGATCTCATAGAAAATCTGACCAAGAGAGATCAGGTGTGGGCTATGAAAAATGCATTTACTGCCAGCTGACTTGGCATCCAAATTACTCAAGCCCAAGCTATTTTCACTTATCCTTGGCTCCTCACTTGCTACCTGTATTCAGTCAAGGCATTCAAGAGCAAGTTGATGATATTCTTTCCCTTCAAGGCCTTGTATATGGTTGCAGTCAGCCCCTTGCACCCAAGAAGGAAGAAAAATGACACAAAGGAATAAAGAAAAAAAAAGCAAATCAATAAACGAAATGAAAAGACAGAACTCATAAGCTTGGGTATATGAGTGCACCCATGTGTATTGACACATATGTCTTTTTACATGGCTGTTCTTGCTTACCTGACCCACTGTGGACACTCCCAAGGATGGCTTATATGTTGAATGTGTCTGGGTTAGTGCCTGGTGTTGAGTAAGCACTCAATAAACTATTGTTTGCAAGTGGAATTTGTTTCAAATGAAACAGCAGTTAAAACTAGATCTTTACCTACAACGGACACATTCTAAAATAATGACGATTTTATATGAATCCTTAGCATTTCTGTTAGTTTGCAAACAGAAAAATCCTCTGCCCCCAACTCCTTACCCTATGACCTGTCATAAAAGGTTTGTTAATTGTTAATCTCCCAGTAGGCACTGAGAAGGTCCAAAGAGGCAAAGGTAAGGTAAAGCTTTGAATGCCATGAGAAGGGGGTTCGACTTTACTCTGTATCCCCTGAGGAGCCATCAGAATGTTTTGAATATGAAAAATAAAATGATCAGATCTACGATGAATAAAAATGTTACTGAAGATATGGAGAATGAATTAGAGAGAAGCTGGACTTAGGGATACTCATTAGAAAGGAGGTCGATGGCAGTAATTAAGGAATGTGGCTGAAGTTAGGTGAGTAAAGCAAAGGAGACAGTGGGGATGGGGTCAAGAGACCAGCATGGTTGATGAATACATAGGTATGGTAGACAATCAAGATAGAAACTAAAGATTGAGAAGAAACACTGGCATGCAGCAGGAAGAGGCAGGAGGCCTGGCAAATGCTGGCAACATGAGGGAATCAATGGGTAAATCACTTTTTATGTAAGAACAACCCAAATGGTAACCTTGCAGTCTCCCATAGTATAAAATTAAACTTCTACTTTGAATCAATAGCACATCTTAAATTTTATCACTTGCTGGAGGAAGCATGAATACACAGGTAGAAGAAGCAAATTGCAACTGCACATTCTGATTTGATCCATAGCCCCACACAGACCTGATGAAATTGTTTAGGCACTGGCTACCTTGGTTAACCAGAGCCAAGGAGCAGGAACCCTCAACTGAGCACTTAGGTCTACAGGAGAATTTGAACAGGGCAAGAAAACCTGCCGTCAGTGAAGTGTTTTATAAAGCAATTTCATGGCATATCCAGCATATCCTACAGTTGGTTCAAAGAGCAAAGAAAAGGAGAAGCTAATACTTATCTTAAAATGTTAATCCATTTATCTTCACATAGGACTCATCATATAACTCATTATGATTCAAACTGAATTTTCTCCTAAAATAATTAACCATGTATATTAAAAAATTTATTGAATTTTTAATTTTTATCCTGTCAATTTGAAATTCTATTTTTGTCATTTGTGCAATTTTGTATAATTAGCTTATATCTCTACTTTGTTCTATATCTATATCATTACACTATGTTAATGATTGTGGCCTTAAAAGTAATATCCAAGAAGGAAATAGAAACTTCTCTTGACTCTGGGTAAATAAAACGAGAAATCTCAGTCTCTCTTTTAAGTACAGTGATCAGTTTCTAAGTACCTGCCAGAAAGCTTAAGAGTTAGGGAGAAAAATGCATTTTAATATGAATATGTTTCTACAGCACCTTCAATAGATGCTTCAAGCCAACTGTCACTGACTTAGCAACAATATTTTCTTGAATAAAAAGAATATTTCTATGTCAATAGATTTAATATTTTATTTTTCTGTGGAAGATACCAAATCTATTTTGTTATTTAGTTGGCATAAATGCTTTTGAAATATTATTTGGATAATTGCATAAGTTAAAACAGAAAGTATGAAAATTCATAATTAACTGAAAATTGTATCAGCTGGGGTAAAAGCATTATCAGTAACCTTGCCAAGAATTTTTTAAGGTTGCATTATGCTAAAAGAAAAAGGAAGATAGAGAGAGAGAGAAAGGGCGGAAGGGAGGGAGGGAGGGAGGAAGGAAGGGGGGAGGGAAGGAGGGAAGGAGGGAGGGAGGGTAAGGAAGGGAGGGAAAGGAAGGGAAAGAAGGAGAAAGAAAGACTATACAAGCTTAAATTGTCCTGAGATATTAAGGTGAATAATTCACTTGTTCATCTTACTATTGCATTAATCTCTTTAATAAAATGATTCCTAACAGTTTGTTTTCTAAATATCCAAATACAAAATGATTTATTCTGGATTTTTTAACTTTATTTTCTATGAATATCTTACAATAGACTTCCTTTGTTCCAGACTATTTTTTCAAGGATGTCTGTATAGTGAACACCTTTGGAAGATAGAAAGGAAGTCTTTCTCCAGAGGAAAGAACAAGTTTGGTTTCTGCCAGCATAATACAATGTCTCTCTTTCTCTGGGGAAAACTTCAGGCAGGTTTATGTACTGTGTATAATACAAGAGCTGGATTCCCTAGGTTCAGGTCTCCTCATCTGTGTCTGTACTTAGGGAACCCAGCTCACTACATGCATAGTGAGCCTGTGGACTCCTTCACATTTGCCATGAGGGTCTTGGCAGCACTTGCCCACGAGGGACTTGGCAACATAAACTTCATACTGTTTGCAATGTGGTAAATTAAAAAATTATTTGTCTCTGACCCAGGAGTCTCATGTCTTCTGCTACTTTTCTGAAACTGTGGCAGGCTTACTTGCTAGCTTGCAAATAAGTTAAAATCTCAAATCATGCACAGCTTTTGGCAGTAAGGATGAGACGCAGATAGAGACATGGCTTTCTAGCAGAGAAGAGATAAGGGGCTCATGGGACAGGTTAGGGGAGGTAAAAAGACATCCTGAGATATAGTTGTCATTGCTTGTACCCAAGTGGTGGACGACAGAGGAAGGAAGAATAAGGATCTCTGATTGTCCTACCTGTAAATGAATGATATAGGCTGAGTGACAAGAGGTAACACTGAAACAAGCTATCTGCATGATACTATGGTTGTTTCTTACTCTCCTTTGGGCAAAAGGAAGAAGGAATGTTTTCATGACAATGAGGCAGCAAGCCCCAGACCTGAGCAAAAAGGCAAAATGGCTGTAGCAGGGAATCAGGGAGCCTCCAAAGATGAAATAGATGGTGTCAGCAATAAGAAGAGAGGGCTTATTGGGTGGGCCAAAAGCATTGGAAGTTTGTTGGTTGATACGGTTACAGCCACCACGATACTCAAAAATTGAAGTAAATGTGCTGTGTTTACTGGCACAAGGCAGCTCTCTCCCTCTGCACACCCTTGCCCCTCCCTTATCCTCTATCCTGGCCTCAGCTACTTCAAGGAAAAAGATGATTGAGAGTGGTGCCAAGGTCTCCCTGTCCCCAGGAAGGACAGAAGGGCACATGCACCTATCTGAATACACTAGAGAACTTTGGGGGACTCAAACTTGCATGGGTCTGTTGGACACAAGAACCTTGGTCATCATCTCACCCTGTCCTGTGAGGCACAGGGGCTACCAAATTCATCTGACAAGGTTTGGGCAGGGCTTGTGACCTTGTGTGGAGGATCCTTTGGGATGATTCCCTCTACTGCTGTTGTAGTTTCCACCACAGAATGTAAATTTGGATTGCTGTTTCCCATGCCTGTACTACTCATGCTCATAAATGCCAGATGATATTATCTGGATTGGGAAGAGCCAGATATAGAAAATTGCTAGTACTTGTAGGGTCCCACAATCATAATATGATGCCTTTGAGCTATAAGTCTCTATGACTAATAGTTTCAAAAATTGGAGTCTCTGCCAAAGGAAGGCAACCTCCACCTGGAAATGCCTCTTGGGGTTTAGGGAGAAATTAAACTTTTTAAAAAAATGTTGTTAATTTTTAAAAATAATTTTTATTAATAGATAATAATTGTATGTATTTATGGGATGCATGTGATATTTTGATACATGCGTACAATGTGTAATGACCAAATCAGAGCAATTAGGATATCCATCACTCAGACATTTGTCAAGTCTTTGTATCGGGAACATTCGAAATCTGAGAGCTATTTTGAAATATGCAATAAGTTGTTGGTAACTGTAGTCATCCGACTCTCCTAGTGAACACTAGAACTTATTCCCTCTAACTGTATGTTTTACCCATTAATTAACCTCTTTGTCTCACTGCCTGCCCCCACCCTGCCCCACCATCCAACCCTTCCCAGCCTCTGGTAGCTACGATTCATTCTACTTTCTACCTCCATGAGATCAACTTTTTAAAAACTTTTAATTTTGAGATAATTTTAAATTCACCACAGTTACAAGAAACAGTACAGAGAGATCTAATGTACCCTTTACCTAGTTTTCCCTTTGGTAATAACTTGCAAAACTGTAGCACAATAACCACATCATAAACCTCTTTTTCAAAGCAGCTATTAGCTTGCTAATGGGCTCTCGGTCAAAGTGAATGCTTGACCCATAGAGGCTTCGTGAATCTCTGACTTGATAGTCCACTTTGAGTGGGTCAACTCAGACTCAATAACAAGGGAAATAGAGTATTCCAGAATGCAGCTAGCTTGGCTTCAGCAACATCTAAGTTTACAGTTTAAAAAGAGGCACCTATCTCTTTGGGGAAACTTTATCTTCCTCTCCACTGACTGAAGCAAAGCTGCTGGCTCAACAGGGCCCTCAATTCACAGAGATTTTCCTAAATGCCTGGGCCTTGTTCACATATGGTTCAGTTAAGCTGAAACCCAGTGGTGACCATGGGGCTGTTTAGCCTCAGCATCAGCTATGTAGAACTGAAGATGGTGTAGTCACTGCTCATGGGCAAAATTCAAGCCTGTTCTCATGGAAAACACTCATCTTGATGAACCTTGCCATATTTTTACTAACTCTTGGACAGTTGCCAATGGCCTAGCTGTTTTATCTGCCACTTGGAAAACTACAAACTGGCAGATTGAAGACACCTCACACAAACAGTGGGCACAAATCACAGCTGCTGATTGAACTATCTGCGTCACTTATGTATATCCCATGGCAAAGGCTCATTCTCTGATGAGACCAGCTGTAAGGGAGCTGCTGATGGAGCCTGCACTGCTCAGATTTCCACAAGGGCTGCCTGGATCCATCATTGTACCAGAAATGGCAGCACAGCCCCCACACAGACCACAGACTGGCCGCAGAGCCAAGGACTCGGTGCTTCTGATGCAGACTTAGGGCTGCACGCCAGACTGTGACTCCTAGACTTGACCTCTTCATCTTTCAGTGAGGGAAGCCACATTGCATGAAGCATGGCCCTGCCTGTTCCTGGCAGATTGATGACAGTGGACCTTTCTTCCTGGAGCTATCAGTGGTGCCTCACTGCTGTTGACACTTTTCCAGGCTTTGGTGTTGCTGTTCCTGTCCAATCAGCTGACTCCAGTCACGAACTTTTCCAGCCTTTGAAATTAATCTGTATTATGTGTTCAGCTTTTGAGACCATTTACAATCAGACAGTGGTACCCTTTTTATTGCAAGAGCTACTAAAAAATGGGACTGAGAATTAAGGCATCCAACTTTCCATGCTCCTACCATCCACGGGCATCTGAGATTGCTGAACAGTGCACTAACTTCCTCAAAAGTCAACTCAAAAAGATTTCTGACTCCACTACCCTCATCTTCTCCTGGTGTACATACCTTCATAAGTCTGGTCACCAAATGCAATTGCCTCCTGAAAGAGATCATCCTCTCTCAGCCATTTCCTGGATAATGGTTAGGACAAAAAGGGTGGGGAGTATGGAGACCTATTTTGGACATCCAGGAAATCTACCCTGACCATTCCTGGATATGATATGTCTTTCTTCTCCTAACAGAAATCTCAGGCCAGCCCCAAAGTGGCAACACAGCCAAGAGGGGTTCTGGGGAATTCTAAGTTAATTCTGGCTCAGCTCCTTGGATTCTCTTCCTAGACTGACATGGTCAATCAGGTTGGCCTCAATTCACTTGCCAGGGTTGTTATGGATGATAGAATTTCCCTAGACTTCCTCTTTGTGTGCCAAGACAGAATCTCTGCAATCACTAATACATTTGCCCATAGCTAGATTAACGTCTTAGGCCAAATGGAAAGATCAATACAGAAACTTAAGGAGAGAGTAAATTACTTTTGTAAGGTCTATGCTGATGGTCTCTGGGATTTGTTCAGTTGGTTGGGTCTGGGACCCTGGCGGACATGGTTAAGGTCAGTCCTGCAGGTTGGCCTCCTCCTGATGCTTGGAGTCCTATTGATAGTATCTTTAATTCAATGCTATCTGGGACAAATTGACTGCATTTGGTCCTAGGCTTACTTGTTCATATTAATCAGAGTGGTGGAAGGAATGGCATATTCATTGGAAAATTCACCAGAAACCAAGACAGTATGGAAACAAGGGGTAGATTTTGTTGGAGACAATTCTCCATGGGTCTCTCATGTTTCTGCATGTCTGTCAGCAGAGGCATTGGCCACCTATTCAAGGATGTGAAGATAGCAAAGGGCCTTTGAAGAGACAGTGTCTGTCTCCAGGGCAAGGGGCAGGTTTGCTGCACTCTAATATAATAAAGATTAAATCCTCCTTGGGGCAAAGCTTGGGCAGGTTTGCTTACTGTCCACTATAAAAGATTCTGGTTCTCTAACCTCAGGGTTCCTCAGCTGTGATGAAAGCCACCTAAGTATCCAGCATCTTCCTGGACCCCTCTGCATTGCCCCGATGGCACTTGGAAGACCAGGGGACCAATAGAAGCATGACATTCATGCCACGGCTGCGGCACAAGTGACAAACTTTGTGTCTCAGCCCAGGAATCTGTGATTTCTGCCAGCATCCACAAACTTTGGCAGGTTAATTTGCAATCTTGACAAAAAATTCTCAGATGATCTACAGTTTTTGACTGCAGATTTTAACATTTGCCAACGCAAGAGCCCTAGATTTTCATTTTTTCTTATTTTAAAAACTCTTCTTGTCTGTTCTCATTGGTCTACTCTTTCAAATGAATTTTAGAATCAAATTCTTCCCCTTCTCAAACTCTTTGGGATTTATACTAGAAACACATTCAATTTCTAAATCAATTTAGTGAGAATTAGTATCTTTTAATAAAGTTTTATCCCCTGGGAATATGGCATGTCTATCTCTCTGTTTAAATATTATTTTATGTTCCCTAGTGATATTTTGCCATTTTCTTTACACAAATCCTATACACTTTGTGTTAAATGTATTTATAGCTTGTGTGTTTTTTTTTCCTAAGGAAAATTGAATAGTTATATATTATATTTGTTTAATTAGTTGGTGCTAGCTTAGGGGGAAAACATTTTGCACATTTATTTTATAGCAGCCTCACTAAGGTCTGATAGCTCTCTAGTTGCTTGGATTGGGATTCTAGTTGCTTAAATTGGCATTATTGTTTTGTCTAGAATGTCTAGAAAATTACTAAATTAATAGCAGGCATCCTTATTCCTGATTTTTCATGGTCTTTTACTATTATTTATAAAATTGGTTATATGTTTGGAATAGGTTTTTTTCATGTTAATAAAGCATCTTTTTGTTTTTTAAAATTATTTTAGAAGCTTTTATTCGGAATGAATCTTGAACTGTATTAAAGGTCTTCCTAGCACCTATTTAAATCATGTCCGTAACTATAATCCATAGAATACTCCTTTGGGCAACATTAATAGATGTAGGCTTTTAAAAAAAGGATTAGGTTGTCAAATAAGTTTAGGAAATGCTGTCTGTGGCAACTTTTAAAACTTACAATGTATATGATCATATTAAAGTTTCAGAATAATGCTTGAGCAAAGAAGTATGTTTAACTTTGTTAACCCCAAATTTCCCAAAGTTACTTAAACATGGATTAGTAAGCTATCTCAGATCTTGCCTTTCTCAAATGTCTTATTGTACATCCATATATAAATGTCAACTCAGCACACAATGGAATTATCTTCCTACAAATTATGTTTGTTGCCCTGCCTCATGGTGCTATAGGCTTAATATGTGTAGCCTCCCCCTCCAGATTCACATGTTGAAGCCCAATCCCCAATGTAATGGCATCTGGGGGAGGGGCTTTGGGAGTTAAATGAGGTCATGAGGATGGAGCCCTCATGAATGGAATTAGTGCCCTTATAAGAACAGGCATGAGAAAGATGATATCTCTCTCTGCCATGTGAGCATGCAGCAAGGTGTCCGCCTGCAAACCAGAAAGAGGGCCTTCACCAGGAACTGAATTGGCCAGCACTTTGATCTTGGACTTCCCAGCCTCCAGAACTGTAAAAAGTAAATTTCTATTGTTTAAGCCACCTGGTCTATGATATTTTTGTTATAGCAGTCTGAACTAACGAAGACATATGGTATTCCATACTGGAGAGAAAGGTTCTTCTCAGCAAGTCTCATTCTTTTTTGCTTTTTGAAAACCTATTTTTTTCTTTTTAAAAAAATCCCATGGCAGCATATTAATTTTTTTTCTACGTGGCAGCAGACCAGATTCTTTTGCCATGACTGAAATTCAGGATTTAACCGGGATATGCCTATGTATTGGTCTCTTTTTATTAATGTTATCTGGAACTTAAAGGGCCCTTTCAATATGATGTCTTTGAATATTCTGTTGCTCTCACCTGCTGTCTTTCAAAATTGTCAAATATTTCTATATTGATATCTGTTGTCTGTGTTCCCTTGTCATTATTTTCTTTCTGGTTACTTGTAAGTGTCTTTTCTGCTACCTTTGAGAAATGCTCCTCAAGCTTTCCCTTCACATTGTGAATTTAGTTTTCTATAATCTGCTCATTATTCCATCTCATTTCATCTTTATAGCAAGGCTTTTATTTTGCATTCTTTCCCTAGCTTTGCCAGCTCTTTTCGCATCTCTGTTCTTTGACATCTTATCACCTCAGCTTCCCAGCTTGTGTCATAGACTTATGTGATTGTTAAATGGCATGTAGTACCTGGGCTTCAATATCAAAGATCTGGTATGGAGTGGAAGACACTGTGGAAAATTGGAGGGCACATTCCCATCTGAAGTACCAATCAGAGCAGCCAACCACTGCCACTGGGGCCTGATGTTGCCAGATCTGCTACTTTTCCAAGAGAATCCAGAAATACGGATTTTAAAATGCAAACTCTATTGACTTTAACACATGATAATATTCCACTTTTTAAAGAACACTACTTGAGCCATTTCTGTGAGCCAGATGCAGCCCACAGGCCACCTGTTTGCAAATCCTAATGCTTAGGAATATAAAGCTCTGCCAAACTCTAAGCTGAAGGCATCAGGTTTTAGAGAAAACAGCATGAATTCAATTTTGGACATGCTCAGTTAGAAATAAAATGGTGAAATCTCCCAGTCAGCAGTTGAAGATGTGTGCCCAGAAAATGCTTTTGCATTGTTCTAAAAATCCAACCCCACCCCCTGCCCCGCCGGGGACATCCAGAGCTCATATCCCTGACATCTCTGATGATTTTGACACTGCTGATATCCCTCCCCTGACAGCAGCATGGTCTAGGTTCCAGGCTCTGTGCTAAATGATTTACATGCAATATCTCATTTAAACTCACACACTCCAAACTTAGGACTTAACTACCATTACTATTTATGAAGAGTAAAATAAACAATAAAAGCTATTAGCCTGTTTGGCCAGGCATGGTGGCTCACACCTATAATCCCAGCATTTGGGAGGGCAGGGTGGGTGGATCACTTGAGGTCAAGAGTTTGACACCAACCTGGCCAACATGGTGAAACCCTGTCTCTACTAAAAATACAAAAGTTAGCCAGGCGTGGTGGCATGCACCTATTGTCCCAGCTACTTGGGAGGATGAGACAGGAGAATCGCTTGAACCCAGGAGGCAGAGGTTGCAGTGAGCCGAGATTGTACCACTGCACTCCAGCCTGGGAAACAGAGCAAGACTCTGTCTCAGAAAAAAAAAAAAAAAGCTATTAGCATGTTCAAGGTCAATTTATATTTTAGAAATGTGTGATCAGACTGCAGAAATAGGGTTACACTAAAACACAGCTCAGAAGGCACATAGGGGCACACACACTCATACAATTCTTCAAGGACTAACAGAATGTAAATATCTGGCCTTGTTTTCATAGCAGCGCATGGTGTAGTCACCATGAAGGAAAGACAGGGAAGGCCCCAAATTGTTGAGGACACGATAACCCTCCACACAGGATGGTGATAGGAAATGGGGGTGTGGATCTCATGAACCTGGGTCAGCAGCACTGTGAGACTCCCCAGGAAAGACACTATTGGGGTACCCCGGAGATTGTAATAGAACAAAGAAAAGAGCATGTGTCTTCTGGTAAAGAAATGCCAATCTATTCAGACTCTCTTAGAACTCCTGGAAACTGCAGATTCACTGGGGGTAGTAAACGGGCAAGTACAGAGCCCTAGTGCCTTCCCTGTTCACTAAGCAGCATCTTGACCAGAAGACAGAAAACAGCTAAGCTTCACTTCCTTTGTGTCCTGTGTGAGTGTGCTGGCCTAGGAGCAGTCAGTCTGTACAGCATTGTTGCTTGGACTGCTCTTCTGACCCTTGTACACATCCAGGAATTTTAGGCCTATGATCCAGAAAGAGAGTCAATAATTATCAGAATAGTACACAGAAGCTCAGAGGGGAAGCTACCTGACGTCACACAGCTCATTCATAGAGGACTGGGATTTCAACCCCTCACTGCCTAACCTCTGCTCCTCCAAATCCCCCAGCTTCCTGAGGCTGCAGCATCCAGATCTCCATGTATCAGTCCTGTCCCATCACCTAACAAGGCAGATCCATTTGGCATTTTGCGGGTACCAGCAGGTGTGGAGGGAAGTCTTATCCCAGAAGTCTCCTGAGTCTGTGCCCTGGTTCCTGCAGTGAGATGAAGCCAGATGGGTTGGGGATAGGAAGCAATAGGTCCTGAAAGTCAACACACTGGGAGACTCATAATGAGCCATTGTCAGGTTGTCTCCCAGGAGACTTGAAACTATAAAGAAAACAGATCCAAGAGCCTTCTAGGAAAGGAGAATGTTTAAAGGATGCAAGGCCTCCGTTTTTCTCTTTCCCTCTTGTCAAACATCATTTGCTAAACTCTGATTTTTAGCAAAAGCAAGTGTTTTATACCCAAAGTCTCTTTTTTTATTAAATACATCCCTGGTTCTTATATTTACAGCCTGAGATGATTTCGACATGGTATTGAAATTGTCAAGGGAAATCAGTTGAGGAGACAATGATAGAAACAGATCGTCTGAGCTGATGGCTTGAAGAAGTTATTTCAAAGCAAAACAGTAGCAATAAAGAGGAGATGGGCAGCTGTGTGTGAGGAAGGGGAAGACAGAGGAGGAGGCATGACATTTCCTAGCAGCAGGGTGCAAACCCATCACAAGGAGGTGGCAGACAGCCCACACTGAAGAATTCTGAGCTTCAGAGCAGCAGACATCACCAGACTCCAGACATCAAATGAGATCATTTATGTATAAGCCCTTTGAAGATATAAAGCATTCAGGAGCTTTAAGGTGTCATAATTGTTGCTACTATTGTTACTTAATCAGTGGTGCTGGGTGTCTGTCTTTGGGAGGACACTTTCAGACCAGAGGTGAATGACAAATGTCTTTAATACACAGTTGGCCTCTTTTCTCTCTTATTTGTCATCCCCAGCACATGAGTCAGACTGTGAGACTGAGCAAGACCGATGCTCTATATTAATGATCACTATCCATCAGGGGTACCCGGTGATTCATAGTTTGCAAAGCATTTTCACTCGCATCATCTACCATCGCCCCACAGCAAGGGAGTCAAGGTTGAGATTGACCAGCCCCAGGGGCAGCCCAGCCAAGACAGCATGAGCTTCAGAGTCTTCTCCCCAAGGGCAGCGACAGAATTGTCGGCCTCTCCGCTTCCACCTCGCCAAAACAAGGACTCTGCTCTCTTGGTTGCTCTGACATCATCCATCTTTGGAAAGCAGAAGACAAAGCAGTTGAAGAGTGGGCAGGTTCATCAAATCTTGGTACTTTGGAGGGCCCTTTAGCAATCAGAGAAGAAAATGCGTGCCGGTGCCTGATGCCTTCCTCCCACAATCTCACACACGGTCATCCTTGCGTCTTAAAAACACCAGGGCCATTCCCCCTTTCTTGGTTTTATTTGTCTGCCTACCCCACCATACTGTTTGCAGCTTGAGGGAGCTTATTTACTGCAGTTAGCACAGTACCTGGCCTTAGGAAGTATTTGAGAGAAGATACTGAATCAGTGAATGGTTTCTGGCATTGCTAAGTTGTTCCACTGGCCATTGGATTTCAGTATCTGGGTCCTTGATGGTTGACCTTTTCCATACTCCTACAGGGGGTACTGTTTTTGCCATTCCCACCTTCTTGGCTGAACCTGATTTTATTCTGGCATTTCCCACTCCCACACTCTTCTGTGTTTGTGGGTCAACCTCGTACCCAGCTCCGGAGATGGCTCCTGATTAGTCCAAGCTCAATATTTCTCTTTGCATCAAAACCATCTGGCATGCACATTGAAATGCCTATGTCTGGGCCCTGTCCTTAGCAATCAGACTCACTAGGCCCTAGGAAACTATATTTTATGAGCTCTGCAAGTAGTTTATTTATTTGGTCAACTTTAGGGTTCCTGGTCTAGGCTAAGTGATCCGTCAGCCCCTCAGCAGTTGTCACTGGTTCAGGACAGCACCTAGCCCTGGCTGGTCTCATTAGACTGAAGGGAAATATGAATGTTCCATAGTCCAGGGAGAGGTTTTCTCTCAAACTCTCCAGCTGGATATGAACAAGGAAGAATCTACATTGTCCGTAATGCTACTGCCACCACCTCATACTCATGAGGGGAAGCAGCCTGAAGATCAAGCCACCCCCTAAGGTTAGTTAGTAGAGAGAAGAGAAAGAACCTGTGTCCTTGATGACAACAAGGGGACACTGAGTCAGCCTACCCTGGAGCTTCTCCTAAGTTAACCTTCTCATTATGTGAAATAACCAATGCCCTTAGTGCATAAGCCACTGTGAGCCAAGTTTCCTATTACTTGCTAAAATCATCCTGGTTAATCCAGCTCCTGGCAGGCAGTGGCTGTAGCACATCTACATGTCCACCTAAGCAGGCAAAATCCAAATAGTAATCAAAATAGTTAATACTCACTGAGTGTTTGCCATGCCAGGCACTGTGCTGAGTGGCTTGTGTTGATTGTTTCATTATTCTTCATAGCCATCCTTGTTAGGACAAACTGCACCATTTTGTAAGCTCCCCACTATTTTGCAGACCTTGGTCAAAGTGAAATATTTCATTGGGGTTCAGGCCATGAGAAACATCCTGCCCAACCACCTGACCACAAGGTGGACAAAGGCCCAACTAAAGAAACATGTCTATCATATCTTGCTGGACAAAGATCCAAGGAACACCACGATGACATCCCGCCGGAACAAGGGCCAGAACCACCTCATCACGGGAACATCTTATCAATATCCTGCCAGGCAGCAAGCCATACTGCCAAGATGCCTCCCGCCCATACCTATAAGTACCCCCAGCCTGTAAGCAGTGGTGGGCTCTGGCATTAGGCTGGTCCTCCACTTCGGTAGGTTTTATGCTGGACATAAAGCCTGCATTATCTGTTGAGTTGCCCTCTTTCTGTGTGTGTGTCTTTCTTCACCCCTCGCCTTCCCTTCAAAACCTAACTGAGGAAACTGAGGAAGGGAGCTTTTAAATAACACCCCAACCCCCACCCCCGCAAAGCAAGTAGCAAAGCCAAGATTTGGATCCAAGAGATCTGACTGCAGCGCTTAGCCTATTAACCACTGATCCAAACTGAGTTGCTGCCTGTTGAAGCCCACTGGTGTTCAAATCATTACTTTTCCAAGAATGGCAGGACTAAATTTCATCCATAGGATTTTACTGTCCAGGAAAATTTGCTGAAGTCCACCAGCCTCAATGCTAATCCATTCCAAAAGAGAGAAAATGCAGCTTTCCATTGGAAAAACATCAGCAGGGCTAGAAGGCTTGGGTGGGGGTTCAAGTCAGTCCCACAGAGCTTGAGTATGTCACGTCCAGTCCTTGGACATTAGAGGATAGAAGGGTTGGGGAAGGAGCAATTGGTGATCTTTTCCGTTCAGATCCTCATCCCATGTAGATGGTCTATCAGTAACTAAGTAACCTCAGCTGCAATTCAGGACCCAGCTACAGATTTCAAATTCACCTACATGGATGAGCAGAAGTAGGGAATTTGAATGATAAGTAAACATGTTCCAATCACTGTAAAAGGCTCACCTCTGTCTCCCTTATTTCTTGAAGTGAATTAACTTTGAATCGATTTTGGAGGAGACTGCACTTTAAAAATTGAACAGAGATGAAACGTGTCTATCTCCAAACAGATACCAGTATATCCAAATACCAGTCCCCAATACAAAAATATAAAGCCAATTCAATCAGCTAGTGGAAAAAAAAAAAGAAAAATCAGCCAAACAGTTGTTTCACATATGTTTATTATTTTTTAAAAATCCATGCAGATAGCCGATCTGTGACTTTTACTTTTCAACTGGCTACTCTGGTAGCTGAAAAATGGTAGCAGGCCTATTTAAAAAAAAAAAAAAGTAGCTACATCTGCTGCTAACATGCTCATAAATGTTTCACAGTTCTCAAAGTACTTTGATGTGTGATACTCTGGTTGAGCTCAGAACATTTGTGCTTCTGACACCTACTTTAGCCTAGGCACTGTTAGGCGTTAAGGCATTGCTTGCTACCCAGAGTGGTCCCTGGACCAGCAGCTTTGGTATCACCTGGGAGCTCATTAGGAAAGCAGCATCTTACCCACCCCAGACCTGCTGAATCAGACTCCGAATTTCAACAAGATCCTCTGGTGGTTCCATTGCTCATTATAGTTTAAGAAGTAACACTCTAGAGGATAAAGTGACAAATAAGACATGTCCCTTGTCCTCAGGAAGCTAGGAAACTTGAAAAAGAGAGGGTCACAGAATTGGATAATCACAATACACTGTGTTAGATGATGTGATGGAATAAAGCTCAGAGGGCCCCGGGAGCCCTAAGGAGGGTCATGCTGGCCCCTGGCAAAAAGTGATCTTAAGCTGACCCCATGAAGTAGAAGATCACCTTTTGAGAAGGTGCAGGAGACAGTTTCCACAGACAAGAGGCCCTGCCAAACGAGCGTGCATGTCCGGGGATGTACTCCATGCCCAAAGCCTTATCAGGAAGCATTAGTGATGCTCCTCTTTAGGCACCAGTGGCTTCCCTGTACCACAGATAAGGAGGGGACTTTGTGTGTCAGAATCTGGGCAGCATGGAGGGGTAGCAGTGGAAGCAGAGGCTATTTGTTTAGCAATAACTCTGTGATCCCTATTATATGCCATTATGTTTCACTTAACTTTCACTTAATAATAATTTAGTTTGCATGTGCTTCTGGGATAATGCTTTGTCTAGCCATAACAGAATGCAGGGACATCTAAATTACCCATAGAATAATCAAATTAAGTAAAAATGCCTCTCTCTTTGCTCACTGCATGGAAGAGGTCACTGACACCAAACAATGTCATTTCTGGTGCCCCCATAAATGACTGAAGTCAGACCTTTCTGAGCTGATGAACCCAGCCTAAGATTCCACAGGCTCTGAGTCATGGTGGTGACATAGTAACAGCTCTAAGATGGGAATGGGAAGTAGGAAAAGAGCTACCCCAGGGAGGGCCTGCAGTATGCCACGAGTGGTGCTGGCCACCTTTCCAGAAGGATTTTCTTTGGTCCTACAATGGACCTGCCCCAGCTGACAAATAGCAAAGCAGAGGTGGGAAAGGCCTCTGCTGCTGAGGCATATCAGGCTCCAAACTCCTCCTACTTCCCATGTAACTATTTCCCATATAAGGTACTATCTCCCAAAATACTTCATTCTTTTCTGCCATCCTTCCCACCCCCATTCCTCCCCTTCCTTCCCTCAATCTTCCATCACCCCAGACTCAGTGTCTCAGGCATTTGCCAACAGCACTCATCACCATGACGCCTAAGAGTCCTGCTGACATCCTCTTAGTGTGTGCTCCAAAATGCATTTATATCTGCATTTCTGCTTCTGATTGTTTTCTGCCTTTTAACAGCATTGATCCTAGTCTCCACTTCAGCTCTCTTCCATCATGCAACCCCCATTCCCAGTGATCAACAGGGGCTTTCACCTGTAGCATCCCATATCTTATATTCTATTTATTCCTGGCTTTCAGGACAGATGGTAAGCATCATAGGGGCTGCTGATCCAGTGATGGTAGTGATGTTGAGGCAGAATGAGAGTAGAGGGGAAATTGGCAGGGTGCTCAAACAACATAACCTGAAAAAGAAATGCTAGCAAGAGCTTAAACTGTGAAGGAGGGAGCAAGGTTGATGGTCAAAGACAGTGCTCAATATCAAATGCAAAAAGCAAATTTGCAATATGAATGACCCAAAAAGCTTAATGTCAGAAACTGGGAGAATCCTAAGAAGTGAAGAGTAGCTTAAAGTAAGTCTCTTATGTAGATCCCATGGCAAAAGCTAATTCTCTGATGAGACCAGCTGGAAGAAACCTGCTGATCTAGTCACACGTGGCTTTAAAAGCTCTTTCGTGAGGAACTGAAGGCTGAATGGCCTACCGACTAGGCAATACCCTCTTTGATTTGGAGCTTATTTTAGGTCTGTGCAATCCCTTCTTAGGTGGTTTAATCAAATCAGCAAAAGTGGAAGGCTGCCCTTCTCCCATGGGTCCTAGTGACTATTTTCTGAAACTTCTTTGGGTGTAACTGTTTTGAATTTAGTGGAACAAGGGGAAACATATTCAGACTTCACAGCTCATAGCAGGATGACCTATTTTCAGCTACAAAGTAAGGAAGAATGCCTCTCACCCTACACACGTGTACACACCCATTTGCAGAAGTTACCCAAACAACCACTGTCAAGTCAGTGGCAAGAGTAAGAACTGGTTTAGAACAAGACCAGTAAAAGACCAGAGAGTAAATATTTTAAGCCTTGTGGGTCACTCAGTCCCTGTCACACCTACTCAGTTCCTCCACTGTAGCAAAAATGCAGTCATAGATAACACATAAATGAGTGTTGCTGTGTTCTAATATAATCTTATTTATAGACAGTAAAATTTGAATTTCATATAATTTTAATACATCATGAGTTATCATTATTCTTTTGCTTTTTTAAAAACAATTTCAAAATGTAAAATACATTTCCTAGCTCACAGGCGAACAAAAGCAGGCAAGCATGCTAGATTTGCTCTGTGAGCTGGAGTTTAGCAACCTCTAGTTTAGGAGATCTCTGTATAAGACATAATACTAGAATTAAAATTAATCCATTTTCCAGAATATTAGTCACCCTCACAGCTGTAGTTCTCAATCCTGTAGGCAAATCGGAATCATCTGTGGATCTTTTTTTTTTTCTTTTTTAAATGCATTTTTAAAAAACCTTTCCAAAACTACCCAATTAGAGTCTCTGGGATTGGGAAGGTTATTCTATTGAACTGCTACACCATAAGTTATTAACATAACATAAATTATTAAATCCCTTGTTGATGAACATAATTGTACACGTATTATCTACTTGTGTTCTTAGGATAAAATCCTAAATTTTTAATTGCTGAGTTACCAAGTCAAAGGGCAAAATATTTCTAAGTTTTCACCTATGTTCATGATGGTGCTGAGTTTAGATTTTAAGAAAAAAAAAACATCCTCTTGCTCTAAATCAAAGCAATAATTGATCTTAAACATAACTATACTTTTAAAAAAAGATTAACAGGCCAATGCATGGGCACCTGCCCTACCATCACCACTGCAGCACTGTTCACAATAACAAAGACATGGAATCAACCTAAATGCCCACTAACGGTAGACTAGATAAAGAAAATCTGGTATATATATACCATGGAATACTACACAGCCATAAAAAAGAATGAGATTATTTCTTTTGCAGGAATGTGGATGGAACTGGAGGCCATTATCCCAAGTGAACTAATGCAGGAACAGAAAACCAAATACTGCATGTTCTCACTTGTAAGTGAAAGCTAAACATTGAGTACACATGGACACAATGAAGGGAGCAAAGACAGGAGGGCCTACTTGAGGGTGGAGGGTGGGAGGAGAGTGAAGGGTGAAGAGTGAAATACTACATATCGACTGCTATGCTCATTACCTGTGTGATGAAATAATCTGTACACCAAACCCCCATAACATGCAATATATCTATATAAGAAACCTGTACATGTACACCTAAAATTAAAGTTAAAAAATGAATTTTAAAATAAATGACAACATAGGGGACTGGCAATAAAAAAAAGTAAACATCTCAATGAACCGGAAATAGGAGAGCAATGCATAGTCTTGGGCAGGGGTAAGGCTGTGGACCTACTGGGACTCAGAGCCTTTAATAGACCTGCTATGGTTTCACTGTGTCCCCTCCACAATTCAGGTGTTGCCAATGCAATTGTATTAAGAGGAGATTAGGCCAGGAGGGTGCCTCCTTCATGCTGGAATTAGGTACCTTTACAAAGGGGCTTGATGCGGGAAACTGGTCCTAGCTTGCTCTTATGTTATGCCCTTCCACCTTTCACTGTGTGGAGATATGACAAGAAGTCCCTCCCCAGATTCTAGTGCCTTGGTCTTGAATTCCCCAGTCTCTAGGACTGGAAGAATACAAGTTTCTGTTCTTTATAAAGTATCCAGTCTTAGGTGTTCTGTTACAGCAGCACAAGATAGACTAAGACAAGATGGAAGCAGCCCATGTTCATCTTCTGCAAGACAACACAAACAAGCCCCTAACACCTGGCAGGGGATGTGTGTCAGGCCTGCCACATGAAACCAGGGACAGTGATAGGGCTGAGGTGGGGATCCCTGACTCACAAACAGCAGTTTAAAGAAGCTAGGGCCACCTCCTGGCTATTTACACTAAGCTGTTGTCCAAGATCACAGGAGGGATTAGAGATACCTACCCAGCTAATGTGTTGGCCAAGCTACCCACTGGCTCAGGAATCTTATCTGAAATATCCCTGTGGGACAGGAGCCTCCAGCCTCTAATCTAAGATCTGATTCTGAACTGAATGAGCCAGGGGGAGATGACTTAAAACTTCTAAACACAGAGAAATAAGAGTTGGAGAAGAAGAAGAAAAAGAAAAAAAAAGCCAAGAATGGCTTCTCTGCACACTAGAATTACATGGCATTTGAGGACAGTGAATGCCACAGGAGACAGACAATGAGCACAGCTTACAGAATAATTGAGTCCAGAAAATTGTAAGATAAGAAAGCAATCATCTCCTTAAAAATAAAAAGGACTCTAAGGAAAGGATGATCAATACTATCAAAATGCTGTAAAAGGTATAAATTTATATATTTTAAACATTAAGAAACAATCTATGTATTTATCCAAATCACCAGGAAGAGACTTCCAACTAACATTAAACATGATAGATTGAACATACTGTTAACTTCAATTTCTTCAATCTCAAAAATAACAATGAAGTGACAAAAAGGCATAAACCAGTCTCTTATAAGGCTTGAGCCTGGAAACCAGCCCCGCATCACGTTCACTGCATCCTATTGGTGAATCAGCAACAACGCTAAGATTCAAATGGAGAACACAGGCTCCACCTCTCAGTGGAAAGGGTGTCACAGAATTTTGGGGCTATCTTTTAAAACTACCTCGGATATGAATGATAGAAAAAAAAAGTGTTAACAACCATATAATAGCAGCCTGAAAAGAAAAAAAAAAAGGACAAATGAAAAGAAACATTTGAAGATCTAATGACTAAAAATTTCCCCAAACTCTAAAACTATATAAATTCTCAAATATAAATGGCTGTTAGAGTGTCAAACAGAACAGATGAGGGGCAAAAACAGACATATTGTGGTGGTGAAATTAAATAAAACACACACACACAAAGAGGCTATCCTAGACATTTCCAGAGAGAAAAGGCATATCTCCTAAAGGAACAAGCATCAGAATAACAAAACCAAAAGGTAATATTTCCCTGTAAAAATAAAGAGTTTAAACCTAGAATTTTAAATGTAGATAATAAAAAGCATCTTCAAATTTACAAAACCTCCTAATGTTTATCATCCTACAACTAAAATCATCCTTAGAAAGATGTCTTAGCAGTAACAAAAATATCCAGACAATTCAACAATATCTACAAAATAAATGACTTCGTAAAATTTAATGTTGACTAAATAAACAAAAGACAAAAAAAGTATACCTGTTACATTTCAGAACTAAAATTCTAGATGATACCAAAACACAGGGGTGGAGGGCAGGGAGGAAAGAAGTAGAGAAGGGGAAACCAGAAGAAGTCAATGGCACACTAAAGCATTTGTCTAGTCTGGAGCATGACATAATTATAGATAAGGGTAAGAAAGTGACAGAGAAAATGGACATAGCTGTGGGGATGAATAATTAAGGGTAATCTGGAAAAGACTGAAAAGAGAATATATAACTTTGAAGTCAGCAGAAGATAAATAGAATAAAAATAAATAGAACAAAATAAGATGGCAGAAAATGCCCCATTGTTACATTAATTACAATAAATGCAAATGAAGTGAACTTACCCAAAGAAGCTCTTGTATTAAATTTAAGAGAGAAGAAAAGAAAGAGGAGCAATAAAAATCTAACCACATTCAGCAATGTATTGCCTGCAAGAGACTTTTTTTTAAACGATACCGATAAAGTGGGAAGAACATATACCAGACAAATATGAACCAAGCCAAAAAAGCCAGTTTAATATCAGACAAAAGATAATATTTTGGGTAAAATATCATAAAGACAAAACTATATATTATATACCAATAAAAGGAAAAATAAAGATGATGTATATCTAATATCAAAAATATATAAAAGCAGCATAACAGATATAAATATGAAGAGAAAGAGAAATAAGTTAACCATTCTAATAGGAGATATAACATTTCTTTCTCAGAAACTGATCATATGATTAAAAATATGCAGATATAAAATGTTGCATAACATGTTTGACATTTTAAAACGTGGGGAGTTTCTATGTTCAATATAAATGTAACATTCTTTTGAACATGCATAGAACTTTGTAGGTGGTATTTATTAGGCTGCACAGAAAGCCTCAATTAATTAAAAAAAATTGACATCACATTGAGAATGTTCTCTGGTGATGAAAGTAGGAATAAAAAATAAAAGCTATCTGTTAATTTAAAAAGCCTGAATTGCTGAAAGTTTAGAAGCATACCATTAAAATAAAGGAAATCACAGGACAAATTGTGGAATACTTATTGCTGAATGACAAAACATTACAGGTCAAAATATGTGAGATATAACTAAAGCAAATGGATATTTTTAGTTCTAAGTACTATATTCATAAGCAAACAAGAAATGTTGAAATAATGGACAAACTATTTAACCCAAGAAGCAAGAAAAAGAACAAATAAAAGAAGCAGGAAGTAAATATCAAAGATAAGTACAATTAGAGAACTACAAAATAATAGTTCCCTATCTATCAAGCTACCAAAATGAAAGACTTCTGGTGAGACTGACTATAGACAGAGGGAAAGAGAAAGGATGAACTAAACAGAGCAAGAATAAGAAGGGAGAAATAATTACATACACACAAATATTTAAAATATGAGTTAAATTTGAAAACCAAGATGAAATTAAAAATTTCTGAAAAAATACAAAAACACCAAAATTGACACAAGAAGAAATAGAATGCTAGTTAGACCAATAAATACAAAAGGATTTTAAATGCAATTAAAGACCTCATCTGCTGGCAAAATGTGGCTTAAACGTAAGGTCCTCCCAATCCTTTCACAAAAACAAAAAAGAAAAACCATACGCAATGTCTTAAATAAAACTAGCCAATAAAATATTCCCAAGAACCTCAGAACATAGGCTGCAAACAATGGCAGCAAGAGTCTCACAGCTGTATGGGCACAACCAGGGGGCATACAATTGGACTCCTGGACTCTAACAGCTAAGAAATCTGGAAATCAACTGCAAGCACTCACCCGCTCAAAGGAATGATCCCTCAGACCAGAGGACCCAACTGTCCAATATGATAACAACAGTCAAAACGGAAGCGGGTTTTTCAAGTTCTAATTTGTAGGTAAGTTACCCAAAGATTATGATGGAAGGTTTGAAGGGGTGGGAACGGTCAGAAATCTCAGGGAAAGGACAGAGCCCTGTACTAAGGAGAAACTGCTAGAAATAGAACACAAATTGGTCAGGTTGGAAATGCTTGGAGTGAAAGGAGAAAAAGGGTCAGATATTACCATGGAAGACACATCTCAGTTTGATATTAGGAAACCCATTAATATAATTCATCACAGGGCTAATAAGAAAAATCATATCATCTCCATAGATACTGAAAAGAAAAATCAAAAGTCATAAAAAATTGAGGAATATTTCCCAAGCATGATAGAATACACATACTATAGCTCCAACCTGGCATCTTACTTAATGGGAAATCACTAGCAAATATTCTTAATCATGTTTATTAATCTATATATTAAATAGGTAAAAAATACATCTTTGTTTTCACTAACTTCTTAGCTTTTCCTTCAATTATGAATAAACCACAGTGGTAGTAGAATTACGTATGGCTTTGCCACTAATAAAAGCCACAGACATTTTCATAACACATTGTAGTTGTTTCAAGTACTTCAGAATATTGTTTAGGCCTCTCATTGCTTTGAAGTTCCTAGTATTTATTAGACCTGCCACTATACCTTGTTATTTAATGCAACAGTTATATTCAATAACTATTTCGGTACTTGATTTCTTTCTTTTATAAATCTATATATTTTTATTTAAAATCTTAATTTATAAAAGGGGTCCATGAACTTCAGTTGATTGTCAGAAGGGTCCAGGGCACACAAACAAAAAGGTTAAAACTCCCGCATTCATTACTTTCTCAATAAAATCAGGATAAATAAGGATGTTTGCTATCTTCACTGGTGAAAAGGATTCTCAGGCCAGAAGTCTAGCAAGTCCATAAGCAATAACTGAGCACATTGCTACCCTGCCACACCTGATTTTCCTCCACCTTTCACACACACACACACACACACACACACACACACACACTGAATTGTGGTTTCTTCCCAGGTGAGAGGCAAGGGAAAGAAAACGAAGACCAGGAAAGAAAAAAATTAATCTATAGCACAGTGCAATCCTTCTGTCCCCAGCATTTTGAAAATCTCTAGGCCTCTCAACTAAAAGTACAGCTTCAACATTGCTGAGTTCCTACACTAATCCAGGCCAGGCCTAGCAAGAGGCAGCAGGTCAGCTCTGGGAGCAGGTGGGCCTTGGAAGAAGGGTCCTGCCCTGGTCCAGTGCCCAGTGTGTCTTGAGGGCTAGCTGTGGGCCCACCAAAAAGACACCCACACTCACCTCTAATCTTGTGGCTCCTTCCACCTATTTGTGATCCTCAACTTCCTGAACACACTCTGGTTCCACTGCAGATATTACAGTCCTGCCAGAATCCCGACTTATTTATTTGGAGTCCTGATTCCTTATCTTCCTTTTAACAAACTCTTCCCTTCAAAGAATGGCAAGAGAAGGGGCTGAGTTACCTGCCCTGTGCTTGCAGCAGCTCACTGGAACTGAAGGGGCCATGATGTTGTATTCAACTTGACAACAAAGACCACTCTTGCTTAATGAAGTGTTGCAAACCCACATTATTCAGGAGGTCAAGCATCTATACACACATATTAGAGAGTTATTAGGACAGAAGCTGAGCTGGAACAAGCATCTTTACCTAAAGATCTTCAAAGAATATATAAAAATATATACACAACATAAAGTAAGCCAAACAAAGCACGTCTACAGCTTTTGTTTGGCCCCAAGGGCTACCAGTTTGCAACCTCCAACAGTTCCTCTACAAATTACTCAGTCTCGTGGGGAGAAGACATACCCTAAATTAAGCCTATGTACATGACATTTCTTTGTACCCCACAATCTGGATTATTTGTTCTACCCAACTCCTGGGGAAACATGGAGGCTGCCCACTGCCATTTGAGATTTTCTGTTTCTTATCCTCACCAGCTCAGCTACTGAGCAGCCAGCATGCCTAGTGTCTGAGTAATGACCCAGGTCAACATACACTCCTGTGAATCCTCAGAACCTCTCTTCCTAAATGCATGCACAAAATTACTGCTATAATGAAATGGAATATTTGACCAAAGAAAGTGGCATGGAAAATTTAAATATAGTTACTAGTCAGGTGCAATTTCTTCACTGAACAGAGAATATATAAACTGAAATTTTTCTAACTCTGGGAGTAAAATATATGATTGTGGGCTTCATTCATGAACCAATTCTTTTACATAATACATGCTTATTTTAAAATATCCTTGTCATTTGACAGACTACGGAAAGGTAGGTTGACTAGAAAATTAGCATTAGCTCTGCTTACAAATTGCAGATTTTAATAGCTCTAGTCACAGTCACAGAAATAACCAAAGAGAATCAAATTAAGGAACTGGAGCAATCCAAAAGGCTCAAAGGAAAGGAAGAAATGGTAATTTCTAACATTTATGCAGCAGTCTGCAGTTTATAAAGGGCTTTCATGTTTAGTATCCACTGCAATCGCCATAAGCCATGTGCAGGGGGGTTATTATCCCTGCTCCATAGATGAAGAAGCTAAAGTCCAGAGTGCCAGAGACAGGATTTGAAGCCAAATGTCCTGGCTCCAACTCCACATTCCTCTACTACATAAATAAGCAAACTTTGTCTGTAAAAGGTCATATAGATAGTAAATATTTTAGGTTTTACCAGGCATAGGGTCTTGGTTAGAACTATTCAACTGTGCCACTGTAGGAAGAAAGCAGCCACAGACAAGATGTAAAGAAAAAGACATAGCTGTGTTTCAATAAAACTTTATTTACAAAAACAGACAGAGGGACAGATTTGGCCACACACTATAGTTTGCTGGCCCCTGCTCCATCACCTTCTACTGCCATTCTGCCACCATTGTCTTATGAACTACCTCACAATTGAACTGGCATAGAAAAAGGAAGGATGCTGAAAGAACAGAAAATAAAGAGGTTAAGGGAAGAGCCATGATAAGAGAAGAGAGTCCCGAGAAAGGACATTATTGAAAAGGGGAGTTTGGTCAAAGAGCCCTGGGTCTTTGGATGATAGGGAAGAGGTAAGACAGACTCCTCCCTACCTTCCTCATGAGTTAAAGGGCACTACCAGCCACAAAAATTCTTGTGTTTCCTAAAAAACAAATGAGAAGGAATTTCTTATTGCTCTTTTATTATTATACTTTAGGTTTTAGGGTACATGTGCACAATGTGCAGGTTGGTTACATATGTATCCATGTGCCATGTTGTTTTGCTGCACCGCTTAACTCGTCATTTAGCATTAGGTATATCTCCTAATGCTGTCCCTCCCCCATCCCCCCAACCCACAACAGTCCCCGGAGTGTGATGTTCCCCTTCCTGTGTCCATGAGTTCTCATTGTTCAATTCCCACCTATGAGTGAGAGCATGCGGTGTTTGGTTTTTTGTCCTTGCGATAGTTTACTGAGAATGATGTTTTCCAGTTTCATCCATGTCCCTACAAAGGACATGAACTCATCATTTTTTATGGCTGCATAGTATTCCATGGTGTATATGTGCCACATCTTCTTAATCCAGTCTATCGTTGTTGGACATTTGGGTTGGTTCCAAGTCTTTGCTATTGTGAATAGTGCCGCAATAAACATACGTGTGCATGCATCTTTATAGCAGCATGATTTATAGTCCTTTGGGTATATACCCAGTAATGGGATGGCTGGGTCAAATGGTATTTCTAGTTCTAGATCCCTGAGGAATCGCCACACTGACTTCCACAATGGTTGAACTAGTTTACAGTCCCACCAACAGTGTAAAAGTGTTCCTATTTCTCCACATCCTCTCCAGCACCTGTTGTTTCCTGACTTTTTAATGATGGCCATTCTAACTGGTGTGAGATGGTATCTCACTGTGGTTTTGATTTGCATTTCTCTGATGGCCAGTGATGATGAGCATTTTTCATGTGTTTTTTGGCTGCATAAATGTCTTCTTTTGAGAAGTGTCTGTTCATGTCCTTTGCCCACTTTTGATGGGGTTGTTTGTTTTTTTCTTGTAAATTTGTTTGAGTTCATTGTAGATTCTGGATATTAGCCCTTTGTTAGATGAGCAGGTTGCAAAAATTTTCTCCCATTCTGTAGGTTGCCTGTTCACTCTGATGGTAGTTTCTTTTACTGTGCAGAAGCTCTTTAGTTTAATGAGATCCCATTTGTCAATTTTGGCTTTTGTTGCCATTGCTTTTGGTGTTTTAGACATGAAGTCCTTGCCCACGCCTATGTCCTGAATGGTATTGCCTAGGTTTTCTTGTAGGATTTTAATGGTTTTAGGTCTGACATTTAAGTCTTTAATCCATCTTGAATTAATTTTTGTATAAGGCGTAAGGAAGGGATCCAGTTGCAGCTTTCTACATATGGCTAGCCAGTTTCCCAGCACCATTTATTAAATAGGGAATCCTTTCCCCATTTCTTGTTTTTGTCAGGTTTGTCAAAGATCAGATAGTTGTAGAAATGTGGCATTATTTCTGAGGGCTCTGTTCTGTTCCATTGATCTATGTCTCCGTTGTGGTACCAGTACCATGCTGTTTTGGTTACTGTAGCCTTGTAGTATAGTTTGAAGTCAGATCACGTGATGCCTCCAGCTTTGTTCTTTTGGCTTAGGATTGACTTGGCAATGCAGGATTTTTTGGTTCCATATGAACTTTAAAGTAGTTTTTTCCAATTCTGTGAAGAAAGTCATTGGTAGCTTGATGGGGATGGCATTGAATCTATAAATTACCTTGGGCAGTATGGCCATTTTCATGATATTGATTCTTCCAACCCATGAGCATGGAATGTTCTTCCATTTGTTTGTATCCTTTTTTATTTCATTGAGCAGTGGTTTGTAGTTCTCCTTGAAGAGGTCCTTCACATCCCTTGTAAGTTGGATTCCTAGGTATTTGATTCTCTTTGAAGCAATTGTGAATGGGAGATCACTCATGATTTGGCTCTCTGTCTGTTATTGGTGTACAAGAATGCTTGTGATTTTCGTACATTGATTTTGTATCCTGAGACTTTGCTGAAGTTGCTAATCAGCTTAAGGAGATTTTGGGCTGAGACGATGGGGTTTTCTAGATATACAATCATGTCATCTGCAAACAGGGACAATTTGACTTCCTCTTTACCTAATTGAATACCCTTTATTTCCTTCTCCTGCCTGATTGCTCTGGCCAGAACTTCCAGCACTATGTTGAATAGGAGCAGTGAGAGAGGGCATCCCTGTCTTGTGCCAGTTTTCAGAGGGAATGCTTCCAGTTTTTGCCCATTCAGTATGATATTGGCTGTGGGTTTGTCATAGATAGCTCTTATTATTTTGAGATATGTCCCATCAATACCTAATTTATTGAGAGTTTTTAGCATGAAGCGTTGTTGAATTTTGTCAAAGGACTTTTCTGCATCTATTGAGATAATCATGTGGTTTTTGTCTTTGGTTCTGTTTATATGCTGGATTACATTTATTGATTTGTGTATGTTGAACCAGCCTTGCATCCCAGGGATGAAGCCCACTTGATCATGGTGGATAAGCTTTTTGATGTGCTGCTGGATTCGGTTTGCCAGTATTTTATTGAGGATTTTTGCATCAATGTTCATCAAGGATATTGGTCTGAAATTCTCTTTTTTGGTTATGTCTCTGCCAGGCTTTGGTATCAGGATGATGCTGGCTTCATAAAATGTGTTAGGGAGGATTCCCTCTTTTTCTATCAATTGGAATAGTTTCAGAAGGAATGGTACCAGTTCCTCCTTGTACCTCTGGTAGAATTCGGCTATGAATCCATCAGGTCCTGGACTCTTTTTGGTTGGTAAGCTATTGATTATTGCCACAATTTCAGAACCTGTTATTGGTCTATTCAGAGATTCAACTTCTTCCTGGTTTAGTCTTGGGAGGGTGTATTTGTCGAGGAATTTATCCATTTCTTCTAGATTTTCTAGTTTATTTGCATAGAGGTGTTTGTAGTATTCTCTGATGGTAGATTGTATTTCTGTGGGATCGGTGGTGATATCCCCTTTTTCATTTTTTATTGCATCTATTTGATTCTTCTCTCTTTTCTTCTTTATTAGTCTTGCTAGCGGTCTATCAATTTTGTTGATCTTTTCAAAAAACCAGCTCCTGGATTCATTAATGTTTTGAAGGGTTTTTTGTGTCTCTATTTCCTTCAGTTCTGCTCTGATTTTAGTTATTTCTAGCCTTCTGCTAGCTTTTGAATGTGTTTGCTCTTGCTTTTCTAGTTCTTTTAATTGTGATGTTAGGGTGTCGATTTTGGATCTTTCCTGCTTTCTCTTGTGGGCATTTAGTGCTATAAATTTCCCTCTACACACTGCTTTGAATGTGTCCCAGAGATTCTGGTATGTTGTGTCTTGGTTCTCGTTGGTTTCAAAGAACATCTTTATTTCTGCCTTCATTTCATTATGTACCCAATAGTCATTCAGGAGCAGGTTGTTCAGTTTCCATGTAATTGAGCGGTTTTGAGTGAGTTTCTTAATCCTGAGTTCTAGTTTGATTGCACTGTGGTCTGAGAGACAGTTTGTTATAATTTCTGTTCTTTTACATTTGCTGAGGAGAGCTTTACTTCCAACTATGTGGTCAATTTTGGAATAGGTGTGGTGTGGTGCTGAAAAAAATGTATATTCTGTTGATTTGGGGTGGAGAGTTCTGTAGATATCTATTAGGTCCACTTTGTGCAGAGCTGAGTTCAATTCCTGGATATCCTTGTTAACTTTCTGTCTCATTGATCTGTGTAATGTTGACAGTGGGGTGTTAAAATCTCCCATTATTATTGTGTGGGAGTTTAAGTCCCTTTGTAGGTCACTCAGGACTTGCTTTATGAATCTGGGTGCTCCTGTGTTGGGTGCATATAGATTTAGGATAGTTAGCTCTTCTTGTTGAGTTGATCCCTTTAACATTATGTAATGGCCTTCTTTGTCTCTTTTGGTCTTTGTTGGTTTAAAATCTATTTTATCAGAGACTAGGATTGCAACCCCTGCCTTTTTTTGTTTTCCATTTGCTTGATAGATCTTCCTCCAACCCTTTATTTTGAGTCTATGTGTATCTCTGCATGTGAGATGGGTTTCCTGAATACAGCACACTGGTGGGTCCTGACTCCTTATCCAGTTTGCCAGTCTGCATCTTTTAATTGGAGCATTTAGCCCATTTACATTTAAAGTTAATATTGTTATGTGTGAATCTGATCCTGTCATTATGATGTTAGTTGGTTATTTTGCTCATTAGTTGATGCAGTTTCTCCCTAGCCTTGATGGTCTTTACAATTTGGCATGTTTTTGCAGGGGTTGGTACCGGTTGTTCCTTTCCATGTTTAGTGCTTCTTTCAGGAGCTCTTTTAGGGCAGGCCTGGTGGTGACAAAATCACTCAGCATTTGCTTGTCTGTAAAGTATTTTATTTCTCCTTCACTTATGAAGCTTAGTTTGGCTGGATAGGAAATTCTGGGTTGAAAATTCTTTTCTTTAAGAACGTTGAATATTGGCCCCCACTCTCTTCTGGCTTGTAGAGTTTCTGCCGAGAGATCCACTGTTAGTCTGATGGGCTTCCCTTTGTGGGTAACCCGACCTTTCTCTCTGGCTGCCCTTAACATTTTTTCCTTCATTTCAACTTTGGTGAATCTGACAATTATGTGTCTTGGAGTTGCTCTTCTCGAGGAGTATCTTTGTGGCATTCTCTCTATTTCCTGAATCTGAATGTTGGCCTGCCTTGCTAGATTGGGGAAGTTCTCCTGGATAATATCTTGCAGAGTGTTTTCCAACTTGGTTCTGTTCTCCCCGTCACTTTCAGGTACACCAATCAGACATAGATTTGGTCTTTTCACATAGTCCCAAATTTCTTGGAGGCTTTGTTCATTTCTTTTTATTCTTTTTTCTCTAAACTTCCCTTCTCACTTCATTTCATTCATTTCATCTTCCATCAGTGATACCCTTTCTTCCAGTTGATCGCATCGGCTACCGAGGCTTCTGCAATCTTCACGTAGTTCTTGATACTTGGCTTTCAGCTCCATCAGCTCCTTTAAGCCCTTCTCTCCATTGGTTATTCTAGTTATCCATTCTTCTAATTTTTTTTCAAAGTTTTTAACTTCTTTGCTATTGTTTTGAATTTCCTCCGATAGCTCGGAGTAATTTGATCATCTGAAGCCTTCTTCTCTCAACTCGTCAAAGTCATCCTCCATCCAGCTTTGTTCCGTTGCTGGTGAGGAACTGCGTTCCTTTGGAGGAGGAGAGGTGCTCTGCTTTTTAGAGTTTCCAGTTTTTCTACTCTGTTTTTTCCCCATCTTTGTGGTTTTATCTACTTTTGGTCTTTGATGATGGTGATGTACAGATGGGTTTTTGGTGTGGATGTCCTTTCTGTTTGTTAGTTTTCCTTCCACCAGACAGGACCCTCAGCTGCAGGTCTGTTGGAGTTTACTAGAGGTCCACTCCAGACCCTGTTTGGCTGGGTGTCAGCAGCGGTGGCTGCAGAACAGCAGATTTTCGTGAGACCACAAATTCAGCTGTCTGATAGTTCCTTTGGAAGTTTTGTCTCAGAGGAGTACCCGGCCGAGTGAGGTGTCAGTCTGTCCCTACTGGGGGGTGCCTCCCAGTTAGGCTGCTCGGGGGTCAGGGACCCACTTTAGGAGGCAGTCTGTCCATTCTCAGATCTCCAGCTGCGTGCTGGGAGAACCACTACTCTCTTCAAAGCTGTCAGTCAGACAGGGACATTTAAGTCTGCAGAGGTTCCTGCTGCATTTTTGTTTGTCTGTGCCCTGCCCCCAGAGGTGGAGCCTACAGAGGCAGGCATCCTCCTTGAGCTGTGGTGGGCTCCACCCAGTTCGAGCTTCCTGGCTGCTTTGTTTACCTAAGCAAGCCTGGGCAATGGCGGACGCCCCTCCCCCAGCCTCGCTGCCGCCTTGCAGTTTGATCTCAGACTGCTGTGCTAGCAATCAGCGAGACTCCGTGGGCATAGGACCCTCCGAGCCAGGTGTGGGACACAATCTCCTGGTGTGCCGTTTTCCAGGCCCGTTGGAAAAGCGCAGTATTAGGGTGGGACTGACCCGATTTTCCAGGTGCCGTCTGTTACCCCTTTCTTTGACTAGGAAAGGGAACTCCCTGACCCCTTGCGCTTCCCGAGTGAGGCAATGCATCGCCCTGCTTCGGCTCGCGCACAGTGCACTTCACCGACTGTCCTGCACCCACTGTTTGGCACTCCCTAGTGAGATGAAACCAGTACCTCAAACAGAAACGCAGAAATCACCCATCTTCTGTGTCGCTCAGGCTGGGAGCTGTAGACCACTGCTGCTCCTATTCAGCCATCTTGGCTCCACAAATGAGAAGGAATTTCAAGAGTATGAATCTGATAATCAGTTGAGTAACAGGAATTTCATGATAAAATAAAATTTGAAACAAAATCCTGGACTAGTTGGCCCATATCATTCCCCATTCACATCCATAGAAGACCTGTAGGCTCAGCCATGTCCTAGGTTGCATGACCCAGCCTGCTCTAAGATTAAAGGAGCCCTAGGTGTGCTCTCCAATTACTGAGCACCATGCCCCCTTGCTCCAGATCTGCCTAGGGGGCCCTGTTCAGGCAGCTGAGCTTCGGCCTTATTCCTTGGTCAACATGCTCATCTGATGCACCATATGGAAGCTGGATCCCTCTCTTGGTTCTGTAGATGCCTCCTACTCCAGTCCCTGTATGACTTTCATTGGTCGTGGTGTTGCCAGTCTCCTCACCTTGGTGATTGTGTTGAATGAAGGTAAGGCTGTGCCCTCTTCCAGGCTCACATGCCTGAATGCAGTAAACTCTTCCATGCCTGGACATTTCACACACATTCGTAACCCCTCCTCCTTGTGGTCATGCCTTCCTCCTTCCCGTAGGAAGACAAGCCATACACAGAATAAGCTCCGTCTTTCATGTAATATGGGCTACCTGCTTCTAGTCAAGGACCCAAGAACCATTTACAGACATCATTAACCTTGTATAAGCAGATCTCCCTTTGGCAGACTTAGATTCCTTAATGGTCAGTGCCAGGCCCAAAAATAAAGGGTGCCCCTCATCATCACCCATAAGAGAGAAACCTGAGGGTCAAGCCACAAGGAAGTGGGGGCTGGGATAATACGGAGGAGCCATCACACCCAAGAGACAAAGAAGCAGTCCTGAGAAGGTGTAAACCCTCGATCATATATAGATTGGGGGACTTGGAGGTCTTGGGTGTGAGAGTCTGTGGGTGAAAAAAGGGTTGCTTTCGGTCTCCATGGAAAGTTCAGCCAGAGACTTTAAGCCCTAAGCTCAGGGTGTGGGATGAGGAGGAGAAAGCCCTCAGGTACCTTCAATCCAGCTGTCCTCTCACTGCCATGATGGAGAGAACAACCCTCTTCCTGGATTGCCATTAGGAGCCTGGAGAACATTCAGGCTGGTGTGGGAAACAGTGCACAGGCACTCAGTCAATTCTGTCTATCCTGATGAGTAGGACCAAGGACAGATCTCAGAGTCAGTGACAGCCATAGAATAGATCATTACAATAGAGTGTGATCAAGGTGGGCAGAAAGGAGATGCCTAACCCAGGTAGGGTCAGGGACTTTCCCTGGGGATGGCAACCAGGCTGTGAGCCAGTGGAGGGCAGGACTCCTGAATGAGTTGCTTCTTTATGCCAGAGTCACAGACTGGCAGCATCTGACCCAGAGACCTTTATTTTTTCCCTGCTAACATTTTGAAGTCTGGAAATTTCACATAAAAAGCTGGACTCTTGATTTCTCTCTAAATAACAAGTGCTACAAATGTAAGCCACATTTTTTACATGTTACCAATCAGATAGATCTGAATGGCTAATGGACTCTTTCAAAGGGGTGTGTACTCCCCAGTTTGCCCCAGTCTCCACTCTTCCCTACAGTCTTTGCAACCCTGAAGCTATGGGTCACATAAAGTTTTGGATCTCATGTCCCGTCCACTCATTTATTTTACTGGCTGTCCCCCAGAAGTGTATTTCTGACTTCTGCATTAACCCTTTCATTTCTTGTCTCCTCCTTCCCCCTCCCATCAAGGTACCTGATCTATAATATACACTCAATAAGTGAATTGAATTGAAAATGCCCTATTCTGCTATAGATGCAGAGGAGCAGGAATGTGGAGAAAAACGCACAGGCCCAAAAACCAGGAGAACTTCCCTCTTCTAATTTACTTTGTGCCAATACATGTCTAAAACTAAATCTCCTTTTTCTCTAAAAGCCAATTTGATGAACTATCAGGTCCCTTCCAGCTAGAAAATGTGCCCTTTCACATTCCCCAAACAACAGTATTGAGAGATTAGCCAACAATTACTACACTAAGTTCAAATTCCAAGTTCTGGGACCTCATAGCCCAGTCACAGGCCACTTTCTAAACCTGCTTCCCATTGGTGCCACTCAGTCATCCATTTTTCTCTCCAGTTAAATTAGTCTCCCATGCTTTCTGCAGAAACCTTGTGTTCTCCCTCATGCAGGATCCCTGTTCTGCATATAACAGAAATCACTCTTAGTTACCTGCACAACAGGTATTTCTCCCTTTCCTGGCCCTCAAATCAAGAATCCCAATTTTGTTTGCAGTGGCAGTGTCCCAGCCCTGTGAATGGTGATTTGGCCCAATCCCATCATTTCACTTCTATCCTATTTTGCCCAGCACATGACTTCCCAGCATGCTTATAGGTTGGAGTTGCCATGTCTCCCAGCTCTAGGCAATGATACTTAAAGGGCATCTGCTAGAAGTACCTGGGGAAGCTTTGGTTTTTCTGATTAACTGGGCAGATGCAGCTGGCACTATTCCTTTGTGTGTCTTCCTGCCCTGAACATAGCCATGATGCCTGGAGCTACAGGAGCCATCTGGTACCATAAGCAGACAAGCCACCATCCTAAAGACAGCAGGGTAACCAGACAGCAAGAACAGAAAGGGAGATCAAGTCCTAGTAGATCATTGAGTACCTGCACTACCCTTCAACAGCCTCTCTTTGAACTCCTTATAATGTGGAAGAATTAAAAATCTTTATGTCTTAAGGTACTATTAACAGTTTTTCTCCTAAGAGAAATCCACCTTCCTCCTACCTTTTCTCTGGCTTTCCAAGTCTTTCTTGTCATATAAATTCACATATTACACCCAGAGTAACATCTGGCCCATAGTAGGCTCTCTATAAGCCATTTCTATTGGTGCTTCTGCAGCTTAATATCCTTAAGATTCAGACCAAAGCTCTCTTCCACCTCCTCAATCCCAGCCATATAATCCAGACCAATGACTCAGTAATGGACCATATAAAGTTGTCTAAAATGCATATTGAAATATCACTTTTTTTCTGGATGTCTTCTGTCCCTCACCATAGTATAAAATCTTGAGAAGGGGAAATATAGTTATTTTCCTACAATATTGTATTTCATCAAATCTAAGATGCCATTAAATTTTAAGTTCACCATTATTTTTTAAACTACAAAGGAAAAAAAATTGTCAACTAAATGATGACATGTTGTAGAATATAAGATCATCAATTTCAGGTTAAATTGTTAAAATGTGGGAGGTGGGAAACATGCCTTTTAGAATTGAGAGACTGTATATACAAACAGACAATGGCCAGACCATTTACTAAAATAACTCTGATCTACAACTTGCAGCTACCAGACTGGGAAGCCAGACCTCAACCTCTGTAACAAGCAGTGCCAAATCATCAGGACTCATCAATAACTGACAGCTTCCCTATTTTTGCCCTCCATTTGCAACTTAGGGCCAATCAGGGAAGGCCAAATATGCTCCCCTAACCCATAACATAAGATGCCCCACTTCTGGTTAGCCTGCTTGTAACTTCCCCACTTCCAACAGCCTCCAATCAGGGCACACCTGCAGTCTTCCTTTTGTCCTCTATAAAGTTTTCCACTTCGAGTCTCTGCCAATTGCAAGTGATGCTGGTTGACTCCTTTGCTTGCTCAGAACAAATAGCTTTCACTTGTTCTCATTTGGGTCATCTTTATTTTTGCAGAACCAATGATTTCACATGGTAGTCTTTCACACAGTAGCATTCAGCAGTTACCTTCTGGGTAGTAGAAATCATATATGATATCAGGTTGGGGGATATTTAAAGGGAGCGGCTTGGTAAGGAAATCACTGATTGCAATAGCCTAGCAGCAAGACCCCTTGGACGTGCACTGAGGGGATAGATGTGGAGAGATAAAGGAAGGATGGATTTGGGCACAGTCTAAAAAAAGAAATGGCAAATGTGAGGTGGAATCAAAAGCATATGGAAAAGCCAATCAGCCTGAGGATAGAAAAGAACTCCCAGGGAGCCCAAGGTGTCGATCCTGTTTAGGTCAGGGACTCTGAGGAGACCTAACTATAACCATGAGAAGTCAGAACAAGAAGCAGGTTCTGGAGAGAAAGCCTGAGGCACAGATGCTAAAAGAACATCCTCCTTACCATGATGGGAGAGCTCAAGGTGAACAGAAGGGCACAGTCAGTGACATTCTGTGTCGATGCGTCACCTTTAAAGGGACAAAGGAGAGATACAGAGGGCCACTGATTGATACAGATGAATGCAACCCTCCCTGGAAGGCTTCGTCCACTTCTGGGCTGCATTTTGTTAACTATATCCCATGGGCATCACTAATGAGATATAACTGAATTAAGTTTAATTCAGAGGAGTTCAAAATATACCACCCCAAATATGCCATTCTAGAGTACTGACTATTTTGATTTAAAAGCACTTAGAAAACAGCAAGTACAAAAAGAACACTCTAACCCTCCTTCTTTAAAGCGAGAGAGGAAATTCCGATGTGAAAGATGTCCTCCCTATACCAGAAAGAAATCGTAAGGAGAGTTGGGGCCGAGGGATGTCTGTACAAACCTTCTTGTCTTAGTCCTTTTGTGATGCTATAAAGGAGCACCTGAGGCTGGGTAATTTATAAAGAAAAGAGATTTATCTGGCTCACAGTTCTGCAAGCTGCATAAGAAGCATGGCATCAGTATCTGCTTCTGGTGAAGGCCTCAGGCTGCTTCCTCTCATGGAGGAAGGGTAAGGGGAACGGGTGTGTGCAGATCACGTGGCGAAAGAGAAAGCAAGAGAGAGGAGGAGATGCCAGGCTCTTTTCAACAACCAGCTCTCATGGGAACTAACAGAATAAGAACTCACTCATTAGCATGAAGACAGCACCAAGAAATTCATAAGGGATCTGCCGCTATGACCCAAACACCTCCCATTAGGCTCTATTCCCAACATCAGAAATCAAATTTCAATGTGAAATGTGCAGGGGTCAAACAAACCAAACTATAGCACCTGTGAAACTAACCCTTATCTTCTTGGTCACTTGTCCACTCAGTTAACTACCCTAGTTAGCCCCTTTGCCTCCCCACATTTTCACAACTTACTGATCTTTGTCCAATTCAATACACAAGTGTTCAACTCTAACTGCATCCTTGGGTCTTCATTTCCCTATGAAGCCTCCCTTGCTACATAAAACTTGCATTAAATAAATTTGTATGCTTTTCTCTTGCTCATTTGTTTCATGTCAATTTAATTCTCAGACCCAGCCAAAAAAATATAAGAGGGTATAGGTAAAATGTTGCTTCTCCTATAATTCGAATCATATAATGACCTCATCCTATAGGCTGGGACCACGGAATAAAAAGTAGTCATTTTCCAGGCCTCTTTTCTTCCTAAACATCCCATCGTCCCTCCCTTTGGCATTATTGATGTGTTGGAAATAATTGGGTGTGCCCCTGGGTGAGAAGCTCTTGATAACAAGTGTGCAAAAGACTGGAGAATTTATTCATTCAGTCCTTCCCATTGAATTCACCCCTCAAAAATCCTCAGGGGGCCAAGTATAATTAAACAACATTAATTAAAATACTAAAGAACAGAAAAGGGCAACCGCAGGAGGGACAATGGAGCAGCATCAGAGAGATGGAAAATAACAAAAATAGCAACAATCACTATGCATTAAAGCCCAGGAAGTTGACAGCTCAGCTGGAGTGCCTTTAGAGGAAAACTTCACGGACACCACCCTGAAAGGAAATGAGAAAACATGGCGGCAGGAAGGAAGAGTCCCAGTGGTGCACAAAGGGTCTCCTTTCAGTCTCCACAGACATCCGAGAGGTTCATGGCCTTTGTAGATCATAATTGAACATTTTCATACGATTGCCTTCAGAAATTTCCATTAATACGGAACAATATCACTGCTCTTGTGATTAATGTGCTGCTGCATGGTCTCAGTGTTTTGGTTTTTAATTAAAAAGAAAGAATTCCAGCATCTTGCTAAATTACAGAAGGATTCTTTTACACTTATTTTTCTAGCTCAACCTCCACTGGATTTAAAAATTAAGCACTTAAACCCACCATTAGTGGTAATGTGGTTCCAGTTTAAGTGGCTGAGATACACTGGGGATGGATGACCCCTAAGATGGGAGTGTGGGGTCTTGTCAGATCATCAGGGTGATGACCAAGGTAACCTGACTCTGAGTAACTCTCCCCAGAGATAACAAGTGTTGTCTACTTGTTATAGTGTATATCCTTCCAAAGATAATCTATGCACAGATTTGCAAATATATGCACAAATATATTATTTTATATAAATAGGAATATATTATACATACCATCTGTATAACTTGGTTGCTTTTTTTCGCTTAAAAATGTGTCTTAGAGACCTTTCCAGACCAATCACATTTTATTTCACAGATTCCCTATAGTTTGTTTAGCCAATCCTCTAGTTAAGTTTCCACTCATTGTTATAATCAGTGCTGAGGTGAGCAACCTTGTATACCCTTGTACATGGGCCAGCTTCATATGTGCAAATATATTTATAGAATAAATTCTTATAAATAGAATTGCCAGGTCAAAGAACATGGAAAATGGAGATAAAAATAGCGTCTATTTTCTTGAGTTGGTTTGAAGATTACATGAGTGTTTGCATCTAAAATCATACCAAAATCCTCAATAAAATAGCTGCTGCTTTTGAAGGCACTGTGTTGGGCTTTGGAGGGAGAGGGGCTGGGGGAGGGCAGAAATTCATAAACATAGGTCAACCCACAGTCCCTCCTTCAAACACTTAAAGTCCGGTAAGGGTAATTCTTGATCACAGGGCGAATTAGCAAATGCTATCTTGAACATATACACAAAGTTCTAACAAACAAAAAGAATAAATCAATAAATTTCAAGTGGAAAAGTTTTCACAAAAATATGGAGTTTATGAGCTTAGTTTGAGCATGGGAAGGATCTAAATAAGCAGTGAGAAGGCAAAGGCAACATATCAAATGAAGGAAATCAAGGGAGCAAAGACCAGAGGCAGCCAGGACTGACCATCAAAAGCACATGGGGTCCTTGGAAATCAAGTTAGTCAGGAAGACCAATATCTATCTAGATAAACCTCAAGCATGTGCTTCATTGATAGGCATTTTGACAGTTTGCTAAAAACAGATAAGGACTGAGAAGATGAGACTTAAGCATGGTAAATTTTGGTGCAGAGCCTTGGTTGATTTCTCATCTTGGAAGGATGCTCTGAAGACTTAGGGACTCCAAGAGCTGAGAAGTTCTTAAAGTTTCAACATGGAACACACACTCCCCCATGCCATATTCCCTAAGAAATTATAGCAGAGCTGAATCACCGCAATCATTGGTTCCAGAATCAAAAGGAATAGTGATTACCAGCTGGCCTTTTAGAAGTCATCAATATTTCATCTAAATGCTGCAACCACCACATCTGTCTTTACTGATAACTGTTTCTTCCTGGGGAATAGAGACTGACAACTCACATTTCACAATTTGGCTTAAAAAACCTTATGAGTACCTAGTGGCTTAGCTGAATCTCAATGGTGTCACTAGAAAAGTTTGCCAAGGAAACCTGCACATTGCAAGTTTCTTTGAAATGTTCAGAAAGATTGTCATACCTGCCCTGATGTTCTGTGGATGTTTCCTAAAGCATCTCTCCTCGTTGGGGCTGTGGGGTGGCACCTGGTACAAGACCATAGTGTCCAGCTAGGGCATGCTCCCAGGCCTGGCATCACATCTGCATGTTAGAAACAGTAAGTCACCAAATGGTGAAACTTTTCATGAACAGGAACATATACAGATTTTATAAACCAGAAACTCATTCTCAGTATGGTAACTTGGTTCATTTTATAAAATTCTTAGGTCAGCCCCAATGACCTGCTATTCAAACTGTAAATCTGAGAGCCATCTTTTGATTCCTTCCTCTCCAATCTCCCCCCAGTTCCTGCCATATCAAATCAGTCATCAAACCCAATCATTTCTACTTTACAATCTTGCATCAGTATGCCTTCTATGTCTTTCTCTCTGGTCCTCATTCTCTCTTCCCTCCATCATTATAACAGCTTCTGAACAAGTTTGCCTTGCATCTGGTCTCACCCTGGCCTTTTCCCTCCTCCATGCAGTCACCAGAGTCATCTTTCAAAAATACAGATCAGAAACACAGCTCTTACATCTGTGTTTGGGATCTTACATCTATGTGCTCTTACTTCTCTCTTTGGGGTGTGCTCCTGGCCTCCAGAATCAAACCTAAACTCTTTGGTTTCGCATTCAGGGCCCCTCCTAGCTTGGCCCCTCTACCTTTCCAGCTTCCTCTCCTTCTGCTTTCTCCCATTCCCCACATTGTCCAGCCACACAGAGATTGTGTGGCATTCCTGGGATAGACCATTAGCTTGTATAACTCATTCCTTCATCCCCACAGTTACTTCTGGAATTCTCTTCCTTTCCTTGTCCTCTTCCCATTTTTCAATACCCAGCTCCTGCTGAAGCTTCCCAAGCAACCACCAAGCAGAGACAGTCACTTTCCTTTCCTTTCCATTAACAAGCACACTTGTGTCCTTCAGATGATCTCTCTCCAAGGAGACTATGTTTGAGAGAAAGCCAAATCTGGTCCATCTCTGGGAGCAAAATTCTAAAAGGCAGATTTAAAATGTCTTTGGAAATACATGAGGTTTGAAATCACAGAGTTCTAGGATACTTTTTTCTACTTCTTAATGGTATAGTCCTATGCACCGAATAGCCAAACTACCTCAGTTTGCTTTGCTGTGAAATATCAGTCTGAATGAATAAAAAGTAATTTCTGATTCTCCTACATCCTTTGAAATTAAGGCATAACTCAAGTTATCTCTTAAGACGTCAGCTTGTGTCAAACATAAACCTTGCTTTTTTATATTTTAATTTTGCTATATTCTGTCATTAAAACCTTATTTGAGAGGTTTCTAAAAAGAATAATGGGAGTATATTTTATGTGAAAGACATACACTAGCTATAAACATTCAACTGATATCTAAGAGTACAAAAAAGAAAACAAACAAACAAAAATCTCCTCCAAATCCAACCCCCTCCCTGTAAATCATCATCCCTACTGAGGGACTATCACTGCAGACATTGCTCTTTGCATTTATACAGCAACTGGGACTATGTTTCTCATGTTATTTAAATAAAAGGTTTTTAATTTAATATTAATTGTATTTAACAGAAGAGAGAAGAATTGCCAAGACACTGAAGAAATTGCTAAACTTTAGATAAATGTTTCTTCACCACAGAGATACTCATTTCTAAAAGTTCTGTCAAAACCAGGAAAACTTTAATTAAAAATGAAAGAGGTGGAAGTCTTTTTTTTAACTTTATATTTGAATTTTGGACAAATGCTGGCATTCATTCATTCATTCGCTATCTACCACATGCGTGACTCTGCAAAGGCACTGGCAATTTAATAGTGCAATCAATAAATATGAAAATTTCAGATGGGGATGTGTGCTAGGAAGAGAAATAAAGCAGAGTAAAGTGTCAGAAGGGCCAATTATGATCAGGTAGGCATAGAGAGCTTCTCTGGGGATAAGAGAAGGAGCCTTAATGAGAAGGAGAACTAAGGCATGAATACATGTGGGGAAAGAGCATTCTAGACAGAGAGAATTGCAAACTCAGATGCCCTAAGGCTGGTGTCAGTCCATTTTTGTGTTGTTATAAAGGAATACTTGAGGCAGTGTTATTTACAAAGAAAAGAGGTTTGTTTGGTTCAGGGTTCTGCAACCTGTACAAGAAGTATGTCGCCAGCATCTGCTTCTGGTGAGGGCCTCAGGAAGTTTCCACTCATGGCAGAAAGTGAAGGGGAAGTGGTGTGTGCAGATCACATGATGAGAGTGGAAGCAAGAGAGAGAGAGGAGGTGCCAGGCTCTTTTCAACAATCAGTTCCGGAGGAACTAACTGTGTGAGAACTCACTTATTACCATGGGGACTGCAACAAGCCATTCATGAGGGATCCACTCCCATGACCCAAACACCTCCCACCAGGCCCCACCTCCAAGATTGAGGATCAGGTTTCAACAAGAGATTTTAGGAGGACAAATATCTAAACCATATCAGCTGGACCAGCTCAGCATGTCACAGCAACAGCAAGAAGGTCAATGTGCTGAGACCTGAGTGAGCAAAGGATAGGAGATGAGAGGAGGCTGGAGGCCAGGATATGCAGAGCCCGATAAGCCTGGGTAAGACATTTAAGGTTTATTCTGTTTGTAATGAGAAGCCATTCGAAGGTCTTGAGCAAGGAAATGGCATGACCTGGTTACATTTTGAAAAGATCACTTGAACTGAGCCATAGAAAATAGCTCTGGTGGGCCAGGGCAAGAGTAGAGGCAGGGAGAAAAATTGACAGGTTATTGCTATCTGTCCAAAGGCAGAACCAAGAAGACTTGCTACTGAGTGGAATATGGGACATACATTCGCTTCCTATGGATTCTGTACCCAAGAAAAACAAGCTGAGTGGCTTAAGACAATGGAAATGTATTGTCTCACAGTTCTGGAGGTTAGACATCTGAAATCAAGGTGTCAGCAAGGTCATGCTCGCTCTGAAACCTGCAGGGCAATAGTTCCTTGCCTCTTCCTAGCTTCTGGTGGTTTGCTCTCAGTCTTTGTCATTCCTTAGTGGGCAGCTGCTGTAAATTCAATCTTTGCCTTCATTGTCACACAGGGAATTTCCTGCACATTTCTGTCTTTACATGGCCATCTTCTTACAAGGACACCCATCATATTGGGCCAGGGGCCAACGCTATTCCAGTATGGTCTCATCTTGACTAATTACACCATTTCCAAATAAGGTCACATTGTGAGGTACTGGTTGCTAGGATTTCAAAGTATCTTGTTTATGTTTTGTTTTGTTTTGGTGTTTGTTGTTGGGGGCAATATTCAATCCATAACAGGGTGTGAAAGAAAGAGGAAAGTTGAGAAAGATGCCTTGGCTTTGGACCTAAGCAAAGTGCCCTATATGAGAATGGGGGAGAATGAATGGGACAGGTGTGATCAGATTTGCGGGAAGAAGTAAATAAAGAATTGCTTTGAACGTGCTATGTTTGAGATATCTATGCGACAGCTGAGCTGGGAGAATAGAGAAGCCAGTTGTATTTCCAAATTTGTAGGTCAGAATCGGGAAATGGGCTGGGTAAATTTGGAAATCATTAGTGTATTAGGGCTTTTGATGCCATGAAGCTAGATGAGATTGCCTAGGAAGCAAATGCAGGCAGAAGAAAATGATCTAAGAGTTGCACCTTGGGACACTCCAACATTTAGAGGTAGTGAATAAAAGAAGGATTGAACTAAGAATAAGAAGACAGTGACAGAGCTGGCAGTGGGGTAGGAGGAAAGGCAGAAGAGTAGAGTCTAAGAAAGTATTTCAAGAAAGAGGGAGTAACCTAACGCATTAAATAAGCTGAAGGATCTACCAAGATGAGCATTTGGAATTGACCATTAGACTTAACATGGAAATCATTGGTAACCTTGACAAAAGTTTCAGCTGAGTGGTGGTAATTAGACGTTTCAAGAACATGGGACATGAAGAAGGTAAGTATAGAAAACACTTTAAAGATGGTTTTGCCTTTAGAGAAGATAAATAAGGCTATAATTGGAGGGGCATGTGGATTCCAGGGATAGTTATTTTGTATATGGGAGATATTGGGGTATGTTTATTTGGTGAAGGGAATGATTCACTTGAAGGGAAAATTGTTCTTGAAGGAGAGAAACGATCATTAACAAAGCAAAGTATGAGTAGGACAGAGGGATTGGAATCCAGGGCACAAGAATGAAACTTGGCCTTGGGCAGAAGAAGAGACAGTTTATCCTTTATAAGAAAAGGGAAGACAAAGGACGTAAGTATTGTAGATATAGGTAGGTATGCAGACCTACTTATGGAAAATAAGGAGGTTATATTCTGATTATTTCTGCTTTCTTATTTAAAAAAAAAAAGCTAGATCGTTAGCTTAGACTAAAAAGGGGATGAGGGTGAGGTGGGAGGTTGGGAAGAAGGTTGAAGTGGTTATTCAGGAGAATGGACAAAGGAACTGATCAGAAAAATGGATAAGGCTTGCTGAGTTACATGGTCTTAAATTAGAGCAAGACCATTGAGTATGGTTATGGTTTTTTCTAGTCATATTTAAACAGGTGAAAAGCAAACAGAGTACTGCCTTTAGCCAAATTAGACAAGTATGATGGAGGGATACAGGGGTAAGACAGTTAAGTGGTTAAGCAAATGAGTGGTTATAATGATAAACCATGGAATTCATAGATAAAAATGAAAGTAAAGAAATGTAGTGGACTTAATTGATGACTGGGAGGTCCTTACAGGTCAAGTAATTGGTAGAATTTAAACTAGAAGTGTGGCATAAAGATCATAGAATGGGAAACTTGAGTCAAGATTTTGGAGGTGGTGCCATTATTAATAATTGGTGGCTGAACTGTGACAGAGGAAAAGACAAAGAAAAAAGGGAATCAAGAAGCTGAGAGGTCAGGCTTTTGGATGAGCAGTCTACATAGATGTTGAAGTCACCAAGCATGATGATTATAGAGATAGGCAGTAAACCAATTGCTAACATTCAATGAATAAATGATCAAAAGAGAATAGCCATAAAGATTGGGCATAAGTGCTACAAAAAGGGTAAATAGGAGGTGTAACTGATGACATTTGCTAAGGAAGCTGGAAGGCTTTAGGGAAAAAGAAAAAGCAATGGTCAGGTAGCAGCAATGAAAAATCAAGGACACCTACCCCTTTGCTAGGTCCTATAACATTGGGGTATCAGGTTAATGGGGGATTTCTTCTCTTCTTCCTAGCACTGTTCTTCTACCCTTCTCCCCTTCTCACTCATCTTCCCAGATGACCTGTTCACAGCTGAGCACAGGAGGAAAGGGAATTTAGGGAAAGATCTTACTTTGCTGGTACCTTTGTGACATCTGGAGACTCTTTTAGGGGTTTCTTGCAGTTTGGGAAACTGGGAAACTCCAATGGAAATTTTTACAATGTGGGTGATGCCTTTCCTCTGGCCTGGCTATATACGACTCCAACTCCTGAAACCTGGCATCCAGAGACAGGCCTTGTATACATTCCTGTTAGAGCCCCCACTGCCCTCCCAATGGCCCTCGTGGACAAAGCCCCTTGGGCGAAGTCTACATTTCATGCTGGTTTTCCCAATGCCCACATCTGCTGTATGGGAAACATTCCTGAAAGCTTGCCCCTGCCAGTGGTGGAAGTGGCACCTACCCCCAAAGCAATTATCCTCCTCTTTGTTCTGCTTCCTGGGGTCGAAAGCCTGCTGCAACCTCCTGCCTTTAGATTTCATATATCTGAGTCTACTACCAGTCTATTATATCCCTTCAACCCTCAGAACACATATCAAGTTCTAAAGGTGAAGACCTTCACACCAAGCCTGAAGTGATCTCAAAGCATCATCCCTCTCAGCAACTCTCCACTGCCCAGGGAAGGGAAAACTGCCACAGCACGGCAGCCTTGTTCTCCAGAGATATTTTTTTCTTTCTCCTTTGATGTTCACTCTTTCAAACACTCCAGGAGAGTGACGGACTAAGGGATCAAAATATAATCCCTTAATATTCTTATACTCTTTTTTTTTTCAGAGACAAGTGAACATTTATTTTTGGTGCTTTCTTCCTATGTGTATTTCAAGTCTTTTTCAAAACAAGGCCCCAGGAATCTCCAGATTCAATTATGTCCCTGGGCTTGGTCGACCACTGCAGGAGTCTTAGGGAGCCTTGTACAAATGCTAGAGTTACTCATTTACCAACATTAAACCCTGGGATAGAAGATGCACCAAAGCAGGACTCCTTCCTCCATGGAATGTGCTGATTTCAGACAAGATGGCGGCCAATGTAGAAAATGCTGGAATTTTTCCTTGGAACTGGATTGTGATGAGAGGTGCTTGCCATGAACATCAACTACTATCTTTTCTTTGACCCTTCCTTTCCAGTTTTTGAAGATAAAGCAGGAAATAATCTTCTCTGAAGATACTCAATAAAAATTCCAAGAAAAAAAAAAAAAACAGAAACACATGCTTCCACTTCACTGATAAAAATTTACTGCAGTTTGGCACCTGGATCTAGTTAAGCAGGCAGATGAGCTGATTGATGCATTCACCCTGATAGCCAGGTGTGCCCATCTCCTTGAGGAAGCCCACTCTATTTTTAGTACCATGATGGGCCACTGAGAGGGCACAAGAACTATGAGATCTCCTAGAAATGCTTCCCTGGGAAGGCAATTTCATGAATGAGATCTTCCAAGCAAATGGCACCAAACTTCCCCAGGTGCTCCTCAATAACTGTGTTGGCTGTCAGTGGGAGGGTCTTATTCTTGACCTTGGCTTGTCCACGTTTCAAAATGAGTTCCAGGACAGACATCAGATTTGGAAATCCCCAGGTCACATAAGGTTCCACAATATGCAGCATTTTTAGGTTCTGGGGAGTGACTTTTACAAAGACACCATTAAAAATTTCCTTTAGGCAAAGTCTTGCAATGGTTCTCTGCACCAGTAAACTCACACCATCAATCCTTTCGATGCGTACAACAAAGCCAAGGAATGTTTATCTGGCAATTCCAAGGCATGAGATTTCACTTCTAGTCATCTGAGATGCATCTTGTCATGTTTCTGCTGCCAGAAATCATGTAGGAATGATTCCAGTCGCTTAAGCCTGAACACTTTTCCTTTCCTCTGATCCTTCTTTGCCAAAAGTGCCTCCTTTGCCTGGGTGGCTTTGAAGGCTTGATAAGCCTTCCCCTTTATCAGGAGATTTTCTGGAACCAAAGAGGTTTTTCTTTGCTCTTGCTCTGCCATCTTTCTAGTGTTGCAGCTACTGCTTTTTGAGACGGAGTCTCGCTCTGTCACCCAGGCTGGAGTGCAGTGGCGCAATCTCAGCTCACTGCAACTTCTGCCTCCTGGGTTCAAGCGATTCTCCTGTCTCAGCCTCCCGAGTAGCTGGGACTACAGGTACGAGCCACCTTGCCCAGCTAATTTTTGTATTTTTAGTAGAGATGGGGTTTCACCATATTGGTCAGGCTGGTCTTGAATTCCTGACCTCAGGTGTTCCACCTGCTGCCTCCCAAAGTGCTGGGACTACAGACGTGAGCCACCATGCCCAGCCTCTTACATTCTTGCTATAAGAATATTTTTGGCCATTCCCTCCAAGAGTTCTGCAAATGGAGTCCAGCACCAAACTTTGAAACATGGGGAAAGGTGGCACCTAGGGTTTTATCCTTAGCCTTGGGAACCTCTCCAGACACCCAGACAGGAAGAGTTCAGTATTAACACACTGCTACATTAGTAACTAATATTCTCATCCTTCTTCACTCCTAACAAAATTTAGATTTTGTTAATAATTTTTACTTCCCGAGGTTTATAAATCTTGGATTTGGTTCTATAACTCACAATAAAAGGACTACCAGTGCTTTTTTTTTTTTAACCTTTTTAATTCCTCAGGCGGGAGGGGTGTTTAATTTCTTGGTTGGCTGGATTTCATTGTCAGGTTGTTTTGCTCACATATGCTTTACTCACATTATGTCTGAGAAAGACCTTTGCTCAGATACTCAAAAGATATCTTGACAACATACACTACTCACATGGCACATTTTCTTCTGCTCAACACCTTGTAGACATTGCTCCATTGGCTTCCAACTCTAAATGATCCTCTAGTCCTTATATAGTGGACTCTCCTTTCATGAATTGGAGAAATCAATGACCGCCTTGATTTTACAGCTGAACAGTAGGTATTCATGTTCTTGTTTTCTCCCAAGTAAAGCTCATATGTGCTATAATTCTCACTGGAGTATTTCCCACATATGGTCTTCATACGCAAGAGATGATTATATTGGTAGAATATCGTTGGGTCAAACCCTCTTTTCCCTTGGACTTTAGACGTTGTTCCATTGTGTTCTGGCATTGAATATTGCTATGAAAAAGTATTAGGTCAGCGAGATTTTGTTCATTTGTAGGTATCTTGATTTTTCTGCCTAGGTACTTGAAGAGATCTTTCTTCTTTTTAAAAAGGTTTATAAGACATATATGCCACCAAAAAATCATATGAAAAAAAGTTCAACATCACTGATCATTAGAGAAATGCAAATCAAAACCACAATGAGATTCCACCTTACACCAGTCAGAATGGCTATTATTAAAAAGTCAAAAAATAACAGATGCTGGCGAGGTTAGGGAGAAAAAGGAATGCTCACACACTGTTGGTAGGAGTGTAAATTAGTTCAGCCATTGTGAAGGACAGTGTAGTGATTCCTCAAAGACCTAAAGACAGAAATACCATTCAATCCAGCAATCCCATTGCTGGGTATATACACAAAGGAATATAAATTGTTCTATTATAAAGATACATGGACGCCAATGTTCACAGCAACACTATTCACAATAGCAAAGACATGGAATCAACCTAAATGCCTATCAATGATAGACTGGATAAGAAAATGTAGTACATATACACCATGGAATACTATGCAGCCATAAAAAGAATGAGATCATGCCCTTTGCAGAGACATGGATGGGGCTGTAGGCCATTATCCTTAGCAAACTAACACAGGAACCGAAAACCAAATGCTGAATGTTCTCACTTACAAGTGGGAGCTAAATGATGAGAACACATGGACACATACAGGGCAAAAACACACACTGGGGCCTATTGAAGAGTGGAGGGTGGGAGGAGGGAGAAGATCAGGAAAAATAATTGATGGGTACTAGGCTTAATATCTGGGTGATGAAATAATCTGTATGACAAACCCCCATGACACAAGTTTACCTATGTAACAAACCTGCACATGTACCCCTGAACTTAAAATAAGTTAAAAAATAAATTATTTAACAACATGTGTTCAGTAAATTCTAATGTTCTGCATCAGCATTCTATATCATTTTGTCAATATTTCCTGAAACATGTTGAGTTCTTTCAATATGCATATTAGATTTTTACTTATTTCAGGGAAAATTTTATTCTGTCACAACTTTGGCTATATTTTTTGGTGTCACTTGTTTCTATGTCATTTATTCTATAGTTTCTTGCACATAATTTATTTTGTTGGACGATGTTGGATCATCTTTATTAATCACTTATATCTATTAGTCCTTCTTGAACTGCTTTTCTCTCTTGAATATTTGCTGCATTCAATCGAGCCTTTCTTCTATGTTAGCAATTCAATTTTCAGCTATGGCCATTCTAATCCTTGAAAATTCTAATTTAGTTAAAAATTATGTAATGCAGTTGGGTGTTTTTGTTTCTCTGCATTCCTCTTTTTCATCTTATTCTGTTTTTCTTTTTAAATCTGTTGTCAAACACTTATTTAATAAAATTCATAGTTTTATTAAGCTCTTTAGAGTAAAATACTCTCGGGTAATCTTTCCCATAAGTTGTCCTCTTTTGCAGACTGTTTATCAGTCTTTAGGGTGCTAGACTGATCTTACCTTTTCCTGTACTATTTTAACAAAACCATTATTTTTATTGTTAACAGTTACTGAATGGTTCTCTGTGTGCCAGACCTGTTCTCTGCAATTTCCATATATTAATCCTCTAATTATTATAACACAACTCTGTTAGGCAGATACAATTATTTGCTCCATTTTAAAGATGATGAAACTGTACGTTTGAATAATTACTATGATGTTTCTTTTCATTTTGCTCAGGCTTATGTGGGCACTTTCATCCACACATTTTCCTTGCTATAGTTTAGTACAGATGAGTTTTCTTTGGTACCATGTTCACCTTAATATTATACCTGCTTATCTTCCCTTTCCAACTATAGTTTGGGGACTCAGAGTAATGTGTCCTATTATTTCTATAACCATAGAATTTGGAAACAGGGGGAGAAAGACAGAACTCCCTCTTCAAAGGCTATATAAAATGTCCTGGGTTTGTTACCCTTAACTAAAAATGCTATATTAGGTCTCCAAGTTCAGGAAAAAGCCTTGAAAAACTGAATACTCCTACATTTTTTCTCTGCATTAGATGCCATCCTAGGATGCTGCAATGACTGAAACTGAAGCTTTTTCTCTTGAGGATTTTCCTTTATGTTTCCTCCAAGTAGCTCACTCACCTCCTTAGTGTATTTCTTCTGAAATTTGGGATTTAAGGGGAAATTCTCAAGACGTGTTAACAAGTCCATCTTCTTTCCCCAATGCAGCTTTGAGGTGGGGCAGAGGCTATGTTAAGACCCACAAGGAATCTTTCCAGTAAGGTTGATTTCTTTCTTAGGACCCCATTTTTAAAGTTAGGACACTAAATGGTATCCCTTCCTGCTTTCCTTTTTTATTATTTTACTATTTTTTATTTATGTGATCAGGTAATAGGGAGTTTCTATGCCCTTGATTCATCCTGCTATCTTTACCGAAAGCTTGACTGGTACTTTATGACATTAAATAAATATATCTGGTAACCAGATATATTTATCTGGCCTTAAGAGATCTGCCTTTGCCACTTGGAATGCTCCCTCCTGGAAGTCAGGCCCTGTATAAGAAGTTCAACTGCCCCTAAACCACCACTCCATGAAGAATCCTAAGCAACTCTCTTCCCACTAGAGAGAGAGAGAGGCCATGCAGAGGAGCACTGGGGTGCCAGGCAGAAGGATGGAGCTTCCTCAGACCTTCCAGTCCAGCCCAACAACCAGCTGAGCCACAGCCAAACCATATAGAGCAGAAGTTCCCAGCCCTGCTCTGCCTGGATCCCTGACCCACAGCAAGTGAGGAGCAAATAAAATGTTATTGTATAAAGCCACTACGTTTTGGAGTAATTTATTATACAGCAATTGATAACTAAGACAGTTCCTGTGCCTCTAGTCCTGCTACTCTAGACCCTTGCCATCTTACCACCAGCACTGTGTTCCTGAACTCTGCTGGGACCATGCCACTGTCTTCCCTATAGAATCCAATTCTGCTTTTCCCCAGAAGAGAATATTTCCATTTTATCATAAAAGCCTTGTACATGTATGGTATCAAAGTACTGAGATTCAACTACAAGACAAGTCTCATGTTTTGTTTCATTTTTTATACGTCTATTCTATGGACTAAGTATCACCTGAAAAAACACAGTCTTCAGAAGCTGTTAGCAGTTTTCAGACTAGGGGACTTCTAGAATTTTCCTCCTTTTTGTATGGTTACATTGGTAAAGATGCTTTAGTCATAGAATAGTTTCTGGACATAGTCTTCCTACAATCTAAGAATAGAAGTTGATCCTTTAAAATCAGACTTAGAAAAATAAATAAAAATTTACAAAAATAAAATCATACACAGGAACTTTAACTTTTACATTTTTCTGTAAAGTGAATACGCAAATAGTCTCAAAAGAAAAAATGTTCCCATTACATATGTTTTAAGTGAATTTCTCCCCATGGAAGCCACCTCTGAGGAGATATTTTTTAAATATCTTAAAATATAGCTTCTACAGTGTTTTTCCCAACTGCTAAGTTGAGACCTGATTCATACTTCTGATTTTGCTCTTTGGGATGGGAGAAGGGGGAATAGAAATGATGATTAATTACAAAAGAACCACTTCCGCAAAGCCACAGCAGGGGGAGGGCAAAAGCAGATGCCTTCTGATTCACTTTGAGGAGATTTGCTCATCTTCCTTCTTTGGCTTGTGTTTTTGGCTTGTGTCTGTCATTCGGCCCCCAACCGGGATGTGTTTTTACATTCATTTTGTGTTTAGAAAAGATACATCCAATCAAAAAGTTTAAGCTGCTGTTGACATTAACAAAGCTGATGAAGATAAAAAAGGAAAACCTAGTGTCTTAGTCTGTTTCATGCTGCAATAACAGCACAGGGCTCACTGTATTACCAGGGTCAGGGCTCAGTGTGTGACCAGGATTGGGGTTCAGTATGGACCAGGGTCAGGGCTCAGTGTGTGACAAGGGTTGGGGCTCAGCCTGTGATTATGACCAGAGTTCCATCTGGAGCTGCTGTCATAAGCTAATGTTTTCAGGGCCTTGGCTTCCCCTTAGAGCAAGATCACAAGGGCTCAGGGACTGCCTGCTGAGAGCAAGGTAAGGTAATCCTTAAGAGAATGGGCTGTGGAATAAGACAGGCTGGTTCAAATCCTGACTCACTACTTGCCAGCTCTCACCTTGGGCAATGTCCTGAGCCTCTAAACCTTGCATTGCTCACCTGTAAATGAAAATAAGAGGATGCACCTGTATTAGTTCATTTGTGCTTCCATAGCAGAATACCTGAGACTGAATAACTCATAAAGAACAGAAATTTATTCTCTCAGAGTTCTGGAGGCTGGGAAGTTCAAGATCAAGGTGCTGGCATCTGGTGTAGGCTTTCTTACTGCATCCTCACGTGGCAGAAAGCAGAAGGGCAAGAGAGAGCTAACTCCCTTTGTCAAGGGCATCTAGTAATCTCATTTATGGAGGAGAAACACTCATGGGCTAATCACCTCCTAAAGGCCTCATCATTTAATACTGTCACAGTAGTAACACCTGAATGTGAGAGGGAATGTAGTCAAACCACATCATCTAGGTATGTTGACTTATCCATTCCTAAGGCTTCAATGCCAGGGACTTGTTGCGTCTTTAAGCTACATCTCTCTCCTGAGCTCCAATGCCTATTCAACTTCTCCATGCAGAGGAGTCTCAAACTCAGCATGTCACAAACCAACCTCAGCTTTGGCCACACTCACACTCATCACACTGCCCCAGATCTCTCCTTTTCTCAGTGGATAGTGTCACTTATGCCAACCAGAAACTCAGGAATCAATCTTGACCCTTCCATCCCCTTCCACAAACTCAGGAATCAATCTTGACCCTTCCATCCCCTTCCACAAGTCCAGTCAAGAGGCAGGTTATGTAATTCTACTTCTAAAACATCTCCCATGGGCATCCCTTTCTATCACTGTTGCTACTGCCATGCGTCAGGCCTCTTTATCTCTTGTCTAAGAAATCACAATATTCCAGTTAGTCCTATGGTAGATGGTGTTTAACAAAGTAGCTGTGCCAATGTCTCCATCCCCCATGTCTTATGCGATATGACCTTGCCTCCCCCCCATCAAGAGGTGGAGTCTATTTCCCTTCTTCTTAAGTCTGAGCTGGCCCCATGACCTATTTCAACCCATAAAAGCAGCATGGTTGTAATGTGGAAGTAACTTCCAAGGCTGGCCTTAAGAGATCTGCCTTTGCCACTTGGAATGCTCCCTCCTGGAAGTCAGGCCCTGTATAAGAAGTTCAACTGCCCCTAAACCACCACTCCATGAAGAATCCTAAGCAACTCTCTTCCCACTAGAGAGAGAGAGAGGCCATGCAGAGGAGCACTGGGGTGCCAGGCAGAAGGATGGAGCTTCCTCAGACCTTCCAGTCCAGCCCAACAACCAGCTGAGCCACAGCCAAACCATATAGAGCAGAAGTTCCCAGCCCTGCTCTGCCTGGATCCCTGACCCACAGCAAGTGAGGAGCAAATAAAATGTTATTGTATAAAGCCACTACGTTTTGGAGTAATTTATTATACAGCAATTGATAACTAAGACAGTTCCTGTGCCTCTAGTCCTGCTACTCTAGACCCTTGCCATCTTACCACCAGCACTGTGTTCCTGAACTCTGCTGGGACCATGCCACTGTCTTCCCTATAGAATCCACGCCAAGCTTCTTAACTCTTTGCTAAATATCCTTCTAAGTCAGCCCCCTTCGCTCCTGCCTAACATCAGCTTTTGTCCCTCCTTTTTTCATACTTGGCCTTTCCCAGTTCCCTCAATGCCCCAGACATTCATCACCCCACCAGTTGTACCATGTGATCCTATATCCCTGGAATAGTCTTCCTTCATCCAAACTATACCTGGTATAAACCCAATGCCTCTGAAGTCTTAGAGGACCAATAGCTGTCACCTATGCAGCCCCTCTGCTAGCACTGCTTGTCTACTGTCCCCTTCCTAGACCTGACCATATGCTGGAACCACTAGGATACACTGTTAACAACACACATTTCTCAACTTCTTCTCAACCTACTGAATCATGGCCTGGATGAGGCCTACAAATATGGATTTTTGAGGCACCTCAAGAGTTACAGACACAGCACAGCAGAAACTGGTATTAGGGCTGACTTTGTATTGTAATTATTTGCCGAGTTGCCTCTTTTCACCACTAGGCCGCCGTTCCCATAGGGCAGTAACCACCCACTCATCTCTATGTCCGTGGGTTTAGCCTCCTCCCCTACTGAGTATGGGAATGAAGGAGTGGCTTATCAGGAGGTCTGAAATGCGAGTCAGAAAGGCCAGGAGATCAATGTCCTTCTTGAAGGAAGAAAGAAACCAAAGAAGCCAGGAACCGGACCTCAGTTCTTGTGCCCATCACCTGCAGCTCAGCACAGTACTTCCCACACTTGTCCCCTTAGTAAGCCCCCAGAGTACAGAGACTGCATCTGATTCATCTCTCTATCCCAGAGCCTAGTCTAGTGCTTGGAATATAATAACTGCTATAAAGATTGATGGAATGAATGTTTCTTGTAAGCCAAGAGGAAACAGACCAGCTCTGATGGAGGCTTCTCCTATAGTTGGTTTCAGGCCATGTCCCTCAGGCTTGGTCTTGGTAACATTGATCTTTGCTGTTCATAGACATTCCCTCCCACAATTCATCCAGTTCTGAAAGGGCTGGATGCCAGTTAAGTGTCTGCCCTGCTTACAAGATCTGCCTACAACTACCTACGAATTCTTGTTTAATTTTCACTCCCAAAATGCTTCTGGACATCTCTGTGTCTGAGGGTGCTGCATCATTATATCAAATCCCATGACTATATCCAGAAAGGTTAATGTTTATTTCTGCTGCTGGGTTCCACCCTGAGTAGGCAACCTGTAGCTAAGTGTTCAAGAGAACAGTTACGGATTTATTAAGGATGGAATAAGACAAATAGAGGCATTAATGATACAAAATCAGCTGAAAGGGAAATCAAGTGATGGAGAGTTTTCCTGAACAAGACATACTCTCTTTGGCACTAAATATTCAAAAGGCAGTTAAGGTGCTATCAATTCACCGTAACTATTTATTTATTGAAATCAGATTTTGTATATTCTTACCCACCTTTAGAGATTTCCTGTTTAAAAAAATGTTTTTCTCAGAGATGTGTTTCTGGAGAACAGTGAGAAAGATAGAGCTTTCGATTATGCAGAATCACTTTCATACATAACAAAGAGATCCAGAATTTAAATCGGAGTCAGCCCTAGAGGGAGCTACGTCAATAAACAAATAGTCCCTGATGCCTTTAAGGGCCCTGAAAATGTTTCATGCACTAGCTGGCAAGCAAATATGACCAGCCCTTTTCCTTTAATTTAAAGCCGTTTATCCGCTGGTGGGTTTGATATTTGTGCTGAGACTGAACCGAAAGCCTGCCAGCCAGTGATGCTCATTAATTCAGAGCTTGCCTGCAGAGCTTCATTCCTGCTTTTCTGTAACATGGGCTCCCAGGATTTCCTGCCAAATGGGACATGGCCTTGTCCCTGCACCTGCAGGCTTCTCAAAGAAGCTTGTTTTTCCCAGTGACGTCTCACACCTCAATCAGCCCGACTGTACATAACTGACTTTAATCGTGTAAAGTTTTTACTTTTCTTGAATCAGAGGTTCAACTCTCAGATTTAGTCCTTGAAATGAATAGCTGTGCAAGAAAGAAGCTGATGTGAACATCATGCACTTAGTTTCTATCTAATTGCATTTATTTAAAATATGTGTTTGTGAGCCTGTCATATGCCAGGCACAGTTGTAAATGGTGAGGATACAGAAAGTAAGCAAAACAGACCATGTGCCTGCCTTCATAAAGTTTATATCATTTGTGAAGACAGACTATAAGTAGACAAATAAGATAACTTCAGATGGTGAACTGTGCTGTGAAGAAGATAAAACAGAGTAATGAGATAAAGAGAAGGAAGCATCTCTGAAGATGTGATATTTGAGCTGGGACCTGAGTGTTGAAGAGAAGCCAGCTGTGCAGGAGTCTGGGGGAAGAACACTCCATGCAGAGGGAATGGAAAATGCAAAGGTGCTGTGGCTAGAATAAACTTGGAAGATTTGAGTGTTTGTGAAATAGAAAATAATAATTATTATTATGTAAATATATTATGTGAGTATATTATTTATATTAGTTAAATGATATATAAATGTATAATTAATATGTCATAATATAATAAATATGTTATTGTAATGTAAACATAGTATTACATATGTGTAATGTGTGAGCAGCATCATGCAATGCAGAGGGCAAGGGGGGTGTTCCCCCTGGAGTGGGTAAAATGATGAGGTTAAGTAACCATACATTGATAAGCTATATACAATGTCTTTATCTCTCCACTCAATTTAGAATCTCCAGTACACGTGTACTACTTGGAATGCCAGGTATAAGACAACAGCTATTTATTCATTTCACATTTATTCAATACTAACTTTGTGCCAGATGGAAGGCTAGAATAGGGATCAACAAACTTTTTCTGTAAAGATTGAGAGAGTGAATATTTTAGGCATTGCAGGCCACATAGGCTGTCTCTCACATACTGTTTTGTTCTTACCATGCTCTAAAAATGTAGAAACCACTCTTAGCATTAGGGCTGTACACAAACAGGCTGCAGGTTAGGTTTCACCTGTGGGCTATAATTTACCAATTCCTGGACTGAAGGTGAACAAGACATGTCCCTATCTTAAAAATGCTCTAAATCTAGTAGGGAAGAAGACAAGAAATTATAATACAGAGTGACAGATAAGACTTCACAGTAGAATGAGAGGAAGGGAACTTCCTGCATTGTTACAAGGAAGGGCGGTTAACTGTATATTGGAAAACCAAAGCATGCTTCCTACAGGAAGTGCCATCTAAGGTAATGAGTAGAAGGTGGCCAAGTGAAGAGGGGAAGGTGAATATTCCAGGTTGAAAGCCAGCATTGGCAAAGGCCTGGAAACGAAAGCGATCACAGGATAAATTCTGGGAACTGCAGATCTCTTCAGTATCTTTAAAATCAAGGGCTATAAACTCAAATTTCTATACAGGCCAGGTGGGTACAAATCACAGAGTACATAAAGCAGGCTATGGAAGGAGCCACAGCTCACCAAGAACACTGCTAATCTTGGTACCAGTGGCAGGGACACAGTAGGAGGTGATGGAGACGGTGCCCTGTCTAAGGGGCAGCTGGTGCTTAGCTTCTGCCTACTGGGGATGTGGCCCAATGTTAGCAAATCTGATTTTTCAGAAGACAAAAGAAGATGTTGATATATTTGATAGTTTCGAAGTTTAAATATCTTTGAAATTTCCATATTGGCACTTGCCTGTAGTCCCAAATATTTGGGAGAATTAAGTGGGAGAATTACTTGAGCCCAGGAGTTTGGGCTGTGAGCTATGATCATGCCACTGCACTCCAGTCTGGGTGACAGAAAAAGACCCTGTCTCAAAAAATTTATATATACATATATAAAATATATACAATTTTTTCAAAGATTGGTGATACATTTTTATTCATTTTAACCACTGCGAAGGTAAATATTTTGTAGGTCTTAAAAAACATGTCTGCACACCAACTTTGGCCCCCTGGCCTCTGGTTTGCAGGCTCTGAGCTTCATCAAAAAGGACCAGAGATGAGACTAAAGGGGTCAGTCAGGGTCATGTATACTGGCTGATAAACAAAAAAAGAAGAAGAAGTGGAAGAGGAGAAAGAAGGAGGAGGAAGAGGAGGAAGACCAGAGGAGGAGGACAGAAGAAAAAGGGAAAGCTGGCCACTTCTCAGAGCTTAGGTGTAATTTGATGCTATGGTGCTTTGCATATATTTTAAGGGAGAGGTCATGTGGATCAGCTAAGCTGTGAAAGTTGAACTTGTTTTTTTCGCCAAATGAGTCTGTTCATTTATTCCTTCATTAGCAAATATTTACTGCACACCAACCGTGCGCCAGCTCCCTTCTAGGCATTTAGTGTACATCAGTGAACAAAGCAGACTGATCCTTGCCCTCAAAGAATTTCCGTTCCAGGGAGTGAGAGGTGGTAGAGGAAGACAAAAACATTAAATGTAAATACATAAATCAATGTTTTAGGAGATGATAGGTTCCATAAGGGAAATAAGGGAAGGCATGAGGGATAGAGAGGAGGTGGAGAGGAACATGTAGTGGCAACTTTAAATAGATGAGTCAGGGCAGGCCTCCTGGAGAACACAATTCCAGATGAGGGAGTTAGCCATGCAGATATCTGGATCAGCATTACAGCAGAGGGAACAGCCAGTGCAAAGGCCCTGAGGACCGAGTGTGCCTGGTGTGTTGGAAGACCTACTAGGAGACCATGTAGCTAGAGGATAAACAGTGGGAGAGTAGTAATAGCAGCAGTAACAGTGGAAGGTGGAAAAGATAGTATTGGCTAACTCCTGCAGCTGTGTGCATCTGTCAGAAGAAGAAAACCTCCATCACCCACAAAAGCCTCTCTATAAAGATGCTGCCTCCAGCAACTGTTCCAAGGAGGCTATCAGCTTCCAGGCAGGCCCCATGGCACTCTAGCCTGAGCCTGACACCTTGGAATCCTAGATTCCTAGACCAGTCAGCGGTCTTCAAACTAGGGAAGGCACATCTCTAGGGGTTGTTGGAGACTTCCTAAGGGATACCTGGACATGGATGGGCTTAAAGGAATCATCGCCCAAGCACTCAGCCTCTGTGTAATCTGTACTAAAGCTTATCTGCCAAGGAATGACCCCCTTGCTCACCAACCTTTTGTCCACTTGACAAAAGAAAAGTAAAAGCACGCCCATCCTCATTCTCACTACGAGGCATTGTCAAGGGTATAAAAGCCTCCAGTGCGCCCCGCAGGGGAAAGCCCCTCAGTGAGTCACTGCAGCATCAGATCCTTGGGGGTCCCGGCTTTCCTGCTTACTTATTTTCCTGTTGGGGTGCAGGAGTGTTAGGCGTGCAGCCTCGTTGGGATGTTTTGAATTAGGTAAAAGTAGAGAGCAGTAGTGGGAGTAATAACAATTTTTGTTTAAAGACTTTGCCTCTCCTGTCCCCAGGCTATTGTCAAAGAATGGATTGCTCTTAAGGGAGAATCTTGTTAGAGCAAAACAGAAAACGCTGGCAGAGAGAGGGAATTTTACAATCCGCCTCTTCCACATATTTAAACATAGGCAATCGCCTGGCAAGGTGGATGCTTTGCAGCTACAACTCCACCTGCCAGCCACCATGCTTTCCATGAACTCCACCGTGTTACTTGGTACAGATTAAGGACTAAGCTTTTGTGGAGAGGAGAATATTCACAAGGCCTGAGCCAGTAAGGGAAGAGGGGCCAGGATCCCAGGCTCCTGTGGGCGGAGGCCTGGGGATTCACTGGTCAGGCAGCCCATGTCTACCTTCCAGGGGAGGAGTTGTGCCTGGGACTGTGTCATTTTATAGAGCATCCGTAAGAAAGCAGCCTTGCCCATGGGAGACAGGTTGTTTGGGGCTTGGCATTTGGCTCCGATGTGCCAGCTGTTTACTGCGGTTGTCTGGCCTGCAAGCTGGCCGGCACCTGGGGCCTTGTAAAGTCCAGCCCTGCCTATCAGGGAAGGAAGCCACCAATCCCTATACCTCCCCAGGAACTAAATAGCAGGGACAGGGAAACCCCTTTCTCTTTCTTTGCTCATTTCAGATTTCTCCTTTCCAATAAAGCTCCTAAACCCATACCATGGGACACTGTGGAATTTGTTTCGAGCCCTGTACATTGGAAGTGGTGACCCCTAAGGGACCCAACAGTCCCTTGCAGATGAACACTGCAGAGAGAAACCCTGCATACTGGGGTTATGGCCTTTTGGAAAGAGCAGAAAAGATGAAGTAGGTTACTCCAGGGATCAGACGTGTGCCCCATGGAGTAAAAGATGTCACTGAGATAGCAATCAGGCTTGGCTGGACCACTTCAAATGGAGCATGACATTGGAAGAATAAATGACCAGGTGGCTTTCGTGTCTAAAAGTCAACACAGCCCTGGAAGGGAAGTCATCCAGCACTAGGGGATGGTGGCTGGGGGCTGCGTGGTCTGCCAAAGGCACCAATATCCTCCCACCTCACTATGGGTCATGGGTTTCTAGGAATCCCCTCCGAGATTGCTGGCAGGGTTGCAGCAGCCTAACACCTTAGAAATTACCCAGGAGTTTGGGGAGGTGTGGTATAGATAGGGATGTAACAACACTTAAAAAAATTAGGGTTCCCTGTCCTTCAGTCAAACCACCACCCACAGGAGGAATGGCTGGATGCAGTTATGAGTTTGCATCCAAAGAGTCAAGTAAATCTGCAGGCAGGCAGGCAATAGGGAGGGGTGACCTAGGGCCCTGCTGCAGAGCACATGGCTGGACTGATCCCAGGAGGGGTGGGGGACATTCGTGCCTTCTGGAAATAGGTGTCCTGGAGCAAAGAGTTCTCCAAGATGCTGAGCTCTCTGGAAGACAGCCTGCCAAGTAGGATGAATCCCTTTCTGGAATGGAGGGGTGGGAGGAAGAATGGGTTCTGGGCTTTGGGCCAAGTTTGTGAGGAGCTGGTCAGCCACTGAGTCCCAAATGGGACTCAGAAAGTTCAGATTAAAGTGAACAGAGTTAGAAACGGGATAGGAAAATTAAAGCAATTGTTGAGGAAAGAAAATATTCAGAAAATATTCAAGGAGCAGGAGGAAATCATGTAGTGAATTGGGTGAGGAGCTTCTGGAGGGGAGGACCCACCTCTCCCTAGAGGTCAGGGTCCATCCTCCACAACCCCCTTGCTCAGAGCTGCTCACAGACATTGTTGACAGCATCTGGTGCCACCCCCATCAGGTACCAAGGGTCCCTCTCCCCTGCTCTGAGTCCGTTCAGACATGGGGCACTGGGGCTTCCCCGTCACCTTCATCCAAGGAAGGCATTACAGCAAAAATCAGAGGAACCCCAGATATTCAAATGTTCAGCATTTTTCACCTCCTATTAGCCAAAGAGAAAATGATAGCATAACTTCCAGACTGATTCATTTTTTAGCAATTGGATATTGTTCTCTTTCACTTACCATATAAGGAAAGTTTGATCATGCTGTTTCGTAACATTGAAGGAGTTATTTCTCATCTTTATATTTGACTCTTGTTTAATTATTCTCCAAAGCAGAAGAACAATGTTTGATACATGCATGCATCCATATTTAGCAGATCTAGTTTACAAAAGTCCTTTGACATACATATAACAGTGCCCTATACAAATTCAGAACAGAGGAGCTGCATATGGATTTATGATCTTTTCTTATTAATATTGTGAAATGGATAAATCACATTAGTGCTACATCATTTTAATCTTGACGACTGATTTTATTATCTAACCTACAAGATGGGTTCCATAATTTTTTGCCAGTAGTATTTATAATAGTCCTTGAAATGCTTATTAACATGTTTGGTTGAATTGAAAAAACAATGTCAGATTTTTATCTTAAGGGAAAATAAGAATTATTTGTCTGATTGGTTTTACAGTGAGGATTGACTTTGCCAAGTAGATTATATGGAAGTTATTTTTCACATATTTAATAAACCAAACCTATAGTTCCAGGATTTTGATGAGAATACATTCAAAACACATGATAACAGAAAAGCACTATATAAAAGTAGAAGGAAATTAATAACATATGGATCTTTTCCAACAATTTAAAAAATACGTCGATTAAACAAGGTGCCTCTATGAAAAAGAATAGTTGGGATTATTAACAGTTAATTGACAGTATTGTAAAAGCCTTTTTTGTATACTTCCCAGGAATTGAAACAGGGAATCAGGCTCTAATGAATGAACAACAAGTCAGGCGGTTCCCAACTCTTTGCTCTTAACAAAATTAAAAACAATCTTGATTATAAATCAGTGTATAATTTTTGACAAATAACTCAAAAGGTAGTCAAACAATCAAGTGATAGTGATATAGCAAATTTCCATTTCTGTGTACTTTTGTATGTGAACATATTTTCTCAGTGCTTACATCTATTAAAAAAAGAGTAGAGATAATACAGATGTTGGACTCTGCCTCATTGCATAAATGTCATATTCATATGGAGACATATGAAATAATTAGGAAAATGCCTCATCATCTCATTAACAAATGTATTTCCAATAAAAATTACTTATATTTAATACAGTCATGTATCACTTAATGCCAAGGATACGTTCTGAGAAAGGCATCGTTGATTTTGTTGTTGTACGAACATCACAGCGTGTAGTTACACAAACCTAGATGTATAGCCTACTTCACACCTAGGCTATATGGTAAAGCCTATTACTCCTAGGCTACAAACCTGTACTGCATGTTAGTGTACTGAATACTGCAGGTGACTGTAACATAATGGGCAATTTTTGTATATCTAAACATTGAAAAGGTACAGTAAAAATACAGTATAAAAGGTTTTTTATACCGTACGCTTCTCTAGAGCACTTCCCATGAGTGGAGTTTGCAGGAGTAGCAGTTGCTCTGGGTCAATCAATGAGTCATTAGTGAATGTGAAGGTCTAGGACATTTCTGTACACTGCTGCAGAATTTATAAACATTGTACATTTAGGCTTTATTTTAAAATATGTTTTTTCTTCAATAACAAATTAACCTAAGCACACTATAACATTTTTACTTTATGAACTTTTTAATTTTTTCAACTTTTTGACTCTTTTGTAATAACACTTAGCTTAAAACACACATTGTACAGCTGTACAAAACATTTTCTTTCTTTTTTTATTTTTTTTTAGACAGAGTCTCACTCTGTCACCCAGGCTGGAGAGTACAGTGTCATGATCTCACCTCACTGCAACCTCTGCCTCCTGGGTTCAAGCGATTCTCCTACCTCAGCCTCCTGAGTAGCTGGGATTACAGGCGCCCGCCACCACGTCCAGCTAATTTTTGCATTTTTAGTAGAGATGGGGTTTTGCCAAGTTTTCCAGGCTGGTCTCGAACTCCTGACCTCAAGTGATCCACCCACCTCAGCCTCCCAAAGTGTTGGGATTACAGGTGGGAGCCACCGACCCGGCCAAAACATTTTCTTTCTTCACATTCTTATTCTATAAGCTTTTTTTAATTTTTAAAAATATTTTTAAGTTTTTTTACTTTTTAAACTTTTTCTTATTAGAAACTGAGAAACAAACACATGTTAGTTTAGGCATACACCGGGCCAGGATCATCAATATCACTGTCTCCCACCTCTATATTTTGTCCCACTGGAAGGCCTTCAGGGGCAATAACATGCATGGAGCTGTGTCGTCTCCTGTGATAACAATGATTTCTTCTGGAACCCCTCCTGAAGGACCTGCCTAAGGCTGTTTAACATTTAACTTTTTTTAAAAATTCTACTTATTACTCTTTCTACTTAACAGTGCACTCCAAAATAGCAGTAAAAAGTATAATACATACATAAACCAGTAACATAGTTATGTATTACCATTATCAAGTATTATGTACTGTACATAACTGTATGCGCTTTACTTTTTTTTTTTTTTTGGAGACAGAGTCTTGCTCTGTTGCCCAGCCTGGAGTGCAGTGGCACAATCTCGGCTCACTGCAACCTCCACCTCCCGAGCTCAAGCAATTCTCCTGCCTCACTCTCCTGAGTAGCTGGGACTACAGATGCACACTGCCATACCCGACTAATTTTTTGTGTTTATAGTAGAGATGAGATTTCACCATGTTGTCCAGGCTGGTCTCAAACTCCTGAGCTCAGGCAATCTGTCTGCCTCGGCCTCCCAAAGTGCTAGGATTACAGGTGTGAGCCACCGCGCCCAGCCTGTGCTTTAGTTTTATACATCTGGCAGTGCAGTGGATTTGTCAAAACCAGCATCATCACAAACATGTGAGTAATGCATTGGGCTACAACATCAAGATGGCTGTGTCACTAGGTGATAGGAACTTTTTGGCTCCATTATAATTCTATGAGACCACAGTTGTATATGCAGTCCGTCAATGACTAAAATGTCATTACACAATGTATGATTCTAAAAATTCAATATATGTTTTTATTTTTGATCAACTATGTACCAATAATAATTTTATATATATAGCCTATTACAGAAGACTTTTACTTTTTTTAGCCCTTAAAGCCTTATGGTCACAGAAAAGAAAACAAATTTTAAAATTTGAATTTATAAGGCATAATCTTATTATGATAAGTATGATAGAGTGATCAATAAAAATTTTTCAAGCATAAAACATACGTGCATTAATATAAAATCCTGTGGGAAAAGTGGAATATAAAATCATGGATAAAGGGAAATATAAAATTTTAAAATGTTGTATAAAAAGAGTTTGTAGATTTCTTAAGTGGATGAAGGGCGTCTCATATGAGTATGGCATTTAAATTCCATTGGATACTTTTTTAAATTTTAAATTCTCTCTTTAAAACTACCAATTTTTATGACATATTGGAAATCATATCCTTTGCAACTATTTAAATAGAAGATGCAAAATTTTAGATATCAACTTTAAAATGTGCATTAAATCATAGTTTTTCAAAAAGTTGTTTAGAGGTATATGAGGAAAAAATGTTTGAAGAACACTGTCCTACTTAGACCATTAGAACCTGAAAGACCTTAAGAATCAAGTAATCCAGCTCCAGCACATTACCCCCAGCACCATTTTACAGATGAGAAAACTGAGCCCAGGGAGAAACAGAGTGAGTCTCTCGCTACCACAACTCCAAGGCACGCAGCTGGTCAAATCCAGTGTCGGCTGAAAATTCCAGGCTTTGACCTCCCCTCCAGTGCTCATTCCTTTACTGTGGTGAAGAGCGACAAATACTCTCACAAGTGGTCAGTACCTATGGCAAATGCCACCCTTGCCACACTTGACTGCCCCCACTCTCTTTTCCATTCCGTAAGCATTTCATGCGGCTCCCTATCCAACTATCACAGAAGGGCGACAGCTTTCAGCTCTTGCTGACATTATCAAAATCACTGGGGCTGCTATGACAGAAAGGACAGCCAGGAGCCTGGAAAGACAATAGGAACAGACAGAGGGCGGAAGATAGGCGTCCATGAGAGCGGCACCAAATGAAGATACGACCGAGACGAGACAGAGAGGAGGACATTGACTACACCTGCTCCATGCCCAGCCTCACACGGCTGATTACAGCTTAGCCAAGTGTGGGGCTGAAGGCAGCTAGAGTTTCCTTAGTCATTCAGTCTCTGTCTCATTCAGTACCAGTTCTTTGGGTTCAGGAACAGACATGGAAGCATTTACTGGGGCATGACACTTGGGACCACAAAGATGGTAGGGCAGGAGAAAATGTCAAGCCTGAATAACTAGAGATCAGTGCCTTTAAACTTGCAAAGGGGTATAAATTACATGCATTGATAGCCAAGTCATGATGTTTCAGTCATTATTAAACTTGATTTTAGAATATCAGGTATAAAACTAAGTTGATTGGTCACCATAAAAAGTATGTTGCCCTTGGGCATTAATAGCGTGCTACAGTTGTATCCTGAATTTTAAGGCTTAAGTCTTAAATTGTAAAGGAGATTAATACACTTGGTATTTTTAAGTCAAAAACAACGTAAATATAAAATAAAACTTTTTCATAAACTATTTAATAAGTCAAACCAAGCATGGTATTTTAGAATAATATATTGCTGCTATTTTATCTAAAACATTTATATTCATCAAAGATAAAAGCTGCTATTTTATTTAAAACATTTATATTCATCAAAGATAAATTCAAAGACCGAAACAAAAAATGACAGCATCCAAATAACTTTCATTGACATTTTAAAAATAACAGTAATATAAATAAGAGAACGAAAAGACAAAGTATAGACTGGGAGAAAAGACTTGCAAATCACACATCTGACAAAAGACTTCTATCCAGAATACCTAAATAATCCTCAAAACGCAACACTAACAAATCTAGAGTAAGTCAGGAGTTTAGTTAATCATAACGAACTGATGTTGATTTCTTAAGTTTTAACAGATATGCCAAGGCAATGAAATATGTTACCAATAGTAGAAACTGGGTGAGAGTTACATGGCAACTCTCTGGACTATTTGTGCAACTTTTCTATAAATGTAAAATTGTTCCAAAATAAAATGTATTTAAAAACTCAACAAAAATAAAATAAACAACCAAATTTTAAAAATAGACAAAAAACTTGAATGGACACTTCACCAAAGAAGAGCTGTGGATGACAAGCACGTCAAACAATGTTCAGGATATCAGTGAAAATGGAGTCAGGACCTCCGAAAATTATTTTCTCCCTAAAAGCCACAAGACCACAGGCAAAATTTGACTACATCAAAATTTTAGGATTTGGATTATTAACTAAAGGCTTGTAACAATCTGAAGAGTGTTTATTTCATTAAAAAAAGAGAGATGGATCTCAGTAAAAACAGTGAACTTTATGGTATTTAACTTGCCTTCTATCGAACCACCACCCCACTATCCCAGTTCCATAGTTCCCTTGAAAACCATCAGCCTGAAACCACAGCTTTGAGGATTAAACAACACGCTTTTAAATAAAGCATGGGTCAAAGAAGTCTCAAAATAAATTTTAAAATATGTTTCGTTAAATGAAGATGAAAATAGAACTTACCGAAATGTGTGTGACGCAGTGAAAGCAGTGCTTCGGATAACATTCATAGCATTGAATGCACATACTGGAAAGGAAGAAAAATCTAAAATCAGTAATCTGAGCTTCCACTTTAAAACTAGAGAAAGAAGAGCAATGTGAGCCTAAGGCAAGCAGAAGAAAGTAAATGATAGAAATTAGAGCAGGAATCAATGAAATTAGAAACCATGATCAATGGTCATGCAGAAAATGCCAATAGAAAAATTAATAAAACCAAGTCTGGTTCTTCAAAAGATCGATAAAATTGACAAACCTCTAGCTAGGCTAACCAACATAAAATGAGAGAACACATAAATTGTTAATATCAAAAATGAACTCATTGCTTCTTATCCCAGGGATATTAAAAGGATAATAAAGGAATATTATGAGCAACCCTATACCCACACATTTAATAGCAAAGATGAAATGCAACAATTCCTTGAAATAGACAAACATACAAAAAGAAATATATGATCTTAATGGGCTTATATCTATTTTTAAAACACAATCAATAATTAACCTTCCAAGCTAGAAAGCACCAGGCCAATATGGTTTCACTTCTGAGTCATACTAAATATTTAGGGAGGAAATAGTACTATTTATCTACAATCACTTCCAGAAGCAGAGGGAACGCTTTCTAATACCCTAATAGCAAACCAGACAAAAACATTACAAGAAGAAATAATGCAATTGGTTATCTCTCATGAACACAGATACAAAAACCCTCAACAAAATATGAGCAAATTAAAACAACAATGTATAAAAGTAGTTATATGCCATGACCAAGGAGATTTATTTGAAGTATGCAAGGCTAGTTCAACATTCAAAAATTTATTACTGTAACCCATCACATCAATGGATGGGGAGAAGAAAAATCTAAGGAAGAAAAATCACATGATCAAATCAATACATGCAGGAAAAGAAATTGAGAAAATCCAACACCCTTTTATGATTTAAAGCTCTCAGCAAACTCGGAATAAAGGGGAACTTTCTCAACTTCATTAAAAAATCTACAGAAAACTTACAGCTAACATTATATTCAATGATGAGAAACTAGATGTTTTTCCCCTAAGTGCAGGAATAGAACAAGCAGTCCTCTCTTACTCTTATTCAAGATCATACTGGAAGTCCTAGCTAATAAAATAAGGCAAGAAAAGACAAGAAAGTATATGAACGTTGGAAAGGAAAAAAACAAAACTGTGTATCACTTATGACATGATCATGTAGAAAATGTCAAAGAATTGATGAAAAAAAAAACCCTCCTAAAACTAATAAGCAATAATAACAGGTTTACAGGCTATAAGGTAAGCATAATAGCGTCCATCACTTTCCCATATATCAGTAAAAAACAATTGGGATTTGAAATTAAAAACACAATACTATTTATATTATCATCAAAAAAGCATGCACACACAAAATCTTAGGTATAAAAGGCATCCTCAAAAAAACCCACAGTTAATATCACACATACTTAATGGTAACAGACTAGATGCTTTCCCTCCTGAGATCAGGAAAAAGGTAAGGATGTCCACTCCACATCACTTCTACTCAACACTGTACTAGGGGCTCCACCCAGAACAAATAAGCAAGAAAAAGAAATAAAAGGCATCCAGACTGAAAAAGAAGTAAAACTATTGTTATTTGCATATGACAAATTATATATTAAAAATCCTAGAGAATTCATACAAAAAAATTAACAAATGAGTTCAGTGAAGTTGTAGGATACAAGATCAATATACAAAAATTAGTTGTTTTTTCATATACTTGCAATGAACAATGCAAATGAAGTGATTTTGCAATGAAAAATGCAAAAATTAAGAAAGCAACTCTGTTTACAATAGCATCAAAAAGAAGAAAATACTTAGGCATAAATTTAACAAAAGTGAAAAACTTACATTCTAAAACTATAATACATTATTGAAAAACATTAAAGAAAACATAAAGAAATGAAGAGGCATTCAATATAACACTATCAAATTGATCTCCAGATTCAAGGCAATTCCTATCAGAATCCCAGCTGACTTTGTAATAGAAATTGGCAAGCTTGTTCTAAATGTCTTCTGGAATTGTGAATAACCTGGAATATCCAGAACAATTTTGAGAAAGAAGAACACTGTAGGAGGACTGACAATTTCCAATTTCAAAACTTACTACAAAGCAATAATAATCAAGAGAATGTGGTACACAAAGAGACTTATGGCTCAATAAAGTAGAATTTAGAGTCCAGAAATAAATATCTTCATCTATAGTCAATGGATATTTGACAAGGGTTCCAGGAGTGTTCACTGGGGAAAGAATGGTCTTTCCTTCTTACCATGGCAAGTCGGACCTGAGCTAAAACTGCATTAATTACTTGGCCTCCATAAGCCCCTACTTTAACTGGAGGACCACAATGACATTTTGGGTTCCCTGAAGTCAGCATCAGCTCAGAGCCAGTGTCTAGTAGTCCCCAAAATGTCTGATCACTTCCCTTTCCCCAGTGCACAGTTACCCTGGTAAAAGGCCGGAGGTCTCCTTGGGGAAGGATAGGAGAAATATTCACTGCACAAATTGTTGGTAATGTAGTGGGGTCCTTCCTCAAGGGGACCCAGCCTCCCCTTCATTCAAGGGGTTATGGGTCTGTAAACTGGCTCAAGTCTGGAAATTGATTGAGGGGCCATGATTCTCTGTTTTTGTTTTTGTATTTGTTTTCATTTTTTTGAGATGGAGTCTCACTCTGTCGCCCAGGCTGGAGTGCAGTGGCATGATCTTGGCTCACTGCAAGTTCCGCCTCCCAGGTTCACGCCATTCTCCTGCCTCAGCCTTCCAAGTAGCTGGGACTACAGGTGCCCGCCACCATGCCTGGCTAATTTTTTTTGTATTTTTAGTAGAGAAGGGGTTTCACTGTGTTAGCCAGGATGGTCTCAATCTCCTGACCTAGTGATCCGCCTGCCTCAGCCTCCCAAAGTGCTGAAATTACAAGCGTGAGCCACCGCGCACCACCAATTCTCTGTTTTTATAATTCGAATTCGTCATGTCCATTCAAACTAGAAGTTTTCTCCTTATATAAATTAAGTAGGAATGCAGTAGGCTTCCCATCAGTTTCACTTCTAGCAACACCATGATTAATTAGCCAATGCCAGAGCTCTACACGAATCAGACTATCCTGATTGTTGCTTTGTCTCCACTGTCCATTATAGTAGATACACCCACCTTGCCTTTGATGATTGAGTGCCACCACTTGGCCCCTGCCACCTCGGTATCCAATTATTCCCATTGTATTTAAATTTTTTAGTTGAGTGACTGTGGTTCCCACTGTTAGATCTGACATACAGAGAAAAGCAATTACAGGGCTCTTCAAAGATGCAGGTGCTGCCCTCACAAATCTTTTTTGCAAGGCATTGGTAAAGGGTATATTTTCTGGACCCTCTCAGATGGGATGAGTAGGTCTAAAGTGACTAATCCACTCCACCATCCCAATCTCACTAAGTCTTTGGATCCCTTCCTCTACATTAAACCAAGGGAGATCAGGCATTTCCAGCTCACTCACAGCAGGCCATCTTTCAATCCACATTTCAGCTAACCAAGCAAATAAACTATTATAACCTTTTTTAACTCCCTGAGCTGCAATATTAAATGCAGAGTCCCTACTAAGTGGGCCCAAATCAATAAATTCAGCCTGATCCAACTCTATGTTCCTTCCACCATTATCTCATGCCCTTAATGTCCATTCCCATGCCTGTTCTCCAGATTTCTGTTTATAGAAATTAGAGAATTCAAGCAGTTATTTTCAAGTATAGGGCACCTCCTTGTGGGTCACATTCTCAACCTCACCTCTAGGGGCCTACCAGGACTTTAGTCTAGTTATAGGTCTAGAAGCAAACAGAGGTGTTGGAGGTGGCTTCTGAGGAGAATCAACATTATTTTGCCTGGCAACTGCCTCAGGGGAGGCCATCACTGTTGCCTCAGGTAGCACAGGGTTTATCTCCTGAGACAGAGATGGAAAGGCTAATGGCAGCATGGGTCGGGGAGGGGATGTTGCCACTACTGGGGATGGGAAAGCCGTTCCTTCTGGCAAAAAAAGGTTCATCAGAGTTTACAAACTCAGTGTCCCCAGCCTCACCAGGGTCCTCCCACACATCCTCATTCCAAGTTGCAGGGTCCCATTCTTTTCCAATCCATGCCCTCACTTTAACAGTAGACACCTAGTGAGGCTGTGCATGCATCTTTCATTGCAGGTCAGCCTCTCACATGATAAGAGCTTGTGTCTGTTTTTCCACAATTTCAGTTCTTTCTCCACAAGGGATAAGACTCTCTCTCAGGGCAATCTCAGCAGATTTGGGGCTCAGTATCTGCTTCTGAAGCTGGGAGACAGAATCCCTGAGTTCATCATTTTCTTTCATCACTTTGTCCACTGAATTTTGGAGCAACCAACCAGCTTCATTATGTTCCTTGGTTCTCCACATACGGTCAAAGGTATTATGTAGAGAGTCACTAAACTCCTTGCCTCTCACAAGCAGGGAATCAGAAATGTCAAATGCATTTATTTTGCATAACTCTCTAAACAGTTCACTCCAAGGACTATCGGTGTTCTCTATACTATTAGAAGTAGAGTCCTTAGCATTTTGGGGTCTAATCATATTAAGAAGCCAATTCCAAAAACCCCAAAACCAATGAAAGAACTCCATCTTTAATATTCTGTTCCTCTGGAACCACTCCTGTTACCAAAATCTGTATTAGGGTTCTCTTAGAAGGACAGAACAAATAGGATATATATATGCTTATTAAGTATTAACTTACACGATCACAGGGTCCCAAAATAGGCTGTCTGCTAGCTGAGGAGCAGACAACTGAAGTTCTTCAGCAAACTGAAGAACTTGGAGTCCAATGTTCAAGGGCAGGAAGCATCCAGCATGGGAGAAAGATGTAGGCTGGGAAGCTACCCCCATCTCTCCTTTTCACATTTTTCTGCCTGATTTATATTCGCTGGTGGCTGATTAGATTGTGCCCACCAGATTAAGGGTGGATCTGCCTTCCCCAGCCCACTGACTCAAATGGTAATCTCTTTTGGCAACACTCTCACAGACACATCCGGGATCAATACTTTCTATCGTTCAATCCAATCTAGTTGACACTCAGTATTAATTAACCATCACATACTGTCAGGTTCTTCAGTAATTTTTATTTATTTATTTATTAAGTGCTTTAAACATATTCATTTTATAATCTCTTTCAGATAGCTTATTACAGTTCCATTTATTAGATGTTTATTCTACCATTAGTTTATCTGCTGACACTCTCTTGTGATAATTCATTTTCTTATGCAGGCCTGTGATATTTTAATTGTGAGCTTAACTCCTATGGGAATACTGTGAAAAGTTTTCTTATAAGGCAGTTTCATATTTGCTTCTGCCAGGGCCCCAGGAGTTTCAATATCTCCACGTCGGTGTGTATAATTTCTCCCCTTACGTTTTCTGCACCATATGTGTTATACATATATTTAGATATTTAGATTCAATACCCACACAAGCTATTGGCTTGGATTTCAACTTATGAATGAATTGTCCTCCCCACTCCACCCCATGCCCAGCCCTGAGCATAACATTTCACCTTTCATATGTCCCTGTCATAGTACAGTGCCTGAAACTGAACAGACTATTTCCAACAGAATTAGCCAATGACGAAAAAGACTAAATAATCACCTCCCATACTGATACCATACCCCCATTAGTTAAGCCTAATATACAACCTAATAAAAAGCAAGTGGTTTCTCGTTGCGATTATTCCAGAGAGTAATCATTTTTTAATAAAAATTATGCAGCAAATCTTGTAATTTTGGAAACTAGAAGGGACCAAAAGTTATCAGATAATCTCTGCTGTTTACAGCTAAAGAATTGAACAATTTGCTGAAAGACACACAACTATTGCAACTGGAAAGAATAGTCTAGTCAGGTTTCCTACCTCACAATCCTGGGTTCCTTCCATTTAATGAGTTTCCTCTCTAAATTGTGTCTCTTCCACAGAGATATAAAGAGAAATGCTGAAAACACATGCACACGCAAGCACACATGCGTGCACACACACACACACACACACACACACACCCCTCAGTGTTCTCCTTTAACTAGCTTGGAAATTTATGAGAAAATTCCTCTTCCTGTTTAAAGCATGTACAAATATGGAAAGAAGATTTAAGAAAAGCACTAATGGTCTCATTGAGAAAAGAGAATTGATTCTTGATTCAAAACAAAACTCAATATTCCACTTAAGTTAATGCCTGGATTTTGTGTCAGCTGCCTAGACTTGATTTTTCCATTCATCATAAAGATTATTTGGACCATATGTTTTGGACTGCCCATTTCTATTTCTTTCCTTCTTCCCTCCAGATGCTGTGCCCCATGATGTATTTCTAAGACTAGGTATGGTATGTCAGAAAGGGAGGGGGCAGTACCCTTGCCACAGTGGGTGTTTGTGTTTTTGTGCTATGAATCTTATCCTATATGGACAGCAGAGGATGTTAAAAACATTTTCCTTCCCTCCCTCCCTTCTCCCCTTGCTTTTGTCCTTCCTTCCTTCCTTGCTTACTTCCTTCCTTTCCTTCCTTCCTTCCCTTTCCTCCTTTTCTTCCTTCCGTTCTTCTTCCTTTTGTTCTTAACACAGTGTGTAACTTCATTCTCTTTATAAAAGACTGAAGCAATACAAAATTACTGTATCTAGTGTGAAATGTGATATTCCCTTCCAAACACTCCTACTGTCCTCCAGAAAAAGCAACCATTCACAGTTTGGTGGGTTTCTTGTTCTATAGTCTTCTTTTCTATTCATTTTCATGCATGCATATGTAAATACAAATAAATTTTCATAAAATGGAATCAGACTCTAAACATTGTCCTGAAATCTGTTTTCTTAATAGTATGTCTGAAATTGTACTGAATCATTTCACATTAGCTCACCTCTTTTTCAAGTGCTACTTTGTTACAATAGCTAATACTTTTGTGGAAGTAACTATGTTAAGGATCTATTCTAAGTGATTTACATTATTAAATCACTTAATTCTCCAATAACCCTAGGAGGTTAATAAAACTATTATGCTTATTTTATTGAGGAAGAAATTAAGGAAATTTGGTAATATTGTTAATTTTCTCAAAAACACAGCAAATTACTGGTGGAGATGAGATCCAATCCCAGATAGTCTGACATCAGAATGCATGCTTTTAACTACTAGGCTTCATTACTCCTTTGTGATGTAAATGTTCAATAATGTATCTAAATAGTTCTCTATTAAAGAAATTTTAGATTGCTTCTCATTTTTCACCATTATGAACAATGCTGTAATTAGCATCCTCGTACATGGCATCAAGTCTATCAATCTTTTCGTTTACAGCTTCTGAGTTTGTGTCTTGTGTGGGAAGGCCTCTCGAGTCCTAGGTTATAAATAATCCTTCTTCATTTTGTTTCTGTAACTTTTATGGTTTGACTTTATTCATTTCACACTTGAGTCCCTCTGGAATTTATTTTGATATATGGCATTAGTTAGATGTCTAATTTGATTGTCTTCCATATGGATAGCCAATTGTCCCAACATCATTTCTGATGTCTTTTTTTTTTTTTGATTGAGAAAATATTTCCCGAGAAAATCTTTCAAGATTTTAAAACAGCTTATGTTGGCACATTAAAATCTACCCATACTTAATCAACTGTAGAGAAATATAAATACAAAATGGCTCATTAAACATACAGGAAAAATCTAGTTTACAGGATGGGGAAAACAAGGAGAGAAACCAGGGATTATTCCCCACGACAAATGCATTGAATAAATAATTCATAATGGAAACATTTTGGACTCAGTTCAGATCCTGGCTCTGCCCCTCAACAATAGTTGGTCTTGAATAAATTCTCTAACTTCTGTCTCTCTTTCTTCACCTGTAAAGGTGATGGTGGTAACACCCATCTTAGAAAGCTGCTGTGATGATTGCAGCACCTGGTGCTCAGTAGGTGCATCATTATAAAAGGTCTAATTTTCCATTTGCTGCTAAAGAACAAAAGTGTCCCCAAAAGACTGCCCTATTCTTATACCCAAACCTTCGTAGATGGTACAATTATTATGATTTGAGAACATTTACTTTCATGGGACATTGTACAATGTTATCAGGTGGTCCCTGGCTTCCAGGGAAAGATTTCCAGAAGTAGCTGTAAAGGTAATTTTTTTTTATTTCTTGAAAGCATGAAGAGAATCCAATTTATTTATTTTTATGGGCCCAAAAACACTCGGAAAAAATAGAAATTGTTGAAAGGCAAATTATGTCTTTCTTTTTGTCCTATATTCCTCCTCCACAGTTGTTTACTTCAGGTCTTATCCTTTTTCAGTCTTTCTATTCCACTGCCACCATTGACAATGAACCTAACCTCACCTCAACATTGGAGAAAATAAAACTCGGCTTTCCTTAGCTTCCTGCTACCAACCAGCACCTGCACCTACACTCAGTCCATTCTCCTTCCCACCTGTCCCTCCCACACTTGCCTGTACTCTGTACCCCTCTCCTGACTGCATCCCTGTATCCATAATCTCCTCCCTCTCTATCTCTTCAGCCTCTTCCTCTCTATGTTGGCTTCCTTTATTTGAAAAACGATCCAAAGTAGGCCTCATGTTCACCATCACCACCACCACCACCAAATCCTCCCTGCACTCCACATGTCCCTCCAGCTTTTGCCCTCTTTCCTTCCCTTTACAGCCAACCTTCTTAACAAAGGAGATGCACCCTTGCTATATCTACTTCCTCTCCTCCCTGGAAATCTCGGCCTACTGTGATCTGGCTACTGCCCCCTCTCCAAATCTGCTTCTCAAGATTAACAAGAACCTCCCTGTGCTGAAACCAATGGGAACTCATCAGTCCTTATCTGGCTTGATCTCTTGGAAGTCTGGACACTTCTGACTGCTTCTTCCTTCTTGAAATACCCTCTTTTCCTGGATTTCATGACAATATAACTTTTTATTTTTCCTCCAACCACTCCTTTTACTTCTTCCTAGTCTTCTTCCTGAGCCTGTATTCTACCCATACCTTACATAACTCCAGAGTCCTGGGCTACGTCCTCTTCCCTTTTTCTTTACATACATTCCTTGAGTGCTCCAGTTAACATTCATGTGCTGTTGACTTCAAAAACACAAATCCGTTGTTAGCCAACAGACCCATATGCCCAAATTCCAAATAGTTCCATTTGACCATCCACCTTAAGCCCCTTAAACACAATGTAACCCAATTAAACTTCATTGTCATCTTAACCTCTGCCTTCATCATCTTTGAAAATGACCCAATACCCAAGTCATCTTTCTCTCCACTTTTTCCCTCATGCCAAGCGATGTCCATGTGATGAATGTCCTTGAATCAGTCCACTTCTCTCCAACTCCACAGGCACCACTGGCTAAACAATCATCACATCTCAACTGGATTTCTGCAGCCACCTTCTAATTGGTCTCCTCACCACCATGCTTTCTTTCCTCTTTCCTGTCTAGTCTGATGCTGCAATCAGGGAAACCTTTAAAATCTCAAATCTGATCTTTTTATGTCTTTATGGACACCCACCAATGCTTCCTTGTTCCTGTTATAATCAACTTCAGAGTTTTTAATATGGCTTGTGACCTTGCATGATCTTGCTTCAGCATTTCTCTGCAACATTATCTCCCACCACCCCCATTCTCTCCTCCTCAAACACACATGCACACACACAAACACACACACACACATACACACACACACACCATGTCCTATACTGAACATGTTTTATTTCTCCAAATGCTCTTTTGACCTGTACACTTGCTGTTCTCTCTGCCTGGAATGTTCTCTATCCAGCCCCACCAGAAACCCTAACCACCTTCTGCCCAACTCATACTTCAGATTTCAGGTATAACTCACCTCCCCTGGGAAGCCGTTCCTAGATCCTCTCTTATGAGCCCCTGTAGCAACCTAGACCATCCTTTATCAGGACTTACTCTACCATAGTAAGTTACAAGTACTGGTTATCTGTATGTCCCCTTAACCAGTTTGTGAGCACAGGGACTGGGGCTTTTTGCTACTATTTTCCATCACTTAGCACAATGCTAGATCAGAGTAGACACTAACAAATTATTTTTGAATGAATGGATGAGACCTGTTTTTATGATACTCACTACTATATCAGAAAATGATACTACATCCATGGTATCTGTATTAGTCAGGGTTTCCTAGAGGAACAGAATAGGATGGATGGATAGATAGATAGATAGATATAGATAGATGGATAGATATAGATAGATGGATAGACAGACAGACAGATAGGAGTTTAATAAGTTTACACTTACATGATGACAGGGTCCCGCAATAGGCTGTCTGCAAGCTTGACGAGCAAGGACAGCGAGTCCGAGTCCCAAGGGAGTCCAATATTCGAGGGCAGGAAGCATCCAGCAGGGGAGAAAGATGTAGGCTGGGAGGCTAGGCCAGTCTCCACTTTTCACATTTTTCTGCCTGCTTTATATTGGCTGGCAGCTGATTAAATTATGCCCACCAGATTAAGGGTGGTTCTGCCCTCCCCAGCCCACTGACTCAAATGTTAATCTCCTTTGGCAACACTCTCACAGACACACCAAAGATCAATACTCTGCATCCTTCAATCCAATCAAGTTGACACTCAGTATTAACCATCACAGTATTCCAACTAGACAGTTTTGTCAAGGTTAAGAGAAACGTATAATTAATATGGTTTCATTTTTTAAAAAAATCACTATGAGCATTTACTAAAATAAATTATATGTAAAATTTATAATAGATGAGATGCCAGTTATAGCAAAATTTGTCTTTTAAAAGAACATCACTGAGCACTTGGAGGTGCATTTCACCTCCCACTACTTCATAGATGAACATGTCCAACCTAACTCCATCCACGACTCTTGCTACTCCTCATTGTCCTCACTCACAGAGCCCAGGAGCCTCTCCATGTTTTCAGGAGACCTGGGCCATCTTGCTGCAACCACTGGGCCACAGGCATCAGGGGTGAGTAAAAAAGTGGCTTCTTCAGGATTCAATCCCTCTGTTTTTTTGTTTTTTTTAGCTGCAACACATGGCATCACATTTCTTTATATCCCAGTTGTTTTCTTTGACATACTAACCAGCAAAATCATACTTTCCTAGTGTGATTTACCTGAACTGAGGCTAATGCTTAAATAAAGAGCATCCACATGACCACCTTTTTTTATGCCCAATGAGGAAAATCCACCATTCACCACAGTACCTCTCCATGCTTTTCGCCTAGCTAGGAGCAGTCAGAAAAGTTACTTTAAAATAAGTGGGTGATTACTAATTTATCTTTCCACTGCCTCATCAAAATCTCTGGATATTCACAGTTTCCCTCTTCAGCTTATCTGTATTAAGCACTGAAAATAGAAACATTGTGCTGAGAACATGGAATTATAATCGTATAAACCTGAGTTTGAGCTTTAAAATTTACTTAACCTCTCTGAGATTCAGTTTACTTATCTGAAAAAAATATATATCAACTTCATGAAGTTGATATAGAGGATTATCACATATATAAAGCACCTAGCACTCAACAAATATTGATACCATACTTCTTCCCCCACATACCCTGGGGATTTAGTAAGGTCAGGCCCAAAGAAAGGCACCAAAACTCAAGTGCAAATAAGCGGAAGACACCTCCTGATTTTAAAGGCTCATAGCCATGCTTAAAATCTTTATAAAAGACCACGAGAAAATCCCTTTTCATGAAAATTAGATGGTTGAGCAGAGGAACCAGAGTGAGCTGACAGTCTGTGTGTCCATAACATCAAATGGAAGGGCCCCAGAGGAGCTCAGAATTTCAGCTGGACATAAGAGCCAACAGCTGAAGTTCAGAAGACAGAGTCATGACAGTCCCATTTCAATCTACAGGACCCAAACCAGCTTATGTTCATCCACAAATAGGGTAACCAATTCACCCTAGTTCACTGGAACTCTCCTGGTTTTCGTACTAAAAATCCCATGTCCCAGAAAACTCCTTAGTCCTGGGAAAACTAGGATGATTGGTGACCCCACACAAGACAGTGAAGCAACTGGTTGGTGAACATCCATGGGCAGTTTCTGTTTGATGAGAAACCAATGGTGAGGATATGGAGAAAAACAGAACCTTTGAACACTGCTGGTGGGAATGTAAATTAGTGCAACCATTAGGGAAAACTGTATGAAGGTTCTCCAAAAAATGAAAAATAACACTACCATATAATCTAGCAATCCCATTTCTGGGCATATATCCAAAGGATATAGTATGTCAAAGAGATGTCTGCAGTCCCCTGTTTATTGAAGCACTATCACAATAGCCAAGATAGAATCAACCTAAGTGTTCACCAACAGAGGAATGGATAAAGAAATGTGGTATATGCACACGATAAAATACTTTTAAACCTTTAGGAAGAAGAAAATCCGGTCAGCTGCAAAAACATGGATGAAACTGGAGGACCTTATGTTAAGTGAAATAAGCCAGACACAGAAAGACAGATACTACATGATCTGACTCATATGTGGAATCTAAAAACACTGATCTCATAGAGGCAGAGATTAGAATGGTGGTTACCACAGGCTGGCAGTTGGGGAGATATGGAGAAACAGGAGATGATGGTCAAAGGGTACAAAGTTTCAGTTAGACAGGGGGAATAAATTCAAGAGCTCCATTTACAATATGCAGACTCGATTCTGTTAATCACAAGGTATTATATTCTTGAAAATCGCCAAGGGAGTAAATTTAAGTGTTCTCACCACAAATAAATGACAAGCATGTGAAGTAATGTATATGTTAATAGCTTGATTTAGCCATTCCACAATGTACACCTATTTCAAAACATCATATTGCACACAATAAATATATATAATTTTTAATCTGTCAACTTTTTAAATTAATCAAAATTTTTTAAAAAGAGGAAAACAACGTCTACTGGTTGATCATCCCCTCTAATACCTAGAAGAGCTAATACCCCTCTGAGTTTTATAATTCAATGGTTTACATCCATGGCTGTACATTGGAATCCCCTAGGGAACTATCTCCAGCGATTCTGACTTAATTGTTCTCAGGTGGGACCTGGGTAGTTCTTTTTAAAACATCTCTAGGTGATTTTAATGTGTAGCCAGGGTTGAGAACCACTGTGCACATTCTTCTCAATAGTATTGTCCCCATATTCGCCCTTCAGAAACTTTTAAATGGCTTTGGAATATTAAAAGGAAGATTTAAAAACATAAAACACCCTCTTTTCACACGTGTAAGCAAAAATAGAATGCTTAGGAACGGAAAATGCTAACATTCATAATAAAACTGTCCAACAAGTAAATTAAGAATGAATATACAAAAATGAGCTTTTGAGGAAAGCTGTCATAAACAAAGATCCTAGGAGTTATATATTTGAATTATTATGTCCTTTAAAAGTTATTTCATGAAGATAAGCTGTAAACCTATTTTAATGATGCTGTCATTGTAAAAAATTAAATTTTTTAGAGAGAAATTGCCCCTTGTATCTGAGAAAATTCATTAAAATGTCTTGAGTGTTCAAAAAGTTTTATCTTTGGTTGAGGATTTAACCTCCAGAATCAATAACATACCACTTTAAAGCATGTCAGGTGAGTTGGTAGTTAACCAAGTGGGTGCTCTCATTGTGGGGTTAGGCCCAGTGTCTCCAAGGGGGTCCTGCTAAATACCATAGCCCCTCAGGAAGTGGCATTCTGCCTGGCAAGAGGCACAAACTAGTGCTTGAATTTAAATCAAGTATTAACATTATAGCAGATTACCATACATGGTCTTGAAGGTCATCACCAAAGAAGAGATGAGGAATGGTTGGAGCAATGATGGCCTCACTGGAGTAAGGGCACACCTTCCTAGATGGGCAGTGTTTGTGCAATATGTTTGTTACAAAGGTCATTTCAGTTTTTTCTAAAGATGTTTGAATCAAAAGGGAGTGACTTATGGCAAAGGTATGACGGCTCTACAAGAAGATGATGGTGATGTCTTTGGAGTCTTCATGGGGAGGCATCCATTACAGTGAACTGCCAAAATGTAGGTCTGACTTGTGGCTATGCAGGCTCAAAACCACAATTGCCAGCATGCTGAGAATGAGTGTGAGTCTCAAGGCTGGACTCCCATTAGCCAAGATTATGAGAATGATATACAACACTGGAATGCCAAGTAGTTATATTACAAAGAGAAGTATAACCATGGTAGGGCCCAGAGGCCTCTGGTAGTTAGGACCAACACACTTTCTCCCAGAAAGCAAACCTAGGTGGGAAATTGAATCACCATCAGAAGACAGCTTGCTAAGCAGGAACTCAAGATCAGGTGGATGAGTTAAGGCCTCAGTGGCACTCAGCTGGGATAGGCTAAAGACTTCTCACCATAGAGAGAGCCCTTCGGTGGGAATGCAACAAAGTCCAAAAGCCAGGATTCCCCATTCTCCCCTGTTTTGGGGTGGAAATGGCCTCTCTGCCTGTCTTTTAATTTGTACTTCCATGACTGAACAACCTCTTTTCTAACTAACATATTCTTTCTTTATCTGTGTTAATACATTCGATCATATTATATAGAGTCTTTCAAGCCTTAAATCCAGTCTTTCTTTTTCACATGATTTTGCACTGTTTTGTTCTGGACCATTATGAATGGACCTTAATGTTTAAGTTTTACTTCCCTGTTTTTCAAGTTTATGAAGTTCTGGAGATGTACCTAGCCCATTATGTTCTGACAACACTTTAGCCTTCCACGTAATAAAAAATTCTGAAGGAAAATTTATTCGTTCATTTATTCAACAAATATTAAGTGTGCCAGGTACTTTTCTTAATGCTCTCAATTTCAGTGGTAAACAAAACAGATAAGGTCCCAAACTTCATGTGGTTTACATTCTAGCTGAAAGACAGAAAACAAATGAGGGAATAAATAGTTACATAAAACAATTTCATATAGTAATAAAGAGAAAAGAAAATAAGTAAAATTAGGAAAACTCCTATTAAAGTTTTCATTTGCAAATAAGAGAAGATCGTCACCTCTGGGAGACTTTAAAGTATATCTTACGTGGCCCCAAAATGACTCAAAATATCATTGTCAAAATAGAAAAACGAAAGTGAAGGTCCCCCTCAAAAGAATACAGAGCAATATGAGATCAGGGTCTTTGGAAATTCATGTACTGATGATGATGAGAAAAGGACCTGTGTGGTTCTGCAGTCCCAAAAATCTATGCCAGTGAATTTCTCTGCCAGTGCTGCTTATATTTCTGACAGTTTCCTCAGGATCTATGGCTTTAAATGATGCATGGAGAAGGAGGAAAATGGAATCACTTCTTTCTGCCATACCTGCATTTAATATCTAGCAGCAATGTCCCAGATTTTTACTTTGGGTTTTGCAAAAGTAATATCTCACTGTAAGGGGTGGACAAGAATGAAGGCAAGAACTACCTGAGTGCCTGAAAATAGACCCACCACATTTAGCCTAAAACATTGGAAAGTAGCAGCCAGAAGTCATTATAATCATTATAGCATGTATCATTTATTGAACATCCACTGTATCTTACATACTGAAGAGGTATTTTGCATATTTTACCCAAATAAATTTTAAGATTCAGTATGACCTGATCTCCAGGCAAAGTCACATTCAAAGAAATAAAATCCAGTAGTCAAAAAAATTTAAAAATAGTTATTTACTTTCATTTTGAAATAAGCCTCTTTAAAATTCTCTTTTTTCACCTCTTTATTCTCATATGCCTTCTGCAGATCTAGAGCCTCTCACCCATGCTTCGCCCTCCGTTTCTACCCAGAATGCACTGAAAACCTACCACCACCACTGGGATAGACTTTTTTCTTACCCCCATCTTCCTTTTTTTTTTCTGGTCCTCTCTAATCATTCTCCTAATTCTAAATCACAAACATCCATAGAGTCAGATGAGCAAATCCAGCAGTCATCTTATAAGACGGGGAATGGGTGAAATTGGAAAGACAAAGACAATATTATCTTTACTGTATTGGGATAAGAGAAAGTAGCAGGAAGGAGAAAGGCTGAGAACATCCACATGTTAACGGACATGAGAGATGACTACAGTAATAGCCCAAATAAACCCCTTCCCTGTTTCCAGCCTCGTTGCAATAGGACATGCCTGTCTTTGCATCTGGGCTGGACTTGTGATTTCTTTGGATCACAGATTGTGGCAGAAATCATGTTGTGCAAATTCTGAAACTTTGCCCCAAGCAGCTTCTGTTTTTGCTGTTGGGAAACTGGGATCATCGTGCTGTGAAGATATATAATCTAGTCTGTTGGAGGATGAGAGACCATGTGGAGGAGAACGAAGGCATCTCAACCATCAGCCAGCACCTGTGACCAACATGGGGGTGGGGTCAATTGGACTCTCCAGCCCCTGTTGAACCATCAGAAGATGCAGTCACATGAAGGATGCCAGGCAAGACCTGAAGAAAAAATTGACCTGATTGCCAAACCCCAAAATTGAAATTATTGTTTTGGGTGGTTTATAATGAAGCAAATATCTTTCATATATAAATCATCAGCTCATATAATTCTTACAACATAAAGTATGTTATCCTTACTTTATAAATGAGAAACTAAAGTTCTGGAAAAGTAAGTATTTTGTTCAAGGCCATAGAATTTCCAAGTGGTAAAACCAGCACTGCTGTCCTGGTCTGATTTAAAATCTCATTTTTACATGGTCCTTTGGCTCCATCTCTGTGAAATCCATGAGTCATATCTATGGAGAATCATTTTTTCTGTTAACCTCAAAGGAACTGTTCATTCAAAACAGTATCTTCCCCTACATCTGCCACTTCCCAGTGTCTTTTTAAATTTACTATTATTTGTTATTACTTTATTTATATTTTTTCTTTTTTATTGATACATAATAGTTGTACATATTTATGGGGTACATGTGATTATTTTGATACATGCAGACAACGTGTAATGATGTAATCAGGGTAATTAGGATTTCTATCACTCAAACATTGATTATTTCTTTATCTTGGGAACATTTCAAATCTTCTCTTCTACCTATTTTTAAATAAACAATAAATTATTGTTAACTACAGTCGCCCTACTGTGCTATCAAATACTGGAACTTATTTCTTCTATTCAACTGTATATTTGTACCTATTAACCAATATCTCTTCATCTCCCTGCTTCCCAGCCTCTGATAACTATCATTCTACACCCTGCCTCCATGAGATCAACTTTTTTAGCTCCCACATATGAGCAAGAACATGTGGTATTTGTCTTTCTGTGCCTGGCTTGTTTCACTTAACATAAGGACCCCCAGTTCCATCCATGTTCCTGCAAGTGACAGAATTTCATTCCTTTTAATGAATGAATAATATTCCATTGTGAATATATACCACATTTTCTTTATCTATTATACATTGATAGACACTTGATTTTATATCTTGCCTATTGTGAATAGTGCTGCAATAAATGTGGGGGTGCCAAGTAGTCCTTCAATACACTCATTTCCTTTTGATAAATACCCAGAAGTGGGACTGCTGGATCATATGGTAGTTCTATTTGCAGTTTTCTAAGAAACCCCCTTACTGGTATTCACAGCGCCTGTACTAATTTACATTCCCAACAACAGTGTATAAGAGTTTCCTTTTCTCTGCATCCTCACCACCATTTGTTATTTTTTTATCTTTGGATAGTAGCTATTGTAACTGAGGTGAGATGATATCTCATTGCGGTTTCAGTTTGCATTTCCCTAGTGATTTGTGACGTCAAGCATTTTTTCATATACTTGTTGGCCATTTGTATATCTTCTTTTGAGAAATGTGTATTCAGATCCTTTGCCCACTTTTTAATGAAATTATTTGTTGGGTTTTTATTTATCTATTCACTTTTTGCTGTTGAGTTGTTTGAATTCCTTATGTAGTCTGGACATTAGTACTGTGTTGAATGAATAGTTTGCAAATATTTTTTTCCATCTTACAGGTTGTCTCTTCACTTTTTTATTGTTTTCTTTGCTGTGCAGAAGTTTTTAGCTTGATGTAATCTCATTTGTCTATTTTTGCTTTGGTTGCCTATGCTTTTGCAGTCCTACAGAAAAAAATCTTGACCCAGACCAAAGTCCTTGAGTATTTACCCAATATTTTCTTTAGCATTTTTATTATCAGATCTTAGATTTAAGCTTTCAATCCATTTTGATTTGATTTTTGGTGTGGTCTACTTTTATTCTTCTGCAGGTGGGTATCAAGTTTTCCCAGCACCATTTATGGAAGAGCATGTCCTTTCCCCAGTGTATGTTCTAGGTGCCTTTGTCAAATATCAGTTTTCTGTAAATACATGGATTTATTTCTGAGTTCTCTATTCTGTTCTATTGGTCTATGCATCTTTTTATACTATTTTGGTTACTATAGCTTTGTAGTATATCTTGAAGTCAAATAACGTGATGCTCCTAACTTTGTTCTTTTTGCTCAGTATTGCTTCAGCTACTCAGGGTCTTTCATGGTTCCAGACAAATTTCAGGACTGTTTTTTTCTGTTTCTTTGAAGAATGTCTTCGCTATTTTGATAGAGATTGCACTGAATTTGTAGATTGCTTTGGGGAATATGGTCATTTGAACAATTTTAATTCTTCTGATCCATAAGCATCTAGTCTTTCCATTTGTTTGCATGCTCTTCCATTTCTTCAATCGGTGTTCTGTAGATTTCCTTGCAGAGGCCTTTCACCTCCTTGCTTATATTTATTTCTAGGTATTTTGCTTTTGTAGCTATTGTAAATTGGACTTCTTTCTTGATTTCTTTTTCAGCTGGTTCATTATTGGTATACAGAAATCCTATTGATTTTTGAATGTTGATTTTGTATACTGTAACTTTGCTGAATTTGTTTACCATTTCTAAGAGTTTTGGTGGAGTCTTTAGGTTTGCTATACTTAAGATAGTGTCATCTGCAAAGACAGACAATTTGACTTTCTCTTTTCTAATTTGGATGCCTTTTATTTCTTTCTCTTGTCTGATTGCTCTGGTTAGGACTTCCAGTACTATGTTGAGTAGGAGTAGTAAAAGTGGGCATTCTGGTCTTAAAAAAAAAAAAAAGACAAGCTCTTAGACAAAACTCATAGAAAAAAAGGTTTTCAGCTTTGCCTCATTCCATGTGATTCTAGCTGTGGATTTTTCATACACGGTTTTCATAATGTTGAGGCACGCTCCTTCTATGCCTAATTTGTTGAGATTTTTTTAATCACAAAAAGATGTTGAATTTTATCATATGATTTTCCTCCATCTATTGAGATGATCATATGGTTTTTGTCCCTCATTCTGTTGATGTGATGTATCACATTTATGGATTTGCATATGTTGAACCATCCTTGCATCCCTGGGATGAATTCCACTTGATCATAGTGTAATTATCTTTTTGATGGGTGTTGGATTCAGTTTGCTAGTATTTTGTTGAGGATTTTTGCATCTATGTTCATCAGGGATATTGGCCTGTAGTTTTCTTTTTTGTTGTTTTTTTTTTGGTCTGGTTTTAGTATCAGAGTAGTACTGGCCTTGTAGAATGAGTGAGGAAGAATTCCAGCCTCTTCAATTTTTTGGAATAGTTTGAGAAAAATTGATACTAGTTATTTGTAAGTTTGATAGAATTCAGCAGTAAAGTCATCCAGTCATGAGATTGGGAGACTTTTATTACTAATTCAATCTTGTTACTGGTTCTTGGTCTGTTCAGGTTTTCTATTTCTTCCTGGCTCACTCTTTGGAGGTTGTATATGTTCAGCAATTTATCTATTTCCTCTAAGTTTTTCAATTTGTTACCATATAGTTGCTCATAATAGTCTCTAAAGACCCTTTGAGTTTCTGTGCTATCATTTGTAATGTCACCTTTTTCATTTCTGACTTTATTTATTTGAGCCTTCTCTTTTTCTTGGTTAGTCTAGCTAGTGGTATAAAATTTTTTTCCCAAAAAGCCAACTTTTAATTTCAGTGATTCTTTTTTTATTGCTTTTTATCTCTATGTCTTTTATTTATTCTCTGATCTTTATTATTTCTTTCCTCCTACCAGTTTTGGGTTTGATATACATTTTTAGGTGGTTTATTTGAAATCTTTCTACAGTTTTGATGTAGGCATTATTGCTATAAACTTCCCTCTTAGAACTGTGTTTTCTGTATCCCATAGGTTTTGGTATGTTGTGTTTCCATTTTTGCTTCAATAAATATTTTTATTTTTTTCTTAATTTCTTTATTGACCCAGTGGTCATTCAGGAGTCTGTTGTTTAATTTCCAAGTATTTGTGCAGTTTCCAAAGTTTCTCTTGTTAGTGATTTCTAGTTTTGTTACATGTGGTCTGAGAAGATACTTGATATAATTTTGATTTTTAAAAGTTTGTTGAAATTTGTTTTGTGGCCTAACATGTAGTCAATCCTGGAGAATGTTTCATGTGCTGATGAGAAGCATGTGTTTTCTGCAGCTGTTGGATAAAATGTTCCATAATTGTCTGTTAGGTCCATTTGGTCTAAAGTTCAATTTAAATCCATTTTTTGTTGATTTGTTGGTAAAGAGCTTCAGCACAATCCAGAAAACTGAACTCACATTTAGATGTTCCAGAGATGTTTCTGCTTTCTTGTGATGCCCTATTTATTGGCCATTGTTATGGCAGACCATGTTCCAGGAAGTACCATACGCAACACCTCATCCAGAGCTAGGAGGAATCCCAAAAGGCCTCTACTCCAACTTCCTTCTCTAAATAAGACTCTCTCCCCTGACGGCCCATGGAGGGTGACCTGGACAGAGTGCTGGCATCATGCCTCTGGTATTGCAAAGCAGCTCAAATTAAAAAATGGATTTCTACCTGGGTCAGCACAGGGCAGGGTCCCCCAGGGAGGGCAAGCCAAATCGGGAAGGAGAACAAGTATGGCCCAAAGGCCAAGAGCATGGGTTCCAGCATCAAGTACACTGGTTGTGATTCCCAGCCCTACCCAGCACAAGTCATGCCACCTTGGATAATCTTCATAATCTTCCTGTGCCTCACTTTCCTCATCTAGGTAATCTTTCCATGCCAGTTTTCTCATCTAAATATAATGTGTCCTCGTAGAGTTATAAGAAATACATATGTTAATGTAGATAAAATTCTTAGCACAGTGCCCAGCACATTAAAATGTTCAACGAAGAGAAGCTTTGGCTTAGCTTAGCATAATTACCTACTACTCTCTAGGAAATGCCAAAGTTCAGATACCAAGAAGATGAAATATAAATGCTGAATCTGGATGACAAGGGGAGAATGGATGTCAGGATAGTGAAATCTCCAGCAGGGGATTTTCAGCAAAAAACCCGATCTCAGTTTTGTGTTTTAAATAAAACCTTCAGCAAGCTATAAGAGTAGATTACATGAGAGAAAAGGAGACCCACTGCATCCAATTGAGTGACAGGGAAGGCTTGAAGTAGAAATAGAGATGAAAGGAGAGTTTAGAGAGTGGAGTAAGGGATGGATTGGCCTGGTGATGATGACAGGCAGGTTAGGGAAAAGGAGGAATTTCCGTTTCTGGTGTGGGCAGCTAGACGGTGAGGCTGTGGGAGGCACAGGAAAGTTGAGGGTGGGTATGATGAGGAAAGTTCAGGACATGGTAGGAGAAGATGTATGGTAGGTGGTTGGGGAGGTGAGTCTGGAGCACTGGAGGCAGAAACAGGAGTCATTGGGCCTCCAACTTTTTTGGCACCAGGGACTGGATTCATGGAAAACATGCCCTTGTGCTACCTGGCACATCCAGGGGCACATCCCTCTGACGACCAGCCATCGTGCTTCCTCCTTCAGGAGTGAAAGCTTTCACCAGCCAATCTCAACCACAACACAGCACTGAGTCCTGAAAAACTGGCAAAAGGTAAAAGAGGTTTTTTGGAGTAAATGAGGAGGTGACGAACAGCAGCTGCTGGAAAGATAACAGCTTTCTGTGGCACTGAATGTAATCTCATAGAAATTAAAAGTAGGCAAGTATTTCAGAACCACAGCAGGGCCTCTCAAGATAGCAGTAAATATGATAGTCAAAAAAATTACGAAAGCAAGACTCCATTTTAGGATGAACTTTTTTTCCTGTAAAATAAATTAGTTTCCATTATTGTGTATATGACAAGATTTATTAAATGACCAAAAAATGGGAAGACAGAGAGAACTGTAAAACACATTTTCATACAAACACTAAAATTATTAACATTTTAGGTTTTTCTATGCCAAATTGTAAAGACCATCGATGCTAGGAAGAAACTGCATCAACTAATGAGCAAAATAACCAGCTAACATCATAATGACAGGATCAAATTCACACATAACAGTATTAACCATAATGTAAATGGGCTAAATGCTCCAATTAAAAGACACAGACTGGCAAAGTGGATAAAAAAGTCGAGACCTATCAGTGTGCTGTATTCAGGAGACCCATCTCACAGGCAGAGACACACATAGGCTCAAAATAAAGGGATGGAGGAAGATCTACCAAGCAAATGGGAAACAAAAAAAGGCAGGGGTTGCAATCCTAGTCTCTGATAAGACGGACTTTAAACCAACAAAGATCAAAAGAGACAAGGCCATTACATAATGGTAAAGGGATCAATTCAACAAGAAGAGCTAACTATCCTAAATACATATACACCCAATACAGGAGCACCCAGATTCATAAAGCAAGTCGTTAGAGACCTACAAAGAGACTTAGACTCCCACACAATAATAATGGGAGACTTTAACACCCCACTGTCAACATTAGACAGATCCATGAGACAGAAAGTTAACAAGGATATCCAGGAATTGAACTCAGCTCTGCACCAAGCAGACCGAATAGACATCTACAGAACTCTCCACCCCAAATCAACAGAATATACATTCTTCTCAGCACCACATCACACTTATTCCAAAATTGACAACATAGTTGGAAGTAAAGCACTCTTCAGCAAATGTAAAAGAACAGAAATTATAACAAACTGTCTCTCAGACCACAGTGCAATCAAACTAGAACTCAGGATTAAGAAACTCACTCAAAACTGCTCAACTACATGGAAATTGAACAACCTGCTCCTGAATGACTACTGGGTACGTAACAAAATGAAGGTGGAAATAAAGATGTTCTTTGAAACCAACGAGAACAAAGACACAACATACCAGAATCTCTGGGACACATTTAAAGCAGTGTGTAGAGGGAAATTTATAGCACTAAATGTCCACAAGAGAAAGCAGGAAAGATCTAAAATTAACACCCTAACATCACAATTAAAAGAACTAGAGATGCAAGAGCAAACACATTCAAAAGCTAGCAGAAGGCAAGAAATAACTAAGATCAGAGCAGAACTGAAGGAGATAGAGATTCAAAAAACCCTTCAAAAAAATCAATGAATCCAGGAGCTGGTTTTTTGAAAAGATCAACAAAATTGATAGACCGCTAGCAAGACTAATAAAGAAGAAAAGAGAGAAGAATCAAATAGACGCAATAAAAAATGAAAAAGGGGATATCACCACTGATCCCACAGAAACACAAACTACCATCAGAGAACACCTCTATGCAAATAAACTAGAAAATCTAGAAGAAATGGATAAATTCCTCAACACACACACCCTCCTAAGACTAAACCAGGAAGAAGTTGAATCTCTGAATAGACCAATAACAGGCTCTGAAATTGAGGCAATAATTAATAGCTTACCAACCAAAAAAAAGTCCAGGACTAGACAGACTCACAGCCGAATTCTACCAGAGGTACAAGGAGGAGCTGGTACCATTCCTTCTGAAACTATTCCAATCAATAGAAAAAGAGGGAATCCTTCCTAACTCATTTTATGAGGCCAGCATCATCCTGAAACCAAAGCCTGGCAGAAACACAATGAAAAAAGAGAATTTTAGACCAATATCCCTGATGAACATCTATGCAAAAATCCTCAATAAAATACTGGCAAACCGAATCCCACACATTAAAAAGCTTATCCACCATGATCAAGTGGGCTTCATCCCTGGGATGCAAGGCTGGTTCAACATATGCAAATCAATAAATGTAATCCAGCATATAAACAGAACCAAAGACAAAAACCACATGATTATCTCAATAGATACAGAAAAGGCCTTTGACAAAATTCAACAACACTTCATGCTAAAAACTCTCAATAAATTAGATATTGATGGGACATATCTCAAAATAGTAAGAGCTATTTATAACAAACCCACAGCCAATATCATACTGAATGGGCAAAAACTGGAAGCATTCCCTTTGAAAACTGGCACAAGACAGGGATGCCCTCGCTCACCACTCCTATTCAACATAGTGTTGGAAGTTCTGGCCAGGGCAATTAGGCAGGAGAAAGAAATAAAGGGTATTCAATTAGGAAAAGAGGAAGTCAAATTGTCCCTGTTTGCAGATGACATGATTGTATATCTAGAAAACCCCATCGTCTCAACCCAAAATCACCTTAAGCTAATAAGCAACTTCAGCAAAGTCTCAGGATACAAAATCAATGTGCAAAAATCACAAGCATTCTTATACACCAATAACAGATAAACAGAGAGCCAAATCATGAGTGATCTCCCATTCACAATTGCTTCAAAGAGAATAAAATACCTAGGAATCCAACTTACAAGGGATGTGAAGGACCTCTTCAAAGAGACTACAAACCACAGCTCAATGAAATAAAAGAGGATACAAACAAATGGAAGAACATTCCATGCTCATGGGTTGGAAGAATCAATATCATGAAAATGGCCATACTGCCCAAGATAATTTATAGATTCAATGCCATCCCCATCAAGCTACCAATGACTTTCTTCACAGAATTGGAAAAAACTACTTTAAAGTTCATATGGAACCAAAAAATCCTGCATTGCCAAGTCAATCCTAAGCCAAAAGAACAAAGCTGGAGGCATCATGCTACCTGACTTCAAAGTATACTACAAGGCTACAGTAACCAAAACAGCATGGTACTGGTACCAAAACAGAGATACAGACCAATGGAACAGAACAAAGCCCTTAGAAATAATACCACACATCTACAACTATCTGATCTTTGACAAACCTGACAAAAACAAGAAATGGGGAAAGGATTCCCTATTTAACAAATGGTGCTGGGAAAACTGGCTAGCCATATGTAGAAAGCTGAAACTGGATCCCTTCCTTATACCTTATACAAAAATTAATTCAAGATGGAATAAAGACTTAAATGTTAGACCTAAAACCATAAAAACCCTAGAAGAAAACCTAGGCAATGCCATTCAGGACATAGGCATGGGCAAGGACTTCATGTCCAAAACACCAAAAGCAATGGCAACAAAAGCCAAAATTGACAAATGGGATCTAATTAAACTAAAGAGCTTCTGCATAGCAAAAGAAACTACCATCAGAGTGAACAGGCAACCTAAAGAATGGGAGAAAATTTTTGCAATCTACTCATCTGACAAAGGGCTAATATCCAGAATCTACAAAGAACACAAACAAATTTACAAGAAAAAAACAAATGGCCAGGCGAGGTGGCTCACGCCTGTAATCCCAGCACTTTGGGAGGCTGAGGTGGGTGGATCATGAGGTCAGGAGATCGAGACCATCCTAGCTAACACAGTGAAACCCCATCTCTACTAAAAATACCAAAAACATTAGCCGGGCACGGTGGCAGTCACCTGTAGTCCCAGCTACTTGGGAGGCTGAGGCAGGAGAATGGCGTGAACCTGGGAGGCGGAGCTTTCAGTGAGTCAAGATTGTGCCACTGCACTCCAGTCTGGGCAACAGAGTGAGACTCCGTCTCAAAAAAAAAAAAAAAAAAAAATCAAAAAGTGCACAAAGGATATGAACAGACACTTCTCAAAAGAAGACTTTTATGCAGCCAAAATACACATGAAAAAATGCTCATCATCACTGGCCATCAGAGAAATGCAAATCAAAACCACAATGAGATATGATCTCTTACCAGTTAGAATGGCCATCATTAAAAAGTCAGGAAACAACAGGTGCTGGAGAGGATGTGGAGAAATAAGAACACTTTTACACTGTTGGTGGGACTGTAAACTAGTTCAACCATTGTGGAAGTCAGTGTGGCGATTCCTCAGGGATCTAGAACTAGAAATACCATTTGACCCAGCCATCCTATTACTGGGTATATACCCAAAGGATTATAAATCATGCTGCTATAAAGACACATGCACACGTACATTTATTGCGGCACTATTCACAATAGCAAAGACTTGGAACCAACCCAAATGTCCATCAATGATAGACTGGATTAAGAAAATGTGGCACATATACACCATGGAATACTATGCAGCCATAAAAAGGATGAGTTCATGTCCTTTGTAGGGACATGGATGAAGCTGGAAACCATCATTCTCAGCAAACTATCGCCAGGACAAAAAACCAAACACCGCATGTTCTCACTCATAGGTGGGAATTGAACAATGAGAACACTTGGACACAGGAAGGGGAACATCACACACCAGGGCCTGTTGTGGGGTGGAGGGAGGGGTAAGGGATAGCATTAGGAGATATACCTAATGCTAAATGACGAGTTAATGGGTGCAGCACACCAACGTGGCACATGTATACGTATGTAACAAACCTGCACGTTGTGCACATGTGCCCTAGAACTTAAAGTATAATAAAAATATATATATATAAAAAAAAATTTTAGGTTTTTCTTCCAGTCTATTTTTACTGTGTATATATACATATATGTGTATATATATACATACACACAAATATATACACACATATCTATAGAAACTTTGTGTTTTATTTTTTCACTTAACATTATGACAAAAGCGTTTTTTGCAAGAATATATAAGATCATCCTTTCAACATAAAAAGTAGCCTTAAAATGGACCATTTGGCTGGGCGCGGTGGCTCACGCTTGTAATCCCAGCACTTTGGGAGGCTGAGGTGGGCGGATCACGAGGTCAGGAGCTCGAGACCACGGTGAAACCCTGTCTCTACTAAAAATACAAAAAATTAGCCGGGCGTGGTGGCGGGCGCCTGTAGTCCCAGCTACTCGGAGAGGCTGAGGCAGGAGAATGGCATGAACCCGGGAGGCGGAGCTTGCAGTGAGCCGAGATTGCGCCACTGCACTCCAGCCTGGGCGACAGAGCGAGACTCCGTCTCAAAAAAAAAAAAAAATAGACCATTTAACGCCAGGCATGGTAGCACGTGCCTGTAATCTCAGCTACTCAGGTGACTGATAGAGAAGGACCTCTTGAGCCTAGGGGTTCAAGTCCAGCCTCTTTTTTAAAAAAGTTGGGGGCATTTCATATAGAACAATTTATCAAATTGTAAGAGAAGCATTAAAAAAACACAATGGGAAAGGAGAGGTTTATCAGTAAGTGGTATTGGAAAATTAGCAACTTCAAAAGAAAAATCAGACATTCATTTAAAGGTCTTTGTCTTACCCCTTGCACTAAAACAAATTCCAGATAGGTTAAAATATTTTTTTAAAAAAATCAAACACAAAAACTAGAGAAAATATAATTATTTACTAAACTCCTGGAAAGGACTATTTTAAGTTAAGACTTGATAGAACTAATCAAATATAAACCACAGAGGATTAACATCTTCTCTCCTTTGAGAACTGAATCAAATCAATCAGGAAATCACTAAAACCCCTAATGATAAAATGACAAAGGACACAAACAGATCAAAAGAGAAATACAACTAGTCAACAAACAGAAAACGGTGTGACTCCAGTAATAAATAAAAACTAAAAATAACGTTATTCTTTTTTTAAAAACCCCTTCAATTAGCAAGTTTTAAACATCGTACTCAGTAAAGCAGTCAGGAATGGCTGTAATAGCAAGTAAGCACAAAGAATCGATGGCTGGAAAGAAGGAGTGACAAGTTTTTCTGTTTAGGGACAAATAGCAAATATTTTAGGCTTTGCGGGCTTTCCGTTACAACTACTTAATGCTGCCACTGTGGCAAAAGGCAAAGATAGATTATTTGTAAATGAATAGGCATGACTGTGTTCTAATAAAACTTAAAAAGACAAGAGGTGGGCCAGCCTGGCCTCCAGGTCATAGCATACCAACCCCTGGCTTAAAATAAGTTTTATTTCTCCTTCATGCTTCATGTCCATTGCAGGTCAGCAGGAATGTTCTGTTCATTATAGACACTCAGGGATTCAGGCTGCTGGAGGCTCCAAATTGACTTCGGCTTCTACAATGACCTCATCAAAGGAATTCTAGAAACTCTCACCCAAGCAATTAAATGTTTCAACCACTGTCTTCTATTCACGTATTAATCAGTCACACGGTCTTGCCAAAATGCAAGGGGCCAGAAAGTTCAGTTTTCCCTCTACCCAGAGCTGGATATCAGTGAAAAGCATGAGTGTGATAACCATACATAGTGCTAGTAAGGATGAGGATAAACACATTCTGATGCTTGGCTGACTTTTAACATTCATGCAAGGACAGTAGGTTGCCAAATATAAAAATACAGGATGCCAGTAAAATTTGAATTTCAAATAAACAACAAATAACTTTTTAGTATAACTGTGTCCCATTCACACCTTCCTGCCAGCCTGCATTGCGTGCACTTGTCAGACCTGTGGTGACCATGAGGGGACCAGCCATCATGGTAAGGATTTCAGAGTCCAGGTCTTTAAAGCTGTTTATACTGAGTGCTGACTACATGCATGTATATAAGATAAGTTATTTTCATATTATAGGAAACAAGCTAAAAGAGTTTAAGTACAAATGTATAATATCACAAATGTAGTTAATGGTGGAGCAAGGACAAGACTCTTCATCTCCATGCTGTATTGGTCCTACCATGCCATAAAAGAGGTCTGGGAGGTACAGAGTTCTCCTCCCTCAGTTTCCCATCAGTAGAATGATGGAGTTGGACCCAGAGGTCTCTAAGGATCCCTGCTTCTGAGAGCCTTTGAGTCAGGGATGCTTTGAAATCAACCATTCCAACAAATGTGTATTGTGGGCCCAGGGACATGCATTTTGAGAACAATTCCAGTTTAATGAATATCAGCGCCAGTTTTGATTGTTTCAAATGAAATTATGAACTGTGACAAATTCAGTGACTCACTCACTTCAAAGAAAGTACCTGATGGGTGGAGGAGGTTAGGAACTTCAACCTTAGAGGCCTGAACAAAGAGCCTGTGTTTGTCATAACTGCGCTGGTCTAACCTGGGTGCCAGAACACTCGGGACAGAAATGAGTTCAACCTTTTACTAACCATGAGCACTTAGACAAGTTACTTCTCCCTCTGTGCCTCAGTTTTCTTATCAGCAAAATGGACAGTGATAATAGACAAAGTTTTTGTAAGAAATAAATGAAACAATACATAAAATGCACTTGAAACATTGCCTGGCACGTAAATAATAAACAAACAAAAAACACATAAATGCTATGTTTTATTACTAGTACCCTTCCCCAGAGTCTAGTCCCTTTGGTTATTCCTTTCAGCCTTTGACTCCAGAATGACCCAACCAATGTAAATATCATACTTGCCTTGCAAAGATTTTGTTATCCACCATACTTAGCTTGATCCTGTAAATAAAGATTCCCATCCTTCCAAAAATTATTTTCATTCATTTTTTCATTCACTCATTTACTACATATTTACCGAAAGCTTCCCTTGAGGCAGGCAAAGATTCACAGATTCACTGGAGGTTACAGCAGTGAAAACAAGGGGCAAACCACCTGCCCTCAGAGAGTGAACAGGCCAGTGCAGGAGACAGATAATAAACAGATCAACAGACAGACACATGCCAGGTGGATGAGTACAGATGAGTATACTGTTTGAGACAATGTGGTCAGAGTTGACAGAAAGAGTTCATTTTGTTCTACAAAGTAGAGCGAAGAACCAGCCTTTGGCTCCTACTTTGAAGAAGACAGCTGTGTGTACCTCGCTTGTGGGACATTCCACATTATGGAGTCTTTCTAGGAAGACTGGGGGCCTTTCAGCCTTTCCAGTGGGGATACCTGGCCCAGGGAGGTTACAACTCTCCTAAGTATCAGAGTTTGGATTCTAATGAAAGTCCAGCTGCTGCTAAAGCTGCAGAGGTTTCCATGGGATCTGTCACCTCTTGTGGTTCCTGGGTTCACTGATATGTGACTCAGTGGCCACATCATAGGAGAGAGTGTGAGACTCTTGGCTTAAGAAGTGATCTCAGGGCACTGAGGCCAGCTCCCAGTGCAACCTGGGTATCATCTCCATAGAGTCCTGGGAAGATCTGAGCACCCCCCTCTTGATTCTCCCAAGGACTTCTGCCAGGAGTCCCCGTGAACCTAAACCACAGGGAGGGAGTCACCTTTCTACTTCTCTTCTTCATAGTTTTTCACCTTCCCCACACACACACTCAGAGCACTCAGAGAGAAGAAACCTGTTCTCTGAGAATCTCAGGTTAGAGGATGATTTCTGATGATCCACTGGGAGCGCTTCATCTCCCCCGGAGAAATTACCAGGCATCACCTGTGGTCTCAGCCTGTTGACCCCCATCCACCAACGCTGGAAGATGCTGCCTGCTCCTGGAGAGGAAACCTAGGGAAGGTCCTCTGTGGGGGATCCTTCTCCACAAAGCCCAAAAAGGTCCATCTTAACTGCCCCCATGGCCTTTCTCTGAACCACACAGACCCATCTCCCTCAAAAAGACAAACCGTATAGGAAAACGTCTTAGTATATCTCATCTTATTCTAAGCAGAGCATCTTACTCTTGAATTGGCAAACAAAATAGATTTGTGAGGGAAGTCAGGCACAGCTGGGCACACCTAAAATGCCCAAGGGCTTACAGGTATGGGTTTACTGATGGCTTCAGAACAAAATATAAAGAGTTGCACACTCAAAATAAAAAAAAATGCATTTCATTCATAACCAAATTGAAAGGCTTCAGGCTCTGTGAGTAATCTTGGGCTGGTCTTTTTATATTCTCAGTCTCCTAATTTAACCATCTGGAATTCTTTCTAAAGTACCATCCTATTCAGCATTTAGAAATGAAAGACTTGATTTTAAATGGAAAAATCTACATTTCATTGTAAAGAGAGAACTTGACATCCGTGGCCCATTCTGCACAAATCACAAATATGTATGCTTAGCAGATGACGAAGGTAACTCCAGAAATGTATTTCGCACATGGCAGGAGACATGCAAATGGATGAATGCACTGAAGAACCTGTCAGTGCACCCCTGTCCAGCGTCCTAGTGTCCTACAGTATCTTTTCTGAGCTTCTGGAATGTTAACGTAACACATGTTGACATCATATCCAGATGGAGAGTAACCTGTAGACTGCAGCGTGATCCTCGGCAGAACTACACACCAAGGTCCTGTCACACAGTTCAAAATCAGTCTCAGTTGCTTGATCTCTAAAATGGAACTGAAAACCAAACCTCACGGTATTTTTATGAGGCTCCAAAGTTAAAATCAAATAATATGTGTATGTTCTTGGGAAAATTTAAAGCACTATTTAAAATTACTTTCCAAATAAGAATAATTCGGGATGGGGGCGGGGAGTAGGGTCTAAGATTTGCAGATCCCAAAGGACCCTGGGAGTGGGATGGGGAGCTTGATGTCCTCACCATTGTCATGTCTATCATTTGGCAAGAGCAAACCCTCAAGAGCCCAGTGTGCCCTCATAAATAGCATGGGCTTTATCCGGTCAAGGTGAGGAGCTTCCAGAGTTTCTCTCACAGGGAAATGACATGGGCAGATCTGAGTTTTCTTTCTTCTGCTTCAACTCCAGTTTAGGCTACTCTGACATTCCCATTTCCTGCATATTACAACAGCCTCCTAATGTGTTATCCTTTTCCCAATGGTTGTGCAAGAGGAAATTAGGAGGAGGATAACAAATTAGGAGGCTGTTGTAATATGCAGGAAGTGGAAATGTCAGAGAAGCCTAAACTGGAGCAGAAGCAGAAGAAAGAAAAGGAGGAAAGATACTCATAAGTATTCAGAAAGAGTTGGCAGAGGTGGGGTGGGATGCAGGAAAGAAAGAAATCTGGAATGACTCCTAGGTGCCTGCTTGGGAAAACTAAGCGGAAGGTATTGATTGAAGTCATAAATCCAAGCAGAAGAGCAGGATTTTCCCAATTTCTTCTGGCACCACCCCTTGCAAGGTTTTTGCAAGGTTTTTGCACCACCATTGGTGATTGCTAATATGTTCAACCTTGGAAATGTTGTGTCTGAAGATGCCCAGATGGGGATAGATCTCCAGCAGGCAATTGGATATCCTGGTCCTGAATTTAAGATGGATGTCAAGGCAAAAGAATTCAGTCTGGAAATTGTTGGCACTCTATTGCTAATAGTTGAAGTGATAAATCCAGATAAGATTGCCTGTATGGAAGACATACTGCTTTACTTGATGTGGAAGTATCAAACGCGATTGTTGGGGATGTCAGTCATAAAGCTGCCACAACCCCAGGCGAAACATGGCCAATCATAGCAACCAAGGCCCTTGAATTATACCACGGATGGGCACTTAAGCCAAGAAAGACCAATGCAGAATCTTCTCTGAGGTAGATACATGGAACAGAGGAAGCCTAACTGCAGACTAAAGCCCTCACACAGAGGAAGGCAGAACAAGAGATGGAAAGAAAGACAAAATCCAGACAACAACCCTTGTATCCTAATTTAGCCAAGCCTGAAGCTGGATTCTCCCCTGGACTTGCCAATTGTGAGCCAATGAATTACCTTTTATTATTGTTGTTGTCAATGTTAATTTGAGTTTCTTGCAAACCAAATAGTCTTCATCAACACAGAAATTGGTACCAGAAGTGAGGCACTGCCAAAAATAGAAAATAAAAAAAATAAATAAACAGCCTAAAGAATAGAATTGGCTGAGTCAAGGCAAAAGTGAAGAGTTATGGAAATCCCTCTGCTTTCTAACTGAGAAGCTGGTGATGCATATTGTATAGCAACAAAGTAAGTAGCTGAATCCTCATCTATCTCAGGACTCAGATCCTCTGTCCATTAAGCCTGGAATCTTAGGGAACTTAGTTGGAAAATATGCGTCTAGGGGAGAGGGGTAATACAACTTGGCTGGTGCAGCTACAATGTGAAACAGGTCCAGAACTGAGAGATGGGTTACATAAAAGAAATTGCGTATATAAGTAAACATATTGCAGGTAATTGGAGCCAGATTTCTCACTGTCACTGAAGAGAGGTAGCATATGAAGAGTGGAAAAATGTGAACAAATCCTGGGGTGGTGGATTGGAACTGGAAATATCAATGTGGATTTATGGTTTTTAATAAACAAAGGGAGATACATATAGAAATAGAGAGACATGTGAATGTGTGTATGTACTTAAATGTATTTAGATACACATATTTCCTGACTCTTTCTACTAAGAGGGCGGAGAAGCTGTGACCTCCCAGAAACACACAAGATCTTTTGAATTTTGGCTTTTAGATCTTATTCTTCATTGAAAGGACTCCATGAAGAAATGCCTGAGTGCAGGGAAAATGCAAGATGAACCCGGAATACCTTGATATGCCAAAAAGAAAGAAAACACTGAAACATGAATAGAAACATGGACACAGGAGCCAGCTTGGAAGGTCTCCCACTAGCCAAATATGGAAAGATTTGGGCATCAAAATAAATAATGATAATAATGGATTGTAATCCATTTAATAAAATAAGAATTCATGAATCTGTATGGATTTAAATAAATAAATGGATAAATACACAAAGGAGAAGTTCTACCTCATAGTAGAATACCAACTAATAAATGTAGAAGAAAGAATGGAATTAGAAAAATCACCATATGGCCAACACTACAGTCATAATTGACTAAGGCACGAATTATTAGTAGATGTGAAAATTAGTAAGTGAAAGTTTGATGAGGAAGAGAATGCTTTGTAGAAAAAACTACAAAGCGGGAAACATGGTTGAGAGTAAGACTAAGACCTAGGTGGAGATCCTCTCAAACTGCTCCTGCTGGCAGATACAGAAGCCAGCAGGAGAACCTGATGCAGGGTAGGCACACCTCAAAACTGGGACTTAGCCTGGGAGGGTTCTTGGCTTTGCCTGGGAAGGAATTCAAGGACAAGCCAGTGGTGGTAAACAGCAACTTTGATGGAAGCAGCAGTGTACAGCAGCAGCAGAGGTGCTGCCCCTTGCAGAGCAGGGCTACCCCATAGGCAGTGTGCTCAGGGTAGCAGGTCAGAGCCAGTTCTGCAGTCATGTTTATACCCACTTTTAATTATATGAAAATTAAGGGACTGCAGAAATTTCTAGAAAAAGGGTGGTAACTTCTGGGTTATCAGTCATTGACATGGAAAGGGGTGGTAACTTCTGGGTATTGCCATGGCAATGGTAACCTGACATGGCACATCGGTGGGCATGTCTTATGGAAAGGTACTTCCACCCTGTCCTTGTTTTAGCTAGTCCTCAGTTTGGTCCAGTGTCTGAGTGCTGCCTCTGGAGTCAAACCTATCCATGGTGATGCTACCTGGGCAAGGGCCTTACCTCCCAGTTCTGTGCTTTCATGTTGCCACAAAGCCATGTCTGAAGAAAAGTACAAAGTAAAACATCTAGGCCTGTAGCTAAGACACAGATATTAAAAAGCTGAAGCCTAGATTCAAAGAGCACTTAAAATTTTTCTGTGCAACAGGAAGGCTAGAAGTAGGTGGTTACTGACATCAATCCAGTAGATTTAAGGCTAACATCTCTGAGATTTTCTTGGCTTTTCCCTCATATTCCTCCCCCAAACTGCTGCAACTCCAGCCACCATATCTGCATTCCAAGCAAAAAGGAAAAGGCATATCAGCTGAATCCGTTCCTCAATGGACAAGAGAAATTTTCTTAAAGAGCAAAATGAAGTGTAGCCAAATTGACTGATGTTGAGTCACCCCACTGCCAGAGAAGGGAATTGTTGCTTTTCCACTACAGCAGAACTGTGACCACAGCATGTTATTTCTCCTCTCTTTTTCTATAAGGGGAGACTTTATTGTGGTTATACAGTATAGCAGTTATGTGTTGCCTTCGAGTATCAATGCAAAGCAGAGACTTAAGCAATGAAGACATTTAATTACCTCACACTGAGGGATGTCTGGAGGAAATGAGTTCCAGTTGTCGAAAGTAGTTCGAGGATATGATCAAGAGCAAAGCCCTTTCTACCTGTCTGCTCTGGCATTCTCAGTAGATTCGCTTTTTGTCTTTAGTTGTATAGGATTGATATGTAGTCTTAGGAGAAATATTCTCTCTCTGCTGGGGTTTCCATGCTGGAAAGATGTGAATCTGAGGCCTTTGGAGAAAACTTTCTCACCACATGGAAAGAGTTTCTGCAGGGCAAGGTCAGCAGACAGGAAAAAGTCAAGACTCAAAAAGAGGAACTGAGGCCGGGCGTGGTGGCTCACGCTTGTAATCCCAGCACTTTGGGAGGCCGAGGCGGGCGGATCACGAGGTCAGGGGATCGAGACCATGGTGAAACCCCGTCTCTACTAAAAATACAAAAAAATTAGCCTGGCGTGGTGGCGGGCGCCTGTAGTCCCAGCTACTCGGAGAGGCTGAGGCAGGAGAATGGCGTGAACCCGGGAGGTGGAGCTTGCAGTGAGCCGAGATTGTGCCACTGCACTCCAGCCTAGGCGACAGAGCAAGACTCCGTCTCAAAAAAAAAAAAAAAAAAAGAGGAACTGTACCATGACAGCACCATCCGAGCTCCTACTTCCGAGCGGCTCGGAGTCCACCTCCACATGTCCCAGTTACTGTGCCCACAGCTCTCCCTTTTTATTCTTTCTTCTCCCATTTCTCTTTTTATGGGTGTGTGGGGGAGTTTAGAAATGGAGTGGTCCAGCAATGCCACTTTTGGATATATATCCAAAAGAATTGAAAGCAGGGTCTTGAAGACACATTTGTACACCCATGTTCATAGCGGCACTATTCAAAATAGGCAAAAGATAGAAGCAACCCAAGTGTCCATTGACAGATAAATGAATAAACAAAATGAGGTATGTACATATGATGGAATATTTTTCAGCCTTAAAAAGGAAGAACATTCTGATATGCGCTACAACATGGATGAATTTGAAGACATTATGCTAAGTGAAAGAAGCCATTTACAAAAGGACAAATACTGTAGGATTCCACCTACATGAGGTACCCAGGGTGGTCAAGTTTACACAGACAGAAAGAAGAATGGTGGTTGCCAGGGCTGGGATGAGGGGGAATGGGAAGCTGTTTAATGGGTACAGAGGTTCCGTTTAACAAGATGAAAATGTACTGGAGATGAGTTGCACAACGATGTGAATGTACTCAACACACCACTGAACTGCACACTTAAAGCTGATTAAGATGGTACATTTTATGTTACATGTATTTTGTCACAATTAAAAATTTTGAGACAAGAATTGAGTGGAGTTTTTGTCACATTCAACTAAAAGTGTCCTGGCTTGAAGAAGAAGAGAAAGCGAAAAAGAATGAAGCATATTGTGGAGAAAGAAGAAAAAAGATAATGAACTGAGCACCAGAGAACCCCAAAATTTAAGGAAAAGCTGGGCAAAAAGTAACCATGTAGATGGCTGGGATGAAGCTTCCTAGAAGTGAAGGTAGATGGTGATGCCCCTTCATTTATGAGACCAGGAAAGGGTCGCAAAGAAGTGAGGGCAGAAGAGTTTCGGGTTGGAGGGATTAGTCAACAAATTCAAGTGACTTTCAAGAGGCCAAATAATATAAATAGTGAAAAGTGTCTATTGGATTGGACAGTTAGAAAGTTTTTCCGGGGGGATTCAATAGAACCAACAGAGAATACTTTGATGTAGTGGGTTCAAGAGCAGATGAAAAGGGAAGAGACAGAAAGAATGCATAGCTTTTCTATCACTTAAAATTAATTGCACAAGTATAGTTTCCAGGTGATTAATAGTGAGGCCAAAGCTAAGAAGTAGCTCCCGTTATCCACATCGGTGGGAAAGAGCAGAAAGGTTTGTCCTTGGCACAGTCCAGAGGCCCTGTTGAGTGGACTTCCTGCCAACAGCCTGCTTTGGAGACTCAGGCTGGCCTGCTCCCTGACTCGGTCTCTCTTCTCTCTCAGATTCTTTGCAAAATGAGGGGTAGCCATGTTTAATATTTTACTACATGTGTCTTATCACTCTCTCTCTCTGAATCTCTCTCCTCCATATATGTGTGTATGTAAGTATATGTGTGTGTGCACATGTATGTGTATATATGTAGATAGCTTTCTCTGAACTACTTGTATTTCATGGTCATAACAATGTTTTAGTTTGAAGTTTTATTTTAGATTCAGGGGATTCGTGTGCAGTTTTGTGACATGGGTATATTGTGTGATGCTGAGGTTTGGGGTAAGGATGATCCCGTCACTCAGGTAGTGAGTGCAGTACCTAACAGTTAGTTTTTCAGCCCTTGCACACCTCCCTCCCTCCCTTTGGAGTCCCCAGTGTCTATCATTCCTGCCTCTGTGTCCATGCACACCCCAACATTTAGCTCCCACTTACAAGTGACGACATGCGGTATTTGGTTTTCTGTTCTTGTGTTAATTCACTCCAACTCCATCCATGTTGCCGCAAAGGACATGATTTCATTCTTCTTTATGGCTGCACAGTATTCCATGGTGTATATTTACCACATTTTCTTTATCCAGTACACCATGGATGGGTACCTATGTTGATTCTATTGCCAACAGTGCTGTGATGAACATACACAGTGAGTGTGAGTGCATTTTCATAGAAAAAATTATTTTCCTTTGTATATGTACCCAGTAATAAGATTACTCGGTCAGAAGGTAGTCCTGTTTTAAGTTTGAGAAATCTCCAAACTGCTTTCCACAATGGCTGAACTAATTTACATTCCCACCAGCAGTATATACATATTCCCTTTTCCCCGCAGCCTTGCCAGCATTTGTTATTTTTTGACTTTTTAGTAATAGCCATTCTAACTGGTGCGAGATGGTATCTCATGTGGTTTCAATTGGCATTTTTCTGATGATTAGTGATGTTGAGCATTTTTTCATATATTTGTTGGCTGTGTATATGTCCTCTTTTGAGAAGTGTCTATGTCCTTTTCCCACTTTTTAATAGCATCTTTTTTTTGTTTGTTAAATTGTTTAAGTTACGTATAGATCCTGGATATTACATCTTTTTTGGATGCATAGCTTGTGACCATTTTCTCCCATTCCATAGAGTGTCTGTTTACTCTGTTGATGTTTTCTTTTGCTGTGCAGAAGCTCTTTAATTTAATTGGGTCCCACTTGTCAATTTCTGGTTTTGTTGCGATTGCCTTTGAGATCCTAGCCTAAATTCTTTGCCAAGGCCAATGTCCAGAATAGTATTTCCTAGATTTTCTTCTAGGATTCTTATAGTTTTAAGTCTTACATTTAAATCTTTGATCCATCTTGAGTTAATTTTTGATTATGGTGAAAGGCGGTGGTTGTTTCATTCTTCTGCATATGACTAGCCAGTTATCCGAGCACCATTTATTAAACAGGGAATCCTTTCCTCATTGCTTATTTTTGTTGACTTTGTCAAAGATCAGATGGTTGTGGGTGTGCAGTTTTATTCCCAGGCTCTCTGTTCTGTTCCATTGCATGACCATAATATTTTAGAAGAGTTTAACCCAGTTCCATTGTCGGATATCACATTTTGGTTTGCTTCAGGTTTCCACATGGTTACATTTGTGTTATGTGCTTTTTTTTTTTTTGCAAAAATAACTGATATAATCCTGTTTTGTCTCAGTGCTTCATATCAGGAGGCACACAATGTCAATTTGTCACATAGCTTGCAATATTTAATATTTACAACAATCCAATAAAGTTTGCACCAATATGTAAACTCTCCCCCAGAGAGCCTAGCTAAATTGATCAAGGTCAAATAGCCAGTAAAAAGCTGACCCAGACATCAAACCCAAGTCCATCTGGCTTCAATATCTATGTTCTTTCCATACCACATCAGCTCCCACTAATAGCATCCCATGCAGGCATAGCACACTGTGGCTCTCCATCTGAGTGTCATCTGCTCCTTGCACCTGTTACTAATTTTCACTACCTATACAAATATTCCCATCACCCTTTTACTCTCTGACAACCATTTTTTGCCTTGATGTCCTCATACCTGCTGCCACCCTCTGAATAGCATATTTCCTAGCTACTCAAAGTATGGTCCACAGACCAGCATCAGACATCACCTAAGAACTTAGAAATGCATAATTTTGTGGCCCATCCTCAACCTACTGGATCAAAATCCATATTTTAACAAGCTCCCCGTGTGTATACACAATGAGGTTGAGAAGGGCTTCTGTGTTTCACTTGCTCACTGGACTTCCCCCATGACCAGTCCTCCACTATCCCTTTCCCACCACTTAATGGAGGCAGGTCTTCTTCCAGGCTCAAGTGCTTCCAAGTGGCCCTGTCCCCTGCAGGGTGGCCATAGCAGAAAAGAGCCAGAATTATCACAGTTTCCACCCATGACTCCTACAAGTGAGATAACATGCTAAGACCTTTAGGAAGAATCTCTTTCCATAAACTGGATTTGTGTGCTTCTTTTCTTGAGTTCTTTAGCAGGAGTGTGAGTGTTTGCATCTGGAAGGGATTTTCATTTTTAGTCTTCTATAAATAAGCCAAACACATGCCATCCTTCGTCACACTCTTCCTGGCCCCTGCCCCTTCACTCTCATCAGCACCCACAGCTGAAGCAGCCTGAACCCCGACCCTCCCCAGCTCACAGGACCTGTGCAAACTGTGGAAACTCGAGCTCTCGCCTGAGGCCTCAGTGTCCTCAAAAGTCCTGTGTGCCTGACTTGGATGCAAAGCCAGACCTCACAGGTAGCTTCTGCTTAGATTCTCAGACCCAATCTACTTGCTTTAGCTTGTACTTCTGGCTTGAGGCCCCATCTCTGAGTTTTAGTTCTGTTACCCAAACCCCCTTCTGGAACCCAACCTTCCTTGACAGGCAGCTTTGATTATCATGCCTGGGTCTGCCAGACACTTAACCGTCCACCTTTAGCCTCCTGCTAGGACACATACTGATTCATCTTGTCAGTTGTTTGCAAGTGTCAACCGGAATCTGCCATAACCTTGGAAACCCTGCACTGCCTTTCAGTCTCAGACTGACTGATGCTAGGAGAGAAGACACTCTTGGCAGGAGATACAAGAGGAACTACAACTGGACCTGGCTAGTTAATTTTTTTTAGATGAACGGAATGGATTTTATGTCATCTTACTTTTCTCATGAATTCTTTACAGCCTACAAACTGCCCTGCTTAATATCACTTTCTTTGCAGGGCTGTCTGGGTGACCCTGGGAGAGAAGGCTGTCCAGGTTTCTGGCTAGGGATAGAATCCCCGGGAACTGGATGATGCCAGAACAGATAGGGGCTCACATCCAACTCTGAGGCATGGCGTAAATTTGAGTCAAAAGAGTATCAGGGGCAAGGTAGCTCTGAAATCCCAGCCCAAAAATGTTAAAGGGAAAAGGGAAGCAGGTTAAGAAGAAAAAGTCAGGTTTAAACCAAAGGATCTGCCACTCAAGTCAACCAGACAGACAGGAATAGGAGGCAGAGCCTGGAAAAACAGAATGTCCTGGGGACACAGGGATCGAGAGAATGGGAGGGGACTTTTTATAGGGAGCCCATAAACTAGCTATAGGTCGGGAGAGAAATGAAAGGGCTAAACTCGTTCAGATAAAAACAAAGTAGGAACAGGGATGCTAACTAGTGCTACAGTATGTAGATATTGTACTAACTAGAAGCCTCACTGGAAAAAAATTGGATAAAAGTCATTCTACCAAGTTGACACACCAGAGCAAACCCCAGAGCATATCACCCAGGGATACTCCACAATACGGCCAATAAACACATGAAAAATGCTCAATATAATTAATCATTAGGAAAATGCAAATTAAAACTACATTGAGGCCGGGCACGGTGGCTCACGCCTGTAATCCCAGCACTTTGGGAGGCCAAGGCGGGCGGATCACGAGGTCAGGAGATCGAGACCATCCTGGCTAACACGGTGAAACCCCGTCTCTACTAAAAAAAAAAAATACAAAAAATTAGCTGGGCGAGATGGCGGGCGCCTGTAGTCCCAGCTACTCGGGAGGCTGAGGCAGGAGAATGGCGTGAACCCTGGGGGGCGGAGCCTGCAGTGAGCCGAGATCGCGCCACTGCACTCCAGCCTGGGCGACAGCGAGACTCTGTCTCAAAAAAAGAAAAAAAGAAAAAAAAAAAAAAAAAAAAAAAAAAAAACTACATTGAGATACCACTATCCACCTATTAGAAGGGTGAAAAGTTTTTTGTTGTTGTTGTTGTTGTTGGTTTGAGATGGAGTCTCCCTCTGTCTTCCAGGCTGGAGTGCAGTGGCACGATCTCAGCTCACTGCAAGCTCCGCCTCCCGGGTTCACGCCATTCTCCTGCCTCAGCCCCCTGAGTAGCCTCCAAAGTACCTGGGACTACAGGTGCCCACCACCACGCCCAGCTAATTTTTGTATTTTTAGTAGAGATGGGGTTTCACCGTGTTAGCCAGGATGGTCTCGATCTCCTGACCTTGTGATCCACCCACCTCGGCCTCCCAAAGTGCTGGGAAAAGTTTTTTTTAACTGATCATACCACATGTTGGTGAAGATGTGGAGCAACTGGAACTCTTATAAACTGCTAAGGGAATGTGAAATGGTACAACCACTTTGGGACATCTTCACTTCTAAGTATGCATCCAAGATAAATAAAAGCACAAGTCTACACAAAGACTTGTACCCAAATGTTCTTATCAGCTTGATTCGTGATCATTACAAACCAGAAACAAACCAACTTTCCATGTGCAGGAATAGATAAACAAATTGTAGTATAGCCATACAATGGAATACTACTCAGCAATAAAACAGAATGAACTATTGATGCACATACAACGTGAGTGATTCCTCAAATCACTGAGCTTCATGAAAGAAGCCAGTAGAAGAGTAAGTGCTGTGTGCTTCCGTTTATAAAAAAAATTCTGGAACATGCAGATTAACCTACATTGACAGACAGCAGGTCCCTGGTTGCATGAAGACAGGAGTGGAGAGAGGCATGTGAAACAAGGAACCTTTTGGGGGTGATGAAAATGTTTATTCTCTTCATCATGGTGAGGATATCAAAGGTACATGCATGTCTCAAAATGCATCAAAAGGTACACTTTAAATATATGCAGTTTATGATACTTCAATTGTACCTCAAGAAAGTTGAATAAAAGCAAAACAAAATGAAACAAACAAAAATTCCACGTACAATTTATCACATTCCCTTCCTTCTTCCTGCCATGGAGACCAGTAACAGAGAGTGAGGTCCCTGTCAGCCTCCATATCTGCATGAGACGTGAAAAAGATTCCCCTGCCAAAGCGGAGATGAAATTGCAGCAAAAGAAAAATAACCCTTTACTGATTTAAACAGGTGAGATTTAGGTGTTATTTATGATTACAGCATAGTGCTAACCCGTCTGACTCACACAACCCCCAAACTCAGTATGTTGTCCCAAAGTCTCATTGAAAAAAACAAGTTAATCCAGGTACAGTGGCTCCCGTCTGTAATCCCAGCACTTTGGGAGGCCAAGGCAGGAGGATTGCTTGAGGCCAGAGCTTAGACCAGCCTAAGCAACAAGGCAAGACTCCATCTCAGAGAAAAGAGAAGAGAAGAGAAGAAGAGAAGAGAAGAAGAGAAGAGAAAAAGGAAAAGGAAGAAGGAAGGAAGGAAGGAAGGGAAGGAAGGAAGGGGAGGGAGGGAGGGAGGGAGGGAAGTAAGGAAGGAAGTAAGGAAAGAAGAAGGGAAATTAATTTTAGAAAAAGAAAAAGAACAAATTAACAGTCCAACACACAGTAGATCATGAAACACTTCAGTACATAAAATTTGCCCCCACAGAGTTTGAGAAACATAAATCACACTTCTATTTGTTCAAGTGACAGAGTGATTTCAAGATACAAACTCTTGAAGTGATCCATCATACCAACCACAGTGTATGTGGTGATGATGAGGGTTAGGACCTCATAAAAGAGGGATGGGGATATTGGAAATGCCCAAGTCACCCCATCTGACACCACGATATTGTTCAGAGCCAACTGAAGAACACAGAATACACTATGATGAAAGAAAAAGTCAGTAGTGTTAAGATGGTTACTTGTAGTGAGATAAACTGAAACATCCCTCTGCTCTTCAGAAGAAATTTGAAGTTACACAGAAACTATCTGAAGACAGCACCGTCCATCCCAGATAGTTTAGACAAGGTTTTCTCAATTAATATGAAGCCTCCTTGGAATGAGGGCAGACCCAGAAAGGAGATCAGGATTAATGTTTCATAAGAAGTAAGGCTGAAGTACTATTAATAAGAAATGCAAATTCCTTATAGGAGACTATGCTAGTCTTTAGAAAAAAATTAACACTTGAGATGATGAAGTATTTCATCTTGGGCTTTTCAAGAAGGAATCAGAGGCCATCATCATCCAAGAAGTGACACCAGAGTGTAGGTCCAAACCAGGGCCCTCGCAAGAGAAGCCCAAGGGACCACTAGGCACAGCCTTCTATTCCCAGAGGTCTCAAAGGTTCATGTTTTGATGTCATCTCCAGATGAGGGCAAACACAGAGTCATTGAGCTACAGTGACAGAACTGAAAGCAAATGTTTTCAGCGTGGAACATAAAATGTGTAGCCCATCATCAAACCCAGAGTTCAGTGTGATTTAATTCTTCAGAGAATATTTGTCATAGGACATTTTTGTTTTGGAATTGTTCATTTATAAAACACAAACTTCAAAATATCTAGTTCCCCTCTTTATCCCATGAATAGTTCAAGGTAAAGGGTTGTCCATAAAAACTCTATAATGTGGAAATACAAATCAACACCACAATGAGATGCCATCTCATATCAAATGACTTATTCAAAAGTCAAAAAATATTAATAACAGATGCTGGCAAGGTTGCAGAGAAAAGGGAGCTTATATATTGTTGATGGGAGTGTAAATTAGTACAACCATTGTGGAGGGCAGTATGGCAATTCCTCAAAGAGCAAAAAACAGAGCTACTATTTGATGCAACAATCCCATTACTGGGTATATACTACTGGGTACCCAGAGGAATATAAATCATTCTACCCTAAAGACATATGCACATGAATGTTCATTGGAGCACTATTCACAATAGCAAAGACATGACTCAACCTAAATGCCCATGAATGACAGATTGGATAAAGAAAATGTGGTATATACACCATGGAATACTATGCAGCCATCAAAAAGAATGAGATGATGTCTATTGCGGGAACATGACTGAAGCTGGAGGCCGTTATCCTTAGTAAACTAACGCAGAAACAGAAAACCAAATACCACATATTCTCACTTTTAAGTGGGAGCTAAATGATGAGAACACATGGACACAAAGAAGGGAACAACAGACACCAGGGCCTACTTGAGGGTGGAGGGTAGAAGGAGGGCGAGGAGCAGAAAAAAAATAATTATTGGGTACTAGGCTTAGTACCTGGGTGATGAAATAACCTGCACAACAAACCTCTATGCCACTAGTTTACCTATATAACAAACCTGCACATGTACCCCCGAATCTAAAACAAAAGTTTAAAAAGAAACTCTCTAATGTGGTACTGCTGCAGGATGCTTATTGGAACACTCTGTAAAACAAGTCACCTAGACTGGGCACGGTGACTCATGCCTATAATCCCAGCACTTTGGGAGGCCAAGATGGGTGGATCACCTGAGGTCAGGAGTTCGAGACCAGCCTGCCCAAAAAGGTGAAAACCCATCTCTACTAAAAAAAAAAAAAAAAAAACCATTAAAAATTAGCCAGGCATGGTGGCAGGTGCCTATAATCCCAGCTACGTGGGAGGCTGAGGCAGGAGAATCACCTGAACGCAGGAGGCAGAGGTTGCAGTGAGCTGAGATCACGCCATTTCACTCCAGCCTGGGCAACAAGAGAGAAACTCCATATCAAGAAAAAAAAAATACAAAACAAGTCACTTAAACACCCTCTAGAATTCAGTGGGAAGTCCCATCCATGGAAAAGCTAGATGAGCCCAAGAGATACCCCTTCCAATCTCTTCACAATTCCGTCTTTAAATGCCTTTGAGGCTGCACCTAAGCCGGTGTGGAAGAGCATCATAACGATCTCTTCCAAAGGAAGAAACCGTTATGGACCTATACCAGGGATTTGCAACCCCTGCACTGTCTTATTCACACTTCCTTTCCCTGGGCCAGGACTCAGTCCCATCTTAAGACATATTCCTAATTAGGCTTCACACTGTCTCTATTGCTAACCCACAAAATGCCTTTGGGAATTATACAAGATGTAATTCTTAAATAATAGTCAAGAAAAATATATATGCAATTAAAATAGCAAGATTATTAAAAAATTTTCCTGCAGAAGTAGGAGGTATTCCTTTAGAAACATACAATTCATGCTCACCTTCCTTCACCTGAGAGCAATAACTCTCTTTCTGCAAAAATTAAATGGGCATGGAGGAAAAATTAACCCTAAACCAATTCCAAATCTGGCTGGCATGTAGGGGGAGTCAAAGGAGTGGTCGTATCAGAGATAGTCGATTTTCATTTCCAGAAACCCATTATAGACCACACAGCCATTAAAAAGTATAATTACGACAATTACACAATAAACACAGAATATGCTCAGAATATGCCAATATAAATGATGACTGTTCAGTGATTACATTTTGTGTGCACATGAGCAAACACTTGAACAAAGCATGGATGAATATAAACAGCTTGATTTGTGTGGCAGTGGTGAGAGCACGGGTTAATTATTTTTTTTTTCAGTTTGGTTTCTATTAATGTTGTTCATACAACAAATAATTTGTAAAAAGCCATTAAGGTGCCTCGGTGACAATTGGAAAACCAATTATAAATTCCTGCACCTCTAAAATGAGACAGAACCAATGGTGCAGAGCCACAGTATGGAGAAGCAAAGAGCCTCTGCATTCAAATTTTTTAATTTTTTGCCTGAATAAAAGGAAGGCTTGATTTAAAGAGAAAGGGCATTTTATCTGGGTGTAATTTATCCATGTTTTATTCTAAGAATGTGGCCTATTTACAAAAGCTCGCACAAGTAGTCTCTGAGATTCATCCCATGTAGTCACCACCATGGGGTCTTGTTAGAGACACTGACCTACTGACACAATGCCCCACGTTTACCCTGTTTGGTCACTACCTTGGAACCCGTGACTCCCTGCAAGGCCCTTTTGCATATACTTCTCTGATACTGAAGGAGTCATATTATACTAACTGTTCTATCATCAGTGCTCTAGCAAAGCTGGATCAATCGCTGGACCCCAGATAGAGCCTTAAGTGCTCTGAGATGGGAGGCCAGGACTCAGAGCCAGGGAGCAGACATTTTGGTTGGCTCCACTCCTCCCCCAATGTGTAACAGCTTAGAGGTGCATCCTGATTGATCTAAGTCAGTCGTGGTGCTCCCATCCTCCTTACCAATGAACAGATCAAGACCCCAGGATGACGTTTTTTCAACATAAGGTTTTCCTATGTCCTCAGGATTGGTCCAACTGGAGCCAATGAGACTCTAGAAAAGGTTGCTGGGGGTTCTTTCTTTGGATATTGCTGCAACCACATGTGTGGTGCAGAACATCAGCACTCATTCTGTTGCTAGCCTGCGAAGAGCAGAGCCAAGTGGCTTGCAGGGCAACAGAAGGTGTGCCGCTAGATTAAGTCAACCTCCACATCTCCCTACCTGTGGGTCTGTAGTCTTGAGGCCCTTCATGTTTATGCCAGTTTGAATTTCAATCTTCTTTTGCATCCCAATTGATGTTAGACCACATCCCTGACCTCTCTCCTGAGCAGGACAGAGGAATGCAGCTGACACTAAAAGTCAAGGAGGCAGGCAGACAAAAGACCATCTCTAGGATCCTCTCACCCTCTTTATCCTCACTCATTTTCACTACCATCTCCTGCCCGCTCATGTGCCTGGAATGTAAATTCCAGTGACAACAGAAATGAAATGAGCTATAGAGGTCGTCTTCTTTAAACTTCTAATGATAGTTCTGAGGAAATTGAGATTCTGGGGGGGTGCATAAAGGGTACTTACCAAATACAATTCAGAGGCAAAACTACATCCTTTAATGCCCAATGAAAATGTCTATTTCTTAACAGAATTTTCCCCAGTAATCACGCCCCTCCTGCACTGCCCCAAGCAGAATTGGTTATTTCTTCTTCATCACCATCAATCTATTTTGTACCCACCTCTATAGAAACAGCCCCTATGTTGTTGCATAATTATTGGCTCCCACTAGATTGTGCACTTCTTGAAGACAGGGTGCCTGGTTTTAATAGGGGCTTGACTGTTAAATGAATGGAGCAACATCTTTATCAAACCCATTAATTCCATCTTTATCAAACTCATTAATTCCATCTTTGTTAAGCCCATTAATTCCAACTTTATTCACATAGAATCTGTGATATTTCTAATTGAGGACAGTAGACAGAATTTCTAAAATGACCTCCCAAAGGTGTTTCACCCTAATCCCCTGGAATCCGTGACTAGAATGAGCTCTCACTCTTGTGGTTATGCTATGTCATGCGACACAGTTGACCTCAAAAGGGTGAGTTAACCAGTAACTTAATGTAATGTTACATGAGCCCTTAAAAGTAGAGAACTTTCTCTGGCTGGATGCATAAGAGGAAGGCAGAAGGGAAAGAGAGATTTGAGGAAGATTTGATGCCCTCTTGCAAAACAGAGGGCACAAGCTAGGAAATGCAGGCAGCCTCTCAAAGGTGAGAAGAAGCCCTGGCCAGCAGCCAGCAAGGACATGAGGATCTCAGTCCTACAACCACACAGGACTGAATTCTGCCAACAACCTGAATGACTTGAAAACAGATTTACTCCCAGAGCCTCCCAGAGCCCCAGCCAACAGACACCTTGATTTCAGCCCTGTGAGACTCTAAGCAGAGTACCTAGCCATGCCTGCCTCCACTTCTGACCTACAACACTATAAAACAATAAATGGAAGTTTTGGAGTGATAAAAAAATATTGTTTTAAGTTGCTAAGTTTGTGGTAATTTGCTATGAAGCTAAGAAAACTAATACAGAGAGTTATTTGTGGAGGGAGTAGGGAAGCTTTGCTAAGCAAATTATTAGAGTAAACCGGCTTTCAATTCTGATGTTCACCTGCTTAGAACTAACCAGCTTCCAAGATGTTTGTAGAAGGGACTTTGGAGATCATCTGACCCTGGGTAAACAGGCTGCTTTTTAAGCCAACTCAAATCAATTGGTGTGATTACCAGGCATGGACTGTTAAGAATTGTGAGGCCAAGCCTGGGTTCAGGGTAAAATAAATCTGTAATTAATTAGCAACACATGCCAGGAGCGGAGGACCTGGTGATGACGGCATGCTTGACAAACCCTTGCTATTCCTACTCTAGTCTGGCCTACTCATTTGGGAACAATAGTGCCAGGGAAGGGGCAAGATTATATAGTCAATCAAGACTAGAACTAGGAATCAAAGCCTCCTAGCACACAAATCTAATTTTCTTTGCACAGTGCAGTTTACTAAACTCAACAGAGCTAAAATATTAATCCTGTTCTAATTTGCACCTCAAGAGTCCCCCAGGCCCTGGCAGCAGCCCATGGCTCATATCGTGAGCCCTGAGGTCTCCCTGGGGACCATATTTATAAGCTCCACCCTGAGGAGCTTATATCCCTGCAACCCACTCTCTGCTCAGAACCTGCCAGTGAGAGGAGGCCATCTCTTCCTTCTCCTTTCCCTCTCTTCTCCCAAGAAGCTAGGAACAAGCCACAACTCTTGGATGAAGTGAGAAGACTGGGAACTGGGCTTTGACTCATCAGGACACCAAGAAGAAATCAAGACACAAGGTGGAAGTCAGTGGAGAAGCAGAGGAAGCAAGCAGCTCACAGACCACGTAGAACTCCTCAGGCCACCATGCTTATTGTTACACACACCTTGACAGGCTGGCCCCACTCATTACTGAGCTGAGGGCAAAGCTAAGGTCCTACTGGAAACGACTCACAGAAAAAGCCATAAATAGGAACATTTATGACCATATTTATACAACCAAAGTTGGTTCAATGATAATGTATGGAAAAATAGAATCTTTGCTGAAGAGGAATTTTAACTCCTTTTGGGTATATGTTCCCAAGTGGAAAAAAAAAACAAAAACCTGGGCACACAGCTTTAAGAAGTGCGCTGGCCCCTGGTAATTGCTCTAATTACCTGTGAGTTAATTAGAGACCATTATGTATTCAGAAGTGAGATTTTCATCCTTCAAAATTTGCATTTCCAGCGAGCAGCTCATTCTCTATGCATCATAAGGTGAGTGTTCCCTGCTGATTTCTTTTCCTCATATATAACCAGGCTCACTCTCCAGCTGATATAATCAGAAGTCCATTAGACAGCGCCCAAAGAAGCCAGGAAGAGGTAGCAGGCTTCTGGGGCAGACAGATGGGTCTGGAATCTGTCTAGCCCCAGAAGCACACATTTGAAGAGAGACTGATAATTTGGACAGCTTTTTGCAAGGACTGCTTTTGAGTTTGCTCAGTCATAACGACAGGCTTTCCAGGAGAAACCAAATACCAGACACCTCCCTGAGTAAGAAATTCTCATTGCCTGGGTCCTAATAAGAGTGCAGGAGAAGGCTTTCAGTTATTTGGATGGGGCCTTCCGCTCTGACTCACAGTCATCTATGGGTTGACCCAAGGGCCAGGGCTGGGTAAATTTGAAGACCGTTATAATTTATTTTGCACACACCTTAGCAGGCCCCACCTGAACAACTGAAAGCCTTCCCCTGGACTCTTATTAGGGCCTAGGCTATGACCATTTCTTACCCACTGAGGTATCTGATATTTGGATTCTCCTGGAAAGTCTGTGATTCTGACCGAGCAAATTCAAAAGCAGTTCCCACAAGGAGCTGTCCAAGTTATCAGTCACACGTAATTAGAGCAATTACCAGGGTCTAGCACACTCTTTAAGGCTGTGTGCCCAGGTTTTCTTTCTCTTGGGAACACATACCCAAATGGAGATAAAATTTCTTTTCAGCAAAGATTATATTTTTCCATACATTATCATTGAACCAACTTTGGTTGTATAAATGTGGTCATAAACGTTCCTATTTACAGCCTTTTCTGTGAGTCGTTGCCAGTAGGACCTTAGCTTTGCCCTTGGCTCAGTAATGAATGGGGTGGTCTGACCCCACAATCATCTATAGGGTGACCCAAGGGCCAAAGCTGGGTAGATTTGAAGGCTGTTATAATGTTCTCAAAGGCATGGGGCTATTCATACTTTTAAACTCAGTAATCCAGCAGCAGAAAGCTTTTTAGACAAAAGGAAATCATCCCAAATAATGAAAAAACTTCATGCACTGTCTTAGCCTGGGCTGCCCAGAAAACTGGGCTGAAGTTGCAAATATTTATGTGCAATTACTTTATTAAAGGGTGTAATATCAGGGAAATAGGCGAGAGGAAAAAGGCAAAGGAAGCAAGAAAGGAAGAAGAACCAACATGGGGTGCCTTATTGAGCTCCCCATTGCTAGGTATTAAGTGAGACTGATTGCCTGATCTCACTAGACAGCCTCTCCAAGGCCATAGCATGACTATGACCTAGGGTGTTCATGGAGGGGTGGGAGCGTGAGGTGAAGACTTTATTACATGGCTTCCATCTCCCATTGGTCAAAGTTCTGCCCTATGAGGCATTAATTCCTTCATACTTCCAGATTACACGTGTGTGGATGTTGAGAGGGCCCCACTGTGTCTCACACTCCAGATTCAACAAGGAACCCGGGAGCAGGAGGTGAAGTGCAATAGGCTGTGCCCCCGTGAAGTTGGACGGGGTCTATCCAGAGTGGCAGTTCAGGAGTAGATGCCCAAAAGCCATAGAGATGGGGAAGCAGCAAGGTTGTAAGAGGTCTGATACACACCTCACTGTGGCTGTGGCTTTTCAGTGTGCCCATCTCAGTGTGGATTCCAGTGAGGAAGCCCAGGCGCGGCAGTTAAATCATCTTCTCTGTGAATCCTTACTCTGCCACTCACTAGCTGTAGGACTTAGGGCAAACTAACTCCTCTGCACCTAGATATCCGTGACTGCTGAATGAGAATAATGCCTACCACACAGAAATGTTTCAAGGTTTGAATGAGATAATCTGTGTAACGTATGTGGCCGAGAACACAAACTTAACAAAACCAAATTTCCCTCTTATATAATAATAAATTGAAACAACATAAACATCCAATTATTGAAAAATGGTTCAATAAACCACGCTACAACCAGTTATGGACCCCTGTGTATCCTTTAAAAATAATGATACTGAATAAATGACAAAATTGAAAATTGCTTCTGATATTGAAAAAAAAAAGATACAAAATTGTATAGGTACAGTGTGGGAGGAGAGTGTTGGAGCCAACATGAAATACCATGTGCAAATGCCTAGGGATATGCACATGCATGGCATTTCGGGGAAAACACTAAGAAATGCTCCTGAATACTATTCACTTTTCTTTCTTGTTAACAGGACTCCAGATTTGTTCGGAGTGCTAATGTGCTCATCCTCAAGTGACAAATCATGATTTGTCTCAACCAATCTGGAAATTTTTTTTTCTCTAAATTTCCAACTTCCCTTGCAGTTGGAGAAGGCCATATGATCTGTTTCTGTACAAAATAATCTAATAGGAAGTCTGCTACTTCCCATTCAAGGTCTAGTAGAGCTTTGCTTTGCTTTCATGATAAAAGGGGAAGTAACATGGCAGGCACTGTCCCTTCCTCTTTCTTCCACTTTGGATGTAGATGTGAAGTCTGGAACTCTGGCAGCCATCTTATAACCATGAGGTAACCAGCATGAGGGAAAGGTCAAGAAATTCAGCTCTGTCATTTTTGAGCCACCGAATCAACATCAAAAACTACTTTCCGTCTCTTGTTACATATTTGTTTAAACATCAATGGTCAGATTTTCTATTACTTATAACCAAATACACACCTGATATAGGATGCCATGCTAATCAATTTACGTGCCTTATCTCATTGATTTTTACAGTGGATGTTTAAGGTATGCTTTATAATTCTCAACCTTTACAAGTAAGAAAACTGAGAGCCTAAGTGATTTACACAAGGTCACCTCACTATTAAATCTCCAAAGCATAATTTTACCCAATCTTTATCCTAGAGTCCTTCTTGCCACTTTAATAGCAAATAGCATATAGAACGCAAAAAGATTGTAAGGCAGAGAAAAGAATCCTGAGCCACAAGAATGGTAAGAGGCTGGTGAATGGTGTTGTGGGACTCGCTAAGAGGTTTTCACTTTGCTGTATTGGGGATAGGAAGCAGCAATGTGCTAAGACCTACCCGTCAGCAAATATTACTGCCATGGTCCCAAGGCCTTATGCATGATAGAGCTCAATAAATGCTGGATGAATGAACAAATAAATGAAAGCATAAGCCAAGAAATAATTGGATAAAATTCTCTAGATGCATAAGGAGAATGAATTAAAGCAGTCAAGGCTAGAAGTAAGAAGACCATTTAGGAGGTTATTGCACATGAGAAATGTTAAGGTATGAACTATAGCAGTGTCTGTAGAATTGGAGAGGAGGGGACAAATTCAGGAGCAATTCAGAAAACAGAATTGATAGAGTCACAGTCCTCACATGGGCACCAGCTTATCTTCCTGAAAGAACATTATTTATTAGGCCATTTGGCTGAACAAAAACGTTCAGCGGTTTCCCACACCTTGTAGAATATACATACCGTAAAGTTTGCTACCTACATTCATGGCCCTTCATCAGCTTCTAGCTCTACATCTGCCCCAGAATAACTATTCATCAAATGCTGAATAGAAATGCAAATCAACTAATTCATCAATTTGCATAACACTTAATCATTCACAAATGTCTCTATCTACGTATTTATTTGTTTGGAGCTTCCCTCATTTGCTATTTATTATTTTCCAACAACCATGTGGCTTAAGCAGGCAGGATTGGGCACTCACAGGTAGCATGGTTTTGCAGATAAAGAAATGAACATTCAGAAAGGCCATTTGTTAAGTTGACCCTCTGGCCAGAGCCTCCCCCATGTACTGCCCCTGCAACTCAAAGCCTGTCCTGCTCTACAACTTGGCTGGATCTTTCCTTGCCCCCAGCCTCATGCTCGACTCACTCAGCTTCTGGCCCAGAATGGAGGACATGCCAGCTATCCATCTGATTTATCTAATCCTCAGATGAACTCATGATCAGATCCCACATCCAGACAGCTTTCTTAGCAAGAAAATTGAAGTCATCTCTCTTAACCTAGAAATTGGTTTACAGATTTTTGTCCCACACAGATGGATAATAAACTGCTCTGTTGAACACTATCAAATATGAAACTTCTGAAAGCTTTTTTTTTTTTTTGAGACATGGTCTCACTCTGTCACCCAAGTTGGATTGCATGAATTGCAGTAGCACAATTACTACTCACTGCAGTCTTGACCTCCTTGGGCTTGAGCAATCCTCCCACCTCGGCCTCCTGAGCAGTTGGGTCCACAGGTGTGCACCACCACACTCAGTTAATTTTTTATTTTTGTAGAGATGGAGTCTCCCTATGTTGCCCAGGCTGGTCTTGAACTCCTAGGCTCAAGTGATCCTCTGGCCTCAGCCTCCCAAAGTGCTGGCATTACAGACATGAGCCATTTGTTAGGCACTTTTCACCCACACACAGTTGGGGAAACAAGTTTCCTGAGTTAAAGTGGTTTGGCAAGAAGGGCTGAGCTGGGATTAAGATTCCGCTCTTCCCAACTCTGAAGCCCCTGTTCCCCTCACTGCTGCATCCTGCTCATTTTCCAAGCCCAGGTTAACAACAATGGGAAAGAGTTGAGAGATATTTTTCTAACAGGGTAAACCCTACTCCCAGCCCAACTCCACCATCCCGGGCCACTCCTCTAGTCATATGATCCTTTGTACCATTTGGTCCAATTGATCTTGATCTCATCCACATGGGTCAGAGACAGGGTGAGATTTTTCTCATTTCTCATGGGAGAAAGGCAAGCTCGGCCAAGCCCAGAATTTCCAGCCCCTCCTGTCCCAGCATAAACCATTCACAGTCTTCACACAATTATTCCTGGTGTGGGGTTTTATTTCTAGGAAGCCTTCTGTCCCTCAACCTCACCAGCCCTTGGCTTTTCAGCCCAGAGGTTCGGGACGTTTGAGGATTGCATGTTGGCTGTGGGCATGGGGAATTCGGTGACTACCCCGATTGGCATCCCATACCACACCCAGGGGAATGGGGAAGCCAAGAGATGGACTGAATGCAGGTTCAGGCCTCTCTCCCCTTGCCTCCAAGGGCATCCTCTCCAGCAGGTGACTGGGCATGACAACTACAATGCTGATCTGAAACCGGTCAATGGGTTCAATGGAAGGTTTGGCTACCGCGGGAACACCGCAGCCCTCTGTTGGAGCACGTCCATCTTTGGAGAGGTCACCCACTTCCCTCTGTTCTAACGGCATTTCTTCCCTTGACCTGAATTTCTAAGACAGATGTTTAGATGAACTCTCAATGTTATTTTACATTAAAAAAAATTGTGTCTCCAAGTGTGTTGTCTCTTCCCTGAGATTGGAGGAAGGAGCCAGCTCTACTCTCAGCTTCTCTTCCCCCTGGAGAGGAGGTGAGAGGAGAAAGTGCTTCTCAGGCCTACGCCCTTGCACTCCATACCAACAAGTGCCAGGTTTGAAAGGAGAGGCTTCAGTTCTCCCCTGCCAGTGGGATAAGAAGCCACACTGCTCAACCTCAATGAAGCACTTCCCCTGCTATCAGCAGGGCCCCAGGTCAGAGCTGGCTATTGTTTCCATCAAGAACAGAGCAAAGGCCAAGCTCCATTGTTTATGCCTGTAATCCCAGCACTTTGGGAGGCCAAAGCGAGGCTGAGATGGGAGGATTGCTTGAGCTCAGGCAGGTGGATCACTTGAAACCAGCCAGGGCAACATGCTGAAACCCTGTCTTTACAAAACACACACACACATGCACACTATATATACATATATATATATATATATATATATAGAGAGAGAGAGAGAGAGAGAGAGAGAGAGAGTGTGTGTGTGTCTCACTCTGTTAGCCCAGGCTGGTGTACAGTGGTGTTATCTCAGCTCACTGCAACCTCCGCCTCCCGGGGTTCAAGCAATTCTCCTGCCTCAGCCTCCCTAGTAGCTGGGATTACAGGTGCCTGCCACCAAGCCCAGCTAATTTTTTGTATTTTTGGTGGAGACGGGGTTTCACCATGTTGGTCAGGCTGGTCTCAAACTCCTGACCTCACCTCGGCCTCCCAAGTGCTGGGATTACGAGCGTGAGCCATCGGGCCCAGCCCAGGATGTCATTTTTCAAGTGTTCCCTTTCAGTTTATTAGTGGCCAAGGGACAAGCCAAAGCAGATGATGGATAATTAAGAAGGTGGGGCTTTAGAACACAAAGCTTGCCAGAATTCTAGTGTGGGTGGAACTTGATTGTATTGAGTCACCATAAGTGGACAAGGAAGGAGCCTTTAACAGGGGAAGGGGGTATAGCTCAGGGGTAGAGCATTTGACTGCAGATCAAGAGGTCCCCGGTTCAAATCCGGGTGCCCCCTTCCTGAATGTTTTCTGCCTTCCATTTTAAAGTAGATACTGTCAGTCACAGCGTCACCAGAAAAGATGAAAAAACTTCCTACTTACTCTTGTGCTGAAATTGTTCCTCCCACATTCCAGCTGACCACTAGGACAAAAAGTCCCTTTAGGATCTCCTTTGTCTTCAGTTAAGATCAAGTCCCTGAGGAGATTCTAAATCTATAAGTCTGAGAGCCGTGAAGACAATTTGACAATTGGGTGTGTGTCGGAGTATAGATAAAAATGTTCCTTCAACGTGTATTTTTGAAAACTTAGTACACGCAAAGCTCCCTTGAATTAAAACATGAAAGAAGGGCCAGGCACAGTGGCTCACACCTATAATCCCAGCATTTTGGGATGCCGAGGCAGGCAGATCACTTGAGGTCAGGAGTTTAAGATCAGCCTGAGCCACGTGGTGAAACTCTGTCTCTACTGAAAATACAAAAATTAGCCGGGCATCGCGGTGTGCGCCTGTAATCCCAGCTACGTGAGAGGCTGAAGCAGGAGAATTGCTTGAACCCAGGAGGTGGAGTCTGCAGTGAGCCGAGATCATGCCACTGCACCACTCCAGCCCGGTGACAGAGAGAGAGACTCTGTCTCAAAAAAAAACAAAAACAAAACTCTTTGATGACATCCTTGGCCACGGTCCTTAACGCTACACAACTGCAGCCAACCACTTTATGGGGTTTTCCTTCTGTCAGTTTTACAGTGGCCCAGCCCTTCCCCTAGTTTCTTGTCATCAACCTTAATTAGGGTGATCTGGTGTTCAGCACCAAGGGCCTTCACCAGCCACATAGGCAGGCTCATCACTGTTGGGGGCAGCAAACAAGGATGGGCCCAGGCTTTGGCAGCTTCTCAAATTCCACTGCTAGGCCATCATGGATGCGGGCGGCCTTCAGGACCTCTTGTAAAGCAGTATTAAGGTCTGTGACACCTCCAGAAGTGATGCCTTCCTGGGCCATGGCGGTGGGTTACAGGTGAAGCTGATTCTTGAACACACCTGAGCCTCTACCTCCACGACTCAGTGGTGGTGGGGAAAGAGCAGCAGTTTGTCCTTGGTTAACACTCACTGCACCTAAAATGTGGTCTTGGTTGCATGAAAAGGGGTTAAACTTGGCCAAGAAGTTGATTAAGCATTTTGGCCAGTTTGCTTGTTACCATTGATGTAATAAAGATTAATATGTTACAATCTCTGAGCATTTTTCTTCTTTTTTTTTTAGACAAGGTCTCACTCTGTCGCCCAGGCTAGAGTACAGCAGGAGTGATCTTGGCTCACTGCAGCTGCAACCTTGACCTCCCAGGCTCAAGCAATCCTCCCATCTCAGCCTCCTGAGCAGCTGGGATGACAGGCCTGCGCCACCACGCCTGGCTGATTTTTGAGGTTTGGGGGTTTTTTTTCATAGAGACAGGATTTTGCCATTTTGCTCAGGCTGGTCTAGAACTCCTGGCCTCAAGCCATCCACTCGCCTTGGCCTCCCAAAGCACTGGGATTAAAGGTATGAGCCACTGTGCATGGCCTTGAAGGATTTTCCATTTTGCCCTACTCCCCAGGTGACAATGAAAAGTAGCAAATGAGCAGGTGATTTTGACAGCAGCACTGAGCTGTCATAGACTCCTTGCTAACTACCTCTGTGTTTGCTTACTTACAGCTTTCTAGAGACAACAATGAATGGCACACACTGGTTATCAAAAATGCCCACAAATACTGGCTGGGCACAGTGGCTCACGCCTGTAATCCCAACACTTTGGGAGGCCAAGGCGGGCAGATCACTTGAGGTCAGGAGTTCAAGACCAACCTGGCTAACACGGTGAAACCCCGTTTCTACTGAAAATACAAAAATCAGCCAGGCGTGGCAGCGCACACCTATAATCCCAGCTACTCAGGAGGCTGAGGCAGAAGAATCCCTCCAGCCCTGGAGGTAGAGGTTGCAGTGAGCCGAGATTGCATCACTGCACTCCATCATGGGCAACAGAGTGAGACTCCGTCTCAAAAAAATAATAAGAATAATAATAATGCCCACAAATAAATACTGCCTCATGTCCCATGTTGCTGTGGACATCCTAGAATCCAACTGGCCCAACATGGTTTGGAGGGCACTACCAGCCTCCTAGGTGTCCCCCAACAAGGGTCCTCAGAGACATCCTTCATCTAAGACCAAGTCAGTCCCTCCCTATCTAGCTCTGTCCTGGTCTAAATCTTCCACCTAACCATCTCCAAAAACAATTTCAGGCTAAACTCCATTTCTTCTTGCATTTCTCCATTTGTACGTGTTGCCAAAAGGCTCTTGTCCCTCTCTAAGTCTGTCCTCTCCAGTCCATCCACTGTACTGCCACCGGAATGATCTTTCTAGATCTTTGCTTTCGATGGCTTCCTGTGCCTCAGATAGAGTGTGTGGCCTTTTGTGATCTGACCTCATATGCCACTCCATCCTGTTGTGCCATCTCTGCCTCACACCTGGTGTTCTTGGGACACCACGTTTCAAGCCTGTCCCCCACACACCTGGGCCTCTGCTCAAGCCACCCAACTCCTTTTCATCCAGAAAAGTCCAACTTTTAAGGCTCAGTGTAAAAGACACCTTAGGGAAGTTTCGTTTCCCCAGCACTTGACGCAACTAGACACTTGTTATATTAGATGGACGATGGTTTTGTTTTTGTTTGTTGTTTTTGCCAGCATGACTTCGTTTTCATTCCTACAACCCTGGGAAGTAAGTTTCCACACTTCACTGAAGAAAAAAGCTGAATCTCAAGAGAGTGATTTGCCCAAGGCCTTCTGCTAATGAGTGTAGGAGAGCCAGCTGAGCTCCTACTGAAGTTCAAGACTCTATTAGGCCCCTTGTGTTGGGAAGAATGGGCTTCTTACTGAAGTTCCATTTAAGATCTTCTTGGGTTCAGTTCAACAGTTTCCCCTTTTCTCCCTTTTTCCTTAAGACTGACTGCCTCTGTCTCCCACAGTGCCTTCTGGCCTGGGCCTGACTATCGTATTTTCCTCACATCTCCCTGCTTGCTCCTACTACCTGCCTGCCTGCTTGCACTCTTGGCTTCACGTGAATAAAAGCAGCTATTGCAATATCAAAAAGGATATTCTCTGTAGACGCCATAATCTGAGCAAAGGTGCACAGACACAAATGCTCCTGGTAGCCCAGGGCAGCCAGAACTGGGGTGTCATGGTGGCTGGGAAATCCATTCAGGCTCTGCTTGAGTTGCAGTATTTTTGTGTTTGTTTTCATAGACAGACAGGGTCTTGCTATGTTGCCCAGGCTGATGTCAAACTCCTGGCCTCAAAGTGAACCTCCCACCTCACCTTCCCAAAGTGCTGGGATTATAGGCACAAGCCACCATGCCTGGCCTAGTTTCAGTATCTTTGGACATGAAATGGAGTTATCTAAGGACAAGGCCAGAGCCTTAGAGAGACTCTGGCCAGAGTTAAGGGTATGGCCAGTTTAAGGTGGCTGTTGAAAACGTGGCAGTGGATAAGTCCCTCAGTACAGTATCATGTACTGGAGGACCCCAGGGCCCACTGTCTACAAATGCTAGTTTGAAAGATGGCTCCGGTCAGATGAGCCTGTCACTAAATTACAGATTATCTAATCCCACAAAACCCTATACCCATGGACTTTAGTGTTCAAGACTCTGTAACAATTTCCAAAGTACAGAAAAAAAATTATACCAGGTGCAATTTAAGAGTTAGGAGTTAGAAAGTGCTCCAATTTTGTGCAGTAACTAAAACATCCTATTCATGATGAGAAGAATTACAGACTGCTATTGTGGGTGCCATCATCTCTCCCTAATTATGGTAGGTCTGAAATGGAAAATGCAAATATAACTGTAAAATTAACATTAAATCAGAGATTTTTTAACAATTGGAAACTAGTCAGGAGTAGTGGATCACCCCTGTAATCCCAGCACTTTGGGAAGCCAAGGTGGCAGATTCCTTGAGCCCAGGAGTTCAAGACCAGCCTGGGCAACATGGCAAAACCCCATCTCTATAAAATTGGAAGCTTAGCTTGTGTTATAGGCTAGATCAACTTGCTTAATCTCTCAGCCAGTGAGTCTTTTTAGTGAAAGATAAAGTTGCTTTTAGTGACAAAGTGTTCCTGCCCTCGGTCATGAGAATCTCCAAGGCCAATGGAAATGATCAAAGCTAAGCTTGCTGATCACATTAGCAGGTACCTTGATTCTTAACTTTACTCCTGAGGAAAAGGTACTGACCTTACCTGGAAATGCAAAAGAATTCAAAAGCTGTGAAGGGGAAGGAAAACAGGGAGAGAAGCTCTACAGTGCATTGGTGGTGGAAGGGGTCTGGGGCTGCCTGGACTCAGGCCAGCTTGGAGTGTGCCTGGCAACGCTGGGCTTCTGATCCTCTAGGAGCCAGCATCTTAGGCTGTAAGACAAGAATACTACTGCGGACCTTCCAGTGTGGTTGTGAGAAAATCCATGTAAAGCTCCTAGCATCGTGCCAGGCACGTAACAGGCACCTAAATATTGGTTATCTTTGCTTTTCCAGTTCCCAAATAAATCAGCAGTTAAACCCAAGGGATGTGTAAGGATCCCACTGGGTCTCATTGATCAGGAGGCTGCATCATTCTCAGCCACACGTTGCAATCTCCAGTCACAGCCCTCAGGGATATGTTCAACAACTGTCTGTACCTATGAGCAAGTCTTTTAAACCAGAAAGTGATTAAAAGCATTTACGTGGCTCCCCCTGAAAAGGAGATGGGAATAAATTGTGTTACTACATGTCAGGATAGTCGTTACTCCTGGCGCGGGGGAGGGACCAGGAGTTTTTGGAGGACAGCCATGTTCTGTTTCTTAATCTGGGTGCTGATTGGTTATACAGTATTCAATTTGAGAAAACCAAGCTGAAGTATAGAGGTATAATAGTTCAATAGGTTTGTTTTTGTTATTGAGACAGGGTCTTGCTCTGTCACCCAGGCTGGAGTACAGTGGCATCTCTGAGGCTCAAGCAATCCTCCTACCTCAGCCTCCCGAGTAGCTAGAATTACAGGCATGCACTGCCACGCCCAGCCTTCGGGGGGAGGAGGTTTTCTTCGTAGAGACGGGGTTCGCTTGCCACGTTGCCCAGGCTGGTCCGAACTCCTGGGCTTAAGTGATCCGCCCACCTTGGCCTCCCAAAATGCTGGGATTACAGGCATGAGTGACAGCGCCTAGCCAGGACTATGCATCTTAAACCTAGGGAGTGAAAATCAAGACTAATACCCCATCTCTTCTACTGTGCAAGAGGATTCCTCAACAGACCCTGACCTGACAGCTGCCAGAGCGTAACCCAGAGAACCCAAGCTGTGAAACCGCTACCACTGAGCCTTGCTCAGCCAATGCCACAGCTGCAGAAAGGGGGTCTGCCAGGTAACCCCGGCTGCAGAAAGGTCTGAGGAACAGCTCTAAGTACAGGATAAGTGGTGAGTGAGAACTTGGGGGCCCTCTAGTCACTAGAGAGAATTCCTTCCCTAAATAAAGGAATATTCATGACAAGCACAAAGCTATGGTCCCAGTCAGCACACTGATCTGGGTGGGGCATGCTATCTAGCAAAGGGCTGGGGACAACAGGCTGTGGTCATGAGACTGACATCCACTCCACAGGATCATAGTTTGGGGGTACTTGGCTATGGAGTGCAATGGCGCAATCTCGGCTCAGCGCAACCTCAGCCTCCCGGGTTCAAGCAATTCTCATGCCTCAGCCTCCTGAGTAGCTGGGTTTACAGGCATGCGCCACCACGCCCGGCTACTTTTTTGTATTTTTAGTAGAGACAGGGTTTCTCCATGTTAGTCAGGCTGGTCTCGAACTCCTGACCTAAGGTGATCCCCTCCCCCCGCCCCCTGCCTCGGCCTCCCAAAGTGCTGCGATTACAGGTATGAGCCACCACATCCAGCCAGATATGGTTTTTAAAAAGCTCTTATTTGTCAGAGTAATAGACTGCAGTATTTGCAGGTAAAATATTACCACCCTAGAAACATGCCCCTTACTTGGTCTCTGCTTTGAAAGTCACCATCAGCTGGAGAGAGATGGTAGCCAGAAGGCACTGATGGAATGAGAGGGAAAGAGCCAGCACAGTCAAGATGCAGGAAGATTCCTTCATGAAGGCAAATTGGATGGTACACAGTTCTAGAGTAGGGCCCCAGTCACTGGGCCCCAGGAGGCAGGAGGAGCAGGGCTGAGAGGGACGACACGCTCCAGGGCTCATGTCACACCGATCCACGCGCCAGGAATGACCTCCATATACTTCCCTAAAGCTCAACCCACCCACCAGTTCAGTCAAGAATTATACTTTAATTCTTCATGTTTGGCCACTGAAGATCAAATCCACCATGATGATAGGATTTCAGCACAACGGGCCCTTTCCAGTCATGACAGACAGAGCTGTCCAGGCTCTTGAGGAGAAACAAAAATTCCTTTGATTTCTCTTGCAAGGACCAAAGAGATAAATTTTTTCCTTACCATCTGTTGAAATATTTATATAGACTTTAAAAAACAACTAACAGTCCATTCTGTGCTCTGTTTCCCTGGAAGGTTTCTCATGATCGCCCCTCCGAGAGCTAGAGGGGTTGTGTGTCTGGGAACAAAGGATTAAGACAACTTAAAATAAGCAATGAAAATCCTAGTGTGACACTCAGAAGCAGATGGTGGGCTCCAGAGGCCCAGGGCTGGGAGGCGGGTACTTCCATTGAGGAGCTGGGCACCACCTTTTGGGAAAGCTAAGTGGAGACAGAAGCGTCGGGGCAGGAAGCCCGGCCGGGGAAGACCCAGTTCCTTCCTTGCTGTCCCATGGGGGACCAGAGGCAGCACGGCCCCTGCATTTCCACTTCTCAGGGCCAAAGACCTGACCTCTGACCCTCCACCCACTCCGGTGACCTGCACGCTAAGTTGGGTTGTCTCTGACTAAATCAGGCTTAAGCCAAGAATTGGGATTCAACTCCCAGAAGACCCAGGGAGAATTCCCTTCAGGCCATTTCAGGCAGGAAGGACCTGGGAGGCTCACTCCCCAGGCAGCTGAAAGGCATGGAGGGAAGAGCCAAGGACAGGAGAGGCTTACCCAGGCTCCGAGAGCAGCAGCAGAAGGGGCCAGCCACAGGGTGGGCGTGGACCTGGCTGGGCACGTGAGGAAGACGTGCTGCCACTGCCATCTCACCCTGTGAACGTGAGACTGTGCAAAGTGTTCGCAGCCAGCAGCAGCCTTGATACACCCCGAGTGCCCTTCATATGTATATGTGGAGATATATATATATATATATATATATATATATATACACATACTCATTATTTTTAACTGAAATAAATGCAACGGATTCAGGTTCATTCCCCTTTGCGATGAGTTGCTCAGTCCCCTGCCCTGAGGGGTTCATGCCTTCGGGACTGCCGCCAGGCTCACCCCCACTGAGGGAAAGTGGCCCTGGGATGCAGAGAGGAGAGGACACACACCACAGCAGGTGACCAGGAGGAGGACCTACCTCGCAAGACTGTTTCTAACTCTGAGAACCTAAGGAATGGTGAAGGACTCAGAGAGGGGGCTGGGGTTAAAGGTCACTGGGCTTTTTATTGCAGTTGAAGCAGACTCGGACAGGATGGTCCCATCCACGAGAAGGGACAGCCCAGCAGTCATGGGAGCACTTGTCGGCAGGCCCAGCAGTGGTGCTTGGAAAGCTTGAGGCTGAACTCCTTCCAGCAGTTGTGGCAGTGCACGATTTCTTACCAGGCACCCAGTACACAGGCCTGGCCGCATCCTTTACCAGACCTATGGCAGGCAACAATGGTCAGGACACCCAAAGCCCAATACCCCGAGGCCCAGCTAGCAAGAGGGTATCCTCAGATGCTTACTGGCTTATAATCCCAACTGCACAGAACCACTGACAGAGCTTTTTAAAAATGCAGATGCCCACGCTCCACCACTCACATCCAGATCAGAGTCTTTGGGTCTGGAGCATAGGCATCGATTTTCCCTTTTCCTTTTTTTTTTTTTTTTTAATTGGAGTCAGAGTCTCACTCTGTCACTCAGGTTGGAGTGCAGTAGCATGATTTCAGCTCACCGCAACCTCTGCCTCCTGGGTTCAAGCATCCCTCCCACCTCAGCCTTTCAAGTAGCTGGGACTGCAGCCATGCACCACCACACCTGGCTAATTTTTGTAGAGACAGTGTTTCACCATGTTGTCCAGGCTGGTCTCGAACTCCCAGCCTCAAGTGATCTGCCCGCCTCAGCTTCCAAAAGTGCTGGGATTGTAGGCATAAGATTATAGGCATGAGCCACTGTGCCCTTTCTTTTTCTTTTGAGACAGGGTCTCACTCTGTTGCCCAGGCTTGTCTCAAATTCCTGGGACTCAAGGGACTCTCCTGCCTGAGCCTCCCAAGTAGCTGGGATTATAGGCACGCACCCCCACACCCAGCTCCTCAGTATTTATATACCTATGAAGCCCTCCTTGTAAACTGAAGGGGCAGCCATGTTAAGAACCCCTGGAGGAACTATAGAAGTCTGGGCTCTGGAGTCAGACACTCAAATCCCAATTCTATTGAGATCAGGTTAATCAGCAGCTGCTGGATTAAGAAAGGTTAGCTAAGGCTGGGCGTGGTGGCTCACACCTGTAATTCCAGCAATTTGGGAGGCCAAGGCGGGCAGATCACTTGAGGTCAGGAGTTTGAGACCAGCCTGGCCAACATGGTGAAACCCTTTCTCTGCTAAAAATACAAAAATTAGCCAGGCGTGGTGGTGTAATCCCAGCTACTTGGGAGGCTGAAGCATGAGAATCGCTTAAACCTGGGAGGTGGAGGTTGTAGTGAGCCAAGACCACGCCACTGCACTCCAGCCTGGACAATAGAGTGAGACTCTGTCTCAACAAAAAAAAAAAAAAAAAAAGAAAAGAAAAGAAAGGTTAGCTAACCTCTCAGGGGCTTACTCATCTTTAACAACCCACCTTCAAGAGCTGTGATGAGGATGAGAAGAAAGAACGTGCCTGACATACTGGCCTGGTACTCAACGCCCTGTGGATGCTCAGGATGGGAGCACTTGATGAGCACAGGTTGCAGGCTATGCTCTGCCTTCTGTGCCAAGGACAGTCCTTGCCTCTCCCAGGTACCCCTGAGGACAGATCCAACCTGAGATTTAAGCTTGGACAAATCCAGGAATTCCTACATCATCTACTCACTTTGTGAGCCACAATGAGGAAATCTGCTCCAGGCCATTTTCATCACTACCCACTTTTGCTCGCTCCCCTACAGTATGCCACACTACCCCAGGCCTGGCCTGCCTTGCCTAAGCCCGCCGTGCACTGGTTGATTTCCCTCCCTCTCCCCCTTGCCATCCTGAATACAAATACCCCTCACATCCAGAGCTGGGAAGCTATTTTAAATCTTTTTTTTTTTTTTTTTTTTTGAGACAGAGTCTCACTCTGTTGCCCAGGCTGGAGTGCAGTGGCACGATCTCAGCTCACTGCAAGCTCTGCCTCCTGGGTTCACGCCATTCTCCTGCCTCAACCTCCCGAGTAGCTGGGACTACAGGCACCCACCACCACGCCCAGCTAATTTTTTGTATTTTTAGTAGAGACAGGGTTTCACCGTGTTAGCCAGAATGGTCTCCATCTCCTGACCTCATGATCTGCCTGCCTCGGCCTCCCAAAGTGCTGCGATTACAGGCATGAGCCACCGCACCTGGCCTTCTGAAAGATTTTTAATAGACAAAGATGATTCTAAATCATTCCAAATCTTTCCAAATCTTCGCATGATGAATGCCCTTGTAAACATTTTCACTCTGGCTGGAATGTTTGTCAATATCTGGAGTTTCTGGCTAAGTACAATTTGTCTTTCAAAACCCTACCTTAAGTCTACCTCTTTCAGGAATTCCTCTGGGGCAGAGTTGGCTCGCTGCCCACCAAAGACTTATACTTCCTTTCTGTAAGTCAGAGCTGATTTTGGAAAAAGGCTATCCAGCCAGGGAATAAATTTCCAACCCTCTAAAGCCTAGATGGGACCATTTGATTGGTTCTAGCCAATAAAATGTGAGGAAAGGGATGAGTGTCACTTCCAGGCTAAAATAATTAAAAACTGCATGTATCTTCTTTAATCTCTCTCTTCTCCTATCAGCTGGTTGGAGTTCAACCCTCATAGAGACCCCAGAAGCCACCGCATGTTGGAGATGCGTGGCCTCTATTGGATTGAGTCTCCAGACACGTAGAGTAGAACTTCTCCATCTCCCTACTCCCTCACCCACAACCCCAATCCCCACCTACCAGAAACACATGCAATAAACTATTAGCTGGATAAGAAATAGCTTCCATAAAGTCAAGCCATTGAAACTCTGGATTTTGTTGTTATTGTTGTTGCTGCGGCTGCTGCTAAAGAAAGTATTATGATGATGAATATACCCTCGAATCTCTCCCATATAGTTTAATATTCCTTTTTAAGCTGTACTAGAACAAGAGTCCACGGCTGCACTTGCTTTGTTATTATATAACAGATATTCATGTGTCCATCTTTCCTACCAGTTTATATCTCCTGAGGGGAGGTACTGGGTCATTCTTGAACTCTGCATGTCTAGCTACTGGAACAGAATGGCTAGTCATTAATGTTTGCCAAATCAGTTTTTGAAGAAAAGAAATGAAATTATGTGATGTTTAGCAGTTTACCCAGCACTTCCCCATATTTGATGTCAGTTTGATCTGCACTCATTTAGCGTATCTTTGTATAAAACTGTTTGTTCTCTGAGTGGGGAAGACTCTGGTAATATGGTTCTTATTATCCTGGTTTTACCAAAGAAAACTTTGACACTCAGAGAGTTTAGATCATCAGAGTGGCCTGGCTAAGTACAGGTACCATGTGCCACATAGGAGGGTGGCCAGTAATGACTGTCTCTTAAGTGATTCCCACTTAGATGTATGTGGTCAGGGTGACCTAGCTAGTAACTTGCCTTCTGCTGTAGCAACATTTTCTCTCTTTCTTCTTTGAAGAATTATTCAGAGATTTCACTGCCTGGTGAGGTATATGAGGAATATCAATTCTCTCATCCTCAGGCCTGCTTCAGCCTAGCCTGTGCAAATATTGTCTCAGAAATCTAGGTTGCCATAAAACATACACAATTACTTTGTAAATCACAGAGGCAATAGCAGGTGAGCTGGTGCCCAGATACATGACTACTGGGTTTAATGCAGTGTGCTGTACTCTGGAATCACTGATGGGTTTAAATCCAGAAAATTAAAGTGCAATACTAAATGCCAGAGGTCAGTATCCTGGCACTGGCACCCCTATCTGTAGCAGACTCTGTTGGCTGCCTACTCAACAGTCATCTTCCTCGTCTTCCTAAGAAAATCTGATTTTGTCCAAGGACAACAACCTCCCCACACAGCCACGGGCTCCTGCTTTAGGGATGGGCATGTCATGCGATGCTGGCCCAGAGATGTAAGGAGAAGTCTGCTGGGGACCTCCTGTGAGAGAGAAAAAAGAGACACAAGAAGAGGTGATCTTCCTTTTTCAAGTGAATGTGGCCAGTTTGGATGTAATGTATGGAACTACCGCAGCCAACTTGGAGATGAAAGCAATGCACAGACAAGGCCAGAGCCAAAAGATATGCAGGGAAGAATAGCTGGAGCTCTGAAGTATCACACTTCCGGTCTGTCTGACCGATGGGCTTCCTTCCTATGTGAGATGATAAATTCCTGGGCCCATTAAGCCATTTTGAGTTTACTTGCATTTGAACACACTGTAAACAATACATTACCAATATCAGCCAGTCATTGAATTTGGTTAACTGTAACAGAAAACTCAAGAGAAGCTGAACCAGGCATGGTGGCTCACGTCTGTAATCCAAGCTACTCAGGAGGCTGAGGGAGGAGGATCACTTGAGCCAGGGGATTGAGACCAGCCTGGGCAACACAGCAAGATCCCATCTCAAAAAGAGGGGCAGGGGAAAAGCGAGAGAGAGAGAGAGAGAGAGAGAGAGAAGCCTAAATAAGAAAGGAGATTATTTCTGTCCTGTAATAGTAAGCCTAGAGATAATCACTGGCTTTGGTTTATTGGCACAAGGATGTCAGGGCCAAGATCTCTAAAATTATCTTGACTTTTTCCTCATATTTGGAAGAAAGATGCTTCAGCTCCAGTCATTGTATCTGAGTTCCAATAATGGGGAAGGACCAGAAGGAGGAAGGCATAGTGTTTACTTTAAGAAAGCAAAACTTTATCAATAATCCCCAGAAGGTTTTTGTTTACAACTACTGTTTTCAAAAATGGTATAGAATAATAGTTTTTCATCTGACCGCAATGTCATTCTCAACAAAGGAGTTTTTGTTTGTTTTGTTTTGTTTTAGTAGGAAAAGGAGGAGAATAGCTACTGGGTAGAAAAATAGAAGTTTCTGCCATATCACTTTTTAATGTTGAGAGCTGAAACTCCCATTGAAAGAAGAGCCTGTGTCTTCAACTGGAACATCCAGGATCCAATCAAAGTAGGCAAGGAGTAGTCAAAAAATACCATGCATGAATGATCTCTGACACCATAAAAGATCTAACAAAGGAGAATTTTTGTAACCAAAGGGGATACAAACAAGGAATCTGGACAACAAAGGTGAGAGTTTAAACAATCATCTGAGCATGGACCTCAAGATGATCACGGCAAGGAAATGATGCTTTGCCTCAGCCTGGGAGCTGTTTGGGAATGAACGAGTTGCAAGTATTGTTAGTCCAAGATTTGCTGAGACGGTAAGTGGAGAATCTGTCTGTATGTGGAAGGAGAGTACAAAAAGGTAGCTCCACAACCTCACTTAAACAATGTTATTCTTCTATTCAAGAGCTTTACTAGCCTGTTCCCAGATGGAAAGTGAACCCCATGCAATCATCTTCCTACTCTCCCAATTTTCTAATAAAATGTCTAAGAACATAAAGACAGAAAAATCTGTATCAGTGCAATGGAGAGTACCATCAAAGGCAAGAAATTTTGTAGAATTTGTGTCAATTGAAACTGGTTGAAGAAATTTTTACTCGTCTCCTAGTTGATAGCATCTAAAGAAAAAGTTATTGTAGGCAGCAAGTGGATGTATCCCTAGTAGAACTATTCTTCAGCCATTCTTTTTCTCTTGTCACTCTGAGATTCAAATTGCTCATACAGCTGGTCTCTATCTGATATTGTCCAGTGGTATGCTGGTTAACGTGTAACAATAAGCTCTCCAGGGAGCGAGAAATGTTTCCTGATTTGTGGCATTTGCTGATTTCCATGATAAATAATTCCACTAAGGTCAATTTCAGTTCAGTTCTTTGTCACTGAACAAAGAGTTGGAAATATATGTGCATAACTGTCTCTCATAAGCTAGTGAAAGCCAGCTGTACTACACCACTGGCATTGTGGCACAAATTTTGAATGCTCTGTTCTGGGTTTGTTGTGGGTTGTTGCTTTTTAAAAAAACTTTTTCCTTTTTAAATTTCATTTAGCTAATTTTGATTAACTTATCTTCAGGTTCACTGATCATTTCCTTGGCTGTGTTGTGTCTACTAGTGAGCCCATATAAAGTATTCTTCTGCGTTACTGTGTTTCTCAGTCCTAGCATTTTCATCCACTTCCTTCATAGTTTCCATCTCTCTAATAAAATTAACCATCTGGTTCATGCATGTTGCCCACCTTTTCCATTATCATTTTTAACATATTAATCATTGTTTTTAATTTCCTGTATAACAGTTCCAACTTCTGTGTCACATCTGAGTCTGCTATGGTTTATTTCTTTGTCTCTTCACAGTGTGTTGGTTTTTTCTTGCTTCTTTGTATGCTTCAAAATACATGTTGAAAGCTGATAGGATATTAGAGAATGTATTAAGTATTATGCCTGGAAATGCCTTTCCTTCTGGCTAGGACTTTTACATGACATTTGAATCAACTTAGTTGGAAGTTAAACAAGTTTTGGAATTTGTTGTTGTTATGGTTAATCTCAGTGTTCTATAGTCTTCAAAATTCTCCAGTGTTGCTTTTTGTTCAGAGTAGGGGCTGGTATGCCAGAGAGGGTTTCTTAACATACGCTTTACTCACAACTTTGGGGCTTCCCTTTGCACTGAATTTCTGAGATTTCTTCCCATGCTGTTGTCCCTCTCCCAGAGTATACCACTGTTACTTGACATTTATTAGCCTGATGAGGTGAGTGAAAAATGGGGGGCAGCATTTTCAGTATTCTTAATTAAGCCTCAGACATGGACAGGCATGGCATCCACAAATCTTAAGGGTGGACTATTTTCAGTGGTCCTTCCCTGCCCCCAATTGTAGGTCTGGACTGGTCACATATCCTTACCCATCTCTTAGGGGCAGAGGGTTTTTTCTATTTCCTTCCGCTTGCTGCAATGAGTTTTCACCAGTGCCCTATAGGCAAAGTATTTTTCCCTATCCCACAGGACTTGGGACTTTTGTCTCAGAGAGAAGACACTGTTCCACTCCCTCAGTCCTGCACCAGCATGGACACTTTCTTAGGACTCTCACCCTGCCCCTAATCTTTTTTCTGAGCACCTGTTGAAATCCTTGAAGAAGAGTCTCAAGTGGGTGGGAATTCCCTTTGTGTCTGTGGTCCCAGATACTATATATTCTCTCACTAGCCCACACTCTGCCTTTAACATTTTGTTAAGGTTTTAGCTGAATTCTTCTTACCAGCATCCACTGCCATCTACCCTGGGTAAGGAAATGCTCATGACCTATCTCTCCTTAGTGATGCTGCTTTTCCCTAGATTTTATTTCAGTCAGTTGTCCTGCAGCCTCAGCTCTCTGATGAATTCAAGAAAAGCTGTGTATTTGTAGGTTTCCAATACTGTCTTAGCTGTAAAAATGAAAACTATTTTCCTCCCTGCTCTCCACATCCCAGGCAGAAGCCGGAAGCCCCAAATATGGACTCTCCATATGTAAATTATAAGACGATGCTGTGTTCAACTCTGTAAAAATAAATTTCAAAATCTCTGTGAAAAATATATATTCAAATTTTACTTGCAAAGTTATGTAAAACATTTTGCTGTTGTTATTAAAGATTGAAGATATGAAACTGGTTTGTTGATGGTCTGAACTCAGTGGGACATACACATGAATTTTTTTCAGAGTCTTCAACTCTCCCTTGTCTGTTTCTCTTATCAGCACCTTGATGATACTTAGGGCAAAACCTACATAGCTTTCTGGTCACTTTTAGGTAATTTTCTTTTTAAGTCCAGTTGCATTTAAAACTTAAACTTCTTATTATCCTGTCTCCTCTCCCAAGTATTCTCTTAGTTACACCAACTGACCATCCATGCCCTCCATGTAGCAGGCACTCAAGTGCTGGCTCTTGGGGAGGTTAGAGGCAGCGAGGCATGAGTTTTTCAGAAAGGTACTCTCCGTGACACAGGGAGATGGCTCTGGCACCTCTCTCAATGTGGAATATTTAGTATTTAGTATTTATTTTCCTCAACTTTAAGGCATTGACAGCAATTCTAGACAACACAGAAAGCCATGTTTATCAATATTCTTTCACACAAGCTTCCGCCTCTCTGGTATATCTTCTGCATTTCAGAGAGAGAAACCACATTCAATAATGCCATCTGATTATCTTTGAGCAGCTCGCCATCACTAAGAGGACAATGCTTAAATTCCTTAAGGGAAGAGGGGCGAGGAGCTAACATTTGCTGAAAGTCTACAGTGTGCCAACCACTTTACATGGGTTATTTTATTTGAAGTTATAACCCCCTTGAGAGGTAAGTCTTATTATTCCAAGTTTTTAATTAAAGAAAGGCAGTCACAGGAAGATTAAGTAGTTACCTACAGCACATAGCTATAAGCATAGATGTGGGATTTGAACCTGATTCTAAATCTAAACTTAAAACCTGAACCCCGGTTTCCAAGGCCCAGCTGATCCCACTACTACACTTTGCTGCCTTCCTTCCTGATGTGGAACCTTTGTTTCTGAGCAGGGGCTCCCAACCTAGGTTGCACATTGGAATCACCTGGGAAACTGTTTATGCGCAGGTGGGGGTAGGGGTGGTCTAGAGGAAGACAGCTTTTGAAAAGCCCCAGGGATTTTAGTGTGCAGCCAAGGCTGAGAACAACTGCTTTAGAGCTCATCTCTGACCTCTTTCTTCCAAGCACTTTGCTCTAACCTTACAGAGATTCTTGGGGGCTCTCCCACATGGGGCTTGCTTATTCCACCTCCAGGCCTTTGCACATGCTATTCTCTCGGAGTAGAAAATCCCCCCCATGATTTCTCATCATACAAGATTCAGTCCCAGTGTCATCTCCTCTGTGAATTGTTCCCCAGACCCCACTGGCACAGTTTCTTGCTCCTTTATCCTTAGGCACATTATGTATAAATCTGTTGCCATTTATCCCAAGTTATTTTAATGATTATTGAGCAATAATTCTTCCCTTTGAGAATCTGAGCTCTTTGATAAGTATTCTCTGTTTCTCCATCTCATAACATCATCCATGACCCATATCAGGCCCTCAGAAATACTAGTTAAATTAATAAATTTCACTTTCATAGGAATAAAAATCATAATTGGGCAAGGAAGACTCTCCTTGTTCTCAGATTCTTCTGTCTCCACCTATAGTGAGCTTGACCTTGAAACCACATGGGTGGGGACTTGACATACAAAGAGTAATAAAGCAGCTGCAGGAGAGAGCTGGCCTTGCAAATGTAGCCCCTTAAGGTGACAGCTTATGTGGCAGCTGGTGTTCTGCTACCACAGCCAGGCCCAGCTCCTGGCCGGGCCCTTCCTTGCCTGCTGTCCTGTTCCCTGGGCTCCATCTGCAGAACAGGACAGCTCCCATTGCCCTTTCTCTTCACTCCAAGGAACACTGCATTGTGGATTTAACTTGAAGTTCAAAATTCCCAGAAACACTCCACTTTAGAATAGTGACCCTCAGGAGTGGAAGGTAGGGCTGGCACCTAGCGCATCCTCTCAGAGCCTATGAGCCACTGTCACATATATCTTCTCCTATAAGCCTCTAAACTCTTCTCAAAAATAGGCATTATCATACTCATTGAACAGATCGGGAAAGCATAGGTCAGCAGGAACAAGGGACTCGTCGCTCATTGCATAACTAATCAGAGACAGAGCCGGGATCCAATGCCAGGTCCCCAGGCCCTGGAGCCAGCACCTCCATCCCTCAGGGCCTCCTGATTCCACTGGGGACATTCCTAGGAGGTGAAACAGAGTTTCTCAACCTCGGCAACTGTTGACACTTTGGACTAGATAATTCTGTACAGGGGCTGTGCTGGGCATGGTAAGATGCATCCCTGGCCTCTACCCATTAGATGCCAGTAGCACCTCCCAGTTATGAAAACAAAAAATAAAAATTGCCAAATAACTCCTGGTGGCAAAATCTCCCATGGATGTTCACAATGTAAAGAATCTGACCCCATTCCAGTCTCAGATCTTGCTTGCAAATAACTGAAACTGATCCTGGTTCACGTACGGGGAGAAAAAAGGGATGCAGTGGAAAGGGTATTAGATGACTCATAAGATCCATGGGGATGCTGTAGAATAAGATTCAGAAAAAAAAAGGAGGGAACAGAGGGGGCCAGATCACTGAACTCACACCACAGGAAAACTTCATTCATTCTTCCAACAAATATGTAATTTAACAACGATGGATGGAGTGCCTACCATGTGCCAGGCCCTTGGGATACATCAGCAAACAAAACAGACAAAGCGCCCATCCCCATAAAGCTTGCATTCCAGTGGGGAAAACCATAACAATAAACATTTTAGAAAGTAAGTAACATGGTATATTAGAAAATGGCAAATGCAGCATTTTTAAAAAGTAGAGGAAGATAAGGGGGAGACGTGGATGCTGAGAGGGGATAGGGAAAGATAGGCCTGATTTAGTCTAGCTGAGACATCGCTGCCACACGCAGGTCACTCACTACTTCTGGCACCTGCCTGCTGCCCACTGGAGACGATGAATATCACTTCTATCCTGAGACTGTAGAGGTCATTGCTAGAGGAATGAATTCTCTGCCCCTTGCTTCTCCGCATCACTAACTCCAGCTTTACTGTCTCAGGTAGGGGCATCTGCTTGGGCAAGCCTGGATCACATGACTGCATCCCAGCTCACATGACTGCAACCCAGCTCCCCGGCCATGGGATGGCAAATGTCTGGCCATTTTGGCTTCTATAGTAGGATGTACACATCAGATGCCAGGCTGAAAAAAAATAAAAGAATGCCCATTGTGAGGACATAACCTCAGAAATTAGGCCAACAGACAGGGCCAATGAGAGGAATGAGGTAAAGAGATCAGAGCACATTAGCAGAGGGTTTATGAGATGAGATTCTGATTTCAGAGGCCAGCTCAGTGGAGCCCATTATGTGTCTTCTGATAAACAGGTCCTTTTAAAAAATCCAACAAACTGTAAATAATTCTGTACAAACTAGATTTCCACTTCAATGAGCCTGTGTTAAGCAAAGTCTGATGAAGAAAAATCGAGCCACTTAGATTGCTGTTTCCATAACCAGCACTGAGTATCACATTTAAATTTGTAGGAACGGTGATTAGGGCACGGTGGGTGGTGGGGGGGGGGTCATCGTTTCAAACGCAGCATCTCTCTCCTGTGTTGTGTTAAGCACCTCTTCTGGCTGTTTGCCTGAACACGAGGTCTTGATTCATCCTCTAATTGTTGTCAAGATGCAGTTCAGTCACGAAGGTCAAAAAAACAAAATGTCTAAATCGGCAGAGAAATGAACATTCATGCTCCTTCCCATTTCGTTAATCTATTTAAGCCAATTTTGCATCTATTGTTTATGAGATTTTCCTATTGGCTGGTGGCTTTGCAGCACATGTTCAGTCAGGACATACTGTCACAGCCATCCTGTTGTTGATGGCCAAGAACTACCAAGATTAGTAGGCAGCCATGCTATACCGGACACTAAATATTTGAATACCTCTCTGGTAGAGCCTTGGGGGAAATTGGCCCTTCTTCTATATAAGTCATGAAATGGAAATTTGGAAGTGACCTTACAGGGTATGGGATCCACTTCACAGGAGTGAAAACAGAGGCCAAACAAAAGCAAGGACTTCCTTAAAGATACACAGTAAGCCCCTGCCTTCCTGGCTTTCTTCCTGGTTCAGGGTGAGAATTAACATCGGCAGAACCTAGAGCAGCTCTGGCCAGTGGAAACACAAGCCACAAATACAAGCTGCACATGTCATTCTAAATTTTTCAGTAGGCACATTTTTAAATGATAAAAAAAGGACCAAGTGAAATAAGCACAAATAATATATATTTTACTCAGTATATCCAATATATTATCATTTCAACATATAATCAATAGAAAAAACTATTAATTCTTTTACATTCTTTACTAAGTCTTCAAAGCCCAGTGTGTGTACATTTTCTATTTGCAGCACATCTCCATCAGGAGTAACTGCACGCAGCTCCTGAGGCTACCATATTGGACAGCAAAGGAGCCTGCTCTATTTTTGCATCTGGGAAGTTCTTTCTCTAATTAACCAATGAGTTCTCAAAAAACTCTTTTAAGGGTTAGCAGAATGTGGAAAAAAAAATAGTGTAATCATTAGAATTTCAGGTTGGGCAGTTGGAAGAATTTCAGTGCCTTGCAATGTGTTTCCAAGGAAGATTAAGTGCATTTCCCTCTCTGGCAATTTTAAGGAACAACTGGACTCCACAAATGGTCATTGAGGGCTGACAGTGCACCAGATACTGAGCCAGCTGCTGAGGATGCCCCATCAACAAGACAGGCTTTCCCTGTCCTCAAAGCCCTTGGCCCTCAGCAGAGGAACGATCTATGCAAAGAAGGGGCTGGGGATGAATCCACACCATGTCTGTGGTCATGGGATTCTAGCATCGCCCTGTGGGACACCCCTGGCCACTGGAAAGATAGTAGAATAAAGTGCTAGAATGTAGAGTGCTAATAAAGCATTCCTCTTCTTTCTAGGGCTTTAACCAATTGAGAGATGTCACAGAATTCAGATGGGGATCAATGTGTCAGTCTGATGGCTGCTAGTTAGCTCCAAGGATAAAATAGTCTTCCTTCTCCTTCCCCGTGAGGGAAATCCTAGTTACAGAGAGAACAGCTGTAACTCCTAGTTACACAGAGAACAGCTGGACACCTGTGTCTCTCCTCACCAAGAAGCTAGGCCTGCCACATGCAAGAATGCAAGAAAAATTCCCAGAAAATGCCATGAAAAATGCCCAGAAAAAGAGGGCCAATGAGAGGGGAAGTTAGGCTCTGCAGGGGCATTGCCCTATTCTAACCTCATCATCAGGTGAGACATGCCAATGGCACTGGGGGTGAGAAGAGCAGTGCCTTCTCCTCAACCCTTCTGTAACTCTGGAAGTTCCCAGGAGCCAGGCTGGTCAGGGAACAATGGTTTATCTTACTCAAGGTGACTGTTCTAGGGCCTTCACAATGAAGCACATGGTCAACCAGGAGCACTGGTGTCCCCTGAGAAATGGGACAGAAGAGGGAGACCAGACTTTCATCAAGACATCATCCTCCTTTCTGTGTGGCTCCTCTGCAAATAGCAACCTCTCCTTTGGGAGTGAAGGCAGCTCAGTTTTCGCCGCCATTCCAGAACTCGGGATGGATCTAAACAGCATATTAGCTAAAGGCCATACCGAATTTTAGGCCAAAAAGGCAGTCACTGTTCTATTTCTAATTTTAAATTATGCACAGCCACATTGTCTAGATAGCCCACTCAGAGAGTAAGTAACAAATACAAATGACAACACAGAATTTCTCCAAGAATTACAATGCCAATCATATACATAGTGCTCTAATTAGGACCTCCTCTCATGTCTAATTTCCCAAGAAAAGTTCAAGTCCAAAAACATAAGCTCCCTTCCCTTGTAACTTAAAGTTCATGCAAATTCTCATGGCTTCTTTTGCTCGCTTATCCTTCAATTCAACGTGTCAATTTCAGCCGTTAAGGTTACAGCCTGAGTAGAGAGAAGCCTCTGTCAGCAGCTCACAGTCTGGGCTCTTTTCCTGGAGTGGTTTAAACTCTTTCGGGCTCAATATTTTAGACTCTAAGTGTCCATAGGCTACAGAAAGGTACCACAGCACCAGCCTCAGCCACCATCATCCTTAGATACCAAAGCAGTTGTCCTAGGGGACATTCATTTTTCAGGATGCAGTGCCCAGTGTCACCCAAACCCACATTGCTATTGTCGGAAAACAATCCAGTAGAGATTTAGTGGCCTCTTGGGCAAACAGAAAAATTCTGAAAGGAAAGAAAAAGCCTTCTGTGTTTCCGTTGTGCCAGGATGCTGGCCCGTCCATGTTGGTCATCTGGAGTTCACGACCAGCGAGCGTTCACTCAAGTGGAAGAAACCTCTCATCAAGGTCACAGCTGTGCTCCCAAGTCCTTCTCCTCCCCAACCAGGCAGCAGGTGGAAGCTCTCTCAGCCCTGGGCTTCCTGTGGAAACTCAAAGACAGGCAATGTCCTCCACCATGTGCTTTTCCCCCAAATCTTGCCTTTTCAGCTTTTAATTTCTGGGGCCTTAGTTAACCTTCTCTGCTCTGATGGGAGTATAAAAAACCTTTCCACCCACTCTTTTCCTGTTTCAGCAAGATTTGATTTATCCTGGATGCCAATCCCTTAACCAGAGCTGAAAAAAAGGGATGAAGGCAGAAACAAGCAAAAAAAAAAAAAAAAAAATTATTTGCCTTTTACCCGCAATCCTCAGCAGTGCACAAACTGTAAATGCTAGAAATCAACGCGTGTGCACTTGAACCTTGTGCCCCAGGAACTGGGGCAAAACACCATGAGGGTCTACCTCCTCCCTTGCCGTCTAGGAGATGGCAAAGGCCTTGCCCTCTTCATGTGGGACTCTGAAGTCCCCAAGGAGTGAAGCTGCTTCCTCAGTGTCAGCTCCCTAAGAAAGATCGTCCTGAGACCCAGAGAAGGAAAAACCTACTTCAGCCTGAGACTAGACTTCTGCATGCTAAGGTCCCAAACAAGTCCATCTTGACCCATGATAAACAAGGCAAAGCTTTGCTTGGTAACCAACTGACCAATGAGGTCCACTCATATGAAAGAAGCCTGTTCAGCCAGCACCTATTTCAACCGACTATACACCTAAAAACATCAGTCATGATACAAACTATTGCAGACCACAAATACCAAGTGATCTAACTAAACCTTCCAAGCTGTGCCAATCAAATCTCACCATGCAGGATTTTAGTTACTATGCCACTACTGTTTCTCGCTAGGGTTTCCCAGTCAGTATACCATATGTTGAAGATTCAGGACAGTGGTTAATTACACTCCTCTCCATTTCATAATGTGGAACATACCAATCTCATAGAAATCAAAATATCTATTTATTGCTGGTAAAGTTGGATGAGGTTAGAAAATGGAAATTATACCCAAGGGCAAAGTGATTTTTCCCCATCCAACTGCAAGCAAAGGATCTAGACAAGTTCATGCTGCCCCTAGGGCCTCCTCACTGTGCCCTTGCAGGGACAGAGCCTGCCCCACATTGCTCATCGTGTGCAGGAGGCAGAGAAGAGGAGAGGAGGCAGGTGCTAACAAGATTCCAAAATAGGCCAGGCGCGGCGGCTCACATCTGTAATCCCAATACTTCAGGAGGCCGAGGTGGGTGGAATGCCTGAGGCCAGAAGTTCAAGATCAGCCTGGGCAACATGGCAAAAACCTATCTCTGCAAAAAAATACAAAAAATAAGCAGTACGCAGTGGCACACACCTGTAGTCCCAGCTACTGGTGAGGCTGAGGTGGGAGGTCGAGGCCACAGTAAGCTGACATCGTGCTACTGCACTCCAGCCTGGGCAATGGAGACTCTGTCTCAAAAAAAAAAAAAGATCAGGCAAGGACACACATGTGTGATGGCACTTTTCCAAACCTCGCCCATGAAACAGATGCCCTGCCCCTGCCTCCAAGGGAGAAACAAATAAGGGGTGGAGGAAAAGACAGAATCCATCACCCAGGGCTCTCAGGGTGCAAGTTCCCAGTGCAGGGAGATGAAAGGGATGGTTCCTTTGCAGAAATATATGAAGAATTAGTTTTGCTAAAAGTCTTCAGAAGTCAGTGGAAAGTTGGCGCTAGAGGGATCTTAAGATCCCAGGGAAACTAATTGACTTGTTCATGGTCATACAAGAAAGCTCCTGAAATCCCAGACCTCCTGGTACCCCAGTGTGTGCTCTGTACTGAAACCACACAGGCTTATTCATGTATTTTTAAGCTAACAACTACTAAGCACCTACCATATGCCAAGTATGTGGTATTACATTTAATTTATACAAGAATCCTATAAGAAGGGGACTATTATATCCATATTATAGATGTGGAAATTTGGGCATAGAAAGGTTAAATATCTTTCTATTATCTTATCTACAGCGTGCACACACTGTACTGCCTGCAGTCCGGCAGGTGCCTGCGCCTGGAAGGCAGGCCCCTTGTCTCAATTACTGTTCTCCCCAGTCTTGGCTTGCAGGAGGTCCCTGCTCAGGGATGGAACAGACTTGGTAGGATTGTTTGGGAACTCTCTCTCTCACCTGCCTAGGAAGAGACTCACCTCCTCGTCTCCTATATTCACAAAGACACCACCAGATATTTCCTTGGTTTCAAGGTAGAACGGTAAGCAAGATACTGTTCCTGCCCTCTGGAACCCACAATCTTCTCAGAAAGACTGACCTGTAAATAGATTATTACAAAAACAATGTGGTATTGCTTAAGCAGTATTGCTGAAGCAGGGATGTATACAAGCTGCTGTGGGGTATATTAGTCCATTCTCATACTGCTATAAAGAACGACCTGAGACTGAGTAATTTATGAAGAAAAGAGGTTTAATTGACTCACAGTTCTGCAGGCTACACAGGAAGCATGGAGGCCTGATTTTAAGTTTCCTTCCTAGGAGGCTTCAGGAAACTTACAATCATGGTGGAAGGTAAAGGAGAAGCAAGAACACCTTACCATGGTGGACCAGGAGAGAGAGAGTACGAAGGGGGAAGTGCTACACGCTTTCAAACAACCAGATCTTGGGAGAATTATATCACGAGAACAGCAAGGGGGAAGCCATCCCCCTGATTCAATCACCTCCCACCAGGCCCTTCATTCAACACATGGGGATTACAATTTGGCATGAGATTTGGATGGGAACACAGAGCCAAACCATATTGGGGGCATAGATGAGAATGTGATTAACTCTGTGTCAAGCAGGGTCCTTGTAGGACTCATATGATGCACTCAAATGGGTCCATTTGAAGACAGACTAAGAAAGAGACTATCTACAAAGGTGAAAGCAAAAATTAAATACAATGCCTGGAACAGCCCAAAGCCATCACCACTCCCAGGTGTGTCAGGCAGCCCTCTGCACCCATCTCCCCATTCCAGATTCCAGTAACTACCCATTATCTCCAGGAAAGGTAACTTTTAAGAATTATTTCTGTTGGCTACTAACTGGATCCTTGTTAATATATACTAAGGAGAGTGTGATAGCAACTCTTAAAATTGCTCTTGGCTGCTGGATATATTTTGCTGCATGCAATATTGACTTATGCTGGGCTGCTTGGAGGTGGAGCTCTTATCTAGATTACCTACTTACAGAGATTCATAAAATCTTGCATTCTGTAGGAAGCTTGGTAAAGGCAGAAGGATGGAGGCAGAAGATATAGGGGATGGGACTTGCTGAAAATGTAGTTTTGAGCCAGGCTGAGCATATTCTTGCTGTCCATGGAATCCTTGCTGGGGAAATACAAAGAGAGAGTCTTGGGTCTGATCCAAAAAGTGAGAACTGGACCAGGAGGGACGGAAGAAACAAATCCTAACTGGAGAAAACTACAGGAAGGTTGATTGACTGAAGCAATAATCTATGAGGATTGAGATGCCAGAAAGCTAGTAATTAAAGTGAGTGCTGAATAGAGAGAGCTATACATGCCTGAGACAGTGTGTACTTGAAATGTTTTGCTGACCTAGGATCAACTCTGAAAATGGCAGAGTCTCCAGTTGGCATGAGATTCCACCAGACTCTCTCAGTTAAGGACCCATGGCAGCCCTGAGCAAACTGGAAGTTGAAGCCCAATAACCAAATGTGCTGGCTGAAGTCAAGCCATCAGAGTTTGACTTGGAAAGCTGTGTTTATGTTTAGAGAAGAATCCTTTCCTGGCTTTCAGGATTTCTGACTTGGAGTGGGAGAGAAGGGAGTGATAACAGCACCTACAGTGGAAAGAACAGAGGCTAAGTTACATCAACAGCAGTGGTCCTCGTCCTGGTCTTTCTTTGAAGGCAGAGGAAATGGGGTACAAAACAGTCAATCAACTGGGTCATCAAATGCCAAGAAGAGGTGGCAAAGTCAACAGTAATAGGAATCTCAGGAGGCTCCTACAGGAGAACAAGGGCCTGGCACTGCCTATTCTCCAACCCACACTCTGCGCTTATGTATTAGGCAGTTCTTGCACTGCTTTAAATAAATACCTGAGACTGGGTAAGTTACAAGAAAATAAGTTTAATTGGTTCACAGTTCTGCAGGCTATACGAGAAGCATGGCAGCATCTGCTTCTGGTGAGGGCCTCAGGAAGCTTCCAATCATGGCAAAAAGTGAAGGGGGCAGGCACGTCACATGGCAAAAGCAAGAGCGAGAGAGAGGGAATGCAGGTGATTGTGGGGGCCAGGGGTATCATGCCACACACTTTTAAATGACCAGCTCTCACAACCACAAAGACAGCACCTAGCCATGAGGGATCTGCCTCAATGATCCAAACATCTCCCACCAGGCCCCACCTCCAACATTGAGGATTACAATTCAACATGATATTTGGGTAGGGACAAATATCCAAACTATATCAATTCACATACCTAGACACTTGTGCAGGGCATGAGTGTATTTGGAGACCCGTCCCTTAGCTGGGTGAGCTCGAAGGGTCAAATGCTAACATAAAAATAACTAGGTAATCCCTAAATCTAGGGACCTGGCCACACTTGTAAAGGGAAGGTCAAATACGGGCATTTAGAAATGGGCATGTTTTTCATTAAACAAAGCACCTGAGTACATCAAAGAACTGGTAAGGTGGCTCTACTGCACTGACAGTTCTGTTATTCAGCCAGAATTTAATGAGCTCTGTCTGAAATAACATCACTGAGAATGCTTGCAAATCATGTTTGCTAAGAGTAAACAGACAAATTTTCAATACACCTCACTTAGAAATTAGCATAGTGCCTTGAGAGTAATTAAACATCATTACTTTAGAACCAAAATGTCCCACACAGTGGAAAAATAACTGCATACATTATTGTCTAGACACTCCCTTAAACAAAAGATAGCCCAGTCAAATAGGGAGATGGGTGATGGAATTGGGTTGACTTTTATATTGGTGTTGTTTTTCTGTGTGGACCTGCCTTAAAGCCCCACAGTGGTGGTTTTCGTAGTTTTCGTGTGTTGTTTTCAACTAAGAATAGAAAGTTCTTTCACGTTGACCTGAGAGGCTCATATTCCTTCTTTAATATCATTATGTGTCTTATCGCAAAGTATTTATGGATACTACCTGCCTTCTCATGTGGAAGCCCTAGGAACACAGTGAGCCAGGACTCCTGGCCTTGACCCCTCACAGCATACGTGCACATCAGGTCTAGAGTAGGGTTTTCAACCATGGCATTCTTGACATCTCAGGCTAGATAGTTCTTAGTTGTGAGAGGCTATCCTATGCATTGTAGGATTTTTAGCAGCAGGTGCCTGTAGTACCCCTCCCCCAAGCTGTAGCAACAAAAGATGTCTCCAGACATTGCCAAATATCCCATAGAGGGCAACATCACCTCTGGTTCCAGCACCACTGGTGTAGACAATCAAGGTCTGCATGGAAGCCCTTCTACCTTTTCAAGGTAAATGGGGAGTCAAGGGCCTAACTCAAGAAATGGCCTTGTAGACATTTGCCTTGAACTCTAAAATGGACCCCCCAGTCTGGGTGCCAGTAATGTCAGCTAATAATCTATGCAACCAGCACAAGAAAACCACTAAACCAGTTTCAAAGCTACCCTGTTTTAGACTGTGGTTAAACTATTCAGAAAAATGTCCTTCCCTGTTAAGAATTATCTGACAGAAAGTCAGATGTAAAACAACTAAATAAAGCAAATAAGTCGTCAACATAAAGTGGTCATTAATTTTCTTTAAGTGACAGGGTCTTGCTCTGTTGCCCAGGCTGGAGGGCAGTGGCATGAACATGTCTCACTGCAGCCTTGACCTCCTGGGCTCAAGCAATCCTCCCACCTCAGCCTCCCAAATAGCTGGGACCATAGGCATGCACCACGACACCCAGATAGTTTTTTAAAACATTTTTTGTAGAGACAAGCTCTTGCCATGTCATCCACACTGGTCTAACTCCTCAACTCAAGTGATCCACCCACCTCAGCCTCCCAAAGTGCTGGGATTACAGACATAAGCTGTTGTGCCTGGCTGGTTATCGATTTTTTTTTTAAAGAAGAGGATTTAAAATAATTAATAGCTAAGCAATGTTTGGTTGGTTGATTGATAGTGATGTACATCCCTGTCTGCTTCCCACAAGTTTTTAAGACCACTAATGTGGTTCTTTTCCTGGATGAGCAGAAATAGTGGCAAGTATTTTCTAATGGATTTTTTATGATATACAATATTTGTACATATTTATGTGGTACACGTGGTCATTACACATTCTATGAATGTGTCAAGTTTTTGTGCAAAAGAACAGCCAGATTGGGGGCCAAGACAGCTGGTTAGAAGCAGCTACAGTGCGTGGTGCTCACAGAAAGGAGCAAAAGGGACAAGTAAATATAGCACCTTCAACTGAAACACCCAGGTACTCATATTGGGATTAATCAGGGAAACAGCTTGACCCATGTAGAATGGAGGAAAGCAGGGCAGGGCAATGGCTCACCCGGAAGTGACGCAGAGCCAGGGGAACCCCCACCCCCAGCCAAGGGAAGTGGTGAGTGAATGTGCAACTCCAGGAAACCACACTTCTCCCATAGATCTCTGCAACCATGGACCAGGAGGTCCCCTCATGAACCCACTCCACCAGGGCCTTGGGTCTGACACACAGAGCTGTGTGGAGTTTTGGAAGAGTAGCTGCTCAGGCATGCACAGAGACCCAGAAGCTTTATATACTGCAGCTCCAGGATCCCTGGCAAAGGTGACTGCAATTCAGGCAAGGCAAAAAGTCTGTACATACCCCTAGAAAGGGGGCTGAATCCAGGGGGCCAAGCAGCGTCAGTCTGCAGGCCCCACTTCCATGACACCTCACAAAAAAAGACCAACTGGCTTGGAATTCCAACCAGCCACCAGCAACAGGGTAGTGCCTGAGATGGGAGGGAGCTCCCCCTCTTTGCTGTTTGGACAACTCAGCCTTTCCAGCCTGTGGGCTTTGTAGAGTCCAAATGGACCACAGGAGAAAGGGATTCCGCAGCACAGCACAGCTGCTTTACCAAAACGTAGCCAGGCTGCTTTACGCAGGACCCAGATCCATTCCTCCTCACTGGGCAGGACCTCCCAGCCAGGGTTTCCAGCCACCCCTGCCCATATCCAAGGACTGGTCAAGAGTTCTGATTTCTCCATGGATAGAGTGCCTGCAAGGAGGGCGGGCCACCACCTTTACTGTTTGGGCAACTCAGCCATTCCAGATTGTGGGCTTTGGAGAGCCCAAACCAACTGAAGTGGAGGCAATACCCTAGCACGCAACAGCTGCTTTGCAGAGGCATGGCCAGGCTGCTGCTTTAAATGGGAACTCGATCCATTCCACTGCACTGGGTGGGACCTCCCAGTCAGGCCATCCAACTACCCTCAGCCGTGTTCTACAGCCAACAGAGTTCTCATTTCTCCCTGGGACGGAGTGCCTGGGGAATGGGGCAGCCCACCACCTTTGCTATTTGGGAGTTTCAGTCTTGGAGAGCCCAAACCAACGGGCAGCTGAAGGTATTCCCTGATACAGCATAGCTGCTCTACCAAAACACAGTCAGACCACTTCTTTAAGTGGGTTCCTGATCTCATTCTACTAACTGGGTGGGACCTCTTAACTGGGGTCTCCAGCCATCTCCTACAGGTGCATTAAGGCCAGCAACAGGTCCATACCCCCCTGAGATGGAGCTCCCAGAGGAAGGGGCAGGCTGCTATCTTTGCTGTTTTGCAGCCTTCACTGGTGATACCTCCAGGTACTGGAATATCTGAGGTGACTAGAGTATGGAGTGGACCCCCAGCAAACTGGAGGATCCCTACAGAAAACTGACCCTCCTTTTAATAGAAAGACAAACAACAACAAAAACATAAAAATAACCTCATCCAAAAGGTCAGCAACCTCAAAGATTGAAGGTAGGTAAACCCAAAAAAATGAGAAGAAATCAGCATAAAAATGCTGAAAACTCAAAAAGCCAGAGTGCCCTCTTTCCTCCAAATTACCCTAACACCTTTCCAGCAAGGGTTCTGAACTGGGTTGAGGATGAGATGGCCGAAATGACCAAGTAAGCTTCAGAAAATGGATAAAAACAAACTTCGCTGAGCTAAAGGAGCACATTGTAACCCAATGCAAGGAAGGTAAAAATCATGATAAAACAATATGAGAGCTAACAGCCAAAACAGCCATTACAGAGAGGAACATAACTGACCTGATAGAGCTTGAAAAATACACTACACAAACTTCACAATGTAATTACAAGTATTAATATCAGAATAGACCAAGCAAAGGAAAGAATCTCAGAGCCTAAAGACTGGTTTTCTGAAATAAGACAAGCAGATAAGAATAGAGAAAAAAAAAAAGAATGAAAAGGAATGGACAAAACCTTCAAGAAATATGGGATTATGTAAAGAGACTGAATCTATGACCAACTGGGGTACCTGAAAGACATTGGGAGAATGGAACCAATTTGGAAAACATATTTCAGGATATCATCCAGGAGAACTTCCCCAACCTAATTAGACAGGCCAACATTCAGATTCAGGAAATGCAGAGAACCCCAGTAAGATACTCCACAAGATCATCCCCAAGACACGTAATCATCAGATTCTCCAAGGTTGAAATGAAAGAAAAAAATGTTAAGGGCAGTCAGAGAGAAAGACCAGGTCACCTACAAAGGGAAGCCCACCAGATTAACAGTGGACCTCTCAGTGGAAATCCTACTTGCCAAAAGAGATGGGACCAATATTCAACATTCTTAAAGTATACAAATTCCAACCCAGAATTTCATATTTGGCCAAACTGAGCTTCATAAGCAAAGGAGAAATAAGATCCTTTTCAGAGAAGCAAATGCTGAGGAAATTCGTTACCACCAGACCTGCCTTAAAATAGCTCCTGAAGAAAGCACTAAATATGGAAAGGAAAAATCATTATTAGCCACTACAAAAACACACTGGGGTACACAGACCAGTGACACTATGAAGCAACCACAAAAATAAGTCTGCAAAATAACCAGCTAGCATCATGATGACAGGATCAAATCCACACATAACAATACTAACCTTAAATGTAAATGGGCTAAATGCTCCAAATAAAAAACACAGAGTGGCAAACTGGATAAACAATCAAGACCCACTGGTATGCTGTCTTCAAGAGACCCATCTCGCATGCAAAGACACACATAGGCTGAAAATAAAGGGATGGAAAAACATTTACCAAGCAAATGGAAAACAGAAAAAAAGCAGGAGTTTTTCTGCAATCCTAATTTCTGACAAAACAGACTTTCAAGCAACAAAGGCCAAAAAAGACAAAGAATAGCATTACATAATGGTAATTATGTAATTTAACAAGAAGAACTAACTATCCTAAATATATATGCACCCAATACAGGAGCACCCAGATTCATAAAGCAAATTCTTGGAGACTGTCAAAGAGACAGACTACCATACAATAATAGTAGGAGATTTTAACACCCCACTGACAATATTAGACAGATCATCAAGACAGAAAATTAACAAAGATAGTTAGGACCTGAACTCGGCACTGTATCAAATGGACCTGATAGACATCTACAGAACTCTCCACCTAAAAACAACAGAATATACATTCTTCTTACCACCACTTGGCACTTACTCCGATCACATAATCGGAAGTAAAAATGCTTCAGCAAACACAAAAGAACTGAAATCGTAACAGTCTCTTGGACCACAGTGCAATCAAATTAGAACTCAAGACTAAGAAATTCACTCAAAACCATACAACTACATGGAAATTGAACAACCTGCTCCTGAATGACTTTTGAGTAAATAATGAAATTAAAGCAGAAATCCAGAAGTTCTTTGAAACTAATGAGAACAAAGATAAAACATACCAGAATCTCTGGGACACAGCTAAGGCAGTGTTAAGAGGGGGAATTTATAGAACTAAATACTCACATCAAAAAGCTAGAAAGATCTCAAATTAATAACCTAACATCACAACTAAAGAACTAGAGAACCAAGAGCAAACAAACCCCAAAGCTAGGAGAAGACAAGAAATAACCAAACTCAGAGCTGAACTGAAGGAAATGGAGACATGAAAAACCCTTCAAAAGATCAACAAATCCAGGAGCTGCTTTTTTGAAAAAAAATAATAAAATAGACCACTAGCTAGACTAATAAATAAGAAAAAAGAGAAGATTCAAATAAACATAATCAGAAATGATAAGGGGGATATTACCACTGACCCCACAGAAATACAAATAACCATCAAAGAATATTATAAACACCTCTATGTGCACAAACTAGAATATCTAGAAGAAATGGATAAATTCCTGGACACATAAACCTTCCCAAGACTGAACCAGGAAGCAACTGAATCCTTGAACAGACCAATAAGGAGGTCTGAAATTGAGGCAGTAATAAATAGCCTACAAACCAAAAAAAAGCTCAGGACCAGAGAATTTCACAGCTGAATTCTACCAGATGTACAAAGAGGAGCTGGTACCATTTCTACTGAAACTATTTCAAAAAATTGAAAAGAAAGGACTCCTCCCTAACTCATTCTATGAGACCACCATCATTCTGATACCAAAACATGGCAGAGATATGACAAAAAAAGAAAACTTCAGGCCAATATCCTTGATGAACATTGATGCAAAAATCCTCAACAAAATACTAAATTCAGCAGCACATCAAAAAGCTTATCCACCACAATCAAGTGGGCTTCATCCCCAGGATGCAAGGTTGGTTCAACATATGCAAATTAATAAATGTGATTCATCATATAATCAGAAGTAAAGACCAAAAACAAAAAGACACATAATGGATGATGGCCAGGCATGGTGACTCACACCTGTAATCCCAGCACTTTGGGAGGCCGAGGCAGGCAGATCACTTGAGAACAGGAGTTCAAGACCAGCCTGGCCAACATGGTGAAATCCCATCTCTCCTAAAAATACAAAAATTAACCGGGCATGGTGGTGGGTACCTGTAGTCCCAGCTACTCAGGAGGCTGAGGCAGGAGAATCACCTGAACCCAGGAGGTGGAGGTTGCAGTAAGCCGAGATCATGCCACTGCGCTCCAGCCTGGGCAACGAGAGCGAAACTCCATCTAAAAGAAAAAAAATGATTATCTCAATAGATGTAGAAACGGCTTTGCTAAATTTGCCATTTCTTCATGTTAAAAATTCTGAATAAACTAGATATTGAAGAACATAGCTCAGAATAATAAGAGCTATTTATGACAAACCCACAGCCAATATCATACTGAATGCACAAAAGCTGGAAGCACCCCCCTTGAAAACTGGCACAAAAGAAGAATGCCCTCTCTCACCACTCCTACTCAACACAGATTGGAAGTTGTGGCCAGGGCAATCAGGCAAGATAAAGAAATGAAGGGCATTCAAATAGGAAGAGAGGAAGTCAAACTATTTTTTTTTTGCAGGCAACATGATCCTATATCTAGAAAATACCATTGTCTCAGTCCAAAAGTTTCTTAAGCTGATAACCAACTTCAGCAAAATCTCAGGATACAAAATCCATGTGCAAAAATTGCTAGCATTCCTATACACCAACAACAGGCAAGCTGAGAGCCAAATCATGAATGAACTCCCATTCACAATTGCCATGAAAAGAATAAATACCTAGGAATACAGCTAACAAGGGAAGTGAAGGACCTCTACCAGGAGAGCCACAAACCACTGCTCAAAGAAATCAGAGATGACACAAACAAATGGAAAAACATTCCATGCTCATGGATAGAAAGAATCAATAGCATGAAAATGGCCATATTGCCCAAAGCAGTTTATAAATTCAATGCTATTCCCATTAAACTACCATTGACATTCTTCACAGAACTAGAAAAAAAAAAGATTTAAAAATTCATATGAAACAAAAGAAAAGCCCAAATAGCCAAGACAATCCTAAGCAAAAAGAACAAAGCTGGAGGCAGCATGCTACCTGACTTCAAACTATACTACAGGGGTACAATAACCAAAACAGCATAGTAGAAGAACAGATACATAGACCAATGGAACAGAATAGAGAACCCAGAAATAAGACTACACACCTACAACTATCTAATCTTTAACAAACCTGAAAAAAAACAAGCAATAGGGAAAAAATCCCTATTTAATAAATTGTGCTGGGAGAACTAGCTAGTCACATGCAGAAAATTGGAAATGGACCCCTTCCTTGCACCATATTCAAAAACAAACTCAAGATGGATTAAAAACTTAAATTTAAAACTGAAAACTATAAAAATCCTCGAAGAAAACCTAGGTAATACCATTAAGGACATAGGCATGGGCGAAGATTTCACGATGAAATCACCAAAAGCAATTGCAACAAAAGCAACATTTGACAAATGGGATCTAATTAAACTAAAGAGCTTCTGCACAACAAAAGAAACTATCAACAGAGTAAACAGACAACCTATGGAATGGTAGAAAATTTATCCAAACTATGCATCTGGCAAAGGTGTAATATCCAGCATCTAAAAGAAACAAACAGGCCGGGCGCGGTGGCTCACGCTTGTAATCCCAGCACTTTGGGAGGCCGAGGCGGGCAGATCACGAGGTCAGGAGATCGAGACCACGGTGAAACCCCGTCTCTACTAAAAATACAAAAAAAAAATTAGCCAGGCGTGGTGGCGGGCGCCTGTAGTCCCAGCTACTCGGAGGCTGAGGCAGGAGAATGGCGTGAACCCAGGAGGCAGAGCTTGCAGTGAGCCAAGATTGCACCACTGCACTCCAGCCTGGGCGACAGAGCGAGACTCTGTCTCAAAAAAAAGAAACAATCAAATTCATAAGAAAAAAAAACAACCCCATAAAAAAGTGAGCAAAGAACATGAACTGACACTTCCCAAAAGAAGATATACATGTAGCCAACAATCATATGAAACAAAAGTCAACATTACTGATCATTAGAGAAATGCAAATCAAAACCAAAATGAAATATGATCTCGCACCAGTCACAATGGCTATTATTAAAAAAGTCAAAAAACAATAGATGCTGGCAAGGTTGTGGAGAAAAAAATGGAATGCTTTTATACTGTTGGTGGGAGTATAAATTAGTTCAACCATTGTGGAAGACAGTGTGGTGCTTCCTCAAAGACCTACAGACAGAAATACCATTCGTTCCAGCAATCCCATTACTGGGTATATGCCCAAAGGAATATAAATTGTTCTGTTATAAAGACATATGCACGAATATGTTTATTGCAGCACTATTCACAATAGCAAAGACATGGAATTAACCTAAATGTCCATCAATGATAGACTGGATAAGGAAAATGTGGTACATATACACCATAGAATACTATGCAGCCATAAAAAGGAACAAGATCACATCCTTTGCAGGGACATAGATGGGGCTGGAGGTCATTATCCTTAACAAACTAATGCAGTAAGAGAAAACCAAATACCACATGTCCTCACTTATAAGTGGGAGCTAAACGATGAGAACACATGGACACATAGAGGGGAACAATACACACTGGGGACTACTAGAGGGCAGAGGTTGGGAGGAGGGAGAAAATCAGGAAAAATCATTAATGGGTACTAGGCTTAATACCTGGTGATGAAATAATCTGTACAACAAACCCCCATGACACATGTTTATCTGTGTAACTAACCTGCACATCCTGCACACGTACCCCTGATCTTAAAACTTAAAAAAAAAAAAGAACAGCCAGGTAACATGTGATCTTTTTCTTTCTGTTTTTGATGGACAAGAGAAAGATGAACAAAGATGAATAAAAGAGTGAGGGTACCACAGTGCAACTTAAGGCCTTTACCCAATGGAGAAAGAAGGGAGAAAGGGCATTAACATTTATTTTGAGGCTGCTCCCTACTAAGAACTTCACCAGCATGTATATCCTCATTGGAGGGTTGTAAAGGGGGTTCACCATGCACTAGTTCTCAACTTGTCTGAGTCAGTGAGACAGAACACATTCATACATAAGTGACAAGAAGCAGGTTCATTACTTGCAGATAGACAGCAAGGGATGACAGAAGCCTAGCATTTACTGTGACCTGGTCTCCTCAAGCTTAGAAAAGCTGCCTGGGGTGGGTGGAGTCTTATCTTCACATGGCACACTTGCACCACAACTGAGGAACACCAAACGGCAGCCTGTCCCGGATTATATACCTCCGGGTAACATGACACACTGGGCTAAGGTGTTGAAGAGCATCCTGTTCTCCAGCGGGGACTTAACAGAGCCTAGGCTGTTCCCGTCAATTCCCCCTTATCTCAGGATGTTGCATTGCCAGCACATCCTACGGTTATATTTGAGAACTACAAATGAGACAGGTATAGGGGAGAAACTAAGTCAGCTCAAGGCCACCCAGAGAATTGTCCTGCAAGGGTCACCTCATCCTTTGAATTCAGATAGAATTGACTCAAACTTCCTCTTTTGGGCTCTGTGGGGAATCCAATCCCTCTCTAAGATTTCTGTGAATTCCTTCAGCCCTAAATTCTCGTAGGAACACCTTTACTCAAATGCCCTGTGTCTTCTGGGTTTCACTCACATCCCACTCCATTTGTTTCTCCCTCAAACATGGAGCACATTGTTTTTCTTTGACTTCTCCAAATTTTATTTATCTATTAATTTATGTATCATTCTTTCTCGTGCCTTCCTCTCTTTCTTTCTTCTCTTCCTTCTTTCCGTTTGTCTTCCAGTCTTCCAAACAAACATTTGTTGGGCATTTACCATGTACTCAGCAACTATGCTAGGCACTGAGGACAGACTGATGAGTGAACTCAGACATGCTGTCATGCAGCTTACAGTAGAAAAGATGGACAAGAGTCAAATAATGATGCAACTTGATACAGAATCACAGAGTCATAAGAACAAAAGAGCTGTCCATAAGGCTGGAGAGCACCTTACAGCCTGGTGGGTCAGAGAAGACCTCCCTGGGTCAAAGACATATCCTTGAATTCTAAGGGATAGATAGGAATTGACTCAGCAAAGAGAAAGCAGAAGAGAATACCAGGCAGAGGGAATCGCATATCCTAAGGCCCTGTGGCAGAGGGAGCCAAGGAAGCCAAAGAGTGCCATGTGAGCAGTATATGCAGAAAGAGGGCAGGTGCCATGAGAGACAGGGGAGGAGCTGTAGGTGGGCTATGGCATGCAGGTCAAGGCAAACATGTGGTCTTTAAGCTGAGAGCAGAGCAAAGACAGCAAGGAATTTCAGGTGTTGGTGGGAGGGAGAGTCTAGGGTGGATTAAGGAGTGATGAAAGGCATGGCTATAATTTTCAAGAAAAAAAAGGTAGCTGGGTGCGGTGGCTCACGCCTGTAATCCCAGCACTTTGGGAGGCCAAGGTGGGCAGATCACGAGGTTAGGAGATAGAGACCACGGTGAAACCCTGTCTCTACAAAAATACAAAAAATCAGCCGGGCGTGGTGGCAGGTGCCTGTAGTCCCAGCTACTTAGGAGGCTGAGGCAGGAGAATGGCGTGAACCTGGGAGGCAGAGCTTGCAATGAGCCGAGATTGCGCCACTGCACTCCAGCCTGGGCAACAGAGCCAGACCCCGTCTCAAAAAAAAAAAAAAAAGTAAAGAAAAGGTACATGTACAAATCAATGAGTATTTGAGTATTGCAAATGTAATTACCAGTATAACCAATACCCAAATAAGATACAGAATAGTTCATCTCCTCGGAAAGTTCTGTCAATCCTTTCCAGTCAACCTCCAACACCCCCACCCACAATTACCACTGTTTTTATTTTTCTCACCATAAAATAGTTTTACCTATTCTTAGAGTACAGTGGAATCATATGGCATACATTGTTTCATATACCATGGCTGCAGTGTGAACAGAAGATTGTAGAGAAACAATAGTGGATGTGAAGTGGCCCAGAGACAGATAAAGACCATTCAGACAACCATAATGATGGTGGAGACAGAAAGAAAGTGCATAGATTGAGGAGGGAGCTATTTCTCTCTTTTTCTTTTTTTTTTTTTTTTTTGAAATGGAGGTTTGCTCTTGTCACCTAGGCTGGAGTGCAGTGATGCAATCTCGGCTCACTGCAACCTACACCCTCCTGGGATCAGGCAATTCTCCTGCCTCAGCCTCCTGAGTAGCTAGGATTACAGGCACCCACCACCACGTCCAGCTAATTTCTTGTATTTTTTGATAGAGATGGAGTTTCACCATGTTGGCCAGGCTGGTCTCGAACTCCTGACTTCACGTGATCCACCCACCTCGGCCTCCCAAAGTGCTGGGATTACAGGTGTGAGCCATTGCGCCTGGCCAGAGGGAGCTATTTCTAAGGTAAAATCAACAATGAAGGACTGGATGTAGAGCTTGAGAGAGAGAGAGAGGTGTCATGGGTAACATAGGCATTAATGTGTTTAGCAGACTTTGAAAGTTTGGAAACGGAAAGTCCAATAGACCCAACAACTTAAAATTGTGCATAAGAATGGTGGTTCCTTAAAATATTAAACATAGAGGCCGGCACGGTGGCTCACGCCTGTAATCCCAGCACTTTGGGAGGCCGAGGCGGGTGGATCATTTGAGGTCAGGAGTTCGTAACCAACCTGGCCAACGTGGTGAAACCCCATTCTACTAAAAATACAAAAATTAGCGGGGCATGGTGGCGGGTGCCTGTAATCTCAGCTACCCGGGAGGCTGAGGCAAGAAAATCGCTTGAACCCCAGAGGCAGAGGTTGCAGTGAGCTGAGATCGAGCCACTGCACTCCAGGCTGGGCAATAGAGTGAGACTCCGTCTCAAAAAAAAAAGAAAAAAGAAAACATAGAATCACCATTTGATCCAGAAATTTCACTTCTGGGTATAGACCCCAAACTACTGAAAGCGGGAATGTGAACAGATTTTGTACCCCATGTTCGTAGTGGCATTATTGACAATAGCCAAAAGGAGAAGGCAACCCAAATGTCCATCAGCAGTTGAATGGAAGAATGGATATACAAAATGTTGTATATACATACAATGGAATATTATTCAGCTTTAAAAAGGAATGCAATTCTGGCATATGCTACAGCATGAGGGAACCTTGAGGACATTATGCTAAGGGAAATAAGCCTGTCACAAAAGGACAAATATTGTAGGATTCCACTTATATCTTGGCACCTAGAACAGTGAAATTCATAGAGACAGAACATCGAATAGTGATTACCAGGCGCTAGAGGGAGGCCAGGAATAGGGAGTTAGTGTTTAGTGTTCAGGTTTGGGTTGATAAAAAGAGTTCTAGAGCTATATTGTGGTGATGGTCACACAATAGTATGAATATACTAAATGTCTGTACATTTAAAAATGGTTAAGATGACGCCAGGTGTGGTGTCTCATGCCTGTAATCCCAGCAATTTGGGAGGCTGAGGAGGGAGGATTGCTTGAGTCCAGGAGTTCAAGACCAGCCTGGGCAACAGAGCAAGACCTGCATCTCCACAAAAATTAAAAATAAATTAGTCAGGCAGGTGGCACGTGCCTATAGTCCCTGCTACTTGGCTAGACAGGAGAATCACTTGAGCCCAGGAGGTCAAGGCTGCAGTGAATCATCATTGTGTCACTGCACTCAGACTGGGTGACATAGAGTGAGACCCTGTCTCAAAAAAAAAAAAAAGTTAAGATGATAAATTTTATGTAATGTATATTTTGCCACAATAAAAAATCTATTCAAAAAATGTGAAAATATCATTGAATATTCATTTTCTGTGTCAAATTTTTAAATATTTTTTTAAAATCACACATAAGACAATCTTCTTAAAACGCACTAGGCATTTCTTCAATAGTCTGAAAGCTCCCCTGGTGGTTTTCCACAGGTGCCCACCCATCCACAGTCTCAGTCCCAACCACTGTCTCTGCATCCTCCCCCAACCATCTCTTCTCTGCTTCACCCCAAGTTTCTGTCAATCCAGCTATTAATGTTTCTTCCATCTGCAGCCCTGGTTTCTAGTTCCACCTTACCTTCCATGAGCCATCCTAATGAGCTTCCAAAAAGTCCTACATTTTTGTTTAAGCTGGTTTATGTTAGGTTTTCACACCAGGAAGCCAAAGAGTAAAGGACTTCATGTGTTTATAGTAAATGCAATGCAAAAAATATGACTATTGACATCAAACCTACCACTAATACCAATAAATGTATATAGGCTAAACACACCCACTCAAAAAAACTGTTAATAAAATAAATACAATGCTATGTTTTTTCAAGAAACACATACAAAACTAAGTAATCAGAAAGATCAAATTAAAAAGTAAAAAAAATTAATTTTAAACAGCAAAGATAAAATGAAAACAGGTGTCATGGTCAAATATGCTATCATTTAGAACTAAAAGCACTAGACAAGATAAAGAAGGACACTTTATAATGCTAAAAGCTATAATGTATAATGCTGTTATTGTTGTTTTTTTTGTTTTTTTTTTTTTGAGACAGAGTCTCGCTGTCGCCCAGGCTGGAGTGCAGTGGCGCAATCTCGGCTCACTGCAGGCTCCGCCCCCCCGGGGTTCACGCCATTCTCCTGCCTCAGCCTCCCGAGTAGCTGGGACTACAGGCGCCCGCCACCTCGCCCAGCTAATTTTTTGTATTTTTAGTAGAGACGGGGTTTCACTGTGTTAGCCAGGATGGTCTCGATCTCCTGACCTCGTGATCCACCCGCCTCGGCCTCCCAAAGTGCTGGGATTACAGGCGTGAGCCACCGCGCCCGGCCTATTGTTGTTAATCTGTATGCACAAAATAATACAGCAACAACTTTTACAAAGTAGAAATTATAGAAGACAAAAGGAAAAACAGACAAACTCACACTAATAATAAGAGAATTTAAAATACCTCCCTCAGACAAATTAAGGGAGAAATACTTAGCAAGGATATAGAAAATCTAAATCAATCAAAAAATATATCTAACAACTATATATTCAAGCCTATATCCTGATAATCTCCTTCTCAGGTACATATAGATCAGTTATGAAAAGAGACCATATTTTTAGCTACAAAGAAAATCTAAATTAATTGCAAAAATAGAAATGTCAAAAGCTTATAACCACAATACAATGAAACTATAAATTACTGACAAACTGTTTGAAATAATGCCTTTTACCTGGAAATGTTTTAAAACTCTTTATTAAACAACTCGGGTCAAGGGAAATGCAAACTGAAATGGCAACATTTCTAGAAAACCCCAATAATGACAGTACTAGATACTAGTCACTAGTACCTAGAAATACAACTAAAGTAGTGTTTTTAGAGAAAAAAAATCTATATATCCTTAAATAACTATATCAATAAGGATAAAAATGAAAATAAGTTATTTAATACCCAACTCAACTAATTAGAGAAACGAAAATGAAACAAACCAGAAAAAGAAATAAGGAAAACATTCAAAAGAATAAAAGCAGAAATTATTAAACAAAAACTAATATATTTTTAATTTATCAATTAAAAAGAAGTAGGTGAAAATGTGAGTATACAAAATAAGAAATTTCAAAGAAGAAATATTCATGACAGGAAATTTTTAAATAATGAGAGATTAGTATGTACAAACCTATACAAATAATTTTTCAAAGATAAAGTGAGTAACTTCCTGGGAAAATACAATTTACCAAAACTGATCACAAGAGAGATATAAAGTCCAAATAGGACACTGTCACTGAGGAAATAAGGCCATCAAAATGCGTCTCCAATGACCCCTAAAACAATCACCAGGTGCAAATGGTTTCACAGGAAAGTTCTAAAGTTCTAAAGATCAGATTATTTGCAATGGTAATATTCTAGAGAATAAAGGATACACATGTAAAAATATTTTAATACCAAAACCTACAAATATTACACAGAAAAAGTCTAATCTCACTTAACAATAGGAATGTAAAAATGAGTAAATTTAGAGCTCTAAGTACATGAGGACTATAGATAATAACATTGGTCTAAATATAGGATTCATGCTAAATGAATATATTTTAGCTACTTTTGCCTCAGGAAAGTGGGTAGCAATTTGAGATAACAGGTCTGTTAATTTACTTTGCCATAGTAACCTTTTTACTATCTGTATGTATCCTATAACATCATGTTATATACCTCAAACATATACAATACAAATTTGTTTTTGCTTTCATTTTGTTTTGTTTTGTTTTGTTTTGAGACAGAGTCTCACTCTGTCACCCAAGCTGGAGTGCAGTGGTGCAATCATGGCTCACTGCAGGCTCAACCTCCCAGGCTCAAGCAATCTTCCAACCTCTGCCTCCTGTAGCTGGGACTATAGGCACAAGCCACCATGCCCAGCTAATTTTTGTATATTTTATAGAGATGCGGTTTTGCCATGTTGCCCAGGCTGGTCTCAAACTCCTGAGCTCAAGCCAACCTCCCGCCTCAGCCTTCCAAAGTGCTGGGACTACGGGCATGGCCTAAAATTTTTTTTTTTTAATTATTAAATAGAGTTTAATGCCAGCAACAAAAATACATCATGACTAAGTATGATTCATTCCAGGAATGCAAGGAAGGTTCATATTAAGCAGTCTATTGGCCAGGCACAGTGGCTCATGCCTGTAATCCCAGCACTTTGGGAGGCCAAGGCAAGTGGATCACTTGAGGTCAGGAGTTCAAGACCAGCCTGGCCAATATGGTGAAATCCTGTCTCTACTAAAAATACAAAAATTAGCCATGCATGGTGGCAGGTGCCTCTAATCCGAGCTACTCGGGAGGCTGAGGCAAGAGAATGGCTTGAACCCCAGAGGCAGAGGTTGCAGTGAGCCAAGATCATGCCACTGCACTCCAGCCTGGGTGATAGATCGAGACTCCATCTCAAAAAAAAAAGAAGTCTATTAATATAAGTCCCCATAATAACAGAGTTGAAGAGAAAAATCACAGAATCATCTTCACAAGTAATAGGTAACTGTAGTGATGGGAACTTCTGGAATTTCTCTTATAGTTGCTTCTAGTTTCCCAGTGAAATAGGAAACAAGGTCATCAGCTGAGAGTGAGAAATCAGGAACGGGGAAAAACATGAAACATGAAATTGTTGTCTAAGAAACTGTTTATCTTAATTAAACTGTTTAAACTATAGAAGATTATTTCTACAATGCTCCTCTGAAGAAAGATATTTTTCTAACTCCATGTTAGCCAAATCCATCCCTTTTCTCCAATTCAAATACATTATTTATGTTCTGTCACTAACAGGACTTGAGGTCTTAAGTCACAAAAAATGATTCCTATAGAGTTGGAACTCTATAGGAATGTCCTATCAGTACCTTCCTCCTGAGCAGTCCTTAACCTCCCTCTCTGCTCCCAGTCTCACCTTCTTCCAGTTCATATTTCATGTTCAGGCATTCAATGTAAATTCACTAGTAATTAGTAAAACAAACTCATCTTTCAAGATGATATAGATGCCATCTCAATTCCACATCCAAGAATTTACCCTACAAATATACTGGCCCATATATTTAATGGTGTATGTACATGAATGCTCACTGCAGAATTATTTGCCTAGAAAACAACTAAAATGACCATCAACAAGGGACTGGATAGAAAACATTGTTACCAGCATACAACGGAAAACTATGCAGCCTTAAAAAGAAAGTTAGGTAGATCTAGGTATGCTGATTTGGAAAGCTGCCCGGGCTATATTATGAAGCATAGGGGAAATATATTTTAGAACCATATTAATAATACAATTCCATCTTTTTAAAGCTGTATATTACAAATAGGAATTCATCATTATCCAAGAAGTTGCATATCAGTTGCAAGGTTATGAAGAAGTAAAAAAAAAAAAAAATTGTTCTGAGATGAGATCTTGCTATGTTGCCCAGGCTGGTCTTGAACTCCTGGGCTCAAAGAATTCTCCTGCCTCAGCCTCCTGAGTAGTTGGGACTAAAGGTATGGGCCATGATGTCTGGCTCCAAAAACCTTTATAATAAGAAAATATTATTATTAGCTCAGGTGTACTGACTCACACCTGTTATCCTAGTGCTTTGAGAACCTGAGATGGGAGGATCGCTTGAGCCCAGGAGTTCAAGGTTACTGTAAGCTGTGAGCTGTGATCATCTCATTGCACTCCAGCGTGGGAGACAGAGTGAGACCCTGTCTAAAAAAAAAAAAAAGAGGAAAAATTAAAATTAGTGCCCAAACACATCCCATGCCAGTCGCAGCTAAACACTTTAACCAATTTCTATCAACCCAATTAGCATCTTCCTCAGGTGGCCACCGGTCCACAGGAAACATTAAGGGATGTACTCCCCATTTCTGCATCATTTTCAGAAGCACTAGGTTTTTCTGATGCTCCTGTGCCACTATTTATAGGAGCAATCACTACAGCACCCTATAAATCAGGAAATTAGATCTCTTATTTGCCAAGTGACTTGTTTAAGGTCATATATCTAGTTAATGGCAAAGTTAAATCTTGATCATGCTCTTATTCCCAAAGGTTGTGCTGCTATTTATATCATTCAGCTGCCTCATCCTAGCATCCTTCAGGGCTGCCAATCAGATGTCACTTACTCCATGAAGCTTTCCAGTATGCCCTTAGCAGGAAATGACATCTCCTTTCTCTGAACCACAACAGGACCTGAATCCCTCTTGTGGACTTTGTTGCTACCTGCTTTGCTTGAACTGCTGATATAAGGACATATTCTCCAAGTTCTCTTTGAGGAAAGTGCATTCATTATGTTTGTGTAATAGCCAGGGTCACGATTGGGGTGAGGCAAATGGGGGGCCTGGAGTGCAAAATTTAATGAGGACTTCACTCTCAGAGTCACACATGTACAGGGTTATTTGTCTCATCTTAGTTCCAACCCTGATAACATTTGATAGAAATAAAAGTCTATCATATTCTGTAATATAGTGTCCTGTACTGTAATAATCAGAACAGCTTTAGATGGGTGGGTGAACCACCCAAGGTCAGCCAGCTAGCCATTGATGACACAGAGATCCCTATGCTTGTAGACTTCCAACTTATAACATGGCATAGAGCATCGCACTGGGTTCCTGGGGAAGACTAGAAGGGGAGGAAGATTAGAAAGATGGTGAGACGGCTGGGCGCAGTGGCTTACCCCTGTAATCCCAGCACTTTGGGAGGCCGAGGCAGGTGGATCACCTGAGGTCAAGAGATCGAGACCATCCTGGCCAACGTGGTGAAACCCTGTCTCTATTAAAAATACAAAAATTTGCTGGGCGTGGTGGCGCGTGCCTGTAATCCCAGCTACTCAGGAGGCTGAGGCAGGACAGTCGCTTGAACCCAGGAGGCAGAGGTTGCAGTGAGCTGAGATCACACCACTGCACTCCAGCCTAGCAACAGAGCGAGACTCTGTCCCAAAAAAAAGAAAGATGGTGAGACATGTGTGCCACCTCAAAATGCTCACATACAAGGAGCCCTGGACAGCAGCTACTAAGTTCCAAAGTTGATTGCAGATGAGAGGCAATCTCCCTTTGCCAAATTCCATTTTCTGTCATTTCCAAAACAGTGATTTATTAAATAAATCATGAAATAATTTAAAATTAGATAACAAAGTAAAAAGAAATTGGATAGATAAAATTAGGCTATTTATCATTTTGTTTTAGGGTCTGAAGCACTTCCTTCCATTTGTATTCACAATTGAATGTGCTCATTGCTAGGCTGAGTTGGCTAGTAGATGAATGAGGCCAACCAGCCAGCTCCCAACATACTCCTCTGGGCCATCTAGGGGGTCCTGGTGCTCAGGCTCCATTCTAACCATCGGCCAAATCACTCCTTAGAGATGGGGAGTGGGGAATTGAGTTAGGCCTCTGTTTGCAATAATGGAAATAAGAACTGAGGATTCCACACGGGCACAAAGAGGGGAACGACAGACACTGGGGCCTATTCAAGAGTGGAGGGTGGGAGGAGGGAGAGGATCTGAAAAAATAACTATAACCAGGTACTACGTTTAGTTCCTGGGTGACAAAATAATCTGTACAACACACGCCCACAACACAGATTTACCGATATAACAAACCTGCACATGTATCCCTGAACCTAAAATAAAAATTAAAAGAATAAGAAAATTAAAAAAAAAAAAAAGAACTAAGGGTTCCATCGACTTGTGGCTGAACTGTTCTTAGATTCCAAAGAAGCCTCTGAAACCAAGCCACTCTCTATGCCCCCAGGTGGATGCATGATCCAAAACTCACTCTCCCCGGACTTGATATTGCTGAGAACAGCAGCCAAACCAGGCGAGTCAGTACGGAACAGCATCCAGGGATGACGCCCATATTTATTCTACCAAGATAGGCCGAATCAGGAGCCTCCTTTAAGTCAGCTTGATCTGTCTCAAACTGCTGGCCTTCCTTATCTGTGCCTGTGACATCTTCCAACCAATCAGCAGACGCATGCATAACGTACCCTGTCTCATAACTTCTCTACAAAGGTGGGTGAGATATGGTGTCTCACTCTTATTCCTCCCCTAACCTGACAGTCTCTGGGGTAACTGGAGCAAACACAGCAAAAACTCATTGGTTAAAAAAGACTTTCAAGTTGATAAGTCAATTTAAAGAAATCAAGAAATTCTTAATCCTTTTTGGCTGACGTGCAATCATCAAATCACGTTATCACAGACCTCTGTTCCTTAGCGTTTTTTATGTTTAAACTGTCCTTAGTCTTCTCAAGAAGACTAAAGACCATTACACACTATATCATAATTAATCGCTGATAAACAAATAAACTAAGGACCTACTAAGCACCTATCCTGGATAAAGCACAAGGTTAGACATGGAGATAGAAAAACAAAGAAGATACCAGCTCTCCTGAGAGCTCTGGATAAAGAACTCACTTGCGGTAGAATTAATAGGAAACAAAGTCCTGGGAGGGATGAGGCTGACGAAATGACAGACCTGTAGCACTGGGAGCTGGGAGCAAGGTTCGAGGAGGCCGGTCCACTGTGTCTAGTCCTTTCACTGTTTTTGAACAGGTGGTTCATTCTGCTTGAAATGGCTTTTTCCTCGTTTTCCATCTGGTGAGTTACCTCATCCTTCTAGCTAGTTCTGGTCAATCAGAGGATAGCATTTGGGGCAGGTGCACCTTGTGATGAATGGAAGCCCCACGTGTAGGATAGTTTGGCCAGCATTTACCCATTTCCCTTATTTCCCTTTCCCAAGGTTATCTGCCAAAAAAAAAAAAAAAGCACTGGGTCTTTCAGTTTCACTGAATTCATCTGGGCTGCCCCTAATGCAAAGCTATGTCAGGGAAGTCAAACTGCCTACATGTAAGAATTAGGACCATCTCAAGACCAAATTCCTGAAATCTCAACTTTAAGCCTGACTGGTTAGAAGATGCATCTTCGAATTTACACCTGCTCCTTATTATGTTCCTGATCGTTTCTCTACCCAGAGCAGCTGTAGCTTCCCCTAAGGGCGGCCCTGCCTGTGGCCCTGTGAATAAACATGTCTCTCCAGACCAAAGGAGTCATAGGGGCCTTTGTAATCCCAGCTCATGAGTTGTATACACTTACTTAAATGGGCTTGATGCTGTTGATAGTGCTGTTTCTGAAAAGAGAGCTGACATAGGGAGAGAAATTCCAAGCTTTACCTGTTTCTTTAGCAGCTTTATTGCGATATAATTCAGATACCATATAATTAAGTAGTTTAAAGTGCACAATTCAATGGTTTTAGTATATTCACAGAGTTGTGCAACTATCACCACAAGCAGTTTTAGATGACTTTCACCATTCTAAAAAGAAACATCATACCCATAGCAGGCACTCCCCATTTTCCCCCAACCACCCTGCCCCAAACAAGACACTGCACTTTCTGTCTCTATAGATGTGCCTATTCCGGACATTTCATATCACTGAAATCATACAGTATATGACCTTCTGTGTCTGTTTCTTTCACTTGGGATACTGCTTTCAAGGTTCATCCATGTCATAGCATATATCAGTACTTTATTTTTATGGCTATGTAATATTCCATTGTATGGATAGACAACATTTTGTCTTCATTCATCAGTTAATGGACATTTGGACTGTTTCTAAATTTTGGCTATTTACATTCAACATATTTGGCTGTATGTTCAAGGTTTTCTGTGGTTGTGCATTTTCATAGCTCTTATTTGCTGGATCACATGGTAACTCTGTATTTAACATTTTGAGGAACCCCCAAACTGTTTTTGTAAAGTGGCTACATGATTTTCCATCACCACCAGCAATGTATGAGGCCTCCAATTTCTACCACATCCTCATCAACAACTGTTATCATCTGTGTTTTTTATTTTAGCCATACTAGTGGTTGTGAAGTGGTATCTCATTGTAGTTTTTATTTGCATTTCCCTAATGACTAGTGGGTTGAGCATCTTTTCATGTGCTTTTGGCCATTTTTGTATCTTTTTGTTTGTTTGTTTGTTTGTTTGAGACAGGGTTTCACTCCCATTACCCAGGCTGGAGTGTAGTGGCGCAATCTTGGCTCACTGCAACTTCTGCCTCTCAGGTTCAAGTGATTCAAGCCTCCCGAGTAGCTGGGATTACAGGCACGTGCCACCTCACCCAGCTATTTTTGTATTTTTAGTGGAGACAGGGTTTCACTGTCAAGGCTGGTCTTGAACTCTTGACCTCAAGTGATCCGCCCACCTTTCCTCCCAAAGTGCTGGGATTACAGGTGTGAGCCACCACGCCTGGCCCATTGTTGTATCTTATTTGGAGAAATGCCTATTTAGATCGTTTGCCTATTTTGATTGGGTTGTCTTTTTACTATTGGGTTGTAAGTGTTCTGAATACCAGCCCCTTATCAGGTTGCAAATATTTTCTTCCTTCCCATGGGTTCTCTTTTCACTCTCTTGACGACATCCTCCAAAACACAAAAATTTTTAATGTTGACAAGGTCCAATATATCTATTTTTTTCTTTTGCCACATTTGCTTTTTTTCTTTTTTTTTTAAAGACTGAGTTTTGCTCTTGTTGCCCAGGCTGAAGTGCAGTGGTGCAATCTCGGCTCACTGCAACCTTTGCCTCCTGGGTTCAAGCAATTATCCTGCCTCAGCCTCCCAAGTAGCTAGGATTATAGGCACCTGCCACCATGCCCAGCTAATTTTTGTATTTAGTAGAGACGGGTTTCACCATTTTGGCCAGGCTAGTCTCGAACTCCTGACCTCAGGTGATCCACCCGCCTCGGCCTCCCAAAGTGCTGGGAACACAGGCATGTGCCACCACGCCCGGCCCCCACATTTGCTTTTAATTTCATATTTAATAAACTATTTCCTAACCCAAGATCATGAAGATTTACTCCTATGTTTTCCTATAAGATTTTGTAATTCTATCTTTGACATTTAGGTCTTTGATTCCTTTCAAGTTAATTTTTGCACATGCTGTGAGGCAGGGGTCCAGCTTCACTCTTTTGCATATGGATATTCAGTTGTCCCAGCATAGTTTGTTGAAAAGAATATTTTTTTCCACACTTAAGTATCTTAGTACCTTTGTCAAAAATCAATTGACCACAAATGTGAAGGTTTATTTCTGAAGTCTCAATTCTACACCATTGACTTATATGTTTATCCCTGTGCTAATACCACATTATTTTGATTACTACAGCTCTGTGGTGAGTTTTTTTATTTTTATTTTTTATTTTTTCAGTAGAGATGAAGTCTTGCTATGTTGCCCAGGCTGGTCTCAAACTTCTAGGCTCAAGCAATCCTCTCAACTCGGCCTCCCAAAGTGTTGGGATTACAAGCGTGAGCCACTGCACCCAGTCTTGTGGTAAATTTTGAAGTTGAGAAGGCTGAGTTCTTCAATAATTTTTTTGGCTATTCTGGGTTCTTTGTATTTCTATATGAATTTTAGGATCTGCTTGTCAATTTCTGCAAAAATGGCAGCTGAAACCTTCATAAGGGTCGCCCTTTTGTACTTTTTACATATCCTTGTTTTGCTTCATTTGGTTTCAGTGATGGGATTTTGATTTATGGACACTTTGATCAAATTTACTCCATTGAACTAGAGCCGTTATGTTGTTTGTTTCTTTGATGCCAACTGATGCCTTAAAGTCTATAAAGTGCTCTGAGAGCCAATGAGCCAAACCAGCCTGTCCTTCCCTTTGACACCCCATCAGCCCACCGACGATAGCTCCTAAGGGTGAGAGGTCTGAAGCAGTGACAAAAAAAAATCCTCTTCTTTCCCCCATTCCAAATATTTTTATAAACCAGAAACCGTATGGTTATTGTAATCAATGTTTTGAGGCCAGGCATGGATATAAATCATCCCTTCCATTAAATTGTATTTGTTTGGATGTGCTACCCATCTCTCTCTCTCCCCATCCTCTCTCTCTCTCTCTCTCTCTCTCACACACACACACACACACACACAGAGAGAGAGAGAGAGAGAGAGACAGGCATTTCCAGTTTGTCTTGCACAGATTTTTAACGTCTAGATAAGTTCAATCATATCAAGAAAAGTGCTTTTTCTTTCATTTGATAATAGTTTTCATGAGAGGCCTGGCAAAGCTGAATGCTCAGCTGTGGGGCTTCTTTTAAAAGAAAAAATTGGCTTCTAATAGTACGTACATGATAATAAACAAGATGTATATATATATATATATATACTTTCTTTTTTATTTTTTTGGAGACAGCATCTCACTTTGTAGCTCAGGCTGGAGTGCAGTGGCGCATTCATAGCTCACTGACACCTCAACTCCTGGGCTCAAGCAATCCTCCTGTCTCAGCCTCCTGGGTAGCTGGGACTACGGGTGCATGCCACCATGCCTAGCCTAATTCAAAAAAAAATTTTTTTTGTAGAGATGAAGTCTCCCCATCTTGCCCTGGCTAGTCTCAAACTCCTGGGTTGAAGGGATCCTCCTGCCTCGGCCTCCCAAAGTGCTGGAACTAGAGGCATGAGCCACCACACCTGGCCAGAATAATATTATATAGACCAAATTTGCATATTCCAATTAGCATCACTTAACTTCTCTCCCCCCAGCAAAAACATAGTAGAGGATGCCTCAGTCTGATTAAATTTAAATATTCACATAGACCTCAGCTGTCTCTCGGTGTTTGAATAGTGAGTATATTTGGCCAGATGTGATGGCTCATGCCTGTAATCCCAGAACTTTGGGAGGCCAAGGCAGGAGGATTGCTTGAGCCAAGGAGTTCAAGACCAGCCTGGGCAATATAGCGAGACCATCTCTATAAAAAACAAAAATAAAAAATAGCTAGTATATCCAATTACATCAGATAGAAAACCATTCTCACCTCCGTGTTCTAAAAATGGACTAACTTTGCCTTAAATAAATTTTTTCGTCATCATGAACTTTAAGTGGAGGCTGACTCTATGAATCAGAATGCATAGCTGAAATTCAGGTTCCACCCTGTACTAAATGCATTTTTGTGAATTCATCCTTTGGGGACCAGACCTATGCTTTGCATATTCCATACATAGTAATCAGGTAAAATTAATCATACATTGCTGAGCTTGCAAACTGTTATCTTTACAGGGTCCCTTGTGGTGCTGGAGAGCAGAGAACCTAGAAGTAGGAAAGTAAATGAAATATAGCAACTTACACAAATGATGTTTCATAAGCTGTTGTATGAGGAAAATGTTAGTTGCTACTATGATCATGATGATTAGCATTATCAGAGTAGAAATCAGGAGGCCCTGATTCTACTCTCTAGCACAGTTCTGTCTTTGTTAGTTTTCTGATGTTGGAGGTCCTTGGCCAGATGTGATGGAAGCTGGGCTTTTGTCCCATGGTACCCAATGAGCAGAGCAGGATTTCTATTTTTATTATTGTTTTTTCAACTTTTATTTTACATTCCAGGGTACATGGGCAGGATGTGCAGGTTTGTTACATAGGTAAACATGTGTCATGGTGGTTTGCTGCACAGATCAACCCATCATCTAGGTATTAAGCCCAGCATCCATGAGCTATTCTTCCTGATGCTCTCTCCTCACCCTAACCCTGACAGTCCCCAGTGGGTGTTGTTCCCCGTGATGTGTCCATGGATTCTCATCGATCGGCTCCCACTCATAAGTGAGAACATGCAGCGTTTGGTTTTCTGTTCCTGTGTTAGTTTGCTGATAACAGCTTCCAGCTCTAACCATGTCCCTGCAAAGGACATGATTTTGTTCCTTTCTATGGCTGCACAGTATTCCACGGTGTATGTGGTACAGAGCAGGATTTCTAACCCACAAGAAGGGATTGAAAGAGGCTTTCTCTTTTCTGAGTTGAAGACCACAGGCCTCTCATATTGGGATTAATCTTTGGAGCTTGACTCCAAACTCCCAGACTCTCCATCTCTTCAACCTCTTTCCCCTCCTGCCCTGCCACACTCTACCCACTGCAATCAGAAAAGCTGAGCCCACACACAAAGAACCTGAGCTTTGGAAATACAGTTCATTAATGGCAGGTGTGTGGAAACCCACGCGGAGAAAGTGGAGGAGACACAGTCCCTGCTATCTTATACAGCAAACTAGGATTTCTGATGCAAGACATGCAGTAAGGTAACGAGTGAATAGTCCTACATAGCCCCGGTTTGGAGTCAGGGAAGAACACTACATGCGTCCGACTGTACAAAGAGATTCCCATGCTCAGTTCCCTAGGCTGCTAGACATGAATTGTCTCTGTGCAGCTGCTGAGAAGATGGAAGAATAGGTGTCCTCTTTGGCCAACTGAGGCTGCCATGAGTGCACAGCCCACTGGAGTCATTAAGGCCGTCTAAAACTAAGTGGCCATATAAAAGTCATTAAGGCCATATGAAACTATACTCCTTGTTCACAATCCCACCAGATACAGAAAGACGGGAAGAGGAGTCTAGTCCTTTCTACTCGTTCCCAAGTCCTCTTCCACCAAGGCAGGTTATCACAGAAATATTCCAGGATCTGGAATGAGACACTTGGATTTGAGTCCCAGTTCTTCCACTCACAGACCATGTGACTTTGATTGACTTTGATTGGCCCTTTTGACCTTTTTTTTTTTCTTTGAGACGGAGTCTCCCTCTGTCACCAAGCTGTGCAGTGGTGCAATCTTGGCTCATGGCAACCTCTGCCTCCTGGGTTCAAGTGATTCTCCTGCCTCAGCCTCCCAACCCCTGGGATTACAGGCCCCCGCCATGGCGCCCGGCTAATTTTTGTGTTTTTTAGTAGAGACAGGGTTTCACCATCTTGGCTAGTCTCAAACTTCTGACTGCATAATCCACCCACCTCAGCCTCCCAAAGTGCTAGGATTACAGGCGTGAGCCACTGTGCCCGACCTCTTTTTACTTTTCTAAGTCTTGGTCTCTCCATGTGTAAAATGGGGGTCCCCTGAACTACCAACCTCACAAGGTCTTGCTGAGAATCAAATGAGATAATGGATGGAAAACCCCTTTGAACCAAAATGTACCATGTATGTTGTGATTTTTCTATGTTCCTCACTAGTTTGAGCTAATAAGCACGTAACTGTGGCCACCAGAAAAAAAAAAAAAAAAAGTCACTGCAAGTAGCAGTTTTCTCTCCCAGTGAGGACAGTTCAGTAAAGGCAACACCTTACTGTAAGGTACAGGTAAAGCTGAACTCTAGATCTAAATATGAGCGTATCTGTGCCACCAACACCCTTTTACAGAAAGAACAAGGCCAACATTTTATTCTCCCTATTGCAAGGCTGTTGAATGTCCCAGACACCGAAGGGGAGACTGTGACATGGTGGCCATGAGCATTCATCTCACAGATCTCCAACTACAAGGAGAACAACTGACCAAGGACTCTGGCTGCCTTTGAAATATATTATCATGTTTGAGCCCAGGTAAACCTTCCCAAAGCCACTTCCAGCCACTGACTAAGCGCAGCAGGGCTACTAAGGTGAGCCCTCCAATGGCTAATTGTAGCTCTAGGACTCCGCAACAGCTTTGCCAAATTTTTCTTAGACTGCGTAGCAGTCTAGAAGGCTTCTACCTATCTTTTCTTTCCACAGTCCTTCACTCAGTACAGACATTCTTCATGCAAAGAAAGAGGCCTGTTCATAGTGCACACAGGGGGCCAACTTCATATGAATCACGTGGTGTGAATGCTATGGACTGAGGCCCCTTGACAACCACATGTTCTGTAGCTCTGTGTTTCTATTGCCAAAGGAGGCATTGGTCAAGAAAAGGCAAAAGGGAGAAAATAAGGAGGAAAAGACTTTTTAGTTTTAAGGAATAACTATTTTTGAAAAACAGAGCTTGACAGAAACATTAGTTGAGGAGTAATCCGAAGACAGCATTGACTGTCATAGGAAGCAGGGAGGCCCCTGTTCCTGAAAGTGCTGAGTCAGAGGATTGAGGCTATTTTGCAGGGATTTCATGATATGATATGCAGGGGGTGCTGAACTTGATCAATCTGTAAGGTCTGTGACTCTAGAAGTCATTCAATTCAATACAAACATGGGGCTGGATAATTCCAGTACCTTAGAGTTGAAATGATCCTGAGTTCCTGCCTCTAAATGACAAATGTACGCATATGAAAGTGACCAGTGGACATCAACTCTTACTTGCTTCTGTTCTAGACCTTGAAAGAAACTCCAGGTGGCCAGCTAGACCCCAGTGCCACCCTTCCCAGGACATTAGCACCCTCGGTGGGTGTGGGATCCAACACCAGCCTCCTTGATGAGAAGCACTGCGCACTGGGCTGCCTCCAGAGCCCTTGACTGCTCATGCCCCACGAGTACCACCTGTACTTGAGGACAAGGCCGTCACTTGCTAGCAATCAGCAGAGGGTTGTCACAAAGCCAGGAGCAGGAATACACCAGGGCAGTACGGCGACCCCAGGTACACACAACCACAAAAGGCTGGTATCCCATCTCCACTGGGAATTGAGAAGATTCACCAGGTTCCTGGGGCTGTGCTTGAGGGGAAATGGTAGGTAAGGACGAGATCCCCACTCACAATGAAAACTTGTGTCCATAGGAGAAGAGTAAACTTTGTCCTGGGTGGCTTGTTCTTGGCCACCTGCCATTCTAGGAAGATTCATCCACACTCCTCCAATTTCCCACCACTCTGCCCTCAGCTTGCTGTGGGTCAGCTCCAGCCTCCAACACTCCATGACTTTGTTCTCATCAAGATCACCAGTGACCTCCAGATTGCCAGATCCAAAGCCCACTTTTCCAGGCCTCATCATACTTGCCCTCCTGGCAGCATCCAGCAGTGTTGGCCACTCCCATCTGCCTCCTTACTGGTTTTCTCTCAAGCCTTCTTTTGTCTTTAATCCCTGCACATCACTCCTTCAACAAATATTTATTGAGCATTTACCATGGGCTAGCTACTGACCTAGGCACTGGGAACACAGCGGTAAGAAAAAGCAGACATGATTCCAATCCTTAGGGAATCTACACTCTAGCAGAAAAGTCATATGCTCTTCAAATAACACACACACAAATGCCAAATGGCAATCAGACTCTATGAAATAGGTAAAACACTAAATATTCCACAGAGAATTGAGCAGGCACAAGAAGAGGAAAAAAAAAGTTAGGATTTTTAGCTTTTAAAAAAATCACTACATATACATATAGAAGGTACAATAAATTTTATGCCTGTTCATGGTAATCTATGTACTGAGATACATAGCTTTAACAACTCAAGCTCACTCACAATTCAGTCTGACTTTCACAAACTAATTTCATATCACTGTATATATAGAACAAGGCAAATATACCAATCCTTTATTGAACAACTGTGCTAAGCTTTGCATATGTTATTTAAGTAGTGCTAGATTTTATAAAAATCGACTTTTCTAATCCTTTCAACAACCCATAGGAAAGTATAATTATCTCCATTTTACAGGTGAGAAAACTGAAATTCAGAGAGTTTACCAAGCTGGCACATGGTAGGCTCTGAAAATAGACCCAGAACTTCCTTTTGACCAAAAAAAAAAAAGAAATTTACAACCAAAATATCCAATCTTGCATATGCAAATGAAGCTTGCTCCATTCAAATATGTGCTCTAGAGACCACAAAATAGTTTTCCCTAGAAACAGCTTTGCGAACCTGAAGCACAATCTTCTGAACGTTCTCATTGCAGTCAAGGCTTTGTCCTCAAAGAATGGAGTGGATTTTCAATAGTCATTTGGAGCATAGGCTGGTTGTACTGGGAGGGGGAGGTCCGTGGGTCATAGAGCACACCTGTCCTCTCATCTGGCCAGCCACTCTCTGTCTGTGATGGAATGGGCTCTCCCCAGCCCAAACACAAGTACCTCTTCTGACTCCTGAGTTCAAGGTGGCCACTCATGCTACCTCATGCTTCTGTCCAGTGTGTCTGGCCCCAAAAGTGGATATATGATCCAAGTAAGGCAAATCAGAAAACCTCTGTTAGATTTAGCACATCAATGTTGGAAAAAAGGTCTCTCTTCTTTTTGGGTTGTATATCAATTTCCCATTGCTGCTATGACAAATTCCAACAAACTTCATGGCTTGAAATAACTTGAATTTATTCTATTATAGTTCCGAAGGCCAGAAATCTGAAATCAGTTTCAGCAGGCTAAATTCAAGGTGTCAGCAGGGCTGGTTCCTTCTAAAGGCTCTGGAGGAGGATCTTTTTCCTCGCTTTTTCTAGCTTCTAGAGGCTTCCCACATTCTTTGGCTTGTGGCCCGTTACTCCGTCTTCAAAGGGCATTACTCCAAGTTCTGCTTCATTGTTCCCTCTCCTTCTTCCACCTTCAACTTTCTTTTTTCTTTTTTTTTTTTTTTAATTGAGACAGAGTCTTGCTCTGTCACCCAGGCTGGAGTGCAATGGCATGATCTCAGCTCACTGCAACCTCTGCCTCCCAGGTTTAAGCAATTCTTCTGTCTCTGCCTCCCAAGTAGCTGGGACTACAGGTGCACACCACCACGCCCAGATATTTTCTTTTGTATTTTAGTAGAGACAGGGTTTCATTGTGTTGCCCAGGCTGGTCTTGAACTCCTGAGCTCAGGCAACCCACCCACCTCAGCCTCCCAAAGTGCTAGGATTTCAGTCGTGAGCCATCGCACACAGCCAACTTTCTTACCCACCTCTTATAAGGACGACATTGGACCCACCCAGCTGATAATCTAGGATAATATTTCCATCTCAAGATTCTTAATCACATCTGCAAAGTTTCTTTTGCCAGGTAATGGAACATAGTCACAGGTTCCAGAGATTAGGACATGGACATCTTTTGGAGGCCATTATTCTGGCTAACATAGACTGCAGGTTTGGGGGCTGCCAGTGACTATGACAGCCATGTTAAGAAGGCTTGACTGTAGGGTATGGGGTGACTAGAAAGAAAAAAAAATAAGAGAGAGGGAGAGAGCAAGAGAGAGAGAGATGACAGCACCTTTGAACTTCTAGATTCCAGTTGTCCCCGAGAGAATGACAGAGCGGGAATTCTGGGCTGCAACATGGAGAAAGCATGGCTAAGAGATGGAGAGAGATGTGTTTATGGCCTTTAACCAAGTTTTGCCCACAGCCAACTGCACTCTCAGATATCCAGTTGCGTTTTGTCACAAGGAATTAAAAGTGAAAAACTACCATGCTTTAGTCAACAGGGAAGTGTGACTACTAAGAATAGATACCGATTTTCTTTTAGTGAAAAGTAACTGACCCTAAAGCTGCTCCTCAAAGAGAAGTACTAGGGTGAGGAATAAAATAAGTACATAGGTTTTGGGAAAGGCAACTGGCATCTCCGGGTAACTGTAAGAAAACAGTACTCATTTGGAAAGCTATATATACTTGTAATGTTTCAAATAATTTAATATTTTATAGAACAGATACTCACTGTTTCTTCTCCTACCCTTTAATTCATCCTTAGAAAATGCATCCATGATTTATTCTCAAAGAACCACACAATAAGATCACTGTTGATTGGGTCAGGGGCTGATATCCAACCTAACCTGAACCGGTTAAATTCTCTCTAGACATTTGAAATTGGAACTCAGAGATACTAGTTATAATTAAATGGTGCTTAACCAGAGATTCAGAGAAAGCTGGCCTATACAGAAAGGAACCATGTGAATACACAGAGAAACAAAGGTGGGAGGCCAGGGAGAGAGAAAGAGAAAGCAAGCAAATATTAAAAAAAAAATAATAATAACATTTGGGAAATCTGGGTGAAGTGTATCTTGGAATTCTTGGTATTATTCATGCAACTTTTCTCTAAGTCTGAAATTACATTTAATTTTTTTTTTTTTTTGAGACAGAGTCTCACTCTGTCGCCCAGGCTGGAGTGCAGTGGTACAATCTCAGCTCATTGCAACCTCCACCTTTCGGTTTCAAGTGATTCTCCTGCCTCAGCCTCCTGAGTAGCTGGGATTACAGGAGCATGCCACCACGCCTGGCTAATTTTTGTATTTTTAGTATAGACGGGGTTTCACCATGTTGGCCAGGCTAGTCTTGAACTCCTGACCTCAAGTGATCTGCCTGCCTCTTGGCCTCCCAAAGTGCTGGAATTATAGGCGTGAGCCACCACACCCAGGCTAAAATTTTTAAAGTTTCAATAAATAATGTAAACAATATAAACAAGTAAAAGACATTGTTAAGAAAATTAAAAGATGAGTGCAGACTAGAAAATATTTTCAAATTCATGTATCTGATAAAGAATTTACATCCAAAATATATAAAGAATTCATCTAAATAATAAAGAGATTAACCCCAACTTTAAAAGTGGACAATTTGAATAGTTGCTTCACCAACGAAAATAAACAAAAAAAGATGCTCAATATCTTTATTCATTAGAAACATGTAGATTAAAACCACCTTGAGATACACTTACATGCTCACTAGAATGGCTAAAATTAAAGACTGATGATACCAAGAGTTGTCAAGGATGTGGGACAACTGAAACTGTCATACATGATGGCGGGAATGCAAAATGGTACAGCCACTTTGTAAAAGTTTCATAGTTTCTTATAAAATGAGACATGCACTTACTCTACAGCCCAGAAATTCTACTTATAGGTATTTACCCATGAGATAAGGAAACCTAAGTTCACACAAAGGCATGTACTTTATTCAGAAATGAAACCCAAATATGTATCAACTGCTGAACAGATAAACAAATTGTGGTGTACTTATAGAACAGAACACTACTCAGCAATAAAAAGGAAGAACTACTGATACATGTGAGAGCATGAACAGCTCTCAAAAGTATTATGCAAAGTGAAAGAAGTCAGACACCAACAGACACTGTAGAGTCCATTTCTATGAAATCTTCACAAAGCAAAACAGTGACAGAAAGCAGATCAGTGATACCAGCGGCCCAGGTGTTGGGAGAGGACTGGCTGCAAAGGGGCTCATGGGGGTGATGAAATGTTCTCTTTCATGATTGTGGTGGTGGTTACATCTTTGTCAAAGCACATCAAATTACAGTTTTTGAATTGATACATTTTAGAGTATGAAACTGATATTTAAAGTTGACTTTTAAAAATTCTCTTCTCCCTCAAAGCGAAGACCACATCAGGCCTCCAAAATAAGGAGCTAGTCTTTTGCCAGCCTTTTGAGAGAAGGAAGGAGAAAACACCTAATTTCTCTACCAGGTCATCCTGCCTCACTTATAAAGCATCTCCCTTTACTTTAATAAGTACATTGATTTCTCTTACTTGCAACCAAAAGATCCCTAAGATATTTCTGATGGAAAGAAAATTAAGTTTCTTAACTAACTCAGGGAGTCCAAACTACCTACAAACATAATGTCATAAAATCTTCTAATGTTGTATGCAGATGGCTTTATCCCTTCTGGAATGCTAATTTTCAGCTTGCTGTCTTGCCAACATCACTCCAGGCATGTTCAGTGCAGTTCACCACCCGACTTGTACGACATCTATTCCAGGACTAAACTCATCATCCTGGCAGAATGGTCTCAATGTTCATTATTCTTAGGGATGGAACAATTTAAAGTTCAATTATCTGCAATTGCTCTGTTGAAGGAATAATCTCCATATAGATGAAGGCAGCCCAGTGCCACTCTTGCTTGGACTGTAGCATTCTCAAAGCTCTGTGTTTCCAGCAAAGAGGGAAATGACAGAGCCCCAGGTCCCATCTAACTCCCAAGGATTCCTGAGCCAGTAGCTCCTGCCTCCTAGTCCTTGGGCCCCTGTGACAGCTCCATGGAAAATATAACCTCTTTGTGATTATGAGCCCTTGTTGTACATGCTGAGAACAACAGCACTGCCAGGCAGCAAGTGTCGCACAGGGACTACCTTGGCCACAGCATAATGGCTCGTCATGGTGTTACAATTCCATCTGATGCTGGGAGTTTCATCCAAGACCAGCAGCCAAACGTTTAAGGGTTTGTATCATGACAAACATAATTACGAGACAGAAAGAGCCTATTAGTTCTACTGTGTAATTTTAAATCTCAAACTGTCAAAAAAAAATACACACACACACACACACACACAAAAAAACCCTCTTCATCTTCTCATTTGAGAAGGCTGTCATTATTCCAGGGTCCCTAACAGCTCACTCAATGGCTGGTTAAGTGCCGCTTCTTAGCTGACAAGACCTCATTCCATGTTGGTTCAGGTTAGATGCAGGAGGCTGGGCCAGATGACCTGAGGAAGCCCTTGGATTCCATAAGCTCGAGTGTGGAACGCTGGATAGAACAGGCCTTCCTTGTTTGTTTTTAATAAGGAAATTGAAATTGCCACTAACAGGTTTCTGCACATGTGAGTCCAAGTGTGCACACACTGGCATTTGTGTGAATGCGTGAGTCTCCAGGGACATGTGTGTGGCCGTCCATGACCGATCATCCAAATGCTCTTCTCTAAGTGTAGATTGTCTCAGGGCATGAGGACACCCTTCACAGCCTGGGCCTCCCTGCCAGCTCTGTCTCCATACTCTTATCCACTCGGTGCCATATATGCACAGCCTTATGGGTCCTGGTGATGGAAAGGAAAGTGCCCTGGGCAGCAGGCCAGGCCTCCAGCTGATTCACTGGTCAGCGCTAGGCAAATTGATTTACCTCTCTGATGTATCCCTATTTTCCTCTCTGCAAAATAAAGACAAGAATATCTAATCCATAGGGTTCATGGGAGGATTTGATGAGCAAACATGTGCAGAAGCATGTTGTCAGCGTGCTTATTGTGTAGTCATAATAATAATGGAATAGTAGAGTATGATGCAGCAACAGTGCTTGTCTTAGTTTGCATTCTTCCACAAGTAGACTCCGTAATAAAGATTCAAGGTCAAGCAGTTTGTTTGGGGTGGGGAGTCGGAAGAAGACAGAGAAGAGAAGTCAGCCAGTAAAGGGTGTCTTGTCAAACCAGCCACCATTATGGGCGACAGGAGCTTACCCCACAAGAACACTGTGGACAGTGGTGTGGAATACACTCCTCTATGTTACCCCTGCCTGAGGGAAATGATGGAGTTGCTGTCATCTGCCCTGGCCAGGATCTGGTGGGTGGTTAGTTTCTCAGCACTTGCAGTCTGCTGTACACAAGCGCTGAGAGCTGCAGACCCCAGTATTTGGAATGTGGCCAGTTCCTGCTGAACCCAAGACCCGAGGGCCAGGAGCACGGGCTTGGCAGCAGCTGCTTCAAGTTGGATCATTAACACTGCAGAGCCACGTTTCACAAGCAAGGAACTAAACACGGGGCAGACTTGGATTCCAAAACAAGAAGTGCAAAAAGGGCAATTTCAGGAGGAAGATGAGCCAAAAAGGGAGATCTTTCAGGCCTCAGGGCGTTTGTGCCTCTCTTCACAAAAATAATTATTTTTCTGCTCTATGTAAACCTTGTACTAAGTGCTGCAGATACAGTGCTGACCAAGACAGAATCTGCCCTGCCCTCCTGGAGTTCCAGTGCGGATGCCTGCCTTAAACCATCACAAAAGCAAATAAGCAATTACAAATAACAATGAGGTAAGTACATGTGAGTGTAAGTTGAACTGTGAATGAAGGTGAAGGGATGTCAGGGAAGACATCTCTGAGTGACATTTGAGCTCAGACCTGAAGGATGAGTAGGGGTGGTGAGGTGAAGGGGAAGGAAATTCCGAGCAGTTGGCTTAGCATGTGCAAGGGCCCGAGGCAAGAATGAGCTTGGCACTCTCCCTGCACTGGCGAAGGGAGCTGGAGCCTGGTGAAAGGGAGGCAGGGGAAATGAGGCTGGAGAAGTAGGGAGGCGTCAAACCAGACAGTCTGGAGGCATGAGAAAGACAGTGGATTTTATCCTAATGCTGAGGGGGCCAATGAAGCATTTAAAGCAAGGGAGTGACCTGATCAAACTCAAATTCGGGACAGCGCCTTTGTGGAAACAGCATCCCTGGAGCAGCTCTGATCATCAAATGCTCTCTGAGCCCAGCTTCATGTGGAGTGTTGGGGGTGACCACACTCTGGGAGTTCTGATGGGTATAGCACATGGTAGACATGCTGAATTCTGTAAGAGAGGTCCAAAGAAAAAGGCTCAGAGGAGGTGAGGAGGGGGATCCAAAGAGCCCTGCGGGGGGAAATGGCATCTTAGCCAGGCCAAGAGTGTGGGTGATGCTGGACCTGAGTGTTGGTGTGGAGAGGGTATTCCAGGCAGAGGCGCCAGAGTGAGTAAAGGTGAAGCCCACCAGGCAGTTGTCCTCTCTGCTCCCCAGGTGGTGGGGTCCAGGCAGGAGGTAGCCTGAAGGGGCACAGCTCCTCTACTCACTTGGCCACCATGTTCAGCTTCTTGGCTGCCAGTGCAGGTCCCAGTGATGGCTTAAGCACCTGGACTGGCTGCTCTGATCCCTGTGGGGGCAATATGGTCACTCAGGCTGGGTTGGAGATCCAAGATACCTGAGAGTCAGCAGGAAGCCACCAAGGGCATAGCTGGGCATTGGCTGGGGAGGCTGAGTGGTGGGGTCATTTACCTTCTAAGTCAAACTCACCCTGGCCCCAGTCAAACCCAATGCAACAAGCAAAAAAACAACGACAACTAGTTTTCTGTTGGAGAATTTCAGCAAACCTCTGAGTGTGTGTGGGTGTGTGCGTGCGCATGTATGCACATATGTGTGTCATTGTGACTGTCCATCTGGAGGGGTTTGTGAATGTGCTCCCATGTCAACGTGCATGTAAATGACAACAGCTCATGTTCACTGAGCTTGCCACGTGCTCCATGTTCTCACCTGAATCCTTCTATTTAATCTGCACCTTATTAGAAGAGAATATTGTCGTCCCCATTTACAGATGAAGAAACTGTATGTTAGATTAGTTTCCACAGTGGGATGTGAGCTAGACTCCTATGTGCAGAATGACTTTTTACTCCTAGAATTCTAAATCATGCAGGATTTAGACTAACTCTTAGCAGGAAAGAGATTTTCTAATTCTAACTCTTAGCAGGAAAGAGATTTTCACCTTTCCTCGAGGTCATGTGGCAGAGATAAGAACCCATTTCTTTCCTGTAAAATCCTTCAAAACATTGGCTCTGAAATAAAAGTGTAACATTTTCCAATGCAGTCTATTATCAGACAACTGCCACAAATATTAGGAAGATGCATGCAGTCCACTCCAGAGAAAGAAAAGTACTCTGGCACTGCACAGCATTAAATGGCACGTCTCGTGACTCCTCTGCTTTCTAATAAAGGAAGCAATGACTCTGATCTCTGAAGATACCTGTTCTAACCCCACCATGTGACTTACCTCTTTAAAAAACAAACAAATAACATTTAATTTGCTTGTAAAGAATATCGTTTTTAGGTTTCCAATGTATTAAAAAATTGTAGGTAAAAGGCATTCAAATCATCTCGGCTTTCCAATCTCTTAAATCATTTCGGCTTTATGTCCGGCATTTGACAACCCAAACTGACTTATAAAGTGCTCATGTTAATTAGCATGGAGGAATTGTGTATCTGTGTGTGTGTGTGTCTAAGTGTTTGTATGTGTGTCTGTGTGTGTGTGTGTGTGTGTGCGTATGTGAAGTTGCTAGTATTCCCTTTGTGCTGACTCCAAATAAAGCCCTGAAAGGCTTTGGAAGTGTTCCCTGCCCCTTACCCTTTTCCCTTCTTTCCCGAGAATTCTTGAAGCCTTCAGAGCAGGGCCCGGCACACAGCAAGCACCAGGAAGTGTCAGCTAATGGTCTAATGACGGTGATGGTTGGCACCATCACCACCACGCCCTTTCCTCCTGTTCCTACTAGGAAACCTGCATCCCCCCAGCCTGCAATAGGAAAGAGACTCCCATGGCCCTGCACACCCTGTATCTTATCCTAGAAGCCAGCAGAGTCCCTTCTCACCATGGCCCGCTGGATCTCTCCACTTTCACCACCTTGGCCTTCCCTGACTCCCTCAAATTTGCTTCTCCCTCAAACGATAGACCCTGCACCCTCTGTTCCCAGCCTGCACACCCTTCCTCCTCTCTTCTCCCAGTTAACTCCCGCTCGTCCTTCAGATGGCTGCATCGGCATCATCTTCCCAGGAAGCCTGCTTCCATCTCCCTGACTTAGTCCACTCCCCCTATAATGACCTTCATCACACCATGTCCTGCTCCTTCAGAGTGCGTGTCACAAGGAATGTTCACACTTGTCTGGTGATGGCCTCCGCCTCTCTAGAGCATCGCTCCTGTTAGACTGAAATTCCAACAAGGCAGAGCCATGGAACCCCAGAGCCAAGCACAGCTGATCTGGAACATAATCGGCACTCAGTAACGTCGGTTGCATGATTTTACAGAAAGGGGTTTGAAGTAAGTGTCAGAAGGAAAGGACTAGAAGAAGAGTGACAGTGATGGGAGAGAGAACAAGGCCAGATGCTCACACTGGCTCTCCTTCATCCACCCTCTAGGCCTCTCCACCCCTCAGCCTGCCTCCTTCCCCAGCCAGGAGACGCAGATCTGTGCTGGGAGCTTCAGAGGCCATCTGGCTGCAGCACGGTCACTCTGCTTTGAGCTCTGAGGATGCACCTGGTACATCTCCAGTGACAAAGTGATTCCAATTAATACCCAGGCCCTGTGTCCAACCCTCCTTTCTCTGCTCCCTGCCCTGAAAGGGAGTCTCATCACATTCCAGCGCCATCTGCTTGGGCACAGCATGCCAGGCCCTGGCTGAGGGCCCCTGCTGGCAGCAAGGGTTCCTGGGCCACCATGGAACCAGCACCCACAGGAGGCAGGCAGCGTCCAGACACATGATCTGGGTCAGGGACACAGTGCCAGCTGCTGAGTCTCATGGAGGACAAGGGAGGTGAGATGGAAGTGTCTGTGGGTGGCACAATGGTAGAACAGCCAGCTCTAGGTGAATCTGCCTTAAATTCAAAACTGTCACACAGCAACGAAGGATGGTATCCTGCTGGCAAAGGTGTGCCCTGATTCCAAAGGGTCAAATTAAGGAAGGAATCCAGGCACGGCAAGGTGGGGAGTAACCTAAGGCCCAGCCTGGCTGGAGAAAAGTGGCCTTATAGTGGGTCCTCATGTAGCCACTGGGGACAGGCTTGCAGGTTCCACTAGCACAAGGCGACACAGGGGACATCATTCAGACAAGGAGAGTGGCCACCAACAACGAATCCAGGGTGTGCAAGTCCATGGCACTGCCCACTGCAGCAAGGTCCTTGGTGCTAGGACGAGGCTGCTGCCATCTGCTGTGCTCCAGGCTCACTGGCGGCCACTCCCTGGGTGCAGGAGTTGAGCTGGAATTCGCACCTCCCAGATGTGGGTGCGAATTCCAGCTCAGCCCTTACCAGTAAGCTTTACTATGTGACCTCAGGTCAGTCAATGAACTCCTCTGAGCCTCCACATTCATAAAATGGGAACTGTAAATCAGCCTCAGGGGGTAGAGAGGAAGAGTTGTTTAGTCAAAGCCTACTATGTGCCCGGTGGTGAGGAAGGCTCTGGAGATATCACTGTAAGCAACACCAGGCATGGCGCCTGCACTGGTTGGGCATACAGCCTAATGACAAAGATGGACGTTAAGCAACTCATCCTGTAAATAAACATTTCATCACAAACCACAATAAACTGTAAGAATAAAAAGCACCAAACATTGGAAAGTGTTTAACAGGAGGCCTTGACCTAGTATAGGAAAAAGAGGTGCCAGCAGTCTTCCTGGAGGAAGTGACAAGTGAGCAGAATTCTGATACAGGGAGGGGAGCACCCACTGTGTCTGAGGGCAAAGGGGCCGGGGAGCATTCTGGGAGAGCAAGGGACACATGCAGCAGCTTCTGGATGGACTGAGATGAGAGAAGGCCACAGAATGCAGCCAGCAAGGCAGAAAGCAGCAGGCAGGGGTGGGGTCCCAGAGGGCACTGCCAACCTGACAGGAGGTGGTGATGAGCATCCCAGGGCTGGCTTAGCAGCCACCAGAATGACAGCACCCAGCATTACCCACAAAAGAGCATCCTAGCTAGAAGCCAGGCCCAGCAACTGACCCTTCCCGGGATGTTTTCTAGGTTATTTAGATGTTCCTTTGCGAGCATAGAGCAGCCTTAGTTCCAAAATCTTGACCCCTTTGCCCCCAAATCAGGCCTTCGTCCCAGGAGGCCTCTCTAGTATTTCTCCCAGGAAGCCCAGCACATGATTCTCGGGAAAATGGGGTCCTGGGGAGCCTGTGTTAAGATGCCAGGATTCTGAGTAAGTGTGCAGTGAAGGGAGGCTCCTGGTCCACCTGCCCACTCGAAGGGATAAGCACAATATTCATATGTAGAAATCTCTTTGTCAAAAGACCAGCAGGGATCTCTTTTTTTTTCTTTTTTCATGGAATGCTTCACAGATTTGCATGTCATCTAGCAAAGGGGCCATGCTCATCTCTGTATCGGTCCAATTTTGGTATCTGTGCTGCTGAGCAAGCATGGGACTCTATTATTCAATCCTTAAGTTCCTCCTCCAAGACCCCTTTTTTTGAGCCACTGCCCATGAACTCCATAGCTACAGCTTCATAAAAAGGTAAATGCAACACAGCAGTTTCCCATCTCTCACCTACTCTAAACCTCTGCATCTTCAGTCTCTCCCTCTGTCTGTGTTGCCTCTTTTAGAGTGTATAATCAAGCCAAGAGAGCCTGGAAAACCCCTTCTAATCAATAATTCATCATGTTGGTCTCCTGTGACTTTCTTTCATTACAATTCTCCAGGTCAGGCATTCGTGAATTCTACAGGATGGAGTTCCCTGCTGGGACACCAAAGTAGAATTAATGTAGTTTGGGGGTAATTATGTGTTTTTTAATTATCCATCTTTTTCTTTTCCTAAACAGCCAGAAAGAATTGTTTATAAATAAAGAAAAATGTTATGCTCTCATGAGTTAGGCATTTGTAAAGAAGCAGATTCAAATGAGGGTACAAATTAGAGTAACAGGAAACATTCTGGGTATTTGCTGAGTCAAGAAAGACCGATTTAGAAAGAGGTGAAAATAGTTCAAGTACCGTTTAAAAACTGCTGACATGACATTTCAGCTTTATAATGAGCACCACTGAGGCATCAGTGGCCTTGCTCTTTTTTTTCTCCCTTTTTTTTTTTTTTTTTTTGAGACAGAGTTTCCCTCTGTCCCCCAGGCTGGAGTGCAGTGGCAAGATCTCGGCTCACTGCAAGTGCCACCTCCTGGGTTCACGCCATTCTTTTGCTTCAGCCTCCCGAGTAGCAGGGACCACAGGCCCCTGCCACCACACCCAGCTAATTTTTTTTTTTTTTGTATTTTTAGTAGAGACGGGGTTTCACCCTGTTAGCTGGGATGGTCTCAATCTCCTGACCTCGTGATCCGCCCGCCTCGGCCTCCCAAAGTGCTGGGATTACAGGCGTGAGCCACCGCGATTCTCACGCTCTGCCTCCTCCTCTCCCGAACCCCCAACCCATCACTCTTTCTTCCTAGCTGCAGTAGACACTGCTGCTAGTGGCTTAGCTAATACCCATTCTCTCCTTCTCTCCATACTCTATTCCAACAATAGGACTCTGATTTTGTTCAGCATGGCAATATGTCCAATTAAAAATACCTCTCCAGTTCCACTACAGCTAGACTAGGTGAACCCGTCCAGCCAATGAAATGCAAACAGAAGTCTACTGTGTGAGAACTTAGGAAAACAAAACTGGTTCAGCTGGCATGGTCTGTGCCTTTGCCTTTCTATCTTCTTCCTGCCTGGAATGTGAAAGTGAGGGCTGGAAGAAGAGCAGCCATTTTGCAACCATGCAGATAAAACTCACACATTAAGAATGGCAAAGCAGAGAGCCAAAAGAAACCTGGACAATTGGACTTTTGGTTTATCCTTCAAGGAACTGAACCAGTCCTGGACAGGCTTCTTTAGGATTCTTGTTACATGTGAAAAACTAACTCTTGTGTGATTACACCACAGTTAGATGAGTTTCCTGTCATATGCAACCAATGCAAGCCCTAAATGACATACATTTCTATATATCAGGACACTCACAGAGCCAACTATATCATCCCAATTTGCATAAGCACCCCTCTTTTGGACCCAACAATTTTGCTGACTCTCCATTCCAGAAAGAGGCTTTAGCAAGGCCTAATATGGAACCTCATGGAAAAGCTGTCCTCCACCCACTTAAAACAGGAAAGGACAATGGGCACTTCTGCAGGTTCCACCAACCTGCAGACAAGGAATGCAGAATTGAATGATACAGTTTCTGAAAGCAGTAACCTCAGTGGCTACAATGAAAACCGTCCAAGATAGTTCAAGCTCACCTCACACTTGCTGGAGCCCCAGTTCCTCAAATCCCTTCTGCATCAGCACAGCATCTAGATGACCCAAGCTACCTGAATTCGCTTGGCCTCATAGCTCCCCTGACACAGGTGGCCACTCCATCCTACTCGAAGTAGCTTCCTCTCTGGGCTTCTACAGGACCACTCTCTCGCTTCCCATACTGCACTGGCTTTTCCACTCTGGGCAGTTATCACTTCTCCCTCTCCTCCCCAACCTCTAATTGGTTGATTTCCACAGGACCCAGTCTGGGTGCTCTCCTTTAACTCTCTCAGTGGCCTCCTCCAGGCCCTGCACAATCACTTATGTGCCGGTGACACAAACATTAACCTCTAACCCTACCTTTCTTTAGAACTCCAGCCTCTGACATCCAACTGTCTGCCTGACACCTCCACTGGGATGTCTCACAAGAATCTCAAGCCCAGCATGTCAAAACTTAAATTTGTATTTCATGCAAATCAAAACCTCAGTAAGGTACCATTTCACACCCATTAAAATGGCTATTACTAAAAAATAAAAAATAAATGTTGACAAGGGTATAAAAAATTGCAACACTTGTGCACTGTTGCTGGGAATGTAAATGGTGTAGTTGCTATGGAAACAATATGGTTTCTCAAAAACTTAAACACAGAATTCTCCTATAGTCCAGCAATTCCACTTCTGAAAAATGAAAGCAGGGACTTGAGCCCTTATTTGTACATCAATGTTTACAGCAGCACTATTCACAATAGTCAATAAGTGGAAGCAACCCAAGTGTTCATTGAGAGATGAGTGGATAAACAAAATGTGGTATATCCACACAATGGAATATTACTCAGCCTTGAAAAGGAAGGAAATTCTGGCACATGCTATAACATGGAAGAACCCTGAAGATATAATGCTAAGTGAAATAAGTCAATCACAAAAAGATAAATACTGTATGATTCCACTTATACAAGGTCCTAGAGTAGTCAAATTCATAGAAACAGAAAAAGGCATAGTGGTTGCCAAGGGCAGGAGGGGGGTCAGAGAATGAAGAGTTACTGATTAATGGTCACATGGTTTCAGAGTGAGAAGATGGAAAAATTCTGGAGATGGGTGATGGTGATGACTGTACAATAATGTGAATGTATTTAATGTCACTGAACTGTACACTTTAAAATGATTAGGATGATAAATTTTATGTTATATATATTTTACTACAAAAAAATTCATTTCGCCCTTTTTCTGCCAATTTTCTCTAGTACATACATAGCAGAAGCACCCACCTGCCCAAAATCTGAGAGTCATCCTTGATTCCTCCTTTTTCATTTTCCTCTATAATCAAACCATCAGCAAGCACTAGCAATACTACCTTCAAAATATATCTTCAGTATCCACCCACTCATTTTCACAACCACCACTTGACCCAAGGTGCCCTCATGTCTTACTGGGATGACTGGAAGGGCCTCTTGCCTTATCTCCTCACATCCTCTCCTGCCCTCCTACCAATCACTGTCCACCAGCAACCAAAGCAGCCACTTCCCTGCTTCACACCTTTCCATGGCTGCCCAATGTACCCAATGCATAAAATCCTAACCGTTTGGCCCTGCAGCCTTGCATAATCCATCCCGTGACTCTCTCTCCAAGTTTATGCCACATTTTCCATGGCTCACTCTTCTCCATCCAAGCTAGATTGGAAAAAACCAGGGCCTTTATCAAGCTGTTCCCTGCCTGGGATGCTCTTCCCACTGGTCCTGGCATAAATCTACTGTTCTTATTTTTCAGGTCTCATCTTGAAAGTCATTTTCTGAGAGGCTTTCTATGGCCCCCTAACTAAAGTAGGTCCCCTCTGTTATTTTCTATCATATCATCCATTTGTAACTCTATGTCTGTTGATTTGTGTAATGTCTATCTCCCCTGCTAGACTGGGAACTCCAGAAAGGGAGCAACCATCTTTGTCTTGGTGACCATTGCATTCCAGCCAGTGCCGGGCATCACAGTAGGTACTTAATAAGTGTTTGCTAACTGAATAAAAATATGGAGACTGCTAAATTCTACTACTTCCATCAGGGGCCAGCAGCTTCTAACCAGGGACAAAGTGGCTCCTGTCCCTATTATTCTTAGATATCTACTAACAAAAGTTACGCATTTCATCCCAATGACATTAGGCTCTGTGCCTAGAGGTCTCACAACTACAGAGAAGAATGCTTCCACCAGAGGACACACCAGTGGTTCCACTGACCTAGATGCTGAGTCTGCCCCCCAGCCACTCTGAGCCCCTCTTGTCATTGAGTCATCAGGCAACAGGGGTCACTGCACTGGCAAGAATGATTGATCCTGACTCTCAGGGGTAAAATGGGTTGGTCCTACATAATAGGGTAAGGAGGAGCATGTCTGGGATTCAGGAAATACTCTGGGGTGCCTTTTAATACTCCTTTGTTCTATGATTAAAGTTAATGTAAAACTACAATACAACCCAATTCAGGCAGGACTGCCCATGGCCGTGGCCAGTGATCAGCCCACAGGCCAAATCCAGCTTGGTAAATCCTGTTTTTGTAAATAAAGTTATTGTTGTAACACAGCTATTCCCAGTTGAGTAGTTGTAACAGAGACTGAATGGTCCTCAAAGCCTACATTTTAATATATGACCCTTAAAAAAAAAAGTTTTCTGATTCCTGGCCTAGACCTACAACCTGCCATTCTTGCTGAAGGCAAAAGAAATGTTGAATGAATAATGAATAAAGGTGGTTGTAAATACCAGCTATGACCATGTGACCAGTTGCAGAAATAAGGATTATAATATTTGTATGTCTTTCTAATTTTGATATACATGTTCATATATATGAACCACATATGTGTTTCCACCTCTGCCATTCCTTTATCTACACAGATGGGGTTAGTAGCAACTGCACGTGTATCTCAGGATTTAAGTTACATGTATCAAAGGGGGAGTGTGAAGCAGCTAAAAGAAGAGTAGACGTTACTCCAAGACAAAAAGGGGTTTTCTATCCTCTTCTGGGGAAAGGGTGAGCACGTGTTTGGCTGTATGTGCATTGGTTGTGTCATGTTGTGCAGAAGCATGACTTTGCTCTTGTCTTTATTTGGAGAGTATGGTTGAAGGTGATCCATGTGAGTGTCAAGTTGACAGAAGTGGACCACAGTGAGCTTCTAATGTGACAACTTGGTTAAGATGAACTACATTTCCCAGAACTCCCCGTCCTGTAGGTTTCCCATTAGGGAAGGGCCCAAGGGAGATCCTTATGGGAGATTTGGAGAGAAGAGAAGCAGCAGCCTTTTGCTCCCGCATGCTGCCACTGATGTCACTCACAGCCAGGCCTGCAACTGCTCCATCTTACCCTGCATCCTGCTTCAGCTTCTCCAACTCCCAGGCCAGGAACATATGCTTGGCTACAGGATGAGGGGCCCTGGCTTTTGTGGAACACTTATACCATCAAGGTCAGAGGCAAAAGAAGCAACCTGGGGCCCAGTCCATCCCATGATCTCCAACTTGTGCTTGGGGGTTCCAGCATGCTCTCGCTCTCCTCTGCTTCACATCCATCTTCTCTACCCAACGACCTGGTATGTGGACTTCAAGCTCTAGCACAAGATGCAAAAGCCAAATTCCTCTAACAAATCCTATAACAAAACCTAATATATATTAATACACGCAGGACCTCCTGGTGGTTCTGCTTCTCTGATTGAACCCTGATTGATACACCAAGTAGCTACTAAACGCAAGGTACACTTGAAGTGGTGGCAAAGAGGAACAGACATAAAACCATAAGCTCACGTTATGATGGAAGGAAAATTGGCTCAAATTGCTCAAATAAAATGGAACAAAAGGATAAAGGCTACAATATAGGCATAAACAATGTGTTCCAGGGGCATGGAAGAAGCAAACACTTTGGAGATAGCCAGACCTGAATTATAATCCTGGCACCACCCACCACCAGCTGCATGACCTTGGTAAATGTCACCCAGGAGTTGTCTGCTCCTTCCACTTTCCTCTCTCTGAAAGGGAACGTCTGGGAAACAGAGATTGTTTTTGACAGCGGGGAACACGTCAGGAAAGGTTTTATATTAAAGGCTGTCACGTTTCACCTTGCAGGAGCGTGGTTCGGCACAGCATTTTTCCCATCTTGTGCAGAAGGAGTTAATGCATTTTGGTGGGATAGTGTGGGAAAAGGTCATCCTGCAAATATTCAAAAGCAATTTCATGAAACAGTGGGCTCTCATCCATCTGCTGTAACAAACTGACTGGGCGCTGTGGAGCCTTAAGCACTATACATTCAGCGAAATTATGACTCCCACTGGGGATATATCATATTTTTTTCAAGGCTGAAATGAAAAGATATACAGTGTACTGTATACATAGGCCTATTATACTGGGGAAAATATCAGAACTAGTTTTTGCTGTTTATGGAAGATCAATGATAAATCAACCTGTATAATCTGCAACTGACTGTTTCATTTGTTCTTTAATGTTCCACTGATCTTTTGGAAATGAAGGAACTTCACATAAAACATGTAGTTTGATGAACTTTAATCTTACCCATAATTGGATAATAAAATTGGGTACGTGCAGTAATTAAAAGGATTGTGATAAAAGAGTCGATCTGCAGTTTCACATTGAGCTTCTTCCATAAACCAAGGTGTTCAGTTCAGGGCATATTAGGAATCAAAAAACAGCCCCGTGGCCTACAAAGCTACATTTTTATTGTTGTTGTTAGAGGGAAAGGTATTTATGGAGAAGATGGACCATGTCAGTGAGGGCTAATATTACCACCTAGGGAGCTCTGAGATAAGGACATCAGTTTTAAAGATTAGGCTTCGACCTGCTAGTGAGCAGGAAGTAAACTGCTCGATTTTTCCTTAAGTGAGTTCATTTTTCCAGACTATCTTTAGATTGGTCCATCTATTACACATTTTCCATTGCTGTCTGTTTTACAGAAATGCAGACTTGCAATTTGCACGTAAGCCTGCATGTGCCAAATCCTTGTTTCTGGGCTCTCCAGTGGTGCCTGTTATGCCTGCTCACAGCCTTAAAAACGTCTCTCCTTTGCCCAGCTAGGCCCTGCTGGGCTGGCTCCCCACTCTTTTCTTGAGGCCTCCAAGTCCTGGTATCTGACCCCCAGGACCCTGAGCTGAACCTCCAGCAAAGCTACCACTCATAGAGCATCCCCTCAACCTGGAGCAGTTCTCTCAATCACTGTTTTCTGGCTTTTTCAACATTTCTCCTAGGCCTGTTCCAGTACCGGCCTTGATCTGCTCCCAATCTCCCCATCCTCAACTACTAACTGACCCCAGACCCAGCCTTGTGGATCATCTGCCCTCCAGACCAGCTGTAACTCAGCCACTGCACCAGGTCATTAGGCAGGCTACTCTAGTTCCTTCAAATGCTTAACCTCCAATAACCCTTAAGAAGCTTTTCTTTGTATCACAGTACATGAAAATAAGGTTAGTTTCTCCACTGGAGAGGAGCCATCAGGGGTGATAAAGGGTTCCAGAGACGAGGGTCAGAACTGCACTCTAGTCCTACCACTGGTAGCTGGAAAAAGAACCTAATTTGGAGATACCCAATTATCAAGTGATGGTAAAATAGCCAACAGCCCACAAAGTGCTGATCTACAAGGCACAGGTGTGAAATCAAAGTAAAACAATGGTTAGCAAAGGGACTGGTAAAGCACTGAGCAGACACGAATGCTGCTACATGGGGCCAGATCTGCTTTATAGATGAGGAAACTGCCCATCAAAAGAGCCAAGGTGACCCGTCCAAAACCTCACAGAGAACAAGAGGCAAATTCAGGACTAGAATGCAGGCCAGTCTTCCTACATGCTAGGAATCCGTATTTTTGTTTTCTTCTTCTCTTTTTTAATAGTCATATTACTTAGATTTTTGTGTATGATAAAACACACAAGACAGACATGGTAACATTTTGCATCCATTGATCTTTTTTCTATGCTGGTTCCTCCCCACCAAAATGCAATTATTGTGATACACTGCTTTTATTTTATTTTTTTAAAAAAGAGCTTGGACATTCCTCCTCTTTAAATATTTGTGTATGATGTTTTTAATGACAACAGAGTGTACAACTGGCATGAATGTAACAACCCCTTATTATTGTATGGTTGTATTTCACTGGGTAGCAGCAGTCATCACTATTACAATAAAACAGCCTCGTGCTGAATATACTGTATATAACTTTTGCAAATCACATACATTATTTCACTGGGATGAATTCCTGAAAGTAGAATGACGGTCAAAAGTCATAGAAAATTATAAGATTTTTGTTATATTCTGCCAATTTTATCTCCAGAAAGACTAAAAAACATACACTCTCCAGCAGTATGAGTGTCCATTTCCCTGCATCATAGCCCAAACTTAACTTGTTTGATTTTTACTACTCACATGGTTTCAGCTTGCATTTCTTTGATGAAATGTGAAATTAAATATTTCTTATATTTGTGGCTATCTGTGACTCCTCTTGTGTGAATTACCTGTTTATGTCCTTTGCCCCTTTATCACTGGGCACATTTCATTGTTTTCCTACTGATTTGAGTAGCACTTACTGGGCAGCGACGGACTAGGACAATCATAGACCTCCAAAGTGGGAAGCATCCTCACATGAGCCAGAGAGAACCACAGGAACTGGTCTTGCTAGACAGCCCTGAGAAAAGGAATTGGACCATTTTGCCCTCCTGCATGAGCTCCGCTTCTGCTGACAGCTGGTCCTGGAGAAGGCTGAAGCAGTTGAGGGAGGGTCCACAACAGGACACTACTGCCTCTGTTCTGATTCTGGAACGGGGGAAAGAAGATTGGGGTGGAGATGAGGAGAAGAGAAGGGAAGGACAAGAGAAGAAAAGGAAAAAAGGAGGTGGGTGAGAGACGAAGGGGAGGGAGTTGATGCAGGACAGTGGGGAATCCCCTGGAGAGGAGCCAGCAGGGGTGAGAAAGGGTTCCAGAGACGAGGGTCAGAACTGCACTGTAGTCCTACCACTGGTAGCCGGAAAAGAACCTAATTTGAAGATACTCTCAAGCAGGCAAAGGAAACTTACATTAGTGGAGGGAGGAAGGGAAGGGGCAAGTGACTACTACAATTCCCAAGCCAAGTACTCTGGGCTTATACCCGATCCCCAGAATCCAAGTCCCTTTCCACAACATCCCCCTGCCTTCTGCATGAAAGCCATTGCAAATTAATGTACCTCTAAGAGGCAAATAACTTCCTCTTAGATTGAACTGCTAGCAAAAGACCAGTCATTTTTCATCTCTGATTAAAATGTCCATGGAAAAAATTAGAAATAATTCAGCAAAGAGAGCTACCACTCTCTCTTTGGAGAGAGTTACAGAATGCAAAATAAAGTCGAAGGTGGTAGTAAAGGCAGCATGCTGCCCCTCTGCATATCAGAATAACCAGGCTCTTTCCTGCCTTTATATATACAGGGTTCACTGGGTGGGTGGGGTCACTAGGGTCACCAGAATATGCAACCAGAGCAAGAAGGACTCTAAAGAGCCACTTATTCCGTGCTTCTCAAGTGTGCCTTTGTTAGAAGCACTTGCTAGCACAACAAATCAGTCTTTTTTTTCTGGAAATTCGGGTTCAGTACATCTAGGATAGGACCAGAAAAATCAACATTTTTAAACAACAGCCTAAGGTGGTTCTTATGATGTGGCAAGGAGTTGATTTTGTCCAGTGCATCTTACATTCAAATCACCTGAAGAGATTAAAAACCATTATCAGGGAATTCCATTGCTGCCTTTGATAGGCTAATATATTCAGATCAACTCTACTACCAAGAACAAATAGAAATGCCCTGTTTGAACGCATCAGAGAGCTATCAAATGTGGTGAGGTCTTAAGGCACCAAGATCTCAGAGAGAAAGAAAGCACAGAACTGAACCTGACATTTGGCACAGCTTTTTGCCTCAAAGCATTTGTTGCTTCTTAAGAAAAACTTAAAAGCTGAGAAGTTGTGCTTTGTAGAAACCGATCAGTGAAGAAGCCAAGAGGAGAAATGAAGTAGAAACTGGCATCCAGGAAGCTACAAAGCTAAGCAGAGCTTTGCTGCCCCACCATCCTGGGGAAACAAAAATAGTGCAGCCATCACCAAAAAGGAGCGGCCCTGGTATGCAACCCAAGCTTTCAGAAGGAACTCCTGAAGCCTGGGAATAAGGACTAACCCAAATAAGCCAGTATGCACAAAGACTAAAACCTGGCTTCAAATCTGCTCAATCCCAGACTGGATTATAACAATCTGCCCCTAACCTAACTTCCAAAAGCAGAAGTAAATGCTCTAAGGGGAAAATAGCATCATCCAGAGGCTCAAATTCTCTCTTTAATTTTTCATACACAAAGCCTGACATTCAATAAAAAGTTACAAAAACAAGACCAGGTATGGTGGCTCTCATGTCTGTAATCCCAGCCCTTTGGGAGGCTGAGGTGGGCAGATCACGAGGTCAGGAGATCAAGACCATCCTGGATAACATGGTGAAACCCCATCTCTCCTAAAAATACAAAAAAAAAAAAAATTAGCCAGGCATGGTGGCATGTGCCTGTAGGCCCAGATACTTGGGAGGCTGAGGCAGGAAAATCACTTGAACCCAGGAGGTGGAGGTTGCAGTGAGCTGAGAGATTGCGCCACTGCACTCCAGCCTGGGCAACAGAGTGAGACTCCATCTCAAAAAAAAAAAAAAAACTTTTTTAAATAAATGAATTATAAAGCATATTGGGAGATGTGAAAGGCCAGAAACCAAGAGAAAAAATAGATGTAGAAAGAAAAAGCTCTAAGGAGACTCTGATGTTGGAATGATCACACAAAGACTTTCAAAATAACTGATTAATATGCCCAAGAAAATTAATTTTAGCAAACAGTTAAAATCTACTTTAAAAAATCAAATGAAAATTCTAGAACTGAAAAATACAATAATTAAAACTAAGAACTCAATAGATGGGTTTAATAGCAAACTAGACACAGCTGATAAAACTAGACACAGAGATAGGTCAATAGAAAATATCCACACTGAAAGAATGAGAGGAAAAAATGAATGGAAAATACAGGTGGTAGTAGAGGGGTGTGTATGGGACATAATGGGACATGGCAAGTAGGTCCAACATACATGTAATTGGAGTCCCAGAGAGGAAAACAATAAACGAGTCAGAAACAATTTTTACAGAAATGATGACTGAGAATTTTCCAATACTGGCGAAAGATATCAAATCACAGATTCTAGAGGTGTTATGAACCCTAGAGGAGTTCAAAGAAAACCACATTTAGGCACATGTAGTAAAACCGCTAAAAAACAAAAACAAACAGGAAAATCTTAAAAACAACCAAAGTTAAAAAGTAAATCAATTTTTAATTTATTAATCCATTATTTACTTTCATTATGTATTAATGGTCAATTATATCAGAATCTCTTAGAGTTAGGCCAGGGCATGGGGCAAGTGGAGAGGGCTTTTTACAAATATACATTCTAGAGCACCATTAGAGATTGTGATTGAGCCAACTTGGGGCAAGGCCCATGAATCAACGTTTTCAGCCATCAACAATGGAGTTGATTCTGATGTAGAAGTTCACAAACTACACTTCCTCAAACCTAGCTCTGTCCTTATCCCTTTATAACTAAGGAAACAGAGGCCCAGCCAGGTAAGACTGAGGTCAGCTCAAGGTTATAGTGTGAGTCAATGGCAGGGCCACAGATAGCACATTGTGCAGTCACATGGCAATTCCAAGAAGCAGCTCTTCTAACCTGGTACCTACAGGCATCCTAGTCCACAGCAGGGAAGGCAGGGGCCCCAAGTGCCTGTAAGGATTCTTAGCCACAGGAAAGATATCAGGAAGGGATTTAAAATACTTGCTCACCTCTACAGGACAGACATGTGGGAGGCACTTTTACAAATTTCTTTTGACTCCAAAAGTGGGCCCAACTCTATACCATTTATCCAACTTACTATACTGTATTAAATGCTTGATCCATTATCTCTTTTAACCTTTACCACAACCTATGAGGTAGATATTATTATCATTCCTCATTTTATAGAGGCACAGAGAAGTTAAGTGACATATACGAGGTCACACAGATAAGTGGGGAAGTCAGGAAATGAACCTATTTAGAGTATACATTACTCCTTCATTCTACTGCCCAAACCTGACTCCCCTATCCCCACCCACCCACCAATTCTCACACACTTACCCTGCAGGTCAAAGGGTGGTTTCTTTAACATCTCCAGCTCTAGACTGTTTTTGGTGATGGGATAAGCCCAATGAAGCAAAAGGAGCACAGGAACTGGAACTGGACCCTTAGGTAATCACCCTAGCACTGCCACTCCACTCTGTGGATTCACCAAAGTTCCTTCCCTCCTGTGGTGGTCAATTTCTTCATTTGGAAAAGAGGGGTTTTCATTCCTATCTCATGATTGTGGTGAGATTAAATACCTTTGAAAGCCTTTAACTACTCCAAACATGAGTGCCAGAGTGTGACTGACATGGAAGGGGATAAGTGTGGGCTCCACTGTTCTTGGAAAGACCTGGACACCGTGTTCCATGGTGGCTGGCTGCACCGTGGACGGCTCTCGAGAAGCTGGGAGGCTGTCTGCAGAGTGCCACTGTGCTGCCGGCCCGCAGTGTGCCGCAGTGTTCATTTCCGTGACAGCCTATGCCTTCCCGAGGTAAGCTCATGCTCTGTCCACTATCTGCACAGCTGACAATGCCCACGTTATTAAATGGCTCGCCTGGCTGCACTTGTTTTATAAAATAGCATGAGCAGCCATGCAGTTATCTATAGGTTTTTCAATAAACGTGGAAATCTGATCATCTCAGTCTCTGAAATTTCCCTTCTGGTGGCTCATGTTGATGAGATTTTTTTTCCCACTTTTATCTAGGCTTTAATAAAAGGCTGATAGATGAAATGGTATAAAAAAATGCTTTTACAAGTGATAATAATACAGACAGGGGTAATTCTGGGCAAAACTGTCAAGAGAATAAAATGAGGTATGGAACTCTCCCCTCTCCTTTTGTTACCTTTCATCTCCATGGGGGTTGGGGGGGACCCTCCTTCACCCCTGCTGCAGCTGCCCTGAGCTCAGCGTCCTCGGGTGATTTTCTATGATACTTGGAAATCCTTTATAGCCCCTTTGCCCCTAGAAGAAAACTCCTATTGTGCTGCCTTCTAGCAAATAACATGTTGGAGATTTAGTAATCACGTGACAAAGATCTTTCCTTTGCAGACAGGCCTATCTCCCTGGGGTTCAAGGGGAAGGATTAGAAAGGAAGAGAGGGGAAGGTCGAGACGAAGGTCAGGGCTGAGCAATAAGAAGATAGGAGGAAGAAGAGACAGAAGGATAAAGGAAGAGAGGAAGACGAAAATGGGTATGGAGGAGGAGAAGGGGGATGTGTAGTGGTTGGAACATCTGCAGAGACTGAAAAAGCAAGAAATGTAACAACTTGGTGAAGACACAAAGGCTTGTAAGGAAATCAAGAGAAAAGCCAGGTTTGGGGAAAATGTCAGAGTCCAACAGAATAGACTGGCCAGCTGGGGATGGGTTGAGTCTTGGGGCTTCATAACCAGAGAGAATTAAGCCTAAAGGGCATGCCTAAGCTAATAGAGACCCCGTTGGGCCCAGCCCTTCCTTGGAAGGAGCTGATTACTGCAGACCTGACCTGAAGGGCTGAGCTAAAGCAGCTGCTCTTGCCCTGGCCCAGGGTGTCCTGGTGGGAGGCAAGGTGAGGCCTTTGTGGCAGCCTCTTTGGCCATGTGAGGACAGCCTGGTCTAGCAAGCGGGTGTAGGTCCTGCAGGGGAGACCAAAGCTAAGCACCATAGGAAAGGAGCCCTATTCCCAGCCTTCCTGGTACAGGCCCAGTGACTGCCCCTTCAAATCTGTCACATTCCCATAGAAGCCTTTGTGGACTCAGGTACATGAGGTAACTCAAGCAACCAGGCCCAAAGTGAGCTGGAAGCTTCAGGACCCCTGTGAGGGCTGGAGAAGAGAGCCAGGAGTCCTCCCCTTCCCCTGCACTCCAAATGAGGGGCAGGTAAAGGGCACTGAAAAGAACATGGGCTTTCAGATCAGAGGACACTTAGTTCCTTGGTTCAAATCCCAAGCCAGCACTTCCTTGGAAGATGGCCTTGGCCTCAGCTTCCTGTTCTATAAAATGGGGACAGTGATACTTCATAGTGTTGTGAAACTAGATATGCTAATATATGTAAATATATGGAAAGTAGTTGTTCCACACTTCCACTTCCCCAGCTCCATGTGAGCACATGGAAGGACTTTGGCCAGAGCAACACACCTGTCCTTTCACTCCTCCTCCCCTCACTCCTCCTCACTCTGGGTGGTGAGTTTTATAGAAGGAGCAGAGCATGTTGGATTCAGCCCCATCTGGTTTCTTTATTTTGGATCTGACTCCCCCACAGGAAGAGTGCTCTTTCTTCAATACCACCTGTATTTTCCATTCATTTTTTCCTGTCATTCTTTCAGTGTGGATATGACATGCGCTGAGCTCCTGTCCTAATGAGAAAGCCTACGGTGTCTGGCCAGTTCTTCTCGTGACTGGTTGGAGAATCAATGTGTCTGATGCAGGAGTCTAGTACTCGGAAGCTGTATACCCAGGCTACATCCACCAATCCATTATCAATCAAGCTGATCTTCTGACCTAGCCCCATATGACCCCTGTGTCTGTCTGTCAGGTGGTTCTGAACTCAGGGGAGGAAGAGTGATATTTGGTGGCTTTCTGATACATAGAAAGTACTCATTAGTACCGTCTACATATGCATCCCCAGAGGCAGGGTCCTTCCACTAAATCTTCTCGTGACTCTCAGTCCACCTGAAGGGACACTTAGCCCCCTGTATAAAGTAACCCCAAATGAGCAAGAATTCATCAGCAAGCCATAGTCTTCCATTTCAGTTGTATGATGGACCTTAGGAAAAACATCAAGAGTTTTATTTCTAACTTGCCTCTGTCCCAGAATCTTGACACCACTCTGCTCTTTGTCAATGTGTGATCTTAAATGAGCCACCACATCCTCTGCTTAGAGCTCCCATCCTCAACCCACATATTTATTTGACTTCCTCCAAAAAAACTTCAGATACCATGGTCTGGAAGACACAGGCTGCTTCTCTTTCCTCTCCACTACCCCAGGTAGTTCTGATCACAGGGCCCTGATTCCCAACCCAAACAAGGCCAATCAGAGGCTCCCTTCCAGGGATTTAAATATTGAGCAGAGATACCCTGGTGGTACCCTAAGAGGTTTAAAAGTTTCTACCACTAAGATCTCTGGGGCTCCCCTGCTTTGTGTCCTTCCTGCTGCCTATGTTTAGTTTGATTTTGCAAACTCCCCAGTATCATTCTGTTGTAGTTCAAGTTCCCCAAGAAACAGACTGAGCTGGTGATTTGTGTGCAGAAAGATTACTGGAAAGTGCTCTCAGCAACAACACCTGTGAGGGAGGAAAGGAAGCAGGATTGAGCAGAGACTAGGACCTGAAATGAAATTGTGCACTGCACACAGGCCTCAGCCAATTCTTGGGGAGCTGGAGCTAGGATGGCCCTTCGGAGGTGTCCTGCCTTGAAGCAACGGAGGCTTTGCACCTCCAAAATGCCCAGGTATTGGGTGTAGGCTGCCACCAAGAAGGGGCTGTAATCTTGGGCAAGTGGCCCTCTTTAGCCAAGGACAATTGCAGGGGAGGTTTCCGCTCAGAGCTACCTGCCGCCAACATCCTGGGAGCTGGAGGAGAGCATATCTCGTCCTAATGAGGAATCGGGAGGCATGCCACAGCATCTAGTCCTCTGTCCAATAGCTCTCTTTTTTCTTACTTTAGTCTTTGCTTGAAGCAAAGAACCATAACTGATATATACAAAGTAATCTTAGACTATAGACTCCAATATACCTCCTGCTCTTACAGACCCTCTTCAACATCTAAATCAAGGTTTATCTGTCCACCTCACATTACCCCCCCATCCAAAAACTAGAACAAGAACAAGAACTCACATCAACAGGAATGCTGTGCGAGCTCTTAAGCAGTGTGGGGTTCTGCTTGGCAATCAGTCTATGACTGTCAGCTCTTCATTTCCAGTAACGATGTACAGAAGGATGTTAGATGGGACTTCTCCTTTGGTCTAGAGTTTTCCACAAAGCAAGGACAATAAATGACAAGTATCCTCATATTCTAAAGAGAGGTAATGAACATGTTGTTTTAGACTGGGTCCCCAAAAAAGCAGTGCCTGGGACAAGGAATTGCATGCAGAAAGTTTATTTTGGGAAATGATCCCCAAAAAACAGAAGTGGGGACTGGGAAGACGGAAACAGAAGGAAGGCCAATTTGAGGGTGAATTATCCACCTGGTTGCCACCACGGGCACAGAAGTTCGCTGCTACTAGCCTGACAATCCTCTCAGGAATGATGGAGAATACACCTCGGAATTGTCTGCCAAAGGGTTGGAAGAGAAGATAATTTATCCACTGGCTTCTAATCCACACTGGCCAAGCATTCATTACCCCTTGAGGTGTTAACTACCACACACTTCCAGGTTTGTACATGCACCAGAATGACTGAGAAGGTCCTTGCAAGGGTCTCACTCAGATGTGACATTCCAGGGTTGAAAATCATGCAGGTGAGGAGAACTGCTGTCTGGCTTCACCTGTATGCAGCCAGTCTGTTGTACCCAATGGCTGGCGGGAAAAAAGTGGTCTGAAAGGATGTAGGTGCATGACAAGGGATGTCCAACATATACAACCATGCAGGATTTACCAACGGAGAGCCAGAATAGCTCTTTAGTCGCCGCCACCATCCTTCTCCAGGCTGTATTAGAAAACAAGAGATTAAGCAGAGTCTTTGAAGAAAGAGGACTTGTAAGTGTAAGGTGCTGTGACATTTTCCTTCCCCTCCCCACGATTCCCTGCCATCACTCCAAGCCAAGTAAAGGCTGCTTCAGAGCATGGGAGTGTTTGCCAAAAGAGGAATCTACCTCCTGGCAGAATCAGACACCCTGGTGCTACTGTTAGCTCTGAGAGGAGAGCAGCAGCAGTTCCTGGGAGAATGTGACATGTGACTTCCAGCACTTGGGGAAGTAGCAGAACTCTGACAGTTGTGGACTGTCTGGAGCAGCCCTCAAGAGTAGCATGGGAGCAGGTGACACTTCCAGTCTGGTGGGGCAAGCATGCAGCCAATTACCTATTTAGTCAAATAGTCACCTCAAGTGGAACTATTAAGACTCAAGTCATCCTGAAAGGACTTGGTCAAGAAGGCTGCCAGCTGGGCTAGGGAACTTCAGGAGTGTGCTTCTGTAGGGCAGGATCTGAGCAGAGACTGTCAGAAGTAAGCTAGAGAATGGTGCAATACACACAGTGCCAGTAGAGGTTCTCCACAAAAACCACAAAGGAACTCTAAGAAAATCAGCTGGGCATTCGGCATGCAGAAGGCACTGATGGCCAGGTTATACTAGCACTGATTCGAGTTGGCTTTGCCTTTCTCCTTGACTGTCAGAACCTTCAAAGCCAGAAGAAAGGGTGTGGAGCAAGGAAAATGAAATTCTACACCAAGACTACATCTGAGCTGGGAGAGGAGGCGGACATAGAAGAAAGAAACAAGCATAAAGCTGGATAAGAAAATAAAATTTTGATTGAAGATTGGGCTGAAGTTTTTGATCCCTGAAAATGGAACTTCTTTTTATATCTGAAATGTGACAAAAAAATGAGAAGATTTTCCCTAGATATGTTCCTGGGCAGGAAAGGCAGATCCGATCGATCTGAAAAAGAATAAGTTGATTGTACCTTCCAGGATTGGGAGTCATCCTTGAAACCAGATGCAGGCTGTGGTCCTCACCAGATGTTAGCACTTGGAGGACCAGAAGGCATATGAGACCAGAGAACACAGCTGGGACCAGCCCCACACCTGCAGAACGCCACTGGCTTGAGGGCTATACTTCCTCCACCCTATGTAGAGGCTTTTTTTTTTTTTTTTGAGATGGGGTCTCGCTCTGATGCCCAGGCTGGAGTGCAGTGATACAATCTCGGTTCACTGCAGCCTCGACCTCCCAGGTTCAAGCATACTCCCACCTCAGCATCCTGAGTAGCTGGGACTATAGGCACGTGCCACCATGCCCAACTAATTTTTTTAATTTGTAGAGACAAGATCTCACTACATTGCCCAGGCTGCCTATGTAGCTTTGGTGTCAGAAGTCATCTCTGCCAGACAAAACCTGCTGCACCTATAGACAACTGGATATGATTCTCATGGCTGGCAAGAGGGTATTCCAATTTAAGCTGAGCTGCCCCATGTCTGCCTGTGATATTTGCCTATTCTCACATTAAATTTACCTCTGGACAGCAGATTTTAGATCCCCTATAGAAGTGTTCCTCTAATTTTAACATGCAGAAGGCACCCTGGGGTGTTTATGTAAAATGCAAATTTCCAACTCCTGTCCCCAGAGATTCTGATTTAAGAGGTAGTCTGTAGAAAACAGTCTGAAAAATAGTGCTGTAGAAAACAGTGCTGTCCAACAGAACTTTCTGCAATGATAGAAATAGAGCACTATTCAATATGGTAGGCACTAGCCAAATGAGCCTATGTAGCAGTTAAGATGTGGCTACCATCTTAACTGCTTACCAAAGAAGTTTTAAATTTTATTAAATTTTAATCAATTTAAGTTTAAATTGCCCCGTGTGACTAGGGCTTCCACATTGGACAGTGCACCCTAGAATCTTGTTACTCAAAGTGGGCAGCAAACAACAAGCAGCAGCAGCAGCACCCAGGATTTGTGAGAAATGCAGAATTTCAGGCCCCACCCTAGACACCTCAGACCTACTGAATCAGTATCTGCATTGTATCAAGATCCCCAGGTGATCCACGTGCCAATAAAGGTGAATACTCACTTTCTAGAATATTTTGGTGGTTCACTGACTCTTCCATTCCCGAACCATCCACTATCTGTTAACACACTTTTCTAGTTATAGACTAATTATCATATTCAATTGTATAAATCTAATTCTTACCCCACATTGTTGGTACCTAGCATTATTGGTCTGAAGGGTATAAAAAGTGTGTGTGTGTCTGTGTGTGTGTGTGGGTGGGTGGGTGGGTGGGTGTGTTTGTGCGCGCGTGCGCACGCATTGAGGAGGGTGGGGAGAAATGGGGATGGGGGGAGAGGGAGAGAGAGAGAGAACGTAAGGTTGTAGCCAGGCTGGAAAGGGCCCTATCTGCAAGCTAAGGGTTTGGACTTTATTCCTTGGGCAATAGAGAACCATCAAAAGCTGTTAAGCAGGTAGGTGGCTTGGGCAGAGTTATGTTTTATGAAGATAATCATGGAAGTATGGAGGATGGCCTGGAGGAGATGGCCACACAGATAACTAATCTCTACCATCCTCTGGTTCTTACATTAAGTATACCAACAGGGAGTAGGACTTGCTATCTTATTTTACCCCTAGATTTGAGGAACAGCAAGTACTTAGGACTTACAGCAATGTATCCATTCTACATGGTCAACATCTACAGTATCCCAACCCAGACCTTCAGAATAATATAGTATTCTTTATCTCTAAGCTTGGGAGAAAATAACAAACACTTTTTGCATTTCAATCCTGAAGAGATTATTTCTCGGTGATAAACCAAATGTTTGCCATTTATAGTAGTGAACTCTTTGGGATCTGACTCACCATTGAAACAACAATTTGCTTTGAAAGTGTACTTTTTAAACATACTGTTTTAAGACTAAAAGGATAAATAAGACATTCATGGGACACATAATAATCAAAGCAATAAAATACAACAGGTTTTCCTTCATATATCTTTTTCATTGGCAATGATGTGGTCTGTTGTCATCATAAGCCTCAATATTAAAACGAAAAACAGGCCAGGTACAGTGGTTCACGCCTGTAATCCCAGCACTTTGGGAGGCTGAGGCGGGCAGATCACCTGAGGTCAGGAGCTCGAGACCAGCCTGACCAACATGAAGAAACCCTGTCTCTACTAAAAATACAAAATTAGCCTGGCATGGTGGTGCATGCCTGTAATCCCAGCTACTCAGGAGGCTGAGGCAGGAGAATCACTTGAACCCAGGAGGCAGAGGTTGTGGTGAGCTGAGATCATGCCACTGCACTCCAGCCCGGGCAAGAAGAGCGAAACTCTGTCTCAAAAATAAATAAATAAAATAAAATAAAAAACACAGTTGCAACTGGTGATGGGAAGAGGCAGAAAATGGGAAGGGGAAGAGTAGGGAACTTAAAAGGTATTTCTAGTTTTTAATCTAGTCTTGGAAATCCTTTGATATACTCAGAGATAGATCCTGGCAGCCAGGGGAAGTCTGCAAGGGAAAGACCCAAAAGAAAGGGATCTGTTGTTTCCTAGGTGACAGGGGTCTTAAAGGCACTCTGTTCTTAAAAGAATAACTTAAAGAAGTTATTCCACCCAAATACTGTGGGCAAAATAACAGCCCCAACCAGAGCACTCAGACAGAAGACAAAGAGGCTTGTATTGGGACACAGGGGGACCTGAAAGATGAAGAAATCCTGGGGAGGCCAGTACCAGCAAGAGGCTACACACAGACACAGTCAGCACACACAACAGAGGAGGGATTGATGGAGTTCATGACCCTGTAGCTCAAGCAGAGCTGCTAAGTGGAGTGAACCTGACCTACTGGGGTTTGGGAGGAAGACATTAGAACTCCTATTAATATTTACTTTTCATCTTTAAAAGACAAGAAATTGCATTTTGCTAAAAGTTAAAATTTAGACTGACATCAGCCCCTCCCTCCACTTGCAAATCAGAAGGTCCTGTGTCAGGTACAGTATACAAGCTGTGGTGGGAGGTGGCAGGGGTGTAGGAGTTAGATAATGTGGGAGGGGTGTTTAGTTGATTTCAGCATATTGAGATGTACTGCAGTTCCTAGGTATGTGCCCAGACACAGGGGCTTACCTATTAGGTAGTTTTTACTAAACCGAGCCACTGGACAAGTAGCTTAAAAAGATTCTTGTGGCCGGGCACTTTGGGAGGCCGAGGTGGGCAGATCATGAGGTCAGGAGATCAAGACCATCCTGGCTAACATGGTGAAACCCCATCTCTACTAAAAAAACAAAAAAAAACAAAAAAAATTAGCCAGGTGTGGTGGTGCATGCCTGTAGTCCCAGCTACTTGGGAGGCTGAGGCAGGAGAATGGCGTGAACCCGCGAGGCAGAGCTTACAGTGAGCTGAGATCACACCACTGCACTCCAGCCGGGGTGACAGAGTGAGACTCCATCTCAAAAACAAAAACGAAGATTCTTGCAAAGAAACAGCAGACAAGGATAATTGTAATACAGGTTGAACATCCCAAATCGAAAAGCCAAAATCTGAAATGCTCCAAAATCCGAAACTTTTTGAGTGCCAACATAAGGCCCAAAGGAAATGTCCATGGGAGCATTTCAGATTTCAGACTTTCAGTTAGGGATGCTTACCCAGTAAGTATATAATGCAAATACTCCAAAATCCAAAAAAATCCAAAATCCAAAACACTTCTGGTCCCAAGATTTCAGAGAGGAGATATTCAGCCTGTAATGCAAGCAAAAATGACAACACTAGCTGATACTTCTGTTCCTGGTGCAAGCTGTTCATCAGCCAGGAAAAAACATTAAGTTTTACCATGAAGTCAGCCAAAAAATTTATTATCACAAAGATTTTTTAAAGTAGGTATCTGTGTTCACCATGGTTAATGATGAACCTCACCCTTCAGATACACACAATGAAAAGTGTGAAGCCATCACAATTAGCAGAAGCTACAGATCCGGAAGATGAGACAAACTTCCACAATGTGTTCAGCAATACTTAACATCATGAGATACTAACTCCAATACTTGTTAAAGAATGCTCACTAAATATAGTCATAAATGTTTATAAACCTTTCAAAAGTTTTCTCACTTAATAGCAAAAGACAAAAAGTAACATACCATTTAAAAAATACTTGCTCTTCATGCCATGGAAATATGGATGAAATACTGGTGAAACAATTTAGGGGAAAAAAGCCCTGATGTATCTTTTTGTCAGGAAGTACTATTGGATGACAAGTAGGAAACACTGCTGACAATCTGAAGAAATAAGTACAGGAATGAATTTTTCATGGCGTGAGGCTGAGTAGAAAGAGAGATGTTTCCAACACGTCTCCTCTTACAGTACCACTGCAGGAAGAAAGACATTAAGGTAGCGATGAAGTGGTGAGGATATATTTCTCAAAATTAATCTACCTTAAAAAAAAAAAAAAGAGTTTGTTTTATGAGCAAACTAAGTCTAATCCCTGATGGAATGGCTACTTTGACTGAAATGTTTTTTTAAAGGTGAGATGGGGCTGGGCACAGCGGCTCACGCTTGTAATCCCAGCACTCTGGAAGGCCGAGGTGGGCAGATCACTTGAGGCCAGGAGCTCAAGACCAGCCTGAGAAACATAGCAAAACCCCATCTCCACTAAAAATACAAAATTAGCTGGGTGTGGTGGCACACTCCTGTAATCCCAGCTACTCGGGTGGCTGAGGCAGGAGAATCGCTTGAACCCAGGAGGCTGAGGTTGCAGGGAGTCAAGATCGCACGACTGCACTCCAGCCTGGGCAACAGACAGAGGCTCTGTCTCTAAATATATATATAAAATATAATATATAAATATATATAAATATATATAAATATATATAAATATATAAATATATATATAAATATATACAAATATATATAAATATATATAAATATATACAAATATATATAAATATATACAAATATATATAAATATATATAAATATATACAAATATATATAAATATATATATAAATATATATATGTGAGATGGTGGATTCCACATTAAGAATTAAGCAATAGCATTACTAAATAATTCACAGGCAAGACGTTCATGTGCTAACAGTATCACTGATGTGAATTTTATAAAATTAAGACCTTTAACATGTAGTAGAATATTTACAACTCTTTGGGATGCAATAGGAGGTACCCATGAACAATACTTTGATTCACTTAAATTTCTCTGATCGTCTCAAGGTAAAATACTTTTAAAAGAGCTGTAAACTGGCCAGGCGTGGTGGCTCACACCTATAATCCCAGCGCTCTGGGAGGCTGAGGCGGGCAGATCACGAGGTCAGGAGTTCAAGACCAGCCTGGCCAACATAGTGAATCCCTGTCTCTACTAAAAGTACAAAAATTAGCTGGGCATGGTGGCGGGCACCTGTAGTCCCAGCTACTTGGGAGGCTGAGGCAGGAGAATCACTTGAACCCGGGAGGCGATGGTTGCAGTGAGCCGAGATCACGCCACTGCACTCCAGCTGGGGTTGGGGGGGTGGGGGGAGCGGGTGGACACAGAAAGACTCTTGTCTCAAAAAAAAAAAAAAAAAAGCTGTAAACTTAAATGTGAATTTTATGTGTATTTTTTGCACAAAGAGCAAGTATTCCACATTTTCTGACCTTTCTGAGATTGTAAATGGCCACTAGTAAACTTCAAAGAAATAAATACATCTTATTTGAATTTTCAGAGTGAAAGTTATAGTTCATCACTGAGACAGAAAGGAACTACTTTCGGAGACTTATAGTATGAAGAGTGCATATAAAAATGGTTATTTGGAAATATTTTCATCATTATATGACTATGTTGCCAAAAACTATTAATAGTGTGACACCTACAAACACTTTCACATCTATACAACTAAAAAACTTGTAAGCACATTTTTCTAACTTGATTTAAATCTTTGAAAGAATTTCAATAAGCTTCGAACCTATTTGTTTTTTATGTGTTTTTGTTGTTGTTGTTAGAGACGGGGTCTTGCTCTGTCACCCAGGCTGGAGTTCAGTGCCACAATCATAGCTCACTGTAACCTCGAACTCCAGCCCCTACTTATTAACAAAGTAAATGTGTAGCACCTTCTGATTAACATGCAAAAATGACAGATTCACATCAAGAAAATGGATATTTACCAGCTAGATTTAAATAAAAAAAATTTATCTTTGCAAAATTGGTAAATAGGATTGAAAATTTTAGTAGGTATAGTTTTCTTTCCATCTGAATCTGCTTCTCTAGAAGGTATCTTTTTCAGCTCTAATAGCCCTTAAGACCAAATATTGAAATAAACTGAAATTAGAACCAGAATTTTGAATCATTCAAAAGGTGTTAAAATAAGGTTTTCAAAAATAGTAAATGTACAAAAAATTTCATTTAAAAAATATTGCTTTTTGAAAAAGTCCATTATAAATTATATATAACATATTCTACTGCAACATCATCTCATGCTGCTCTTGATCATATTGCTCTTTTTAAAAATGAGTATATGACACTTATATATGTATAAAATATATATAAACAAATATAATTATATTTCATATATTCTATTTCAACATTATCTCATACTTCTTGTGTGTATATTTTATAATGTGTATGTTATTACTCAGAAAAATTTATTATTACTTTAAGCATATAAATAAACATATTTTGGGGTAGGTGCTTACAGGGATTGGAAACTACCATTAAAGGGCAGGAGGTCTACGACCATCCAGGAATAGGGAAGAAGACAACCATAAAAAGCAAACAAGAGAGCACTAAGAAGGAAAAGTAGCACAGACAATGCGACACACACACACATGGACTGCCCAACACAACGCAATGCAGTAATAGAAAACTTGTTCTGGGATAATCCAAGCCTGAGACAATGCTAAGGGGACAGAATCTCAGCAGCAAACAGCAACCAACATAAAAACAAGCAAGTGCACAGCACAGGCAGGGCAATATTCAAACTGGTTCATTCCTTCATCAAGAATTTATTGGTTCTTAGGCATTCCTGAAGAAGAATTAGGAAGGAGGCTTACCCTCATAGCCATCAAAACTTAAAACTATGAGAACTAAAGCAATGTGGGGCTGGTGCTAAGACAGAAAAACACAACAAAGGGACAACGAAGTAAGCCAGCAAACAGATTCACATATATTGGAGAACTTAATCTATAACAGACATAAAGTTAAATATTCAATAAATGTTGCTGGAATAACTAAAAAAAAAAGAATTTCTTGGCTCTTTATTTTGTGTGTCTGTGGTAGATACTGGAAAAAACCATGAACTTGGCAGAGAATTTGCCTTTGAGGAGATCGTAGGGTAGTGAAGAAATTAGGCATGTAAACATATGACTAAAGAGCAGTGTGATCAATTGAATTTCAATGATCTCTGCAAGAAAAAAAAAAAAAATTGGGACCAGGAACTGTCTGCAGCAAGACACTCATCCCTAGACACATTTATCAATCCCCTAGTTAGTAAGACTTTGTGATTAAGTGTATAATGCTCTTGACTAGAACTTTATATAGTTTACTTTCTAATTAAATTAAGCACAGTTCTATAGTATATATAGCAAACACAGACCTATGTTGGGGCCCTGATATATTTCCAATTTGCCAATATTTGAAAGTGTTTTTGTTCAGATCTAGTTGCTATTTCTCTTCTACTCAGATGGTCCCCTCCTCTGAGACGCTCATCATTCTTGCTTCATGTTAGCCTGTACTGAAGTGCTTGCCTCCTGAGTCTAAGGCCTTGTCTTCAGCCTCTGTGTATGCCCTAATCAGAGTTACAATGTTGTCACCACCTACATCATAGGGGCATTTTCTCCCTTCCAATATCCCCTGCACAAAGACTACTGTGCATTACTGATCATTAGGGAGTGCTTCTCTTTTCAGGCCAGAGACCCTGTGGCCCTCTGACTTTCCTGAATCTCAGCACCCTGCATTTTCTGGCCAGTTAACTCGGCATTCTGTCTGCACTTGAGGAGCTGGTAGAGTGGTTTTTAAATGCTCTCATTTAATAGAAGAATAACATAGACTACGTTCAACAATGCCAAACTTTCTAGATCTGCAGCAGGTCAGGAATTTTACTGCTCTACCATTTCAGACCAACAGTCACGTCAGCTACATTAACATTCACTTTAACCTTATAGTCGAAATAATAACAATATTTTTAACCAGTACAATAATGTGACTTCATAGCTTGTGAGAATTCGGTTTCCTTCCCTTTTCTCATCATACATATTATATTGTACAAATCCATATTCAGCCTGATATTTTTCAAATGTTTTTACTTTTCCACATAAAACATCAAATCTATGCTATTATCCAAAGAATAATGGATGAGTATTTTGAATGAAACACTTCCAATGTATTCAATTATTTCATTAAAAAATTATCTCTCACACACACACACTATATGTCTAGTTGTCTACTAAGCATAAGAAGTATAAAGATCACTTCTCTTCTTTGGAGCTCACAGTATGGTGAAGGGGACAGATATGACAACAAATAATTTGATACGTAAGACAACATGATAAGCAGATCAATGGCCAAGGCCATTCAGACAAGGGAAGGAACACTCACTCTGCTTGGGAAAGTAGCAGAGGACTTCACAGAAGAGGTGATGCTAGGGCTGAGTCTTCAAGGGAAAACAGTCTTCTAGATGAACAAAAGAAAGAGCATTTCAGACAGAGAGAAATGCATGCTTACTATGTGCAAAGAGCAGAAGAAGCCTGCAGTGCTCAGTCAGTGTTACAGAAGGAGAATATAAGAGTTGGGAGAGAAGAGGCTAGAAAAAGTAGATGAGGAGACCTCTCTTAAGGAGCTTTGTATACAACAGAAGCCATCTGTTTGCTACCCAGGAGGCTCTGAACAGCCACTGGAAGACCTTAATCAGGGGTGCTGCATGATTAGATTCGTGTTTTCTAAGATCAGTTTGACTGCAGCTTGAGAAATATACTGGAAGAGGCAAGATGGAAGCCAAGGGAAGCAGGTGTGACACTCTCGCCTAGTCCAGCTTAGAAATGCTAAAAGGCTGGACAAAAGGAGTGACAGGGCAATTGAAAGGAGAGAATAGATTTAAGAGGCATTTCAGAGGCAAAATCAACAAGACCTGGCGACAGGATGGACATGGGGTGTGAGTAAGAGAGCCATGTCTATTAAGACTCCTGGGTTTCTGGAGATGACCAAATCCTCCCCACAACAAAATTGTTGCTCCCTAGCTGTGTTGCCATCTGCCAACTTTCAACCCACAGCAAATTTCATTTCCAAAGCAGAAACCATAAGTAAACAGAAATAATTTCTAACTTATAAGATACCAGATCTTAAAACTCATTAGGGGCTGATACATGCAGTGATGGTAACCAATCAGTGGAGTGAAAATATTTAAATCATAAAAGGTTTCCCTCCACTAACCACCAAAAGCTACAAAGTGTCCAACATAAAATTCTAGAGTGGGTAAAGGAAGTCATGATGAAGTGAGATAATATTCTTAGGGAATTCTGTATCCAAAGCAAATATCAACAAATAAATTAACAGTCCCCAAGTCTCCATGAGCCTGCCAGGACCGACCAGGTCATGACAGGACATAATGAAATACAGTGTCCACTCCCAGCGAGTTTACCTTCCTCTCACACTCAGTCGGAGCACAGTTCCTGATAAATATTTAGCTTAAATTGCAAAGTAGACAGATCAACTTGTCACATTAACACCAGGAAGCTGAAAATCACAGGCTGATAGCCTCCATTTTAATTAATATTCTACTATTCACACTTCTATTGGTTTTTAAAGATGGTTTTATATAAGGTATTTCATAATTACAATTTTAAAATGCAGTCTGTATTCACATTAATGTACAATTTCAACTAATTTTTGACAAGGGAAAAATACACATACTTTGCTTTACTCTCATATAAAACACTGATTATTTGGCTGTAGTAATCCAGATTTAAGATGTTGACGAGTCTTCGTAAAGGACTTCATCTACCTTCATGTCGTTTTCATTCACTGGGACCTGGAGACAAATCTGTTCTTTGAAAGCCAACGCCAGGGTGTAGGGCTTCACTTCCTGATGCTGCAAACAGCGCTTCAAATAGGCATCATAGTAGCCCTTGCCCCTCCCCAGTCGGTTGCCATGTTTGTCAAACCCAAGGCCTGGCATGAAGATGAGATCAAGTCCCCCTGTGGAAAAGAGGAACAAATTTAAGAGGATTAATTGTTTCTGAAAGATCATTTCAGGATGTGTTTTTTGTTTTGTAATGACATCTATTCTTTCTCTGATTTCTAAAAACAATGTGTGACCATTAATATCCAAAAAGCACAGAGTTGGACAAAAAAGGAAATAAAACTTACTCAGCAACTCAGTTAAGTCTCTTATTCATCCTCAACAGATCTTTTACATATATCTGTACAAAAGTGCCAGATTCCCAGGCCTCATTCATAACTAGTTAAATCAAGAGAATCTCCAGGGGGCCCTCTTTTTTCTAGCATCCTGGTGATTCTCCATACCTGTCAGGTTTGGAAATCAATGCCCCAGGATAATGACAGTTGGAGGGCAGGAGAGGGTCAAGGAGGAGCCATAAAGGACAGAGCTGTTTCTCAGGGTCAGTGAGCAGAAAGAGAGTCCACTGCCAGGCATACCAAGCAGTTCAGACAGCCTACTCCCTCCTCATTTCCCCTCCCATTGGAGAGGCAAGGCCAGGCTGCCAGGCTTCCCCAGACTCATGTGAGAGCAGGCTTTGACCTACTCAGGGAAAGGTACAAGATGGGGACCCACAACTAGTCCTCTGGCTAGAACCCTCTCAAGTAACACGAAGACCAGAACTGGCTATGACATTATCAGGACAGAATGCTGGAGCTCAGGGTGGGAGGCAGGGTCCTGGAGGCTATAAAAACCCAACTGCAGTAAGGTTGTGTGGGGATTCCCATGAAGATGGCAATAAAGGTCACTAGGTGAAGGACCTCCATGAGGGAATGGTACTCCAGCCTCTGGCAAGAAACATGGGGTACCAGTGTCAGCATAAGAGCCACATTACATGTCAAACCCAGTGGTCCGCCCTGTGGCCTCCTTATACTGAGTCTTGGCCTCCTGACAGCTGTCCTAGGGGCTTCTGGGTGACCTATAGCTTAGTCGTGGACTAACCATTCATATAGCATTTGCTGGCAAGATATACCAGGGTTGGAAGCCATGAATTCTCCAGAACAGCGTGTTCAGAGTAGAGAAGATCAGATTGCCAACATGGCTGGCCCCCGCTATCAGCAGATATTCTGACTACCTGCAGAACTGTGAGGTGAACTCAGCTTCTCTCTGGCTCCCAGCATATACCTGGTCACCCCTGCCTGCCAAAATCCATCAAAGCATGCCTCAGATTACAGTAATGACCTTCCCCTGTAAACCTGCCTGTCTATTCCAATCCCAACTTGCTAAAAAGGTCCTGGTCACTGACCCTTGTCTTTCCTCCCTGTCCCTGTCCAGCTCATTTGTCCCTCTTGGGATTGACAGTGGACTGTGAATTTGGACTTTACTCCCCGTGTCCTCTTTCTGTTGCCAGAGCACCATCAGGCTTGAAGTTCAGTTCTGTCTTCTATACCTAGAACACACAATGCGCAAACGTTTCTAAGGATTCCTGCCTCTTTACAGTACGGCAAGGTGCTCTGTAAGGTCCTCTGGAGGACACACAGTCTCTTCCCTTCATGAGATGGCAGTTCAGTTAGTACAAAATATAACCGCATGTAATATCCATTCCAATGCACGGCAGCAGCCTCTGCCAAAGGCCCCAAAAGCAACAGAGACAAATACTAGAGACCCCAGCAGGGTGAGAGCAAACGCTGGGTGGTCAGGGAAGAATTCACAGAAAACTCAACTTGACCTGGATTTTTAAGATGTGTCAGAGTTGGGTCTAAGTATCTTTCAGAAACCAAAAGAAGGGTAGCAAGAGCCAAGTGAGGGAGTAGGGAGTGGGAAGCAGTTTACTTGCTTGGACAGAAGGATCAAGCTGAGGAGTAGCAGAAGACATGAGTGTAGAGTTCACCAGGTACAGGCATGGAGATTTGGGGTCAAAGGCACAGAGACCCCCTAGAACACAATAGCAAAAAACCAAATAACCCAAATAAAAACTGGGCAAAAGACTTAAACAGGACGGGCACGGTGGCTCATGCTTGCAATCCCAGCACTTTGGGAGGTAGAGGTGGGTGGAGATAGAGATCATCCTGGCTAACACTGTGAAATCCCATCTCTACTAAAAATACAAAATATTAGCCGGGCATGGTGGAGGGCACCTGTAGTCCCAGCTACTCGGGAGGCTGAGACAGGAGAATGGCGTGAACCCAGGAGGTGGAGCTATTGCGCCACTGCACTCCAGCCTGGGCGACAGAGTAAGACTCCATCTCAAAAAAAAAAAAAAAAAAGACTTAAACAGACATTTGTCCAAAGAAGACATACAAATGGCCAGCAGGCATATGAAAATATACTCAACATTACTGATCATCAGGGAAATACAAATCAAAACTTCAATGAAATACCACCCCACATTCATGAGGATGTCCAATATCCAAAAAATAGAAAACCACAAATGTTGGCAAGGATGTGGAGAAATTAGAACCCTTGTACACTGCTGGTGGGGGGTGTAAAATAATGCAGCCATTAAAGAAAAGAGTATATGGGTTCCTCAACAAATTAAAAGTAGAACTACCATATGGCCCAGCAATCCCACTTCTGGGTATTTATCCAAAAGGATTGAAGTCAGGGTCTTAAAGAGATATTTGCACTCCCACGTTCATTGCACCATTATTCCCAAGTGCCAAGATACGGAAACAAGTATGCATCGATGGATGAATGAACAAACCAAATGTGGTACATACATTTAATGAATATTATTCAGCCATATCAAAGAAGGAAATTCTGCAATATGCAACCCATGGATAAGCCTGGAGGATATTATGCCAAGTGAAATAAGTCAGTCACAAAAAGACAAATATTTCATGATGCCACTTACATGTGGTATCTAGAGTAGTCAAAATCTTAGAAACAGAAAGTAGAATGATGGTTACCAGGCGCAGGAGAAAGGGGGAGACAGAGAGTTGCCATTCAGTGGATACAGAGTTTCAGGCATGGAAGATGAAGAAGTTCTAGAGATCTGCTGTACAGCTGTGCTTACAGTTAACAATACTTTCCCAGACACTTACAACCTTTAGGAGGGTAGATCTCACACTATATGTTATTTACCACAATAAAAAATTTAAAAAAGCAAAGAGACCAAAAGAGAAGACAGGAGAATAGTCAGGATTCCCACCAGAGTCAATACACAAGAAAGAAAAGGCAGAATTTTGGAACATCCACATTTAGGCAGTTGGAGGAAAAGAAAGAAGAAATGAAACAGAAATAAGAAAACAACGTTGTCAAATCCCTTGAGTGAGAGTTAATCTGCTCCCTCTTTTCTTGTTACTCCTGTACTTTGATCACAGCTCTCACTGAAGTCTACCTTGTACCACAGTTAATGGTACAGTCTCTGTCTCCCTCACCGGACAGAAAATTTCTTTGAGGGCCATAATTTTTCCAAGTCGTCTTTCATCCTTGGATTTTAATAGAATTTTAGGCCAAAGAAACCCTGAAAAATGAATATTTTGCCTACAGAATGGATCAATCCTAGCATGACATCCCCTATTTTAATAATTCCGAAGTACATAAATTTGGCTCAAAGAGGCAAAAAATAATAATAATAATAAAAATATAACTTTGTATAGGCTGCTTTTTCAAAATGAGTTTTACATTTGAGAAGCAAGACGAGAATGGTTTTGGATTCCCAGGTAACTAAGGCTCGGAAAGAGCCCTTCCTAGGTGGAGGTCCTTACATCGTACACGTGGTGTTGTTATTGTAGCCCTGCCCACAGAACTGTTCCTGCTGCTCCCTTCAACCATGGGGATCACAGGTTGCTCCTGGCCTCAGGTCCTTAAGATATACTTTCTAGTCTGCTCCCACTTCTGCTACTTGTTAAATCCAAGTGTTTTCCCTGAAACACATCGTGTATTCTTCACTTATTTGTTGTCACCCTTGAAGCTCTTCCTGTGCCTTACCACCATCCCCACATGCATCACCCACCCCACACACACTCCTGGGGCTCCTCACACTTTGGGAACACTATGCTGGATGTTTTTCCTCCTCAAAGGTGACAGCTCAGTGGGGCTTAAAAATCATGCAGAGGCTCAACAAGCTTCCCTCACACACACTGGTCCCACTAATAGAGGTAGACACGGGAGACACCTTCACACACTACAAGGTCAGAATTCAATAGGGGAGACAGAAGAAAAACCTTAGTCCGTGCACAGTTCTTCATATGCCTCTGGCATCGCCCTGTTTTCAAATCACCAAGGGCTCATTAATAGCATCCACTGACAATGCAATGTGCAAGAGCCAACCTGCTCTGATTTTGTTTAATCCTGTGTGCACTTGCTTCACATTCTGTACTAGTGGGCACAGAGCTCTCTAGATGTCATAAGATTGTTCTGCAGAGTCATGGTTTGTTGAGTGTTTTTCTCCAGGCTTCGCTGGCTTTCCAATGTGATCTTGCATTCCAAAACTGCAAAGCTAACCTTTGGAAAACTCACCCAACCCCACACACTGCATTTATTTGCTCAAAAACATCTTCTGTCTTTTCATTTGGTGCTGGCTCTGAAACGGTAGTGCCCTCTGGAAGCAGTCTGATGTGGTGATTAGGGGCATGGGCCCTCAGGCTATTTCTTAGCTGTGTGATCACAGGCAAGCTACTGCAATCTCTGTGCTTCCATTTGTTTTCTCATCTGTAAAATGGAGCTGGTCATGAAAACTGTATTAGATAATGCAACATATCTGTTCACAACAATTATATTTATTAGGATAACTTTCTATTTTTTTAAAAAGAAATCTCAGGCACTATTTCTTGAACCAGGTAGCAGGGAAAGGGGTATAGTTTCTCCAATATTTCAAGTATTTTTTGACCAGAGCTTTTACAATCTTACCTTAGAACTGGCTCTTACATGTTCTCTCAGCAAAGAGGTTCAGCAGAGCCAAAAAAAAGAGGAAGAAAACCAGGGGAGAATGAGGTTATAGAATGCAGATTAGCACATTTTTCCTACAAAGGACCAGAGAGTAAATAATTTAGGCTTTGCAGGCCTTAGGGTCTCTGTTAGAACATAACTCTGCTGTGTAGTATGAAAGCAACCAAAGACAAATGTAAATGAATGAGTGTGGCTGTGTTCTGATAAAATGTTATTTACAAAAACAGGTGGAGGGCCAGATTTGGCCCGTGGGGCTGCAATGTGATAACTCCCATCATAGAACATAAGGAAAGAGAATTTCAGGGAGAGAGAAGTAGACGCAGTGTCAAATGTGGCAGAATGGACAAGTAAGGTAAGGACACAAAAATATCTATTAGATATGGCAACTAGGGAATCACCAGGGCAAGGATAATATAAGTGGAGAGATGGGGACAGACGCTGAGCTGCAGAATCTTCGTTGACCAGGAAAAAAGCCTAGGTAGTAGGCCTTGAAAAAAAATGAAGAAGTAAGATTCTATAAATGCCTCTACTTCCTGAGACAGAAGTATTAGGCTCTGAGGATTCAGTTCACCGTCACAAAACATTCTTATTAATTCTGGCAGCGAGGCAGCCTGGGCTCCTGTCACCTCCTAAGATGTCCTGAACTCAGACTCCCTGTCCTGAGCTTTTCAGAATATAATCAGTTCAGCTAGTGGACTGTCTTTACTGTAATACTGAAGAGAAAGCTGAAAATAAGTGTTAGAGCCCACGAGGTATGTGGGCACCTTCCTACCTGCACACCTTTGCTCCTGCGACACCGTTCTTCATTCCTGTAAAGGCTTTCTACTCTTTTTGTTAACTTATTTATCATAACAACCAGAATATCACAAATCTTAAACTTCCATTGAGTCCTCCCAGTCCATGCAGTTTGGTGTGACCAGCTCTTATCCTATACTGTAAGAATGCCTGTGGTCCATTAAGCAGTAGGAATCCTCCTCCCTTTCTTCTAGGAACAGAGCTTTTGTCTTTCCCCAGAGAATTTGAGCTCAGTTCTGTTTACCGTGAAAAAAAGAATGACAGTTAAGGATGTAAGGGATATAATGAGTAGTCCCCTTGCTGTATTTATTTTAGCTTCCTGACTATATCCAAAGAGTGACTTGTTCAGATTATCCCATGAGACACCTAACTCTTAACCGAAGTCCTGCTTCTAGAAGAGAGGGAGAGCACAGAAACTAACATTTGTAAAGTGCCTACAATGTGTCAGGCAAGATGGCATATCCTGGAAAGAGAAGGCTGAATAAAACCAGCTGGTCACTACATCTACCTAGAGAGGCAGGAGGGTGGGAACTATTATCCCCATTTCACAAAAGAATAAACTGATGCTCAGAGAGGTCAAATTACTCCCTAAAGTCATTCAACTCATAAGAGACTCAACTCATAAGAGACTCAGCTCATAAGAGGTGAAGCTGAGGGCTTACTGCTCCAGATGGATAATATACATGGCTCCTATTACCAAAAGATACAAATGAGATTAAGTAAAGATATGGAGGAAACACAACAAGGCCAAGCATCTTAGAGGTAGTACAGGAGAGGGGTTAAGTGTGTAGGATTCTAGACAGGCTGCCTGGGTCTGAATCCAGCACTACCACTTATTAGCTATGAAACATCATCAAAATTACCTTCACCTAAAATCTAGAATAGATAAGCATATTATGATGTAAAGAATCTCTAAGCTATTAATACCAAATGTCAACTTAATCAACTGCTGCATGCCTACTCCTCAGGCCACATGGGTGATTACAGAGAAACACAGGCACTTCCATCAAACATGCTTCTAAAACACAAAGAAGCTGAAATTCTAAAATAAAATACAGAACCAATAATTCATGATAGCTCTTGAGGCAGAACTGTCAAAAATCAATACCATGTGTTTTGAACTCATTATGATTGCCTTAGAAAGAACAGACTGAAGCACAACCTCCTTGAATCACTCTTCATATAAAACAGTACAGCACATACAAGGTAATAAACAAAACCATTTACATGACTGCAGTAATAAAATATATTCAACTTCTGATTATATATAAAAATTGGGTTTTTAAAAAACATGGTTCCCTGCAAATCTATAACATACTCAAGGAGGAGTTAACTGAGCCACCTATTATAGACTGTTAATTTTTAAAAATTACATTGTAAACATACCTTCACTCTTTCTGCTATGAATGTTCACAACCTATTTTGGCCATCTGGGAATATTCACACTGAATCAAACACACTGTAGTAAGAATCATCTATTAAAGACATGATCACCATAATTGATCACTTCTGCATTGTTACTATAAAATTCTTTCTTTTAACACAGATACTAACATTTGCACCAGAATACAGTGACTACATTTGTCACAAAAGCATTAGAAATAAGTACCAACACCATGTAAGGTTCTCCTAGTATCCCTGGGTGACACAGGTCATTCTGCTAATCAGTTAATGAGGTATTCAGAATATAAGACAATCTGTGTGCGTCTTATATTTAAAACCTAAGTGTATTATGGGTTCAAGGCTTTCGCTCAACCTTATGAACACTATGTGTTTAAACGAAGGAAGTAGGAGGTGACAGGAATTTAGACTCTTCTAAGTAAAGCTGAAAAAGCAAATAAGAAATGTGGATAATATTTAGTGACTTGGCTGCTGAAGATCTCATAGCAGCACTCTCCTCCTACCTAATCCAAAGAGCCTAGAAAAATATCAAGGACAAGAGGCCAGAAGTCAAGATAAAATGGGTTATAGAAACCAATCCTTCTACCCATAATACAGGTTCACCCCTATAAGGATATTTCAGGAAGGATACGAAAGAAGAGTGGCTACCTCTGAAACAAAGTATTAAAGAACAGGAGACTTGGATGAGAAGACTATTTTACACTTTCATAGTACTATTCTATACGGTTTACATTTTTATCATGCACATATGGAACCAAATTTTTAAAAATATCATCCTTACATTTTTTAAATATAAACATCAAGGACAAGAGCCTTGGAGGCAGTCCTGCACAGCAGTTATCAGTGCAGGCTTTTACAGAGACTGCCTGGGTTTGAATCCCATAACTACCATTACTAGCTAAGAAACATCAGTAAAGTTACTGAAATTCTCTTTGAAACCCAATTTCTTCTCCTTCAGATAAAAATAATGCTATCTATTTTAGAGGGACTACATAAAGGAGGTAAAACTCTAGTAAGTGTTCAATAAATTCTAGCCGTATTATACTTGGGGATATGAATAATGCCTATCCTCTTTCTGTTGACTCTGAAAGTTATTTCTTGAGTCATAATACTAACACTACAAGAGCTATCATGCAAATTTCCTATCAGCCCAAACCATGTGCAAGGGTGGGCCTAGCTCTCTACTGCCACCTCCTGTCAGCTAAAAACATGCAGGTGAGAGCGGTCCATAAGAAACTGCTCAAGCCTTAGGCAGAACAGGAGCCGTGATGGCTCACTGAAATAAACACACAGTCTCCAAAACAGGTGTGATAGGAAAGCATTCCTCTGTTAGAAATAGCCTTTCTCTTTAAAAGGCTCCTTTGAGGTGTATCTGTTTACAAACCAAGAAAAATGAAGTTGCTCTTTTATAATTTCTTTCAGCACATTCAGCTGTGTGCTAGACACTGTGCTAAGCTCTTTGCAAACATGACCTAATTTAATCTTCCCAACAATTCTGTGAGGTATATATTGTTATCCCGTTTTCAAATTGGAAAACCAAGATGATGTAATTTGCCCAAAGTCATACAGCTAGGAAATGCAGGCCTGGGAATGTGAATGGTAGAGTAGCTCTAGTGAAGTGTGGAAGCTCTTTGTTCTTTCCCTACAAAATTAAAGCAGACTGGGAGAGCTCTGCTTATTTGCCTTGGTGGTGGAATCAGTCAAAATGGATGCAGCGTCTGTACCAGTCAGGTCAGGGCCATGGTGGGGGACAGATGGCACACTCAAACTAGGGAAACTAGAAAAGATTAATAAAGAGATGGAGATGCTTAGAGAAAGCAAGAGAGATGGTACAGTCCCTGGGGTAGCTGACTGTACCATCAACTTGGCCTGAAGGTGCAAGGGGCAGGGCTGGGGAGGGCATGGTTAAGAACCCGCAGAGCTGCGATGAGAAGGCTGCCTGACTGGAGTGTGGATGTGCACTGGGGGCGAGGGGTAACACCCTGCAGCCTCTGGTCTTCATTGCTGCCTGCTGATGTAGTCCACAGAGGCTGGTCTTCCCTGCCACTAAGCAAGTAGAAAAGATAGACAGTGGATCTAGAGGAGGCCAACCAAAATCACCTAGCAAAAGACCGAAATATGGTTATTATCAGTGGTTACTCCTGGCTTGGAGATTTGGGCTTTTTTAAAATTTATTCTTTATGTCTTATCTTTATAAGAACAAAGCTATTTTCCTTTAGAAAAAAATATTTTTATCAATACTCAGAAAAATTTCCAGTCTTCTTTTTGAAGATGTACTTCAAACATGCTATTTTCTTAAGTATGTTTTTTATATCTTAAGCCTACTACGTTGTCTAGAAAATAACTCCCAAATCATGTCAACAGATAATAGTAATTTGATTTACATTATTTTCTTAGTCAACATCATCATCACTATCACCATAAATAACTACAATTGTATATGAAAGAAGCAAGCTAGGTTGCTGCAGACTGAAAAGTGGGAATGGTGTCCCAATATTTTACCACTGGGGTTTGCAAACTGTAGCCTGCAAGTCAAATCTGGTCCACTGTATGATTTTGTAAATGAAGTTTCAATAGGACACAGCCATGCTCTGTCTTCACACTAAAACAGCAGAATTGAATCACTGCAACAGACACTGTATGGACTACAGAGCCCCAGATATTTACTATCTGGCCCTCTGCAGAAAAAGTACCCTGCCAATCCCTACTTTACAGCTTCTGCCATAAAGTTTTTAACAAAAAAAAAATCTATACATCAGCTTATCCTATCTTAGCAGATATTGACGAAAATAAATCTTACTGGAAAAAAATATAATTTAAACTCTCTTTACTGCAGATATGTAAAAATGCTCTGCAGAAAATAGGATCCACATCAGCAGTAGCTTAATATAAATGGCATTTCTAAATATTATATTGATTTGGCATCTGAGTTGTTGATAATCAGATGGACCTAAAAATGAAATGGAGAAGACATTAGAACTTCCTATGATTTTTCACTAACTGTAGGCAACCTCTGCTTGTCTGATTTAACTCATCTGTAAAATGGGTGGATGGAACTTTTCAATAACTTTTTTATTAACTTTCATTCTAGGTTCAGGGGTACATGTGCAGGTTTGTTATACAAGTAAACTCATGTCACACGGGTTTGGTGTACAGATTATTTCATCACCCAGGTACTAAGTATAGTACCCAATAGGTACTTTTTCTGATCCTTTTCCTTCTCCCACTCCCCATCCTCAAGGAGGCCTCAGTGTCTGCTGTTCCCCTCTTAGTTCCATGTGTTCTCATCATTCAGCTCCCACTTAATAAGTGAGAATACGCGGTATTTGGTTTTCTGTTCTTCTGTTGGTTTGCTTAGGATAATAGCCTCCAGCTCCATCCATGTTGCCACAAAGGACATGATCTCACTCTTTTTTATAACTGCATAATATTCTATAGTATATATGTACCATATTTTCTTTATTCAGTCCACTATTGATGGGCATTTAGGCTGATTCCATGTCTTTGCTATTATAAATAGTGCTGCAATGAACATATGTAAGTATGTGTCTTTATGGTTGAACGATTTATATTCCTTTGGGTATAGACTCAATACTGGGATTGCTGGGTTGAATGGTAATTCTGTCTTTAGTTCTTTATGGGATCGTCACATTGCTTCCCACAATGGCTGAACTAATTTACACTTCCACCAGCAATGCATAAGCGTTCCCTTTTCTCCACAATCTCACCAGCATTTGTTATTTTTTGACTTTTTAACAATAGCCATTCTGACTGGTATGAGATGGTAGCTCACTGTGGTTTTGACTTGTATTTCTCTTATGATGAAAAAATTTGAGCATTTTTTCATATGCTTGTCGGCCATGTATATGTCTTCTTTCGAAAAGTATCTGTACATGTCTTTGCCTACTTTTTTAATGTGTTTGTTTTCTTCTTGTAAATTTGTTTAAGTTATTTATAGATTCAATATCTCAGATCTCTTTAGAATCAAAGCTTAGTGACTCTGAGAATTTAAGGACAATACCTTGTTTATCTGTGTGATTCAATCAAGAAATAAATTAAGCCAGTCACACAAAAAAAAAAAAAATTATATGATCCTAATTAAATGAAGTCTTGAAAGTAGTAAAACTCATAGAATCAGAAAGTAGAAAGGTGGTTACCAGAGGCTGAAGAAAGGGGGGAAAGAGGAACTGTTTAATGGGTATAGAGTTTCAGATATGCAATATGAAAAATTCTGGAGATCTGTTGCACAGCAATGTGAATATACTTAACACTCCTGAACTGTACCTTTAAAATGGTTAAGACAGTAAATTTTGTTACGTGTTTCCTTACCACAACAAAAAAAGAAAGAAAGAAATTAGGCATTGAGGGAAGAGTCTAGAGGGCAGTCCATCCTATGCTCACATTCATGTGAGGGTGTACTCAAGAAAGAAAAGTCTAGCTCACTCTTAAAAGCAGTGAAGAACAATTTCTTCAGATACAGAAATACAAGGGTGTTTTGGAGCTATTTCTATTTTTCTCCGTTTTTAGAAGATGAGCTCTCAAAGTCACTTTTTTTTTTTTGAGACAGAGTTTCGCTCTTGTTGCCCAGGTTGGAGTGCAGTGCGCAATCTCGGTTCACTGCAACCTCCGCCTCCTGGGTTCAAGCCATTCTCCTGCCTCAGCCTCCCAAGTAGCTGGGATTACAGGCATGTGCCACCACACTCAGCTAATTTTTGTATTTTTTTAGTAGAGACGGGGTTTCATCATGTTGGCCAGGCTGGTCTCGAACTCCTGATCCTCAGGTGATCCACTCACCTGGGCCTCCCAAAGTGCTGCGATTACAGGCATGAGCCACCGTGCCTGGCCCACTATTCTTAATTAATTATTGCACAGTATGATTTCCAAGCCTTAAGAGTTTAGTAAAATGGAAACTTCTGCCTGTCTTTCACCATTTTTTTACTGAGCTGTTAAATGAGCACTTGAAAGTCCTGCAACCTCTCTGGTTCAGTATATTTAACTAAAATAAAATTACATGGTATATTTTATTTCTTCAGCTTGCTCTCTTCTTGCATGCCTAAGAGGACTCATAGCCCAGCTAATATGAGCCTTGTGCCATCTAGAACAAATTCTATTACAGCAAGTCTATGATAAAGTAAGCTATTACTTTGAAATAATAGTACCTGGATTTTATATAAGGTCCTTTTCCAGTGAGTTCCAAGTGCCTTTTCACGCAACTAGCCTTGTTATCTGCTTCAGTAAGTCCTCTTCTGGTGGGGGAGAAACTTGCTCTTAAAACCCAAAATCCAGCTGGGCACAGTGGCTCACGCCTGTAATCCCAGCACTTTCGGAGGCCGAGGCAGGCTGATCACGAGGTCAGGAGTTCCAGACCAGCCTGACCAACATGGTGAAACTCCCGTCTCTACTAAAAATACAAAAATTAGCCAGGCGTGGTGGCACGTGCCTGTAATCCCAGCTACTCAGGAGGCTGAGAGAGGAGAATTGCTTGAACCCAGGAAGCAGAGGTTGCAGTGAGCCAAGATCGCGCCACTGCACTCCAGCCTGGGTGACAGAGCGAGACTCCATCTCAAAAAAAAGTAAAAATAAAAATAATCCTCTCTAAAACCTAAAACAGCTTTACAGGAAAAAAGCAGAAAAAAGTTTCAATCAAAATTTAATGGATCCAAATCAATAAATAGTCATTACTAATGACTCACTTTATGGAAGGCCCTGCCCAGGGAACTATAGATAACACGGAGATAAGTTACTATCCATGCCCTCTAGGACCTAACAACCTGGTCAGCTAAAAATGCATATAATCAGTTGTCTGTAAAGAGATAATTAAATAATGGTAATAAGGGGTAGAATAATGTAAGTTCCAAGGTAATAGGTACAAAGGAAGGAAATTGTACTCCCTTGAGAAGGGAGTTAAACACAGGAAAACCTCACTAGGGAGGTGGCCTATTGTATCAACCATGAAAGGATGAGTATTTTAGAGAGGAAAAGTCTTTTGGAAACAAGAACACCTGGGTTTTAGCCCTCTGTTTGACTGTGACTTCGGACAAGTCATTTCCCACCTAGGCCTGTTCTCTTATCTACAAAATGAAAAACTGAGTTAGATGATCTTCAAATCCCTTCCAATTCAGATAATCCCCTATGTGCCAATTAAATAACTAAAGGATATAGAAATTGGGAGACTGAAGACAAATCTGTCTCTGTGGACTAATAATAAATTTGTAAAACACTGACATCTGCTGGAAATTAAGAAAACTACTCAATCCATCTCAGCCTTTAAAAACCTAGTCTTGAATACTTTGTTTTGAAAACATGTTATCAAAGATGCAAGTTTCTTATGAAATTAAATCTTCTAATACTCTATTTTATCAAACTTAAGAAAATTGTGAAGAAAATAAATTTAAAATTACTTCAGAAACGTCTGTTTCCATTTGGAAATTTGGGCCTATGCTCCTATGCTTTCCTATATGACAAAAATAACCAGCTTAACAACACAATGGACAAATTTCTATTTGTAAGAACAACAAATATAAACTGATCCGGAATACACTTAACAATATACTTAACAGGACCAGTGCAGTAACAACATGACTAGAAGCAAAAGCATTATTTACAAAGGAACACAGCAAAGTCCTGGAATAAATGGGGAGGCACACCATATTCCTGAAAAAGACTGAATATTGCACAGAAATCCATTTCCCCCAAATTAATCTACAAATTCAACACAATTCCAATCAAGCTCTCAAGGGGATTTTGGAAAAGAAACTAACAAAATCCTTTTAAAGTTAATCTTAAAAAATAAATTTAGAATAGTCAGCTAAATTTTTCAAAGTAGAATAATGGGGCAGGACTCATCCTACCAGGTATTAAAATCCATTGAACAGCCATTATACATCTATATTCATCAAAATACTATGGCACTAGTGCCAAAATAGCCAGATTCCACAGATAGTTTGGAAAAGACAAAAACATCCAGATATACACCCAAACATATGTAAGAATTTTGTTCATGAAAAGGTAGGGAAAGGGTAGATTACTCATTAAATGTGTTTGGACACCTGGCTAACATTTCTTTTTTTTTTTTTTTTTTTTCTGAGACGGAGTCTTGCTCTGTTGCCCAGGCTGGAGTGCAGTGGCACGATCTCGGCTCACTGCAAGCTCCGCCTCCCGGGTTCACGCCATTCTCCTGCCTCAGCCTCTCCGAGTAGCTAGGACTACAGGCGCCCGCCACCACGCCCGGCTAATTTTTTTGTATTTTTAGTAGAGACGGGGTTTCACCGTGGTCTCGATCTCCTGACCTCGTGATCTGCCCGACTCGGCCTCCCAAAGTGCTGGGATTACAAGCGTGAGCCACCGCGCCCGGCCACATTTCTTTATAAAACATATTCTCAGCCGGGCGCAATGGCTCATGCCTGTAATCCCAGCACTTTGGGAGGCCGAGGCGGGCAGATCACCTGAGGTCAGAAGTTCGAGACCAGCTTGGCCAACACGTGAAGCCCCGTCTCTTCTAAAAATACAAAAATTAGCCAGGCATGATGGCGGGAGCCTGTAATCCCAGCTACTCGGGAGATTGAGGCAGGAAAATCACTTGAACCCGGGAGGCAGAGGTTGCAGTGAGCCAAGATTGTGCCACTGCACTCCAGGCTGGATGACAGAGACAGACTACATGTCAAAACAAACAAACAAACAAAAAAACCTTATATTCTCTCCCTGTATACATAGGGATTCAAATAAAAATTCAAAAAGGATTAAGACTTTAATATTTAAAAACACAAAATACTAAGATAAAATGATGATTTATATAAACTCAAGTGAAGTAAGACCTCCTAAAAATAAAGCCAAAGGCAAAAATCCTAAAAGATTAATAAACTTTACTAATAAGATTTTAAGACATCTGTATCCTCCCCCCCCAAAATACAAAAAGTTAAGAAAAAGGTTTAAAAATGAATACAAATTGGCCAGGCGCGGTAGCTCACGCCTGTAATCCTAGCATTTTGGGAGGCCGAGGTGGGCGAATCACGAGGTCAGGAGATGGAGACCATCCTGGCTAACATGGTGAAACCCCGCCTCTACTAAAAATACAAAAAATTAGCCAGGTGTGGTGTCGGGTGCCTGTAGTCTCAGCTACTCGGGAGGCTGGAGGCTGAGGCAGAAGAATGGCGTGAACCCAGGAGGTGGAGCTTGCAGTGAGCAGAGATCGCGCCATTGCACTCCAGCCCGGGTGACAGAGCAAGACTCCATCTCAAAAAAAAAAAAAAATGGATACAAATTATTTGCAGCATACATGACAGACTAATGGTTAATCTTTTAATATATAAAGAATTGTTACCAACCTAGAAGAAAATAAATGAATACCAAGAGAAAGATAAATTCCCGGAAAGAAATGGGGCAAAGAACAGCACTTTACAAAAGATGAATCAGAAAGGTTAAAAACATTTTAGAAAGCTTAGTATATATTTTGAAATTTTCATAAGGAGTGTATTTTAACCATCACAACTTTTAAAAGAAGCAAGGAGAAATTAAAATTTAAGGATTTTTTTTTTATTAGTACTTCAAAACAAAACCAGAAATACTGATAAGACAAAATTAAGTTACTTCCAAGGTTGAAAATTCACACAGATGCCCACAATGAATTTCTTCTGAGAATAATTTTTTCAATATATTAATGAGGTTTCAGGTTACAGTGTACTTTCTTGAGAGACTTATTAAAAGGGGTATGTTTCCTTCTGATACAACCTCACGGCAAACCACTATTCAAAATTAAAGACTTAATTACAACTTCCCTTCTGAAGCCTTCTCACGCACTTTAGGCAAAGAGAACTCTCCATCTTGTGTTCCCAGAGCACTCTGGGCACATCCCAATGGGATCCTTAGCACCAGGACTGAAATCACTAGTTCATGTGGAATAGTCATCATCGTCATCATCATCATCAAGCATTTACATGCAGTGGCACTGTCCTAAAAGCTTTATGTAAATTTCCTATTTAATCTTCAAAACAATCCAGTGAAACAGATATTATTACCCTCATTTTCAAATGATCAGAGGCTTAGGTGAAGGGGTTTACTCATGTCCACTCAGCTAGTATGCAGCAGTCAGTAACTAGACTCAACTCCACCTGAGACCAAAACCTTGATCCTAACCACTCCTTATCCATCGTCCCCCTCCATACACCTGTCTTCCCCAACAAAATGTGAACTCCTATGGCCAGACACCACTGCCCCTTATTTATCTTTTTGTTTCCAGGGCATCACATGGAGGCTGCCGCACAACTGGTGGTCATTAGTGCACGTTCATTTGTTATTTCGGCCATTCATTCACTCAGGGAGAGGTCAACATACTCTCATGTGTTGGTGATGAGTACGTAAAGTGGCATAATCTGTTTTGGTAAGCAATACAGAAAAACCTATAAAAATTCAGAATTCATAGCCATCTCATGGATAGATGTTGATCCCACGGACTTACTTGCATAACTATGCAGAAAAATACCTGTCAGGATGTTCTTTTTTATTTTTATTTGTAATACCTAAGAAACAGAAGCAACCCAAATAGCTATCAACAGAAGACTGGTTAAATAACTTAGAGCACATCAATGCTATGTAACCATTTAAAACACTATGCTAAATTTATATGTGTTGCTATGAAAACAGTTCTATGGTTTATTAACAAGTGAAAAAGCAGGATGCAAAACAAAATGTGAACTCCGATCCTATCTGTATAAATTTTTTAAAAGGATACAAATATACATATCTAGAAGGATACACAAGTATGTTAACAGTGGTCACATCTGGGGAATAGGCTGGGAAGAAGAGGGGTGGGACTTTTTCTTTCACACCCTTCTAAACCATTCAAATTATTTACCATGTAATTAGCTAGATGGCATGTAATTACTTTTATGAATGAATGAATTGTTGCTCTACTGTTTGGCTTTTTTTTTCCTTTTTGTTGTTTCTAACACCAACATAGACTAAGATGAAGTATAGTTAACTTGGGTTGGCCAAGATGGCTAACTGAATCAACCCTCTCATATCCCTGTTTTTCATTCAAAGACTATGTCCTTATCTTAAATATTTGGCAGCTTGTGCATAGATATGCCTCCTTCCCACCCCCAAAAAACTAACACACCCTATAAGTAACATCAACCTTTCCCTCAAATTTTATTTGTTAAATCTTCAAAGGGTACATAAGAGAGGCAAGTCTTACCTGGGGTCAGCCAATTAAATCTTTTTATTTATGGTTTATCACTAACTGAACATACAGCTCAAAGTACAAAGTTAATTACTACTTTTGCAAGGAGAAATTGAAAATGCTGATGGGTGAGCAGCAGGACAATTCTTGTATTTCTAATGTGTTACTCTCATTGATCATATCAGCTCTCACAAAAGATTATCTTGCCTAAAGTTACCATCCCTCATTCCAGCATCCCTTTATCATTTTAGCCTGCCCTTTCTACAGCAAAAAGAGGTATAAAAAAAAAACTATCTTTACCCGTAGTCTCTTAATTCTAGCAAATTAATATCCATTTCTATATATTTGAAGATTCTGCTGTTTTCTCCTTTTAGCTAACCCCTTCCAAATTTATATTTATAGTTTCTCTCCACTTTTATAAATTATACTAGGCTACAAAATAGTTTCAAAAACATTTCACCTAGAAAACCTCATCTAGAAAGGCAAATTGATCTTGGTCCGTCTACATTTGCCATGGCCTCATCCCCTAGCCACTAAGATCCCTGTTTGTAATATCAAGGCACACCCCAAAACCATACTCTGGCAAGTCCTGAATCAATATCTCTTATGTCCTGACCTCCAGAGCTATATATCCAACTAGCCATCTACCAGCATTTCTGGGAGGTCCCAGAGCCACCTCGAACGGGATTCACTATGTGTCCCCCAACCCCCCACATCTCCTCTCTCTTCTGCATTCTTTGCCTAGGTTAAGAGCATGACATGCAGATGGCAAAGCCAGACTGTCCCTCAACAGCCTCAAGTAGCCTGGAGACTCTACATTCTGCATATGTCAGAACTTGTTCCATCCTCTCCATTTCTAAAAGTCGTCATCATTTCTCATCCATTCGAATCCATCAGATTCCCAAGGGATGGCCCACTCCCAGTTTCTTTGGCTGTCCCTTGGGACAGCCTGTCCTCCTTATTTCTGGCAGTACAACCTTTCCCAAACATAGAACTAGTCATGTCACTCCTATGATTAAAGTCTTTCAATAACTAACTCCCAGCACCTACAGAATAAAGTTCAAATCCCAGATGCGTGACATACAATACCCTTCACAACGTGGGCCTCCGGCCTCAGCTCAGGCCATGACACCAACTGAATCACAACCTGCCTTAAGCTGAATGCAGCAGAGGCTGCTGGTTGCCCATCTGGACATCATTCTCTCTTTCTCCTTAGTAACAGAAAAAGAACTTTATTCAGGAGGCCATGAATCCCACTGCAACACCACATTTCTCACCTTCCCTGGTAGTTATGTATGACCTTGTGCCTAAGTTCTGACAAATGGGACTTTCAAGGTGAAGGATGCTCTTTTTCCCCCATCACCCTCTCTTTCCTCCTGCTGACTACAATTCAGAGTTGATAGCTGAAGCTTGAGATGCCAGGCAGGACCATATGGCCTATGTGGCAGGATCTGTCCCTGATGACTGTGGGGCCTGTACAACAGCCACAGACTATAAATACAACTCCCAGACTTCTTTTCCAAGCATCTCACTGATATTTTGAAGTTTTCACTGATACTTTGGAGTGTTCTGCTACATGCAGCCAAATCTGATTCTAACTGATAAGCTGAGCATGCCCTCCTTTTACCCACCTCCACAGCACATGACGGCAGCAAGGAAAGGCACCATGTGCCATCCCACAAACAGCATGCCTTTGGGGAAAGTAGACCTGGCAGGAAGACCTGGCTCTGCCTTTTGACTGTGGCATGCCCATAAATAATGCTCTGAGACTTACTTTCTGCAACTGTGAAAATGAGATAATAATATAGTCATGATGAGTAATAAGCTTACATATGTAAGAGCACTTAGCATAAGGCTTAGCACTTAGTAGACAAAGGGTAGCTACTAATAATTTACCCATATCACTGTCTCTCTACAAAAAGTCCTTGGGGCCAGGTACGATGGCTCACACCTGTAATCCCAGCACTCTGGGAGGCTGAGGTGGGCGAAATACCAGAGGGTCAGGAATTTGAGACCAGCCTGGCCAACATGGTGAAACCCCATATCTACTAAAAATACAAAAATTAGCCGAGTGTGGTGGTACGCACCCATAGTCCCAGCTACTCAGGAGGCTGAGGCAGGAGAATCGCTTGAACCCGGGAGGTGGAGGTTGCAGTGAGCCTAGATCGCGCCACTGCACTCCAGCTTGGGCGACAAAGTGAGACTCTGTCTCAAAAAAAAAAAAAAAAAAAAAGTCTTTGAGAGTAAATGTCCAGAAACTGAGCTTTCATAGACCTGTACACACTTTCTGGTGCTTCCTTCAATATAGTGTAAGAAACTTGACTCATAAGCAGGGTCCAGGCTTATGACAAGTTAGCACCCCCATGCTTGGCACAGTGTCACACACAGTAGGACTCTCAGAATATTTGTTACACAAGTGAGTGAACAAATACAACACTTTAGAACGGAAAAGAAAAAGGCAGAGTGTACATAATTGATCACTGGGCTCAGCTCCTGATTTTCATTTGCCTAATTCTGATTTCTTTTTAGCCTTAGGCAGATGGAATAGAGAATATTTTTATGGCTGGCATTTGCAGTTTTTTAAACAACAAAAACTGTTTTTTAAAAAGTCAAAAAGAAAAACACCCCAAAAAAATAAACGTTCACTCCAGGCAAACTTCCAAATATTGTGATGTGTTTTCTCTTTGTTTCAGGGGAGAGGTTCACAATGAAACAAAATATTACAGCAACCTTTTGCAGATTCAAAAGGTTAAATTCAAAATGTTATCAATAATGTAACTCCCACTGTTTTTACAAAGAAAACCTTGATCCATAAAGATACACAATTTCTATTACAAGAAGACAAAGTGAAAATGTACCTGAACTTGTAAAACTGTCATTATTTAAATATAAGTCTTAAAATTCAAGATAAAGACCTTAGCACAAATATTTGACTTTCTACTTTCATTTCCAGTGAAATGAACAAAGGAAAACAAACTTGAGAAAAGTGTCTATTATGATTAGAAACCAGGGAAGAATGCCATACCTAAGTTGGAAACTTTGAGGTATTTCTGCAAGATATAATTTAGGAAAAAGGGAATTTGATAATGAAATACATGTTAAAGAAAAGGCTGCCTTGGGAATAGCCAGAAGGAAACCAACGTGGAACTGCAGTCAAGCCCGCAGCCAGGAGGAGCAGGTATATGTATTGTAACGACGGGTCTCTGGGCAGCAAGCTGCTAAAAAGCAAATCTTGACCCTTCTTGGGCCTCAGACACCTAGTGCAAAGCCGATTTAATGAGGGAGACCACCTCAGCCCTCATCCCTGCTTACCCTCAGCAGTGTGCTAGGCAAAATGTGGGTATGGCCATGACTCCTAACAAAGGCTCGATGTTTGGATCTTCTGCCCCTGCAAATATTGGGCTATGCTGAAAACAAACAACTATGGAGAAAACAAATACTACATACAGTGGCAAAGCTCCCTCCAGCAGGTGCCTACAATAATCGCTTATTCCCTTCTCCCCTCAGTTTACTGCATCTTTCTCAAGCAAAACAAAATGTAGCAAATTTAAACTATTCCCTTCTTTCTTCATCTGCGCCTGAACACCAACCACACAATCTCTAACAGAGCCCCTCAGAACTACCAATAGCAGGCAAACCTAAACTTCTTTAAGGTGAGGGAAGACAGAAAACAGTCACTGCAGTTTGAAATTTCATAAGTTTTTTTTTAAGGAGGAGGAACAGGAGCAGCTTTTTGTCTTTTTTGTCTCTGTGACTGCGATGGTGGCATTCGAGAGGCTAATGGCTAAGAACAAATCCAGCAGCAGGAATATGTCCAGTCCTCATAAATAAAAGGATCTGTGTTTTTTCTCTCAGAGGACCTGATCATGGGTCAAAAAGATAACTATTTGAGTTCAAGGGTTTCCTTTTTTCCTAAGTCCCCTTGATTTTCTCTTATGTCTTCCAAATATTTACCTGTACATTATTTGGTGAAAACAGTTACCTGATGGAAGAGTTTGAATCTATATTTCCCAGAAGTAACCCAAAGGCATTTGAAAACGCAGTGAGAAAGTGTGTCCTGGATAAAGCATAATGAAACACATCTTGTTGAGAGTTAGGATCTGGGCACAACCCCCAAATAAAAAGGGAGCTGATGTGAATGCTTCTACAATACAGTAGGATGACAGCCAAGCAGACAGTAGGTGTGCAGGATCTCTTCAGCAGGCGAGACCCTGGGACTGCCTCCTATTCAGTGTGTGTGCATACACAGAACACGAGGGCAAACACACAACCTTCCAAAACATTTTTTTCTTAAGAACTGCTAGTGATTGGCCAGGCGCAGTGGCTCACACCTGTAATCCCAGCACTTTGGAAGACCAAGGCAGGTGGATCACCTGAGGTCAGGAGTTCCAGACCAGACTGACCAACATGATGAAACCCCGTCTCTACCAAAAACACAAAAAGTTAGCTGGGCGTGGTGGCGGCAGGCACCTGTAGTCCCAGTTAGTTGGAAGGCTGAGACAGGAGAATCGCTTGAACATGAGAGGCAGAGGCTGCAGTGAGCCAAGATCGTGCCATTGCACTCCAGCCTGGATAGCCGAGTGAGACTCTGTCTCAAAAAAAAAAAAAAAAAAAAAAAAAAAAAAAAAAAAACACCTCCTTGTGATAAAAAAAAATACTCTTTGGTGCCAAAAAAGCAAATCTGCAAAACCACATACACCAACAATTTATCTTACTTCCCATTTTCCCCCACTCTCCAGCCTCCCCTAACTCACTATTCCTATGAACTATAGTTTCTACAGGATAAAAATAGCCTAATACATCTTTTAAACATTCCTGTTCAAACTGGTTCAGGTATATTGTCAGAGCTATCATCACTATCTTTCTCAACTCAATGGGAACTTGAAAGTTAGCAAATTACATAAATGAAGAACAATTCTTGGTTGATTATCACCATCAATTAACTGTTGAGGTGATTTTAGAAAGCCAAACTCTCAATGGAGTAAAATCAATATGCTCTTTCTAAGGAAATAAGATTACGTAGCAAAAAAAGAAAAAAAAAGGTGGGGGGGGACGCTGACGTTTTCTTTAGGCCTCTATGTATATTACCACATGTCACATATGACAAATTTATCTCATTTTCACTCATTACTAAGTAGATATTTTTCTTGTAATCCAGCTAAATCTTTATTCTCTTGTAGCTTGTTATAAACATCAAATTCTGAAATATTTCCAAACATTTTTAAACGTAAATGAAAAAATAGAAAAAAATGTAATGATGGTCATAAAAAAAAAAAACCAACAGAAGTTTTCCAAACACATTTCTTAACAATGCCTTAGTCACCAGTAAATTACTAGAGCTAGTAAACGTGGGACATAAATTTCTAATTAATGTACTAAGATAATTTTTTAGAGAAAGTTTCTATAAGGAATCTAAAAATGACAATTTTCTAAATATAAAGATGAAGAATCAGCACTAAAAATCTAAAGTTCTTTTTTAAATCTTCAACTTGGAAGAGTATCTCCAGTCAATACAGAGACCTACAATCTACTGGGATCATAGAAGAATGCACATTGAAGCTTTGAGTGGGGTGTGTGTGTGTGTGAGAGAGAGAGAGAGACCACGAGTGAGAGAATGAGAGAGATCACACACATGTGAGAGTGGGCCCAGCAATCCAACATTGGTATAGACCATGCTAGTATTTTTGATTTTTTATTTTGAGCGAGGTCTGAATTTTCTCTAAATATTTTGCAGTCTGTAGCACAGTGCTAGGAGACAGTAAAAGTAATAGCCAAGGTCTTGCATGCAAAATCAAGTATCTAGCTTGTTTTAAGCAGACTAAACTTAAATAGGAATTTCCAATGAATAAAGCAGATTAGGGAGAAGCAAAAATATGTAATAGCTTTTACTTTACATTAACTTTTTCTTTCCCATTTCAATGTAGCATTCAATATACAACAGTGAATTTTCTGCAACTTCGAATATAATTTCATGATGTTGAAAATGAGTCATTATTGAAAGAGCTCTGTATCAGGTTTCTGTGTGGAGCAGATTATTTCCTCATAGAAGATAATCTTCTTAGATTCAAAGTGAAATATAGCACGTACTATGAAGGGTTTGAGGAAAGGAGAGGTACTTCTTGGTGTGATGGTTAATTTTATGCATCAACTTAATTGAGCCAAGGGGTGCCCAGACCAAATATTATTTCTATGTGTGTCTATGAGAGTGTTTTAGGATGAGATTAACAATTGAATGAGTGGACTCAGTAAAGTGGACAGCCCATCTTGATGGGGGGTGGCCTGAATAGAATAAAAGGCAGAAGAAGTTATTTGTCCCTTCCTTCTTGCCTAACTGCATGAGCTAGGCCATCTCATCACATTTCCTGCACAAGGACTAGAATTTACACCATAGGCTCCCCTGGTTCTCAGTCCTTCGGACTTTGAGTAAACACCACCACCTTTCCTGGGTCTCTAGCTTACAGACAGCAGACTTTGAGACTTCTAGGCCTCCATAATCACATGAGCAAATTCATTATAATAAAGCTCCTAAAAGTATAGATATAGATGTAGATATAGATGCATACATACATACACACACACACACACACACACACACACACATATAAAACTTATTGGTTCTGAGAACCCTGACTATATATACACCAGGTGCATTTTTTTTAATGTAAAACTTTTCATGAAAAATGAAAAAACAGTGTTGGTAGCTTATTTGACAACACATACAGTACTTTGGGGTACTATGGCTACATCAGGTCATAAGGAATAAAAGTAAATATGTATTTATGCCACCAGCGTTTAATAAAATATACAAAAGGAACGAAAGCAGACTCTTGGCAAATGAGGTATTTTTAGTCATTATACTTACTTAAAGAGAAAACAACTCCACAAGTATCCTTACTTTGTTGTAGTATTTAATTACTATTTTAAAAGTTAAATTCTATATCTCTCACAATAAAGATGGGGAGAAGGACCAGTCTGAAGAATCAGTGCAAATATTTCCCATTAAAATAGACATATTTCAGGACAAAGCTTTTAACAATGATATCTGAGAATATGCTGCATCTATAATACAAAATTAGAAAACACAGTTATACAAAAGAATAATCTGAGATTTGTAATAACTGCTTAGAGGTTTTTGTGAGTTTTTGCTTTTTTTTTTTTTTTTGAGACAAGAGTCTTGCTCTGTTGCCCAGGTGGTAGTGCAAGCATAGCTCTCTGCAACCTGGACCTCTTGGGCTCAGGCAGTCCTCTCACCTCAGCCTCCCAAGCAGCTAGGACTACAGGCGTATGCCAACACAGCCAGCTAATTTTAAATATTTTGTAGAGATAGGGTCTCATTAGGTTTCCCAGGCTAGTCTTGAATTCCTGGGCTCAAATGATCCTCCCACCTCAGCCTCCAAAAGTGCTGGGATAACAGGCATGAGCCACCATGACTGGCCCACTTAAGAGATTTTTTAAGAAGATTAATAATTTTAAAAATTTAATGATGGCAAAGGAATAACAGGATAGACAGAAGAAAAACCCAAATCAATAAAATAGACAAGATAGGGAACTTCGGTTATAAATCCAAATGATTTTCAAAGTGATGGGGATAAAAAGATGAGAGAAATATATTACAGATCCAGAAGAACCAAAGTAACTATAATAGTAATTTCAAAAACAGAGGAAAGAAGGGATTATCAAAAAAGATAGTTGAAAATAGTTCCCTGGAGTTAAAAAGGACATGAAACTTTAGGATGAAAGAGATGACTAAATACCAATTAATTCACAAAATTAATGAATACTAAATTTGGAAATTTCAAAAATAATAAAAATTCCTAAAAGAAGCCAAGCAATGAAAAAACAAGTTTCTTACAAAGGAAAAAATGAGTGACATCAGACATCACCTACCATACTAACCACCACAAGACAACAGACTAGTTTTCTAGAACACAGGTCACAAACTATAGCCCTAAGACTAAATCTGGTCTGTTGCCTATTTTTGTAAATAAAGTTGTATTGGAATACTGTCTGTTTTGGTACTGCCTATGGTTTCTCTCATATTGCAGTGGCACAGTTGAGTTGTTGTCAAAGATTCCATGGCCTGAAAAGCCTAAAATATTTACTATCTGGCACTTGACAGAAAATGACTGCCAAATCCTGGGCTAGAATTCTAGGTGGACAAAAGAAACAAAAACAAAAAACTGTGACCCTAGAATTCCATCCTATTCAAGAATTCACTGATGTGTACAAAGACAGCCTCAAAAATAAAAGCATTCTGAAAACATACCACTCATGGACCATGCTGAAAAAATTACTTAAAGGAATATTCCATCTGACCAAGAAATTAATTAAAATACATGAATCAAGAATAAAGAAGATATGCTATCACAGCAGGAACAAGGAACCATGAACCCAGGAAAATTTACAGTTCAGTTTAAATGACTCTTCTCTATAATATAGTAAGAAAATTATCAAATGTCAGTGAAAAGAATTCCTTAAAGAATATACACATCTTTAAACTACTGTTAATTTTAAACACCAGTTTATGTTGACAAAAGCTAAAAAGAAAAAGCACATTGGTCGGGCATGGTGGCTTATGCTTGTATTCCCAGCACTTTGGGAGGCCAAAGCAAGCAGATCACCTGAAGTCAGGAGTTTCAGACCAGCCTGGTCAACATGGTGAAACCCATCTCTACTAAAAATACAAAAAATTAGCTGGGCGTGGTGGCACATGACTGTAATCCTAGCTACTGGGGAGGCTGAGGCAGGAGAATTACTTGAACCTGGGAGGTGGTAGTTGCAGTGAGCCAAGATTGCTCCATTCGACTCCAGCCTAGGCAACAGAGCGAGACTCCGTCTCAAAAAAGAGAAAAGAAAAGAAAAGGCACATTTAATTTCTTGTCTTTCACAGGGGTAAGGTCAATAAATACTATATTTATAATGCTAGTGAGAATTTGAGGCTAAAAATATTTTAATGTAACCAATAGTAGAAATGAATGCATAATTATGAAGTACTAGAGGGAATAAAAGACACAAAGAAAAGGAAATGACAAAAAAAATTGTCTCCCAAAAACATGACAAAGGTAATAGAAAGAAGGCCAGACAAATGAGTTATTCCCAAAAAAGAGAACAGACTGAACAGCCCTAACTAAAAGAAGACTACCAGTTCAGTACAAATATCAAAAATTCAATCATAAGCTATTTACAGAGGGATGCCCCACAGAAAATTGATGAGGGGAGAATTCAAGACAAGGAGTTTTTTTTTTTTTAGTGTTCAATTTCCACTTTATCTTCTTTCATTACCTGTTTTATAATTAATGACTCATTTGCAGTTTTGCTGAATAAAAAAATTATACAAATATTCTCAGACAAAAAAAATTAATGCCAAACTTAAAGGTGATTACTAGAAAAATAGTACTTTTAAGTAGTATCAAGGAAACTCTGTGTAATGTTTGAAGTGACAATTTGAAATGCTTAAAGAAAAAGAAAAGAAGAAAATTAAATGCTGACTTCAAATGCTACTAAAATTAAAATTTTTTAAATAGGCCGGGCGCGGTGGCTAACACCTGTAATCTCAGCACTTTGGGAGGCCGAGGCATGGATCACAAGGTCAGGAGATCGAGACCACCCTGGCCAACATGGTGAAACCCCGTCTCTACCGAAAAAATACAAAAATTAGCCGGGCATGGTGGTGGCCACCTGTAATCCCAGCTACTAGGAGTGCTGAGGCAGGAGAATCGCTTGAACCCAGGAGGTAGAGGTTGCAGTAAGCTAAGATCACACCACTGCACTCCAGCCTGGCGACGGAGCAACACTCCATCTCAAAAAAAAAAAGAAAAATGTTAAGTATAACTACTTTATTTCATTTTAATAGAAAACACGAGTCCCAAACAGAAATCCCGCAGTTCAATCAAAATAAGTCTTCAAAAATCAAAATAAGTCTTCAAACTAATGCAGCTTTTTTATGCTATACTCTTTACAGAGATCATTAAGCACACTACAATGAAGAAATCCCATTTTCTCTGATCTAATTCTGTAACATTACCAGGTAACACTGTGGAGCCCTATGACCTTCTGGTCTTGCAGGGCTCAGGGATCATGGGTGTTTAAATACGGAAATGTCATGTGAGTGATGCAGGACAGGTGAGCCCCAAAACTGGGGCTATGCCCAGGAGGGCTTTTGGCTTTGCCGGGAAAGAATTCAGGGGTGAGCCTTTTGATTGAACAGTACTGCTCCTTGCAGAGCAGGGCTAGCTCACATGCAGTAGCCCAGAGTCAGCAAGGTAGCCCAGAGTCCTGGCAACTATATTTAACATTCAGGTAAACCCACATTTGGCTACATGTAAATTAAGGCGCAGGTCAATGCAAATTGAGGTTACTTAGAACTTTCTAGGAAAGGATCGTAATTTCCAGGTTGTTGCCACAGAAAGGGGTAGTAACTTCCAGGTCACTGCCATGGCATTTGTAAATCATCATGGTGCTGGTGGGAGTTTCTAATGCCAATAAGCAACGACAGCAGCCAGGGATCACTTTTGTCGCCATCTGCTGGTTTCTGCCGGTTTCTCCATTTTATCCTGTCTGGACCACATCCTGTTTTGGTCAGCAGTGTTGTGACCAAAAAGCAAGTCCTGGCCGGGCGCGGTGGCTCACGCCTGTAATCCCAGCACTTTGGGAGGCCAAGGCGGGCAGATCACGAGGTCAGGAGATCGAGACCATCCTGGCTAACACGGTGAAACCCTGTCTCTACTAAAAATACAAAAATTAGCCGGGCGTGGTTGCAGGCGCCTGTAGTCCCAGCTACTCAGGAGGCTGAGGCAGGAGAATGGTGTGAACCCGGGAGGCGGAGCTTGCAGTGAGCCGAGATCGCGCCACTGCACTCCAGCCTGGGTGACAGCGAGACTCCGTCTCAAAAAAAAAGAAAAACAAAAAGCAAGTCCTACTGGTCTCCTACCTCATGAGAAAGGATGCCTTTTCACCATAGGGCTGTGTACTTCTGAAAGACCTTAGAGGCCCAGCCTGGCTGATCATTAGGCAGACCAAAGGGCTTGCAAGTAGGATGCAGTCAACACTGCAGGGCACTCAGTAAAACCTCCAGGAAACACAGTGAGAACAGCAAATGAGGCAGCTCAGGGCTTCAGGACCCTTCACCTTTCAGTCCCCATCCTTCTTTCTGTATCCCTATCTCAATCTCATTGTGATGCCTCCTGGTGTCAGTCTCCGACTATAGATATATGATGTAGTGGTTTAGGGCTGGGGTCTTACAGCCAAAGTGACCTGGGTCTTAATCTTATTTCTGCCACTCATGAGTTGTGTGACCATAGATAAGGTACTTCATCTGAGCTTTTTTTCTGATCTATAAAATGGAGGAGCAGGACATTAACAGCACCCATGCCTCCGCAGGGTATGGAAAGAATCAAATGAAGCAATGCAAAATAATTGCTTAGCACAGTTCCTGGCAGGTAGTAAGTACTCAAGAAATCTGGACTATTACTGTTATTATATTATGCAATCTCTCCCACATACCACACCCCTGAAAAAATCAGAAATTTCCTCTCTTGAAAATTTCCTTTCGCAATGATGGTAAGAAATCAGTGAAAATCCTTTCTGAAAAAAAAAATACTGTACATTAAACAAAATCATCCAAAGCCAACTATTTCAGGGATTTGGAAGCTGACCAAAGACTAAGTAGGAACAGCAGAAGTCTCTGGTCCTCTTACCTGGTGAGGCTCCCAGGCCCCCAGCTCAGTCCTCAAGAATGGCAGTTTTACCAACATGGGGCTGGCTGGAAAAAACAGCAGCTCTGCTGCCAGAAGGGGCAGACTTAACTTGTGGTAGGGGGCTTTGTGAGCTAAACATAGCAAATACGGTAGGAAATATACAGGAAAAATTACAGCTTTACTTGCCAAGGTTGTAATCCCAGTTGGTGTAAGAGCATAATGGGAATTTAACGTGGCTATACTAAAATAAGAGGTCCACAGAAGGGCTGAGATAAACTCTTCCTATATACCTGGCTGACTAGAAACTATAGGGACATGCAGGGAAGATCCGAGAGAGCCTGGCAGAGAGTAACAGCCAAGGACAACTAGAGAAGTGCTGAAACTTGAATGCACTCTGCAACTCACAGACAGATCAATCAGTGGAGGGTGGAAACCTCATGCACTCTAGTGTTTGAAAACAACTACTGTCTAAATCACTGGCTCAGAATCACTTCTAGAATGGGAGAGCAGAAAACTGAAAATCTGCTCCTTAATAAAACCAGCAAGAACATTGGGAAAAATGGTCAAAATCAACTTTTCAAAACTCTAGAAATTAGCCAAAGGCTTACAACAATCCAAATGTTTATTCTCTGTAAGAACAGTGAGCTTTGTATCTTTTCAACTTGCCCCATTCCCATCCCCCTCTCCCCAGCTTCATAGTAGATTTGAAAATCAACAGCCTTACAACTAAAGTAGCTGTGACAACCACCAACAGCCTGGCAGCCAATGGAGGGGCAGAACAGGTTTGGAGCTCAACAAAAGCTCCATCCCAGAAAACTGTCACTAATTAATTTGTCTGGCAGTTCCCCGAAAAGGTGCATTGTCAGGTCTTATCTTTACTTGATCTGACTCATAGCTCTCTCCGTGCAAAAAGCCCTATCCCTAGGACATTTATTTTAAAAATCAATGGCAATTGCTTTATATCACAGCTGTCTGGGGCAGGAATCCAGTTAGTGTTAACAAGAGGCTGACCAAAAAACTTAAAAAGAAAAACTGGGGAAGAAGATGTCCTGAGGAGCCTTTGAAAAGCTCCAACATATTCCAGGGAATCTAGAAGGCTATCTCAGGGCTGTTCCTTGCTGAGAAAAAGAATTCAGCGATATTTCTCCTATTCACTTTTGTAAGAAGAGAAATATGGCTCTGTTCTGTCCGGCTCTCAGGCAGCCAGACCTGATGGTTATCTCCCTTGTTCCCTGAACATCGCTGTTATCCTGTTCTTTTTTCAAGGTGCCCAGATTTCATATTGTTTAAACACACATGCTTTACGAACAATTTGTGCAGTTAACACAATCATCACAGGTCCTGAGGCGACATATATCCCAAACTTACAAAGATGATGGGATTAAGAGATTAAAGACAGGCATAGTAAATCACAAGAGTATTGACTGGGGAAGTGACAAATGTCCATGAAATCTTCACAATTTATGTTCAGAGACTGCAGTAAAGACAGGTGTAAGAAACTATAAAAGTATTAATTTCGGGAACTAATAAATGTCCATGAAATCTTCACAATTTATGTTCTTCTGCCATGGCTTCAGCCGGTCCCTCCGTTCGGGGTCCCTGACTTCCCGCAACAAAAGCGACAAAAAAAAAAAAAACATGAATCACTAGAGATCCTCAGATCCTCATAAGATTAACAGTTGAATTGCCAATGGAAACCTGGAGGCCAGAAAGCAGTGAAAATAACACATTCAAAGTGCTGAATGAAAAACACTGCCAGCCAAGAATCCTATTTCCAGCGAAACTGTCCTTCAAAAACAGAGAAGACACGATGCCAAGACAATGCAATACGGAAAGAATCATCTTTTTAAAGACAGTGCTGGGACAACCAAATATCCATATACAAAAGAGTAAGTTGGCCCCAACTTACACCATTTAACAACAATTCACTCAAAATACATCAAAGACCTAAATGTAAGAGCTAAAACAATTAAACTCTTAGAAAAAAACAGAGGCATAAATCTTCATGACCTTGGATTAGGCAATGGTTTCTTAGCTATAATACCAAAAGCACAAGTAACAAAAAATTATTACATAGGACTCCATCAAAATTAAAAACTTTGCTTCAAAGGATACCACCAAGACAGCGAAAAAACACAGTGGGAGAAATATTTGCAAATCACATATCTGACAAGGAACTTATTATCCAGAATACATAAAAAATTTAGATAACATAACAGTAAAAGGGCAACTCAATTAAAATTGGGCAAAAGATTTGAATATTTGAAGAAACAATCATTGGCTCACCACTAAGCTATATAGACATAGGAGCAGCACCTAGGAAGCTAGGCCAAAATATAAATCTAAGCACACAAAAATTGAGCAGAGATATCTATAGACACATATCATAGGGAGACAGATTCTACAGGCTAAGAGCAAGCTAGTTACCAAAAAACAAACAAACAAAACACTTTAAAAAGTAAATCAGAATCCAGAAATACTACAAGATATTATCAAAAAGATTTCAACAACAAAAAAAATATAGGACATGCAAAAAAAACAATAAAGTGACCTATAATGAAGGTGGGGAAATCAGTCAAGGAAAATGAAGTCTAAGTGGGCCAAGATGTTCAATTTAGCAAAGACTTCAAAGCAGCCATTATGAATATGAGCCAAGAATTAAAGAAAATTCTGTTCAAAAAAACTGAAGTAGGCCAGGCGCAATGGCTCATGCCTGCAATCCCAGCACTTTGGGAGGCCGAGGGGGGCGGATCACGAGGTCAGGAGATCGAGACCATCCTGGCTAACATAGTGAAACCCGGTCCCTACTAAAAATACAAAAAAAAATTAGCCGGGCATGGTGGCAGGCACCTGTAGTCCCAGCTACTCAGGAGGCTGAGGCGAATGGTGTGAACCCGGAAGGCAGAGCTTGCAGTGAGCCAAGATCACACCACTGCACTCCAGCCTAGGTGACAGTGTGAGACTCCATCCAAAAAAAAAAAAAAACAAAAAAACAAACAACTAAAGGAAACTAATGTTCCTAGAATTAAATGAATATATGACACCAATGACTCAACAAATAAAGAATATCAATGAAGAAACTGAAACTTTACATAAGTATCAAACTCTACAGTTGAAAAGTACAACTACTGGCCAGGCGCAGAGACTTATGCCTGTAATCCCAGCACTTTGGGAGGCCAAGGCAGGTGGATCACGAGGTCAAGAGATCGAGACCATCCTGACCAACATGGTGCAACCCCATCTCTACTAAAAATACAAAAATTAGCTGGGTGTGGTGGTGCGTGCCTGCAGTCCCAGCTACTCGGGAGGCTGAGGCAGGAGAATCACTTGAACCCGGGGACCAGAGGTTGCAGTGAGCTGAGATTGCACCATTGCACTCCAGCCTGGGCGACAACAGCAAAACTCCATTTAAAAAAAAAAAAGAAAAGTACAACTACTGAAATAAAAAATGCACTACATGGACTCAACAATGGGTTTGAGAAGATGGAAGAAAAAAGGCAGTGTACTTAAAGACAGATCTACAGAAATTATTCAACATGAAAAAACAAAGAAAAAAAGACTGCAGAAAAATGAACACAGCCTAAGTGACTTGTAGGACAATATCAAGAATACCAATATACTATACATGGAATAAGAGTCCTAGAAGGAGAAGAGAGACAATGTGGCAGGAAAAAAATTTTTTTTGAAAAATACTGGCTGACAACTTCCTACAGTTGATAAAAAAATTAATCTACAGACCCAAGAAGCTCAATAAATCCCATGCAGGATAAAACTAAAGAAATCTACATATGCCAGGCATGGTGGCTCATGCCTGTAATCCCAGCACTTTGGGAAGCCAAGGCGGGTGGATCACGAGGTCAGGAGATCAAGACCATCCTGGCCAACATGGTGAAACCCCATCTCTACTAAAAATACAAAAAAATTAGCCGAGCATAGTGGTGTGCACCTGTAGTCCCAGCTACTTGGGAGGCTGAGGCAGGAGAATTGCTTGAACCTGAGAGACAGAGGCTGCAGTGAGCCAAGATTGCACCACTGCACTTCAGCCTGGTGACAGAGCGAGACTCCATCTCAAAAAAAAAAAAAGAAAAGAAAAGAAATCTACATTTTTACACATCAGAATCAAACTGCTGAAAGAGAAAAATAACTTATAAACAGGGAAATACAAAAATACAATGAATGATTGACTTCTCATCAGAAACAATGGAGGCCACAAGGCAGAAGAATAACATTGAACATGCTGAAAGGAAAAAAATATATATGTCAACCAAGAATTTTATATTCAGCAAAACCCTTTCAAAAACAGAGGCAGAATAAGACATTCCTAGATAAACAAAAACTGAGAGAATTAATTACTGGCAGAGCTGTCTGAGAAAGACTAAAGAAAATCCTTTGGGCCAAAAGGAAATTACACTGGATGGTAACTCAAATTCACAGGAAAGAATGAAGAACACTGAAAACGGTAAGTAGGAAGGTAAACACAACAGACTGTTTTTTTTTCTCTTTTCTTCTATTCCTTTTTAAAACATAAGAGTTCTTAAAGCAATAATTGTAATACTATTTGTTGGATTTATAGTACATACAGATGTATCTTATATTGTTGTGTGAATTAGGAGGACAAGAGAGACCTCGGGGTAAACCAGGAAGATCTTTTCTGATTGCACTCAGACCCAGCAGACTCAACATCCAAAAACTGGGCCCAGAACGAAGACAGCACTTGACTCTTATGCATACTTCTAAAAGGGGATGGGCTAACTTGAGTCAAGCTTACACTGGCGCAAAGTGAAAGTAAGGATACAGAGGCAGGACAAGACAGTTAATCAAATTGTAACAGGTTCATAAGTGAGGATTACACATGACCATTGCTATGCAACTCAGATGGCCATTATCTAGGCTTGCTGTAGTGCCTAGCAAGGCTTATTCCATGGCCTTCACTATGGTGCCCAGGTGGCCGTATCTCAGGCCTGCTCAGTTGGTTTATGACCGTCACTCCACTGCTTAGATAAATCAGAATACTAGAAGTCACTAGTTACAGACAACAGGAATCTATAAACTCATACTGTAAAACAAAGGGAAATTTGTTTTTCTTCTCCCTATGTGGAGGGAGTGGTGGGAGAGTCTCCAGAGCACATTCTTTTGTGTCCTGGCTTCTTAGATAGTATTATCAAGACTTTTCCTGGGTCTGGGCTGTGCTCGTTGCTGCCTCTGGAACAAGTCAGCCTAATACAGGAAAGCTTATTTCTTTTTATTTTTATTTTATTTTTCTTTCTTTAATTTCCTGCCTCAATATGACAATAATAACATAAATGGGGAAGGAAGAATGGAATTATATAAGAGCAAAGTTGCTGTATTTTACTGGAGTCAGGTGAATACTAATCTGAAACAGACTGTACTAAATAAAAGATGTAATCCCTCCAGCAACTGCAAAAACAATTTAAAACGTAGCTTAAAAATCAACAGAGGAACTGAAACAGCACATCAAAAAAAATTTTGTTTTTCATTTGTATCATGCTTTTGAAATTCCACTAAATGACCAGTACTTCCCAAATTTTTCACTAAGGTAACTGCAGAGAAAGTTAAAATCCCTGGAGGGTCTGCCTGCAGGCCTGCCCACAGAGACAAAGTTTTTGCTTTAATATTTTGTGTTTTACCTTTAAATTTTTATCCCTTTTTTTTTTTTTTTTTTTTTGAGTCGGAGTCTCACTCTGTCCCCCAGGCTGGAGTCCAATGGTGCGATCTTGGCTCACTGCAACTTCCGCCTCCTGGGTTCAAGCAATTCTCCTACCTCAGCCTCCTGAGTAGCTGGGATTACAGGCACCCACCAGCACGCTCGGCTAATTTTTTCCTTAAAATTTGTGAATTTTATTTATCTTCTATATGCTACCTTTGTGATTGTATTTGTTATAAAAATAATGTGTGGTTTGTAATGTTTGTATGTTTGTTTTTCTGGTTTGTTTCTGCTAAAATGTTTAAGTAAAATTAATAGTTGAAGAAAATTTACCCAATAAGGCCTGTAATAGATGCATGCCTTCTTGAGAAGCAGATGCCTAAATCAGTGGCTTTCAAACATTTTAGAAACTACAGTAAGAAAAACATCATGACCCATTTTATACACAGCACATGCATATACACACACACATGCACACATATATACACACAAAACTCTGACTAAATCAAAATTTCTTTCCTAGCTCTTTCTTGTTTTTTAATTAATCATAAGACTTCTTACAAGTGATTCTGGTTCCCTGTGTCACTACACACAAAGAACACTTAAATTTTTACAGTGGATTTGACTGCTTTAACCCAAAGTAATGACATGGGCAGTTAGGAAGATATTTTTTGTTTCTGTTCAATTTCCATCTCATGATTTGCTTCCTACTTCATCCAACAGTAAATTAGCTTATTCTGCTTTTGTTCTTTTGTTTCTTTTTAAGACAGAGTCTCGCTCTGTCACCCAGGCTGGAGTGCAGTGGCACGATCTCGGCTCACTGCAAGCTCTGTCTCCCGGGTTCACACCATTCTCCTGCCTCAGCCTCCTGAGTAGCTGGGACTACAGGCACCCACCACCACACCCGGCTAATTCTTTTTCTTTTTTTTATTTTTTAGTAAAGACGGGGTTTCCCCATGTTAGCCAGGATGGTCTCAATCTCCTGACCTCGTGATCTGCCTCCCTCAGCCTCCCCAAGTGCTGGGATTACAGGTGTGAGCCACCGTGCCCAGCCTCTGCTTGTTTATTTATGGATAATAATCAATACAAATCTGGTTTTGTAGATGACGATTAGCATAAAAGATAAACATTGATGGATCATGTGCTATTATATCTGCATTTCTTTGCAGTACTATCAGTCATTCACCCAATATACAATTCTCAGCTGTACTTTAAAAAGGATATTTAAGTTACTGAAGAAAGAGATGGTACCTCAGATTCATCAGGGCACTGTGCTAAGCCCAAACACGCCAAAAGAAAAAATGTTTGAAGACTATTTATATGTTTCTCTAAAGGACCATCAGGTGAAAGTTACATGAAGCCATAAGCTTAATATGGAGAGTAATTTTCTAACATTTTATAAAGCGGGGTAAATGAAATGGGATTCCCTATTAAATAGTGGACTCCTAATCCCTGCAAGTAGTAAAGCAAAAAAAAAAAAAAACTTTTAAATTACATATATAGGATATAATAAAGCAAATCCAATAACAAAAGGTATGCTGAGGTGTCAAAATACAGGGAGAAAACAAAGGAAGAAGTGTTTAAATATGATTAAGAAATCTAAGAAGACTTTTGCAGGAGGCAGCATTTAAGCTGGGCATTCATTTACACACAGGTCTTTACTACCCTAGCTTGAAATTTAAGGTTCAGAGGAATAAACTAAAAAAAGAATTTATTTTTTCTAATTCCAACTTCACTCCTCTTAAAAATTATGCCCTTCCTCTGAATTAAATGTATACAGAAATACATATAAACCTAATAGACATTTTAATGTCTCGATTAAGGTGATAAAATAAAAATTGAATTGGAAATGCAGTTTAAACACCTGAAGTTCTATATGTAGCGAGGTTTAAGTCACCTGGGTTAGTCCTTTTAAAGATCGTTAAGTGTCCAATAGTACATTCAATGAATAATTATGCTTGAGTAGAACATTTAGCAGGCTAGCCCATCTTGGCAAGAATAACAGACCATAACCCCTAAGGAACTGTCTTTTAATCTTAATGGGCTGGGAGTTAACAAGAAGTAAATTACCATTCTCTGACATGAGGATATATTCTAAAGCCGCTGCAGAAGATAAAATAGACAATTCTGGAACAGGTCCAAGGAAGCCTATCATGGGTGCACTTATTCAAATGAAAGGCCCTGTTATAAATCAAAGCTGTAGCTGGTTCTTCCTGTGTATTTAGTTGAATACAAAATGACTGGAAAAAAAAAAAAAAGCTTAACTTTGAGACCAGAGTACTTTTAGATGCATGTAACTCAGTCCAAGTTCTTCCTTGGGAAAATATGACAACGTTCCCATGCACACAGTTACCAAGGGTACCTGTTCCATGAATAACGGTTTTAATGCAGTATGCTGTCAAGAGAGAGAGGAAAATCTAGGTAGTAAAGCAATCTTAATGAATGCAGTGTGAAGAAAAATGGCACTTCAAAGGGCACTGGAGTGGAAACCAGAACTGGGTGACCTCGCTTTATCATTAACTGCCTGTGTGTCCTTGGGGAAGTGACAACCTCCCTGGGTTGCAGTTATCCTATCTGAAAACAAAGAAGATGAAACAAGGACAGTAAGGGTTCACTCTCCCTCCCACAGTGCCTAACTCAGGAGGCAATGTTCTCAATTGTCCAGAAAGGGAGGTCACCCAAAATGCCTACAATGGCATGTGCAATGTGCAAAAGCACATTCCAAAATTACAATTGCTTTCATTTGCTTTTAGTCCTAACTTATTTCCAAAGTTCAAATACAACTAATGAGGAGGATTTTTGTTAAGCTAAAGAAACACATGTTAAAGGTTTAGAAACACTTTCAATGAGAAGATAAGCTGTAACTCATATCAAAACACCATACCATGTAGGATCTTATAACTACTTATTTCTTGGCTTAGTAAAAATTAAACATTCTCATAGACATGCTGACAGTCACTGGTGGGACCAGTGGTGTTAAGAGTCTCCACAGAATATTATTAAAAATACCCAGATTGTCAGAAAATAAATGTCTGTTATTTAAGCTGCACTGCCCGCCCCCAACAAAAAATAAAAAACAAACCCGGAGACTGGATTGAGAATAACGTATTGACCCAGCAGCTGTTATAGCACTCGGGCTCAGGAACCAATCTAAGTATTATTCCATGTACTTAGCCTTACAGAAGAACACAGAAGAGGAGATATGGCAGGTTCAGCATCTTTACCTCATCCAGGGCCCAGCAGCTACCTCAGTACAATGCTTCTTTTGCCTCCTCACTCACACAGGGTGCAGCAAGAGCCAAGGGGCACATAGGTCACCTTCACACAGAGAAGCTGCAACTCCCATTTCCTGCCCATCTTTTATACAGATCTAGTTCCACAGATCCAAGGCTTCCATGCCAACTCACAGCTCTCAATTCAGGTGTAGTAGCACACAGTAACAGGCAGGTACAGGTACATCCCACATTATCACAACTCTATGGCTTCCCCAAAACTAGTGCTGAGAGAAGATAAGTTTCAAGGTTATTCCCCCAGGCAGGCCCAGCTTAGTCTGGGACCGACGTTAACTCTTTACTCACAAATATAAAAAATGTTGGTTGGGTGCAGTGGCTCATGCCTATAATCCCAGCACTTTGGGAGGCCAAGCCAGGAGGATTGCTTGAGGCCAGGAGTTCAAGATCAGCCTGGGCAACAGAGTAGACCTGTCTCTACAAAAAATTTAAAAATTAGTCAGGCATGGTAGTGTGTACCTGTAGTCCTGGCTACTCAGGAGGCTGAGGTTGGAGAATCACTTGGGCTCAGGAGTTCAAGGTTACAGTTAGCTATGATTACACCCCTGCGCTCCAGTCTGGGTGACAGAGTGAGACCTTGTCTCTAAAAACAACGAGTTATAGCGCCTTATAAAACAACTGACTCTAGTATACTTTTTAATGTGTCCCTATGTACATGCATATAGTTTTTTAAATCCAGATTTTCTTTCTTAGCTATAAAGTGTTGATAATCTATTCATTTATACAGGCATTCTTTGAATTCAAAACTGTTAGCTTCACCTCAAGAAACTTTTACTGAAAGTCTACAACATAAACCATATGATTAGGTACCAGGGATACAAATGATTTAGAAGAAGGTTTCTGCTCCGAAAGAGTCTAAGTCTATCAGCAAAGAAAAGGGACATACTTCAAAAAGAATTAATAAAACGTGGTAATATATGTAAAGTGCCAAGTACATAAGAATTACGGGAGAAAAGGACTAGTATATTGTGGGCAGCCAGGAAAGGTTTGGGGGAAATAATTTCTGCTTACTGTTAATAACTACCATGTATTGATTTCTGACTACATGGCGAACTGTACTAGGCACTTTGCATATATCATCTTACTTTATCCTCTCAACAACACAATTAGTCAGTACTGTAATTATCTCCAATTTTCAGATGGGGAAATTTGGACTTTGAGATGTTAAGTAATTCTGCCCAAGTGGTAAAGGCCAGATTCAAACTCAGATCAGTCTGACTCCAAAGCTAGTGATCTTAAGCACCAGACTAGAATAGACTATCCTGAAGAAACACATAATATATTCTAGACTGGAAAATGGCATAAACAAAATCACTTTCACAGCAAAGCACATAACATTACCCTATGCTTGACCATTCAACATTAGCAAAAACAACAGCAGCCACAGCAGCAACAATGGCATTTTTACTGAGCACCTACTATGTGCTAAACACTAGTCAGACATTATCTCATTTAAACTCCATAACAGATATGTAAGCTAGGTCTGAGTCCACTTACAGGTAAGAAGACTGAAACTCTAAGAAGTTAAGTGATCTTCCCAAGGTAACACAATTAGAAAGGAGCAAAACTAGAATTCAAATCCAGGTTGGTGTGTTTCTCAAATCCATATTTTCCATTACTAGGAAATACTGTCTTCCAGCAGACCACTTTGGCTGAAATAAGGAGCTGTACCAAGGAGGCACAAGAATTAAGGTAGAAAGGGAGGTAAGACCCAGAAAGTGACCTGAATATTTGGATTTCATCCAATGTCCCTTCTTTTGGCAACAACCAGCAGGAACCACTGTTTGCTCAGGTACACAGATCTATTCGGTGTACAGAGAAGGCTTGAATAGGGTAGATGACCTGTACAGAAAGGTACTTTGGGAACATTAATATGGCCAGGAAACCAATTTAAAGTTTACTCCAATGGAACAGATATGAAGAATGAAAATTGTAGACTAAGACTTCCCCCAAAACTGGAATTGGAGAAAGACAGGTAATAAAAACATTACAAAGAAAAATCTGGTAATAACTGGATGGTGGGAAGGAGGCAACGATAATTCCATGTCTACAAAGGGGCTGCTAACAGAAATGAAAAACAAAAAAGAATGATAAGAACGAATTTAGACATGCTGAAAATAAGGAACAGTGAGACATCTAAATGTTCAACAAAAGCTGAAAAAAGCTAAAAGTTCAACAAAAAGTTGAACAGGACAGCACAAAGGAGAGAGCCCTGTGACATGCCAGCACAAACCTGCTTCTGTGAGGACAACAGGCTAGTTAACTCCACAACACTGGGAACCAGGTCCATGCTCTTCCCTGCTATATCCCCATCACACCTCCGACAGAGCAGTGCTCTACACATCTTTTCTGAATAAAGTATTATGAGCCAATCCAAATTTCTCCAGCCTCCTGAGGATATCATGACTCCATCAAATATGCCTTGATGAAATCCATACCCGCTATCTTTTATTATATTCTTGCAGATGCCATGCAACCCTAAGAAAGAAAGAAATGAAGTCAATGTGAGCTACTCACAGTGAACCAATCATAACCCTCCCAAAAGTACTGATCATGAACAACCTAGAAGGGTTGTTCAAAGACTCTGTCCTTGATGATGCCCCACTCAATTACTTTAAAATGTTTTATTTGAGGACTAGAAAGTCTTCATTATGATCACTAAGTTATGGCTCAGGTACCTACACATAGATAATAATTCCCAAAAAGCCTCCAAGAAGATCATAAGTTAAAAATCAGCACCGAAAAAGCTATGACTGCAAAGAGCCTATTATATTCTGCAGAATTTCAGAAATGATTGACGGCATAGGTGAGTTTAGTTTTGACTCTCCAGTATCCATTCCCCCTTGTTCTGGAAACACAACAAACACTCTCACCCTACTCTCAGCTCAGTGGTTTGGGTAGGGCTGCCAAGCTGGGCATATGACCTAGTCTAAGTCAATTGGCACTTCTTTTTCTTCCTGGTCACAAAGAATGGGTCAGGGACAGGCACATAAGACCCAGGCCTAAGCCAGTCAGCCGATTCCATACCTCTGGCCATAGTGATTAATTTCAAGATGCCCATTTGGGTCAAGAAGAGTTAGGACCAGGACTTTATCAGACTGTTAGAAAACAAACTTGTTCTTTACGGCTAGCAGTAAGAATGCCATGGAACCTAGAGCTGCCATGGGCCACCATGTGGCACCAGTAAATGAAACTGATATAGATGGAAGCAAAGCCAAAAGGCAGAGATAGACTGGCTCCGAATGCCACTGATCCAGCCAGCCATTCTGTGAACTTTTCAGTCTCTGGGTCAATAAAATCTCATTTTTGCTTAAGCCAGGTTGAATCAGACTATATACTTGCATTGGAAAAATTCCTGCTCTAATCTAATTGCCCAAGCAGCCCTTACCTTGAGGATAAACTTGGGAAAGAATCCAACCCTCTATTTCTTTTGCTACATATATAATACAAGAATAGCCCATGGGAAATTTTTGCTTAGGAACTTGTAATTGCAACTGAAGACACAAAAGCTCACTCTTTTCTAAGCTCTGATAATGTGAGCAAACAAGAAAGATAAACAGATAACAAAAGCTACACCAAGGACAGTCTGAGCTCTGATCAGCTTGTCCCAAACACTGTAAAGCTAGATGTATGCTTAAGCACTGAAGTTGTCACATTTTAAGTTGCTGATGCAAGTAGAAATCCACAGTACAGAGTGTGATGTTAGGAGATAACAAACAGCCAAGGCTGCCTACTCAAACATTTCTATAAACAACAGCAGCGAGCTTTGACCCCAGGCTGCAGTTTCGAGAAATTGTGGGTATAATCCTCTATCCCTTTGCAACTCAGATTGCAAGTATCTGCAAAGAAAAACGCATGGGGGAAAAAAGCCACTGTTATTACACATACAGCATGAATAAATACTAGAGGAGAAAAAAAAATGAACAACCAGTTGTGGGTTTTGGTGGACTTTTTTCTATTTAGAACCATATTCTAAATTTCTATGTTTTTAATATTCAGTATCTTTTCATTTGACACTTATATTTGACATATAATACAGGTTATGATATTCTGTTTATGTTCATTTTCTGTCTCATCAGCTACAGTGTGAGTCCCTTCAAATCAGGGCCTTATCTTTCCAGACCTAAAATAGTGTCTGACACAAAGTAGATGTGTGAAAATATCTGCTGAAAATTACTGAAATGTTAACTACTTCGCTAGTAATGAGTTTATCTTATAATGAATAATTCTGACTTCCTTGCTTAAAATTAATAAATTACCATTTATTCAATAGCTCCTATGTGACAAATGACATGCTAAAAACCATACATAGGCCGGGCGCTGTGGCCTGTAATCCCAGCACTTTGGAAGGCCGGGGCAGGTGGATCATCTGAGGTCAGGAGTTCGAGATCAGCCTGACCAACATGGTGAAACCCCATCTCTATTAAAAATACAAAATTAGCCAGCCATGGTGGTGCATGCCTGTAATTCTAGCTACTCGGGAGACTGAGGCAGGAGAATTGCTTGAACCCAGGAGGCAGAAGTTGCAGTGAGCTGAGATCGTGCCATTGCACTCCAGCCTGGGCGACAGAGCGAAACTCTGTCTCTGGAAAAAAAAAAAAAAAAAAAAAAAAAAAGCATAAATGATTGACTCACTTATTTGGATTGAGATTATCCTAACCAGGAAGTGTAAATATAAGTTAAAAGGAAAAATAATGCTTCTTCCTTACTCTTTTCACCACTGTACTTGAATAGAACTAGAACAAATGCACAAAAGTTCAAAGTGACACACTTTAGCTCAACCCAAAGATGTTCTAGAAGGAGCACAGCTGTTCTAAAAGGAATGAGCTGCCTCTAGAGGAATTGGTTACTGGAGGAAATCAAGTAAAATTTCAATTAGCAGGCACATTATAGAGATGATGCAAGCACTGAAGGAGCTGTTAACAGAGTCAACTGGAATTGGGACAGTATCCTGCATTGCACCATTAAGCCTGCGAGTCTGAAGTAGCTGCATTAAGTTTGAGCAAAGTCAGTAGCTATGATTTCCTGTCTTTTCTTATCTATAACCCTAGGCTGCTCTCCAAGATACTCTGTATTCCCTTATTATCTCATTGCCTTAAAATGCTTGCAATCTTTCCCCTTGAAAATATGAAAGAGTTTTAAAATGCTGACATTCATCTGGCCTATTGATGCAGGACACGAAGGAGGTAGATCTGAATGTATTTTTGGTGCCTAAACATCTAGCAAAGCCCAAGATTGGACAATACAGGGAAGATTAAACTAGCAAAGTACATAATCCCTCTACTGTTACCAGCCCTTGACCCTCTCCCCTCCGACTCCATCATACTGACTTTATAGGCTATGGTGTTATATTGGAAGGGGCAGAAACTGAGCAAAGACTGCATAAAGTTGTGCTAGGGCTTCTTTGCAACCATTTAAGTCCTAGTCAAAAATACACATCTCTAAGATGGGTCAGGCATTATACTAAAAACCAATATCCTTAGCTTGTTTTGCTTTCAGCTCTTTACCTCTGTTTCATAATGATAAAACTTCCCAAGCAGCTGTTGGCCAGTGAACAGCATGTATTAAGACCCAGCAGTAGAGAAGGCAAAGTGGAGTTGGGAAACAGATACTCAGAGTGGCTGGAACTCAGACTATGAAGTGGGGAGTAGAAAGATGTGAAAAGAGAAAGATAGCAGGGCCAAGATTAGGAAGAACCTCGTTAAGGAGTGTTTACTTCAATCTAAGGGCAATAGTAAGTCACAGAAAGATTTTAAGGAGGGGAGAGAAGTGGCAGATTTCGGTTTTCAAAATCTTGTTTCAATTACTTTTAAATAACCAATAAAGAGGAAGGAGAGTATGCAAGACATGGAGAGAGAACAGTTAAAAGGCCTTTCCAGGAATGCAGGCAAGGGGAGATGTCAGCTTAGACTGCAGTAGTAGCAGTGGGTTTGAGAGAAATGGACAGAGTCAGTAAATATTCAGTAGGTGAAATCATCAGGACTTAACAATAGACCACAGGTGCGGCATAAGAGAAAGAGGGGGGTCAAGGATGACCTGGAGATTTCTGGCATGGCCAGCTGGGTAGCTGGTGGTGCCATGTACTGAGATAAACACATGGTAGGTAGTCGAAGTTGAGAAGATATAAGTGCTCATTAGCATTAATAATAATATGCTCATTAGCAAGCAGACCATAACTGAAACCACAGGAAATAATTATTCAGGAAAAATATATAATTCAACCCACAAGGTAGGGCAACAATATGAGAAGTCAACAATATTATTCATTTACACTGCACAGTTTTCAAAAGGCATCACATCCTAAACCAGGTAATACAGCTGTCTTGGAAGGTAGGCAAAATACAAATTAATCCCTTACAGGAAAAGCAACTCTCACTGACCCACACATAACAGGTGGATCTCAGATCTAACAACTGGTCATAATATAACAACATCCTAACACCATAATACTCACCTGTGGACAAGGCCTCCTCCCGAACATCACCCTCACCAGGCTGAGGGATATTCCAGGATGTTTTGGGAAGTAAAGAAATTTCCTCTGGTGATTCTATTCTCACCATATCCATGTGATTGCTCTGGAACTGGTACCGAGGGATGAAGCAGATTTTGCCTCGTTGGAAAATGTCCTTGATGATCTCTTCTGTCTCAATTTCATCTTGCATGCTCAGAAAGATGGAAATTCTTTTGGACTTTTGATACTCACTGTGGGCAATCACCTAAATGGGAAATTATGGCAATTATATTTTCCAAGACTATATTTAGCAACTCCTCTTAACAATTCCTCCTTTCTCTCTCAGCCTTCTCTAATTTCTTTAAATATTAAAAAGGAAAAAAAAGGGGGGGTGCCAGAGTGATATAGTGGGTCAGACAGTGTTGCATCATGAAGCCTGACTTTTAGTTTCGGACCCAGCACTTAACTGCTCCTTTTATCCCTCCCTGGTACATCCACTCTGGTAGGTGTGAAAACTCATTAAAAGGTCACTGTGGAGACAAGCTGTCTATCTAGAGAATTCCAGGCTTGATCCCCACCTATCCATTTTAGTAGTCTTCGGTCATTTCACAGGCTTTCCCTAGAGTCTGCTTTATTTTATCTCCCAATCTTGGCTCCCACAAGCTTCTCCACTCCTTGGATCGTCAGGCTTCTCTCTCCTCCCAAATTCTACCCATTTAAAGCCCAACGCAAGCCCTAACTTTTCCTAACTTCTGCCAAACCCTTACTACATTTAGAGTTAATATATCACTTAATAATGATGTACTGTCATGAGTGGATCACTAATTGTTTCATGTACCCTAAATGTGGTATCCCTAACCGGTCCATGAACTGAGTTCTCTGAGGCAAAGAACATACCTCTACCATCCCCATCCCATTTCCTAAAATCCATCTGTTCAAATGAATATTAAAATATTCACAATTATGGGGTGGGGGCAGATCCTGATGAAAGAAACCACATTCAACGGAATCATCCATCAGGCAGGAGAAGGGAAATGAGCTTTGCTCATCATAGAAATGTCAACAATCTGAGGAACTTATCCAGACTCAGAAGTTAGCCCTTCGCTCTCTTTTTTCCTTTTTTTTTTTTTTTTTTGAGACAGGGTCTCCCTCTGTTGCCCAGGCTGGAGTGCAGTGGTGCAATCTGCAACCACTGCCTCAATCTGCAACCACTGCCTCTTAGGCTCAGGCAGTCCTCCTGCCTCAGCCTCCAGAGTAGCTGGGACCACAGGTGCAAACCACCATGTCCAGTTGATTTTTCGTATTTTTTGTGGAGACAGGGTTTCACCACGTTGCTCAGGCTGGTCTCAAACTCCTGAGCTCAACTGATCCACCCACCTGGACCTCCCAAAGTGCTGGGATTACAGATGTGAGCCACTGCACCTGGCCAGCTCTCTTTTTTTCCCTTCCTTTTCTGTTCTTCCCTATTCTCCAAACTAAAAAGAAAAGAATACTTTTCTTATTCTTTATAAGACTTTTTAATACTTTTGTTATTATTATATAATTGTAAGCCATAAAAGTAGCTTATAAATATGACTGGCAGAAAGGTACAGGAACAGTAAGTCAAGTTATTATTTATAAAAAAAGGAAACACAGAAATTAAGTAGATAGAGCACATCAAACCAGTCTAAGGAAGAAAGTTAACTCTCACATTCTGAAAAGTTATGAAATTGTTTTGAGGCCTGAAATGGGCAAAGAAAGGCAATGTGAAACCTAGACCTGGGCAGGCCTGGGGCTTTTGGCATCCAACTACTATATGAGAAAGTATCCTTTTTGCTCTCTTTACAGCAGAATATAGAAGATCGAGAGTTGAATAAGCAGTAACAAACATCAGTTAACACTCAGTGTGAGACTGTGCATACATATTTATCTTCCTTCCTCAAATCCCATTTATACTACGGTAAAGAAACACAAAAAAGAAAATCCATTAGAGTACTGAGAATAAGAGAACAGAGACCTGACTAATTTCTGTAAGACAAAGAGTGGATGGGACAGTATTTTACTGACAAAACGGCAGCAGATCACAACACTCAGAGAATAAGGGTGCAGGTCAGGCAGAATCCATTCCTCCCCTGAAATCCCAAAGCAACCATAAAAGGCAGAGGAAATCCCCATTAGCTAAGACACCTTCATTCACAAATATGTACAGACAATAAAGGATCATCAAACATTTTGAAAAGTCAAAATACAAAGTAGAAGGATAGAAAAAAAATAAGAAGGGGAGAAAAAAATGGACAAACAGGACAGATAATTTTTTGAAATTCGAATTACTTTTCTCAGACAAACTCAAGAAGATAATTGCATTTCTAAAATAACAATAGACTGCTATGGGGAGGAAGCAATCAGGGAATTATGAAATAATCAGTGGAAACTAAAATTGTGATTAGCAAAATTAAAACAACTTAGGAGAAAGCCTTGGAGTAGGGGAAAAGGCAAAAATAGGAAAAATGAAGAAAATGTTAATAGAGAAGATCAATCTATGATTTTTATTACCTGATTAACAAGAGTTCCAAAAAGGCACAAAGGAAAATAAATAATCAAAGAAGATATACTTGGCTCATACCTGTAATCCCAGCACTTTGGGAGGCGGAGGCAGGTAGATTATCTGAGGTCAGGAGTTCGAGGCCAGCCTGACCAACACGGTAAAACCCCGTCTCTACTAAATATACAAAAATTAGCCAGGTGTGGTGGTGCATGCCTGTAGTCCCAGCTACTTGAGAGGCTGAGGCAGAAGAATCGCTTGAACCCAGGAGGCAGAGGATGAGCCAAGATCGTGCCATTGCATTCAAGCCTAGGCAACAAGAATGAAACTCCATCTCAAAAAAAAAAAAGAAAGAAAGAAAAAGAAAAACATGAGTCTCCATATTGAATGGGGGCCATGGGTGCTGAGCAGAACAAGGAAAATAATTTTAAATTTGAAATTCAAACTATCAATCAAGTATGAAGGTAAAACATTTCCTAATGTATATTTAAAAGTTTACCACTCCCAAAGATACTTTCTCAAAAAAAATTATCTGAAGATATATTCTAATAAGATGAAGGGAAAAGAATCCAAGAAAGACAAAGATATTAGACTCAAAAAGCAGCCCTAACTCAGAAGTGGAGTAAGGAGGAACCCCAGGGCAATGGCAGTGCAATGGGCCAGAGGCAATCAGACCAGAAGAAGCAAAGAGCTGGAGTGTTTTCAAAAAGAGAGTGGATTTATTTTAACAGACGATGAAAATGATCTATTGATAAGATAATCACATACTCTTGATTTGTCAAAAAAGGAAAAATAAAGGTAATCAGAAGCTCCTGGAAAAATACAGAACTAAATTAGAAATATGCTCCAAATGGGAACAAAGTAAAAAAGAGAACGATTTTGAGCAATTATAGAGGAACAGAGAAAAGCTTTGGTACTGACACCTGAAACATTACCTTCCTAGCTACACATATCTAGTGACATAAAGTTATGTCTTTTCTTACATATTCAATCATACAACTTGATTTCTTACATATTCAATCATACAACTCGATGAATACCATCTATAGAACAAAAATACGGCTGGGCGTGGTGGCTCACACCTGTAATCCCGGCACTTTGGGAGGCCAAAGTGGGTGGATCACGAGGTCAAGAGGTCGAGACCATCCTGGCCAACATGGTGAAACCCCGTCTCTACTAAAAATACAAAAACTAGCTGGGCAGAGTGGCGCGTGCCTGTAGTCCCAGCTACTCGGGAGGCTGAGCCAGGAGAATCACTTGAACCCGGGAGGCGGAGGTTGCAGTGAGCCGAGATTGTGCCACTGTACTCCAGCCTGGCAACAGAGCGAGACTCCATCTAAAAAAAAAATTAAATACAAGGTATGTATTCAGTGCTTTACATATTTTTGTAAATACTGTTTACCGTAAATATGATTTACTGAAATCTCAAGTTTGGAAATCGGTCACAAATACTGCTCAGTAGACTCATTATAGTTACAGAACAAAGTTTAAATATTATAAAACCTGGCCAGGCGCGGTGGCTCATGCCTGTAATCCCAGCACTTTGGAAGGCCAAGGTGGGTGGATCATGAGGTCAGGAGTTCAACATCAGCCTGGCCAAGATGGTGAAACCCTGTCTCTACCAAAAATACAAAAATTAGCCATGCGTGGTGGCAGGCACCTGTGATTCCAGCTACTCGGGAGGCTGAGGCACAGAACTCCTTGAACCCAGGAGGCAGAGGGTGCAGTGAGCCAACATTGTGCCACTGCACTCCAGCCTGGGTGACAGAGCGAGACTCTGTCTCAAAAAATGAAAAACTGGCTGGACGCGGTGGCTCACGCCTGTAATCCCAGTACTTTGGGAGGCCGAGGCAGGTGGATCACGAGGTCAGGAGATCGAGACCATCCTGGCTAACACAGTGAAACTCTGTCTCTACTAAAAATACAAAAAATTAGCCGGGCGTGGTGGCGGGCACCTGTAGTCCCAGCTACTTGTGAAGCTGAGACAGGAGAATGGCGTGAACCCGGGAGGCAGAGCTTGCAGTAAGCAGAGATCACGCCACTGCATTCCAGCCTGGGCAACAGAGTGAGACTCCCTCTCAAAAAAAAAGAAAAGAAAAATCACACAAAACTTGACAACATAAATATGACAATATAAATGTCAGAAACTGACAGAGGGAGTAGAAAACATAGTGAGTAAAGGGGCACTAATTTCCTCATCTTAATTAGTTAGGGAATCAAGATATGACATAAAGCTGAATTTCTTTACCATTTAAATTACTTCTCTGATAAATTTCTAAGTTATAAAAAGGTACAGTGCCAATAAGAATAAATATGCTTTTCTAAATGAAAGACATCATTTAACACCTTTATTGAGTATTCACTATGGCAAAACACTACACAGTACAATGACGTTTCCAGTGATGATCCATTGGTTAGTCATGAAATCAATAGTGGGCTACAATTTTTAAATGAAATAGAATAGAAAATATTAAAGTTCAAGCCAGGCACGGTGGTTCACACCTGTAATCCCAGCACTTTGGGAGGCCGAGGCAGGAAAATCACAAGGTCGAGCTCGAGACCAGCCTGGCCAACATGGTGAAACCCTGTCTCTCCTAAAAATAGAAAAATTAGCTGGGCATGGTGGCACGTGCCTATAATCCCAGCTACTTGGGAGGCTGAGGCAGGAGAATCGCTTGAACGTGGGAGGCGGAGGTCGCAGTGAGCCAAGATCATGCCACCGCACTCCAGCCTGGACGACGGCAAGACTCTGTCTCGAAAAAAAAGAAAATATTAAATTTCGTTGTATGTGGTAAGAGCTGTAAAATGTTCCTTGTATGTGTATATTTGTTTGTACAGAGTAAAATATATTTATTACTGAGGGTCATGGGTCTGCTTTTTAATTTTTCTCTCTCCTCCTTTAATGCCAGCTCTCAGTTGTCATTCTATTGCTGTCAGTGACTCTGTATCTATGTAACCACTATTCCCATCTATAGTTTATGAATTCTAATCTTCTACAAAGACAACGTAGAAGATTAGAAACTGAATTCATCTTTATTCTCCCCATGCCCCTCCAAAATTTGTTCCAATTCCTACACTCTTTATGCCCAAGGTTCAACACCATTATACCAAGCTCTAAATTTTGGAATCATAGGTGACTCTCCTCCCCCTTCCAGTATTCTCTAACCTCTTCCAATGAGTTGCCAAGTCCTGCTGTTTCTCACTTAACAGTCTCCCATTTGCCTCCTTTCCCCTCATCTTCATTGCCCATGCTCTGGTTTGCATCTTTTTCGTCTTTCACTTGAATTGGTACAACAGTCCCCTTGCTGGTCTCCACATTTTTTTTCTTTCTTCCTTCCTCAACCCATTATCCAAATGCTGCCAGTATACTCTTCCTAAAGGACATAACAAAAAATAGGTAAAGCTCTGAATACATCCCTTTACACACTTCTTTAACTCTCACAATCGACCTATAAGAGTGATATTATCCATTTTATAGACAAGGAACCAAAGGTTCTGAGAGATTATAAGACCTGTCCAAGGATATAGTTAAAAAACAATGGTGCCAGATTAAGCCCAGATCTGTGTAGTTCCAAAGCCCATCCTAAACTGTATCCTGTCATCTCTTGCCTAAATATCCCTACTCACGCTCCCCTATCCCATCTTTCCCTTCACCTGAAAAAATTCATCTTGTTCTCCGAAATTCATCTCAAACATTTTCTAACAGAAAGCTTTCCAATTCCTCCTCCCCAAGGCTACGTTTCCACAACATTGGTGTTTACCTTTATCATGTATCTGGCTTCAATGCAATTCTTTATTCATGTCTGTTTCCTCTTCTAGGCTCTCTGCTCCTTTAGAGCAACAATCATATCTTTTTCATCTCCACAACCCAGTACATAGCCAAGTGTGCACTACATAGGTGTTCAACATATGTGAATGAATTCGCTAAATTTTAAACAACTAGATAGTAAGGACAAGAGTCTATATCCTTTACATCTACTAAAACACCCAGCAATGCTTCCTCATAATAGCTAAAATAATTGTTTGAACGAACAAATTAACATCTGTATAGATTCCCTCATGCACACCTACACAGATGAAGAGAGGGGTGAAATGAGCATATATGCTTTACTGCTTTAACCCATAGGCACCTTGGATTTGAGTAAATAACAGATAATAGAATAGTGAAGGGTAATTAAGAAAGCCTGATTCCAAGGGAACATCAAGTCTCCAAATATCTACTGGTGTCTCTGAGGCATGATGCTGGGAAGACAGATCATCAGTTTGACTTACAACAGAATTACAAATATGTACTTATTCAGGGGACATGAAATTTTTCTTCCTCTGGTGTCTAACAAAAATGAGTCCCCAAAAACTCTTTAGAACATGCCTTCATGACAGGATATGACTGCCATTTTATTGATAAGAAAACTGACATTACATAGACGACTAAAAATACATAGCAGTGCAGTTAGTGAAAGTAATAAAACAGAGGTCTGCTAACCAACAAACATGGACCCTCACTTATTCCTCTCATTTCTCTCTTCTGCTTCCTACGTTCTTGGGAAGCCTGGGTATGATAGCCAAGTCTTCCTTTCATTCACTCAAGAAAAAGCATTTAATGTTGACCCACTCTGAGACAGGAAAAGCCTAGGCCCTGGAGCTACTGAGACACAGCCTTAACCCTCCATATGCTTAGTGAAGTCCAGTCAACATCTGAGTTCTGCCCTTTGGCATCTCCACACCTTTTTTGGTGTTCCCTCGTCTAAAGCACCTGCATCTTTCTCTGGCCATTTTATTAATATAACTGGAGTCTTACTCGTAGCTTATTAACTGTAGGCCTCACTGAGGGAACCTGGGCACTCAGGTGTTCAGCCATCTCCTCTACCACAACTTTCTGTTCTCAGCCTGCTCTCACCACAGTACTGTCATCCCCACGGAGGAATTTTCGAGCACCAAAGGTGCCACCCATGCAAACGAACTCTCCTCCCAGAGATAAATCTGTCAACCCCTGCCGTCCTCTTGCTCTTCAGCCCCACAACTTTTGTTACCGGTCCCTCTCCCGCCATAGTGCCAAGAGCGTCCAGACCACGACTAGGGGGCGTGCGCGCGCCAGGAAGGGGAAACGTGCGCGCGCCGGGGAGGGGGCGCCTAGCCCAGCGCCTGCACGGATCATGCGCAGATCAGCAAGCGCTGGCCGCCAGGCATTTAGAGGGTCTGGCCGCCGTGGCTTCCGCTACGGGCGGCCTCGCACCTTCTGGGTCAGTATGCGGGACTGGCGTAGCCGCTCCTCGGCGCTCATCGCCCGCAGACGCTGCTTCAGCTCTCCCCGCAGGCTCCGCTTGGCGCTGCTCACCGCTGCCGCCGCCATCTCACGCCCACGCCGAGTCCAATCCCGCCCTGGGCGCCCTCGGGTTCGGTCTCCGCCCCTGGTCGCTCCCAGGTGGATCCGCGGCCTAGGGGCGGGTCGGGGCTCGGGGAAGCGCCCCCCACCCTGCTTCCGGGACGCGGTCCGCAGCGCGCCGCGCGTTTACCTCGCCTCTGGCCCTTGAGACCCAGCCCTCGTGCGGCCCCCGTGGTCCGGCTCGCCCTCCCCGGCTACGGGAGCGGTGGCGAGGCGCCGTCGCTGCCCTGCCGCCTGACCTCCCTGAGCCTGGGCCCTCACCGGGACCGCGGAGGCGGCAGCGCCACTGGCGGGGATGGTAAAGACGGCCGGCAGTACCCACGGTGCCTCCCATCTCTTGTAATGTTCAGTAGTGGGACTTCAGGGGCCAGAAAAGAAGGACAAGTAGCGAAATCGTCACGAGTCGCTTAACTACAGGGATATGTCTGACAGATGCCCCAATTTCCTTCTTGTGCAAATATCAGAGTGCAGTTACACAAAGTTACTACACACCTATGCTACACACCTGTACGGCGTATTTTGTACCGAATACTGTAGGCAATTGTAAGCACCGTGATACTTGTGTATCTAAACACAGAAAAGGTAATGTGTTGGTTGGCTACCACATCAGTAGGTATTAGGAATTTTTCAGCTCCATTATAATCTTAAGGGACCACAGTGGTTGATGGAAATGTCCTTATGTGATGAATGCATAGATGATACATAGTCGGAACACTGCTAAAGCAGTAACTGTAGTGTAAAAGCCAAATATTGTGGGTTTCTAGTGTGAATGTATTCCAGGTAATAGTGCCCACACAGGTACTTCCTGTTATAACCATCAGTGACTGTTCATTCCCACCACTCAGCTCTGATTAAAACACAAAAATGAATTAAAACTAAAGGCAGTTGGGGGGTGGGTGAGGCACTTGCAGGAAGAGGTAAAAGAAACTGTGAAGTCTTAAACTGCTCCCAGTAGACAGGCGCCTCAGATGGCATAGATAGTTGCCTCTCAGATGTGACTTCCTAAGAAAACCAGAGCTGTCTCTGCCAAAAATACGTCCCTACTGACCGCCCCAGTGTCCTAATCCCCACCGTTAAGAATCACACCACCTAGGTAAAGCATTAAGTGCCCGGTGAGAATGCACATGGCTTGAGAGGGGAGTTCTGGCTTCTTTATGGAATCTATCAACAGCTTCCAGAGAAAGGTAATGCCAGTCCCAAGGGGATTGTGTTGTAAGAAAAAGGGAAGGCCAGGCAGGTACAGCGTATACATATTGCAATTAGATTTGCTGACCTAAAAATTAGAACACGAGGTCTAACAAACTACATAATTTTCTAATCTGTTCATTTTTACCAAAAAAAAAAAAAATTAACACTAGCTCCACGTTGAATCATTTGCCAAATTTTCTTTGTTCAGAATATCCCAGAGTATCCTGCATATCAGATTGCCATATCCATCAACCCCAAATGGCAAGTTAGAGAGAGAGGGCTGGGAAGGAGGCATCAGTGGAAACTCTTAAGCAGCCAGGGACACTGGAAACTGCAGAAAGCATGGGAAAGAAGGAAGGAAGGGAAGGAAGAGAGAAGCCGACCTGAGTCTGCTTCTAGCCTGAGTCCGCTTCTCAGTCTAGTCTGCAGTCTAGACTAGTGACACAGAAAAGGACTTTTGGGGTAATGGCACACCTTAAAAGTCTGCCTAGGGCAGAGAAGACACCGCCTTCCTGGTCATCATCCCATAATTAATTGTCTGTCTCCTGTGTTGAGCTTTACCCCTTGGCTGAATTTCCAGGCAGACTCCAAAAATGAAGACAAAAATGGCATATAGAGAAAAATACATACAATTTATTCACTAAATAGGGACAAAATTTCTGTAACTCTGGAAGGTCAAGTTACATAATCAAAGTTGTTTATTTAAAAGTAGAAGTATGTGTTGGCAGTCGTTTTCATAAGAGTCAGAAAAATTAGGCCGGTTTCACAATATAGAGTGTCCTTTCTGGTCAACAGTATTGCTTCAGGAAAGAGAGCATTTCACAGATCTTTCCTGTAACTTCTAGAAAAGTCATCTAGCCAGATTTAGGCTCAAGCTTCTTTACAAAGCCATTTTTCTATGAGAGAATAAATTTAACATTTTAAAAATCATTGGAGATTAAGTATGCTGGAATAAAAAGCAAAAATATTTTCATTTACATAATGCAAATAATCTTCTATCCCTCTAAAGGAGCATTGTATAACAGAAACACAGTGTGACCTACATTTGTAATTTTAATTTTTGGTAGCCACATTTTAAAAAGTACAAAAATAGGAAAAATTAATTTTTAAGATATATTTAGTGGTAATGATTTCAATATGCAATCAATGTCAAATCACTAATGAGATATTCTTTTTTTCATAACAAACCTTCAAAATCTCATGAGTATTTAGTACTTACAGCATATCTTAATTCAGACTAGCCACATTTTACTACCATAGTGGACAGCAAGCACAGCTCTAGAGGATAAAAAGTCTTTTTGTTCTCGTTCTTGTTTAATTGTCCAACATTGATTTCAATGCACTTATATTTGTAATATGAATTATATTATACTGTAAACTGCATTGTACTGAAACTCATGAAAACTCACAGTAAATCCAAATTAAACCAATACCTTGGAAGCTATGAAAAGGTTGATGGTTTCTTTTATAATCTACTCTCTTTGTGAACGGACATAGTTTTAAAAATGTAGGATAACCCAATTAACTGGACATTTTATTTAATTTACAATCTATGATCATAGAGTCCTCACTGAAAAGTACCTCTGAGATCATCTAGCCTAATGCTCTCTCTTAACAAATGAGGAAAGTGAGGCCCACAAAAAAAATCAGTTATCTAAGATTAGCCAACCCCTTGGTGCCTGGACCTGGATTAGAATGCAAACACTCTACTTCTTTCCACCCCATACATTTCCAAACAAGTGCCAAAATATTCAAAAATTGTTAAAATAATTTTTTTCGAATGTTCATCTAGCAAACGTTTGTGGCTGCATCTTACAGGTTCCAGAACCTGGGGTTACAAATGCCTGCAAGTAGCTCAGAGCATAGTGTAACTAATATTGAAACGTAAACCAAGCATAACCCTTTGATAGTTGGGAGAGATTCGAGAGCTCTGCAGTGCCTTGCAATCATTTTATGAGCATCACTGGCAAAGCAGATGAATACCACCAGAAGGGGATTTCATTTGAAAGATTGCCTAAGAAAGCCATTTTCTGCCTACATGTTAAGTGTGCATCGTGCTCTGAGACATGCTGTCATGCCTTGACAGAGGAAGGAAACTGCCCCTCTTCTTCCTCTTTCCCTCCTGCCAGTACATACTCATAGATGACACTCTAGGGAGGTATCCACTTTATTATGCCCCTTCCTAAACCCCGTATTTCGCAAGTATGATGAGACCCTCCGAAATGATTTTTATTATAACAATAATCATTGTCTATTATCATTGATCAGTTAACATGTCATACATCAACGTCTAAAGAAAGGACAGTGAACAAAGAAAATATTGATGAATTCAGCCAGATGAAGATTAAAAATTTTTTTTAACTATGAAAAACTAAAAAGAACAATACACTAGGAAAATATTTACGTATACCATGAAAGTGTTCATTCAAATATGAGAGAAAATTCTCAAGCCCTTAATAGTTTAAAAAGGAGAGACCATTAAAGAGAGAAATATAGATCATTCACAAGTATATGAGAAAAACATTAATAGCAGTTAAAGAAATGTACATTTTAACAAAGTCTGTTTTTTAGACCTATTAAACTGGCTTTATTTGATGCCTATTAAACCTTCAAAATTATTAATAGTGCCACCCACACTGATAAGGTTGCTATGATATTCTTCTATTGATATAATACTTTTGGAAAGAAAATATGTTTTCCAATATGCCAGAATATTGTAATTATACACACATCTTATGAACCAGTCATTCCACTGTTAGAAATTTATCATGAGGCAGTCTTCTAAAATATCGGAGGGTGGGGGGCACCAGAAAAGCATACACATGCTTCACTATTGAAGCATTATATCTAAAAGGGGAAAACTAGGCTGGGCGAAGTGGCTCAGAACTATAATCCCAGCACTTTGGGAGGCTGAGGTGGGGAGATCACTTGAGCTCAGGAGTTCGAGACCAGCCTGGCCAATGTGGTGAAACTCCGTCTCTTACCAAAAATACAAAAATTAGCTGGGCGTGGTGGTACTGCCTGTAATCCCAGCTACCGAGGAGGCTGAGGCAGGAGAATTGCTTGAACCTGGGAGGTGAAGGTTGCAGTGAGTCAAGATCAAGCCACTGCACTACAGCCTGGGTGACAGAGTGAGACTCTGTCTCAAAAAATAAATAAATAAATAAAAGGGGAAAAGTCAAAACCAAATTGTCTAACAATTGGGAATTGGTTAAGTAAATTATGATATGGCAAATTAATGAACTATTCTGTAGACATTAGAAATTAATGCCTAATGTTAACATGGAGTATGTGAGACAGTGTTGAAAATATTTGTATGTCAACACCAAAAAACTCTTATGTACACCCTAATTATAATTGCATACAACGTCTGCATGTGGATATGTTAGGGTGATGGGAGTGACTTTTCTTCCTTTCAAAAATGTTATTTTCAAATATATTTTCTTTAATGATGCTATTTGTATCTTAAGACCATTATATAAAAATAAATATACAAATAAGGATTCAATATCTTATCAGTAATGTAGTAGTAAATAAGAATTGTTCAGGCCTTATTATTTCTGGGAATAGTGATAGTTTGTTAAATTCAGCTACCTTGGTTTCAACAAAACCTAAAGCATAAAATAATATACAGTATCAGTAATCCAAAGAAAATCAAAACCTCAGAATTTTTAAAGATACAGGCAGCCAGGCACAGTGGTTCATGCCTGTAATCCTAGCACTTTGGGAGGCTGGGGTGGTAGGATTGAGCCTGGTAAGTCAAGGCTGCAGTGGGCCATGATCACACCACTGCACTCCAGCCTGGGTGGCAGAGCAAGACTTTGTATGAAAAAAAAAAAAAAAACACAGGCAAGTATCATGCTTTCTCACTTCTCTAAAGACTATTCCTTTGTTCACTCAGGAAATATTCACTGAGCATTGGCCACATGCTGGTACCAGTTAAAGTACTGGAAACACAGTGGTCAACAAAGCATACAGGATCCGTTTCCTCACTAAGCTTACATTCTCATGGCAGACACAGACAATAAACAGATAAGCAAATAAATATGCAATAGGATGTCCAGTCATGAAAACTATTATGAAGGCAATAAAGTTGGGTAGGGAGACAGAGAGTGACAGTGGTACTTTCTTAGATGGGGTGATCAAGGAAGACTTCTCTGAGGAGAATAATTCCCTGGAAGGGATACCTGGGCGAAAAGAAAAGGGAAAGCAGGCAAACTTATGGCGGAAAATTATTCCAGGCAGAGGCAACAGCAACTGCAAAGACTGGAGGATGGAGTGTGCTTAGCTTATCTAAGGAGGCTGGAGCTATGAGAACAGGGAGGGATTCATAGAAAATGAGATTTGAGAGGCAGGTAGAGGCCAGGCCATAAAGGGCTTTGGGTAACTTCATACTCAGGATGTTGTGCTTTTGTTCCCAGGGTGAAGGGGCATTTTGGAGAGTTCTGATTAGGGCCAAGATCAGATCTAATTCAACTTTGTAACATATCACTGTGGGTACTATGTGGAGAACAAATTATAGCAGATAAAGGATGGAACCATGGAGTCTGGCAGGAGGCTACTGACAGAGTCAAGTGATTACAGCATTTCAAAGGGGCAGCCAGGGGGATTTGCTGGTGGATGGATGTGGGCTATGAGAGACAGGAGTCCAGGCTGACTCCCAAGGTTAGAGAACTAGCACTTAAGAGAGCTTGACTGAGGGGCCCCTCGGGAGAGGTGCTTTTCTCTAACTCTTGTGTCAGTATCATGCATTTCTGCCTGACTTGAGGGTCTTTTATTTTTCACTAAATGATTTTAAAATCTCAAGTAAAAATTCAAAAGAAATAGAAAAATTTTGCCCCAAAACTTATTTAATAAAAGGATATATATGAATACTTGAGATCATAGCACCTCACTGCTAGATGTTTATGTTTTGGAAACGCCTTTGCCAAACTGAATGCTTAGTCAATCATCTATATGTCTCTGTGTGCCCATTTATTTGGCCTCAAATTAACCACACTATTATTTAGGGTAAGAGGATGACAAAGAAAAGAAAGACCTCTTGGCCTAACTCTATGACCCAAGCTTTAAAATGGTGATTACTTGGAAAGCACCAACTCTGACTGTACATCCTACTTTCAGAAGGGCAAAGAATTACCTATCTAAACTTCCTGGAATTTCCCACATAACTCTCACAGTTGCATAGTATTTGACAGTTTGCAAAGCACTTTTAAAAAAAATGTTGTATAATCCTTTAACTTTCCATTAAAGGTAGGTATTATTTTCATTAAATATTATATATAATAAATTATATGTCATATCATTTTCATTAAATATTATATATAATAAATTATAATATGTCATATCATATTATTATATACATTATATAAGGAATCTGAGTCTCAGAGTACCTCAGTAACTTACCCAAGGTTATATCTCTAGTGAGTAAGAAAACCAGAGTTCAAATCTCCAGTTTCAGTGTTGCTTCACTGAATCATTCCATTAGCAAATATTTGTTACCTTCTATGCAACAGGTCCTAGACATGAGGTACACAGTGATGCATTAAATAGATATGATTTCTCCCATGTGGAGCTGAGTGCCAAGCATTCTTTCTACTCCCCCAGCATATGCAGAGGAGAATGCTTCATTGAAGGGGGAGGAAGTAAGATGATCCACCTGGTTCAAAAGGAAGGGTGATCCCAAGGGAAGAGACACGAGTTTCATCTCATGATCGTACTCATGGTTTTTAAGAACCATCCTTTCCTAATGAATGCTGGAGGCAGCCAAATGGCACTAGCTCTCCTATCAGATCTTGTGAGAGAGCACATCCTTTCTCAGCACTTCAAATTAGGAGAGGGGACAGGAGGAAATCATGGTAAATGTGGAAGAGGACAAAAAGAGAGATGAGAAGCCACAAACAAAAGAAGGCAGGAAGGCAGGCAGGCAGGAAAGACAAGCTGATAAAAAGGACAAAGAGAATAAGGAAAGAGATTATGAGTCCCATTACTGATAGACCAGTCTCATTTCTTCCCATTAGGGGATCTGTTTTACATGGTAACTAGTATCTAACTGTATTTGATCATACAATTTATGGAAACTAAATATAGTCAGATTCTCTCAGTGGAAGCTAGGTAATACTACTATTACTAACAACAAAAACCCTAAACTTGTATTGAGTACTCATTTTCAGGAATTGTTCCGAGTGCTTTGTTTACATTAACTGATTTAATCCTTATACAAGTCCCAGGAGATAGGTTGCAATATTTTCCTATTTTTACAGATGAGTAACCAAGGCGTAGGGAAGTTAAGAAACTTGTATAAGTCCGAGGTCTGGAGATTGAGACCATCCTGGCTAACACAGTGAAACCCCATCTCTACTAAAAACACAAAAAATTAGCCGGGCGTGGTGTCGGGCGCCTGTAGTCCCAGCTACTCGGGAGGCTGAGGCAGGAGAATGGTGGGAACCTGGGAGATGGAGCTTGCAGTGAGCCGAGATCACACCACTGCACTCCAGCCTGGACGACAGAGCGAGACTCCATCTCAAAAAAAAAAAAAAAATTATAGATTGTATGTTTTATGATCAGTGATTTCTTGAGAGTTTTTTCAGGCAAGTTAAAGCCAGTGCTCACATCTTGATAAAGTTGTGAGTGCCTCCTCTACTCTTACCTCTTCTTGTGGGCCACTGACTACTAGCATAAGGAAGTGATTGTGTCATTTCCCCTGAAATGAATCATTCAAGAGCAAATTCATTCATTTGAGCAGATTTGTCAACATCACTATGAAAAGAAGGTAACAGTTTTCCATGCCAGTTTGTACTGACCCAAAAAAGCACTGCCTTTCCTTAAGATCAATGCCTCATCTGAGCTGGAAAAGGAGCACATAGATTGCTTTGAAATGACATCTTCAAGAGTATTTATTTCATGTCTACAACCTGAACTATTCAGGTGCTTTTAAAAAAAAAAAAGACTTGGAAACTTTAGAAAGGCTGAGTGTGTGCATGTGCAGGCAATGTGTTATTTGTATCTACACTCGGGAGAGGTTCATGCGACCACACTCATGTTTACATCTGTACCACCCTTGAAAGATGAGGGTACTATTAAAAATTCTCAGAGACAATTCCACAGCCTTTGCTAACAATGAGTTCCAGAAGCTCACAAAATTTATTGTGGAGAAGTTAAATTTTTAAGTAATATTTATTCACTGTCTGTGTGTTCCAAGTACTAAGCTAGGCATTGGAAATACAATCCAAACACACATAGAGCCTGCAAATTAGTAGAGTATTTCTCTGCAGGCTCATCTGCGGTCCTCTGTGCTAGAGAACATTTGCCTTCATCTGAAATCTACACAGTGCAGCTGAAATTTCCACCAGTCCTCAAGTATAGTCTCCCACAGCCAACCAGAAGAAAACATGACAAAACATTTCACATGCTTCGCCCAGCCTCAGTCAGGCTCAGTTAGAAAGAACTAAGTTCCAGAAAGAAGGTGACTAAGAAAGGGGAGTAGCTGCAGTAAGCTCTATCATGCAGGAAGGCCTTAAACAAAATGAAAAAGGCATCAAGTAAAAGATCAATAAATTTGATCGCAACAAATATTTAAACGGCTATAATGACCGAAGACATTGTCAGCTTTAAAGAATAATCAGCAGGCCGGGCGCGGTGGCTCACGCCTGTAATCCCAGCACTTTGGGAGGCAGAGGCGGGTGGATCACGAGGTCAGGAGATTGAGACCATCCTGGCTAACACAGTGAAACCCCGTCTCTACTAAAAATACAAAAAATTAGCTGGGCGTGGTGGCGGGCACCTGTAGTACCAGCTACTCAGGAGGCAGAGGCAGGAGGCAGGGTGTGAACCCAGGAGGCAGAGCTTGCAGTGAACTGACATCACGCCACTGCACTCCAGCCTGGGGGACAGAGTGAGACTCTGTCTCAAAAAAATAATAATAATCTTAATAATCAGCAAACTAAAGATAACTGCCACATATATAAAAATAATTTGTATCCAGAATATTCAAAGAATTCCTACAAATCAACAAGAGACCAAATAATAGGAAAATGGGCAAAGGATGTAAACAGGTAATTCCCTGCATAAGATTTACAAATGATCAGTTAATATATGAAAAGATGCTCAAATGGAAAAATATTTAACCTTACTGGGAATCAAGGACACAAGAATTAAAACAAGATAAACTCGGTAGTTTTTTAGCCCAACAAATTAAGGAAATTATAACAGATTGCTACAAACTAACATTAGTCAGCTGGGGTAGGGAGACATGGATACTCTAACAGCTGCTGATGGGAGTGTAACTTGGTGGAGCCACTTTGGAAGGCAAGGACCTAGTAAATTAAAAAATGTACGTACCCCATGACCCAGCATCTACAACCCAACATCCACCCTAGAAAACTACACACATGCATGAGGAAAAATGACATTCAATAAAGCATTGTGTGTGATAACAAACTTGAAATAACCTAAACAGCTATCAGCCACAAATGGCCAGATACTCTACAGCATTTACATACAATAGAATACACATAACACTCTTAATAATACTATTTTAAATACCTTTGGATAAAAAAAGTTGCAGAATTACTACCATGTACTGTTTTTACATACAAACATGTAAATATATGTATGCAAGATTTTTATGTATATATAAAATACATAAACATACATGTACATATATGTATGCTTATATAAAACATTTTACATAAAACATTTACAAAAAATTTTTTTACAAATAAGTATTATGTTAGCCTGGCCAACATGGTGAAACCCCATCTCTACTAAAAATAAACACCAAAAAAATTAGCCAGGCATGGTGGCAGTCACCTGCATTCCCAGCTACTCCGGACTCTGAGGCAGGAGACTCACCTGAACCTGGGAGACAGAGGTTGCAGTGAGCCGAGATCACGCCATTGCACTCCAGCCTGGGCGACAGAATGAAACTGTCTTAAAAATAAATAAATAAATAAATAAATAAATAAATAAGAAATAAATAAGAACTTATATTACCAAAGCCTTAAAACCTACATTCTTTTACAAGTTCATTTTTGCTACTAAAAACTAGTGCAACAGGAGTCACATGCAATGTGCTTTGGCTAGTACAGATAATTACTATAAGAAACAGTGTATTGTGGTAACACAAACCATTTACATTAAGACACTACTTAATTCTGCTATTTACTGCCCAAATTGTCTTTTTCAAATATCATGTCAAAATTACACGAATTTATATAGTTGTAGACATGTTCCTAGCAGAAGGGTAGGGAGGCAGGGGTCTGGGTAAGTGGAAGGAGAAGGCAAGTAGCCCTTCTGGGCTACCAGGGCATCAGGACCAGGTTCCCTGGGCAATTTGGCACAGGGATTTGAATGCAGGGTGGCCTCAAAGATGGGACTGAGGAGCAGCAGCAACATCAGCGATCCAGAAGGTTCACAGGATGTAAGCAATACTGTTTTGGGTTCCTTATCTGATATTCCTAAAAAACAAAGTTGCTGTTGTTTTCCATGAAAACAGACTACATCGTTTATTTAGGTAGATACGATAAACATTTTAATAGTTACACTTGTGCAATTTCATTTTCTAAATGTAAAGTCAGGCTGGGCGCAGTGGCTCGCGCCTGTCATCCCAGCACTTTAGGAGGCCAAGGCGGACAGATCACCTGAGGTCAGGAGTTAGAGACCAGCCTGGCCAACATGGTGAAACCCCGTCTCTAGTAAAAATACAAAAATTAGCCGGATGTGGTAGCAGGCGCCTGTAATCCCAGCTACTCAGGAGGCTTAGGCAGCAGAATCACTTGAACCTGGGAGATGGAGGTTGCAGTGAGCCGAGATCAGGCCACTGCACTCCAGTCTGAGCGACAGAGCAAGACTCTATCTCTAAATAAATAAATAAATGAAAAGTTAAAAACAAGAATAAGAGGCATTCTAAACCACTTTTGGTCGTGGGTGCTATCCAATTCAAGAAATTTTTTTTGCAATTAAATTGTTAAATTTAAAACAAACAAGTATAATAGATCATAAGATCATATCAGCTGTCTTGGGTTCCAATTCTATCAAAAATGCATATCTAAACTTATTGAAACCAAAACTTCTCCATCTGTGATGTATACTCTTACTGGCACTAAGTAACAAGGAAAACATCAATGGCTTTTAACGTATCAGGTTATATTATGATCCCTACATGACCACGGGGTAATGAAACTGACAAATTTTATCAGTAGGATTTTTTAAATTATAAAAGCAATTCATGTTCATTATGAGAAAACTTGGAAGTCACAAAAAGTACAAAGAAGTTTAAAACAAAGTGCTTCTGTAATCCTACGAAACACAGCCATGCCAGTATTTTGGTTAATTCTGAAACTGATTTTTAAAATCAGACACTAGATCTAGACAGTATTTTCTTTAATTCATCATGGGAAAGTACAGATTCAATACTGCCATTATTCAGAATCTGTGTGAAATACCTCATTTGCAACTGGCATAAGGGTCATGTAAGAAATTTCGTCTCATTAGTTTATAGCTTCACCTCATTTTAACCTAACATCACTGACAGATTGATTTCATTTAAATTAGTATAACTGAAGTCTTACTATACTGTGGTTCTGTACAGAAACATAAAGATGAATATGGTACTGTCCACCTGCTTAGATTGCTCACAATCTAGGCTACATGAACCAAAGTACAAAGTGGTTGTGTTAAATATACTCTAAGAAAGGATATATAAACAGTGATAGTGTGTCCGGAGTTGGTTCCTTCCAGTGGGTTCTTGGTCTCGCTGACTTCAACAATGAAGCCACGGACCTTTGTGGTGAATGTTACAGCTCTTAAAAGTTGGCACAGACCCAAAGAGTTAGCGGCAGCAAGACTACTGTGAAGAGCAAAAGTACAAGCCTTCCACAGCTGTAAAAGGAGACCCAAGCAGATTGCCTCTGCTGGCTGGGGTGGCCAGCTTTTATTCCCTTATTTGTCCCCACCCACATCCTGCTGATTGGTCCATTTTACAGAGTGCAGATTGGTCCATTTTACAGAATGGTGATTGGTGCATTTACAATCCTTTAGCTAGACACAGAGCACTGATTGGTGTGTTTACAATCCTCTAGCTAGATAGAAAAGTTCTCCAAGTCCCCACTCAACACAGGAAGTCCAGCTGGCTTCACCTCTCAATAGGTTAACATTAAAGAGGAAGTAAACCAAGTTAAAAATTCAGAACTTCACAAAGGAAACAAAATCTGCATCGTGCTTGAAGAATAAGGAAAATTTTGGTAAGAGGAAGAGAAAAAAAAGGGATGAACGTCAAATGCCAAAGGACATAAATGTTCATAAAGGTTCTGGGAAAAGCAAGTAAATCTAGGAAAAAGGCAAATTGGCACTGGACTGCTGAGGACTTCTAAGTATCTTGCTAATCCATTTTTATTCACCAGGCATGATAAGGACTTCTAATGGTTTTCAAAATTCAAACGTACCCTCAAGAGGAAAACAACTGGCCATTACTGAGGATATTCAAAGAAATGTGCCATAGACTTAAAAATAAAAAATCCATGATGCTTCCATTGCTAAAGATCTCTCCCACACTTAAGCTTAGCACTTTGTCTTGAAGCTATCTTATGCTCCCACACAGACCACAACAGAATTAAAAGAACACTTAGAATTCGGATAACTCAACTTTTCTATTTCTTTGTAACACTCCCTGCCACAGGAACATTTGGCAGTCTTCTGAAGGTTATTTCCAACAATTTTTTCCAGTAGTCCATATCATCCAAAAACAGCTCTATTAGAAAATCCTTCCTTCTACTAAATCAAAATTAGCCTGCTTCCAATTTATACCTATTAGTGTAATGATGAGGAGTTATATAAGTAATAATCCTTATTATAGTCTTTCAAATATTCAAAAAGTTCTCTTCCCAAGCTAAATAGGCTAAATAAAACAAGGTCAAACGTTCTTCATTAGACATGACTTTTAGGTTTGGTGTGAATCTCAATTTCACTTTATTAGCTATGTGACTTTGGGTTTAGCTTCTTTTACTGTAAAATGGGGATAACATGACACATTCTACCATATGGATGTACTGTGAAGACATAATGCTAAATAAGCCAGACACACAAAAACAAATATTGTATGATTCTATTTATATGAGGTACCTAGACTGGTCAAAATCATAGACACAGAAAGTAGAATGGTAGTTGCCAGGGGCTGGGGGCCATGGGAACAGGCAATTGTTCTTTAATGGGTACACAGTTTCAATCGAGGAAGATGAAAGTTCTAGAGATGGGTGGTGGTGATGACTGCACAACAATGTGAATGTACTTAATGCCACTGAACTGCACACTTAAAAATGATTAACATGGTAAATTTTGTTATGTATATTTTACAATAAATAGTATGACAAAATTGTACACTTTAAATGATTTAACATGTGTAAAGGAGCTGGGCATAATGGCTCACGCCTATAATCCCAACACTTTGGGAGGTTGAAGCAGGTGAATCACTTGAGCCCAGGAGTTCAAGACTAGCCTGGGCAACATAGTGAGACCTTGTCTCTACAAAACATAAAAAATAAATTAGCCAGGCGTGATGCAACACACCTGTGGTCCTAGCTACTCAAGAGGCTGAGGTAACACAATCACTCAAGCCTGGGAGGTCAAAGATGCAGTGAGCTGTGGATTCCACTACTGCACTCCAGCCTGGGTAACACAGCGAGTCTCTATCTCAATTAAAAAAAATATATATGTGGCCAGGTGCAGTGGCTCACACACCTGTAATCCTAGCACTTTGGGAGGCCAAGGCCGGTGGGTTGACTGAGCTCAGGAGTTCGGGACCAGCCTGGGCAACACAGTGAAACCCCATCTCTACTAAAATACTAAAAATTAGCCAGGCGTGGCGGCGTGTGCCTGTAATCCCAGCTACTCAGGAGGCTGAGGCAGGAGAATCGCTTGAACTTGGGAGGTGGAGGTTGCAGTGAGCTGAGATCACACCACTGCACTCCAGTCTGGGCGACAGAGCAAGACTGTCTCAAAAAACAAAAAACAAACAAACAAAAAACATAAAATGCCTTACACCAAGTGTCCCCAACCGCCTGCCCATGGACCAGTACCAGTCAGGGTGAGTGGCTGGGCAAGTGAGCAAAGTTTCATCTGTATTTACAGCCAGTCCCCATTGCTTGCATTACCGTCTGAGTTCCACCTCTTCAGGTCAGTGGTGGCATTAGATTCTCATAGCAGCATGAGCCCTACTGTGAACTGTGCACACAAGGGATCTAGTTTGGGCACTCCTTATGGGACTCTAATGCCTGATGATCTGTTACAATCTCCCATCAACCCCAGAAGGGACCATCTAGTTGCAGGAAAACAAGTTCAGGGCCCTCACTGATTCTACATTGTGCTGAGTTGTATAATTACTTCATTATATATTACACTGTAATAACAGAAAAAAAGTGCACAATAAATATAATGCATTTGAATCAACCCGAAATCAACCCCCATCTGCCACCCCCAGTCCGTGGAAAAATTGTCTTCCATGAAACCTGTCCCTGGTGCCAAAAAGGTTGGAGACCGCTACTTACACAACACTTGGCATATAAAACATGGGCACACAATAGTGACTGTAATAGACTGTTACCAACTATGGGGCCTTGCTTGGCTAAATTCTATTTTTTAAGAAAGTAAGAACTTGGGGCCGGGTGCAGAGGCTCACGCCTGTAATCCCAGCACTCTGGGAGGCCAACGCGGGTGAATCACCAGGTCAAGAGATCAAGACCATCCTGGCCAACATGGTGAAACTCCATCTCTACTAAAAATATAAAAAATTAGCCAGGCGTGGTGGTGGGCACCTGTAGTCCCAGCTACTCGGGAGGCTGAGGCAGGAGAATGGCATGAACCCAGGAGGCAGAGCTTGCAGTGAGCTGAGATCACACCATCTAATGGTCGCCCAGCCCCCTCCCCCGCATACGAAGTGTCTGTCTGTGGTTAGGTCCTCCAGCTGGCTGGCACTGTAGCCTCTATAGGAGCTGCTGGAGGTGGAAGCTCGTTGGCATTAAGCCTGAGCTTTGAGGGCCCCAGCCTGGGTTCCTTTACGCAGTTGAAACAAGATTTTTTTTTTAATAAGGTTTTTGGATAATATTTCTTTTTGGTTTAGCAATATTCATTTTCCTTTTGAATTTTTTTAGCACCTATTTTTTAACCTTTTAATGTAGGTAAAAATCTGTATTCTTATGCCTCCTTATAATTCTTTTACTAAAAGTATATTTTACTTTCTTTATATACTTTGCACATCAACTGTTTCTTTAATAGTTTTACATTTAGGATGCCTGAATACTTTTAAATTATACAATATTTCTTGCATAAATTCCCTTTTACAACATTTTTTTCAACTTTCACAATCTTTGACATGCCTCAACTTTTTGACTACCTTTTACACTATTTCTCTCCCCAGTCTTACCTTCTGTATCTTTCTTTGATCTGTCTCTTTCAGTCTTTCACTTATTCTCTCCCTCTCTCTCTCATTTGGGCTCTCTCTTTTTCTGTCATCCCGTTTCCTTTCTCTTACACTTAGTCTTCTGGGCTGGGTGGGATCCACGTGGCCACAGTCCGGGCCACCGCTGGCCTAGAGGCTAGGCAAATAGATGCCTGCCCCAAGTTGCATGAGTCATGCCCCTTCGCCTCCTTTGCTCTTCTCCCGGCACTGGTCCCTGCCCTCTTCTTCCACACAGAGCCGGGCTGGGGAGAGGCACCCACCCTCTGGCACGCCTGGCTGCCTGGCTGCGTGGCGCGGGCTCCTGGCCCCGGTGCGCTCAGTCTCCCACTCGGCTCCAACTTGCAGGCATCCATGGCCAGCCGGCCTCCGAGGGTGGCGGGACACACCCGAGCGGCGCGGAAGGTGCGGGGCTCAGGGGCCGGCAGCCTGGGTGGCTCTGGCTGCGCAGCCGGGAGGAGAGTGTCCCAGCCACCGCCGCTCTGCCAGGTGCCAGCAATCCGCAACAATGTGGAGCCATGCTCGCTGCTCTTGCTTTGACTTCCTTTCCTAGTTTCTCTTTCCTCTCTGCTGGTCTTTCCCTTGCCTCTTTCTTCCCCCAAGAAGAGGAGAAAGGGAAGTTTTGAACATTTTTTCTATGACCAGAAGTTTCTGTGAGGTTCAATCTCCCCCAATGGGGATTTTTCACCTCTTTTTAACCTCCAAAACACCTGGACTAAGGAATACTTCACAACCCCTGCCCTGCAGCTTTTCTTTCCTTAGTCCTAAGGAATGCTTTACCTTGGTATGTCCCAACCAAAGAATGCTTCACCACCCTATGGCTTCTTTTTCCTTAGTCCTGACCACCAAGAAAGTATTTTACTGGCTCCCCTGGCATTTCCTTCCTTGGTCTGTGCAGAGTTGCCTGGTCCACGTGGTATGTGAGGATCTTTTACTCCAGGTCACCAGCTGGTTTCTTTCCACGTTGGTGAGAGTCCGATTTATTCATCACACCTGGTGGGTCTCGATTCCTTACCCTGAGGCTGCAGCAACAAGGCAGTGGGTGCCTTCCTCATGAAAGAGGACCAGAGACCCACACCCCTGCCCCCAGAGGAGAATGGCTCCCTGTATAGGCCACCGCCATTGTTATAAGTAAAATGTTTATTTACAAACAGAATGCTTGCTCCTAGGTTCTGCAAGGAAAAACCAGCATTTAGACAAAAAGTTTTTTCAGCAAGGCAATTTTACTTTCTGCAGAAAGGGTGCTCCTCACAGATGAAACAATGGTGACAGCACACCCGAACAAAGGAGGGAAGCAGTTTTTATCCCTTATGCAGCTTGTGTCCTGTCTCCATTGGCTGGAGCTGGACCTCACAATTTAAATTAAACCCAACTGGCTAATAACTTAAAACTTTCCTATACAGGGAAAGGCAATAGAGAACAAAGGAAAAGAGGAAGTTGCTTGCGAAAGGACTTAGAAAAGTAATAACATTTCCAAATAAGGAAGGGGCATAGGCTGCGAGCTGGAACATGCCTGTGAGCATGTCCAGCACAAATATTTTCGTTAAAGTACAAGGACATAGAATATACTTATTCTCTTAAATCTAACAGCTACATAGGATAGGGCTTAACAGTTATTAGCACAGAGGAGAGGAGGCTTGAAGGAAGTTAGTCTTTAAAACAAACTATTATTTCTAACACTTATGATTTATTCTTTAACAAGAAAGGAAATTTCGAAAAGGAAACTTTACTTTCTACAGGCTGATGAGTGCAGCTAATCCTCATTATTATGAGCATCACTATTATCATCACTTGCAAGAGTCATGTGACAATATTTAGATGATTCTGGGTTCTTTTAAAGTGCATACATAATCCGGATTCCTTTGGGAGGATGCAATTTCACATTTATATGAAAAACTGTCACTACCACAGTCAGCTCTAATAATATTTGATATCACCTGGTAATAAAGGTTTGTCAGCTGGGTGCAGTGGCTCATGCAGCACTTTGGGAGGCCAAGGCAGGCAGATCACGAGGTCTGGAGTTCGAGACCAGCCTGGCCAGTATGGTGAAACCCCATCTCTACTAAAAATACAAAAATTAGCCGGGCATGGGGGTGGGCACCTGTAGTCCCAGCTACTTGGGAGGCTGGGGCAGAAGAATTGCTTGAACCCGGGAGGTGGAGGTTGCAGTGAGCTGAGATCATGCCACTGCACTCCAGCCAGGGCAACAGAGCGAGACTCCGTCTCAAAAAAAAAAAAAAGTAAATAAAAAATAAAGGTTTGTCACCATATACTCAAGAGTACTTCTGTTATTCAAATCTTCCTAACTGGGAGTTACAAATATCTCTGACTCTGCTCTTGTAGCTGTCAGAGCATAAAATGCCCTTCCCACTCTTTCCTCACTTCCAGACTCCAAAGCCTCCTCCTCAAAGTTTGGCCCGTCTACTTTGGATTACTGTTTTCTTCCCAGTTACTGCGCACTGACAGTACTTTTGTTCTATCTCTCTTTCAGCAATTCACCATACACTTTCTAGTTTATTTATCTGCACAAAACAGTTCTCAACAAGACTATAACTGCCTTATGAACAGGGATCAACACTTGAAAATCTTTAGAGTCTCCTATAACATCATGTAAGAGCTTACTAAATGTTTGATTTAAATAACTAGGCTTAAGAGTAATAATAGGCCAGGCGTGGTGGCTCACACCTGTAATACCAGCACTTTGGGAGGAAGGCCGAGGCGGGAGGATCACGAGGTCAGATCGAGGCCGTCCTGGCTAATACGGTGAAACCCCGTCTCTTCTAAAAATACGAAAACAAAAAATTAGCTGGGCGTGGTGGTGGGCACCTGTTCCCAGCTACTCTCGAGGTTGAGGCAGGAGAATGGTGTGAACTCAGGAGGCAGCACTTGCAGTGAGCCGAGATCTCGCCACTACAATCCAGTCTGGGCGACACAGCAAGAGACTCCATCTCAAAATAATAATAATAATAATAATAATAATAAATAGCAGCTAGTTTTGGAGAGTTTACTATATGCCACATCCAGTGCTAAATGCATACATGGATTATCTTACTAAATCTTCATACCTTTATAGAGGTAAGTGCTATTATTATTTTCTCCATCATAGAGGAAGAAAGTGAAGCTCAGAATAACTTGCTCAAGGTCATACAGCTAGTAAGTGGCAAACCCAGGGCCTGAATCCAGCAAAGCTCTTAACTACCTCAGAACACTGCACAGTTCCAGCCCTGCAATACTACAGACTATGAATGATTTCCATTTCACTAATTTAGAAGTTTGAATTTCAACAGAGCAGAGACATTTTAGCTAAAAGGTAAAATTTTAAAAAGGATGAATTAAGAGAATTTCCCACAGACATCTTTATAATAAAACTAGGGGAAAAGCTTCCTATGTCCTATTTATGAAAGTGATATTAAGATGTGGGTCACAATTTCATCAAGAAGTGGCTTATGACAATACAGCTTTGGTTTAGATATTAAAATAGGACTCTTTCTCTGCCCCTAGGAGGACGTGGAAATGAAGGATAGATGTGATAACTGTCAATTCAGAGCTCTGCAAAATGCCAGACTCAATTCTTGTTTTAAAAAATCAGAGCCGGGGCTCTTGTTCCACCCTTGATTCTTCACACAAAACAGCACCATCCTCTGACCTCTTCACACAGAGCAAGCTTTACCCCACTACCCAAAGAGGAGTGCTGATCCACATGGTCTCCCCATCCCCGCTAGAAATTGATCCCAAACACCAACCGCTGCATAGACGTAGGCGACTTTGGTCTGCACCCCCCGAACTTGGCGATACTTCATCAAGCCAAACCCCTCCCCAACATCCAAAATGCCCAGACCAGCATCCGAAAGCCGGTCTCTTATACAAAGCAGAATCCCCGCCTATAAAGCAGTTTCCCACCTCCGACTCCTCCCCACGGCGAACAGCCCTTCTGGATCCAACCAACCCACCGACCCCAATAGGGCCCAGCACCCAGAGGGTCCACAATCCAGAAAAGGAGCTACAAGCCCCGGACTCGCAAACCTTGAACCCCCAACTCCAACTGACCTCACCTCTGCCAGAGCAAGACCAGGAGTACCCGCCGAGAGCGGACTTGGCTGGCTACACAAAGCCAGGTACCCGACCAGAGGGACCCTCGGGGATGTCCTCCGCCCCCGGGGAGTCCCCGCCCAGCCCCGCCCGGCGCCCCGCGCTCACCAGCTCTCCTCCCCCTCCTCCTAGCCTGACACGCTCCAGGTCGTCCAGCAAGCCGCCCTCCCCCGCCGCCAGCAAGGAGGTGGCGTCCCGCAACTCCTCGTTATTCGCCCGCCTCGAGTCCATCCGGCCCCGCCGCCCAACTTTGCGCTGAGGCCCAAGGGGAAGAAGCCCCGAGGGGACCCCACGCCGTAGGAGGCAGTGGAGGCGCCGGCGAACCGCCCAGCACAGCGCGAGCGGCTCCTCAGCTGTTAGTGCTGCTTCCCCAGCTCCTTCACCGGCTCCTGCAGCTTCCGCACCTCCTGGTCCGCGTTCACGTTGGAATTAACGTCCTCCATCCCGGCCCCACTGCCTCCGCCGCCCGCCGCCCTCTAGCTCTCGCAGCAACAAGGAAACAGCCGGAGGAAAGAGGCGTCCACGCCGCTCACTCCAGCCGAGGCGCCCGCATATAGCAGGGCCAGGCCCCGTCGCCAGGGTCCCCCTAGCGCGGGTTCCGAAGCGCTGCTGGCCCCAGCTGAACCGCCTCCTCGGCGCGGGTCCGGGATTCGAGGAGGCAGCGCCAATATCCGGCCTCTGCCGCCATCTTCCCTCCGTCCCTCCGCCCCCCCGAGGGTCGGCCCTGTAGGTGACAGAGTGTCGGGGGTGGGCGTGGCCCCGGCGGGCGCTAAGAGGACCTCTCGCAGAGAGGACCACCAAGCTCCCGACAGGGCGGGGCCGGGTGTGTGAGGGGCGGGGATTGGGCCAGAAGGGGCGTGTCTGGACTGCAGGCGGAAGTGGAACGCGGCCGGACCTGCGATGGAAAGCCCCTGCAGGCCGGGAGGCGAGCAGAAGGCATGCTGCTAGCCGGGCTGAGATGGTGAAGACGGTCCTCGGGCGTGTGGGGTGTTCTCCACCCCCTTACACGGCTTGTGGGACCCACGGGCCATTCCCGCCCGGCTCCGGGCCGGATCTCGAGTGGGCGCTCAGCGGGGTCTGGGGAGAGACAGTTTACTTTGTTCAGCAAATATTTAACTGATGCCTACTTTTAATGGGAGATTGTCTCCGCTGGCGAGAGCCTCAGAGACCGCCTGTGTTCTTTTCTTCCCCTGAAAGTAAGAAACCCGAATTTCAGACAAGAGAGGTCTAAGGTCAAAATAATGATCATAATTTCCTACTGGCCATATACTATGCTAAGCCCTTTTTTATTTTATTATTTTTTTTTTTTTTTTTGTCGCCCAAGCTGGAGTACAATGGCGCGATCTTGGCTCACTGCAACCTCCGCCTCCCGGTTTAAAGCGATTCTCCTGCCTCAGCCTCCCGAGTAACTGGGATTACAGGCGGGCGCCACCACGCCCCACTAATTTTTGTATTTTAGTGGAGACGGGGTTTCGCCATTTTGGCCAGGCTGGTCTCCAACTCCTGACCTCAGGGTGATCCGCCCACCTCAGCCACTCAAAAGTGCTGGATTACAGGCGTCAGCCACCGCGCGCCCGGTCGTCCTAATGACTTTGAAAGGCATTATCTCATCGGTTAAAACAGTTTTCCTAACTTAAATTGTTTACAGCACCCTGGCGCAGAGCAGGGAATCGAAAACCGCTGCTTGCCTTTCTCCTCTTACTGACTCACATTCTGCTCTTTGGATCATTTTCTTCGGAAAAAGTTTTCCAAAGTGTGTCTTGACTTTAAGTTGTATATTAAAAGTACTTGAACACGCTGACAGATTCTGAAGAATGCAGAAAATTGTATGAGTGTGAAAATCTGCCTTTATGATGTGTACTAGTGGCAGCAAATCCAAACAAAACTTAAGTGCTTTGTTTTGATCACATTCACTGGGCTTCAGATGTCAATTGTGCACTGCGTTGGCTTGTGTTTGCAGCTTTTCTTCGGTTGCCTCCTCCACTCTTAATAACAGTGATCCAGTTGTATTACGCCTGGGTGTGGACTCATGCCGCGACTGATTTGCTTCTACCCTTTAGCTTTTCTAGTGCCTTAGTTTCCGTGCCTAGAATATCCTGCCTGCCATAGCTGATTCCTTTTCTTAAAACCCGTGCTCGCTCATTCATTCAGGAAACCTCTTCCTGAAAATTCCACAAAAATTAATTATTCTTTGTGTTCTAGCATTACCCGATCCATAGTTTTCAATAGGTGTTGGCACTTTTTAAAAAATTGCATTACTTTCTAATAATTATTTTGTTTGTTTTTGTCTGTTTACTTGATTTAAAGACACCATTTTTGTTTACCATGTCTAGTACACTGACACAGTGGACACTCAATACTTGGTTTGTTGAAAGTTAAGTAGAATGTAAGTTCTTACAGGCCAAAGACCGGGTAGATGTTTATTCATAGCAAAAAAACGTATTGTGTTAAAAGTTTGCTGGCTAACTGCAAGTCGAGTATTTTCCTAGCTATACAGACCTAGTCAAAGAATGTATTTGTTTGCCAACATAATTGTCAAGTAATGTATATGATCGTATAATGCACATCTAAATATCATGCTGTTTCTGACCAGTCTGAACATGTTGCCGGAGGGTTGAAAATCATGACTACTGGCCAGGCGCAGTGGCTCACACCTGTCTGTAATCCCAGCACTTTGGGAGGCCGAAGTGGGCGGATCACGAGGTCAGTAGATAGAAACCATCCTAGCCAACATGGTGAAACCCCGTCTCTACTAAAAACACAAAAATTAGCCAGGCGTGGTGGCGCGCACCTGTAGTCCCAGCTACTCGGGAGACTGAGGCAGGAGAATCTCTTGAACCCAGGAGACAGAGGTTGTAGTGAGCCAAGATTGTGCCACCGCACTCCAGCCTGGGGACGGAGTGAGACTCCATCTCAAAAAAAAAAAAAAAAAGACTACTTCACATATAGAAGTTTTCACTTGCATTTAATGCTTTGTGAAATAGATTCCAACTAGTCAGTGTCTGTAAGGAGAACCCTTCCAATATACTCCTTGCAAAGAATAGTTCACTGGACATATGAAGTTAGCACTAATGTTTGGGACAAGGAGAGCTTGTTGTAGTGTGGAACGATGAATTAAGAATCAGAAAGCCTGATGTCAGGTTCTAGCTGTAGCATAAATGTGCTTGACCCTGATCACTGGTCTCTTAATCTCTGGTCCTTAATTTAGAATATGTGAGTTGGAGGATCTCCAATATCTCTTCCAGGACCAAAAAGTAAAGGATTCTGATGAGTCCTCATGGTTGCAAAACATAAGAGTAAATATACTTAAATATATAGAGAAGTTAATAGTAGATAGATATACTTGGATTTTTTAATTCAGTTGCCTTACTCAATATCTTACGTTTTTCACTCAATAAATATTGAGCATCTACTATGTGGCAGGCACCAATCTAGGTCTTTGGATGTTTAATAGGCTGTGTAAGTACAAGACAACTTTCGTGGTTTTTTTGTGTGTCTTTTTTTTTTGAGACAGAGTCTCACTCTGTTGCCAGGCTGGAGTGCAGTGGCGCGATCTCGGCTTACTGCAACCTCCAACTCCCAGGTTCAAGCGATTCTCCTGCCTCAGCCTCCCGACTAGCTGGGATTACAGGCACGCACCACCACGCCCAGCTAATTTTTGTATTTTTAGTAGAGACGGGGTTTCACCATGTTAGCCAGGATGGTCTCAATCTCCTGACTTCGTGATCCGCCCGCCTCAACCTCCCAAAGTGCTGGGATTACAGGCGTGAGCCACCGCGCCTGATGACAACTTTCAACTCATACCCACACACACACACACACACCCCTCAAGTCTGCTTGTCCTGTAGTCTTCACCATTCCAGTAAATGGCAGCTCTTTTCTTCTAGATGCTCAGACCAAAAACTTAGGATAGTCTCTACTCCTCACGCCTCACTTTCTTTCACACACCAAATCCCTTTTTTTTTTTTTTTTTTTTTTGAGATGAAGTCTTGCTCTGTCGCCAGGCTGGAGTGCAGTGGCCCAATCTCGGCTCACTGCAACCTCTGACTCCAGGGTTCAAGTGATTCTCCTGCCTCAGCCTCCCTAGTAGCTGGGACTACAGGTGCGCACCTCCATGCCCAGCTAATTTTTGTATTTTTAGGAGAGATGGGGTTTCACCATGTTGGCCAGGATGGTCTCAATCTCCTGACCTCGTGATCCGCCCGCCTCAGCCTCCCAAAGTGCTGGAATTACAGGCATGAGCCACTGCGCCCGGCCTACCAAATCCATTCTTTAAGCAAGTCATGCTGGCTCTGCATTCAGAATACGTCTGATTACTTCCCAGTACCTCCACTGCTGCGACTCTAATTCAAGTCGTCATCTTCTTTTGTCTAGATTACAGGGGTACTGTTTTAATGAGCTATTCCACTTTGCTACTTATAGTCTCTTGTGTACACGGCAACCAGATGATCCTTTGTGTAAGTCACATCAGGTTACTCTCCTGCTCAGAATCCTCCAGTTGCTTCCCAACGTATTTCAGAGTCTTTTCCCTGGCCTATAAGGCTCTGGATACTTGGCAACTTCCGCAAGCATCTCATTAAACTACCCTTCCCCTTCTCACTGTATCGCACTGCCCTTCCCGATGTTCTTCAAACAAGCCAAGTGCGTTTCTACTTTAGGAACTTTGCACTTGCTTTAAGTCTATTTAGCATCTGTTCTTCTTCCACATTGTCATGTGACTGACTCCCTCACTTCATTCCGGTCTCTGCTCAAATATCACCTAAATTCGCTATCCTCATTATGATGATTCTCCATAAAATAGCATCCCTATCCCCCATCCTCTTAATCCTGTTTCATTTTTCCTCAGACACATCTATCTTTCCTTCCTTCCTTCCTTCCTTCCTTCCTTCCTCTTTCCTGCCTGTCTCTCCCCAATAGAATGTGAACTTCATGAGAACGGAGTTCAGTTACATCCCCCGTGCCTACAACAGTGTCTAGTACGTGCTAAGTGCTCAATAAATGTTTTTTGAATGAGTGAGTGAATGGATTTAGGTTAAGTGAAGACTCCTAAAAGAGAATTTCAGATAATATGGTTATATCTCAAGTCCTTGAAGGGGAAATCTGCAATTATTTTGAATGGCTGACTTTTTTTTTATTTTGAATCAGAGTTTCGCTCTTGTCGCCCAGGCTGCAGTGCAATGGCACAATCTTGGCTCACTGCAACCTCCACCTCCTGGGTTCAAGCGATTCTCCTCCCTCAGCCTCCATAATAACTGAGATTACAGGTGCCCACCACCACACCTGAGTAATTTTTGTATTTTTAATAGAGACGGAGTTTCACCATGTTGGCCAGGCTAGTCTCAAACTCCTGACCTCAGGTGATCTGCCTGCCTCGGATTCCCAAAGTGCTGGGATTACAGGCGTGAGCCACTGCGCCCAGCCAAATGGTTGACTTTTTTTTTTTTTTTTTTTTTGAGATGGAGTCTTGCTCGCTCTGTCACCAGGCTGGAGTGCAGTGGTGCAGTCTCAGCTCACTGCAATCTCCACCTCCCGGGTTCAAGTGATTCTCCTGCCTCAGCCTCCCGAGCAGCTGGGATTACAGGTGCCTGCCACCATGCCCAGCTAATTTTTGTATTTTTAGTAGAGACAGGGTTTCACCATCTCGGTCAGGCTGGTCTTGAACTCCTGACCTCGTGATCCACCCACCTCAGCCTCCCAAAGGGCTGGGATTACAGGCGTGAGCCACCACACCCAGCCGGTTGACTTTTACAATTATATTTTCCCCTTCCAAAAGAGCAACATGTCATACTATATATGTCGTCCTTAAAACTAGGTCACTCTCCACCTCCTGAGAGCCAACAGCCCTTAGGAGTTGCTGAGGAGAGAGTATGAGGACAAGAATATTTCCTTTCTATCCTTAACCTTGCCAGGATCTTCCTCTTTCAGGTGAACTATGATACCCTGTCCTCTCTGGTGACTCAGAAGTATTAGAGCATTTTTTTTAAGTGACTGTAAATATGACTGTTGTATAGATACAAGAACTGTTATATAGATACAGAGCTAGTAGGTGTCTGAAGTATGCATCGCAGTTAGCCCAACTAGCTTTTCAGGTGGTGTCTTTTATGATAACCTTGCTTTCTTAGTGGAAGAGGGACTTTCTTCTTTTCTAAGCAGGTGTGGCCATTTTCATAACTTGCTCCTACATGCATGCATGTTAGTTCTTAGGAAAATTCCTGACAAAGTGGATAATATTACAAGCCACTAAAAGCATTTAGAATGAAAAACTATTACTCAATGGCTTAAAGATATTTAGCCATTCTAAAATCCTAAATCAAAGTGTGTGTGTCTATCTGTCTGTCTGAGCACATTCTAAAAAGTAATTTAGAAATTACCAGACACAGAAATATTTACATTTCCTTAGAAAATGCTCACATCCTTTGACAAAACCTTTGCTGTCCAATCCATCCATTTTTTTAAATGACAGATCATTTCACTAGACAGTCTGTTCATTTAATCTTCATGGGTACACATGGTCAGGTATTTTCTATTTATCCTCTTTCATCTATTCCTTACCAGCATCCTTCCTCCAGATGTGCCTGCTTCTGGTCTATCAAAGGGCCTCTTCTTCACTGTCTTGGCACAATGCAATTTTACAAAGGAATCCCAGGAACCTTAAAGGTTAGGTATATAAGAATTGAATTGAGGCTTGGTGGCAAAAAGAAGGGGGACTCTTTTAGGGGGATTCTGTCTAGACGGTGGTCCCCTACCACACTGTTCGGGGGCATATATTATATAGATGTAGGGGTGGGTAAGTCTGTGATCAGAGCAGAGGGTGAACAGGTTCTTGAACTGTTAGGAAGCTGCTGTCTTACCCAAAGTGAAACAATACCTTGTCTTTCACCGTTTTTCTGGCAGGAGATGGGAAAATAAGATTCTTAAATAACATCTACTGTTTCTTTTTTTTTTCTTTAGTATATCGGTAGGACAGTGAAGTTGAAAAAGTGGAATATGAACCACTTCTGAATGTCTTTGATGTTCTAGAGAAACTACTATTCGAAGATGGAAGAAAACATACTAGGAATAATCCAAATCTCCAAGTCAATAAGATAAGTCTTAATAATCTGCCCTAGGATTTAAAATATATTATTCTAAGTATTGACTTGGAGATGCAATGGAGAGAGTAGATTATAAATAGAAACTTGTATCAAGCAAAAGTAAATTAAACTGCCATTAAGATACTTATATAATTAGCCTTCTAGGAAGTTGTAGAGAATTCCATTTCTGAGTCTTTGGGTACCCCTGGAGTATTACACAGACTGAAGGACATCATCAACTATTCAATTTGACCAAGTATGTCTACAAAGTTCCTTTCTATCCATCATCCTTCTTATGTAGACAAAGTTATATGTGCCCTGGAAGTTTAATTCTGTACATATCCAGGTCTCCAAATTGGCCCAGTAATAATAGTAACTAACAGCTATTGACCACTTTTATAACACGTAACAATTCATTTAAAACTCACAATAGTCTTTAGAGGTAGCTGCTGTTACCATCATCGTCTCCATTTTACAAATGAAGAAACTGAAACACAGAGAGGTTAATTTCCAGTCCCATAGCCAGGAGGTAGTGGAGCTGAATTTGAACCCAGCTGGTCTGGCTTCAGAATTGTGCTCACAATCTTCTTTGGCCCATGAACATGATGAGTTCTCCATTGTTTTACTTAAGAAAGTATTAATACCTAGTTAGCCACCCTCTGGGGTAGGGATTGAGGAACAATGTTGAGAACTTAAGGGTCATTACCTTTGTGATACCCAACAACTCAATCTTCTTCCTCTAAGAGCAAGTTTGCCAGTTTTGATGTCTCAGCACCCCTGGAACCCAGCTCTGAAGGAATCAGTTCCTTAGAGAGGAAGGTGGTTCCTGGATCTCTCGCTCAAAAGTTGGCTGTGTATTTGGGCAGTACTCCAGGTACTGGAGAGATAGGTAGGAATGCCGGGAGACCCATCAGTCAGCAGTTTGCTAAAGTGAAGTTTCAGTGTCCAGGCACAGTGGCTCACGCCTGTAATCCCAGAATTCTGGGAGGCTGAGGTGGGCAGATAATTTGAGGTCAGGAGTTCGAGACCAGCCTGACCAATGTGTTGAAACCCCGTCTCTACTAAAAATACAAAAAAAATGAGCTGGGCGTGGTGGTGCATGCCTGTAGTCCCAGTTATTTGGGAAGCTGAGGCAGGAAAATTGCTTGAACCCAGAAGGTGGAGGTTGTAGTGAGCCTAGATTCCGCTACTGCATTCCAGCCTGGGCGACAGAGTGAGACTCCGTCTCAAAATAAAAATAAAAATCAAGCTTCAGCATCTGAGCTTCTCATTGCAGAGGTTAGTGAACTAGCCCACCCTGTAGGAGTTTTTGGGGGCAGAAGTTAGCGGAAGGAGTCTTTTACCCAGGGTAGTAGTACCACCACAATCAACAAAGCAGGAAGATTTGAGAGTCAGAATTTACTGGCAACAGTCCTGGGCCTATACACCAGAGAAGAAAAATTTGAATGGGTCCTGAAATAAGATTAGAAGCAGATCTGAAAAGCCAAAGTAAAGAGCCAGAGAAACAAATGAAAGCCAGGAGCACTGGGTTCAATGCTAGATGAGAGGGTGATTCTTTGTGAATGTCAAAAGGAAGTGGTTGCAGGCAGTTGCAACCTTTGTTTCCTTGCCCTTTGTAGCAGGGCATTTGGAAGAAACAGTTGCATTTAAGGGTTAGGGATTCTGTGCCTTGGCAGGGTTGTGAGTTTCCAGCATTGAGACAAATTGGTAACAAGATCTGCTCGACTAGAGCCCAATCTACAAAGCTCCCTAATGCAGAAGAGTCCACCACTGTGTAAACAGATTCTATCTTCCCATAGTTCCTAGAAACCAGATAGCCATCATCGCACATCTTCACTCTATTCTAGAGAAATGAGGGCAAGGTGTTGGGCAGGGCAGGTTAGAGACGAATAGTCCGGTATGGCACAGGTGGCTCCCTGTTATCAGTGGATATGGTTTACCTCACATGGGGCACCTACAAATGAAGTAGTGGCCAACAGAGCTGCTTTGTCTGTGGGCATGTTTGTCTACCTGCATTATTACAGGGCTTGTTTCCTCTTGCCTACCACAACAATCCTCCCAAATTGTTTGAGCTTTTTCTACTGCCTATTTTTGCAGCCGATGTCAGTTGATCAAGAGGTGTGGCCTGGTATTTAGTCCACCTTGAGTCAGATGCAGGTATCAGTTAGCAACTCTGCTTACTGAGTACTTGAATATTGGGCTCAAATCATGTTATAGTATCATTTGTAGACAATTCATGAGCAAACCACCAAAATTCTGCTGTTCAATAACAGCAGGGCAGATCATGGTGTTAAATGTTTTTATCCCGGCAGGGAGAAGGTATATGTATACTGTAGGACAGCTGGAGTGTGTGTATTGCCTTCAAAGGTGGGATTGCAGGCTACATGAGAGGCAATGAATTTCCCCAACCTCTCCAACAGCCAAGATAAAAGACAGGCCTTTCTAGCTCTTCACCTTTGATGCATTCAGAGCTACATCATCATGTTGCACGAGGTCCCCTTTAAGAGTAGGTGTAGCCTGGGCCAGCCATGGTGGCTCACGCCTGTAATCCCAACACTTTGGAAGGCTGTGGTGGGTGGATCACTTGAGGTCAGGAGTTCGAGACCAGCCTGGCCAACATAGTGAAACCCCATCTCTACTAAAAAATACAAAAATTAGCTGGGCATGGTGGCAGGTGCCTGTAATCCCAGCTACTAGGGAGGCTGAGGCAGGAGAATTGCTTGAACCCAGAGGTTGCAGTGAGCCGAGATCGTGCCATTGCACTTCAGCCTGGGTGACAGAGCGAGACCCTGTCTCAAAAATAATAATAATGCTGCAAAAATAACATTCTCATTCACCAGTCTCACTCAGTTGTTGGAGAAATTACTTAATTTTCAAAATTGTGGGGTAAGATGTGTAAGACCTATGCACAAAGCTATTTATTATGGTATTATTGCAATAAGAAAAGACTGAGAGCAACCCAAAATTATCAATGTGGGACTAATTTTAAAAAACTATGATACATCCACGTGATGGAGGACTATGCATCAATGAAAAGGAAAGAGATGAAGATCATGTAGCTCCAGGATAACTGGTTCAGAATGGTGCTTATAGTATGTACCTTTAGTATAGGAAGCAGGAAGGGATATGCAAATATATACATATATACTTATGTTTGTAAGAAGCTATGATGAGAAGATAAACCCAAAATAAATAAAAATGGTAAACAAATGGAGAAGGAGGGCATAGAGTGAAGGGCATAGAAATAGTCCTATGGAGAAAAATAGGGAGGGGGGCGGGGAAGGACTGCAATTTTATTATTTATTTATTTATTTTGAGACAAGGTCTTGTTCTGTCACCCAGGCTGGAGTACAGTGTTGTGATCTTGGCTCACTGCGATCTCTGCCTTCTGGGCTCTGAAGGGGGCCAGCCCCTCCACACCTGTGGGTATTTCTCGTCAGGTGGAACGAGAGACTGAGAAAAGAAGTAAGACACAGAGACAAAGTACAGAGAAAGAACAGTGGGCCCAGGGAACTGGCGCTCAGCATACAGAGGACCCACACTGGCGCCCGTCTCTGAGTTCCCTCAGTATTTATGGATCATTATTTTTACTATCTTAGCGAGGGGAGTGTAGCAGGGCAACAAGTGAGGAGAAGGTCAGCAGGGAAACATGTGAGCAAAGGAATCTGTATCATGCATAAGTTCAAGGGAAGGTACTGTGCCCAAATGTGCACGTAGGCTAGATTTATGTTTCTCTTTACCCAAACATCTCAGCGTAGCAAAGAGTAACAGAGCAGTATTGCTGCCAGCATATCTCGCCTCCAGCCACAGGGTGGTTTTCACCTATCTCAGAATAAAACAAACGGGAATGGTCGGCTTTACACTAAGACATTCCATTCCCAGGGACGAGCAGGAGACAGAAGGCTTCCTCTTATCTCAACTGCAAAGAGGCCTCCGTCTTTCACTCCTCCCCCTCAGCACAGACCCCTTACGGGTGTCGGGCTGGGGGATGGTAAGGTCTTTCCCTTCCCACGAGGCCATATCTCAGGCTGTCTCAGTGGGGGGAAGCCTTGGACGATACCCAGGCTTTCTTGGGCAGAGGTCCCTGCGGCTTTCCGCAGTGCATCATGTCCCTGGTTAATAGAGAATGGAGAATGGCGATGACTTTTTCCAAGCATACTGCCTGCAAACGTACTGTTAACAAGGCACATCCTGCACAGCCCTAAATTCATTAAACTTTGATTCATTACAGCACATGTTTCTGTAAGCGCAGGGTTGGGGCTGAAGTTACAGGTTAACAGCATCTCAAAGCAGAAACAATTTTTCTTAGTACAGATCAAAATGGAGTTTTTTTGTCTTCCTTTTGCACATAAACACAGTAACAGTCTGATCTCTCTTTCTTTTCCCCACGGGGCTCAAGCAATCCTTCCACCACAGCCTCCCGAGTAGCTGGGACCACAGATGCTTGCCACCAAGCCTGGCTAATTTTTAAATTTTTTGTAGAGATGGGGTTTCACCATGCTGCCCAGGCTAGTCTCAAACTCCTGGCCTCAAGTGATCCACCCACCTTGGCCTCCCAAAATGCTGGGGTTATAGGCCTGAGCCACCACGCCCAGCCAAGGCTGCTTTTTAAAACAGCTTTCTTGACACATATACTGTAACATTCACCTTTTTTTTTTTTTTTTTTTTTTGAGACAGAGTCTCACTCTGTCGCCCAGGCTAGAGTGCAGTGGTGTGATCTCAGCTCACTGCAACCCGCACCTCCTGGGTTCAAGCGATTCTCCTGCCTCAGCCTCCCAGATAGCTGAGAGACTACAGGCGTCCGCCACCACATCTGGCTAATTTTTGTATTTTCAGTAGAGATGGTGTTTCACCATATTGGCCAGGCTGGTCTCAAACTCCTGACCTTGTGATCTGCCCCCATCGGCCTCCCAAAGGGCTGGAATTGCAGGCGTGAGCCACCGCACCCAGCCAATATTCACCCTTTTAAGTATACAATGCAGTTCGTTTGAGTAATTATACAAAGTTCTGCAATCATCACAACCACTGAGCTGTAGAATATTTCCATCACCCCCCAAGTCCTTCATGCTCATCTGCAGTTACTCCTTGTTCCTTTCCCAGCCCCAGCCAACCACTAATCTACTCTTTACTGCTACAGATTTGCCTTTTCTAGACATTTCATACAAATAGAATCATACAATATGTGACCTTTTGTGTCTGGCTCTTTTTGCTGGTCATAATGATTTTGGATTTCACTGAAGTGGTAGCAAATATCAGCATTTCGTTTCCTCTTTGATTGCTGAATTGTATTCCATTGTGTGGATATATCACATTGTGTTTATCCCTTCCCCTGTTGGTGGCCATTCGGCTTCAGTCCATGTTTTGGCTATTACGAAGAATGCTGCTGGCCAGGCACAGTGGCTCATGCCTGTAATCCCACTTTGGAAGGCTGAGGTGGGTGGACCACCTGAGGTCAGGAGTTCGAGACCAGCCTGGCCAACATGGAGAAACCCTGTTTCTACTAAAAATACAAAACTTAGCCTGGCATAGTGGCACATGGCTGTAATCCCAGCTGCTCAGGAGATTGAGGCAGGAGATTCACTTGAACCCGCGAGGCAGAGGTTGCACTGAGCCAACATCACACCACTGCACTCCAGCCTGAGCGAGACTCTTTCCAAAAAAAAAAAAAAAAGCTACAAAAATAACATTCTTATTCACCAGTCTCACCCAGTTGTTAGAGAAATTACTTAATTTTTTTAAAATTGTGAGGTAAGATGGTATAATTTGGAGTTTTTCCTGGTATTTCCAATTTCTCAGAAATTTGGTTACACTGTATTTATAGTTTTATGAATAAATTTCATTCATTTGATTTAAATTTTATCATAAAATAGTTCAGTCATACACAAAGGCATAAGAAGTATAACAACAAACAATCATGTACCCACTACAGCTCAAGAAATATCCCTTCCTCCAGGAGATAACCACTATCATAAATTTGTGTTTATCATTCTCACTCATTTATCTGTATGTACTTTTACCAACATATACACATTCTTATACAAATACAGTATTGTTTTGCATGATTTTAGATGGAATATGCACTGCATAAATATAATCCTGCTATGTATTCCTCTTAATACTTTAGTACTAACATTGTAATTTTCACAATAACCATAAGATGTGGAAAATATTATCCCTACTTTACAGATAAGAAAATGAAGGCCAATCAAGGTTGAAGACTTGCCAAGGTCTTACTGTTCGGAAAGAACAGAAGCAGGTTTGAACCAAGTGAGCCTGACACCAGAACATCTGCATGACTATGCCACACTGTTTCAAATGCTGTTATACTATCAGTATTCTTATGCCATCTTCTTTCTCCCTCAGCATTATGTTTTCAAGATTCACCATGTTGATACATGTAGCCCTAGTTCATTATTTTCACTACTGTATGGTATACTGTTCAGTAAATAGACCATAGGTAATTTGTTCATTCTTCTATTAACAGAAGACATAACCAACAATGTGGCAAGTACATACTTGTACATGTCTCCTTGTGCATATGTGCAAGAATTTCACTAGGGTATACACCTACAGGTACAATTTCTGGGCTACATGGTATGTGCATCTTCAAATTAACAAGATATTCCCAAGTATTCTCCAAAATGGATATCATTTTACTTTCAGGAAATAAGTTTGTAAGAAATTCTGCTGTCCACAGTTACCATGTATAAAAAAAAAAGATACTACAATAAAAGAGAAGAAAACATCAAGAAAAATGACAAAAAATAGGAGCTAAAATAGAATAGCAAAGTAATCCAAGTCTGCCATTTATAAATTCTTCCTCTTAAGTGCATGCAACAGAGGTGAAACACAGCATTTCTTTTTTTTTCTTTTCTTTTTTTTTTTTTTTTGAGACAGAGTCTCACTCTGTTGCCCAGGCTGGAGTGCAGTGGCACCATCTCGGCTCACTGCAAGCTCCGCCTCCTGGGTTCAAGCTATTCTCCTGCCTCAGCCTCCCGAGTTGCGGGGACTACAGGCGCCCACCACCACACCTGGCTAATTTTTGTATTTTTAGTAGAGACGAGGTTTCACTATGTTGTCCAGGATGGTCTCGAACTCCTGACCTCGTGATCTGCCCGCCTCGGCCTCCCAAAGTTCTGGGATTACAGGCATGAGCCACTGCACCCGGCCAAAACACAGCATTTCTCTGCTCTCAATTTTCCTTGCCTTCTAAGCAATATTCAACTCTCAGACCTTCTCTGAAGAGTGTGGACGTGAGAGTTCACTACAAATATTAAAATTTCTGAATTTGACATGAATCACGTTAAGGTGGCTTTCTCTCACAATTCAGCATTTCATTTGATCCCTCTCCTCCTCAAGCATTGCCATCGGTTTCTGCCCTACCAGCTTGAAATTTGCTATTTAATTTCATTCACAGTGATGGAATATGAGAGAGCTGAAATGCTCTGTTTCATATGGAGATGTAGATACAATATAGAGACATAGCTATAGACCTCAAGTAAGTTTTCTCAGCAAAGACCTATGATAAAGTTGTAAGAAAATGACAAATTTGGGATGATATTTTAGTTTGATAATTTAGATGCATCCAACTAGTAACAAATCTAACTGCATTTTAAAACAAAAATATAGCCCTAGTTCACGATTTTCACTACTGTATGTATACTGTTCAATAAATAAACCATAGGTAATTTGTTCATTCTATTCAAGTGAAGGATGATGACAGCCTGAACTAGAGAATGTGATGGGTATGGAGAGGTGGTGACAGAAAGGAGGCAGAATGACAGGATTTGTCAATCAGATGTGAAGGGTGAGAAGAAAAGAGAGAGGGAGGAAGGATGTTCCAAAGTGTCCAGACTGTGCAATTTAATTTCCTTCACCTCCCTGTCAAATGATAAGTTTGAATGCCAGCAGCACCAAAGCATCTCATGATTGAAGATCTTTTGTTTCCCTAGATGCATGATAAGGCAAGGCTAAAAGCCCCCAAGAAAATCAGAATGGCAAAATAGCCCCATCACATACTCATGTAGAAGGAGAGAACTCAGAAATGAATATTCTCTCTCAAGTGATGGCCTGATCTCCCTTTTCCATTTACCGCCTGATCTCCCTTTTCCATTTACCTCCTCCTTTTCATTATATTGCTTCTTACCCTGTCTTAAGGTGCAATGTTTTGGGGTAAAAAGGGCACTCACTCTCATACGACAGTCAATGAAAGTGTAAATTACAGCAAGCTCTTTGGTTTTCATTGTTGTTGTTGTTGTTTTTGAGACAGAGTCTCACTCTGTCACCCAGGCTAGAATGCAGTGGCACCATCTTGACTCACTGCAACCTCCACCTCCCAGGTTCAAGTGATTCTCCTGCCTCAGCCTCCTGAGTAGTTAGGACTACCGGTGCCTGCCACGATGCCCGGCTAATTATTTGTATTTTTAGTAGAGACAGGGTTTCACCACGTTGGCCAGGCTGGTCTTGAACTATTGACCTCAAGTTGTCCGCCTTCCTCGGCCTCCCAAAGTGCTGGGATTACAGGCATGAGCCACGCGCCTGGTCTACAGCAAGCTTTTTGAAAAGCTTAACTATATTCGTAGATTTAGGCCAGACAATTCTAGATCTGGTTATTTAACCTAAGAAAGTAATTGTCTGGAAAAAATATTTATGTACATAAATGTTTATTTTGGAAATATTTATAATAGTAAAAAACTAAAAACAATCTCCATGTAAAAAATTCGTACCTTGTGAAATTAGATACATCTCTGTTTTCATTAATGTTTTAAAAGAATTTTTAAATGAAAGAATGGTTATATTATAATGTTAAGAAAAAAATGGCCAGGCAAGGTGGCTCACGCCTGTAATCCCAACACTTTGGGAGGCCAAGGCAGGTGGATCATGAGGTCAGGAGATCGAGACCATCCTGGCTAACACGGTGAAACCCCATCTCTACTAAAATACAAAAAAATTAGCTGAGCATGGTGGCACGCACCTGTAGTCCCAGCTACTCAGGAGGTTGAGGCAGGAGAATCGCTTGAACCCAGGAGGCAGAGGTTGCAGTGAGCCGAGATCACGCCACTGCACCCAAGCCTGGGTGACAGAACGAGACTCCATCTCAAAAAAACAAAACAAAACAAAAAGAAAAGAACAAGGCTGAGGTGGAGGATCACTTGAGGCCAGGAGTTCGAGACCAGCCTGGGCAACGTAGCCAGCTTCTGTCTCTACAAAAAATATTCAAAATGTTATCGAGGCATGGTGGCTCATACCTATAGTACCAGCTACTCGGGAGGCTGAGGCAGGAGGACCCCCTGAGCCCAGAAGTTCAAAGAGGTTATAGTGAGCTATGATCACACTGCACTCCAGCCTTGGTGACACAGCAAGACTCTGTCTCAAGAAAGAAAGAAAGAGAGAGAGAGAGAGAGAGGGAGGGAGGAAAAAACAGTATAAAAGTAAATATGTATTATAATGTCAAGTTTATTTTGGCCGGGCAAGGTGGCTCACGCTTGTAATCCCAGCACTTTGGGAGGCTGAGGCGGGCAGATCACGAGGTCAGGAGATCGAGACCACGGTGAAACCCTGTCTCTACAAAAAAATACAAAAAATTAGCCGGGCGTGGTGGCGGGCGCCTGTAGTCCCAGCTACTCGGAGAGGCTGAGGCAGGAGAATGGCGTGAACCTGGGAGGCGGAGCTTGCAGTGAGCCGAGATCGCGCCACTGCACTCCAGCCTGGGCGACAGAGCGAGACTCTGTCTCAAAAAAAAAAAAAAAAAAAGTTTATTTTATAAAAGCATAGTAAAAACTGGAAAAAAAATATATCAGAGGATTGTGACATAGGTGATTTTTGTTTTCTTCATTTTATTTTTCTCAAATTTCTATAATGTAATTTCTTATATAATGAGAAGAAAGGGTGCTTTTTTCCAACCCTACCCCACATCCACCTGTTAGATCAATTCCGAGGTGTTAAAGCAAGATCGTAGACAAAGCAAAATAGTTAAAAGACAAGTACAGTTTGGCTGGGTGCAGTGGCTCACGCTTGTAATCCCAGCACTTTGGGAGGCCGAGGCAGGTGGATCACGAGGTCAGGAGTTTGAGACCAGCCTGACCAACATGGTGAAACCCCATCTCTACTAAAAATACAAAAATTAGCTGGGCATGGTGGCGTGCACTTGTAACCCCAGCTACTCAGCAGGCTGAGGCAGGAGAATTGCTTGAACCCAGGAGGCAGAGGTTGCAGTGAGCCAAGATCGCATCACTGCACTCTAGCGTGGGTGACAGAGCGAGATTTGTCTCAAAAAAACAAAAGAGAAGTACAGTTCAACTGGACTCCTGGGTAGATTCCTAGAAAGAGTACAGCATCAACCTGAGCTACCCATAGAAGCTCAGGAATTTGTTAGCAGCTGATTAATACTGAATTTAAGCCAGAATAGGAGAGAAGAGCTGACATTTGGGCTTTACCCATTAGAGGTTAGGATTGAAAGCTACAGGATAAGGAGCCAGCCAGTGAGGCTGAACTAATGGCCTCTTACCTTTTACCACTCCCTCCATCCTTGAATTAGAACAGCTCTGTCACCAGGGCATCATTCTCTCCACCTTGTGGGCTAGGACCAAGGCTTAACTTCTCACATTCAATTTTTGGACACTTTGAATAATTACTAGGAAGATAATAAGCATGGCTGAGGAAATATCCTCATCTTTATCTATGATTAATAAGGCCCTTAATAATTTGTAATAAGTCAAAAAAATTAGAGGGAGAAGGAGAACTAAAACACTAGTTGTCAGTGCTGAGACAACGGAAAGTCCGCATGCAAAAGAAGGTAGTTGGACCCCTGCCTAACATCATATTCAAAATTTAACTCAAAAAAGATCAAAGTCCTGAATGTAAGAGCTAAAACAATAAACACTTAGAAGAAAAATAGGCATAAATTCTTCATCACTTACATCATCAGGTTCATAAGTGGTTTCTTAGTTATGGCCCCAAAAACACAAGCAACAAGAAAAAATAGGTAAATTGGACTTCATCAAACTTAAATATTTGTGCATCAAAGGACACCATCGAGAAAGTGAAAAGATGACCTATAGAATAGGAGAAAATATTTGCAAATTATGTATCTGATAAGGCATCTGTATCCAGAATATATAAAGAACTCTTACAACTCAGAAGTAAAAAGACAGATAATCCAATTTAAAAATAGGCAAAGGACTTGAATAGACATTTCTTCAGACAAGATATATAAATAGCCTTTAAGCACATGGAAAGATGTTCAACATCATTAGTCATTAGAGAAATGCACTTCAAAACGACAAATAGATACCACTTCACACCCACTAGCATGGTTGTAATTAAAAAAAAAAAGGGAATAACAAGTATTAGCAAGGATGTGGAGAAATTGAAACTCATACCCATGGGAATGTAAAATGATGCAGACACTTTGGAAAACAGTTTTGCAGTTCCTCAAAAAGTTAAATACAGAGTTGTCATATGGCACAGTAGTTTCACTCCTACATATATACTTAAGAAAACATGTTCACGTAAAACTTGTTTATGAGTGTTCATAGCAGCACTATTCACAATAATGAAAAAGTGGAAATTTCAAGTTTCTACCAACTGATGAATGTCTAAACAAAATGTAGAATTTTCATACCTTGGAATATTAGTCATAAAAAGGAATGAAGTACTGGTATATACTGTGACACAGATGGACTTTGAAAATGGTATACTGCCTAGCTCATGCCTGTAATCCCAACACTTTCAGAGACTGAGGTGGGGGGATCACTTGAGCCCTTGAGTTTGAGACCAGCCTAGGCAACATAGTGAAACCTCATCTCTACAAATAATAATTTTTTAAATATTAGCCAAGCATGGTGGCACGCACTTGTTGTCCCAGTTACTCGAGAAGCTGAGGTAGGAGAATTGCTTGAGCCCAAGCAGTCTGCAGTGAGCCATGATTAAGCCACTGCACTCCAGCATGGGCGACAGAGCAAGACCCTGTCTAAAAAAAAAAAAAGGTATACTAAGTGAAAGAAATCAGACACAAAAGGCCACGTATTGTATGATCCCGTTTATATGAAATGTCCAGAGCAGGCAAACCCATAGAAACAGAAGGTAGATTAGTGGTTGCCTGGGGCAACTGGTGGAACTGGGGTACAGGATTTCTTTTTGAGTTGATGAAAATGTTCCAAAGTTAGAGTGTGGTGATACTTGCACAACTCTTGACTATACTAAAAACCACTGAATTGAACATTGTCAAAGGGAGTTTAATGTTATGTGAATTATATCTTCCTAGAATAAAAGAAAGAGATAAAATAAAATATATTTTGTAGGGGGAATGCAGTAAACATAAACCAAAAACAAACTTTGGGTACCTACAGGGAAAGGGTGAGAGCTGGGTGGAAAGAATGGGAGGATGGGAATGGAGTAGCAGTGATGAGGAGAGAGTAGCATTTCTCTGATTGTAGCTTTGTATATAGTTCTGACTCAGAACCATGGTAATGTTTCACATACACACATACATCCAGTCAACCAGGGTGTGGAGGCAAGCCAAAATAGAATGCAAGCAGAAAAAAAAAAACTGTGTTATAAACAACTAACATCACCACCACAAAGTGGGTGGAGAAGAAAATACTTAAGAAATTTAGGAAACTTTTATTTTGACTGTGTCATAAGACTAAAGACCAAAACAACTTCATACAAATATTGTCCTCTGGTTAGTACATTTGTTTTTCACTGGGGTATAAATTAGCAATTGTGAATCTACCTTATCTGTATCTGTATATCATTGAACAAATAAGTAAAGTTGTGACCAGTGACAATCAGGATTCTCCCTGTTGGAAAAACAAGTTACAAATAAGAAAAGGGGGAAGGCTAGAATGACCCCTGTTGTTTTGGATTAGAATCAGAGGTGTCAATCCGAGGTATGAACACATGGTTTTTAGTGTACACACACAGATAGATACGGCGGGAACCCACATCCAGGAACAGAGCCCTTTGCTCCTCCCTCAGAATGAATGGAGACCAGAAATCAGATGTTTATGCCCAAGAAAAGCAGGATTTCTTTCAGCACTTCTCCCAGATCGTTGGGGTGCTGACTGAGGATGAGATGGGGCACTCAGAGACAGGAGATGCTATTGCCCGGCTCAAGGAGGTCCTGGAGTGCAATGCCATTGGAGGCAAGTATCGCCGGGGTTTGACGGTGCTAGTAGTGTTCCAGGAGCTGGTGGAGCCAAGGAAACAGGATGCTGATAGTCTCCAGAGGGCCCTGACTGTGGGCTGGTGTGTGGAACTGCTGCAAGCTTTCTTCCTGGTGACAGATGACATCATGGATTCATCCCTCACCCGCTGGGGACAGATCTGCTGTTATCAGAAGATGGGTATGGGGTAGGATGCCATCAATTATGGTATCCTTCTGCAAGCATGTATCTACTACCTGCTGAAGCTCTACTGCCGAGAGCAGCCCTATTACCTGAACCTGATCGAGCTCTTCCTGCAGATTTCCTATCAGCCTGAGATTGGGCAGACCCTGGACCTCACCACAGCCCCCTAGGACAATGTGGATTTTGGCAGATTCACTGAAAAGAGGTACAAATCTATTGTCAAGTACAAGACAGCTTTCTACTCTTTCTACCTTCCTGTACCTGCGGCCATGTACATGGTAGGAATTGATGGCGAGAAGGAGCATGCCAATGCTTAGAAGATCCTACTGGAGATGGGAGAGTGTTTTCAAATTCAGGATGATTACCTTGACCTCTTTGGGGACCCCATTGTGACCGGCAAAGTTGGCACTGACATTCAGGACAACAAATGCAGCTGGCTGGTGGTTCAGTGTCCACAGTGGTCCACTCTGGAACAGTATCAGATCCTGAAGGAAAATTACAGAGAGAAGAAGGCCAAGAAGGTAGTCTGGGTGAAGGCACTATATAAGGAGCTGGATCTGCCAGCCGTGTTCTTGTAGTGCGAGGAAGACGGTTACAGCCACATTATGGGTCTCACTGAACAGTACGCAGCGCCCCTTCTCCCAGCCATCTTTCTGGGGCTTGCGCACAAAATCTACAAGCAGAAAAAGTGACCTAGAGACTGCAAGGACTGGGGAGAGGAGGCACTCAATAAATAAACTATTGTGTAAAAAAAAAATACAAAATATATAGAAATCTCTTTATTTACATTTTTTTCTATATTTTATTAACTAGCTCTGTTTGTGAGAGGACCTGGAAGCAATAACACACCAGTAGCAATGAAATCTAACATCAAAACCTTGGTTTCTTAATATCATTTTCCAATTTAAAAAAAAAAAGAGCTTCTTGGAGAAATGGCTGATTCTAGAGTTGGGGCAGTGAAAATCAGAGCCGAGACTGGAGAATCTTGTGGTGCCACAAAGCAAGGACACGCTCTGAAAGGAAGGGAGCATGACAAAAGGGAGCCAGGAGCTGAATCAGGGTTCCCAATGGCTAATGCTTGGGCAATCTGAGCAACAAAATAATGATAATCTTACATCATAACCCATAAAATAAATATCCATAGTGCACATTGATATGAATAAATAACTAGGAGAGAAGAGATATGCTTCCTTATCACATAATTCCAGTTAATAAATGTGGAAGGAATAATGGAAATGGAAAATCACTATTAAGCAAACATTGCAGTTATAACTGTTGCAGATGAAAACTGTTGATGGATGCTAAGCTTAGTGGGTGGAAGAATGATGAGAAATATCATAATCGCAAAAACACCATAATCTCAAAAATATATCCCCAAAGAAACTTAATAGTGGAGAAACCTAGCAGACACCACCTTAACTGAGTAGTCAATGTTAGCATTACCAATAAGATGACATATGTTCCCCCCAGTATGATGCACTAGAAAGGACACAGCTTTCTGTTGTATTCCTGACGGAAATGTATAACCTCAATGTAATCATGAGAAACCATCAAACCCAAATTGAGGGACATTCTATAAAATGCCAGACTATTAATCTTCGGAAGTCCCAAAGTCATGAAAGACAAAGACTGAGGAATTGTCACAGCTTTAAGGAGACATGACAACTAAATTGCATGATCTGTTTTAGATTTTGGACCAGAAAAGGACGTTAGTGAGAAAACTGGGGAATACCAGTAAGACTTGTAGATTGGTTAATCATACTGTATCAATGTCAATTTCCTTGTTTGGCTAGTCATACTATAACTATATAAGATGTTAATGTTGGTGGCAGCTAGATGAAGTGTACTATTTTTGCAACTTTTCTGTAAAACTAAAATTACTGCAAAATAAAAGTTCAAAAAAAATTTTAACTGTTAAATAAACTTTGTGAAAGCATGTGATAGGAGAGGCCATCATGTGAAAAACATGGAAATTTTAGTTGACCCTATGTGTTAAGTCAAAAAACATGTAGCTGGGCACAGTGGCTCATGCCAGTAATCCCAAAACTTTTGCAGGCTGAGAGGGGAGGATCACTTGAGCTCAAGAGTTCCCGACTGGTCTGGACAACAAAGCAAGATCACCATATCTACAAAAAAAATTTAACATTAGCCAGTGTGGTGGCATACACCTGTGATCCCAGCTACTTGGGAGGCTGAGGCAGGAGGACCACTTGAACCCAGGAGGTCGAGGCTGCAGTGAGCACCACTGCACTCCAGTCTGAGTGACAGGCGTTTTATTCACTAGAACTCCTCGTAGGAAAGTACCATGTGTATCACTTCTTTTTTTAAGAAGTACTTCTGGAAGACACTTGGGGTAGGGAGCTGGAAGCCAAAATGATAAAAAAAACTTGGTCCCTCAATTGCTGTACATAAGATGACTACAGGACTTAAAGTTGCTTCCCAAAGGGAAGAGTGGAGGGAAATCACTCAAATACAAAGAAAAGATTGTGGGGATAAGAAGGCTAGTTTCTCCTGCATTGGAGGGAGAGGAGAGAAGGGGAAAGTCCCTGGAAACAACACAGCCAGGAAGAGAAACTTTGAAGAATGAAAATGTTTTAAGAGGAATTTTTTTCAGTTATATTTTATGTGGCCTCTCACCTCTCTCCCTGACAAAATATTCAGTGGTCCTTATTGCACAGTCGTGTCAGTGGATTCTTGTGGGTAAACATAAGGCTGATTAGTATGGGACAAAATTTAAAAACTGAAGGATGAGGCCGGGCGCGGTGGCTCACACCTGTAATCCCAGCACTTTGGGAGGCCAAGGTGGGCAGATCACGAGGTCAGGAGATCGAGACCATCCTGGCTAACATGGTGAAACCCTGTCTCTACTAAAAACACAAAAAATTAGCCAGGCGTGGTGGCAGGCACCTGTTGTCCCAGCTGCTTGGGAGGCTGAGGCAGGAGAATGGCATGAACCGGGGAGGCGGAGCTTGCAGTGAGCTGAGATCACGCCACTGCACTCCAGCCTGGGCAACAGAGTGAAACTCCATCTAAAAAAAAAAAAAAAAAACTGGAGGATGAGAGGAGAACTGGCATCTGGACTACAATAAGGCCAGTGATAATAGGTACCATTTTTGAGTTTACTAAATGCCAGGTGCCATGTTAAATTTCTTATGTAATTTCTATGTTCCTCAAAACGAACCACAAAGTACATATTATTACAGTATTTTTATAGAAGAGGAAACAGGTTTGGAAAACCTAAGTGTCTTGCCCTAGCTCACGTAGGTACTACATAAAGGTTATCAGATTCTAACCCGGGATCTCCAAAACTGACACTAAAATGCACCTCCTCCTCTGTCACAGCACTGTTTTATTAGCTCTGTAGCTCTGTTCTCGTTCATCCTGTGGAGTATGAGACCAGCCCATGTTCTGTAGTCACCTGTATCTTCACTGCTCAGCACCAGGCCTGGTGTGGAACGGATGCTCGGCAGATAGTTGCTGAGTCAGTGAGGGAAGGCTGTGTCATGCGACAACGAGGTGGGAAGAGCAACTTATTGAGCTAATAAAATCCCCAGCTGCTGTTGGAAGTCCAGGTCAAGAGAAGAAACCCCGTTGCACTCTTTGCTGATGGAGCTATAGCTGAAGTGCTGCACCGCACTTTATGGGTGGCATGGCAAGCTAGTTTTCAGAAGGGGCTGACTCCCTCAGCTCGCGGTGGTAGGTAGTCATTGTAGAAATTTAAAAGAAAAGCCACAGCGTCACCAGGGAAAACCCAATAACCAACTGCCATGCGGTCTCACTGGTTGTGTTTGGGGAGTACTACCACTAATCAATGTATAAACCAAGTGCCAATTTGCAGGAAGAAATAAAATTATCATGCAAACGATAATATAGCCAGCCTGCACAGAGCATTCTCTCCATTTAGATAGATCAGGAGGTTGCTGGTGACCCCTCCTTCCCCCATTCCACCATCACCCCCACCCCCATTTCAAGGAAATGACTTTTCAGCTGAAATCACAAGGCTAAGTGTGCATTCTTTAGGTGAGAGAGTGAGAACAGGGAAGAGAGAAAAACTGGAAAATTTTTCATGAAGAAACAACAGTATATACAAAGGTTCTAAAGGGAAACATGGCATGATATTTTAGAGGAATTGAAAGGCGGCCACAATGGCTAATCAACCAAGAGCCAAGAGGAGAGAAGCACGAGATGAAGCTGAAGAACCTGGTCCAGATGATGTGAGCTTGTATTTTGTTTTTTTTTTAGTTTTTTGTTTGTTTGTTTGTTTTGTTTTGAGACAGAGTCTCGCTCTGTCACCCAGGCTAGAGTGCAATGGCATGATCTCAGCTCACTGTAACCTTTGCCTTCCAGGTTCAGGCAATTCTTCTGCCTCAGCCTCCCAAATAGCTGGGATTAAAGGTTACTGCCACTATGCCCGACTAATCTTTTGTATTGTTAGTAGTGACGGGATTTTGCCATGTTGGCCAGACTGGTCTCGAACTCCTGACCTCAGGTGATCTGCCCGCCTCAGCCTCCCAAAGTGCTGCAATTACAGGCATGAGCCACCGCACCCGGCCAGTGTCTGTTTGTGTTTGTTTTGTTTTGAGATGGAGTCTCACTCTGTCACCCCGGCTGGAGTGCAGTGGCACAATCTTGGCTCACTGCAACCTCTGCCTCCTGGGTTCAAGCAATTCTCCTGCCTCAGCCTCCCAAGTAGCTGGGACTACAGGTGCCTGCCACCACGCCCTGCTAATTTTTTGTATTTTTTTTTTTTAGTAGAGACAAGCTTCCACCCTGTTAGCCAGGATGGTCTCTATCTCCTGACCTCGTGATCTGCCTGCCCCTGCCTCCCGAAGTGCTGGGATTACCTGTGTGAGCCACTGTGCCCAGCCATCTGTTTGTTTTTTAATGAACATTTTGGAATAATTTGAAATTCACCTAAAAGTTGCAAAGATAATGCTAACAGTTCCCACATATCCTTTATCCAGTTCCCCCAATGTTAAGATCTTACATTACCATGGCACATTTGACAAAACTAAGACACACTGATATATTACTATTAAATAGACCCCAAACTTTTTTTACTGGTTTTTCCAGTGATATCAGTGATATTTATCTTCTGTTCTAGGATCCAATCCAGGGTACCACACTGTGTCTCTATAGGCTCCTCTTTTTTTTAGTTGGAGTCTCACTCTGTCGCCTGGGATGGAGTGCAATGGCACTATCTGGGCTCAATGCAACCTCCGCCTCCCAGGTTCAAGCAATTCTCCTGCCTCAGCCTCCCTAGTAGTTGGGATTACAGGCATGTGCCACCATGCTGGCTAATTTTTGTATTTTTAATAGAGACAGGGTTTCACCATGTTGGTCAGGCTAGTCTTGAACTCCTGACCTTGTGATCTGCCCACCTCGGCCTCCCCAAGTGCCGGGATTACAGGTGTAAGCCACCGTGCCCGGCCTATAGGCTCCTCTTAAATGTGAAAATTTCCTCAGACTTTTGTTTTTGATGACCTTGACAGTTTTGAGAAATACTAGTTGGGTATTTTGTAGAATGTCCCCAAATTTATGTTTGATGTTTTCCTGGGATCATGGGTTTTGGGGAAACAATACCACAAAGATTAAATGCCTTTTCATCACATGATATCAAGGTGTGCTATCAACACAACTTATCACCTTAACCTTGATCACCTGGCCCAGATAATTTTTGTATTTTTAGTAGAGACGGCGTTTCACCATGTTGCCCAGGATGGTCTCAATCTCCTGACCTCGTGATCCTCCTGCCCTGGCCTCCCAAAGTGCTGGAATTAATTGAATGATTTTTAAGCAGTATTGTGACATCAGATGTCCTTTTTAAGATTAATACGCTGGCTGTATCAAATGTACCAAATGGAGACAGGAGTAGATATGGATACATGAGTAAAAAGGTTGTGGCCGGGGCCGGTCGCAGTGGCTCACGCTTGTAATCCCAGCACTTTGGGAGGCCGAGGCGGGTGGATCACGAGGTCAGGAGATCCAGACCATCCTGGCTAACATGGTGAAACCCCGTCTGTAATAAAAATACAAAAAAAAATTAGCTGGGCGTGGTGGCAGGTGCCTGTAGTCCCAGCAACTTGGGAGGCTGAGGCAGGAGAATGGCTGAACCCGGGAGGCGGAGCTTGCAGTGAGCCGAGATTGTACCACTGCACTCCAGCCTGGGCGACAGAGCGAGACTCTGTCTCAAAAGAAAAAAAAAAAGGTTGTGCCTGGGCGAGGTGGCTCACACTCCAGCACTTTGGGAGGCCAAGGCGGGCGGATCACCTGAAGTCAGGAATTCGAGACCAGCCTGACCAACATGGAGAAACCCCATCTCTACTAAAAATACAAAATTAGCCAGGCATGGTGGCGCACGCCTGTAATCCCAGCTACTTGGAGGCTGAAGCAGGAGAATCGCTTGAACCCGGGAGGCAGAGGTTGCAGTGAGCCGAGATCATGCCATTGCACTCCAGCCTGGGCACCAAGAGCGAAACTCTGTCTCAAAAAAAAAAAAAGCCAGGTGTGGGGGGATTGGGGGGGAAGGGGCCGGGCGCGGTGGCTCACACCTATAATCCCAGTGCTTTGGGAGGCCGAGGCAGGTGGATCACGAGGTCAGCAGATCAAGACCAGCTTGACCAACATGGTGAAACCCGGTCTCTACTAAAAATACAAAAAAAATTAGCCAGGCGTGGTAGCGCGCGTCTGTAGTCCCAGCTACTCGGGAGGTTGAGGCAGGAGAATTGCTTGAACCCGGGAAGCGGAGGCTACAGTGAGCTGAGATCGCGCCACTGCACTCCAGCCTGAGCGACAGAGCGGGACTCTGCCTCAAAAAAAAAAAAAAGGGTTCTATCAGTGGTTGGCATAAAAGTTAAGAATGAGAAAGGTGGGTAGATTAAGAGATATTTAACAAGTAAAATTGGCAAGAATTGTCCATTTTTAGCTGAATAAAAGGAAAGGAAGAAGGTTTGAGAATGACTGCCAGGAACCAAGTTTCTGGTTGAGAAGCTGATTGGATATCAACAAGGGTGAAAGCAAAAGGAAACTGAAGAGGCAGGCAGAGCAGCCTGAGGACTCGCTAATGGAGGCGACCCCAGTGCTATGGAGGAAGAATGCTGTGGGTCAGGTGCCCCTCCAGAATTCCGCAGGTGGAGGGGCACCTGACCCACAGCATCCATTTTATTTTTTTTTTTTTTTTTTTTGAGACGGAGTCTCGCTCTGTCTCCCAGGCTGGAGTGCAGTGGCGCAATCTCGGCTCACTGCAAGCTCCGCCTCCCGGGTTCACGCCATTCTCCTGCCTCAGCCTCTCCGAGTAGCTGGGACTACAGGTGCCCGCCACCACGCCTGGCTAATTTTTTGTATTTTTAGTAGAGACGGGGTTTCACCGTGGTCTCCATCTCCTGACCTCGTGATTCGCCCGCCTCGGCTTCCCAAAGTGCTGGGATTACAAGCGTGAGCCACCGCGCCCGGCCCCATTTTCTGTGTATTCATATCTACTCTGATGATTCTGCACTCTGGAAAGAACCCTTTAAAAATAAAACACCCTTGTCCAGTTAGGTAAATTTGATTCCCTTGAAGGAAAAGTCTTCCTCATTTGCTCAAAAATCCTTGAGAGTAACAACAATGTAGTATTCATACTCTGCATTTCCATCAAGGATTGTACTTTCAAAGCACCAGCACTTGTACATGCCACCCTAAGTGTGAAGTTCATTATGGTTCTGAGTCCCCAGAGGGCTCTGTCGACATTTCACCAATTTTGTTTAAGCCTCAGTAGCCATGCTACCAAGGCAGAGATCAAGATCCTTAAAAAAGACTCAGTAACATAAGAGGTTTCAGATATTGGGAAGAGAGAGTGTGGTTGACACTGTAGGGAAGCTTCTTGAGCAAGGGAAAGATGAAGTCAAGCTGTTCACAGGGAAGTAAATTGTGAAAGGCCTTGGAGCCCATTTTAAGAACTTGGACTATTTCTCTGTGTGCAGCAGAAACCACTGAGTTGTGAATGGAGAGGGAATGTAAGTGATCTTACATTTTGAAGGACCCTTCTGACTGCAGGTTGGGAACAAATTGTAGAGGAGCAAGGAAATAAGCCAGACGAACAGCTAGGAGGTCACGGCAAAATCTATACAAGGGACTTCAAGTGGCTCGAGTCAGGATACCAGTAGTTTAATAAGTAATTTATATATTATATATATGAAATTATATATATATTAATTTTTATATACAATATATAATTTATATATTATATATACATATATATATATTTTTTTAGACGGAGTCTCGCTCTGTCGCCAGGCTGGAGTGCAGTGGCGTGATCTCAGCTCACTGCAACCTCCACCTCCTGGGTTCAAGCGATTCTCCTGCCTCAGCCTCCCAAGTAGCTGGGATTACAGGTACGCGCCACCACACCCAGCTAATTTTTGTAATTTTTAGTGGAGACGGGGTTTCACCATGTTGGTCAGGATGATCTCGATCTCTTGACCTCGTGATCCACCTGCCTCGGCCTCCCAAAGTGCTGAGATTAAAGGTGTGACCCACCACGCCTGGCCCTGTATGTATTTTGATGAAAAACCCACACAGTTTTGCCTGATGGATTGAATGTGTATAGGGAAAGAAAGAAAAGAGTCAATGAGTCCAGAAGATTTCCACCTTAAGTGGGTAAAAAGATGGAAATGCCATTAACTAAGATGGTGAAGGATTCAGGGGTTAGAGGTTCAGATATTCAGATTTAGACAGTAAATCTGAAGTGCTTGTTAAACATCCAAGTAGAGAGACATCAGGTCGGCAATTGGATATTTGAGTCTGGAGTTGAAGAGAGAAGTCTTGGCTGGAGACACAATTTTGGGAGTCATCAGCACATGGTGGTCCTAAAAGCCATGCTACTGAAAGAGATATCTGGCACATGAAGGCAGGTAAGGAAAAGCAGTAAGCCAAAAACTAGCCAGGGCACTCCAATATTTAGAGTTACAGAGTTTAGCTTGGGGAGATGAGGAAGATTCATCAAGGGAAACAGAGTAATCAGCGACATGGGAGGAGAACCAACACAGAGTAGTGTCCCAGAAGTTAAATTAAAATATGTAGAAAGTCATTCACTGTGTCAAATGTCACATCAAGGAAGTTGAGGACTGAGAATTCATCCCTGAACTTAGTAGCAGGGATGAGAGTCTGATTGATACGTGTTCAAGAGACAATAAGAGGAGAGGAATTGGAGACAGCAAGTATTATAGAGAACTCCCTTGAGGATTTTTTCTATGAACGGAAGCAAAAAAATAGGGTAGTCACTGAGAGACTGTGTGTTTGGTTTTTTGTTTGTTTGCTTTTACCATAAGAGAAACTATAGCAAATTCAGGTGCTAATAGGACTGGTCCATTAGAGACAGGAAATTGTATGATGCGGAATAGTTTCCTCCTGCAGAGGAAATAAGAAACAAGGTCTATCACACAAATGTAGGTGTTGGCCTTAGAATAACTGATTCACCATAATAGCAGGAAGGGAAATTAAACCTGTCTAGATGCAGCAGGGGAGGTAGATATGGCAGAGAGAGGATGTAGAAGTTCTCAGTGAAATAGGAAGCAAGGTCAATGGAAATGAGATTGTGTCAAAATAATTGTGTTGCAAGAGTTTATAATACTAAACTCTATATATACATTCTTCTGTTGCTCAAATAGCCTAGTCATCTACCTCCTACTTTAAAACAGTGTAAGGAATCATGGGTCATGGGTTTGGATCTCACGTGAGCCGGTCAAGCTTAGCTTTCAAGGCAATAAATCATAGTCCTAGGCTCAGTCAGCTGTCTTGAAAATGCTGCCTCTAGTCATAAGGCAGATGAATCCACAAAAACCCAAACTGTAGAAAAACGATTTGGCATTGCCCTGTCCTGGTGTTGGGATCCTAATAGCATCTTCAAGCAGAAATAACCACACAGAGCTCCCAATTATAAATAAAGTATTTGTTGTATTTTCATATTCTGTGGGATGTTACCAAGCAACGTTTCCCTGTGAGCAACTTTGCACACTATGCAAAACGTGTCCAGATCCAAAAGAGTGGCAAGCAGCTTAAGTTGGGGACAATACGACTGGGAGGACACATATAAAAGGGTGGAAGGTGAAAAAGAGGGAGTGTGGGGACGGCCACCTGGCCACCAAAGATCCTCACCATCCCTGGGGAAACCAGTTTCACCCAGCTGGCCTTCATGCAGAGTTTCAGCCTGTGCAAGCGACGGGGAAGGAAGCATAGGGTCTGAGTGGCCCCATGGGATGAGGAGGAAGTGGTGCAGGAGGAGGACGCTCAGTGACTGAGAGCCAGTGAGGACTACTGGGAGGTCAGATACCCCCAACTCTGTGACACTGGGCACGTTTCTTACTGGTTTTAAGCCTGTTTCTTCAACAGTAAAATAGGGAAAATATCTACTTCAGAGGGTCATCATGAAGATTAAAAATTATGTATCTAAAGTTCTTCGCACATGGACAACAACCATTAAACAGCCATTACACTCTCCCATGCTGTATGAGTCTATTTTCTGTTGTTTATAACGAAATACCTAAAATGGGTAATTTGTAAAGGAAAGAAATGTATTTTTGTAATGCTATGGAAGTCAGGAAGTCCAAGGTTTAGGAGGTGCATCTGGTGACGGCTTTTTTTTTTTTTTTGAGACAGAGTCCCACTCTGTCACCCAGGCTGGGGTGCAGTGGTGCGATCTTGGCTCACTGCAACCTCCACCTCCTGGGTTCAAGCGATTGTCCTGCTTCAGCCTCCCAAGCAGCTGGGACTACAGGTGCACACCACCATGCCTGGCTAATTTTTGTACTCTTTTTTTTTTTAGAGAGACAGGGTTTCACCATATTGGCCAGGCTGGTCTTGAATTCCTGACCTTGTGATCCACCCATCTTGGCCTCCCAAAGTGCTGGGATTACAGGAGTGAGCCACTGTGCCTGGCCCTGGTGAGGGCCTTGTTGCTGGTGGGGACTCTGTGGAATCCTAAGGCAGTGCAGGGTTTCACATGGCAAGAGGGCTGAGCATGCTAGCTCAGGTCTCTCTTCCTCTCCTTATAAAGCCACCAGTTCCCCTCCCATGATAACCCATTAATCCATTAACCCATTAATTTATTAATCCATAAATGGATTAATTCATTCGTGAGGGCAGAGCCCTCATGATCAAATTAGCTCTTAAAGGCCCAACCTCTCAATACTGTTGCAGTGGGGATTAAGTTTCAACATGAGTTTTGGAGCAGTCAAACCACAGCACATGCTATTACTGAGAATATGATGTTCAGCCTCACCCCAGCCTCATTTGCTACGAAATGACATAATCAAAACCAATTAATGTTCATTCCCATTTGTTGTTGTTGTTTTTGTTGTTCTTGTTGTTGAGAATCTTGCTCTATCACTCAGGCTGGAGTGCAGTGGCAAAATCTTGGTTCACTGCAGTCTCCGTCTTCTGGGTTCAAGCAGTTCTCCTGCCTCAGCTTTCTGAGTAAATGGGATTACAGGCGCGCACCACCACACCCAGCTAATTTTTGTATTTTTAGTAGAGACGGGGTTTCACCATGTTGGCCAGGCTGGTCTTGAACTCCAGGCGTCAAGCGATCCACCTGCCTCAGCCTCCCAAAGTGCTGAGATTACAGGCGTCAGCCAACGTGCCTGGCCAAAAACACTTTTTCCTAAGTCAACTTCATTGAGATATTATTTATCTACAATAAAATGCACCAGTTTAAAGTGTACATCTCTATGAGTTTTGACAAATTTATACACCCATGTAACTACTACCACAATCAAGATGAAGAATACTTCTATCACCCCAGGCAAAGTTCTTAGTCAATGCTCACATCCCAGCCCCAGGCAACAACTGACCTGCTTTCTGACACTACATATTGTCCTTTTTTGAGTTTCACATAAAGGAGATAATACACTATGTACCCTTGTGACTGGCTTTTTTCACTGGACATGTTTTTGAGATTTATCTATTCTGTTGCGTGTACTGGTAGTTCATTCCTTTTTATTGCTGAGTGACATTCTGTCTTATGGATATTCCAAAGTGTGTTTATTCACTCCCCTGTTGATGAACATTTGAGTTCCAGTTTGGACTATTATGAATAAAGCTATGAATAATATGAGCATATATTTTTATTTCTTTGGGATAAATATCTAGGAGAGGAATTTCTGGGTCCTACAATAAGCGTATGTTTATAAGAAATTTCCAAGCTGTTTTCCAAAGTAGTAGTACAATTTCATATTATCATCAGTAGTGTGTAAGACTTCCAGTTGCTCATTTTCCCAAAATCTTGGCATTGTCTATCTTTTTCATTTTAGTTGTTCTGGAGGATGTGTAGTGGTTTCTTGCTGTGGTTTTAAATGCATGTCTCTGATGACTAATGGTGCTGAACGTGTTTTCCAGAACTTCTTTTCCATGTCTGCTGGCCATTTGTGTATCTGCTTTTGTGAAGTGTCTGTTCAGATCTTTCACCCATGCTTAGTATTAGGTTGATGATGATCGTTATTGAATTGTGAGAGTATCACATATCACAAGTCCTTTATCAGATATTAGTGTGGTACAGATTGTCTCCCATTCTGTGGTTTGCCTTTTTGAGAGCTTTTTTTAATAGCTTTATTGAGGTATAATTCAAATACCTTCTGTTTGAGTTCTTAAAGTGTGTTTTTAAGAGTAAAAATTAAAACTTTTAAATTATCAATATTTTCTTTTCTGGCTCAAGCTTTGTGTGTTCTGCCTAAGAAATCTGCCTACACCAAGGTTGTAAAGATTTTCTCTTATATTTTCTTCTAGACGTTGTATAATTTTCACATAAATTTAGGCCTGTGATCTGTTTCCATTTAATTTTTCTGTACCACATGAAGTAAGAGTTGAGGTTTATAAAAATCTTTTTTTTGTTTGTTTTTTGAGACAGAGTTTCACTCTTGTCACCCAGCCTGGAGTGCAATGGTGCGATCTCAGCTCACTGCAACCTCTACCTCCTGGATTCAAGTGATTCTCCTGCCTCAGCCTCCCAAATAGCTCGGACTATAGGTGCACGCCACCACACCCAGCTAATTTTTGTATTTTTAGTAGAGATGAGGTTTCACCATGTTGGCCAGGCTGGTCTGGAACTCCTGACCTCAGGTGATCCACCCACCTCAGCCTCCCAAAGTGCGGGGATTACAGGCGTGAGCCACCGCGCCTGGCCATAAAAACCTTTTTTTTAAGTAAATTAACAAACAAAACACACAGCAAGGTACAGTTTAAAAGACCAGGTCACAGACCAAATCAGAAATAGTCACTGATTTCCCAGTGTCACATTGCTAAAGAAATAACTGCAGTGTAAAAACCAGATTTTGTGGTTGCTCGTGTGAATGTATTCCAGGTAATAGTGCCCATATATGTAATTCCTGTTAGAACCATCAGTGACTGTTCATTCCTACCACTCAGCTCTGATTAACACACAAAAATGAATGAACATGGCAGGGCGCGGTGGCTCACGCTTGTAATCCCAGCACTTTGGAAGGCCGAGGCAGGTGGATCATGAGGTCAGGAGATCAAGACCATCCTGGCTAACACGGTGAAACCCCGTCTCTACTAAAAAAAAAATATATATATATATATATATACAAAAAATTAGCCGGGAATGGTGGTGGGCATCTGTAGTCCCAGCTACTCGGGAGGCTGAGGCAGGAGAATAGCATGAACCCGGGAGGCGGAGGTTGCAGTGAGCCGAGATTTCACCACTGCACTCCAGCCTGGGCGACAGAGCAAGCAAGACTCCGTCTCAAAAAAAAAAGAATTAACACTAAAAGCAGATGAGGGGGTGGGGGTGAGGCACTTGGAGGAAGAGAAGAAAAAAGGAAACTGTGAAGTCTTACCCTGCTCCCAGTAGACAGGCGCCTCAGACAGCATAGATGGTTGCCTCTCAGATGTGACTTCTTAAGTAAACCAAAGCTGATTCTGCCAAAAACGCTTCCCTACTGACAGCACCTGTGTCCTAATCCCCACTGTTAAGAATCACACCTCCTGGTCAGGTGCGTTGTCTCACACCTGTAATCCCAACACTTTCGGAGGCCGAGGCCATCAGATCACCTGAGGTCAGGAGTTCGAGACCAGCTTGGCCAACATGGTGAACCCCCATCTACTAAAAATACAAAAATTAGCCGGGCGTGGTAGGGGACACACCTGTAATCCCAGCTACTCTGGAGGCTGAGGCAGGAGAATTGCTTGAATCCGGGAGGCGGAGGTTGTGGTGAGCCGAGATCGCACCATTGCACTCCAGCCTGGGCAACAAGAGCAAAACTCCGTCTCAAAAAAAAGAATCGCACCTCCTAGGTAAAGCATTAATTAACTAAAGTACCCGGCCAGAATGTATATGGCCCAAGCTCTGGCTTCTTTATGCAATCTATCAACAGCTTCCAGGGAAAGGTAATTTTGCAAGCCCCAGGGGGAATGTTTGTAAGACGAAGGCAAGAGGGCCTGGCGCGGTGGTTCATGCCTGTAATCCCAGCACTTCGGTAGGCCAAGGCGGGCGGATCACAAGGTCAGGAGATCGAGACCATCCTGGCTAACACGGTGAAACCCCGTCTCTACTAAAAATACAAAAAAAAAAATTAGCCGGGCATGGTGGGGGCGCCTGTAGTCCCAGCTACTAGGGAGGCTGAGGCAGGAGAATGACGTGAACCCGGGAGACGGAGTTTGCAGTGAGCCGAGATCACACCACTTTACTCCAGCCTGAGTGACAGAGCAGGACTCCGTCTCAAAAACAAACAAACAAAAATTTAAAAAAATTAAAATTAAAATTAAAAAAAGAGGCAGGGAAGGCCAGGAAGGTCTAGAACAAGGTATAGAGTTCCCATATTGCAATCAGATTTGCTGACCTAAAAATTAGAACACAAGATCTAACAAACTACGTAATTCCTAATCTGTTCATTTTTACAAAAAAAAAAAATTTTTTTAAACACTAGCTCCACATTGAATTATTTACCTAATTTTCTTTGTTCATAATATCCCCGAGTATCTTGCATATTATATTGGGTTGCCATATCCATCAACCCCAAATGGCAAGCTAGAGAGAGAAGGCTGGGGAGGAGGCATCAGTGGAAACTCTAAGCAGCCAGGGGCACTGGAAACTGCAGAAAGCATGGGAAAGAAGGAAGGAAGAAGGGAAGAGGGAAGCCGACCTGAGTCTGCTTCTAGCCTGAGTCCGCTTCTCAGTCTAGTCTGCAGTCTAGACTAGTGACACAGAAAAGGACTTCAGTAATGGGCACACCTGAAAGAGTCTACCGTGGGGCAGAAAAGACACCACCTTCCTGGTCATCATCCCATAATTCATTGCCTGTCTCCTGTGTTGAGCTTTACCCTTTGGCTGAATTTCCAGCCAGACCCAAGAAATTAAGACAAAATGGCATATAGAGAAAAATATATACAATTTATTCATTACATGGGGACAAAATTTCCATAACTCTGGAAGGTCAAGTTACATCATCAAAGTTGTTTATTTTAAAGTAGAAGTATGTGTTGGCAATTGTTTCCATAAGAGTCAGAAAAATTAGGCCGGTTTCACAATATGGAGTGTCCTTTCTAGTCAACAGTATTGCTTCAGGAAAGAGAGCATTTCACAGATCTTTCCTGTAACTTCTAGAAAAGTCATCCAGCCAGATTTAGGTTCAAACTTCTTTACAAAGCCATTTTCCTATGAGAGAATAAATTTAACATTTTAAAAATCATTGGAGATTAAGTATGCTGGAATAAAAAGCAAAAATATTTTCATTTAAATAGTGCAAATAGTTAATCTTCTACCCCTTCTACCCCTCTTAAGCAGCATCATCTAACAGAAATACAGTGTGACCTACATCTGTAATTTAAATTTTTTTGTAGCCATATTTTACAAAGTAAAAAAACAGATAAAACTAACTTTTAAGATACATTTAGTTATTTTTATTTTAATATGTAATCAGTATAAAATCATTAATGAGATATTCTTTTTTCATAACAAACCTTCGAAATCCAATGAGTATTTAGTACTTAACAGCACATCTTAATTCAGACTAGCCACATTTCACTACCATAGTGGACGGCAAGCACAGCTCTAGAGGATAGAAAGCCTTTTTTTTTTTCTTGTTCTTGTTCAATTGTCCAACATTGATTTCAATGCACTTATATTTGTAATATGAATTATACTGTAAACTGCATTGTATTGAAAATCATGAGAACTCACAGTAAATCCAAATTAAACTAATACCTTTGGAGCTATGAAAAGGTTGATAGTTTCTTTTATAATCTACTCTCTTTGTGATCAGACATAGTTTTAAAAATATAGGATAACTCAATTAACTGGACATTTTATTTAGTTAATTTACAATCTGTAGTCAAATAATCCTCACCGAAAATTACCTCTGAGGTCATCTAGCCTGAAGCCCTCCCTTATTTTAACAAATGAGGAAATCGAGTCCCAGAAAAAAAATCAGTTATCTAAGATTAGCCAACCCCTTGGTGCCTGGACTTGGATTAGAATGCGAACACCCTACTTCTTTCCACTCCATACATTTCCAAACAAGTGCCAAAAGAATTAGAAAATTGTTAAAATAATTTTTTCAAATGGTCATCTGGCAAACATTTACGTCTTCATCTTACAGGTTTCAGAACCTGGGGTTACAAATGCCTGCAAGTAGCTCAGAGCCTAGTGTAACTAATATTGAAATGTAAACCAAGCATAACTCTTTGATAGTTGGGAGAGACTTGAGAGCTCTGCGGTGCCTTGGAATCATTTTATGAGCATCACTGGCAGAGCAGATAAGTACCACCAGCCAGGGGGATTTTCCATTTGAAAGATTGCCTAAGAAAGCCATTTTCTGCCTACGTGTTAAGTGTGCATTGTGCTCTGAGACGTGCTGTCATGCCTTGACAGAGGAAGGAAACTGCCCCTCTCTCTTCTTCCTCTTTCCCTCCTGCCAGTACATACTCATAGTTTCCCATACATTCTCAAGAGGTATCCACTTCATTACTCTCCTTCCTAGAATTTTCATAAACCCCATGTTTCGCAAGTACAATGAGGCCCTCTGAAATTATTATTATTATTTTTTTCTGAGATGGAATCTTGCTCTGTTGCCCAGGCTGGAGTGCAGTGGTGCGATCTCGGCTCACCACAGCCTCCGCCTCCCGGGTTCAAGCAATTCTCCTGCCTCAGCCTCCTGAGTAGCTGGGACTACAAACGTGTGCCACCATGCCCAGCTAATTTTTGTATTTTCAGTAGAGACCAGGTTTCACTATGTTGGCCAGGCTGGTCTCGAACTCCTGACCTCATGGGATCCACTCACCTCGGCCTCACAAAGTGCTGGGATTACAGGTGTGAGCCACCGCACCCAGCATGATTTTTATTATTATGACAACAATCATTGTCTATTATTATTGAGCAGTCATAATGTATCATCTTATATACATCAATGTCTAAAGAAAGGACAGTGAACAAAGAAAAAATTGATGAATTCAGCCAGATGGGGATTAAAATTTATTTATTATTATTATTTTTTGAGTCAAAGTCTTGCTCTGCCACCCAGGCTAGAGTGCAATGGCGCGATCTCAGCTCGCTGCAACCTCTGCCTCCTGGGTTCAAGCGATTCTTCTTCCTCTGCCTCAGCCTCCCAAGTAGCTAGGACTACAGGCACATGCCACCAAGCCCAGCTAATTTTTGTATTTTTAGTAGAAACCAGGTTTCACCATGTTGGCCAGGATGGTCTCGATCTCTTGACCTCATGATCCACCCTCCTTGGCCTCCCAAAGTGCTGGGGTTACAGGCATGAGCCACCATGCCCGGCCTAAAATTTTTTTAAACTATGAAAAATTAAAATTAAAAGAACAATAGACTAGGAAAATATTTACATATAGCATGAAAGAGTTCATTCAAATGTAACAGAAAATCCTCAGGCCCTTAATAGTTTAAAGGGGAAAGACCATTAAAGAGAGAAATATAAATCAATAACAAGTATATGGGAAAAACACTAATAGCAGTTGAAAAATGTACTTTTAACACAGTCTTATTGTTTTTTAGACCTATTAAATTCGCTTTGTTATTTTAAGCCTATCAAACCTCAAAATTATTAATAGTACCGCCCACATCGTTAAGTTTGTTGTGACATTGTTCCACTGATATAATACTTTTGGAAAGAAAATTTGTTTTCCAATATGCTAGAGTATTGTAATTATACACACATCTTATGAACCAGTCATTCCACTGTTAGAAATTTATCATGAGGCAGTCTTCTAAAATATTGGAGGGTAGGGGGCGCCAGAAAAACATACCCATGCTGCACTATTGAAGCATTATATCTAAAAGGGGAAAACTCAAAAAAACCAAATTGTCTAACAACTGGGAATTGGTTAAGTAAATTATGATATAACAAATTAATGGAATATTCTGTAGACATTAGAAATTAACACCTAATGTTAACACAAAATATGTGAGACAGTGTTGAAAATATTTATAATACTTCACACGAAAAAACTCTTGTACGCCCTAATTATAATTGCATACAATGTCTGCATGTGGATATGTTAGGGTAATGGGAGTGATTTTTCTTCCTTTCAAAAATGTTATTTTCAAATATATTTTCTTTAATGATGCTATTTATATCTTAAAACCATTATATAAAAATAAATATACAAATAAGGATTCAATATCCTATCAGTAATGTAGTAGTAAATAAGAATTGTTCAGGCCTTATTATTTCTGGGAATGGTGATAGTTTGTTAAATTCAGGTACCTTGGTTACAAGAAAACCTAAAGCATAAAATAATATACTGTATCAATAGTCCAAAGAAAATCACAACCTCAGAATTTTTAAAGATACAGGCAGCCAGGCGCAGTGACTCAAGCCTGTAATCCTAGCACTTTGGGAGGCTGAGATGGGAGGATTGCTTGAGCCCTGGAGGTCGAGGCTGCAGTGAGCCAAGATCACGCCACTGCACTCCAGCCTGGGTGACTGAGCAAGACCCTGTTTCAAAAAAAAAAAAAAAATACAGGCAAATACCATTATGTTACTCCCACTTCTCTAAATATTATTATTCATTTATTCATTCAGGAAATATTCATTGAACATTGGCCACATGCCAGGTACCATTTAAAGCACTGGAAACACAGTGGTGAAGAAAGCATACAGGATCCCTGCCCTCACTAAGCTTATATTTTCATGGCAGACACAGACAATAAACAGATAAGCAAATAAATATGCAATGGGATGTCCAGTCGTGAAAACTATTATGAAGGCACTAAAGTTGGGTAGGGAGACAGAGAGTGGCAGTAGTACTTTCTCAGTTGGGGTGATCAAGGAAGACTTCTCTGAGGAGGCAAACTTGGAACAGAGGCTTGAGCAAAGGGAAGAAGTAAGCCAGGCAAACTTCTGGCAGAAAATTATTCCAGGCAGAGGGAGCAGCAAGTGCAAAGGCCTTGAGGGTGGAATGTGCTTAGCTTATCCAAGGAGGCTGGAGCTATGAGAGCTCGGAGGGATTCATAGAAGATGAGATTTGAGAGGCTAGGTCATGTAGGGCTTTGAGGACCCCAGTCAGGATTTTGTGCTTTTGTTCCCAGGGTAAAGGGGCAGCTTGGAGGGTTATGATTAGGCCAAGACATTATCTAATTCAAGTTTTTATTTTATTTTATTTTTTTGAGACAGAGTCTCACTCTGTTACCCAGGCTGGAGTGCAGTGGCACGATCTCCGCTCACTGCAACCTCCGCCTCCTGGGTTCAAGCAATTCTCCTGCCTCAGCCTCCCAAGTAGCTGAGATTACAGGCGTGCACCACCACGCCCAGCTAATGTTTTGTATTTTTAGTAGAGACAGGGTTTCACTGTGTTAGCCAGGATGGTCTCAATCTCCTGACCTCGTGATCTGCCCCCCTCGGCCTCCCAAAGTGCTGGGAATACAGGCGTGAGCCACCGCGCCTGGCCCCTCAAGTTTTAAAAATATCACTGTGGGGGCTATGTGGAAAACAAATTATAGCAGATAAAGGATGGAACCATAGAGTCTGGCAGGAGGCTAATGACAGAGTCAAGTGAGAGAGGAAGGTGGCCTAGATGCACAGGGGATTACAGCATTGCTGACAGATGGATGTGGGCTATGAGAGACAGGAGTCCAGGCTGACTCCCAAGGTTAGAGAACTAGCACTTAAGAGAGCTTGACTGAGGGGCCCCTCGGGAGAGGTGCTTTTCTCTAACTCCTGTGTCAGTATCATGCATTTCTGCCTGACTTAAGGATCTTTTATTTTTCACTAAATGATTTTAAAATCTCAAGTAAAAATTCAAAAGAAATAGAAAATTTTACCCCAAAACTTACTTAATCAAAGGATATATATGAATACTTGAGATAGTATCACCTTGATGCTAGATCTTTATACCTTTTGGAAACGGCTTTGCCAAACTGAACACTTAGTTAATCATCTGTATGCCTCTGTGTGCCCATTTATTCGGCCTCAAATTGACCAGACTATTATTTAGAGTAAGAGGATGACAAAGAAAAAAAAAAAAAAGAAAGAAAAAAAAAAACCTCTTGGCCTAACTGTATGACCCAACCTTTAAAATGGTGGTTACTGGGAAAGCACCAACTCTGACTCTACATCCTACTTTCAGAAGGGCAAAGAATTACATATTTAAACTTCCTGGAATTTCCCACATAACCCTCGTAGTTGCATAGTATTTGACAGTTTGCAAAGCACTGTTTTAAAAAAAATGTTGTATAATCCTTTAACTTTCCATTAAAGGTAGGTAAGATTATTTTCATTAAATATTATATATAATATATGTCATATCATTTCATTAATATTATATATAATAAATTATAATATGTCATATCATATTATTATATACATTATATAAGGAATCTGAGTCTCAGAGTACCTCAGTAACTTACCCAAGGTTATACCTCTAGTGAGTAAGAAAACCAGAGTTCAAATCTCCAGTTTCAGTGTTGCTTCACTGAATCATTCCATCAGCAAATATTGTTGTTACCTTCTATGCAACAGGCCCTATCCTAGACATGAGGTACACAGTGAGGCATTAAATAGATATGATTTCTCCATGTGGAGCTGAGTGCCAAGCATTCTTTCTACTCCCCCAGCATATGCAGAGGAGAATGCTTCATTGAAGGGGGAGGAAGTAAGAAGATCCACCTGGTTCAAAAGGAAGGGTGATCCCAAGGGAAGAGACACGAGTTTCATCTCATGATCATACTCATGGTTTTTAAGAACCATCCTTTCCTAATGAATGCTGGAGGCAGCCAAATGGCACTAGCTCTCCTATCAGATCTTGTGAGAGCACATCCTTTCTCAGCACTTCAAATTAGGAGAGGGGGCAGGAGGAAATCATGGTAAATGTGGAAGAGGACAAAAAGAGAGATGAGAAGCCACAAACAAAAGAAGGCAGGAAGTCAGGAAGGAAGGGAAGACAACTGATAAAAAGGAGAAATAGAATAACGAAAGAGATTATGAGTCCCATTACTGACAGAGCAGTCTTGTTTCTTCCCATTAGGGGATCTGTTTTACATGGTAAACAACAACCCTAAACTTAAGTATTGAGTACTCATTTTCAGGAATTGTTTCAAGTACTTTGCATATATTAACTAATTTGATCCTTATACCAGTCCCAGGACATAGGTCGCAATATTTTCCTGTTTTTACAGATGTAGAAACAAGAGTTAGGGAAGTTAAGCAACTTCTACAATTCACACAGGTAGTAAGCACTCAAGCCCAGGAATGAAGCCAGGTCTGTCTGATTCTGAGTTGGTGCTCTGAACAGCTATGTTGTGCTCACATACTGATTTTTTTTTTTTTTTTTTTTTTGAGATAGAGTCACTCTGATGCCCAGGCTGGAGTGGCACAATCCTGGCTCACTGCAACCTCTGCCTCCCAGGTTCAAGTGATTCTCCTGCCTTAACCTCCTAAGTAGCTGGGGTTATAGGCACCCGCCACCAGGCCCTGCTAATTTTGTATTTTCAGTAGAGACAGGGCTTTACCATCTTAGCCAGGCTGCTCTTGAACTCCTGACCTCAGGCAATCCACCCACCTCAGCCTCCCACAGTGCTGGGATTACAGGCGTGAGCCACTGCACCCGGCACATACCACATTCTTGATTCAAAGTTTTCATAAAGTCTCTGGTCAATTTTAACTTTTAATTAAATTATAGATTGTATGTGCTCACATCTTGATAAAGCTGTGTCTCCTCTACTCTTACCTCTTCTTGTGGGCCACTGACTCTACCAGCATAGGCATGTGATTATGCCATTTCCCCTGAAATGAATCACTCAAGAGTAAATTCATTCATTTGAGCAGATTTGTCAACATTACTATGAAAAGATGATAACAGTCTTCCATGCCAGTTTGCACTGACTCAAAAAAGCACTGCCTATCGTTGACAGAATCAATGTCTCATCTGAGCTGGGAAAGCAGCACGGAGATTGCTTTGAAATGACATTTTCAAGAGTATTTATTTCATGTCTACAACCTGAACTATTCAGGTGTTTTTTTTTTTTTTTTAAAAGAGAGCTTGGAAACTTTAGAAAGGCTGAGTGTGTCCATGTGCAGGCAATGTGTTATCTGTATCTACACTCGGGAGAGGTTCATCCGGCCACACTCATGTTTACATCTGTACCACCCTTGAAAGATGAGGGTACTACTAGAAATTCTCAGAGACAATTCCACACCTCTTGCTAACAGTGAGTTCCAGGAGCTCACAAAATTTATTACGGAGTAGTTAAATTTTTAACTAATATTTATTCACTGTCTGTGTGTTCCAAGTATTATGCTAAGGGTTGGAAATACAATCCAAACCCACATAGAGCATGCAAACTAGTAGAGTATTTCTCTGCAGGCTCATCTGCGGTCCTCTGTGCTAGAGAACGTTTGCCTTCACCTGAAATCTACACAGTGCAGCTGAAATTTCCACCAGTCCTCAAGTATAGCCTCCCACAGCCAACCGGAAGAAAACATGACAAAACATTTCACATGCTTCGCCCAGCCTCAGTCAGGCTCAGTTAGAAAGAACTAAGTTCCAGGAAGAAGGTGATTGAGAAAGGGGAGTAGTTGCAGTAAGCTCTATCATGCAGGAAGGCCTTAAACAAAATGAAAAAGGCATCAAGTAAAAGATCAATGAATTTGATTGCAACAAACTTTTAAACATTTATAATGACCAAAGACATCATTAGCTTTAAAGGATAATCAGCAAACTAAAAGATATCTGCCACATACATAAAAATAATTTGGGTGTGTGGCTCACATCTGTGATCCCATCACTTTGGGAGGCCAAAGTGGGAGGATCACCTGAGGTCAGGAGTTCGAGACCAGCCTGACCAACATGGTGAAACCCTGTCTCTACTAAAAATACAAAATTAGCTGGGTGTGGTAGCGCACGCCTGTAATCCCAGCTACTTGGGAGGCTGAGGCAGGAGAATCGCTTGAAACCAGGAGGCAGAGGTTGCAGTGAGCTGAGATCACACCATTGCACTCCAGCCTGGGCAACAAGAACGAAAACTCTGTCTCAAAAAATTTAAACAATAATAAAAATAATAATTGGTATCCAGAATATTCAAAGAATTCCTACAAATCAACAAGAAAAAGACAAAATAAAAGGAAAATGGGCAAAGGGTGTAAACAGACAATTCCCTACATTTACAAATGATCAGTTAATATATGAAAAAATGCTCAAAATGTAAAAAAAAGAATTAACCTTACTAGAAATCAAGAAAATGAGAATTGAAACAAGATAAACTCTGTATTTTTAGCCCAACAAATTAAGAAAATTATGACAAATTGCAGCAACCTAATGTTAGTCAGCTGGGGTAGGGGGAACCGTGGGATACTCTAACAAGCTGCTGATGGGAGTGTAAGTTGGTGGAGCCACTTTGGAAGGCAAGGACCTAACAAATTAAAAAATGTATGTACACCATGACCCAGCATCTACAACCCAACATCCACCCTAGAAAACTATACACACACACAAGGGGAGATTTATGTAAAATGATATTCAGTGAAGCATTGTGTGTGATAGCAAACTCGAAATAACCTCTAGAAATGGCCAGATACTCTACAGCATTTACATATAACAGAATATGCACAGCACTCTTAATAATACTATTTTAAATAACTCCGGGTAAAAAAATAACTGGCAGCATTAGTACCATGTACTATTTTTACATATACACATGTAAAAATATGTATGCAAAATTTATATGTATACATAAAAAATTTATGCGTATATGTAAAAAAAGTATGTGTTATATGGTATAACATATATGTTATGTAAAACATATACATAAGCATACATATACATTTTACATAAAACTATTTTTACAAAAAATTTTTTACAAAGAAGTATTGTTTATTTTCTATGGATAGATTCAGTAGGCATGTTTTGCATGCAAAATAATTGTTAACAGTGGTTACCTCTTGGGAGAGGTGAAGGCCAGGAATTAGGGGCTGGAGAGAGCATTAATGAACACTTAAGTGCTTTAAAAAAGTAATTATTAAGTATATTGGAATATAAAGGAAACCATATACATCCAGCTGTGTCAGGCTTTTTACCAACATGAGTTTCAACACAGGCCTCTACAGTCTTGGCTTTTTGAGGCACTGATAATAAAGTGAATTTTTATTTGAAAATTCTTGAATAAAGGTTCTCGCTGGTCATACAGTACATTATGTTTTAATCAACAAACTTTAACAGCCCAGAATTTATTATTAGTAATAATTTGTTATATATTATATATAATGTAATTTGCTATATATTAGTATATGTTACAATTTGTTATGTATTAGTAAACTGAAAAACACCAATTTGTAAGCGATGAACTAACAAAAATCTACACCTGCCTTTGCAACCCATAAATACCTAAAATTAACAGCATCTAATGGCAACTTTCTGTACTGATTGTAGACATTTCTTTACTGTCTGTACTGTCATGACAACCCTAGCAAAAGCTAAGTACTAGATGAGAGTGTGTGCACAGCTGATTGTGAAGCCGCATGAGAGAGGTGCTTTATTAGTCCCCAAACCTCACTACTGTAATTTATACTGTTAGGAATAAAAACTGGAAACACAAGTGCTTTCCAACTATAAAGTTCAAATTCAAGAATTCATTGGAAATAAGCCAGAAAGTATACTTTTATTTTAAAAATTAAAACAAACCACCCAAGGAAAATAGTATTCTTAGGTGTTTTGTTGTTGTTTTAACTAGCAAGGAAATTCTCAATTTCTATTTCACAGTAAAGAACAATGAAGAATTTTTCCATCACACATACCCAGCCTCCGTTTTGCCTTATCCATTCTCCTGTGTTATTCATTATGAACTCTGCAACAAAATACGAAATCTCCTTGTAAGTATCCACATCCGGGGCAGTTCGCTGTCGTAGAAGTTTCTTGACGAGAATACCTTCAAATGCAAATATGGTTACAATTCTTCCCCAGTTAATGATGCCATCTTCAAACTCCTTTTCCATCACTTGGTTGAATAGTGTTCTGGCAGTGTCTATGGACACAACATTAACATTGTCCAAGCACGGCTTCAGATTCTTTTCCACTTCTTTTTGGACTGAGAACGCAACGTTTTGTAGCACTCTGGACGTTTTGCTTGGACCTGATCCAGGCTGTGGTATCTGTAGGACGTACTGCAGATAGTCCTGAGCTAGCCTGTAAATATATCCAAATTCGCAGTCTGTCATCTTCTGCCTGGTGTAGAGCAAAGTCTTGAGCTGGCTCACCTTGAAGCTGTTGAGGCAAGGTGATGAGAATGCTCACTGAGCTTGGCTGAGTTATGACACATGATGATACATGGAGGCTGGTGGAATTTCTGTTTGCATCACTTTATAATATCCTTCCTCCTAGTCACTTTCGTGCGTAGGCTGTGTTTCATGTCATGTATGAAAGAGAAAGTTTAAAATGTGAAAGAGGAAAATGTTTCAGAGAGGCCACTTCCTCATCCTGTGATTAATTCAGCTTTACAAGTCTTAAATGCAGGATGTGGAGAAATTAGAATCCTTGTAGATTGCTGGTGGGAATGTGAAATGGTACAACCCCTGTGAAAATGTTGGCAGTTTCTCAAAAAGTTAAATACAGAATTATCAAAAGACCTAGCGATTCCATTCATAGGTATACACCCAACAGATACTCAAATACTTACATACGAATGTACATGGCAGCACTATTCACAATAGCCAAGAGGTGGACACAACTCAAATGTTCAACAGATGAAAGGATAAATAAATTATGGAACATTATTCATCCCAAAAAAGGAATGAGGAACTGATACATGCTTCAACAGGAATGAAACTCAAAAACATTAGGCTAATAGAAAGAAGCCAAACAGAAAAGGTCATACATTATGTGATTCTATTTCTATGAAATATCCAGATAGTTAAATCCGTAGGATAGAAAGCAAATTGGTGGTTGCCAGGGGCTGAGGAGAGGGAGGATTAACTGCTTAATGGGTAGAAGGTTTTCTTTTGTGTGATGAAAATGTTTTGCAAGGCCGGGTGCGTTGGCTCACGCTTGTAATCCTAGCACTTTGGGAGGACAAGGTGGGTGGATTGCCTGAGCTCAGGAGTTCGAGACCAGCCTGGGCAACATGGTGAATCCCCATCTGTACTAAAATACAAAAAATTAGCCGGGCGGGCGGCGTGTGCCTGTAATCCCAGCTACTCGGGAGGCTGGGCAGGAGAATTGCTTGAACCCGGGAGACAGAGGTTGCAGTGAGCCAAGATCACGCCACTGCACTCTAGTCTGGGCAACAGAGCGAGACTCTGTCTCCAAAAAAAAAAAAAGAAAAGAAAATGTTTTGCAACTAGATAGAGGTGGAAGTTGCACAACGCTGTGAAGGTACTAAATGCCACTGAACTGTTCAGTTTAAAATGGTTCTGTGAATTCCAAATTTAAGAAAAGTCTTAAGTGCCATCCACGGGGTAAGCCGGAGTAAAGTCAGTTTGGCATGGAGACTACAGAACAGCCTGGGTGGCAGAGAACAGGGCCTCTCGAGGTGACTCTGGCAGTACCGCCCTTGATCATTTGTAATTGAGTAAGGATGACACCGAGAGGGAAGAAGAAAATACCCTCTTTGGGCCGGGCACGGTGGCTCACACCCGTAATCCCAGCGCTTTGGGAGGCCGAGGTGAGCGGATCACGAGGTCAGGAGACCGAGACCATCCAGGCTAACATGGTGAAACCCCGTCTCTACTAAAAATACAAAAAATTAGCCAGGCGCAGTGGCGGGCACCTGTAGTCCCAGCTACTTGGGAGGCTGAGGCAGGAGAATCCTTTGAACCCAGGAGGCGGAGCTTGCAGTGAGCCGAGATTGTGCCACTGCATTCCAGCCTGAGCAACAGAGTGAGACTCTGTCTCAAAAAAAAAAAGAAAAAGAGAAAGAAAATACCTTCTTTGGTCTTCACCTTCCACCTACTCTAGAATTTCTGATAGAAAACAAAATTCTGCTTTAAGCCTGACTTAATTCACATTTTTAACTCGGGCAAACTATCCGATGTGTGGATTAGAAATTGCAGGACCAGAAAAAGCACTGGACTTACAGTCAGAGGGCCTGGACTCAGTCCCAGCCAAATCTTTCTTTACTCAGTATGTACCCTGGGTCTGTGCTTAATTTGTAAAATGAGGCAATACATGTTGACCTCAGAGGGTTGAGGTTAAGTTCAAAGAGATGACCTATGTAAAGTAAAGCCTCTATCACCAGGCCTGGTAAAACGTAGGTGCCTAATCAAAGCTAGTTCCCCACTGTTCTTTTGTGGACTAATGAGGAATTTGGCCTCCCAGTCATCTCTTTACCTAGCAAGGGTATAACTTCATAAGTGAAATGCAAATTTCATTTGATTTAGCTATGGCAGCAATGCTGAGAAAAGGTTTGCAGCGGGTGGAAGAAAAAGGAGATAACTCATGGTCACTGGAGAAATTGAATTCACTTTTTTTTTCCATCCACATATGGAGTGACTTTGAGTCTTTTATCCTGTCTATGACCAGCTGCAAATAGGAAAAATGATTCATATATAACTTGCATTTCTGAACTATCACCATAGGGTTAAGGAGGAAAGGAGAGGTATTGCTTAGAATGCTCGTTTATAGAGTGGCAGCCATGAAAATGCACCTTTCAGACCTACTACAGTGGTTTAATTGACTAAGGGCCCCAGCCGCAGCCTACAGGCTGTTCCCAGCCAATGATTGAGCAAAGCAGGAACCTTAAGACCGGTTCGTGCAAGTCAACTTCCTTTGATAGGTAACTTTGGTTCAATGACTCCCCATGGGCTTTGCTGAAACTTCCTTCGACTGTACAGTCATGGAAGACTTCCTACCCCATCTTCCTCCTTCTCTGCTTTGCAGAGGTCAGTCCTACATTGTAGTCTGACAGCTCTGTAGTCTCTTCTGCCTCCCTCCCTCTTTTCCCTCACAGGCATTTACCCCAGTAAATCTGTTAGACATCTAACCCCTCGTGACATTTTCTTGGAGTACCCAGACTGATACAGGACCTGTAGAGCACAAAGGAGCATACAGATATGTTGTCAAGCCACTTCTCCAGGAATTCCCCTGGGAAAGTATTCCCGTGCCTCCTGGACTGTGCCCGTTGGCCCACAGGAGCACAAAGCCAAGAGCAGGCTGCTTTATCTCCTCAAATCATCTTTGAGCATCATAAGAACCAGGGAAAGGATGGGAAGATTGAGTTTTCTCTCCCCCATTACATTTCCTTGGTGCTGCATATTTCTTTAAAAATAACAGAAGCAGCCGGACGCGCTGGCTCACGCCTTTGGGAGGCCAAGGCGGGTGGATCATTTGAGGTCAGGAGTTCAAGACCATCCTGGCCAACATGGTGAAAGCCCATCTTTACTAAAAATACAAAAATTAGCCAGGCAGTAGAGGCACATGCCTGTAATCCCAGCTACTTGGGAGGCTGAGACAGGAGAATCGCTTGAACCCAGGAGGCAGAGGTTGCGGTGAGCGGAGATCGTGCCACTGCACTCCAGTCTGGGCAACAGAGTGAGATCCTGTCCCCTCAAAATAATAATAATAATAATAATAATAATAATAATAATAATAATAGAAGCATGTGGTTTTAAAATTGCAATCAAGCATCTTTGGTTGGGTGTGGTGGCTCATGCCTGTAATCCCAGCACTTTGGGAGGCCAAGGCAAGTGGATTACTTGAGGTCAGAAGTTTGAGACCAGCCTGGCCAACATGGTGAAACTCCATCTCTACTTATAAAAAAAAAAGTATAATACCAGGCGCGGTAGCTTATGCCTGTAATCCCAGCACTTTGGGAGGCCAAGGCGGGTGGATCACGAAGTCAAGAGATCGAGACCATCCTGGTCAACATGGTGAAACCCTGTCTCTACTAAAAATACAAAAATTAGCTGGGCGTGGTGGCATGAACCTGTAGTCCCAGCTCCTTGGGAGGCTGAGGCAGGACAATCGTTTGAACTCAGGAGGTGGAGGTTGCAGTGAGCTAAGATTGCGCCACTGCACTCCAGCCTGGGCAACAGAGCGAGACTCCATCTCAAAATAAATAAATAAATAAATAAATACATAAATAAATTATAATAATTAGCTAGGCATTTCATTTATTCAACAAAGATCAACTACCTGCCTTCACTGGGTCCTGGCTTGGGCAATGGGTGGAGACAGAAAAAAGATAGACCCTTGTTTTTGTTTTTTTGAAATGGAGTTTTGCTCTTGTCGCTCAGGCTGGAGTGCAATGGCGCAATCTAGGCTCACGGCAATCTCTGCCTCCCAGGTTCAAGTGATTCTCCTGCCTCAGCCTCCCAAGTAGCTGGGATTACAGGCCCTGAGACCACTTCTGGCTAATTTTTGTATTTTTAGTAGAGATGGGGTTTCACCTTGTTGGCCAGACTGGTCTCAAACTGCTGACCTCAAGTGATCCCGCCCCCGTCAGCCTCCCAAAGTGCTGGGATTACAGGCATGAGCCACCACACCCAGCCTAGGGCTTTATATTTCTAATCTTCTGTATACAAAAAGGAGTTGCTTTAAAAATTCTTTGTTTGTTTGTTTGTTTTATTTTATTTTGTTTTTTATTATTATTATACTTTAGCTTTTAGGGTACATGTGCACAATGTGCAGGTTTGTTACATATGTATCCATGTGCCATGTTGTTTTGCTGCACCCATTAACTCGTCATTTAGCATTAAGTATATCTCCTAATGCTGTCCCTCCCCGCTCCCCCCACCCCACAACAGTCCCCGGAGTGTGATGTTCCCCTTCCTGTGTGCATGAGTTCTCATTGTTCAATTCCCACCTATGAGTAAGAACATGCGGTGTTTGGTTTTTTGTCCTTGCGATAGTTTACTGAGAATGATGTTTTCCAGTTTCATCCATGTCCCTACAAAGGACATGAACTCATCATTTTTTATGGCTGCATAGTATTCCATGGTGTATATGTGCCACATTTTCTTAATCCAGTCTATCGTTGTTGGACATTTGGGTTGGTTCCAAGTCTTTGCTATTGTGAATAGTGCCGCAATAAACATACGTGTGCATGTGTCTTTATAGCAGCATGATTTATAGTCCTTTGGGTATATATCCACTAATGGGATGGCTGGGTCAAATGGTATTTCTAGTTCTAGATTCCTGAGGAATCGCCACACTGACTTCCACAATGGTTGAACTAGTTTACAGTCCCACCAACAGTGTCAAAGTGTTCCTATTTCTCTACATCCTCTCCAGCACCTGTTGTTTCCTGACTTTTTAATGATGGCCATTCTAACTGGTGTGAGATGGTATCTCACTGTGGTTTTGATTTGCATTTCTCTGGTGGCCAGTGATGATGAGCATTTTTTCATGTGTTTTTTGGCTGCATAAATGTCTTCTTTTGAGAAGTGTCTGTTCATGTCCTTCGCCCACTTTTTGATGGGGTTGTTTGTTTTTTTCTTGTAAATTTGTTTGAGTTCATTGTAGATTCTGGATATTAGCCCTTTGTCAGATGAGTAGGTTGCAAAAATTTCCTCCCATTCTGTAGGTTGCCTGTTCACTCTGATGGTAGTTTCTTTTGCTGTGCAGAAGCTCTTTAGTTTAATTAGATCCCATTTGTCAATTTTGGCTTTTGTTGCCATTGCTTTTGGTGTTTTAGACATGAAGTCCTTGCCCACGCCTATGTCCTGAATGGTAATGCCTAGGTTTTCTTGTAGGATTTTAATGGTTTTAGTTCTAACATTTAAGTCTTTAATCCATCTTGAATTAATTTTTGTATAAGGTGTAAGGAAGGGATCCAGTTTCAGCTTTCTACATATGGCTAGCCAGTTTTCCCAGCACCATTTATTAAATAGGGAATCCTTTCCCCATTTCTTGTTTTTGTCAGGTTTGTCAAAGATCAGATAGTTGTAGATATGCGGCATTATTTCTGAGGGCTCTGTTCTGTTCCATTGATCTATGTCTCTGTTGTGGTACCAGTACCAGGCTGTTTTGGTTACTGTAACCTTGTAGTATAGTTTGAAGTCAGGTAGCATGATGCCTCCAGCTTTGTTCTTTTGGCTTAGGATTGACTTGGTGATGCGGGCTCTTTTTTGGTTCCATATGAACTTTAAAGTAGTTTTTTCCAATTCTGTGAAGAAAGTCATTGGTAGCTTGATGGGGATGGCATTGAATCTATAAACTACTTTGGGCAGTATGGCCATTTTCACGATATTGATTCTTCCAACCCATGAGCATGGAATGTTCTTCCATTTGTTTGTATCCTCTTTTATTTCATTGAGCAGTGGTTTGTAGTTCTCCTTGAAGAGGTCCTTCACATCCCTTGTAAGTTGGATTCCTAGGTGTTTTATTCTCTTTGAAGCAATTGTGAATGGGAGTTCACTCATGATTTGGCTCTCTGTTTGTCTGTGATTGGTGTACAAGAATGCTTGTGATTTTTGTACATTGATTTTGTATCCTGAGACTTTGCTGAAGTTGCTAATCAGCTTAAGGAGATTTTGGGCTGAGACAATGGGGTTTTCTAGATATACAATCATGTCATCTGCAAACAGGGACAATTTGACTTCCTCTTTTCCTAATTGAATACCCTTTATTTCCTTCTCCTGCCTGATTGCTCTGGCCAGAACTTCCAGCACTATGTTGAATAGGAGTGGTGAGAGAGGGCATCCCTGTCTTGTGCCAGTTTTCAAAGGGAATGCTTCCAGTTTTTGCCCATTCAGTATAATATTGGCTGTGGGTTTGTCATAGATAGCTCTTATTATTTTGAGATACGTCCCATTGATACCTAATTTATTGAGAGTTTTTAGCATGAAGAGTTGTTAAATTGTGTACATATTGTGGGCCAGGCGCAGTGGCTCACACCTGGTAATCCCAGCACTTTGGGAGGCCGAGGCAGCACTGATAGATCAGCACTGATCTATCACAGGCGGAAAGGGCAGCCAGTTGGGGAGAGGGTGATGATGGAAGATAATTGGTGAAAACTGTTCACACTTAACAAGTACCTAGCCGGGCGCGGTGGCTCATGCCTATAATCCCAGCACTTTGGGAGGCTGAGGCGGGTGGATCATGTCAGGAGATCGAGACCATCCTGGCCAACATGGTGAAACCCCATCTCTACTAAAAATACAAAAATTAGCTGAGTATGGTGGCGGACGCCTGTAGTCCCAGCTACTCAGGAGGCTGAGGCAGGAGAATCACTTGAACCCAGGAGGCAGAGCTTGCAGTGAGCTGAGCTCGTGCCACTGCACTCCAGCCTGGATGACAAGAGCAAGACTCCATCTCAAAAAACAAACAAACAAAAAATAACAATAATTATAATAATAAGTACCTATGGCCCGACCAAGGTTCTCTCTGTGCTTGTTTCGTCCGGAAGTTCTTACTGAAGAAGCGTGAAGTCCTGGCTAGGACTAAGGGAACTACTTGTGTTTGTCATGAGAATAACAACAAGAAGAATATGAACCATCCTAGTAATCAACAATTTCTTCTATTTGTAAGGTGCTTTGGACTTCATTCTTGTGATTCTTATCATATACATAGATGTGAACTACCACCCCATGAATATTCATTGTGCTTACATAAATTGCCACATTTATACACATATGTTCCAGTTATCCATTGCTTTGGTAACAAACTAAGTTCTCAGAACTCAGTGGCTTAAAACAGTAACCATTTATTTTGCTCATGAACCTGAACGTTGGGCACGACTCATTAGGAATTATCAGTCTCTGCTCCAGAATGTCTGGGGTTTAGCAGGAATGATTCAAACAGCTGGGGCTCGGCTCTCCTTTGACCAGGGAATAGAAGCGATGGGCTGACACCCTAGCCAGGTAAGTCTTGATGGGGAATAAGAGGGAAGAACCCTGAAGCCACCCTGGCTGATGAGTGACCAGAGGGCATGCAAGCTACAAGACAAGGTTTGTAACCTCAAAAAGAACTACTGAGGTCAACTTCTCCTTTCTCCAAAGTTGGCTGGGCTTTTGGCTGCTTCAGAGGAGGTGACTCAGGGGAACTCCCACCCCTGGTGTGCTCTTTAGCTTCTCGAAACTTATCATGGCTACTTCCCTATTCCAAGGCCCCAACCAGAGCAAATTATCTGTAGGGGAGAACGATCTTCAATAGTGACACAATCGTAACACAAAGGGGAGCGGGAAAATATGCACGAGAAGCCACCTGCATGTCCTCCGGTCATCCCCCTTGGTCCCATGGGGCCAAGCCTTGATAGTCAGAACACACAATGAAGGCAAGTCCCCCAGCCCATCAAGAAAAGCCAGAGGCCCAGGGTGACAAGGCTTCGTTCAGTGGGAGCTTGGTTTCTATCTGGGGAGACGAATTTCCAGGAAATCCTACAAGCACAGGATCCATGTCAGCAGGATTTCCCCCCAATTTTCCTGCTATCTTTGGGAACAAGGCTTGAGAGGGTACTGGAAAGAGCGACTAGTTGTGAACCAAGGGAGCTGAGAGGCAGGGAGGGAAGGAAAGAAGTTTCACGAAGCCTGCCTAGTGGGGCAGAATGTTTTGACTGAGGTTGTGGAGAACTCAAAGGAGACGGAGGAGGAAAGAGTGGGGGAAAGGAAGCAAGAGGGGAATTAGAGTTGCGGATGGTCCATATAAGATGGAGTACCTGAGTGCAACTGTCATCACGTCACTAATTTGTCCTTCCTCATCCCCTCCGGCACACCTGTGCATGCAGGTGTATGATCAGCGCAGCCTTGCCTTACCCTCTGGGAATCTGACTTTACTATCCAGTGGCCCTTCCAGTAACCAGCTCAGGATCCTCCAAAGGATTCCCACTGCCCATGAAGAGAAGCTCAGATTCCTAAAAGGCTCTCCATGCTCTGACTCAGCCTCCCCAGTCAACCCAATCTCACCCCACTCCAGTCCCCTGCCAGTGCCTGCCCTGACACCGACAGGCACTTCCTTCCCTGGCACCAGCTATGTGTTCTTACTGTTGTCTCTAACTGAAATGGCTCTTCTCTTTCATTCCCCTGTCTTTAAATCTTCTCCATCTCTGAGGCCCAGTCAAATAAAGCCTTCTCTGTTTACTCTGGCCAAGAAAAACCTCTTCGTCTGTGCCCCCAAGAAATTTGTGGCTGTGTAATAGCAGGTCTCACGGTGTATCTTATACTGCAGCCATTGTGCTGTTTTATACTCTTTGCTGGACTCCAGACTGGCAGCTCTCCTAGGAACAGGGCTGTCTTACTTCTCTTTGATTCCCTCAGAAGGCATAGTGACTGGACTGCCATATGCTAAGCACATGATAAGCGCCGACTGGATTCTATTATTATCATTGCTGGTAATGTTGAGTATTCTACAAATGGCCTGTTTCGTAATCAGGGTGATACTGTAGCTGAAGCTAAATTAGTGTTTCAGTTCATTTTTACTCCACAAAGCAAAAGCAAAATTTACTTTTCTTTCCCTAAATGACATCTGGGGGGAAGTACAAGAGAAAAACCTATTTGAATAGGACTTTTAAGTGATTCGGGCAGAAGGCCTTGGACTTTCCACTGCTCTGAATGGAACAGCAAAATATTCTACATGAACCAAAGAAGCAGAAGTACTCAGTAACAGCAAGCACAGCTGGGCCCCTGGAGGGCAATACCCTGGGAGAGTAAAGGCCTCAGAATGCACCAAAGAGCAAAGTACGGAGAATCCACAGCCACTCACTCAGCCCATTGCTCAGCTAACTTTACTGAGCACCAACTGCATGCAAGGCCCTGCACTGGGCTCCAGGAATACATACACGGGGATGTTGTTTTGCTCACAGGGCAATAGGGGTGCCACACGTACTGTCAGAAAATTCACCTACAGAAGGTTAAGTGCCACAATACAAAATGACATGAAGTTCTTCCTAGAGGAGTAAGACAGGCCTTGCAAAGTAGGCTGACATACAAGCTGGCTCTTATGGGACTAATAGAATGCCACTGTGCAGACAGCACAGCATTGGTAAATGTGCAGGTGTGAATCATGAACTATGCTTCTAATGAAGCTGAAATGTAGAATCTGGGGCCGTGGATAAGTTGTAAAAGGGGAGCAGAATTCCGGTCATGGCAGCCTTGTGTACTGGGTCAGAAGTTCAGAATTGACTTTGAAAAGTAACAGGGGCTGGGCACAGTGACTCACACCTGTAATCCCAGCACTTTGGGAGGCTGAGGCCAGTGGATCACGAGGTCAGGAGATCGAGGCCATCCTGGCTAACATGGTGAAATCCCATCTCTACTAAAAATACAAAAAAATTAGCAGGGCTTGGTGGTGGGCGCCTGTAATCCCAGCTGCTTGGGAGGCTGAGGCAGGAGAATGGCGTGAACCCGAGAGGCGAAGGTTGCAGTGAGCCAAGATCGCACCATTGCATTCCAGCCTGGGTAACAAGAGCAAAACTCCATCTCAAAAAAAAAAAAAAAAAAAAAAAAAGAAAAGGAACAGGAAATTTTGAAAGGTTTTAAGCAAGAGAGTAACATGGTTAGAGTTAGATCTGCATTTTAGGAAGGTTATTTGGACAATCCCATTTCTTTCTTTCTTTTTTTTTTTTTTTTTTGAGACGGAGTCTCACTCTGTGGCCCAGGCTGGAGTGCAATGGCACGATCTCAGCTCACTGCAACCTCCTCTGCCTCCTGGGTTCAAGCAATTCCCGTGCCTCAGCCTCCTGAGTAGCTGGGACTATAGGCACACACCACCATGCCCAGTTAATTTTTGTATTTTTAGTAGAGACAAGGTTTCGCCATGTTGTCCAGGCTGGTCTTGAACCCCTGACCTCAAGTGATCTGCCCTCCTCTGCCTCCCAAAGTGCTAGAATTACAGGCGTGAGACACCACGCCCAGCCTATTTCTAATGGACTTGTTTCTGGGGAAATTGGAATCAAGAATAGCAGAGATTATTTTGTAAAATCAACTTTATCGAGGTGTAATTTCCAAAAATAAAATCCACTCTCTTTAAATGTACACTTTGATTAGTTTGGGGGGAGGCAGTATTTTGGTTTTTGTTTTGTTTTGTAGAGGCAGGGCTTTGCTATGTTGCCCAGGCTGGTATCGAACTTCTGAACTGAAGGGATCCGCCCACCTCAGCCTCCCAAAGTACTGGGATTACAGGTATGAGCCACTGCATCTGACCAGTGACTTTCATAAGTTTTGACAATTGTAAATACAAATGTAAACATCTCTACCACAATATAAAACATTCCTACCACCCCAAAATGTGCCCTTATGCCCTTATGCTCCTTTGCAGTCAATTTTTTTTTTTTTTTTTTTTTTTTTGAGACAGAGTCTCGCTCTGTCTCCTAGGCTGGAGTGCAGTGGTGAAATCTCAGCTCACTGCAACCTCCGCCTCCCAGGTTCAAGTGATTCTCCTGCCTCAGCCCCCCTGCCAAATAGAGTAGTGGGAATTACAGATGTATGCCCCCACACCTGGCTAATTTTTGTATTTTCAGTACAGACAGGGTTTCACCATGTTGGCTAGGCTGGTCTTGAACTCTGGACCTCAGATGATCCACCCACCTCGGCCTCCCAAAATGCTGGGATTACAGGCGTGAGCCACCATGCCCAGCCTTGTAGTCAATTTCTTAACACCCTTGGCCAGAAGCATCCATTGATCTGCTTGCCATCACAATAGATTCATTTTTCCTATCCTAGAATTTCACATAAATTGGCCAGGCATGGTGGCTCAATGCCTGTAATCTCAGAACTTTGGGAGGCTGAGGCAGGTGGATTTCTTGGGGTCAGGAGTTCAAGACCAGCTTGGCCAACACAGTGAAACCCATCTCTACTAAAACTACAAAAATTAGCTGTGCATGGTGGCGCATGCCTGTAATCCCAGCTACTTGGGAGGCTGAGGCAGGAGAATCCCTGGAATCCGCAGGCAGAGGTTGCAGTGAGCTGAGACTGTGCCCACTGCACTCCAGTCTGGGTGACAGAGCGAGACTCTATCTCAAAAAAAAAAAAAAATTCATATAAGTAAAACCAACCAGTATGTACTCTTTTTATGTCTAGCTTCTTTCACTTAGCATGATGATTTTGAGATTCACTGGTGTTACTCAATACATCAGTAGCCTGTTCTTTAAAACTGAGTGAGATATTCCATTGTGTGAATATACCACTATTTGTTTATCCGTTTTCCTGTTGATGAACATTTGGGTTGTTTACAACTTTGGCTATTATGAATAAACTGTCTGTGAACATTCACATATAGATGTTTTATTTACACAGCTACTCAATGTTGTAATTATATCACAAGTATCAGTTGACTGTTGCTACAATAATGCTGCATAATAAACTTCCCCAAAACTCAGCACCATACACCAATAATCATTCAGTATCATGCCCGCCAGTTTGCAGGATCAGCTGGGGCAATTCTGCGATGAGCTGCAGAGCTACGGGTTAGCTGGGCTGGCTCTGCTCCCCCTGGCTCTCGTCCTATGGGACCAGTGCCCTCCATGGGATGTACTTTTCTCACCGAGGTGGCAGAGGCACAAGCAACCCCAACCACAGAAACTCATTTCAGCCCCCTGCTTGAGCTGCATCTGTTAACACATGCCTTAGATAAAGCAAATCACATGGCCAGTCCTCTAGTGAGAGGGCAGTGAATATTTGCTGAATAATCCAAACTATTACACCAGCTACAAAGGAAGTCCCTCCCTTGGTAAAGAAAAATTAATCTTTACCGATCTGCTATTGTAATGGACATCTATTGCACGCTTCCCTTCTTTTTAGAAACAGCACTTCCCTTTTTACTGAGAAATTTTCCACTCACCAACTCTAATCATAAGGTTTCAATTATAGGTATCAGATTTACCGCAAAACCCTTCACTCCCAGGTCATAGTATCTAACCCCACCAGAGGGCCAATAGAGCCCCCCCTCAATATTTTTAATTTTAATAACACAGCAATAATAATTCCGTTTCCTCCAGCACGCACGTTCTGGATATGAGGCCCAACAGCTTTAGTGGTTGTGTTTCTGACTTTGGGAAGGAAGTTGGTAAACATAAATGAATTTCGTATGCTGAAAGAGAAGAGATGGCAGGTGGGGAGGGTGTCCTAGTGGTCTTCAGGTCCTTTTTTTTTGAATTGTTCCATCCTGTATTTAGGTACAAAAACATCTCAGAGTCCTTCCAATAAATTCTTTTTGTCATCTCTAACTACAGGGCTTCCAACAAGTATATTTCCCCAATACAGTACCATCGGGAGAATCTGCTTTGGCTCTACTGAGAAAATTGAACGAGGGTCAGGATAAAAGACTTCAAGAAAGAAGGCGGGGTGGGGTGGCTCAGGCCTGTAATCCCAGCACTTTAGGAGGCGGAGGCAGGCGGATCACGAGGTCAGGAGTTCGAGACCAGCCTGACCAACATGATGAAACCCCGTCTCTACTAAAAATTCAAAAATTAGCTAGGCGTAGTGGCACATGCCTATAGTCCTAGCAAATCAGGAGGCTGAGGCAGGAGAATCGCTTGAACCTGGGAGGCGGAAGTTGCAGTGAGCCGAGATTGCGCCACTACACTCCAGCCTGGGCGACAGAGTGAGACTCCGTCTCACAAAAAAAGACTTCTGAGAAAGAAATACTGATCATAGTGGACGGGAGTGAACAGCTGCAATAGTGATTTAGAGGTATAGTAAGCTTCAGGTGTTTCTCCCTGCACCCCTTCCCCACTTTTCTGGTTGATAGAACAGAACCGCACTTTCCTGGAGGGACAATCCCAGCACTTTGGGAGGCCGAGGAGGGTGCATCACGAGGTCAAGAGATCGAGACCATCCTGGCGAATGTGGTGAAACTCCGTCTCTACTAAAAATACAAAAATTAGCTGGGCGTGGTGGCACTTACCTGTAGTCCCAGCTACTTGGAAGGCTGAGGCAGGAGAATAGCTTGAATCCAGGAGGCGGAGGTTGCAAAGAGCTGAGAATCGTGCCACTGCACTCCAGCTTGGAGACAGAGAGAGACTCCATCTAAAAAAAAAACCTCTGGACTCTCTCTTTGACTCCTATCAATGTAGATGTGGCAGGTGTTAAGTGGTGTGGCTCAGAACATGCAGAATTCTAGTGTTTCTTCTCTGCTGATCGCTATCTCCATCATGTCTCTCCTCCAAACTCTAGACTCATATGTCCAACTGCCCACCTTACCTCTCTCCTGAAATATCTAATAGTTATCTCAAGCTTAGCATGTCCAAACTCAACTTCTGATTTCCCACTTGCCTTCTAACCTACTCCTCCCATGGCGTTCCTCAACTTAGGAAAGGCATCACCATCCACTCCCCTCAAAACTCTCAGAACACTTGCGTGTCTTCTCTATTTATCTCATACCCCATATCCAATCTATCAGCATGTCCTAACAACCCTACCTTCAGAATATGTCTCAATCTGACCACTCCTGCCACTTCCACTCCTACCAATCCTACTTCAAACCACTGTCATCTCTTACCTGAAATATGCGACAGTCCCCCAACCGATGTCTCTGCCTCCATTCCTGCTCTACAATCTGGGCTTCCCAGGACCACCAGTTCCCTTCATTCCCTGTAAACATGCACCCATCCCCCATCCCTGGTGCCAACATTCCCTCTGCCCACACCCTGCTTGCCACTGTCACCCAACCACTTGCAGTAGCAGGCCAACTCTTTCCCTTGAAGAAGCTCAGCCTGGCAGATAAGGGCTGAGAGCAAGGGGAAGATCTTCCAGGAGTTTTCAGAGTCCACTAAAACTAAAGAACCTGCCACCTGCATGAAACATGAACCGCATGGAAGACGAGCGAAAATTGCAGCTGTGCTCCATGTTTCCGATTGAATACCATGACATTTGGCAGGTGTACCAGAAAGCCAAGGTTTCCTATTAGACAGTTGAGGAGGTAGATTTCTCCCAGGACATTGAGCACTGGAAGCCCTGAAGCTTGGGGAGAGAGATTTTATATCACAGGTTCTGGCTTCATGGCAGCAAGTGATGGAGCTGGACTTGGTGAGCTGATTTAGGAAAATAGGACACATTACAGAAGCACAGTGTTTCTTTTTTTTTTTTTTTTTTTTTGAGACGGAGTCTCGCTCCTTCGCCCAGGCTGGAGTGCAGTGGCGCGATCTCGGCTCACTGTAAGCTCCGCCTCCCGGGTTCACGCCATTCTCCTGCCTCAGCCTCTCCGAGTAGCTGGGACTACAGGCGCCCGCCACTACGCCCGGCTAATTTTTTTTTGTATTTTTAGTAGAGACGGGATTTCACTGTGGTCTCGATCTCCTGACCTCGTGATCCGCCCGTCTCGGCCTCCCAAAGTGCTGGGATTATAAGCGTGAGCCACCGCGCCCGGCCGAAGCACAGTGTTTCTAAGGTTTCCCAGGTAATGCAGACAACGTGTACGCTGAAATGGAGAATCTTTTTTTTTTTTTCAGACAGAGTCTCGCTCTGTTGCCCAGGCTGGAGTTCAGTGACGCAGTCATGGCTCACTGCACCCTCCACCTCCCGGGTTCAAGTGATCTTCCCGCCTAAGCCTCTCGAGCAGCTGGGACTACAGACGTGCACCACCATGCCTGGCTAATTTTTTTTAATTTTTTTTTAGAGATGGGGTTTCCTTATGTTCCCCAGGCTGGTCTTGAACTCCTGGCTTCAAGCAATTTGTTCACCTCCGACTCCCGAAGTTCTAGAATGACAGGCTTCAGCCATTGCTTCTGGCCTGAAGTGTAGAGGTTCTTTGTTAATATTTACACAAAAGATTCCAAAAAGGAGGCCTCTCTCTTCAATGCCATCGAAATAATGCCCTGTATAAAGAAGGCAGAGAAGCTGCTCATGGAGAATGGCTCTTTCAGCAGTAGAGGAGACCTCTTTCGGTGGTTTTGCATAGACATTCTGTCTCAAGAAATGAGGATAAAGACCTGGGATCACAGTAGCCAATGAAATTATTAGCAGAGGCCAGGCGAGGCGGCTCATGCCTGTAATCCTAGCACTTTGGGAGGCCAAGGCAGGCGGATCACCTGAGGTCAGGAGTTCAAGACCAGCCTGGCCAACATGGTGAAATCTCATCTCTACTAAAAATAAAAATATTAACCAGGTGTGATGGTGGGCGCTGTAATCCTAGCTACTCAGGAGGCTGAGGCAGGAGAATCACTTGAACCCAGGAGGCAGGGGTTGCAGTGAGCCGAGATCGCACCACTGCACTACAGCCTGGGTGACAGAGCAAGACCCCATTTCAAAAAAGAAAGAAATTACTAGCAGAGATGAAGTTGACACTGTGACTTTACCTGTCTCATATTTGAACACCTGTTATACAAACCTTCAGAGTGAAAACTAAACTAAGTGCTATTAGGCATTGAACAAAAGCTCCTGAGGCCTGCTCTGAGGCTTATTAGAATGAATTGCACTTTAACGAGTCAGTATATGGAGTTCGTAGCAAACAGACATGATGGAATGGGTTTTAGCAAAGATTTGGTGTAGAAAAGCCATTTGACATGTTTTGTGATAAAATATACAAAGCACATAATTTACTACTTTAGCCATTTTTAAGTGTACTGGTCAATGGCATTAAGTACATTAATGTTGTTTTGCAACATTAACCACCATCTATCTCTAGAACATTTTCTTCATCCCAAACAGAATTTCTGTACTCTTTTTTTTTTTTTTTTGAGATGGAATCTCGCTCTGATCTCGGCTCACCACTACCTCTGCCTCCCGGGTTCAAGTGATTCTCCTGTCTCAGCCTCCTGAGTAGCTGGGATTACAAGCATGCGCCACCATGCCCGGCTAATTTTGTATTTTTAATAGACAGGGGGTTTCTCCATGTTGGTCAGGCTGGTCTCGAACTCCCCACCTCAGGTGATCCACCCGCCTCGGCCTCCCAAAGTGCTGGGATTACAGGTGTGAGCCACCACGCCTGGCCAGAAATTCTGTACTCTTTAAACACTAACTCCCCATTCTCCCCACCCCAGCCCCTGGTAACCACTACGTAAAGAAGAAGGCAGAGAAGCTGCTCATGGAGAACAGCTCTTTCAGCAGTGGAGGAGATTTCTTCTCCTCATAAAGACTTTATGTCTTTAATAATTTCACTACCCTTGATACCTCATGTAAGTGGAATAATACAATATTTGTCATTTTTATGTCTGGTTTATTTCACTTAGCATAATGTGTTCAAGGTTCATTCATGTTGTAACATGTGTCAGAATTGTATTCCTGGCCAGGTGTGGTGGCTCACACCTATAATCCCACCCTGATAATCGGGAGGCCAAGGTGGGTGGATCATTTGAGGTCAGGAGTTTGAAACCAGCCTGGCCAATATGGTGAAACCCCATCTCTATTAAAAATACAAAAATTTGGCCCAGCCTGTTGCTCACGCCTGTAATCTCAGCACTTTGGGAGGTCTAGGCAGGCAGATCACTTCAGGTCAGGAGTTCCAGACCAGCCTGGCCGACATGGTGAAATCCCATCTCTACTGAAAACACAAAAAAATAGCTGGGCATGGTGGCAGGCACTTGGGAGGCTGAGGCAGGAGAATCACTTGAACCCGAGAGGCGGAGGTTACAGTGAGCTGAGTTTGTGCCATTGCACTCCAGCCTGGGCAACAAGAACGAAACTCCGTCTCAAAAAAATAAAATTAAAATAAAAATACAAAAATTAGCCGGGAGTGGTGGCGCACCCCTGTAATCCCACCTACTTGGGAGGCTGAGGCAGGAGAATCCCTTGAACCCAGGAGGCAGAGGTTGCACTACACTCCAGCCTTCGTGACGGAGCAAGACTCCATCTCAAAAAATAAATAAATAGGCGGGGCTCAGTGGCTCATGCCTATAATTCCAGTACTTTGGGACGCCGAGGAGGCAGATCATGAGGTCAGGAGATCGAAACCATCCTGGCCAACATGGTGAAACCCCATCTCTACTAAAATACAAAAATTAGCTGGGCATGGTGGTGCGTGCCTGTAGTCCCAGTTACTCAGGAGGCTGAGGCAGGAGAATCACTTGAACCCGGGAAGCGGAGGTTGCAGTGAGCCGAGATCGCGCCACTACACTCCAGCCTGGCAACAGAGTGAGACTCAGTCTCAAAAAAATAAAATAAAATAAAATAAAATAAAATAAAATAAAATAAAATAAAATAAAAATTAATTCTAGCAAATTGTAAAATAAAATAAAATAAAAATAAATAAATTAATTCTAGTAAATTGGAAGATGTCAGTTTTGTAACTTCAAAGGTAACTTTAAAGTCTACTTGTTAAATAGACCTTAATAAGTCTATTTAATTGTCCATAAGTTTGTAGCACATTTTATGTGTGTGTTTATGTGTACACACACACACACACACACACACACACCTTGATACCCTTTATTGTTCAAAATCCTCTACGGTTTCCTTTAGCACTGGAACAACAAGAATCCACACTCTACTATGCCTGGAAGAGCCCATGCTATCTGGCCCTGACTCCTTCTACTTTCTTCTTCCCCACTTTCCCGTTGCTCACCTGACTCCAACCACACGATTCATCTTGCAGTTCCCAGCATACCCCATGCACATCCTGCCCCTCAGCACCTTTGTACTCACAGCCCTCTGCTGCCTGGAATGATCTCCTTCTGATACCTGCATGAGTTTTCCCTTCACCTTATCTTCTTCACAGTGCTTCTTGCCACCTGACAATAGATGACTTATTTGTTTGCTTCAGCTTCTGTCTGTCCCACCAGAACGTAAGTTCCCTGAGGAAAGAGGCCTTTCTTTGTTCACCACAGTAAACTCAGTGCCTCGAATATGGTATTTGTTGAATGAAAAACAGATGAGTGGAAAAAGACTGTTTGAGACATGGAGAGTGATAGGACCCTAATGCTATTGTTTGACACCCTTAATCCAGCCATATCTGCACCAGACACACTGCCAAATGTTTCAGTTATCTCAAACAATAAAGTCTTTTTTGCTTAAGTCAGAGTGTAGCCAGCTATTGCTGTGATAATGCTTTGTAACAAACAATTCCCAAATCTCAGTAGCCTACAGATACAAACATGTTTTGTTCTGTTTTGTTTTTAACTTGCAAGGTCTGTGAATTGGTTGGCGTGACATTGTTTTAGGCTATGGGTCAAGTTCTAGTCTGCAACGTATGGCTCTCATACTGGGTCCGGCAGTTACACTGGGCATGCTTTTCTCACAGCAGATAGCAGCAAAGAACCCAAACAGAACTACCCGAGCACACACAGACCTCTGCTCCTGTCACCTCTGCTCACACTCCCAATGCCAGTGGGGCCAGGAAATAGCTACTCTAGTGGGAAGTACTATAAAGTTATATGGGGAAAAAAAAGGCATGGATTTATAATTTCAGTACAGGGAAGAAGCGAAGTATCAGCAACAATAATTCAATTGATCACATTCAGTAAGCACCTGTTGCTTAAAAGTGAAAAAGTCCTCACTGATGCAAATCAACTGCATCAGGGCTAAAGCTGCAGTGGAGAAGTTGGACTAAGAGACACGGGCGATAGAGGTCACAGGTAGAGAGAAGGTGGGTAGAGAAGGTCATGTGAGTGAGAAAAGGCTACAAGGGACCTGATCAGGAGAAGACAGACATAAGGGCAGCAGTCCTGAGCACATACTCATGTGGCAGTGGAAGTGCAGACTCTGCATTCAACACTCTGGAGCCAGCTGGCAGACAGTGGAAAGAGCCAGAGAGAACTGGACTCTCACCCAGCTTGGTCACTGTAACTCTGTGGTATTGGAGAAGTTTCCTCCCCTCTCTGAGCCTCAGTGGCTTCATCTGTAAACTGGGATGAATAGTAGCAATAGTAGGTGTGTTTTGAAAGTTATTTTTTTAAAAAAATGCCATTAAAGGACCTAGCACAGGACTTTGGCCCTCAGTAAGCCCTCGTAGCACTCCTATACTCCCCAATTCTTGCCTAAGGGCAAAATGGAAAGTAGCAGCCTCCCCCTTGCTGACTGTCCATGTTCCAAGACCCTTTGAAAGTTATGTGTCTGGGACTTTAGTACTAAAGAACTGGCCACCCCTGCCACTCAGATGCTGCCTGGCCAGGCAGTGAAGGAAAGATTCACTCCCCATCAAGCATGTAGCCCTTCATGCCCAAAGGCTTCTGGAATACTCTGACTCTCCCTCCCCCAGCTCTGCATCACCTTCAGCTACATCAGGGAAAATGTTTCTGCCTGGTGGGGAACCTTGAGCCCAAAGTCACAATGGCATCCCAATGCCTGGATCTTACCAAAGAGACCGGATTTCCACACTTCACAAAACTACTGTCTTTGTGGTTTTTCCTCTTTAGGGTAAAACTGCAAGAGATGCTTGGGGTCTCAAAGCTACTGGATCCCAGAGGCAGGCAGCCCAGCTCTGGAGCACTCCACCTTTCAGCAGGGACACAGCCAAACCGAGAGAAGGACCCCGGGCTGGAAAAGACATTCTGAGAACTTGGTGCTAGTCCTGGATCAGCCACTGGCTTAAATCCCTTTACTTCCTGAATTTCCTATTGGGTTTACAAAGATAACACCTACCATTCATAGATGTCGTGAGGATAAAACGTTCTAATCAAAATGAAGGTGTTTTGCAAACTCCTAAGCTCTGTGTCCATGTGAGCTCCTCATGATGCTCAATGGCTTTTGAACAGGAAACTGTCTCAAGTGTTCTTGCAACACTCTCTCTCCTTCATAATAGATTTTGTTGCAACCTTCAGTGGCTTCTCATTGCCTGGAACTGGACGAGTCAGCCACTGGGAGGTCCAGGCTTGGTCTCTCGCCCAGGTTCAGCCTCAGGCTTCCAGTGCACATCTTCCTCTCTGGGTTTCAGTTTTCCTACCTGTAACCTAAATTGGACTAGAACATTTCCAAGTTCCTCCCAGCCCTGTAAATTCTATCTTTGATACTTATCTTAGATCTTTACAAGGGCTTAGCAGTCTCCTAAAATAAGGGAAGAGAGTTGCTTCTACTCTAGCAAAAAAAAAAAAAAGTTGGGGAGAGATGAAGGAAGAATGGGTGAAATGCTGGAAATTTGTGAAGCTGAGTGAGAAGTAGGTGGGGGTTCACTATGCTACTTTCACCATTTTGTGTATTTTAAAAATTTTCCCTGATAAAACAAGTTTTTATAAAATAGAAGCTCCATTGAATTTGAGTGTCTTTACAGCCTTTGTTTTCTGGTACCCTTGGGAGGCATCCATCCTGTTTAATAAAAGGTACCTTCCACAGGAAACTCCCTTCCTTTGTCATCTTTGGTATCCCCATCTCCATCTTCCACAACAGACAGCTTGAACAGCCGCGCCACTCCAGCATCAGGACAGTTTGGGGGGATTTCCAGAATCTTCTATTCCCACTTCCCATTTCTCAAATCACTTGACCTGTCATATATATAAAGTAAAAGGTCATAGACAAGAGACAGGAGAGGATTCAAATTCTTGGCCAAGCTGGGGACATTAAGGAGGCCTCCAGGGCAAAGCCTCTATGCCTACAGCTGAGTCTTCATTGTGGATCTTAGTCCAAGTACAGAGGAATTAATGGTCAGAGGTGGTTTCTCCCTGGTTCATTACATGACTTGTGTTCGGTAGCATTTTGAACGCATTGGGGAAGCGGTAGGGCTCAGTGCAGTGGTTTGGAGACCCCACAGCCTGTGCACAAAGCATCTCCTCATGCCTCAATTGCCCCTCACTGGTGAACCGTTCATAGTGCAGGGTCCCTGCCCAGGAGGTCTTCTCTTAACCTGAGACAAGGTGGGTGGCTCCCGTTGTCCCACCTAGATGGGCTGGCCATCCTAAGGAAAGGTAGCCATCATTCCAGGCCTAGGTACATCCTCTCAGTGGAGATGCCGGAACTGCTTCCCACAATAACAGAGGGGCTGTCAGGATGACGGACTCAGACTAAGTCCAAACCCAGGGAGGGCAATCCCAGCCCACCTGTCCTTTCTGTCTTGGTTCCCTCTCTGCCAGCCAAGCCCAAGTGGCCAGTCCCAGCTGCTGGCTCCTGCCCATAACAGGGCATCATGTGTCTGCCCTGAGGGGCTGCACTTCTCTCCACAGCCAAGCAAGTCTGCCCTGGAAAGTTGCCTTTTTTTTTTTTTTTTTTTTTTTCAGAGACGGAGTCTCATTCTGTCACCCAGGCTGGAGTGCAGTGGCGCGATCTTGGCTCACTGCAACCTCTGCCTCCTGGGTTCAAGTGATTCTCATGCCTCAGCTGCCTGAGTAGCTGGGATTTACAGATGTGTGCCACGGATGCCCGGCTAATTTTTGTATTTTTAGTAGGGATAGGGTTTCGCCATGTTGGCCAGGTTGGTCTCAAACTCCTGAACTTAGGTGATCTGCCTGCCTCGGCCTCCCAAAGTGCCGAGTTTACAGGTGTGAGCCGCCACACCTGGCCTGCAAGGTTGCTGTTCAAACCACTCTGCAGTTGGCACATGCAGGCAGACAAGCCTCTGGAGTTGATGATGGCAAAAGTAACTGTTCAGGTTTTATCAGATTTTCCCTTTTGTGTGTTTTAAGCAAAAAATACCCAAGAATTTTTATCTGAATAGCTCAGGTTTTTCTGTGGTCCAGTAAGAGGGCATTGGTGGGGGAAGTAGGGGGAATGTACCCATATAAACTGGATGCATTCATTATGTTTTCATTGATTATTTATTGAACTCCTGCTATGTACCTAGCACTGAGCTGGGTGCTGAAGATGAAGAAAAATCAGACAAGTCCTGCCCTCAAAGAGTTCCCCAGACTAGATTAAGTAGCAATAAGACATAAACAGAAAAAGCTATCATAAAATAAAATAGAAAGCAACGAGTCTAAAGGGATTATGTAAGGTGACGTAAGAATTTTTCTTTTTCTTTTCTTTTCTTTTTTTTTTTTTTAGACAGAGTCTCACTCTGTTGCCCAGGCCAGAGTGCAGTGGCGTGATCTCGGCTCACTGCAACCTCTGCCTCCCAGGTTCAAGCGATTCTCAGCCTCCTGAGTAGCTGGGACAACTGAGGTGCACCACCATGCCTGGCTAATTTTTGTATTTTTTTTTTTTAGTAGAGACAGGGTTTCACCATATTGTCCAGGCTGGTCTCTAACTTCTGACCTTGTGATCCGCCCACCTCGGCCTCCCAAAGTGCTGGGATTACAGGCATGAGCCACTGCACCTGGCCAGAAGGATTTTTAAAAAGGAAAAATGAATATTTACTGAACATCTAGCATGTGCCAGGATCACACTGAGAATTCTACAAACCTCATCTCATTTAGAGTTTGTAAAAGGACTTATTAACTGTTTCATGGAGGAGGAACCCAAGACCCAGAACCTGACAGGTCACACAGCTAGTAAGTAGCAGAGCCAGGATTAAAACCCAGGGCCATCTGACTCCAAAATACATAGATTAAATGCTACTTGTAAATTTTTCCGCTAGGCATGGTGGCTAACGCCTGTAATCCCAACATTTTGGGAGGCCAAAACAGGAGGATCATGTAAGGCCAGGAGGTCAAGATTGCAGTGAGCTATAATCACACCACTGCACCCCAGCCTGGGTGACGGAGTGGAACTCTGTCTTTAAAGAAAAGTTTTTTTGCCTGGGCGCGGTGGCTCACGCTTGTAATCCCAGCATTTTGGGAGGCCGAGGCGGGCGGATCACGAGGTCAGGAGATCGAGACCATCCTGGCCAACATGGTGAAACCCCGTCTCTACTAAAACACAAAAAATAAGCCGGGCGTGGTGGCGGGCGCCTGTAATCCCAGCTACTCAGGAGGCTGAGGCAGGAGAATGGCGTGAACTCAGGAGGCGGAGCTTGCAGTGAGCCGAGATCGCGCCACTGCATTCCAGCCTGGCGACAGAGCGAGACTCCGCCTCAAAAAAAAAAGAAAAGTTTTTTTTTTCTTAAATTCACATATAATGAATGATAAATGCAACCATTTGATAGCTCTATTCTGCATAACAAACAATTGGGTATCGATCTCATCTCTAACTCCGGGTTATTGGGGCTTTTGCTGTTGCTGGGCTTGGCAGGCTATCACGTAGGAAAACGTCCCAAGACTATCTCAACAGGCCGCCGCAGGGCGCCATCTCGTGTTCTCAAATGGAACTGCAGCGGAGGAACCTTTGTAGGCCCGAGCCCCTTCCTCGCTCTCTACTTAATATCAAACTTCAAAGTGCTGCAGGCACCATTACCAAAGGCTTAGCCTGAACTGAGAAAACCAGAGACCTCTGGCAACTCTGTATGGGAAAACACCTGCAAATCAGAGTTGCTGTTCTGCTGTGTTTGCAACAAACGTCCTTCATAATATAAGGAGTTCCTTGTCTGTGACAGCCCTTCGCTAAGGCACTGGAGATTTGAGAGGGAAGATGTGGCCCTTGAGTTGCTCACAGTCTAGTGAAGGAACAGCCAAATGCGTGAAAATCATAACTGCATGTGCCAAGTGCTCTGACAGAGAGGAACACAGAGTGAATTGGAAAGCCTCCCAGATGAGATTACCATGGAGCTGAAGCTTTGGCATGTGTAGGAGTCTGTCAGACTGAGAAGAGGTTAAAGATAGATGATCCAGGCTGAGGGATGAGATAGAAAAGTGAACAGAAGCTGGGGCAGAACTGCAAGTGTTTCAATTTCAGCAAAGTCCAGTTAACAACCAGTGGAGGAAAGGCCACAGGTGGCCAGGGGCCAGGTCATAAAGGATCTTCAAGTGATGCTAGGAAGAGTAGACCTTCTCCTGCAGGCTATGGGGATTGGAGCAAGGTAAAGGATCTTCAAGTGATGCTAGGAAGAGTAGACCTTCTGCAGGCTATGGGGATTGGAGCAAGGCACTGACTCAGTTAGATCTGAATTTTATTTCATTATTATTATTATTGAGATGGAGTTTCGCTCTTGTTGACCAGGCTGGAGTGCAGCACCGGGATCTGGGCTCACTGCAACCTTTGCCTCTTGGGTTCAAGCCATTCTCCTGCCTCAGCCTCCCGAGTAGCTGGGATTACAGGCGCCTGCTGCCATGCCTGGCTAATATTTTTTGTATTTTTAGTAGAGATGGGATTTCACCATGATGGCCAGTCTGTTCTCGAACTCCTGACCTCAGGTGATCCACCCGCCTCAGCCTCCCAAAGTGCTGGGGATTACAGGTGTGAGCCACCGTACCTGGCCTAGATCTGCATTTGAGAAAGAATAATCTAGTAACAGAGGAGAGTCTGGAAGGGAGAGGACCAGAAACCAGGAACCTGGTTCAGATGCTTTCGTAATTTTGTAATCGCCTTTGTAACTAGAGAAGACATACTTGAGACCCAAATTAAGGTCAAGATCATCAGAGTGGAGACAAAAAGACAGATCTGAGAGGCATTAAGGAAGCAAAACCACAGTGACCGATGACTTGGGAATGAGGAAACTGCAGGAGTTGAGTAAGTACCTTTACTTACTCCTGAGGGCAGGTTTGATGGAGAGGATAAGATCCGCTTAAGATATGTTGAGTTGGTATTGAAGGAACAAAGGAGGCAGTTCAGTGGGTCTGGAGCTTCGGAGAGATGTTTCAGCCAGAGACTGCGAGTCATTCACATATTTATAGCTCTGAGGTCTTGGAAGAAATTGAAATCACCCATGAAAAGCAGGTCGTGTGGGACTAGAAAAAAAAGCATAGGATAGTACCTGGGGGACCTTGGATGTCGTTTTCAAGCTTATAGAAGAGGAGCCTGTGCAAGACCAAGAAGGTGGGCCAAAGAGGTAGGAATAAAAAACAGGCACATATGGAATATATACTTCTGAGAGTACTGAAGATTTTCCAAAGGGTATCCAGGAATGGAATTTTAAGAGAATCTTCAATTTCGTGTATTCTCTTTTCTAAGCACAGATTGCCTGCCAACGAATCAACATTTGAAGAATTGTGCTGGTGGTTTTCTTTCCTACTTCCTATTCCACAATCCTAGTCTGCCACTGTGGTGCATTTTTCCCCAGGGTATGAAAATCTCTACAGTGCCAGAGCAAAGGGACAACTCAAAGTTTTAGTGTAGATATTGACAGCATCGCTAGGAACCAATCAAATAATCAGCTGATACATTGTTAAAAGCAATTATCATGATAGATTATTATGTGATTTTGGGAGGAAATTTCTAATTGAATGACATTTATATAACACATCTTTCCTTCCTATCTACTTATTTTGTTTTTAAAAAAAGTTTCTCAGTGCTTATGGTCATAAAAAAAAAAGAAAAAAAAAGAAAAAGTGATGCTGACCCCTAGCAAAAAGAAATAGTCACCCATGGATACGTAAACAAATAGATAAAATAATTTTTAAAGTCCCATCTATCTCATTAAGAGATGCATTCCCCAGCCGGGTGTGGTGGGTCACACCTGTAATCCTAGCACTTTGGGAGGCTGAGGCGGGTGGATCACCTGAGGTCAGGAGTTTGAGATCAGCCAGGCCAACCCGGTGAAACCCCATCTCTACTAAAAATACAAAAATTAGCCGGGTGTGGTAATGTGCGCCTGTAATCCCAGCTACCCAGGAGGCTGAGGCAGGAGAATCACTTGAACCCGGGAGGCGGAGGTTGCAGTGAGCCGAGATTGTGCTACTGCACTCCAGCCTGGCCAGGCAACAGAGCAAGACTCCGTCTAAAAAAAAAAAAGCAGATGCATCCCCAACAAAAGTATACACTTTCATATTAATATTTATAAGATACTTATGTTATTTTGAATACTAATAATTATCATAATGATAACTGTATCCAAAAAAATTGCTCTTCATCTGACCCTTTTCCATTTAGTTCTGCTGTGAAAATCTTTGTCCCAGCCCCTGCCCCATGTCACTCGTCAGTTTCCATGATTCCTCCTCTCTGTTCCAGGCTCTCCCAAATCCACTCCCATCTCTCAACACCCCAAGACTGATCTTCCTACGGTCTGACCACAGAAGTCCCTGGGAACCCAAAGTGTGGGCCCTGGGGCTCCAGCATAAGCATTGGCATCACAGGGGATTTTTTTTTTTTTTTTTTGAGATGGAGTTTCGGTCTTGTTGTCCAGGCTGGAGTGCAATGGCGCAATCTTGGCTCACTGCAACCTCTGCCTCCTGGGTTCACGTAATTCTCCTGCATTAGCCACCCAAGTAGCTGGGATCACAGGTGCCCGCCGCCACGCCTGGCTAATTTTTGTATTTTTAGTAGAGACAGGGTTTCACCATGTTGGCCGGGCTGGTCTGGAACTCCTGACCTCAGGTGATCTGCCCGCCTCGGCCTCCCACAGTGCTGGGATTACAGGCGTGAGCCACCGCGCCCGGCCCCGGGATTTTCATTTTGGTTACAATGCAGCTCAGCAGTCCTCCAATGGAGTACTGAATAAACAAACTATAGCACATATGTAAATAGAATACTACTCAGTAATAAAAAAAAAAAAAAAAAAGAATGGGCTGGGCACGGTGGCTCACGCCTGTAATCCCAGCACTTTGGGAGGCCGAGGCGGGCAGATCACCTGAGGTCAAGAGTTCGAGGCCAGCCTGGCCAACATGGTGAAACCCCAGTTCTACTAAAAACGCAAAAATTAGCTGGGTATGGTGGCAGGCACCTGTAATCCCAGCTACTCGGGAGGCTGAGACAGGAGAATTGCTTGAACCCGGAAGGTGGAGGTGACAGTGAGTCAAGATTACACCACTGCACTCCAGCCTGGGCAACAGAGCAAGACTATCTCAAAAAAAAAAAAAAGAAGAATGAACTATTGATACAAGCAACAACACAGATAGACGTCAACATATTATGCTAAGTAAAAAAAGCCTTATAAAAAGGTAAATACTGTATAATTCCATTTACATGAAATTATAAAACATACAAAACTAATCTATGGTGGGAAAACAATCAGAGGAGTGCATGTCTCTGAGGAGCAAAGGTGAAGACTGACGGTAAAGAATGTAAGAGGAGGCCAGGTGCGGTGGCTTTCCCCTGTAATCCTAGCACTTTGGGAGGCCGAAGCAGGCAGATCACCTGAGGTCAGGAGTTTGAGACCAGCCTGGCCAACATGGCAAAACCCCGTTTCTACAAAAATACAAAAAAAATGGCCTGACGTGTTGGTGCACACCAGTAGTTCCAGCTACTCAGGAGTCTGAGGCAGGAGAATCACTTGAACCTGGGAGGCAGAGGTTGCAGTGAGCCAAGATCATGCCACTGCATTCCCACCTGGGCAACAGAGTGAGACTCCGTTTCAGTAAATAAATAAACAAATAATTTAAAAAGAATGTAAGAGGACTTTCTGGGTGGTAGCAATATCCTATATCTTGGAAGAGGTTTGGGTTACATATGCATTAGGCAAAATTGAACTAATGTACACACATCAGGCGAATTCCATCTGCACTTAATTGACTGTAAATTTTACATCAAAATTAAAAACCATAAGCAAATATTAAATTCTCATTAATAATATGCATGCTGACTACCTGGGTGAAATATACTGATATCTGTGATTTACTTTAAAATTGACCAAAATAAGGCCAGGCACAGTGTCTCATGCCTGTAATCCCATTGTTTTGGAGGCCTAGGTGGTAGGATTGCTTGAGCCTAGGATTTCGAGGCTGTCATGAGCTGTGATCATGCCACAGCACTCCAGCCTGGGCGACAGAGTGAGACTCCATCTCAAAAAACAAAACAAAACAAAAAATTTAAGTTGGCCAAAATGAATGAATTAGGCCAGGTGCAGTGGCTCACGCCTGTAATCACAACACTGAGCTGCCAAGGCGGGATGATCCCGTGAGGTCAGGAGTTTGAGACCAGCCTGGCCAACATGGTGAAACTCCGTCACTACTAAAAATACAAAAATAACCTGGGCATGGTGGCACACGCCTGTAGTCCTAGCAACTCAGGAGGCTGAGGCAGGAGAATCACTTGAACCTTGGAGGCAGAGGTTGCAGTGAGCTGAGATAATGTCATTGCACTCTAGGCTGGGCCACAGGGCAAGACTTCGTCTCAAAAAAAATAAACTAAATAAGTGAAATAAACTAAAATGAATTAATCAAGGGATAGAGGGATGAAAAGATCTGTAGTTATGTGATAAAGCTAGTAGAGTAAAATATTAACGGTAGACTAGCTGATGGGCATATATGGCTCTAAAACAGAAAAAAACTACGGTGAAAAATAAATCTGAACAGTGGTTGCTGAGGTCAGGGAAGATTGCCTGGGAGAGGACTTGAGGGAACTTTCTGGGTGATGGCAGTGCTCTCCATCTTGGCATGACTCTGTTTAACGCAAGGATATCTATTTGTAAATTTTGTGAGGCTGAGATTTATGCAGTTCAATGCATGTACATTTCGCCAAGAATAACAAACTATAAGAAAATAATAATAGAGTAGAGGTGAGGGGAGGTATAGATAAGACAAGAATAGCAGAGGCCAGGCGTGGTGGTTCACGCCTGTAATCCCAGCACTTTGGGAGGCCGAGGCGGGTGGATCACCTGAGGTTGGGAGTCCGAGACCAGTTTGAGAAACCCCATCTCTATTAAAAATACAAAATTAGCTGGGTGTGGTGGCGCATGCCTGTAATCTCAGCTACTCAGGAGGCTGAGGCAAGAGAATCACTTCAACCCAGGAGGCAGAGGTTGCAGTGAGCCAAGATCGCACCACTGCACTCCAGCCTGGGCAACAAGAGTAAAACTCCGTCTCAAAATTTAAAAAAAAAAAAAAAAAGAATAGCAGAATGTTGAGTTTTATTAAGACTGGATGATGTATGGGTGAGAGTTTATTAAATTATCTTTATTTTGTATATGTTGAAATTATTTCTCCAATAAGATGCCTTTCCAAAGAATGTGATTTATAATAGCATCAAAGATATCAAATATATAGCAATAATTTAACAAAAGAGATGCAAAAGCTCTCTGCAGAAAACTATTAAATATTATTGAGAGAAATTAAAGAAAACTCACATAAATTGAGAGAGATAATATGTTTATAGATTGGAAGACTCTATATTTTAACAATATCTATTCAATGTAATCTCAATAGAAATCCCCGCTGCTTATTTAATTGTGTAAATTAACAAGTTTAGGCCAGGCACCGTGGCTCATGCCTGTAATCCCAGCAATTTGGGAGGCTGAGGGGGGCAGATCACCTGAGGTCAGGAGTTCAAGACCAGCCTGGCCAATATGGTGAAACCCCACCTCTACTAAAAATACAAAAATTAGCTGGGCATGGTGGTGCATGCCTGTAGTCCCAGCTACTCAGGAGGCTGAGGCAGAAGAATCACTTGAACCTGGGAGGAGGCAGAGGTTGCAGTGAGCTGAGATTGTGCCACTGCACTCCAGCCTGGGTGACAGAGAGAGGCTCTGTCTCAAAAGAAAAAAAAAAAAACATACAAGTTTATTCCAAAACATATATGGAAATGCAAATGACCTAAATAGCCAAGACAATGATGAAGAAGAACAGAGTTGAAGGACTTGTACTACTAGATTTCAAGATTTAATGTGAAGTTATTAGTTAGGGCAGTTATAGCATTAGTACAAGGATAGGGGAATAGACCAACAGAATAGAATACAC